>NC_047527.1:131727891-132972391 GCF_012275295.1 Melopsittacus undulatus
TCCTTCAGATGGCAGGAATAACAAGCCTTCTTCCTTTGGACATGCCGAGACACTACCACCTGGATCACCTCTCCACTGGAACACCAGCCCATGGGACCCAGCAGAGCTTGGCACTCAGTTGCCAAGTGATGTTAAGTAACTGTGTGTATAGTCAGAATAGTCTAGATATTTAGGGAACACTCGTGTTTACACGAGTCCCTTGAGGGACTTCGGGATTTACGTGCTAACCGGGGAAGGTGGCAGCCAGCAGTTTAATGCGTTTTAGCTTCAGGGTTGGGATGGTAAATAGAGAGACAAGTGAAATGTAGCTGGCCTAGTCTTTTTGCGTATCTGGTACTTAGTAGCTTTATCACTTGAACAACATGGCTTTCTGCCATTGCAGCCCCATGCCAAGAAAACCACAGTAATTTATGTTTGACGTTGGCTGTACAAGTTGCACAGAAAAAAAAACTAGTTAGAGGAAAGTTTAGAAAATCTGAATGATTTCTGCAGGGGATTCTTTTTCACCTGCAGGGCTTAATTAGTAGGACTCTAGACTGTAACAGTGCAGTGCTTGAAAATGTGTTGGATTGCATTGAGATGTATGCTTTTTACGGGATGCTTTCTTATGCAAGTTTTGATGATATAGTGCAGTTGTTTAGAAATCCAGCAGCCCTTCCTCAGACAGTTCCAGCCCCTGCACACTGCTTTGGATATTGTAACCCATTTTGTTGTGGGCCAGAAGGCTTAGATTTGACTTCTCTTTGTTCTTGTAACAGTTTTATTTTTGAACTTGTCACTACAGAAATTTACATGACCTTTACTATAAACTTGAATAATCTAGTTGTAGCAGGCTCAGCACGATGTGTGTTCAAATGTACAAGGTAGGTGAGAATGTCACATGCAGTACCAAACATCTCTGTGCTTTGCCTGGGGAGCTGTTAGCCTACTATGCACAAGAAAGCGGAACAAAGCACAGTGCGTTTCACAGTGCAGAAGGCTAGCTGAGCACTTGGTAATATTTTTCACTTTCTGTCAATACACTATAAAGCAAAAATGTTGGTATCTATATATCTAGGGAACTGTGCATTTTTGCACATTGGTAAATACCATAACTCTTTTCTGCTTGTCAAGATGTGCAACCTACAAGCATGAGGCTTCAAAGGAGGCCATTTAAAAACATAATTTTCCAGTCTAGATTGGCATCTACATACCCCCCTAAAAGAGAGCCACTGAGACCACAGTTTTGAAATCCTGCTAAAAAAGGCTGTATCTCTCTCCTGACATGTCTGCACACTTACTGGTGGAAACCAGTTAAACCAAGGGAATATTTATAGCACCAGTGGGAGAATAAAGTTGGTCCCTTAACTGTGTCAGTATCCATTTCAGACCTGTCAGCTGCCTCCTTTCTTAGTTGAACATCAGAAAGCAAATTCCACTGAATGGTGGCTTCATGCTGCTCTCTGTTGATAGCTGAAGCTTCGATCAATGTCAATGTGAATCAGTTATTAGAACCTTCTGCCTGTACTGGCTGCAGCTCCTGCTCTTGACCCCTGGTCTCTTGCATCTAACATGCACTTGCCCTCTTGACTGTGTAATGCTTCATGGAAGCATCTATGTGTAGGAGATTTTAAGTATATGCTAATTTTACTGTAAATTATTTACAAGATGAATATGGAAAGACCTGTTTGTATAGCGCTTTTGATACTGGAGAAATCTGATCAGACATTTTCCATCAAGGAATCCTCTTGTCCTGTTTTCCCCTATTTGTCTACTTCATTGAAAATGTCTCCTGCTTAGCAAGTGGTCTGAGAAACTAAGAACTAGTCCCCACAGTATCCCCACAGTATTCACAGCTGCAAATACATGAGGAGTACAACCACGTTTAGGCAGCTCAGGCTGACTAATTATGTTGGTGTTTGCACGTTTAGCTCGGTGGTGACTATCTTTAATTCCTTCCCTGCAGTTAGGATGAGGAAGTCCAGTGAACACCTTCTCAGATGTGCTCAAGAGAGCCCAAAGAACAGGGTTTAAAGTGATTTGATATCATTAATTAGAACTGTAAGTGAATTTCCTCAGCTAAACCTAACAGCAATCCTTCTCTGACCCTTCAGCTATTGTGGGTTATTATTATAATTATTTTTAGGATGTTATTAGGATCATTTTCATTAAGGTTAAGAGCCTCAAGCTCCTTTCCTCCTAAAAGGATAATGTGTTCTTTCCATTTTAGATTAAGGAAATCACAAACCTGTCAAATCTTATGATTGCTAAAGGGTCCTACCATGTCGTCACATCTCATTTCCTCACCTGATTGTCCTTTGTCTTCGCCATCCATTATATATCTCCCTGCCCTTTCTCCTGCATTGTGAAACCTGATGATGGAGTATGTGCATGAGCGATGTGATCTGCAATCTGCCTGCAGTGGCACCTAGTACATGGGTTGGTGAAAGGGGATGGCCATGGTACTACCATGAAGCATAGATGTGCCCTCTCATGAGATCTGGTATTCAAAAGAGACTTTCAGAACTTTTTCAGCAAGAGCCTTTTGCCAAGACCCCTGCCTGTCACACGATTACTAGATCCACTCCCCTATCACACAAAGAAGGTGCTGGGACTTGAGTATCAGGAAAGAAGCAGCTTGCAAAGACTACAGAAAACCTAAACCAAAACAAACCAATCTCCTTCAGTGAAGGCTACATGAATACCTTCCTTAATAGCCAGAAGTGACTCTGATATCGAATGTTTACTATGCTGAGTCTGAAAACACAATGCACAGAAAACAGGTTCTTTGGTGTATAGATCACAGAATTTGAGAGTATTACAAGTGTCCCCTGTGCAGAGCCCTGTTGATGGTCAGTGTTATAGAAAACATAGTTTTTATTTCCCTCTTGAAGATATATCTGACATACACACTTTCAAAAAGAAATGTTTATTTTTCAGGTCCAGAGACTGTAGTGCTAGGACCCCAAGTTCCTCCAGTTAGTTGCCAGAAATTAAATCCAGGCTCTTTGATTCATGACTATGTCTCTTTCCCATTATGCATGAGCACTGATACCCTAAGCGCTGAATTCTGGGAATTTGAGCTTTACAGTCTTGGCCTCTTCATCTGTGTGCACATACCCAATGGGTGCTACGTCCTTATATGATCTGGACTGGTATCTCTGTTTAAGGATTCCTGTCTAATATTTCTGGGACTTGGAATTTGCTCTTTTGGATTCTTGGCAGAGAGACCTGATCTTGGCCCTCTGCTTGCTTCCTTTGGCCTTTACCCTTTTCAGTGGTATGTTCTTCTTTCCAGAGACCTGTCTTCATCTCAGCTGTCTGGGAGAACTCTGAAACTTTCCCCATCCTTTGCCCTCTGGTTTTGCAAAGATTCTGATCTAGCTGTGTCCACAAAAGTCACTGATGCTGCAGGGAATGGGATTTCTTGATATTCTAATTTTTTTTTAATTTCCATTTCCTTTTCCAAGTGCCAGCCTTAGCACCTTTGTTTTTCACTTGGCTTCAATTTAATATCTCATTCAACTTTACAGTTTGCCCACTTCAGAGCATCTCATCTATTTGATGAAGTTAAACTAATTCAAAATGTCTTGAATTTGTAGTAACATTACAAAAAATATCAATATGGACAACATTCCCTGAATAGGAATCAAACCATAATAGTCAGAAACTGTCTTACTATTGTTTTAATGAATATTCACACATCCATTGCACTTGGGTATAGATTTCTGGAGCTGAAAATGTCCTTGTTTGATTAAACATTATAGAAAAAGTTCACATGAGATCACTAGTGACTCCAAAATATAACATTTAATTTTCATTTCCCTTCCTCTTGGAAAAAAATGTGATTTGGTTTTCTAAGCTGTGATGATCTGAACTCTTTCAGTAAAAGTTACAGATTTCCTGAGCAGTGTGAAATGACTGTCACTGTTGGAAAATGTTCTAGTTTTATAGAATCGTAGAATAGTTAGGGTTGGAAAGGACCTTAAGATCATCTAGTTCCAACTCCCCTGCCATGGGCAGGGACACCTCACACTAAACCATATCATCCAAGGCTTCATCCAACCTGGCCTTGAACACTGCCAGGGATGGAGCATTCACAACTTCCCTGGGCAACACATTCCAGTGCCTCACCACCCTCACAGTAAAGAACTTCTTCCTTATACCTAATCTAAACTTCCCCTGTTTAAGTTTTAACCTGTTACCCCTTGTCCTATCACTACAGTCCCTAATGAATAGTCACACTGAATATATACTATCACACTGTATATATATATTCTGAATATATCTCATCACAGTGAATATATACCTATTCTTTTTCAGAGGACATTAGAAAAAAATAACTGCTTTTGACCACATATGAATTATTAAATTATTAAAATAGCTTCAGTGAGCTCAAAGTGAGATCAGAGCCTTAGATAAATACAGCTGGCACATAAGTACACCTAAAAGTGTACTGTGAAGCCCAAGACTCATTCAAGGTCGGTTTCCCTTTCTTTTTCTATTGAACCAATATGTTCAATAAAAAGCCATGTAGACAGCTCTGCAGGTGGCAATTAGTGTGGCAATTGGCCCTTAAGATGGGCCTCTGCTGCACAGTACTGTAAATATTGTGTAGGGGCAGTGTCTCTAACACGAGATAAAACGGGCCAGAAAGTCCAGTAGTGTAGCCTACTTCATGTTCACATAGTTAAATTCTCTTTCTTTCTTCAAATATGATGACTGAGCCCAAATGGCTTAACAACAACACACCAATACTGTTCCACCCCAAAACTGAGCCCAGGTAGGACATGAGAGAGTGAGAGCTGGCAGAGGTAAGAACTGGTCTGGGAGCATGTTAACACCTAAATAGTCCAGAACTCAGGTTAGTACCCAGCTCTGGTTAGTTTACAATATACAGTTATTAAGATTGAACTTCATGAACTTCATGAACATTTTAAGTTCCATTATAACATACTGTAATGATGATTATTGTGATTCTATGTAGCTATAATTCTGTGCTTCAGTAAAATCCTTCCTTTTCATTCCTAAAAAAGGAGGTTTTCCAGCTTAATTGTAAGATGACCTAACAAATATATCTCCTGTAACCTCAACTATTGGTTTAATGGTTAATGCAGCCCAGCAACAAATGTGAGAAATTTCACTTTCAGTTGCAGAGGGAAGAAATTGAAGTTCAACACGTAGCATGTCAGGGATGGACAGAGAAGCACAGGCCTAGTTAGCATTCTGTAGGTGATTTTCATCTAGCTCATTTACTTAAGTCTTGACAAGACAGTACTGTTTTCATAGGTCTCTGATTTGAAAGTCGTATCAAAATGAATCAGTGTTCTCTTTCTCTGTGTTGAGACCATTATCTTAATTTACTTTTTTCATAAGAGTAATGATTGTCCATTCACTTGAGTTAAAATATAAAGGCATCTGGGAACTTCAGGTAATATTTTTTTCTGAAAAATTCCAGTTAAAATGTTTTCTGATAAACAGTGAAGTAGGTAATATCAATGAAATATGTGGGTTGATGTTTCTTTAGTAATATTTGATTGTTTTGTGGTATCAAGGAAGAGATATGAAGAAAGAGCTTATTATGGTACAGCTTTGTCTGTAAATTGTCTTTGGCCCCAGTTCTGCTACTTGATTTTTGCAGAAGGACTTGTCTGAATGAGGTGTAGAGGCACTGGAGGGTGTTTCTGTATTATGTAATGAAATTCAACACACAGACCTCTGGGGTACTACCAAAGAGCCACTGGTTATGATTAGCGACAAAAGTGCAAAAGTATTCACTGAAGTGAAGCCTATACTAATAGGGTTGAGAGCCAGTGGTCTACAGTGTACTGTATTGAAGACTTCTGTTACACTTTAATTTCCCAGCTGAGCTGCTCACATGAATGGCCAAAGTGTTGTCAAATGCATGGGGATAGTCCTGCAAAGGGGTTTGGCTTTGACATGACCTCCTCACCCAGAAAAGAGGTACCTCCTCCACTCTCCATCCATACACAGAGCGTGTACAGATTAGTAGTATGTAATAAATTCCTTCTGACAAGGGGGAGGCTGGTTCAGAGACTGACAAATTGCTCTACTCAGCCTGTCTCAGAGGGAAGAGGACAGAAGGGTGCCCCACTGGGAAACTGCAAAACACAGTTCTGGTGGTGAACTTGAGCTGGATGCAGCAAGCAGTACAGCTGAAAAGGTAGAGAGGGGCAACCTTGCCCACAATCCTTCATCTGGAGCTAGACTGCTAATTTAATTTCATCACAGATAGCTCTACTCAGGCTATGGCCAAGCAAGGGAATGTGATAAGTGATAACAACTTATCACCCACTTGGAGGAGCCCCTAGAACTTTGTGTTTGCAGTTAAGGCTAAATAAGTTGCTTAGAAAACAGCTGAACTGGTTTAAGGTCTTATAGTCACCTTCCTGTTTTCTACTCTTCATCTGACAGAGTATTGCTGCCAGGAAACCTGGCAAAGAGAAATGTGTACCTGTGCCTCTGCCATTCCCATTCATAGCCTGTCATCTCAGTGAAAGTATGGCATACCAAGTGGAAGTCTGGTATACCAAACTATCAGGTGCACTGAGAGATAACACAATTTTGTTTTAAACTTGGCGAACAGGGTTTAAAGTAATGCATTTCATGCTTATAGCAAACTATCAGGTGCACTGTGAGATAATGTGATTTCTTTTTAAACTTGGTGAGCAGGGTTTAAACTAACACATTTTATGCTTATATTAACTTAAATTTTAAATGTCTTTAAATTAATTGAAAAATCATGCTTTTGGCTAAACTAATATTACTTCATTGTCAAGTTAAATCCTCAGATTCATATCTGAATGCTCATAAATGTGAGTGGTTGTAGAGATCCTTTTTCTTTGTCATGGAATTATGAATATGTTGCAGTCAAAAAAAGCAGGTTTTGGTACTGCACCATCAGAAGTGTATGTTACTTGAATCTTTATTACCAGATCAAATGCATCTATGCAAACCACAAAAATTAAATCGAAGAAAATTTCCTTCATTAAGATATAAATGAAACCACTTGCTGTACTTACAAAGACATTCCCAACCTGCTTTTTGGCATAAAATGTGTCTTTTACAGCTTATCTTGGCACATGCATCTCCTGCCTCCCAATTATAAATGCCTTGGGGTGACCAAGTAAACAGTAATTCCAGCTGCTTCTGACAGAAGAAGACACTGCTACACTGCATTATTTTTCTGCTGACTGTATCTTCCCAAGGAGCTGAAACATGCTTTGCATCAGCAACATCTGCAACAACAGAGATTTAGATAAGCGGGTCAGGTATATTGATGAGAAGAAGAATGGATGAAGGAGGGGGTATGTGAGCACATGTATAAATGTGGATCTACTTTTGCCTCCATATTTCCATCCAAATACCTCTCTGATGGATTCAGATCCTCTGGCAGTAGCCATAGAGGGAGCTTTCAGTATAAAGTGCTTTACTTGGAGTTTTAGTAACCATGGCTGAAAAATCTGACTCTATTACCGCTCATAGTAATCTATTACATTGGATTACTATGTTGACTCATATGGGGACAGCATTTCTTGTTGTAATTCCTAAACTAGTTTAGGGCATGGTCTAAGTAACATATTGTTTATGCTATTTGTCCTCAGCACTGTTCTTTACTATTTGCTCTGGAATTGTGTACATGGCAATGACATGTAGGTTGCTTTAGGTGAAAAAATGTCTAAAATAAGATGACAAATTTCAGGAGGGAAATGGCTTAAATCTGCAAGGACCAATGATTACAATCAGCTAGAGAAAGAGGTAGATGGAAAACCTTGTTGTTTTGAGGCTGGTGTTAATATATCAGGCAGCTGGGCAGCAGGACGTATTGTGAAAACACCTGCAGTGTAAAGTTTGATTGCCTAGAGTGAGAAAGGAGATGGTGGAAGCAGCAGCAACTGCAGTCAGACTGAGAAATCTCTTCTTTTGTTGTTTATTTTAACAGCAATATTATGTTGTATTGATGGCTCTGGAGAATGCCTAGTTTTCACTGGCTGGACAGAGCAGATTTGGAGCATGGGAGCTGCCCATTAAGTTGGCTAATGCATAAACTGGAAAGGCCATTTAGATGGAGCAGGCATCTTGAAGGCATCACCTTCAACATCAAATTTAGACCTCTGAAGTAGCAGGCAGACCTCTGGCACATGTTTAGTACAGCTAAGTCAACAGAAAGGCTTCTCGCTGTGTATCCCAGGAGCCACAGAGCACTTACTCTAAGCTTGTAATAACATTAAAGTCCATAATACAAAAGCAAGTACAACAAAAGCACACCACACCACAAGGAAAAGAGTACAAGAGACTGAGGTATTACCAGCGTGTTCAGACACTAAAGGATCAGAAGGATTTGTCCCCTAAAGAAGCCTAGAAGGTCCTACAAAGTGAAAATCCCTCATGCTATTGATAAATACCAAAACCTTCAAAGACTTCCTTGCCAATCTGCTCTGAAGAAAAGTTTTGGCCCCAGACCTGGTGAGCAGTTTAACTGTTGGTGCCTGAGCAAGATGCATCATGATTTTGACAGCTGTTTATCCTACATGTCCATCCAGTTTTCTCATTGGCCTCTATCTTTGGAGACAGCTAATGAGGTTCTTTGTTAATATCAATTATGGATATAGTGACAGTGAGACACACTAGAAACTGTCTGGACACAGACTTTCAGACCCATCTTATGCTGACCATTCAACCCACCATTACAGAGATCTTGTAAAATATTGTAAAAAAAATAAAATCTGAAAATAAGCTGTTTGGGTTTTTTTTTTTTTTGCATATATTTATTTCCCTGTTAGACCTTGCTGCAGCATGAAGGAGAAAGGGCTCATTATATACTAGCACAGGAGTCTTGATGATTTGCTTTCCTGTGTTCCTACCACATGTGTTTTCTTTTTCATTGTTATCTAGAATAGCAAGGATCATATAGAAAACCTGGCCTTTCCTATGTGCTTTTACAAGTTAAACTCCTCCAGGTGGGACTACTGTCAAATTGGGTTAACTTTTAGACTCTTTATCCTAGACAAAGTCTCTTAAAATGACACTATGGGCTTTCAAGGCCACTAAGGGCTATATGCCTCAAGCCTTTAAACAAAACAGAAGAAAGCAGATGTGCAGACATTGTAAAAGAGAAATCAAATGAAAGCTTCAGTCCATTCTTCACACCAAGAGTTTGTACATATTATTCTGCAGCAAGGCACAGCAAAGAGGGCACTGTGAAAGAGTCCATTAGTTGTTATGTTGTCCCTGGGCAGAAACTGTCACTTCAGCACACAGATCCCCAGGTAGTTTTCAAACAGACAAACTTAACTGTGAGTTGCAAACTTTTGAAAGTCTCATGTATAGTTCCCAACAGCTGGGAAAGATTGGGTTTATAATGCCTTATTATGCCAAAAGTTCCATATTACTTTCAGTGCTGAGTAGATTCTGGAACCTCCCTGAATACAGTCCTGTTATTTACTTTTGCTCAACCTTCTTATTGGATTGAATTTTTTTTAGACTGGTAAGGGAGAAATTCTAATTAACTCTCTCAATTTTTGATAGCTTGCACTATTATAAAACTAATTAGTGTCTGACTTTTATTGTTGTGAGAATTAGAATACTGAAAAAAAGCCTCAGAGTAACAAAATTAAAAATATGAGATTTTTCTAATGATTCTGTACTGGGTCAGACACATATTTCTTCCTAGCAACTTCCATTTTCTTTAGAAGGGAAAAAGAAAAGGGAAAACTCTTTGGGATACTTGAAGTCGCCTTACTACACCAGTTCTTAAAGCTAGCTTCTGAGAAAATGGGAGCAGTAAAGTGTAAAAGATACTCAGGATTAAAATTGTTAAGCAAAAAAAGTACCGTTTTCTATCAACAGAGGTTTCTGCTTGGAAAATAATGGCACAATTATTACTTCCATTACTAAGAATATCTAGAAATCGTTTGATATCTGAAAAGAAACCAAAGCTTCCAGAATGGTACAAAAGCCTTTATTACCAATCTGCCACTGTAGATGAACAGACTAACAAGGGACTAGGCTTGAAGAACTTATGAATGGATTTGCAGAGAAGGGTCAAAAATAGAGCAGTGTTGTCTTTTGAAGGTCAAAGATTGTAATAAAAAGCAAGGGCCATCTTAAAATGTAATCTGAGATACCTAATTTTGCCATGGTGGGTCAATTTATGCCAGGGTACTATACTGAAATTTTATTGAAGAGTTCTAAACTTTAGGGATTAACCTTTGAAGATGAATCAAATGTCTACATGATTAAGAAGAATTATATTCATTCATATAAATAGCCCTATTTTAAAAAGCAATATGCTGATCTGAGCTACTGATTTAACACTTCAAAATGCCAGTGGTAAGAATGTGTTTCAGTGGTTGTGTTAGTTTTAATGTGGCTGAATTGTTACACTGTATTTTAATGTGTTGAGACCAACCTTTAGAAACAGGTTGCTTATGTACAGGATGCAATACAGATTACATATTTTGGGTTTATGTTGCTGTTGACATTAAATGTTTGAAGATGGTTATGATTCAGTAACTAGTTTTAATGGACCACAGTTGGTTGTGAAGTATATAATTTAATGGCATCCTTATCCCTAAACATACCATTCTGTGTTGCTTTATGTAAGTAGGTACCAAAAGAACATGTTAAAATGATGCATTTTTTCTTTATTTATTTTTTATTAGTATGTATATTTATATACTTTAGGTTTATGTACTTGTCAGATATTCCCTATAGCTCTTTTCTAAAATAAGGTGGAAGCTCGTTTTGATTTCTTTCCATTGCACTGTTGGCGGGCCTTGTATTTTTGACTCATTTGGCTTAATTCTTTCTGATATGCCTATAGAGTAAGTCTTTGTATTCTTCTGTGTTGTCAAGTACAGAGGACTATGCGGTGTTCTCATCTCTACTATAACTGGTTGAGTGAGTAATCAAAAGTCTGCATTTCTTCACCTGTGAAATCCAGAGACCCCAAGAGAAAAGATGTCTTAGCAAAGAATGCCTTGAAAGTTTGAATGGAGGGTGTCTCAGGAGAAAATAACTTCTGAATGGTTAAATAAAAATATTTTTGGAAATAATGAATCATTCTTTCTGCCTCGGCTGCATGGCTCATAGGTTTACCAGCGCAGCTCATGAGTCTACATAACTGAAAGATCCAGGCATTCGAACCATGTCCCTCAAGTTGCAACTTTTTGTTTGCAGCTGACAGAGCTTTTCTTTAATATTCTTCCTCTAAAAAAAAATCTCAAAAATACTGTGTGAATTGCTGTTTTCAAGAGACCAATTCACACTGCCCTAATATCTAATAATGCTCCTTAAGTGTTCGACTGGGAAAGAAATAGCAGAGCTCAGACTCCAGTTCACCTATTCAGTTGTGAATGTCTTTGTCAAAGTGAAAATGTGTCTGAAAATGGTCAAAAAGCATTCTTGTTCACAGTTCCATTCTCTCATCTGTTTACACGCAGCCATTTCTACAGTGGAAACTCTAGTTTCTTTTTTTATTCATATACTAATCATATTGCAAAAGATCTGTAGGTATCCACATCAAAGCTGTACTCCAGAGTAAAGGTTGTGCTAACTCATTAAGTGCCACATCTCATTTTCTATCAGCTTCTTCTTCAGCTTCTGTTCTAGGTTTGCCTCAGCTCTACCCTCCAAAACAGTTGATGCTTTTCATGAGTGTTTTCTTTGGGGGAAGCGGTCTTCTGAGTCATTAAGAAACAGAAACAGAGATTACACTGTTTCAGCAGCAAGGATAGACTTTTCTCCTTTTTCATCCTAGTTAGGGGCTTGGACTTCCACCTTTTGCTGTGTAAAAATTTTAAACAATGGCTCATTCTCAACTTCCAAATGTGAAATGCACTCCATGTGCAGGGAACCATGCTGGATGCAGGAGATGGGATTTCAGATCCTTACTGTCTCAGGAGTGTGCTAGGTAACTTTAAGCAACATGCTGGCTTTGACTTGGCCTTTCTGTACGCTTTATTATACGTATGCAAGCTGTTTTCTCCAATCTAACAAAAGGGGCTTTTAAAGTTATGTAAGAGCTGAGAATGCTAAGAAGAGTGAGCTGCTTAGTGTAATTCTCATCCTGAGAGGTGCTTATATTTCTTGTTTATATCCTTTGATCTCAGAAAAAATGCTTTGTCACAAACTAACTTTTTTTTCTCACCAGGAAAGAGTTGCTGGAGATAAAACTGAAAAAAAGAAAATACTGAAAAAATGATGTCATTATTGAGATGGTACACAAAACCCCAGATGCATCAGGACAGACTCAAATTATAGTTGAATGCGTGCCCATTAGAGGCAACCAGTTGCTTTACTTTCTGCATGGGCACCTAGGTATTAAAACTGCTTCCAGTTATCACAACAACGTTTGGCATAGCTGTGCTTTTTAACCAACAGTGTACAGACAGACAAAAGGGCCATTGAAATACTTGATTTCTGCCTCTGCTAGAATGAGAGAGCTGACATAGACCAGAAGTGCCTTCTGGTTTCATGTAGCTAACATTGTCCTGAAGAAGTTAGTCCTCTCCCTGTTGCTGTTTCATGTCTTTTTGAAGACAGAGAAGTAGTAAACCACCTAACTGAAACCATTTCTCTAACCTACACCCAGTATTTACATTATTTGAATCATGTTACCGTTAAAAAAATACTTTGTTCTTTGTGGTAGATGTTTGCTTCTTGCTTCTGCCTAGTTTCTGTGTCTCAGCCATGGCATCAACTATTACAGTCCCTGCATACAGCAATTTCATTTTACCTCAGACTTCTTTAGCCATTACAGGTCTTTGCACAGATACAAGAAATAACACTCATTTCAGTGAAATATACAAGGTCACATTAGATATGAAGATGGCTTTCATCAGTTTCATGATGCTTGGTGTACATTGTTTATACACAGAAGTCTACATTTGCTCATGCATTACTTCACATGGTTACATGCTCTGGAAAACAATGTAGATGTATTCCACTTACACTCTGTGGTATCTGTATCTGTTCCAAATGGTACCACACAATGCCCTACATTGGATGGAGTGTTAAGACATGTTTGAGTGCAGTTCTTGAGCTCAAGTTATCTTCTGGTGGCTGCAAGTTACAAAGAACATAAATCCTAGTTTGAGAAATAATACTCATGCCTTTTATTTTATTGCTTTCCAGTATTACAAATACAGCTTTTGCCACAAAGATATTTCAGGATGCCATATACTTAGTCTGCTAAAAATTTCCTAGTTTTTATTCTTTTGGAAAATCATAAATTTTTTTTTTTTGCAGGTGGGAAACAGCCATGAAAGATACTTTTTTGAGGAAAAACAAGTATATAGGTTTTTCTTAAGATTCCTGTCATTACAAAACATGACAGTGGAGAGCTCACCCCTTCTCTGCTTTATCACCTCTACTGTTGTGCTCTTCAGAATTTATTGTCTCAGGAATATCTAGTGAAGCCTGGTTTAAAAGTTTCTACAAAAGACTTACGAAAAGACCTACTTGATGCAGCTGGCTGATGAGCGAAGCCCAGGCTTTATACTAATTGCTTCTTCAACTTTGTGAATGTTTGTGTGTGGAATTTATCTCCTAACTTCCAAGATAAACCAAGGACTGATCTTTGATCTCTTCTGCCAGCACATATGATCATCTGTTACAGCAATGTCCATGACAGGACTCTGACTGCAGCAGCATTTCAGGCACATGCCAAATCCCCAGCCTTGATAAAGCATCTGTAGCTTGCCTTGATGAGCATTGTGTTACTTTTACTACTTCTTTAGCAACATTCAAGCTTGGTAGTTTAAAGATAGCTCATACGTGCCCACACTAGCTGCAGTGACCACAGTAGAGCAGTAACTGATTCTCTAATTTTTCACTATTACTCCCTGTGATCCCCTTTCTATGCTTAGAATATAAAGATTCATCCATTTCAAAAAACAAATGAAAAATTCAAGAACACTGAGAAATAAAAAGCTATATGCACTTTTAGTATCTTTTTGTTTATTAAAAGCCATCAAGTACAGACACATAATAAGGATGAAAACACCTTGCTTCTATTAGCTGTTTTCCTCTAGGCTTCTCTATCTAAAACACAATGAATCATAGAATCATAGAATAGTTAGGGTTGGAAAGGACCCCAAGATCATCTAGTTCCAACCCCCTGCCATGGGCAGGGACACCTCACACTAAACCATGTCACGCAAGGCTTCGTCCAGCCTGGCCTTGAACACTGCCAGGGATGGAGCATTCACAACCTCCCTGGGCAACCCATTCCAGCACCTCACCACTCTAACAGGAAAGAATTTCTTCCTTATATCCAATCTAAACTTCCCCTGTTTAAGTTTTAAACCATTACCCCTTGTCCTATCACTACAGTCCCTAATGAATAGTCCCTCCCCAGCATTCCTGTAGGCCCCCTTCAGACACTGGAAGGCTGTTATGAGGTCTCCATGCAGCCTTCCCTTCTCCAGGCTGAACAGCCCCAACTTTCTCAGCCTGTCTTCATACGGGAGGTGCTCCAGTCCCCTGATCATCCTTGTGGCCCTCCTCTGGACATGTTCCAACAGTTCCATGTCCTTTTTATGTTGAGGACACCAGAACTGCACACAATACTCCAAGTGAGGTCTCATGAGAGCAGAGTAGAGGGCAAATGAAACAGGCAAATAAGAATTATATGTCTATCAAAAGATTTTGGTCATTTTATAAACCATAAGAATAAAGCTTAGATAGTCCTTTACTTTGGAACCAACAAGATCTTGAGAAAATTAAAGTCTGAGATTTGAAATATCCTCATTTATTTGTTAAAATTCTTGAATGTGATTTTCTTGTTGCTCCTGCTCCCTCTTTTGTCTGCCTGATGCAAACAGCAAACAGAAGCCCTGCTCTGATCATCCTATTTTTAATTTGCAGGAGTGATTTAATCCCTCTGAATTATAGAATGGGCAAGCAACTTCATAAACCTGAGTAATGAGATTCATTAAGCATTATTTTTGTCATGAGGATCTTTCCTAAAGCACATATCTACCCCAAGAAACTATCTGTTTAATACATAATGGATGAAACAATATGCTGTTTCCTAAATCCTGCAAGGTTCTTCCTCCTATGAGGTTTAAAATTCTTTCACCTCCCACCAAAATGAGCATTAGAAGAATATAACATGACCTGGTTTGCCAATATTGATTAAAGGATAATGTATAAGACGTAACAGTTATTCAAAAAGGGTATTACAATTTTGATATCAGCCACTTCAGACAGTCTACCCTTTATTAAAGTATGTTGCAAGGCTTCTTTTATTAAACATGGGAATAATAACAGTTAGATCTGTAATTATTATTATTGACTTGAATCAACAAAAGTCAGTCTTGAAGGCTTGCATGTTCAAGGGTTGTAAATAGCCCTATTTGGAATACCCTACTTTTTAATTCATGGAAATTGTCGTGGTTTAAACCAAGTCCCCCAACTCCCTGAGAGTTAGGAAGAAGAATCCAAAGAATGTAGCCCCCACGGATTGAGATAAGAACGGTTTAATCGCTAAGGCATAACACAAAACCCCTACTGCCATTTACTACTACAAATAACAATGATACAGCAAACAGCAAGTGAGAAGAATACAACACCCCACCAGCCACCGACCCATAACTCACTCCACCCTGCCCGGCCGAGCACCATGTGCTCCCTCCTCCATTTTTCCTCCACAGCTCCAGCAATCAAGGTATAACAGAAGTAAACTACCGGTACCAATAACAAATCAAAGTTAGAGGAGACAAACAGAGAGAGAGAATACGATACCACCCGCCGCCACGAGGCCAGCAGCCGGAACCCCACAGCCGGAAGCCCCAACCCGAGCTTCCCCTTCCCTTCCCGAGCTCAGCCCGGCGTGTTAACTCCTTCCCTCCCGGCTAGCTTCCAGTCCCCTCCCCAAGCAGGACGTGCTGTGGTATGGAATACCTCCCCGACTAGCCCAGACCAGGCGCCCTATCTCTCCCTCCTCACTGGCAGAGCATGAGCTACTGCTGAACCCATGACAGAAATATAATGTAATTTAATAGACTTAAATAAACAACTTGGGCATCTAAGCTGGGTCTATGAAACCACAAAAGACTTGCAAGCAATTTGAGTGATTTTCCATTTGGGAAGCAAGTGGGATTAAAGCTAGCAACATGTGGATGCCACAGGCCTGAGCTGAATGTCCAGCCCAGGTTGGCAATGGAGAGAGGTGCGATGTCCTTTCAGTGTCCGTGCCTCTTTTAGGCTGCTGTTGTCTCCTGCTCATCCAGCTCTTGTGAGGGACAGCAGTAAGCTCTGGTATTTGACAGGTCCTTGCCTTGCCTCCAAAGGATGCAGAGGCTTTTGCTGTTTTTTGAACTGCTCCCAGTGTTTTCCTCCACCTATACTCTTCATAGTACGTGTGACCTTCAGACATGTGAAGATGTGTTGTCTGAAATAAGATGTGGCCTATGTGTGTTTCAAGGGAATGGCATTTGATCACCTCTGATATGCAGAATGTAATCTCCAGAATTGTCTGGTAGCAGTATGTTGCTCTTAAATTCAGTATTCCTTTGGCTGTGTTTGTTGTCTTTGCTTTTGGGGTCCAAGCCTCACCAACTGATGTTTTGGTATTTTGAGCCTTGACATCCTGAACAATGTGTTTTGTTAGCCAGCTAATGTAATGTGTTACTTTGAAGGCATCAGATGCTGCAACTTGAGAGCCTAACTACTTCTTCCCTTTACTGTATAGAATGATCAGTCTTCACCTTCAGTTGGCCTCCAGTAGCACAGCAACACTATTCCTCTAGGCATCAAAAAGGTAATGAATGCTCTTCAACCTCCTAATGCTTTTTCTTTCCTGTCTCAGTTACATGCACTAGACTACTGATGTTTAAGTTCCACAGGTGATGTTGATACCAATAGAAGTAGCTATGACGTTTCAATTATTAATTGAAGTGCCCCAAAATCTGATTTTCATAAGTGCAGGGATATTGCAGCTTTTGTTTACTCCATATGGAGTTGGGAATTCTTTTTAATTCTACAAATGAAGCCCACAACTTTTCCTGGGGAAAAGGCAGGGGAAGAGCTGAGACCTTACTTTATGCACCATCTTGTATTTGCAGAAGTATATGGTAATTTTGAAGGCTTCTATCCTTAAGACCACCTAGAAGGCCTGGAATTTTTCAAAATAATTTCTGGAAGACCAAACCATTTGCAAGGTGTTTGGGTTTGCAAACCAAACTTAGGTAGCTCAAAATCTGTGAGTCTTTTGGATAAAACTGTTTTCTTGCTTGGAAAGCACCCTTGGTTTGAATTTTGGGATAGTGTAATGGAAAAATATTTACATGCTAACTCCAAAATGAACCCTCCCTCTCCAACTGTATTCTTTCTTCCTTCCGTAAGTAATGTATTGTTGTTCTACTGTTCTATTTGTTTATGGCCTTTGATTTTCTGCACAGTTTAGAGGATGCTCTTTATTTGTTGAAAAGGTTGTGCCTTCGTGTAACAAACTTCAGAGAGGGGGAGATATGATAAGAACAGAAAGGGCATGGAGATGAACACTGCCATATCAGCTTTGTAAGCAGAAGAGTGAAGATGCAAGTTCACATCCTGGCAAATAGAACAATTAAGAAGACTGTTAGTTCATTAATGTTTAAATGCAGTTCTCAATAGTTTATGTGCAACACAATTCAGTTTCGTGGTTCTGGCTACTTTCAGAGAGGTAGATTATTACTTGTCAGTGTCAAACCTTTTAGTCTTCCCTGCATACCACAGCTCATTATGGGGGATCATAGCTTCAGGTAAGGTAACTTGATTCATCCATGCACAAGCTGGGCAAGAAATACATGAATATTTAAAACTGATGTATATTTACTAGTGTAATATTGCATATAGAATTAGTTGTCTGGCTTGTCTGCCAGCATTTCAAAGCTTGCAGTTTAATTATCACGTTACCCATCTGATGGCCAGTGTTTTTAATGGATTCATGCTTCTGCCTTGTCATTCAGCTTCTCCTTAAGCTCTTCTGGGTTCCTTTGTGACCGAGGTGAATTAAAATCTTGTCAGCTTAGTGCACTGACAAATGAAAATAGGTGGCTAATGTTGTTTTTTGATATTTCATACTTTTCTTGCCAAGAGTGTCTCATGTACTGCGATTATTTAAAAACCTGCACACTCAGGGTAGTAATGTTTTTCACAGACACTCACTGTAGTCAGTTGACAAGGAATGTAGTCTTGAGCAGATGCTCACCACTAGCCACCCCTTCTTATATTTACTTAGTATAACAAGAAATAATGAAGTAAGACCACAAAGGGCCATTTAGTTATCTGGTCTGATCTCCTCTGAATCCTGTGTCATTAAATTTCACACATGTACAAGCAACTGAGGGCTGTAACCTGCACTGGGCTGAAACATGTCTTCCAGAATGATATCTTGTCCTGGCTGTGGTACATAAACCCATTAGAAATTGGTGCCTTTGTCAGCTTGTTCCAGTGATGTATTGTCACCTTAAGAAGAAAAATTGTGTGCTTCACTTGAATATGTCTGATTTCAGTTTCTACCACAGTTTCTTGTTATGCCATTCTCTGCTAGATTAAAGAGCCCTTCAGAATCCAGGCTTATTTTCTCCATAGAGGTACTTACATGTTGTAATCAAGTCAATCTTTTTGATATGATAAACAGATTGAGATCTTTAAGTCTCACTTAACAGCATTTTTCTTCAATTCTCAAATCACATTTTCTGCTCTTAATCTGCCCCCTCTCCAATTTTTCAACATTTTTCTCAAAACATGGGCAAGAACACAGTATACATTGATCTCACCACTGATATATCCAGAATAAAACTATCATCTCCCCTACTTCCTACTCCCCTGATGCTGGTTAATCCTTCCTGTGTCAGAGTGAGCATTTACGATGAGCTGGTGACTGCAGCTTCTATATCTTTTTCAGTAAGTACCACCTCCTTCTCAGTACACAGCATCTACAATCTTTCAAGCTTGTTACAGGGATTTAGTTATAGTAGATGTATTTTGTTTAACAAGACTGAGATTGCTGCTCAATTCTTTATTAAAGATGTATTAAGGATGTTTATTAAATGTATTTATTATGTTCACCATTTCTCTCCTTTTTGTGTCATTTTCAGATGTGACCCCCTTTCACAAAAACACACACGTTTAATGAAGGTTCCTTCCTGCGAAGATACATTTTGTCATTAGTCATTTAGACAAGTCTTATTCGATTTAGCATCTCCTGTAATAATATTATGGGATACTACCTTTCTTTCAGACTGTCTTAAAAGTCTAAATGATCAATATGTATTTAACCAAATGAACAATCTCATCAAAGAATGAATTTATAGAAGTTTCATCAGACCCAGTCTTCATTTAAAAACTGGAGTTATTTCTATTATTTTTTTTTAATCTTTTAAACTTAAATCTGTTATTCCTATTGTTATTATTTGGGGTTCTGATGTTGGCCTGTGTTTTTCTGTCATTGCAATCGCCCTTTTTTGATTACTGGTATAACATTAGCACTCCTTTGGAATTTGACAAGTATTCCAGACTTTACTAAAACAGGTGAAAGAGCCCAAGTATCCATTCTGGAACTGGGAGTAAAAGTTATCTACATTTACTTATAGAAGAATGGCCATGATTCCTATCTTAATTACTAGCATTCTCAAGCAGCTCTTCATAACCCCCTTGAGATCCATTTACTTGTTTCTTTTGTAGCACGTATTGAATATATTCACATTTTCCATATCAGCACAAACCTACTTATGAATTACATTTACTGATGGGCCAGAATCATATCACCACTGGGGTTTCTTTTATTCCTAATGCACTTAAACTGTTGCATTTGCCTTCAGCTCTTACAACCACAGATTTTTTCTTGCCTATTGATTTCTCCTAGCAATTTTTGATACTGTAACTTGCAATTTATAACAACTCTAATTTGTATAATTTCTCTTTGTTTTCCATTTTATTTTTAACTGCCACCTTTGAGCCTTTATGGGAAGTTACTGCCTTCTGTGATTGCAAAATCATAGTCTTTTGGACATTTAATTGTATCTTTAAGAAAGCCTCTTCTTTGGAGTTCTCACTAAATGTGCTTTGCCCTGTCAGTTCCCTTGCTGTTTTTTTTTTGGGGTTTTTTTTTTGCGGGTTTTTTTTTGTGGGTTTTTTTGTGTTTTTTGTTGTTGTTGTTGGGGTTTTTTTTGGTGTTCTTTTTTTGTTTGTTTTTGTTAGTTTGTGGAAATTAGCTCTTTGAAGCAGCTAGGTAATTTTGATTTGGGCTGTCCTTCATTTACCCATGATGAATGGGATCAGGCCATGATCACTTGCTCCCAGGCAACTACGGACTTTTAATTTAGCAATATCTATCACTTTTATCTATCATAATGAGGATATCTATTGGGCCACAAAATTACCTTCTGCAGGTTGTAGAAGTTATTAATGATTTAGCAGAATCCGTAGTTGAAGATAAAAGAGGACTACACTTGCTTCCTCACAAACAAGGAAATTCAGATACTACATATGAATAAATCATAGAATACCAGGTTGGAAGGGACCACAAAGATCACCTGCTCCAACCTTTCTTTGCAAAGCACGATCTACATTATATGTCCCAGAAACATCCAGTGTTGGGCAATCCACCACTTCCCTGGGGAGATTATTCCAATGCCTGATTGTTATCATTGTGAATAAATGTTTAAATCATACCTGAATATTTCACCAGCTTCCAAAAATCGCTGCTAGACTAACCAGGCCTGAATTTTAACTTAAGACACAAGCATCTGGGGATTTTGGTGAAGTTTTGGAGGCTTCATGTAACAAAAGCACTAACACCTTTTGTCAAAAAGAAAATGTTTTTTTTTTTGTTTTTTTGTTTTTTTTTTTTTTTTTCAAAGAGGTAGCAATGACAAGCAGATAAAGCTCGTCTTTTTCATAATGAAGGATACAAAGGAATGAGTATGAAGAAGGCCTGTGGTGCGTCAAATGGGGCTGGTGGCTCGAATAGACCGGAATAAGGATGTCAGCCACAACTCACTCGGGAAGCCCTAAAATAGCCCTTGGAGGCCGGCGGTGCTGGGCCGGGCGCTACTGCGTGGTGGGCAGCTTGCCGGCAGGGCATCGCGGGTCTGGCAGCCGGGTTATGAGGCACCGGAGGCAACGGCACAAACTGCCGCAAGCAGCGACAGGAATCTCCCGACCCCAGAATAAGGGCAGCTCCCGGGCACTTAAACGCCTCTCCGTGTTTACCGCAGCCCGACGCCGCCGTTCCCCTCACGCCTGGGGACAGCCCTGCGGGCGGCTCCCCGCCCCGACCGTCCCCAGGCCCCCCCCCCCCGCCGCAAGAGGCGGCCAGCGGCGTCTCGGGTATTAATAGGCAGCCCGGAGGCAACAGCCGAGCGGCTGTGGGAGCGTGGGGCGAAAGCTACGGGCTCTGCTCGGCCGCGGACGGCGAGGGAGCGGCAAGGGCCACGCAGGAAGGTGCCTCCCCTCCGCACCCAGCTCCCACCGCGAAGGCGAGATGGAGGGTAAACGCCGGTGGGCCACAGCCGCCTTCTCCCTCCTCTTTCCCGGCTTCTGCGGGATCAGGCGGAGGGCTCGGGGGGAGGCGGGCGGAGGGCAGCTCCTCGCTGCCTGCCCCTTCATCTGCCGGCCGCCGGCGTGCGGGGGCTCCGGGAGGCTCCGCGCCGTGGCTGCCCCCGGGACGGGGAGCAGAGGGACTTCGGGGACAGGAGGGAGGCAGGGTCGGCTCGCAGCCGAGGTGCGGGAGGGGTAACGCTGCCTTCGAGGAGGCTTTCCCCTGGCAAAGTGAACACACTTGGAGTGGAAACTTGGATGTGCGTAGCATTACCTTTGCAGTGGCTGCTGTGATGAATGCAGTGGGAGCATTCTTCAGGGTGACATTGGTTGAACATTTGTAAGGTTCATCTTGCTTGCTGGTAATTGAGTCTAACTTCTCTCACGTTATCACCACTACCCACAAGGGCAACCTTAGTGGCTGTGCAGGGATGAGTGAGAGGATTTTTTAGGCTATGCTTCCACTAACACAAAAGATAAAATCCCGTTATTGAGGGGATCAGGTTCTAGATTTCCACTCCTAGCTGCAGAAATGGTTCTTGACTGTGTATATCCTTCAGTCATTTGTCATCAGGGCAGTTCTCCAAGGTTGTTTTGGCATGGAGAAAGCCTGGAGAAATTCTGTGTTTGGAAGAAAAAAAAATAAATGGTGAGGTGTTCCCTTGTGGGGCATAAAGCCTGAGTCTGTTGTGAGAGTCTCAAACAAGTTACTAGCTCATCAAGTACAATAAACAGAATCAGAGCTAGAAACCACAACAGGAGGGAAGCAACCAACATTTATGCAATATGCTGCTTTTTAACTTATGAACTGACGGGTGCTTGGTGTGTGTATGGTATATTTGGGGCATTGTGTGGTTTGCATCTGCCAGCAGACTGAGGAGATGAGTCAGCAGGCATTTATTTCATGGTAAGGTGTTGCTGTGTTGTTTCTCACACAGGTGTAATGTGAAGCATGGTAAAACAGCCTCTGGTAGTGTGACACTCTGGTTAGTACTGTGGTCAGAACAGAGGGACAGGATATCTCCTGTGTCTTAAAATCTGATCTGATGAAAGAGATACAAGGATCTTTGCTAATATCCCTTCATCATCAGAGGAAGGGAAACATAGATTTGCAAGAAATGAAGTTTGCATAAAATAAAGCCATTCTCTGTGAGTACGTTCATTGTGCTTTAAACTTAATAAGAATTTTCTTGGCAGTTAATGAACGTTTGGTGAAGAAGTTTAATTTGACATTTGGAGAAGTTCAATAAATAATTTTTCTTTCTTGATTAAGACATCTTTTAACCTGTCACTTATACAGCCAAGAATTGTCACTTTTTAATGCATTGGGAGATCTTGTTGCATACTGACTCAGCTATTACTTGTTGCATACTGATTCAGCTATTACTGCCTATTAAACAGCTTAAATTTCATGTGCCTTAATTTCCCTGCCCTTCAATATTTTAAGCAGCCTGCTTTTTTAAAGACCATTTGTATTTCCAGAAGCATTTGTTACATGTACAAGACAGAAAAAATAGGTGCTTTGAAACATATGTCTCTGTATTTCTCTGACTCCTCCTCTCCCCACAGTCAGATAGGATAGTTGGTCCTAATGCTTACAGAAGCTACCTCTTCAAGCTTCACAGACCATAGATGTTGGTAGATATAGTTTGTAGAGCATTGATAGCTAAAGGATAGTCATCAAGAGATGGGTAAATTGGAGCCACTTCCCCCACCTTTTTTTCCCTCCCATCTGTGCACACAGGTTACCTTATTTTAACATAACGGGGTTTTTACATGTGCAATGAAGGAATAGTGAATTTAAAAGGCAAATGGTTGTTGCTTTGTGGCATGTCAGTGGAGGTTGTTTCTATTGATGATTATTGCCAGGGCTAGTCTAATGGTAGTGAAAGGTGGCTTTGACCTGGTTCAAATTTATGGATGTCCATCTGTCCATCTCTCTTACTGTTTCTTGAATATATGTGATCTTGTGGGTTTTTTGTTTTAAGTTGAAAACCTTGTCAAGTGTCAGCAAATAGAGGTGTCTTTAAAGATAGCATCACTGTATCAGAGATTTTTCAGTGCCATAAATATGATGAAGAAAGTGATGCTTAGTGGCCAGGGTCTTTTGTCAGCAAAGTAGCAATAACTCTACAAAGTAGTTGGTTAAATCGAGATCATTCAGAAGAGCTTTTGGCTCCAAAGCTTGGAAGTTTCTGCTGTTTGTCATGTCTTGCCTTATGTAAGCTGCAAAGCCTAATAAATATGATCTTATCCATTGACAAATCTCAGGATTTCAACACGAAAGTTTTTTTTTTATAAGCAGCTTGGCATCCCTCCATTAGTTACACTGGAAGATGTGTGTCTCATTGAGCTGCTTAAACTTATTTTTCTCAAGCAAATGTACTCTATTGTTCAGGGATTATTGAGCCCCCTTTGGGACCAATATATCATGTTAGAAAGGTGTTACACCTGCCTGAAGGGGAAAAAGCAAGCAGCAAATGCTGTATGTATCTGGTATTTGTTTGTAGTACTGATGCTGATCTCAAATGACTGATTAAAGTTTTGTTATGATCAAAAAAAGCCTCAAAATAAGTTATCTATCTTCTGTCTACCTTAGAGGAAAAACAGAAGACATGGGTGCAGTCAGACTGCAGGTGGTGTAGGGTCTCTGTGACTCTTTCAGCAGCCTGGGCAGGAATCACAGCCTCATTGGTGATCCCTAGTATGCATACATGGTCAGATCTGTGCTTCTACCAGGTATCATCTGGGCTGCTGCCCATGAAAAGGACTGCTGGTATCTTCAGCTGCCACTTGCCAGTATGTACGGTCACCCAGCAGCTTGGCCTCTTGCAGCTCAGGAGTAGATTCCCAAAGCCAGATAGGAAAACCAAGGCAGGCATGATCTGAAATGATGGGTCCGGAGCCTGGGTCCTTCATTTGTAGCTGATCTCTGCTGATCTGACCAGCAGCATTATAATAGTCTGTGCAAGGCAGCTTGTTTCATTTTGAAAGTGGATTGAACTACTTTGCTATACATAACATGCTAATAAATTATGAATGTCTACATAGGAGCTAGTTCAGAGGATCTAGTGGGCTGGAAAATTGTGTCCTGATCTACTATGCACTAGTTTCCCTGTGTTAGTAGATAAGGGGATATCTTAGATCAATGTTGTAGATGTAAATTAGTGAGCAGTATTAGGAAATCCTCTGTAGGAAACAGAAAATACAGAAATGTTAAGAAAGTAATGTTAAGAAAAAGTGAGAAGAAAAAAGTTGTTTTGACTGTAACTAGAATGTAGAGGTAAAACTTCCTAAAACAAAATTTAGACTTTTCATCTGTTTTTGCATTTTTAACTTGCGTTGAATTCCAGAAAATTCAGTTTTAGTAAATTACTACTTTCTTAGATGGTTTTTGAAAAACTGGAGTTAGAAATTATTTCTATATTATGACCCAAAATATAGTTCTTGCATGAAATTACAGGCTGTTGTGGACTCTCTTAAATCAAATGGCAGGATTTCCATTTGGAAAAAAGCCCCAGTTGTATTTTCATTTCAGTTTTTTTTACAGTGGGAAGCAGAGAAATCTCAAGGGTTCTTTATATTATCATGTGTACATTTTCAATTCTTTCTGAACTCAGACTCCTAAAGTTAACTTTTCTATCCCATGCACAATGCCTGTGACTGACTTGGGTGGTGAAATACATTCACTTTCCCATGGAAAAAAGGGACAGTCATTAAATGTTCATTATTGATATGCAACTTCTAATTAAAATAAAAGCCATTTTGTTTCTCAGATGCTTCCTGCACTGTTGGCAGATGTTAAGAATTAGAACATGTGAGCTGAGAGAATTTCATTGGGGTCAGGGAGTTGGGATTTCCATTTCGTAGTTGGCATCTGCCGTTTCTCGATTTCACATCAAGGTGAATTTGAATTCTCCACAGCCTTTCTTCCTAATTGGAAATGTTACAGCATGAATCATTCCTGCAGTTACTTGGTTAGGGCATTGAGAAGTTGTTATTAAATATTAACATCAGTTCCTGAGGTTTGGCTGCGTAAAAATTCCTGATTCTTCTTTCTTAACGTTTGTCTGCTACTTACCTTTTTTTTTTTTTTTTTTTTTTTTTTTTCTTGTCCTTCTTTAGCATAAACTGTTGTGTATAGCAAAGTGCTTGGCATGCAGTGAATGGGCACAACATGTCATGGGCATTCAGCTGTACCTGGGTACCCCACAGGACTCTAGAAACATGTCTGGAAGCAGAAACTCTCTCCTAGTGTGGACCTTGCAATCACTGTCAGATAGTAATCCCTAGGACTCCTCCCTAGATTTCTCTCTATTGTCCCAACCTTTCCTTTCAGAATGGGAAATTTGGGTGTGGGCTGAGGAATAGGCCCAGTTGTTTATACTGTTGCTATCCAGTGCTGGAGTTGAAGAGCTTTTGAGTCTGGACACAAGCACTTTTGTTTCCTCTGAGTCCTGCTCTGTAAAGGTCACGTTTGCATTTTAACAGTTGGAGGATTCCTGTGGGTGGTGGCTGTTGCAGACTTTCTGAAGAGAAGCACCCAACTTGTTCCCTGTCCACAGGCCTAGTCCATAAACCTGCAGAACAGGAACACGTAGTGCAGGAGCAATTGCATGAGCCCTACTGGACCTGTGCCTACTTTGTTTTCATATGGATGATTTTGCCAGGACACTGAGTTAACTTATATACTGATTCTAAGAAACCTGCGTTTCCTTTATTTGGCAACAGGCCTGGGAGATCAGTTTACTAAGAAACTGTGTATTTTGCCTTAAAACTAGAGTGGCTTTACTTCTGTCATAGGCATACAGAAAGTGGTGATTAAAAAAACAAAATTGTCTTTAAAGATTATGTATGCCAAGGGACTAGAATAGCTGCATAGCACAGGACAGGTTTGTGTTTTAACTCTTTGATATATGATATGGCACTACAATAATTCATTAAACATGGTGCCGTGGAGTCTTGACACTGAAGTTCGCTTGTTTTCTTTTGCTGGACACACTGAAAGAAAATACTGAGGTCTTCTGAAAGAACTGTGACTATCATACAGAATGAAAAATACAAAATTCATTTCTGATTAATGCTGTCAATTATTACTGCATATGTTACAAAGCAGAAATGAGCCCTTGGTCATAGCCAGCCTTTTGCGCTCATTGGAATAGTCAGTGGTGCTAGCACAGTCTAAACTGAATAGGATTTGGCTCTGGCATTCAAGCACAAGCTACTCTTTCACAGCCACCCCCTTCTGTTTCTTCCTTTTCCTTTCAAGCAGTAGATCCTTCTGGGCATTTTATTCTACACTCCCAAATGTTGTCAGAACGTGCCAAGTACAAAGCTCCAGTTTCTTTTTGTAGTGCAAGAATTTATCAGTGAAAGTTCCTGTATGTTTATAGAAACACAGATGCAGCTTTAAAAGTTCTTGATTGTGCTCACTTAATGATACAGAAACATCTGAAGTAATGTTTATTTTTCTGTACATTATTGCAGCTTTAATTTATGCTTTCTGCTAGGAAAGTAATATTGATCATAAAAATGAAATGTTGGTTGGCAATCCTTAGGCTTCTCTAATTTTTCATTCATAATATATCATTCAGTATGAAATGTGAGAGTTATGGGCTTGATTCTGCCGCTACTGAAGCCAGTGGTTAAATGCCCAGTTCTCTTTAGTTGGAGTGGGATTGAATCTTCTCTTTTGGAGAAAGGTATCTTGAACAGTCAATAATCCTGAATCTCTGATTTAAGCACTTCCATTTAGTACAGTTTTAGTTCTGTTTCAAGCCTGAAGCCATTTGGTTGAAATGGCATTTGATGTACTTTCTGGAAGTCTGTTTAGGATTCTGTTTCTGTATTCTTCAATAGAAAATAATGTTTATTGCAGCCACATCTCTATGTTGATTGCATATCATGTTTGAAAACAAAAAAGGTATATGGACAAGATGCTGTTTCTGTGAAGTGAGCTCAATGTGGAATGCATTCCTTTAGTGCTATCAGGGGTTTTTGAGACATATATTTTTACCTGAAATTCTTGGAAAATAATGTTTTGAGCATTTGAGGTTTGATTTTTTTTTTTCTTAGAGACAGCATAGATTATCAACTCATAAAGGTAGTCTATGAGTTACCTTGGATGCTGAGCTCTGAGAAGGTGTTAAAGGCATGCTAATTAACTTGGGTTCAGTAACATAAAAAGTGAACCTTGAATCTTTGTGGAGGTTCACCCATCTGAAATGTAATAAATTGTTCATAGGATCTTTTAAAAAATGTGATAAAAAATTGTTATGGAAATTCAGAATTTTTATCATCTACTTATTTTTCCTTTTCAAGGTTTTTACTGCAACCAAGAGAAAACACTTATTGTTCTGTAGAGTTTGGCATTCTCACAAGAGCTTCAGAAGTCAGACAGTTATAAGCAGAAGATTAAGTATCACAGGATTTGCAGTAAAACCATGAGGGATGGGAATAACGTATATACCCAACAGTGGTCTGCAAAACCTGAAGACCTTTTTCTTCAGAAATTCATAGAATCATAGAATAGTTAGGGTTGGAAAAGACCTTAAGATCATCTAGTTCCAACCCCCCTGCCATGGGCAGGGATACCTCACACTAAACCATGTCACCCAAGGCTTCATCCAACCTGGTCTTGAACACTGCCAGGGATGGAGCATTCACAACCTCCCTGGGCAACCCATTCCAGTACCTCACCACTCTAACAGGAAAGAATTTCTTCCTTATATCCAGTCTAAACTTCCCCTGTTTAAGTTTCAACCCATTGCCCCTTGTCCTATCACTACAGTCCCTAATGAATAGTCCCTCCCCAGCATATCTGTAGGCCCCCTTCAGATACTGGAAGGCTGCTATGAGGTCTCCACGCAGCCTTCTCTTCTCCAGGCTGAACAGACCCAACTTTCTCAGTCTGTCTTCATACAGGAGGTGCTCCAGTCACCTGATCATCTTCGTGGCCCTCCTCTGGACTTGTTCTAACAATTCCATGTCCTTTTTATGTTGAGGGCACCAGAACTGCACACAGTACTCCAAGTGAGGTCTCACAAGAGCAGAGTAGAGGGGCAGGATGTCTATATTTGGGTCTTGATTTAGCTACTGATTGTAAAATAGTTGCCGCTATTAATTTCCAGTAATAGTTGTATGGTTCCAAGGCAGAATTTAGCTCAGCAAGTTCAGATAGAAATGGTGATAACAAAAAATTAAGAAAATGGTAAATAATTGCAAAGTAAATTATTTAATGAATTATAATGTGGGCTAAGTCCTGAACCTTTTGCTGGAGCCTTATACAGGTAAATTGTTGTTTAAATGAAGGCTCTTTTCCCTTCCTTCCTTTTGACCCTTCTGCTATGCCTGAGGCCCAACACAGATGTGTTGGGACTAGTGGTAGACTATCACCTATTTTCCAGAGGATGTCATCTTCTTTGGGCTCTACAAAGTGTCTTATGAAGACTGTAAAACTGTGTATAGAG
Organism: Melopsittacus undulatus; assembly: GCF_012275295.1. Classification (NCBI taxonomy): domain Eukaryota; kingdom Metazoa; phylum Chordata; class Aves; order Psittaciformes; family Psittaculidae; genus Melopsittacus; species Melopsittacus undulatus. The sequence goes on from NC_047527.1 coordinate 131,756,895, forward strand.
GTGAACAGACCTACTTCAAATAGGGAGCAGTTTTGTTAGACCTACCACACAGTTCCCTAAAGACTCAGTAGAAAAACCAATGTAAAGTTACTCTTTTGCTTTTCAAAGAATCCCTGGGAAGAGGCCATTGTAAAGTCATGGAAGCACTAGTATCACATCTCTATGCAAACGTGTCAGAAATAGAGTGGATGGAATTACCAATGGAAAGGTTTTGCACAGCTCTGGTTCTAGCAGAGACCTGAGAGGTGTAGCAGAGAGAGGGGAAGAAAAAAATGCTAGTGCTCCACTGTCTGTTTTTCTTGTAACCAGAGGAGGCATCAACATCTCTGCTCTGTGACAGATAATAATGTCCTGTATAGTGCTTTTTTTTTAGATCCTGTCTTCCATAGAAACAAGCACTTTGATATGGTGTCATCTCCAGGTAGCATCTCCAGGTGATGTAAAGTCTGAGATTCTTTTGTGTTTATATTAAGCTTTGGTTAATACCTAAGGCAGCTATTTATACATCAAATAACTATCAATCCAAAAATAATCCCCTCTTTTGTCTTCCCAAAGACCTGATACCTTGTTAATACCTGATGTTTTCAGTATTGTAAAGTTGACCTACTAGCTTGTGTTTTCAGAGAAACCTCTAAGACTTTTTCAAAGCTGCAATTTCTGTACAGTGCCTCCTCTATGGTGTGCTGGGAAGCATGATGAGAATTGACATTTTTGGCATCTGATTTCCCTCTTTGACTGTTGAAGATATAATACTGTTAACCTGTTTGTTCTGTATATGTCCCACAAGAACATTTATGCCTATCTTATAAAAATGTGCTGAAGTTTACTCTGTTCAGCAAAACTTAGTATATTGCCCTTTTGGATTAAAAATAGGGTAATTTCAGATATAGAGGGTGAGGGTCTCATTTTTCTTATAAGCGTTATGGGAAGCCTGAAGTTCCATCTTATGTTAGAATTTTATGTTATCAGTTCTGTTCTGATAAGTGAAAGTGAACTGAATAGCTTCTCTGAGTCATCCAAAAGTAAAAGCTCATGGGACTGACAGGGTTTCTTTCAAGCCATGGACCTCAAACTCATGCACCTCTCTAGGCAGTGTTGTTGTTCTTCTATATTCTCTTGCTCATGAGGAACTGTAATTATGATAAGCATGATGAATGTGTCATACTGCAGTGTCTGGCAGTTTTCTGGAAACCCAGTTCATTGTTTAGACCTGTTAAAAATATACCTTTTTTCTGTACTGCATAACTGGAGCAAAATGTAATGCAGAAAATTAAGTTGTTTTGGGCATAGAACTTTGTCCGTACATCTTTACCCTTCCCTCATCCTCACTGTAGTTGAAGGTGATCCTTCAGTGCTGCCTTGTTTCATATGTCTTAGCTATAATAAGTTGAGATCAATGGACAGATGCAGTCTGTAACCTAGATAATTTGGATATGGTAGTTACCACTTCTCCTTTCGGCACTATACTGATTCATACATCTGTTCCTTTGATATCTCCAAATGTCTCACTTTCATTTTATCCTTGCGTTAAGACTGGAGTCCTGATCTTGCCATAGGAAATCAATACATGAAATAGATACGTGGTTGCTGGTGTTGTCCAGTGTCTTATAAGCATCTTGGATATGCTTTCAGAGTGATGTAAAGGAAGAAGTAGCACATCAGGAAAGTATATCTCTTGGACAAAGGCAAGGGAGAGGAAAGAGGTTGTCATTGAACTGAATATACATGATAATCCACACAGCAAATGACTGTAATTAGTGAGTGAGGGCACTTAATAGGATAAGGGCAGAAAGAAGTACAGGTATGTGATATTGACAGCAGTCTCAAAAGGTTTTATCTTCATGGAGTGTGGGTCAGTGAAACAGGTTGCAAAAACAAACATGCAGAAGAGTCTGAGCAATGGGACTGGCTGGTGGGAAGGAGTAGCATAAACAAATGGGAAATTACTTAATAAATATATATAGTTATTATATATAAATACTTAATAATATAATAAAAATTACTTAATGCAAAAAGGGGAGCAGGAGGGGTGACGTATGGAAGGAAATATTGCCAGCTGAGAAAAATGCCTATCATCTTGCATTTTATTTCTGTTTATCCAGCCGTATCATGTTCCGGGCTGGAACTGTATTTTGTTTTCCTCTGTGGTTGGAAGGTGCCTTGCATGCTTTTGTGTGCTACAGAAAGCGGCAGATACCATGCAGTAGCCTGTTACTAACTATATAATAACAGTCTAGGTTTGAAGTAACATATCTGGCTTTTCGTCTGCAAAGATTCTTACACCAAAATCTAGGATTTTTGTATATGTAAAAGTTGATGTGATTTTTTTTTTCTTGACTAAATCTTCACCAATGAAAGAGTATTTTTTTTTTTTAGTTTATGAATTAGTTGCCCAGGTCTTGCTCTGATAGTGAGTTATTTATTTTACAGTTGATATTTGCAAACCGGAGATGCTCCAGAAGAATGCTATTTTGGTGGATGGGGTCATCCTAAATGGTCCAATAATGGACTCAAGAGCAGGAGAGAAGTTTGTGGAAGACGCCTGTAAGATTATAATGGAAGAAGTCATCCAGAAAGCTGATGATGTAACAGAAAAGGTAAAGCCATACAGCATTGTTGCAATTTTGTAACAGATAATGAACAGTAAATCAGTTTTTGTCTAAGCTGTTATTTTGTTGCACTTTAGCCTCACAATTACTTCTAGTCTACCCCTGGCTCTGAAATAGCTTTACAAATTAAGAAAGGTCATATTACAGAACCTTTCAATAACATAATTAACATACATATTTGACAGAAAATTATGTGTTTTTTTGTTTGTTTGTTTTTTTCCTTCTCGGAGTACAGTGGTCACTTTTGTCAGATGAGAAATGGGTGCTGTGTTTTTCTTGTTCGGTGTGGGGGGAGTTACTTGTTTGCTCCTTAGTAGCTGTGATGTTGGAAAAGGAGGAAGAGTGGATGTGGTACCACTGTGAAAAGGCAACACTGAGATTGCTGTGGGTTTCACAGAACCTCTGCTTAAGAGGCTATATGGGAAGAGGAGCTTTGCTTGCCTTTAGGTGTGCACTGGATGCTCCTACCCTTTGGCAAAACAGCTTCTGAAAATCTTGTGATTACAAATCCTTAATTAAGGACAGAATTTGAGCTGCAGGCCTGCTGCTTTACTGCTTTCCAGCATTCCCCACTCTAATGTTTATGATCAAGCAGTGCCCAAGACACAGCACTGAATGTGTTGCTTACCCTGCACCTATATAACCTCTTCCTCTTGGCTAACCTGTTCACTGCCGGTGTCCTCCCATCTCCATCCCTAGGTTTGTGAATGGCAAGACCCTGAAACACTGAAGCAGATACTTGATCTGGAAATGAGGGACACTGGAGAATCTCATCAGAAACTGTTGCAGCTCTGCCGGGATGTTATACAATACAGCGTCAAAACCAGTAGGAATGTGATTTCTAGTGAAATTATTTTGTATGCTAAGTTAAGGAAGACAGGACAATGTTTATAAAATTTTGTCATTTTTCAGGAAACCAAGGGTGTGAATTTTTTGTTTTACTGGTCATCATAAGTTTGACTAAAATGTGTAATCATGGCAAACTAATAAAAGACTAATTCCTGTAATGCCCTTGACATTAATGGTAGATTCTGTCATTTTGAAGTCTCATGAAAGTCACCTAGACAGATACAACAATCAGACAGGAGAAGGACTTTTATGTGCAGTTTCCTGCAGTCTGAGTGGTGAGGAGTGGAGCTACTGTCATTGCCCTCTTACCTTCTTAGTGATGATTGCCATACATTTACTATTGTTTTTGAGCAATAGCCTTACAGGGTGTTAATTTGCTGATAGGCAGTAATTCCTGTTCCAGGCTCTGAGAAGAAAGCCTGCAGTGTTTCAGAGACCAAACATCACATCTCTGCAGGATTAGTTCTCTGTGGCTAACCTTTCTGCATCATGTGTAATATAATTCAGTCTTAGCAAAAACGAATGAACAACATCTGTTCAGGACATAGAGCTGTGGTTCAGTAGCTCAGAATTTCAGATGTGACAGAGCTTGGGCAGTGTTTTGAAAAGTGAGAGGGACATTTGATAGTTATTTGTGCATTTCCAGGGCATGTTCTCTGCTACAAAGTAAAACTGTAACATAATTTTGAGTGAACTCGTGCCTTTAAAAACCATAGAAAAATAGCAGTACTGGTCTACGGGGCAGTGCATTAATAATATGCAGATATAATTACTGAGTAACTGGAAGGTGTTCTGTTTATCTTACTTTTGCAAATTGCCTTTAATTTTCCATTTGTTACACTCTATCACCTTAGAAAGGATATTGTATATAAAAGTATGCTGTGCAAATGGTCTTTAATTCAAGTACAAACATTTATTGAAGCCTCAGATATAATATAAATGGAGCCATATAGTTTACCTGGTTTTGCATATAAAAGTACTGTGCTGTGGATTAAAATTAAGGTGTTGATACCACTACTGAGCTGACTTGGTTTTATAGTCAGCAATAGTATAGAATTTTCTCATAGTTAGTTATATCTCAGTGTTTCAAGGCAAGTAAACAAATTCTCTTAACTTGTTTGAAGTCTGCAGCAAGATTTTCCAAGCTGTTATGCTGCCTCTCTGACTGCCTGGGATCAGCAGGTTCCTGTATGATACTGCTCAGGAAAATTTGGCTGAACATCCATTGCAGCCTCTAAAGACTGCTGTTAAAAGCTACTGTGTATACTTATTTATCAATTTTTTTTAAAAATTTTATTTTATTTGTGAAACTTGTGAACAACCCACATTCATTCTGTGCACTACTTGCATCTCTCAAACCTTGGTTTGGGACCTGAAAGTGCTCATCAAATTTGCTTTCAAAGGGTTGTCTAACCTAAAAAAAGGATAGTATACCCAGAAAATACTGACAGAATGATTGAGTGAACTGTGGTTTGCAGTGATCAGTGTTCAACTGAGAAAGGCTTGTGATATATTCTCTTTCATGTATATACTGTCACTGCTTGCTTTTCATCTGTGTTTTCAGGTCACCCAAGATTTTTCAATCAGCTGTATGCTGGAATAGATTATTACTCATTAGTGGCTCGTTTCGTTACAGAAGCACTGAACCCAAGTGTGTAAGTACAGTTCTTTGTCCTCTTGGTGATGAATTGGTGGCATGCTTTTTGAAATAACAGCTTTCCCCCGTTTCCCTCCTCCGCTTTTCCCCACTTCTTATTTCTGTTTTCAGTATTATAGAGGAGGTAAGAATTGTGCAGGAATGTGGGAGAGAAAACAGTCTGGATTGGATGAATAGCTCAAGAGGTTGGCTAATCTGATGAGGCCTTATTTTTCTGTTTTATAAAGTGGGGTTTAAGAGATGAGATCTTAGTTTTTCAATGCTTTTAAACCTAGACTTTCATCTTACTTGGTGCATAAAAATGAATTAATAAGACTTCCTGAGTTGTTCATTTCCTTTGAAGCATTCTGCACAGAGTTGAGTGCAAGTAGTTACCTGTCTAGTGCTACTTGCAAATGTAAAGCCTAAACAAAAAGTAATTGTTGCTTTGCAATAGATTATTATAGCTGAAATCTAACTATGTGACCTACATTGAAAGAAAACCCTGTTGTATTACTTTGAGAACTGAAGCTCAATGTGATGCTGCCAGGAACTAAGCAATTGCTCTGCTGGGTCAGATCCACAGTGTTTTTAGAGTTCTACTGCTGATAAATAGATCAGATAGATCTATCTATCTGGTAGATAGATATATAGATCAGATTCTGATAGGTAAGAGAAAGGTGCAAGAAACCTTAATCTAGTTTTACCAGTATCCTGTGGCATGAGTTCTGTAGTCTTAATATGAATCATGGTGGATTTTTTTTTTCATTCAGATATACATATGAAGTATCCCCTGTGTTTCTGTTGGTGGAAGAAGCAGTCATCAAGAAAATGATTGAGTTCATAGGCTGGGAAGAAGGTGATGGTATATTTAATCCAGGTAGGAACAGTGCAGATTTCAGGATGATATAAACCAACTAATATCAGTAATTCCATGAAAATTGAATTTGTGTCGAATATTTGAAAATGCATGTAAAAATCTAGTGATACACACACACAACTATTTAATCCAGGCGTATTTTACATGTTTCTAGTAATAATTACGTGAATCTGATCAGTTCTACATTAAATATAATTATGTGGAAATTGGTTGTAACTATTGCCCTTCCTGATCTTATCAACAACAATAACAACAGCCTCATTGGACTGAATTGTATTGATTGACAGAGAGGGAGATGATTTGTGTACCTGACACTAAATAGTGGTGCCTGAGTGCACTGGTCTATGTATCCTGCCTACTAGCTGTGGGAACCAGAGTTTATCATAGTGGGATTGTCCTGAGCTTAACTCCATTGAGTTTTGATGGTTTTATTAAATGTTACGACAAGGCCAACCAAACAAATATTCCTTAAGCTTCTTGATAAGCCACAGTTTTCAAATGTTCTCTAAAGCAGCATTCCAGCCCACTGTATTGAAATAATGAAACATAATGATATTATTCCACAGATTATTTGGGTAACAAATTATTAGGCTCAATAGGAAGTTGTTATATCTAATTTAGGGGTGAGAAGAGGAATAAGTAAATGAATTTAATCACCTCAAAAGCAAAGCAAGGTCAGCAATTCTAGCTTAACATGTGAGTAATAGAAAAATTAACATACTAAACATCCTTTTTTTTTTTAGGTAATGACTTTTTTCCCCCTACATCAGATTTAACATGTAGAATCCTTGCTTTTATGGCAGAAGTGCATAACTAAAACATACTGTGACACTGTCAAAAGAGAAATGAATTGTACTTTTTGGTGCTAGGTTTATGTGAAAGTTTTTCTTATTGATTTGGGTTTGCTCTTTTCTTAGAATAAAACCTTTCCAGATCTTACCTTTCAGACCTTCCAGTTGCCACTCACTGTGTATTTCTTTTTAACAAATAGCTTCCCCTCTCCCTCCCCCCCCCCCCCCCCCCCCCCCCCCCCCCAGTTTCCCATCAGAATACTGTAAGGCCTGCAAGGGAACTCCTAGGCTCTGTATAGTGCAGTCACAGCCTGACTTGATGTGGGCAGCTGAGCTGGCATGGCCTCAGTATAAATGGGAAGGAACTGTTGCAGGATATTTGCTGTCAGGGAGGACAGTTTGGGCACAGTTATTATTCTTTAGGAAATATTCCCAAAGAGCATTCAAACATGCTGTGTTTCCAAACATGCTGCAAAGCCCAAGTTCATTTTATATCTGTAGTTTTTTTTGGGGAAATTAAGCTACGATGGATGCATCTATAGGCTAACAGTATGGACAGTAGGGTTGATTTTTTTTTCCCCTAATAGGGGAAACAAGACTGTGGCTAACATGATATTTGTGTGCCTCTTTCTGCAGGTGGCTCTGTTTCTAATATGTATGCTATGAACTTAGCAAGATACAAATTTTGTCCTGAGATAAAGGAAAAAGGGCTTTCAGGTTTGCCAAGACTAGTCCTGTTCACATCAGAAGAGGTAAAAACAAAACAAATCAAAAAGGCATTTCTAAACCTTTCTCTTTTTCTAAATGTCTGCAAAAGTGATATAATTTGTATATTTGATGGGGCTCTGGTACAATAAATTTGTCATCATACACTGTTACCAGGTTGCACAGAGCCTTGGGCAACATGGTCTAGTGTGAGGCATCGCTGCCCATGGCAGGGGTATTGGAACTAGATGATCTTAAGGTCCTTTCCAATCTGAACCATTCTGTGAGTCTGTGATTCTGTACCTCATGCATATGGAAAATTGGAGCTAAGTGGAGAAGTCTGATGGTAGATTTTCCTGCAGAAGCTTCCTTGCTTTCAGAAAACAAGCACAGATGTTCCTGCTCTTGGAAACTTGATAAAAGAATTGATTGTGGGTGGGACAAACCTGAAGCAGAATGCTTGTGGTGTGATGTGGAGGTCTGCAGCATTTGAGTACTCAAAGCATAAAGTCTAATAGGAACCATAGGTAGGTTATGGATGTCAAAGATTTTTTCAGCAGATTAAATTTGTACTAAGCTGAACACTTGTGGACCTATGAGATGGCTCTCTGCATCGCCTGCTCTCCCCTATGACTGAATGCAGATTGGTTGCGGTACAGAGCCAAATGCACCATAAAACATTTCAGAAGAAACTGAGAGCAACAGTTCTTTAAATAATTAAAATTATGTGGCTAGTTGAAAGCTCTTGAATAATATCTGTCCAGACTGCCTGTGGTAAATTGAGTTATATTCATACTTGTATTCTGAAGCTAATTTTTGAGGCTTTTTTTCTCACTTGTCCCTCCAGTTTTAAGAGTTTATCATTTGATTAGTACAGAGCAGTTATTCATTCTGACTCCACTAAGTAAAGGTCCCAGTGAAAGTGAGAACCTTGTTCTAGAAAGTATGTAGTTACTAGAATAATTTTAGCTCTTAAGGTTATGTTCCAAACAGTTTGCAGTGTAAATAGACAAGAGGCTTATTTTGAAGACGCCTGAGAGAGATGGAGGCATTGCATAAGTTGTCCAAGACAGCACATATATTTTGGAACTGAATCCAAATGTCCTAAATAAAGGGATTTTTTTCCCCCCAGGCAAAATATATTTAGGTTTATTTTTTTCTGAAAAGTGTGCATATGAAAATGCATGCCAGTTCATAGTAATTTGTCCTATTAGATCTTAAAAATAGCTATGGAGATAAAAATGAGATTGAAACATGTTCTGTTAATGCTTTTGCAGCGAAGTATGTGGAATTTTTACCATGAAATATATTTTTTTTTCATTGTAAGATTTAACTAAAATGTATGTTTTCATAAAACAAACAAGCATTTAATTTCATGACAAAAGAAATTTTATTTGACTCTCAGTACATTTATTTTGATTTACTGGTCTTTGCTTCACCAGAAGGACCAAAACCATAAAACATAGAACTGATCAGGAAAAATAAACTAGTAAATAAGTCGGAAGGCAATGCTTTTGGTCTCTAATACTTTCCTTGATTCACAAAACCGTGTGGTCTTTAGTACATGATAACAATTTGCTGTAAACCTGCCACTTCTAGTGGTTAGAATTGTGGCTCTTGTATAAGATCTCCAGTGTTTATTCATGGTTTTTAGATGTCATATTCATATCTGCTTATTTTAGATACCCCTGTACTCAGTCTGAGTTATATTACCTTTTAGAAGTTTGTTTAGTTCAGATATGTCATATTGAGAATATATGCAGCCAAGACTGAAGAAAAGTACACAAGTGCTTGTGTCACATAATCTTATTTTTTTTATTATTTGTTTCTATTTTGAGCCTTTATTTAGCATTTTGTACCCTTTTTTTATATACATATATAGAGAAGCAAATGATTTTTTTAAAAATTATCCTGGAGCAAATAACATGTATTAATTCCTTTGACCGTTAGTGTCTTATTAACATCTTCAACCTGAATCAGGCAAACAGTGTTGGCATGGAGAAGCCATGAAGCTATAACAAACTGAGAGTATTGATAAGGTGTTAAAACACATGTCTGCACAAGACACTTTTGTCATTTTGCAGTTTGGCTTCAACACTGTTCAAATGAAATTATTTTTGCCTTGAGTTGCCAAGTCCCAAAGTTTCAGTCTGGCACTTGGCAGACTGAAAGAGTTGCCTTGCTGTAGAGCACAGAAATACACGGACTTGTCAGTCACTTAACTTTATATGATCTACGGTTATGTATTTTTTGTATGTTCTAGAATAAACTGTTTAATGCATGGCCCACACAAGGTCCTTAAATGCTCCATTTGGCCTCCAGGAATAAAAAGGCACTTTGTTCCTGCGAGTAGGATGCTTAGCTGATTAAAATTATGTTGATACACAATGAACATTGCTTAAGCTACTACTATGTAGTTCTATTGATGGACCATTACAGAGCGATTCCTCTTGATACATTAGCAGCAGTAGAGAAATTGTTATATCCCATTTCGTGGCATGATTTATGTGTCTGTGGGAGCTGAATGCAGTTGTAGTTACAGATGTCACCCAACTTTTTTATCACATTTTGCTCTTTGAGTCCCATCTGAACTTTACTCTGACCCTAGAATGTATTGCATTGATCTGAAAGGTAGAAATCTGCTAAATTTGAGGTAACTGAGGGTAGGAGAGGGGTGTGTAAACAATTGAAATGTGCATGCTGATGTGAGCAGTTTTTAGATGCAATGAAGCTAAATTCCTCCCCAGTGCAACTTGATCATGAAAGTAATAAAATGAGAGAATACAACATTAACTCACTATATTGTTCCCTGTTGAAATTACAACAGGCAAAAATGAGTAATATAACAGTCTCATAATAATGTAATAGCTTTATGCAGTCATGTTTCTAGGAAATGTTTCAAAATCAAGAAAATACAAATTCATCTTCTGTTTTAATGAGCACAGGAGGAAAGTACCTTATCTTTGCGAATGTTATTAGGAAATGAAAGCTATGTCTAGCTATAGTTAAAACAGTACAGCAGCACATTTAAATGAACTGTTCCAATTTGATCTTGTGCTCAAAGGCATTGATTTCTTACTACAAATGACTACAGATCTAATAATGTGTCCAAACAAACAAAACTGAAAAAGACATGGCATGATTAATCTGAATTCACAGTGTTTAAAATCATTATTTAAAATTACATTTGTAATCTAGATACAAAAATACCTCTCACTTGGATACTTATTTCCTTTAAGGAAAGGGAACTATGAACAAGCGAATTAGTTGACACTGTGACTGGAGCTGGTAAATGTTCTCTGGTATATTTTTTCTTAAAATGATACATGTAGTTTAGCATAATGACTTCTGGTAATGAAAGCAGGGAAAAAATGTTCTTGTATGTTTTCAGTCGATATAACCAGAAGATTACTTTTTTCATCAAATAAAGTATATTTCAAGTCTATGTAGTAGTATAAATCTTGTCCTTTTTTGGTCTTACTGAAGACCTGACAAAATTTTCCAAGAGGAAACAGAAGTATTTGTGAAGGCAAGAAATAATGTATCTGACATCCTGTTTTGTTTTGGTATTACCTTTGTTTTCTCTTTACCTCTGCTTTTTGGTATAATCTTTCAGGTGCTCAAGCCCCTTTATCTATATCCCAGTCTCCCATACAGTTTTTTTATAATAAAATACCTGATTACTAGTATACTGAATTTGCAGGTGTATTGCTTTCTCAGTTTGGAGCAGTCTCATTATTCCTGGTGATTCCTACCTTTCACTTGAACCTAATGGACAGAAATCAGTGATGAAGGCAACTTGTATTTCAAGTGATTCAGTAATCAGTTGAAAATGTCTCTGAACTTCTACTGAACAACATACAGCCACTCTACAATCATTATTACCATTATTGATGTAATTTAATGCAATGTAAGACTAATTATGTATGTTATTATCTTTGTAACAGTCTAAATGAATGAGACTTTGTGGATGTGTCATATTGCAAAATTAAGCTTTCTTAAAACTACCTGATAGTATCAAGTAATGTCTGTATGTGTGTAAAAAGTGGGCGATGGTAGAGGAAACCTTTTTATCAAAAAGAGAAAGAGCCCTTTGAGGTGATCCATCTCATCAAAATAAGCATGACAGCCCTTAATACCCTTAATATATTCAGGCCCACACATTAAAATGTTGTACATTTTTCATAATTATGTTCCACAGTAACTATATTTTTGTGAATTATCTGGAAGAAAATGGAATTAATTAACCACCTGGCTTCAGCTCCTGTATGAAAAGTAGCTTTTCTAGACATTTTTGTGGTTGCTGGAGTATGCGTTATTTTAACTCTTCAGTAATCTGAAAAAGAACCAGTTTTCTTTTTTGAGAAGAGTGGTACTAATCCAAGGGTTGGATGATCTTGATTCTGAGAACTATATAGTCCACTCATGTTGCATACTCTCAAAACTGTCTCTATTGCTGTGATTGGGTAGGCACTTGGCATGCTACAGGTTACTCACAATGGTTTTGACATCAAAAAAATCTTCAGATTAAGAATGTTTCTTGAATCTTGAATTCCCAGGCTAATCTTGAAGATCGATTAAGATGAGATCAGCATACTCTTATTCTAGAATAAAACAAAATGTTCTTATGGTAGAGTAACAGTATCCACAGTAGAGTAGGTCCTTATAGAGGTGATATTGGAAATATGGCAAGATATACCATTAATATTTGTTTGACAGAAATAAAAATACTTACAATAAATAGAGTGGACTGTAGGAGCTTGAGTATCCTTCCCACCGGAGCCACGTTACCACATTCTGATTGAATAAACCCCCATTTATAACATCCTTTGAGGCAGTGAAGGGATCTCAACTTTTACGCTCACTTCACAGACTTCATAATGCTAATTCCCTTTGTTCAGTGCAAATTGAGAAGTGGGCTGCATGTATTGATCCTCATTCAAAGACATTTCTGATGAAACCTAGCTAAAATTCTTTGCTGAAATGGTAACTTCATTTTCTGGAAAATGCAGACGAGAACCTTGTGCAAAATCCACATTAACTTTTGAAGATGTGCTAAGTCCTGTCTAAAGTCTGCTTACTTTCATAATGGTTTTTAAGATTCCATGTTCATGTGAAAAATCTTTTCAGATCCTTTTGCAGAGATGGGGCTTTGAAAGCCTTGGAAGTCCCAGTTGTACCACATTTAAAGGCTTTTAGTAAGTCTTGGACTTCAGTCCTTGAAGTAAAGGACTTCAGCTCCTTGATCCTCTGAACAGTTTCTGGATCAGGACAAGGGTCAGTTTAGCATAGTATCCTGTCTCTGGATACCACAAGGATAAAGTGATAGAGGCTTTAGATGTATCCAAAGGTACATATTAATTAAGGGTCCAGTTTCCAAGAATGGTGCTTTTGGACTTTCAGACCTCTCAGTTACTTTTTGACTGTTGAGTTCAAATAGAACATTCTTATCATGCGTTTCCTAACACTTGATAATTTTGACTTAGTTCTATGAAAACATTTTGAAGCAATTAATAATTCTTCCCTGATGACACTTCAGAATTTCTACTTTTCATTCTAATGCAAAACTAAAATTAAAAAAAGTATTAAATAGATTTTTTTTTAAACCCACATTTTAAACATGTTGCGCATCTTTTTTTTGTCTTATTCTCTCCAGTGTGTGTTGTTGTCAAATGCTGTAGCTTTGTCAGTTTGCTTAGTGTGTTAGGATATGCTGTTGTCATGACTGTTAGCTGCTGTTAATTTTAGTGTCACTGTTTTCTATGCTAAGAAATTCCTTTCATTTTAATTGCATGCTTACTACTTTCTTTTCATGTCTCTTTCATTTACAGTGTCATTACTCCATGAAAAAGGCAGCCTCCTTCCTGGGTATTGGTACAGAGAATGTTTACCTCATCAAAACAGATGAAAGGTAAGCAAAACAAAAGCCATAGCTGTGGTCTCTGATCATTTAAAAAATGCAGTAGTGCTTTAAGTAATCAAACTATTTGAATGTAACTGAAAAAGTTTTAAATCTGTGTCCCTTAGAGGTAAGATGATACCTGAGGAACTGGAGAAACAAGTCCAACGGGCCAGGAAAGAGGTGAGAGTGTGAGAGAGAGCATGAAGCAGAGAGGGGGAGTGTATGCAGACTGTGTGCTTGTGTCTGAGTGAAAAGAAAGAAAACAGAGAGTGAATGAAGCCTTAAAAAATAGGGTAGTTAATGTAACAGTGTGTTTCTTGCAGGTGCGATCTGTTTGCCACAAACTTCTAGGTGCTGTACTCTTATGAGGAAGAAAAATTCCGTGGCCTGTTCCGTACTAATGAAAGTCCAGAGTACAATGCTGCTCTGAAGTATTTAGTGCATTTCTTCTAGGATTTCTTTGGCCCTTGATCCTTTTTATGTGGATGCAGTATTTGTTTCTGTAAGCAGTAAATGAAAACTGTAGGCTTTTCAGTTAATTACAGCAGCTATTTCTCTATCCTCTGCAGTAAGCAAGAGCAGTAACATAAGGCTTAGTCTCTAAAACTATCATAAAAGCTACAAATGCTAAATTTGGTCCTTCCTAGTATTGTAGCAAGACTGTCTAAATTCTGTCCCATGTCTCTTTTCCCCCAGGGGCTTTGCCAAGTAGAAAGTCAAAGGCCAGTGTTTGGAAATACAGTGACATGTGTATTTGGACAACATTGTAACATATATTCCCGTAGTCTGTAAGATAACACTTACTATAGTGAACATAATTCATTTTAGAGAGCTTGGAGAACTGAATATGAATTCTAAGGTACAGAGCATCTTCTTTTGGCTTGGTTAGGCTCACTTGATTTCTCACTTGTGGTCTGTGCATCAGAGTAGTGGGATTCAGAGCTCAGCCCTTATTCTGCAATCTGTGAACACTAAGCAACTAGGCAATGTTGTCCTGGGTTCAGCAGTAGCAGTCATTTTTTTCTCCTTCTTAGTAGCTGGTGCAGGGCTGTGCTTTTGACTTTCAGTCTAGGAACAGCACTGATAACACCGATGTTTTTAGTTACTGCTCAACTGTTTAGTCTGACCAAGGACTTTCTGAGTCTCATGCTCTGCCAGGGAGGAGGGGAAGTCAGGAGGAAACAGAGACAGGACACCTGACCCAAACTAGCCAAAGAGGTATTCCAACCACAGCACATCATGCCCAGGATGTAACTGAGAGTTACCTGGAAGGGCTGACTCACTGCTCGATCAGGCTGGGTATAGGTGGGTGGTATTGTATTCTCTTCCCTTGTTATTTCCATTATCATTATTACTATTGGTGGTAGCAGTAGTGATTTGTGTTATACCTTAGTTACTGGACTGCTCTTATCTCAACCTGTGGGAGTTACATTCTTTCAATTCTCCTCCTTGTCCCTCTGAGAGTGGGGTTGGGCGGAAGAAAGATGGTGGGATTGAGCATGAGGGCTGTGTGGTTCTGATTTACAGCCTGGGCTTAAACCACGACAAATGTCGGTGATGTTGTTGATACCTTCTTTGGTAAACCTACTTTGTGGCTGGTAGAAAAGGCAAGGCATTCCTGTCATGCACTTGCAGGGTCATAGCACCTTTCAATAAGATAGGATTTAGATCTATTTTCTTCCAAACAACCATCTCTTCTTTGAGTTTCATGCTAAACAGCATACTTGTTGATATATAGTGGCCCTAGTGACCTAGCAAACTCTCTTGCTTGCCTCTTTCTATACTTGCCATTATCTGTGGCAGACAACCTGTACTTTACTCACTTGAGCAAGCTGGAGGAAAAAAAATGAAAGACTGAAATAAAATGGAGCAAGAGGAAGCAGGCTGTCAGGTGAATGGGCTCTTTACCTTTGCAAAAACTTAATTCTTGTTTGTTAATAAAATAAATCTAATGGTTATTTGCAAGAAATCTTCTGGCATTTCTGGTTTTTAAAAAAGGTCAATCTTAGTATGGTGCTCTGCAATTTAAAAACAAATGTTCTATGTTAAAATACTGCTTACAGGAAAATATTTTGCTTGCATTTTAATGGAAATTACAGGTATTTTGGAAGGTTTTCATTTCCTCAGAGCTTCAGTATGTGTGTCTGTCCTTGATAAAGTGCTACTTTACAACCTTTACAGAAAGACACTTCAGTGAATTACAGTAAATATTCTAATGACTCTAGATAACAGAAGATATATTTGCTAGTCATAGGACACAAAATGATTACAAATTCTGAATAGCCAGAATGTTAGGTCTCTTTTTAGAGAGTTTAGTCAGAAAGATATATATAACTATATTGTCAAGAAGAATGAAAATTTAATTCCCTTCTTTGTGGGAAAAATGTAATGGTACCAATCTTTGAAATTTGTAGAGATCCTAGATTTGTCCCCATACTCAGTCATGTTACCTACTGGCTGCTGGGAGACCTCTGACTTTGATGTATTTGTGGAAGAAAATTGATGAGAACACTAACAGAAATTAGGTGCAGCACATACATCTTTGCCTCACTTGCAAAAGTTTTGGACTGGAGCTTCAGGCTAGTTTGTAAGTTTGATTGACTTTTGTGGTAGGCTGTTCTAGGAATGAATGACCAAGAAGTGAATTATAGGCTGGTAATTCTTCGTGAATGTGTGGGATTAAATTAAATTCATTCCAAGGTTATTTTTCACTGCTTTAGCAAATTGTAAAGAATTTTTAAAGTACTAACAAATCATAATTATCTACCATTCTAACAGTGCTCTGTTAAAGAAGTATAAAACTACCAGTGTGTAAACGTGACTCAAGCCTGTCTGTCTTCTCTGTAGCAGATGTTTAAAAGAGGGCTCAGATTTCAGTTGAAGACACATAAGACTCCTGTAGAGTCTGATTTTTCAGCTGATGTCTAATTTCAGTGAAGGGACATTGAGTTATGTCAACAGAGACACTTACATCATCTGAGAGATTTAATTCACTGCAAATGAACTCCAGGTATCCCAGACTGTACAATTTAATAACAACTTTAGTGCCTCTTCAGTAGCAGCATTAAGCTGTGGCCCAGAAACTGAAATGTAGGGGATTTCCTTCAACATGTAGCTACTGGCAAGTGAGACTGCACCGTCATTGCTAGGGCTGGTACCCTCAGTTTCATGGAGATTACAGACTCCATCAATTCTATGCATTATTTCAGTTTCAGGTTCTAAGCAGGCACAAGCACCTACATCTGCAAGGGTATGTGACCTAGTCTGCTATTGTAGTTGCACCCCTGCTATTAGTTGAATGGGAAAGCAATGAGCAAAGCCATTGAAACCAAAATGGATGGCTTATGATGGTTGTGTGGCACTACAATCTGTTTAACTTTAAAACTGTCTGAGTGTCAGTGGTGTCTCTCCTAACATTCTACAGCCCTTCATGTGTTCTAGAAATGGGTAGGGGCAAGAGAATAGCACTTTGCTGTAGATCAGACATGGGGGCCAGACAGTGATGACTATTCCAGTTGCAGTATGTGATAGTGCTGTCTAGGGAAAATCATGTTCCTCTTCACTGAGCAGAGAAGGAGCATGTAGAGACAACTCAGGTGGAAACCCTAAAGGGATGAGCCTTTTACTTGCATGGGTAGCCTGCTGACTGAGCTAGTAGCTTGGTTATATTCAGCAGAATGGCAGCAAATATGGTAGTAAAATGTGAAATGAAAAGCCGTGTATAAAGAGAGATGTCAAATATCTGATATGCTTTGATCTTGACAAAACTAACATCTGTCAAAAGAACTGGTGAAGTCTGCCCTGGGATGATGTTAACTGGAAATGGAAAATACCTTTTTTAAGAAGAGTCAGCTCTTTTAAATGCAGTGCCTTCTGCTGGGAAACTAAAACGTAGACTGTTGTGTCTTTGTCCTACATTCCTAGACCTTTTTATACTCTAACTCCACAGGTATACTGGGGGAGATGAGCAGTGCAAATGATAGTTTTTTGTTTTCAATCCTATTGCAGGAGTCAGCACCATTTCTTGTCTGTGCTACAGCAGGCACAACAGTGCTGGGAGCATTTGATCCTCTGGATAAAATTGCCGATATCTGTGAAAAACATGGCCTCTGGCTTCATGTAGACGTGAGTTTGCATACTGTACATTTTTGTTTGGCGTTGCTTTTTTATAATTGCTATTTTTTGACTGTTGATGTTTCTTTGTAGAAGCAAGTTGGGTTCTAATAACTCCTCCTTCCCCTTTTTTTGTGCATAGAGACCGGAAACAAAGAGTTCTGGTTTGTCTCTGCTGCATGTGCTGAAAAACGGCAAATAGCTTGGTTGTGATAAGCAGTCAAAATGATTTTGTCATTGTTGGGTTATATTTAAAATTATTTAAAAATCAATTTCTTTTTCTTGCTACACCCTAAAAATACTTCAAGGGTGATTATATGTAAATCTAACTTAAGATTCTTTCCACATTCTGTTGGAAAATGGATGCGTTATAATTGTGGTGTATGGCTCATACAGGTTAGAATAAAAGTATATTTCTGACTCAACCAGTCATAAATTAGTCATATTTTCATACACGTTTGAGTTTCCTGTGGATCTCTCCATGTTTCCCTAATTTGTTCAGAATTTTTTCTTTTCCTCTTTCTTTATAATTTTAGGTTTGGATATTAAAATCCATTCATGAATCTTTTTGGAACAGTAATTGAGACTTTTTATTACCAGAAAGAGTTAGCTGTAAATGTATTTTTCTAAAGCTACATGTCTTCATGTTTTCTGAAATTTCATTCTCTTTATCATTGCAATGCCACGAATCCAGAATGGCCAGATTAAAAGCCATGGAGGAGTGAGAGAATCTGGAGCAACATTAATGGAGATTTTTAGACTTCCTCCAAATTTTTGAGGAGTTTGTTTAATATTGAGAATCTAAAGAAAAAGCCTGGCTTCTTGTTGAATGATTTACATCGTTTGCAGAGTGAGTTATAGCAAGTGACTGCTGCTGTTTCTTCCAACTGTAACCTTGGAGGAAAAAAAGATACAGTACAATTAAGGCAAACATTAGACCCCAGGGAAAGTTCTATCTAATTCAGGCTTCTGTGTATTATTGGGAATCAGGATTACCTACTGCAAATGGTCTCAAGAGCTGTTCATAAGAATATCTTTTGCAAAAGTCAGTGGTGTTATTTCCAGTTTTACACTAATGTATCTTGTTTCGGAATATTTTCTGATCCCCAGAATTGATATATTTACCTTAAGGAGACTCTTCATTAAACACAAAATGATAAAGCTCATGATTTTTAGGAAGGGCAAAAGGGAGAATGTCAACATAAAGTCAGTGAGCTTCAGGAGGATAAATTTCAATAAAGTCAGAAATAGTAGATAAGCTCTGACATGGAGACAGATCTAAAAAGGAAAGGGAAGTTAAGGAAAAAGTTGTTTTAAGAATATAAATGCAGTATAAAGCCCAATAATAAGCCCAAACTGTCTCAGCAGTTAAACCATTTAACAGCCTAAGTGCAGAGACTGTAACCAGGATCCTTTTGTGTGCATTGCAGTATTCATACATGCATTCCAGTTGCTTATTGCATTCTATCATACGTCTAGGACTTGTTTTATAACACCAATAGGCACTCAAGCTCCAGCACAAATCTATATAATATATTGTGTTCATTTAGCTTTAAATATAATGTATGAGTATTTCTTCCCTGCTTGTCCTTACTTTGTCTTTTTCCTCCTCCCCCCATATAGACAGACCAGTACTGAAAATCAGGTTTGACCTATTAGCCGGTGCTTAGGTAGTTAGTTTAATCACACTGCGAACACTGTGATTCCCATTATCCAGCTTTAAGTGGCTTGTTGCATATATAACACACTAATTTTCTTGTGCCTTCTTACCAATTACACTGCATGCTAATCTTGGTTTTGAGCTGTCCTGCATTACTCTCAGCTGCATTTGTCGTAAACAAAATGTGTCGGTCTAGTTTGATCAAGACACTTTCATTCTGTAGTCTCATGGATGGAAGAGATGTAGTTAACTTTATTGTTTTTTTGCCATATCCCATGAGGAAGCCAGAGAGACATGCCAAGCTGCAGCTGTGGTAGTGAGTGCAAACATGGCTAGAAAATCATACTCAGAGAGCAGTTACCAGGGGTCTACTGCTGACAGGGGAGAAGATTTTGTGCAGGATTCCACGAAGGCCCATCCTAGGTTAGAAGTTATCCGGTATATGCATTAATAACTTGCATGAAAAAGAATACAATGAATACATTTGAAAATGACTTAAAATTGCTGCAAGTGGCAGTGGGAGGACAGGATTAGAAATCAAAGAGATCTTGGTAGTAGAGAGAAAAAAGTGGAAAATCTAGGTTACAGTTCAATAAACATAGAGCTCTAAGTTTAAGCTGTAATAATCAACTGCACAAACAGGCTGGGAATTGCTGGCTAGAGAGCAGATCTTTAGAAAAAACATCTGGAGTTTGCAGCACATCACAAATCAATGATCGTAAGCATTTTAAAATAGGATTAAATGTCTTTCAGAATTGAATAAAGAAGACTGATTGATAAAATAATTCTTTCTTTCTGCTTGAGCCTCAGTCTGCTTAATCTGGATTGTGTCCAAATAAAAAGTTTCATTTCAAGAAGGTTAAGGACCTACAGAAGAAAGATTAGAAAATAGTAGAGCAGTGAGGATAAGCAGAAACATATCTAGAAATTATGCCCAATGAAGAAAGACTGAAAGCACTGATGTTACTTAAACAAGAAGAGACAATGAGACAATATGTAATAGTCTACAGGTGCTTTCAGAGCTGATGAAAAGAAGAAAAGGAATAATCTGTTCCCCTGACCATTGCAGATATGACAAGAGATAACACTGCTTAGGACTGACACTTTAAATCAATAGGGTGGTTATTCTTAAATGCAAATTAAGTGGTTAGTTTGTGCAGCTTCTATTATTAGAGGTCTTTAAAAACAGGCAGAGCCAGTGATTCTAACTCTTTGGTACCTTCTCATTTGTGTTTGTTTGAACTGACCCTGGATCTCTAAGAACTTGGTCTTTTGAACTGGGTAAAAATGTAGAAGCAGCAACTGCTTCTCTCTGCACCTTATTTTTCACTTCAGTGCTAATCACAAGCTGTGTGTTCACTGATTAATAACCTCTAGAAAAGACAAGTGTTAGACAGAAATGAGTATTACTGATTGTGCCTTTGGGGTTGGCACACTGTTGAAATGACCACTTGAAGGCCTTTCTAGTCCTGTTTTTCAGAGATAGGAAACATGGGCATTTTCACACTAAGAGCTTTGGAAGCAAATTTTGTAAAGAATTATTATATCTCACTGGGTGTTTTATGAATTATGAAAGTCAGGGAATAATGTGACTGTTTTGACTATTGAATTGTATAATGAGAAGAGTGAAATTTGTCTATTAATAGTTTGTCTTCCTATAGCATGGCAAATTTGGGCTAGCTAGAGAAACTTGGTTTCAAGTCATGGTTCTGCCACAGGATTACAGTGATGTTTGAGGCAAATAATTTCCTACCTGAAGTCCTACCTGTAGATTGAGCAACAGCCCTTTCCTCAGCAAGGATGTTGTGAGCATAACAACATAAAATATGATGTGGTGCATTAATATGCTATGTTAATGAAAATGGCATGATAAGACAAGTTATTGACCTTACATTTCCCTTGTGAGACTTTACGATTCGTGTCTGCCAGGTAGCAGACCTTGTTCCTAATTTATGGCCTACAAAGTAAACACTGATGCTGAATTCATAGATCAGCTATCACATCTATTTTTCTTTTGCTTGAGTAAATTCTGCCTGCATGAACACTGAAAATTCTTCTTTTTCCATATTTAGTAATAATTTCACAAATGCACTGTATGACATGTCTAGTGTTTGCTTGTTCTCCCACCCATTCTGTGGGGCAAATATTGTTGTTCGAGAACTGAAGTTTCACAGCGCCGGGTGGGTGAAATCTAATCCTTCCAGAATTCATGGATGTGAATCACCTTTTCTAACTCTAGTTGAGCATAAATTAAACTTGTGTAATATAAAACTCATTGCCTGAGTTTCTTCCATAGGCCATGGTATCTGCAAAAGGTGTTGCACAAAGACAGGTATCTAGAATAGATAAGATGACACTCAAGAAGGAGTTTCAGTGGAGATCTCCTCACTAAAAAGGCAGCCTAAATGATTTTAAGACCCCACACTTAGTTCTTATATTGACCTCAGGGAGATGTGGTGAGTCTTACTCCGTTTTAACATTAGTTGGATTGCTGGTAACAGAAATGCTGCTATTGCCTACTCACTGACTTTGCTTTTAAAATCTAAACTCTGTGGAAAATCTGAACCTGGACTTTGCAATTGGCAGAGGTTATAATTCTCTACTGTTTCGCTTGTGACTGTCTCAGGAAGGAAGCAGCTAGTAGGAAGAAGATATGCAAAATGGGGCTTTATGTTTTTATTTCTAAGGTTTAGGCTGGAGGAAAGGAAGCACATCTGATCTAGTATCAGGAATAGTTCTGGTTAGCAAGTATATCAGTCCATGCCCTTGCTTATATGGAAGGGACAGTGTAATTTGTTTCTCCAATCAGCTCCTCCATTTTAAGCATAGCCCCAGGTTGCCATCTTTATTTCAGTACGTGATACTAAAGGCAAAGTTTAGACCATCGACATATAGTAAACTAAGTTTTAAGTGAGGTAAAGCATCTTCGGAAATTACTAGTTGAAGTATTATCAAAAGAATGTTACACAAATAATATTGTCTTGGCTCTATAAATGTTCCAACAGGCTTCTTGGGGTGGCTCGGCTTTGATATCAAGGAAGCATTGCAGACTTCTTCATGGCATCCACAGGTATGTCAGTTCAGTTGATGGACACACTTATCAGGGACTGAGCCGGAAGTTGTGTGGCCTCTTGGCGTCTATGACAACTGCAATTTCCAAAACACACATTGCTATTAATTGGAGAGATTTCAGAACCTGTGTGTGGGTGGGTGTGGGGGTGGGGAGAAGGGAAATCTGACTTGGATTGTGTTTGGCCATTTTTGATTCTCTAGTACTTGTGATTATAGGTGCAATTTCCACCTCTCTTCATTTATAAATTTCACAGGGCAGATTCTGTTGCCTGGAATCCCCACAAAATGCTGTTGGCAGGAATCCAGTGCTGTGCTCTTCTGGTGAAAGACAACTCTGTAAGTTCTGTCTTTTTATAAATGCAATAGGCTGACGTAGCTGTAATATGGAAATGGAAATAATTAGAAAAGAACTGCAAGTGCAAAGGCTGAATGATAGAATTTTGAGTTCCACCACAAAATTAATAAATGATGAATAAGAGAGCAGGGTCAAACTGATCCAAGCCACTGCACTCACCAGTGGTATATTTTGCAGCAGCTGCTCTTACTAGTTAACTTTTGTACATGACTTGCATTCAGGATTCAGTATTTTGTTACCTGGGCCTGCAACACTTAAATGCTGAGCTCATCAAAGTCCTCAGAATAGCTGTCATCCACTGGGACAGAGCTGAGTCTACAGACTGAGTAGACAGAGCTTGTCTTTGCATCCCCTTTACATGGGTGCACCAGAGTGAGAAAGGGGAGAAAGAGGAGACAGAGCATATGCAGGTAAAGTTGCTGAGCATTTTTTTTCCTCACTCTACTAGTTTTTCCTCACTGCCAGTGTCCTGGGTTCAGCAGTAGCAGTCATTCTTATTCCTTCTTAGTAGCTGGTGCAGGGCTGTGGTTTTGACTTTCGGCATTGGAACAGCACTGATAGCACCGATGTTTTTAGTTACTGCTCAACTTTTTAGTCTGACCAAGGACTTTCTGAGTCTCATGCTCTGCCAGGGAGGAAGGGAAGCCAGGAGGAAACAGAGACAGGACACCTGACCCAAACTAGCCAAAGAGGTATTCCATACCACAGCACGTCATGCCCAGAATGTAACTGGGAGTTACCTGGAAGGGCTGACTCACTGCTCGATCAGGCTGGGTATTGATGGGTGGTATTGTATTCTCTTCCCTTGTTATTTCCATTATCATTATTACTATTGGTGGTAGCAGTAGTGATTTGTGTTATACCTTAGTTACTGAACTGCTCTTATCTCAACCTGTGGGAGTTGCATTCTTTTGATTCTCCTTCCCATCCTTCTGAGAGTGGGGGTTGGGGGAGGGGGGATGAAAGTTGGGGAGTGAGTGAGAGGGCTGCATGGTTCTGACTTATGGCCTGGGCTTAAACCACAACGGCCAGGGTGATTGAGGCTTTCCAAAAGCCATGACTAATTAAAATGTCTAGCAAGAGAACAACAGACACGTGACCTCAAGTGACAGAAAGGTGCAATGAGTCTGCAATGTGGTAAAACTTCCTGCTTATACCTCTGTGGAATTCTTCTATCTTAATAAAGAAAACAGTAAGAGGTCAATTATTTCAAACCACATTTCAAACTCCGCCCTGCTGAAACTTACCTCATTGTCCACCATCACGGTTGAGTTTTAGCTTACATTTAATAGGTTATGAATGACTGAATAGGAATTTAATAGGAATGAATGACATTATGAAGATATGGATCCCCTAAGGTTTACATCACTGTTTTGTGGCCATGGTTTGTCATGGTCACTTTTATAAATCACTGTTAAAACAGATGATAATTTCTGTTCAGCTGCTAGTAGTTAGCTATCCATGTAACTGGTTACAAACTTCTGATAGTTAATTAGAACTGATGAGGACCAATGAGCATAGATGCTAATCAGTGCTCTCAGCACTGTTTGCTCCTAGTCAGGGGTCAGACATAACAGGACAGCAAGATATGGGTTCGACAGATGGACTGTTAAGTGGGTAAGGAAGTGGCTGGGTGGTTGCATTTGGATTTGCATTTGCATTGCAGTCAATGGTTCAATTTCCAAGTGGAAACCAGTAACGAGTGGTTAAGGGTCCATACTGCGACCAATACTATTTAGTATCTTTATCAGTGACATGTACAGTGGGAATGAGTGCATCCTTAGCAAATTTGCAGATGACAGCAAGCTGAATGGTGCAGTTAACAGCTGAGGGACCTGGAGAGGCTGTAAGAATTAGATTCCAGGACTGCCTGTCCACTACTTTATCTTTATTCCAGGATGACAAACAAGCAGAATGAAGTTATTGACTAAGATTAATGTGGTGTCTTAATTGCATGCTTGGGAAGAATTCAGTGCTACATTTTTAACTAAAGAGGCCCAATAGATAGATATAGCCCCAGGTAATGGTTAGACTACTTTGGCTACATAGTGGAAATTTTTCAGGAAATAAGACGGAAGAAATGGAGAGGAATGAAATATTCTAGCTGCCCTGGAATTTAAAGTCACTTTACAAACACTGTTCCAACATCAGGGCTCTGGCACTCTTTCTGTATTCTTCTTTGGAGTGTAATGTCTGATAGAGCAATCCTATTCCACTTCTAAATCACAGCTAGGCAGTGCTGGAAGTACTTGTGCAACTGAATCCTAAACTGTTGAGGGGTGAAAACACAAATATTGCTGATCATATAGTCAGATCCTATTGTACAGTGAGATACATTATGGAAAGTACAAGAATTCTCTGTATGGGGAGAAGGTGTTTTACTCTGTTTAATTCCTTGAAAATTGGAACTTAGGTGTTTTGTGTATGTGCCAGTAGTGTTTATAGGCAAACAGAGACACATACAAATTTGAGTACGTTTGTGTCAGCTTTGTGAAAGTGTTGGAATATAAATTCCTAAGAAAAAAAGATCAAATACATACTTAAGACACTTTGGCAGAAAGGCCTTGTTTCACTTTAATTCTGTCCATTCCAGAACAGGCATCTGAATCCATTTTCCCAATTAAAAATGCTGTTTTCACACCAGTAAGAGAAGGAAAGTATATGTGTATTGGTTTCTCACTTTGAAGCTTGTTCCACTGCTCCTAAATTACTGCATTACTTACTGCTGCAGATGAAGCAGGCATTTATATGCAAACATAATTCCCTCACACTGTGGTTAGGATGTGTCAGTGGCAGTTGGATGCTGAGGTGGGAGCTGGAAGAGTTTGATACACATTGCTATGCTAGTGAATGTTCCAGGAGTCTCAGGTAATTTCTGAAGGGGTGAATTCTGCAGGAAGTCAGAGCAACAAAATGTTAAACACAGATGTTGAGTCCTATTTATGAATCAAGCCCTACCTCCCTTTGAAAGTCTGATTAAAGAAGTTTTGTTAGCCTGTCTTCCCATTTGGGGTCCATTTGGCACTGTGGACTACCTCCACAGTTTAGGGTTTAGGATTTAGGATTAAGGTTGGGTAATTATAAGTGGACAAATAATCCCCTTCAGTTTTTCATTCTCTTTGTTGGTTTGGTGGGTTTGTTTAATTTGTTTTGAGGTTTCTCTCTTTTTTTTTTCTACATAGCATTAATAAAACTGTGGCTTTTATTAGTGTTAGTAGGCTTAAAACATTGAAGCTAGATTATTAGAATGAAACATTGTATTAAAATATTTTCCTATACAGCTTAAAGAAAAAAAATAAACTGCAATGAAATGCTGATAAGAGTATTTTCTAGCCTTAGTGAAACAAAATTGGAATGTTTTCCAAAGAAGAGATAGAGAAATATGTTTCACTCTCCTTCCTCCCTCTCCTTCCTCCCCTCCCTCCTCTTCCTCTCTTTTTTCTCTCTCTCACAAAGCATGATTTTTGTTTCTTCTCCTGTCTGCTCTAGTGATGTGCTGGAGGATGTCATACTTGCCTCTGGAGACTGACAATAGGCAATATCTGCAGCAGGAGTTCCTGAGCATGTTTTGTTATTAGTAATATAAGTAGGTGGGAGAGGATCACCAAGCCAGCACATCATGTCAGCTTCGAATGCACCAGGAGAGCAGGACAGTATCTACCTTCTTTTTTTTAAATGAAATATGTTCCCAGGAATTTGAGTTCACTCAGAGATATTGAACTATTTGTTCTTGTTGAGTTTTCACTCTAGAACATTTGTTTTTAAACTATGAAACTCTGCAGCTGTACTGTGATCTTAAGTGAACTCAGTCTTTCTGCAATATTACCAACACAGTTTAGGGTTTTTTTGTGACAAACAGAAGTTATTATTCTCAGATGATGGGCGTGATGGGAACAAATATCTAATGAAGTCCTCTGTTGTGCAGCTATATTACATTTTGATAAGGCAGAAGATAGTTCCACATTGACCAGCCCTCTTATCCACTCACAGCAGAAACACTGCAAAATTTTGAAGTCAGTAAGAATGGAAGCAATTAACTTAGATTTGTGGATGTTGTTGCCTTTGTTTTGTTATATATATATATATATTAATACAATGTCTAGTAACTTGTATTTCTCCTTAAAGTCAAGGTATGGAGATCTAAATGAATAGAACACAATGGCTTGACAAAGAGATTCCTATTCCTCTTTTGCAGCTGCTAGCCAAAGAACACAAAGCTGAAAAACCAAAAAGTAGGTGAATTGTGTAGATCAGGTGCTTGACTTTTCTTTGGTTTCTAATATCACCTTCTTGCCTGTTTTTTTTCTGAGAAAGTTGGGAACTATGTGTCAGAATCTTATATACCACAAAAAGCTGCATCCAGCATTAGCTTTCAGCTATGGTTACTGTGTGCTGCAGCAGCACATTATCACTGATGGCTGCAGAGGGAGGGCAGCTGCTGCCCCCCCAAGCTGTCACATAAACTTTTTTTTCACAAGGCTGAATGTGCTGGTCCTGTGCTAAAGAGTTCAGGCTGAATCCTGTCCTTTTCAAAAACCAGCATTATTACAGTGGGATCTTCAAACCCCTACAGAAGTTGTGGGGAAACCTTTGGTGCTCTCCTTTTGTGCAGCTGGGTTTTTCTTTTAGCTTTTAGTATTGGTGGAAGGAATTGAAAAAGCTGGGAGAGAGGGAGACCTATTCTGTGTATGCCAGTGGATTATTTCTCCCTTGGATTTTTTTGTCTTCACCTTTTTTCTCTATTTTACTGCCAGTTCCAAAGTTACCAGTCGTGTACTGTAATGTAGATCAAGAGCTGTACCTCGGTTACAGGAATGTGCCACTTTCAGAGTGATGTCAGACACTGCCATTTTAAAATCAGAGTCACAGCACATGCAGAGGAAAGGATGAAACATGCAATGCTTTTTCAGTTGTTTCAGTTTGAAGAGTGATGTTGAATTGGAAAACGAATTGTGCTCTTTGGGCTACAGTTCAGCAGTTTGTCATGCTGTCCACTTATGTTCATTGGTTTGTTCTTCATCAGACTTCTGGTTAAACTGTCACTTAAATACATGTTTGCAGATCTGAATTAGATGTTGTAGTCATGTTTTTAACCTCATCTGAATATCTATTCTAGCATTATTTTACTGATTGTGGTTTATTTTTCTTACCCTCTTCTAATATTGCTGATAAATCTCCAATCTTTTCTGTCTCCTGGGGTCCTTGTAGGTCATCCTCATCTCTGCTCTTACAACCTGCGTTCTGCAGCCCTTCTCTCTACTTCATAGTATTACAGAGTATACTTTGATATTACATCCTTTAGCTAATGGCCAGTGCTATGCATTTTCTCTTGTATGTCTTTGGGCACCTGTTTCTCTGGTACCTACTCCCATCGTGTCTCGAGATGCGAGTAAGGATTCCTCTTCAACCTGCAACTCTTCAGTGACATTATGAAGAAAATAATAAAAAGAGAGATGCTTCTTTGTTTTCAGAGTTGACTTCACTGTGTTCATCTGAACACCATTAGCTTTGGATGGTTTCCTGCACATCCAGTTCTGTTTTACTAATCTGTTAGTACAGACAGGAAGAAAGAACTTTGGCATGTGAAGTTACAAATTGATGAAATGCTCATCAGCAATCTGTGTCTCTGTTGTGTTCCTAATAGGGCCTCCTGAAGAAGTGTTACTCTGCCAAGGCTGCCTACCTGTTCCAACAGGACAAGTTCTACGATGTCAGCTATGACACGGGTGACAAGTCCATTCAGTGCAGCAGACGTCCAGATGCGTTCAAATTCTGGCTGATGTGGAAAGCATTGGGAACCACAGGCCTTGAGGAGAGAGTGAACAGGGCACTGGCTTTGGCTAGGTACCACCACACAGTTCTGAATATGTTTAGTCTGTGTAATTGACCAAAAT
Organism: Melopsittacus undulatus; assembly: GCF_012275295.1. Taxonomy (NCBI): domain Eukaryota; kingdom Metazoa; phylum Chordata; class Aves; order Psittaciformes; family Psittaculidae; genus Melopsittacus; species Melopsittacus undulatus. The sequence goes on from NC_047527.1 coordinate 131,785,361, forward strand.
GTAGACATTACTGCTACTCCGTATCTTGGAACCGACTGCATTGTTACTTCCCCCCCCCCCCCCCTTTTCCTTTTGTTTGTGTATAATAGGAGGAACTAATAGCAATAGTAATTAGTGTTATTACATTTGCTACCATATTTAATAATAATGATTATTTTTAGCAGCAGGTCTATTGGTAAACATAGAAGTCCAAATTATGCTATCAATCTACATTATTTAATATTTATATTGTCTGAACCTGACATAGAACAGGTTTATCATATATGCTCTTCTAATTCATAACTGTGTCTTCTGGTGTTAATGTAAAGGCAGTCCTATATGCCAGACTCTGAGCTGCATTTAGCAAGAAGAGAATTAGCTGTTCTTCTGTTTACTTCATTCCTCATGACTGAGGAAATGCAAAAAGCTGATGGTGTGGGAAGATTTGTATGAGGACATCCTGTTAATGTTCGGATGTAGTAGAGGTATGTGAAGGCATATTTTTGTGAGATACTGCTTGTTTTTTTTTTTTTTCTCCACAAGTTTGCAGGATTTCTTAATGTTTACAGCATATTCTGTTAGGGGTTGAAATACCTTTTTTTCTTATGATCTTCCCCTCACCTGCCGTGTTAAATTTTACTCAGTTTTGGACATACAGACCTGAGTTTCACCGCCGAGTTCTGCAAAATTCTTGCTAGACAGTGTTTCTAAAGTGATGGTGATGTCTCAGTTTCTGGGAAGAAACTACCATACACAGGTTGCTTTATCTTCTCAGAGGAGAAATAGTATCGAAATAAGACAACAGCCCATTAAAAACAGTTCACTTGAAGTATCATATCTATTCGGAATTTATACAAAAGAAACCACAATGAAACCTTTACCAGTTCCTGGGCCAGCTACTACCATAAATCAAATAATTAATATTGCAAAACAGTCACCCATGACATACTGCCATTTTTTTGGTATGAATTTTCAAGTTTAAAATAATTGAATGTGAAAATTGAAGGAATAGCCTCACTTTAATAAAGTTACTTAAAGAACGGGTAAAAATGCCTATGACCTAAACCTAGAGTGAATTGGAAAGGAATGAAAAGGAAGGCAGGAAAACCAGAAGGAAGGCAGGAAAACAAGAAAAGCTCAAATGAACTGTGGCTTTTTTCTCTACTTTATTTCTTTAAACCACCCATTATTTGGCCAGTTAAATGTTTCTTTATATCTTCTGGTTAAATTGCACCTTGTTTTTGTTCCAAAGCATTGTACTGTTCTGTGTGTGTACAGAGTAAGTAATTCATTGCTGTGTCAGTAAGAGAATTCAACCTTATCAAGGTCACTGGCCAAGGTCATTTGACTGAGAGTGTAGTGATTAACGACCTTTTTGGGATCGATATTCCCTTTGAACACTGGATTCAGCTGGTAGTGCTTCTAAGGAGTGACTGAGTTCTCTCTCTTTTTTTTTCCTTCTTATTTTTTATTTTCTCCCTTAAGAAAAAATTAATTTTTAGTTATTGTCTGATGAAATATATTATTTACAGTATCTGCATTGCTGTCTTGAGTCTGCATGGGCATGGGCACTATGCCAGGTTTCCTAACTATTCAGCAGCTGCGCAGCCTTTCTCCTGATTTGTTACAGTAGGTGTTACTTAGATATTCCAAAGATAGTATTTCAGTGTTCCTGAATGCATACCTGAATTAATTCTGTAACTAGTCCACTGGCTATAGAACTTACGAGCAAGATTACTTTTGTTTCCCCATCACTAGTGAGCGCTGCCAAGGTTTTAAAGCTAATTGCAGTCATGTATTTCTGTTGCAGCAAACTTTTTAGTGATTGGCTATTTCATTAATTTCTTCTTGTTCTGGAGATGAATCATGTTTTCAGTGTATTATATATGCCAGGAACATTGTGATGCTACCTATTTGGAAAGGCTTATTTTAAAAATCCCACAGTAGAGCATCCTGCTGATCAGTTCACAAATTTTCTTTTTTTTTCTTTCTTTCTTTTTTTTTCCCTCTCAGTTATTTTTGATGCAGGGGTTTTGTTTTGTGAAGTACTTGGAAAAAAAAAACCCAGAAGTAATACATTTAGAATACAACTGTAACAACCACTGCATTTTATGCTTCATCATCTTCACAGTTTTTCTGCCTGATTCCTCTTCTGATACCCTCTTAACAGACATATGTCTACTTTCACAGCACATCTCCACCCCTCATTTTCTGCAAGGCTTAATCATAGCAAATACTACTCCTCTGTGCACTCCAGTCCTCACTGAGACTCAAGTCCTTTTTTATGTTCTACAACAGTGACACAATAATAAAACTCCCCTGTCAAGTGTGGAAAGATGCGCAAAGTAAACTGCTCCACTGCCATCCAATGGCTCTAGCAAGATAAATCATGGGCGATGGATTTTCTAATGGTTGCCTTCTTAGGCTATTGGCAATATAGTTAAGAACATGATAAACAGCATTGTGATCTTGACTGACAGCAGATATCCTATGTCAGATGGTGCTATTAAAAAAAAAGCACTTCTGGTAATAGAGGAAGGTATTAAGTACTGTAAAATCTCTCTAACAATTAAAGACCTCAAAAAGAAAATTAAGAAGTGGTGATCATACATAGCTTTCTCTTACAGAATTTATTTTAAAAAAATTGAGGGCCACTGTCTTGTGAATATTCTGCTGGTTTTGCTGAATGCTGGTCTTACGGTGCAGACAAGTATCTTGTAATCAACAGGACAAAAACACTGAGTGTGTTTTAAGACAATCCTGCTACAGAAGGGGGTTCCCCACAATACTCTCACATGGTATCCAGCCTCCTCCTTACCTTTCAGCATGCCTCTCTTGCAGCCTAAACATTAGTGTGGGCATTAACAGCCAGATAACAAGGAAATGCACACAATAGGATCTAAATGGTCATGGCAGAAAAGATCCAGAATCTGGGTCTAGTCTAGGTCTCAGTAGAACTTGTTCTAGTGAGAGGAAATATCTCAACAGTGCACAGTGTGGCACAACTCAGAGATGTGTCATGGGAACTGGTGCCCTATCACAGCAATCATTTTATAGGGATGTGTGCTAAGAGATACTTGTTAATGACAAACAGTGTGACAACTCCCCATGCTCTGTTCTGAAGGCTGTTTTCAATCTAAGACATTGTTCACTGCCTCCCTAGCCTGTTTATGCAGCTCATCTGCTGAAGAGCAGGCATTCTTCGCAGATACAACTAGAGGTGTCCTTGTGTGGTCCTGTTCCAGGAATGTAGGTAGTACCAAGGAAGGTTATTTTGACAATGTTTTTCTTCCTCAAGTGGTGGACAAAAGAATTATTTGTGTAATGATCAGTAACGCAGCTGCAGGCAGGAAAAATTCCAATAAATGCTACAAATACCAGATTTGTATACAATCTGTCTCAGTTTTATTACTGTTAGACAGCAAAATCTTCATTTAGATCTCAGGCAGTTAATCCTTCATGTAGGGGACTAAAATTCTGTTGAAATGGAAGAGCTGCATGAATTTGAGGGAATATGTTTGGAATTTTTCTTGGGAAGGGTTTGGGGGCAGGGCAGGAGGGGAATAAAGAGAGAAGTCCCAGCTATGCCAAAGTGCCCTCTTTGCTTCAGAATTCCTGTGTGATGTGTGCCAAGGCAAAGCTGAGGCCATGTTTTTTAAAAAAGTTATAAATTGAAGCTGTTTGGATTCAAACTTTTGATTCAAACCTATTTTCCCATTGAAGGCTTCTGTGTTTTTCATACTGACAGGTGAAAGAGAAAAGAAATATTTATTTCAATGCATTGTTAGCATAGAATGCTCAGGGATTATTGTGCATCAGCAGTAGTCACTGAATGGAAACGTGCACTTCTGTGTAGTGTGGAACAGGGACACTTCTGAGGAAATTGCTCAGTTTGAAGTATGTAGAACTCAAATTCTGGGTTAGATTGAGAGGTCCTTCTGACAGTAGTAGTGCAAGAGATGTCAGTGTGACCATGAAATAACATGGCAGTATAGCATCAGTACTTGAGAAAGAAACAGAGGAATTAATCTGTAGAGAGCAATATCAGTGGAAATGTGTGCTGGGAAAGTTCACAGCCTGATGCAAATAGGAACAATTTGTACCATGTAGCTCCACTGAAAATCTGTGCCTGAGGACAGAATTTGGCCTCTCCTCAGTGCTCCTTGGCTGGCTGTGGTCTTCATTTGTTTCCAGGAACTAATAGCTACTGCATTTTCACAGCAGGTGGAAATGAGATTTAACTCTGTGGTTTCTTTTGGGGGAGAAGGAAGAAAGTTCAAGACCTTTGTTGTCTATATGTATTGTTTTGTTCTCTTCTGTGCTTTAAACTGCTGCATTTTTAATTGCAGATATCTAGTTGAGGAAATTAAGAAAAGAGAGGGATTCCAGCTTCTTTTGGAGGTAAAATGAAAATGAAATTGTTGGGGTTTTTTTGGGAGGGAGGTGTCTATTGTTTGATCTTGTACTTTTTGGCAATTGCTGGTTTGTATTTGAAGTATATAATAATTTTACGTATTGGAGACACACAGATGATTGAGCACATGTAATAGGCTCTGCATTCCCAACCGTCAGTCTGTTTATTTTCCTAGCTTCTGGGCCTGTATTGCCTCAGGGGGTGTAGATGGAGCACTTTTCTCTGAAAGCAAAGAGCCTAGCTGCAAAAATGCAGTGCTTGCTGGATTTGACAGATAAGACTGTGTGTTGGATGGAAAACTATTTTATCCTAAAAATGGATTTTTTTATCATTAAAGTCTGTGTTTTTTCCTTAACTCTGTTTCTGCACCCATCTTCCTAAAACCTACCCAAAGTTAGGGTTTTCACTCATCTTTGCTAAACCAGTCAGTTTATTACTTGTTGGTGATCTTGTCTGGGGAAGAGTAAGGGGGGCAGAACTCAAGTGCTATTTTGCCACCTATCCTCAGCTCTTTGGTTAATAAGGCTAATATCTGGGATGTTGCAAACACCTGTCATTTCTAGAAAAAACTTCTGCACTGTTGGAAGTGTCTTTGTGAAAACTGGGTATGTAGCATGGGTAGGAAGAAAGCACATGGAGGAGGAAGGATGAGGAAGTGCCACTCATAGACAAACCATAATGATGCAGATTTGATTTACATTTGCTGATGCCAAGAGCATTCAGGTTGGGCTAGGAGAAATACAAGATATAAAACATATTTTATACTGTTCATACAATATAAACTTTTCCCTTTAACTTAAAAAAACTGCTAATTTGAAAATGCATAGTGGGAAAATTTACATAGAGTGAAGAATTTTGGGCCAGCAGCACATGATGGAATTACCAAAGTAGCGAGTCTGTTTAAAAGTTATCAATTTTCTGCTACTGTAGAGCTTAGCAGAGAGCCCAGACTCACTGTAGATGTAGAAGATGCTAGTGAGAGCAGAGACTGCTTTTTAGTCCCTGCAGAAATAGGACACTTGGATTAAGAGGGATTGGAAGGAGTGCTATAGTATGGGCTACATAGTATGGGCTATAAGAAGGAAGTTAAGCTAGGGTTAAGAAAAAGTTTTCAGGAGTGCAGGGCAACAGGCAGTGAGAATTCAAAGAAAGACTGCTGGGAGGCTGCTCGGCCCAGTTATGCGAGCCCTTTCTTAGTGGAAATTGGACTTTAGGCAAGAAGCTCAGGAATATCATCCTCTGATACATGCAGTGAGGAAAGTCCGATAATGGGAACCACTCTATGGCCTGGAAATACTATTCACGCTGGCATCATCTTGAGCTCTTCTGTGGTATGTTTACTTACCTCCTTTGGTAAGAGCTGTGACAAGATAACCAGAAATAGAGTGAAGCATAGCTGGGGGTAGTTAAGTTTTTCTAGGATGAATGATATATTCATAAGGGGATGGTATATTTGGTGTGTGAAAGGAAACTGAGATAATCAAAAAGGTAATATAGGCAATGGCAATATGGTAATATGTGCCATCTGTCTACTCCTGCCATCTGATTTTAAATAGTTTTAAAATAAACCCTGTAATGGCAAGCTAGTGCTTGTGCTCATGAGGAGGATGCTGCCTTTTCAGGATCTGTATTTATGTATGTACTCAATGTGTGCTCTTTGGGGGAAAGAAATGTGACTTAAAAAGCTGAGCCTTATGTCATTCAGTGGCAGCACACAGCAGGTTTGCAACTCTATTCCTGCTGACAATGCTATTCTTTTTTGATGATTAAATTGTATTTAATGCATTCTTTGAAGCAAGGCAGAAAATGATATGAGCAGTTCTCAGTGCCCTTTCATGAAAGAACATGTCTCAGCTGGTGAGCTCTCCTTGTTCAGGAGATTGCCTGGGATTATAATAGCAGGTGTATTCATGGTGAGGCAAAGAGATGGTGTGGCTGAGCTACCCTTTAACTTTCTTTCTTTCAACCAGTACTGATGAGGATGGCATGTAGGAGAAGAGAAGGGTGTGTGAGTTTATAATCCATGTTATAATCTAGACTGCAGTTAAATATTGTGCTGCAAATAATGTAGGTCAAGATTTGCTGAGTGGTTTTATAGGTGGTGTTGAGTGGGATTAGGAGGCACATCTATTCCTCATGCTATTGCTATCTGTACAGGTTTAAAAAAAAAATGTTTCCAAATTAGCAGGAAATGTAGAGACCCTGGCAAAATTTAAAGGCAGAATTTCACTGGAGGGAAGCAAAGATGTGGAGTCTTAGTCTTTGCTCAAAAGGTCTATTTAGATATTGGAATATATACATCCAAGCTATGGCACGTACACTGCAAGGGGTCCTGAGATTGTTATAAAATGTGGAAATTGAGAAAGCCGGCATTAACTCCAGCACTATGTAGTATGCTGCATGAGATATGATATAAAAGGAGGTTGGCATTGTTCAGTAGAAAAATTACTAGCTGTACAAGTGTTAAATGGTGACAAAAATTGAATTTATGTAAAATGGATCAAAGGAAACTTCATTAGAAAAAAAACCTAACAAAACCAACCAACCAAAAATGAACAAACAAACAAAAAACAAAAAAAACCCACCCCAAAAAACAAGAAACAAAAAACCTAAAAAAAATGTTTTCTTGTCGCTCCAATTTTGAAATCTGTAAGTTACCTTTCTATGCCTCTGTTAAAGCTTTGGTTAGGAAAAAAGAGTTAACAAAGAATTAAATATGTACATAGGAAGAAGAAAGGAAAAAGGAACCCCAAAAGGTTTCCTTTTTCTGGCAGCAGGAAAAAAAATGGATGATACAAAACCCATAATATTTATAGAACTACTTATAGTTCTTATAGTTTTAAAAAAGGAAAACAGAAGTTGAGTTGGAGAAGAAAGTTTTAATGAAAAGAGTATAAGCTCTAAGGTTCTTCCCTCCTTCTTCCCCTCCAAAACAAAGCAGAACTCTTTGATGATCTATAATATATATTCCTGTACGATTTGTTATATCTCATAAGCAATCCCTTGTTCTCTTGTTTAGCCCGAGTATGCAAATGTTTGCTTTTGGTACATTCCACCGAGTTTAAGAAAAATGGAGGATGGACCTGAATTTTGGCAGAAGCTACACCAGGTGAGTGTCACATGCAGTGTTATCTGTAGCTTACTGATATATCTGTGTGCCAAATAAGAGTGTAGAATAGCCCTTGGCTTTGCTCACCATCAACCTATCAGTAGATTTGGGATTTAACCTTTAAATATGTGTCAGTAAGATTTAAGTTTGTTGTCTGTTCAGAAAAGGCTAATTAATATTTTTTCCTAATGTAAGAGATTAAGACATTTACAAGTATTCATCTTACTATCAAAGCTGGTAGCAGTTGGCAGAATGAGCAAAGACAAACAGTTTGCATCTGTCATCTGGGCAGATTATTCATTACTTGTTTCAGACACTTAAGGTTGTCCTTGGAGCTTGTCTTTAGTTATCTCTGATAATCTATGATACTGCAAGTGACGAAGTGCTTAAGAATACATTTCTGATGTTAAACAACCCGTAAGTGGTAACAGGAATACAATGAGAGAAACTTCTTTGAATGTTTTGGCAACTCTTTGCCAACTTGGTAGAAAATCATAAATGTCTTGAAAAAAGCAGCAGTAAAATTTTGAAGTTACTAGTAGGGAATCAGTAGTTAAGACTTGATTAAGAAACCAGTAGACACTATGGTATTATGTTTTCTTGAATAAACTATTCTGTGAGGAATTGAATTTAACTCATTGTTTGCTCCTCTCTGTAGCAGATTTGGTGCTCTGCATTTCTTTTTTCCTAGGATTTGCTATTAGAAATTTAAGCTAGAACATTGAAGTGTATTCACAGGAATTGCTTTTTTTTGTCTCTGCTTCCTGGCTTCTCCTCCCTGGCAGAGTATGAGACTCAAAATGTTTTTGGTGGGAGTAAACATTACTTAGCAACAACTAAAAACATCAGTGTTATCAGCATTGTTCCCAAGCTGAAGGTCAAAAACACGGCACTGGAACACAGGAGAAAAATGACTGCTACTGCTGAACCCAGGATGGTATCCACCCCTTATTCCGTACTATTTGCATCATGCTCAGATCCCACATTTTTCAATATGTCAACACTCTTGTCTCATATATGTATATGTATATACATCCACCCCCACAATTTATGATAGATGCTGGTGTCTTTATGGTGAGGTCTTACTTAACCCTGTCTGCATTGTTTTGGGAAGTATATTTAACTTTTGCATCACCAAGACATGCATAGCCACTGTGTGGGTGCAAGGGCTTTGCATTTACTATGTTTTCACAAAGCATGGGTGGGTCATAATTCTTTCATATGAGGCTTTCCTTCCTCGTGTTAGAGTAGAAGGCCTATGTATGTATATACGCGCACAGGGAGCTGAATAACAGCTCATCTACATGTGGAGGAGTGAGGGTTTGGGAAAAGACTAGTGGGAAGGCATAGAAGAACTGGTAACTACAACTGCCATCTTTTGTGTTATGTATGCTATGAAAGGGACTGAGAGGGAAGAGATGTAGTGCAGTGAATGGCTTTGAGCATGTATATTGTAAGCGGCTTATTGAGTGTAACTTACTGGTACTCTGCTTTGCTGCTCTATGGTGCTTCTGGTCAGGGTGGGGAGTAGATGCCTGCCTTTATTTTATACACTTACATAAGTAGACTGATGCTGGAAATGCAGATTTTTCCTAGCCAGTTTTGTGGGAGAGAACTCTAGGAGAAGGGAGCTTGTGTGCACTTTCTCTCAAGAGCCAAGCACCACTGCAGATCTCATCCACACTTTTTATGGGCAAGGTGACTTTTTTCTTGATTATTATGCTGCCTCTGATGAAGTACAGAGAAACCCCAAATCCTAAAATATAACTTATTTTCCTCCTCCTCACAAAAGCCTGAAAAAAAAATCTACCACAAAGCAGCCCAAAGCTCCCTAGCAAAGCAAGGTACTGAATGGCACAAATTCCTCTCCCAGAGGAAACAACAGATTATGACTGCTAGGTGTGTTGCTTTAAGCACTGTATGAAGTTCTTGAACACTACAGAAATGAGCCTGTTACAGAAACAAAACATGTTATTTCACCTCCCTGATTCTCTACAGAGATAGGTCTAGGGTTACTTTGCTTTCTGGATACTGAGGGCCAGTTTGAGGCACAACAGGTATCAGTGAGTAGATGACATAACAGCAGTGGGCCCCCAAAATAAGACTGACTTGACTTTTCAAGCTGATGTCAGTTTGTTTTAACATTGCTGATGCAAAGAGCATCATCATTATATTACATTAATCAGTACAAAATATGTCTAGGCAAGAAGGAATACATTCTGACAAGCAAGGTTTAAGATGAAGACTGGAGAGGTCATTGATGGGCATATGAGGATGTGTACAGTTTTTTGATTGCAAGTGCTTCTTGAATATTCCTAGCATTTCACTAAAATGAGCATTAAAATGCTTTAATTCACAATTTGTCTTTTCACACAACATTTTAACATCAGTTATTCTGTTTATCCAGAATCAATTTTCCTTTTTGTTGAGCTGCATATCTGACAATAATTAAGTAAATGTATGTCTTAAAAATCTCTTGAGCAAGTAATGGATTTTATTGAACTGCTTGTTCAGCAATATTGTTCAGAATAACATATTGTCTCCTGAGGTTAGTTATGTGAGTTTTAGTGATGGTGAAAGTTGATAAGCAAGTAGCTCTGATCTCAAGTCCTCAGCTTTGTGAAGAATTTGTGTAGTCTTATACAAAATAACCCTGAAGGTTTCCTGCTGTACTGGATCCCCTCCAGCTTCCATGGCCCACTTTATGTGGAAATGTGTCAGGGCTGACTAGCTTGCAGTGTGATACCTGGTTCTGATGTCAGTCTTCTAGCTGTCCTACATAATCTCTGTCTCTCAGAAGCTTCCCCACCCCACTGTGGTAGGCTATTTGTTTTAAATTCCAGGGACTTGAACTTCATGTATAAAATTAGCCCTATTCAGAGTCTCCAACATGCAAAACAGAAAGATGATAGGAAAGAGCGGCCTGAAGGGTTTGAAACAGCCACTGTCTGGTCATTTGACTAATCACCCAAGCACTTTAGGATGAGGAACAACATGATGGTGGGGAAATAAAGAACAGCATAAATGTACTTTACTCTGTTACCTAGTGAAACTGGGAATTCTGTGCATGCCCGCAGTCTGACACCACTCTCATTTTTTGGGATTACTGCAGACATTGGCTATGAAGTTAAACTGGTTCTGCAGACAGTACAGCAAGGCTTTGGATGCAGTTGGGTGGTCCATGATAGTCCATGCCCTGAACATTTGTCAGTATGGGCATAGCAGATGGCATAATCCATAAAGGAACCTGCAGTGTTGGGTGTTTTCCAGTGACATTCTTCACAATTAATTGTGGGATTAATTGAGGGGTTAATTGTTGTAGAAACCATACAAATGGTCACTCTGTGGTAAGTGGGAAGCTGCTGATACATTCGACCAGAAATATTTGTAAGTGGTGCTATTTTTGGATCTGACATAAGTCAGGGATGAGAGGACAATGGCTTTGCTCACACTGCATGTGCCCCTTGGTGATATTTTTTCTCCTCTTCCTCTTGTGATACACCTGAAGATTTGTCTACTGCTGAGGATAGTATGTCACAGAGAGAAAAGGGTAGCTGGAAATTGCAAGCTGGAAATGGAAGTGAAGGAAGGAAAAAAAAAAAAAAAGGAAAACAAAAAGAAAGGAAAGAGTCCAGAACGTTACAATTTTCATATTTTTTTTTCCAAAACCACTAATATCTATGTATATTATTACTTGTAACAATCTTCTCTTTAGAAGAGTCATCTTTCTCAGCTTACACCAAAGTGTCTCCAGATGATGTAGAATTAGCTGATTTTTAGTGTCTGGAAAGCCTCATGGCAGCACAGAGGGTGCTAGGGCACAAGGAAGGGTTTGGAGGGATGCACCTGAAACTACTGCTGTCCTGTTGCTAACGCAGACTGCCAGCCATGCCTTGTACATTTTGGATCAGCTTGTGGTCTCCTCAAGCTGTGTAGTCTAGAAGACTAAGATGACAAAGAATTAACCATCTTTAACAGAATCCTCCTCCTGCAGGAGCTTGACTTTGCCAAAGGGTCCTGGAGTGTAACTGTGGGTAGACTACTAAATATTGAATGCTACTTAGTAAAGAAAGCTAGTGGTATATTGACAAGTACCACTTTAGACCTCAAAATGTTAATGGGGTTAAAAAAGTGTCAGTAGGTTCCTGACAGGTCTTTCATGCTTTACTAGACTTTGCCTGGTCTGTGGTTCTAAATAACATATGCTGGAATATCAGATTTTCAATAGTTTAGTTTCAGTAGGTCAGCTTTTATGCACAGTTGTTAGTTTCAATTGCTCAAAAATCTAGCATCTCAGTGGCAGACTCTACTTGAGTAATTTGTTTGGGGTCTTTTGTTTTGTTTTCTTCCTGTCCTTTTGTGGATTTTGGACCAAATAATACAAAGTTTATTGGCAGTATTAGAAGGCTCAGGATACAATTTCATGCTAAAGCCCGTACAGTTTGGAATGCCATTTTTGCTTCTCCCCTCTTCCCCTTAGTAAAAGGTAATCTTATTCTTTCCCCCTTCCCCAAGGGAAGAATATGGCTGTCTGCTATCTGAAGGCATATTTGTAAAACAGCCTGTCATGCTGACTGGTGTTGTGATACATTTATATAACGAGAGGTTTCATATCAAAGCAGAAATATTAGGAAGTTGAAGTGGTGTTGCCTTAGCAACCTCTGAATCCTGTGGCCTTTGTGGTATAAATCAAACACTAATCAAGGACCTGATTCAGTATTCTTTATGTATTTAAAATTTCTATTGACTATGGTATGAGGTTTGAATGTGAAGGGAAAACAAGACCTCCAGTTGGTTGTATTAATAATGTTTGGCCTCTATAATTTTTAAGAATAAGAGAAAAATGACATTGATTATAACCATAGTATTAAATGCAGAGAGCCCAAGTTTATGCACAAGAAAGGTCCCCAACATATCACTGCAAGTGTTTTTCCACTTGGGATTTGTGTTCAAAATGTTGTTACTTGAATGCCTGGCATCCTTGTATTTTGAGTTTTTCTGACACCTGGACAAGAAAACAATTAAACAGTATTTTAATGTGTGTGTTTGAAGGGTAATGGTAGAGAACCATTTCTGTGAACTTGGCTTACATAAGTAATTTTTATAGTAACACGTAGCCTATTGACTCTAGCATCTAGCTCTGACATGAGCTTCTGTGGAGGGCCACATCAAGTGACAGGAAAATCAATTGTAAGATTTACACAGAAGTACATGGGAGTTAGATTGGCTAAATCATTAGCTTCTATGACAAGGTGACCCATGTAGTGGATGAGGGAAAAGATGTAGATGTCATCTACCTGGACTTTAGTAAGGCCTTTGACACTATTTCACTGAGCATTTTCCTGGCGAAATTGGCTGCTCATGAGTTCACAGAATCACAGAATCACAGAATCCCAAGGGTTGGAAGGGACCTCGAAAGATCATCTAGTCCAACCCCCCTGCAAGAGCAGGATAACCTAGAGTTACTGTGTGTATTTGTTGCTGTGTAAAAAAAAAAAAAAAAAAAAAAAAAAAAGGCTGTTTACCTGAGCCCAAAATATTGTGGTGAATGGAATGAAACCCAGTTGGCAGCTGGTCACACGTGGTATTCTCTAGGGTTCAGTATTGGGCTGATTCTGTTTAATATCTTTTCCAATGAGCTGGACAAGGGGACCAATTGCAACCTTTTTCCCTTCACAGGAGGTGTATAATCCTTCAGGGTAAAGAAATATGTATGTGTTCGTACATAATATGTTAATGGGTGCTGGTCTGTCCTCCCAAGTAACGAGCAATAAGACAAGAGGAAGACAAAGTTCCACCAGGAAAGATTTACATTGGATATTGGGAAAATTTTCTTTATCAAAAGGCTTGTCAAAGATTGGAACAGGCTTCCCAGGGAAGTGGTTGAGTCAGCATCCCTGGAAATACTTAAAAGATGTGACACTTAGTGGTGGACTTGGTTAGTGGTTAGACTTGGTGATCATAGAGGTCTTTTCCAACCAAAATGTTCTGTGATGCTATTGTGACTGTCCTTCGTCAGTCCTTTGTGCATACTGTATGCTATAATTTGGTGCAGTTGTTTATGATCCCATGTGCTTTCATGTTGCACTGAAATTATATAATCATGGAAAAATATGTTTGGAAAAGAAAGAAAGTGGGAAAGGTTCTGCTGTTGGTTTGGTTTTGTGGTGGTCTGTTTGTTTTTTGATTCCCTCTCATTCCACCCCCCATCCATCCCCCCAACCTTTGAGGATTGTGTTAGAGATGGTGCCATCCCTTAAACTTTTGTGTTCTCTTAAAACAGCCTACAAATCTGTTGTGGGCTTCTGTAAGTGGAAGAGATTGATTTGGCAGGTCTAAGAGAAAGACCTTCTCTGGGGGATGGATTGTCATTTCAGCAAATCAGATGGGGACCTCCAAAGGCATAGGGGTTTTCTAAAGAAATTTGGTTTGTCTGGGAAATCTTCAGCATCAAGAGAAGCTCCAGATTCATCCTATAAGACTTGAGACAGTTACCCAAGGGAGCTACTTGAGGAGTTGGCACATTTTCCCTCTGTTACATGGAGGAGATGAAGGGGAACTCCCACATCATAATTTAGGCAACCTACAGTCAGAAGCACCCTTGGGAAAGACTTCTCAGTATTATTTATTCAGGAGGAGAGCCTTACAGATGCCAGGATCCTAGCTCAGCTACTTTAGTTCATAAACACAAGCAAGAAGACCCAGAATCCTCAGCAGGCTGTGTGCTGTTATAGGCCTCTATCTCACAAGCTCCTGGAGTGAAGAGCTATAAAATATCTTTGTGATTCAATGGACTCAGCTGAATTCTCAGTATCGTGTTCAGGAAGGGCAGAAATGTAGCATTCCCGGACAGCAAGAGGACCACTTAAGGCCTGTAGGCAAGGACTTCAGCAGGGTGAGGCACAATAAACCCCACAACCAGAAAATGAGGAATACATTAGTGGCCAGGACATATATTGTCATGTGAACATTCCTCATCAGAAGATGGTGCTCAGAAATTTAATAATAAAATAAGCAGTTGCCTGTTAAAGTAACAACATCTCTTTATTTTGCAGCTACTAATATATAATATACAGTAGCAGAATGAATAAATTCTTTGTAGTTTAGTTGTATATAAATGACTGTTGTTACGAAGATCTGAGCTCTGATAAATGAGAACAGTACAGTGTAATATAATAGCAGAGAAAAATCATAGCTGTGTTTCAGTACCTTGTTAATGAAGGATTTGTACGATTTGCCTTTTAATATGTTTTAATCCTGCAGTTTTATATAACTCATCAGTACAAAAGTGGCTGTAGCTGTTAATTAAGAAAAAGATATTTTTCATGACTGTTTTAAAAGTCCTCTGTAGACTTGAGTTGTATGAACACAAAATAATACACCTTTAAAAAAATTTTAATTCAAAATAGAATACTTGGGTTTCTGACTTCATGTCTGGAATTTATGTCTTTGTTCTGTTATATTTATTCTTGCATGAGTACTAAAGTAGTAGGGCTAGACTAAGGGGCCATATTCACAGTTCAAATTCTCCATCAGGAGAAGTAGAGATGAATGCATTTTACCTTGAACACTGTCCTAGTATCACTTCAGTATATATTTTACACTGGTGAGGTTATACACCTGCTTAAGTTTCAGTGAGATACAATGATTTGAGAGAGTAACCTGATCTCATACTTGCTTTTCCATGGGATGACTGACATATCAGACGTACATATGGAAATAGAAAAGAAGGTATATTTGTATGACTGTATTGTAACTACAGTAGATGTAGTAAGACAAGGCAGAGATGTGAACTGCTTCCACCTCATGCTTTCTGTTGTAGTTCTAAGAAATTTAGTAATTAATGATAGGGCAATGGTACAGATTTCTGTTCTAGCTCTCTGCTTTGCCCCTCTTCCTGACTGGCTCCAGTTTAAAGTAGCCCTGGTCATTCTGGAATCTTTCCTTATTTTAAGTCAGTGGTACAGTTTCAAATGAGGCAAATAGACAAGAATCAACATCACTAAATAACCTTCCACTTCATTCAACCATGTTAGTTCAGTCCTTTGGATAGTTAACTGTTTCTGTTCTGCCCCTCAGTCTCTTCCCAGACTAGTAACAACCAGGTCATATCTTGAAATGATATTTGCATCCCATCCAGAAATAATAATACATTTGGCAGGAAAACATCTCTTTTGTAAGTACAGTGTTACACAGCTGCTAAAACTATTCAATTATTGAAACAAAGAGAAGAAGCTCAAATGACCTTGCTGCTGTATGGTTTACTAGATGAGAGTGCAGGGCAACTTTTGTCAGAGACTTAACATTGAACTGTACATGTTCGAGGCCCACTGGGGACTTGAGGTCTGTTGATCCCCAGTGCTCAGGCTACAGAGACTACCAGAGCTATGAGGAGGGAGTCTGCTGCAGCTCCGTGTATGTTGTGTTCAGGCTGAACAAGAATTTCATCTTCCCTTTGCCACCTGCAGAGCAAGATTGCTCAGATCTCCAAAGGTGAAGCAGATTTCAGACCAGTTTCTTGCTTGAAATCCTTTTAAGGATAATGGAGGGTCCAATCATTTCTCCTTGTGGTAATACACAGAATGGCACGAAATGAAACTGGGGATATTGGCAAAGTGGAGAAAAATATTGTAAGGAAATAAAATCATGAGAGATTGACACGTTCGAAGCAAAGGATCAAATCTTCTAGGGATACCAATGCAATATGAATTTTCATCACAGTATATAATGCACTGTGAAGGTACCTTAGCTAACTCAGGTTCTAGGAGTGGTATGGCCATATGTAAGTACGGTACTTAATTCAGGTTAAAAACTGTCTCACAAGGGCTAGTTAAGTTAACATGACTGTTCTTTACAGACCAAAGCAGATCATTTGCAAAAATACATGTTTCGTGTAGAGCTACTTACTCCCTTCTTGCAGGGGAAGCATAGGTTCCACTTGTCCAATGTCTTAAAAATTTTGCATACTGCCTTGCAAATGACCTGAGGGTCATTCTAGCTTTCAGTTCAGATATAGAAAACAAAGAAGCTGGTTTCAAACCTTTCCATTATTAAAAGCCTCACACATTATAAATCTTTGTGTTTACATATAGCAAACATCTAAAAAGCCTCATTTTCTAATTGGAAGATCGACTGTGGAGATTCAAGGGGACCTCATTCTCCACTTTATTGCTGCAAATTGAGTTGACTAAAAGGTGCTTAAGCACTGCATAAGTGGTTCTTGCTACTTCTGTGTGAATGAAGAGTGCTATTTTATTTGTATGTCTTCCAAATAGATACAGCATGTTACCCACATGTTTCTTTTTTGGGTTTTTTTTTGAGATTCAGTCAAAGAATCAAAAGTCATATAAATTCGTCAGGCAGTTGGTGACAAACCTCAGAAAATCATCATCTCTTGTGTTGTGAAGAACTGAAAAAGTAAGATCTAAGTGCTCCTAATTTGGAGCATTTTGATGAATTATCAATATTTTATAGATAAAGAAAATAAAAAAGGCATAGATATAATAATTTGTAATTATTTTTTTTTGCATGTACCTCTTGTCATTTCCTGAACAATAGTGCGTTTTTGTTCATTACTCCTGTAGAAATTAAAAATTTCATATTTAATGTAATGCAACATTGTGAGACTTTTTAGAACTGTTGATATGCAATTTTTGAATGTAAATGTGTGTATACTTATGCATACGCATGTATATGTTTATGTATTTACATATTGGGATCATGTAAATGAAAATTATTCTTGGAGAAGGTGGAATGAGGCATAATATTACTGAAGTAACTAGAATCTCAGAAAAACTAAACAGAATCGCAGAGTGGATAATATTGGAAGGGACCTCTTGTCCAAACCCTATGCTCAACCAGGGGTACTTAGAGTGGGTTACCCAGGACCACATCCAAGCGGCCTGTGAATGTCTCCACGGATGGAGACTCCATAACCTCCTTGGGCAGCCTGTGCCAGTCCTCACTCACCCTTAGTAAAAAAGTGTTTCCCGATGTTCAGAGGGAACCTCTGGTATTTCAGTTTGTGCCAGCTGCCTCTGGTCCTGTCACTGGACACCACTGGGGAGAACCTGGATCATCTTTGTGCCCTCCCTTCAGGTATTTATATACATTAAGGTTCCTCCTACGACTTCTCTTTTTTAGGCTGAAGAGGCCCCAGTCCCTAGTCCCCAGTCTCACAGTCTTTCCTCAAAGGAGAGATGCTGTAGTTCCCTGACCATCCTTGTGTCCCTTGGAATCTCTCCAATAAGTTCATGTCTCTCTTGTACTGGGGAGCCCACAGCTGGACACAGTACTCTAGTGCTGAGTAAAGGGAAAGGATCACCTCCATCAGCCTTCTGGTGATCTTCTAATGCAGCCAGTCTGCTTTGCTGCAAGAGTACGTTGCTTGCTCACAGTCAGCCCTGGTGTCCATCAGGACCCTCAGGTCCTTTTCTGCCAAGCTGCTTTCCAGGTGGATGGCCCCCAGCATTTATTGGTGCAGGGGGTTGTTTCTTCCCAGTTGCAGATTTTGGTTTTTTTTTTTTTTAACTTCATGAGGGTCTTGTCAGCCCATTTTCCCAGCTTCTATTATCTGTTTCCCTTAAACATGGTCAACATTTTTGTTATCTGAATAGCCTTTGGATACTTTTAGGTAAGAAAAAAACCCCAAAACATCAAAATGAGAAACTCCACCAAAACCCAAACCCACAACCCACAACCCTACAAAGCAAACAGAACCTTATTCCTTGCAAATGCATATTTTCCAAGAATTGTGACCTCTAAATCTATGGTTTATTCTCAGAAAAAAAATGCAGTATCTATTATTAGCTATTTACAGTCAAATATTTTCCATTCTGTGCTACAGCAAATTGCTGTACTCTTGATGTATTTTGTTGGTTTCAGCTAGTTCATCCAGATTCCTGTCGACATGCTACTTGCTTGCCCAAACAGTGTATATTTTTCTCTGCTTAAATAGGACTAATTACTCTTTCTTTCCTTTGCTACATTTTGGAGTTGGAACATGTTGACTAATATTTTAAATGGCCTTTTGTACCTGCCTGTGAAGAGAACTGCTTTTAGTAAGAAAACAGTTTGAAGACACTCAGCACAGTTAATTTAGTTCTAGTTGACCCTATTGACTATGTTCATCTAAAGCAGCACTGTGCTTCTGCATATCTGTGCACCCCTTCATTATGCTCCCTCAGTTCACATTAATAAGCAATGATGGAAGGAAAAAAAAGTTTTGAGTTACAGGCTGAACTCCAAACTGTGGCTTTTTCTGGAAGTGTCATAGATCAAGTTTAATAGCCTG
The DNA here is from genome assembly GCF_012275295.1 of Melopsittacus undulatus. Lineage (NCBI taxonomy): Eukaryota > Metazoa > Chordata > Aves > Psittaciformes > Psittaculidae > Melopsittacus > Melopsittacus undulatus. Next base: position 131,804,156 of record NC_047527.1, read on the forward strand.
TGGATCAGAACGAAACCTAATATACATCACAGGGGAATTCAATAATTGAAGCATCCTAGGAATGTCTAAGTACTGGAGTCTTGAGGTCACTAAAAGTTTCATTCTGTGCTCAGATTTTACCTGAATAAAAGCTGTCTCTTCCCCCATCATAATTTCTTTTTCTAACAAATGGTAATCATATTTTAATGCACTGACTTAAATTACTTCATCTGGCATTTGGGGGAACAATGAACTCCCTTTACTTCCCCTTCCACCTCCTAATTTTCTGTAAATGAGAAAAACAGTCATTTGGGGGCACTAGCATTTCAGAGTGTCTCTAGTACTCTCAGTTCTCTGCTAACTCTTCTCTGCTGGGTGCTTGCAGAATGGTCCCACAGGGGCATTGAATGTGTTCTCTGTGTCTATCGAGCTGGTCTGCAAGCCAGCTCTGAATTTACTTCTTACATATGAGAAGCCCTGGGGCTCTCTGAAGGATCCTAACTGGTCCCCTGGTGATGAGAATGCAATAATTTGAAACCCAGGGGCTGCACAAGTGGTATTGTGTATGTATGGGGAGGATATATAGTCTTGTCTCAGGAAAAAAGCAGTCATAGAAGTTTTTTGTGGACTTGGTGCTCTGTGGTTTGAACAAGGGATAAATTCTATTCCTATGCATAAATCGTGAACGGAAGATTGACTTTTGCAACATCCTACCGACAGAAAAAAAATATTGGAATGAAGCTGTAGGAAGCCTGGAGAAACTGAGACCCTTGGTCCTTTCTTAGGATGTGATCATGGGGCTCTTCTGGCAGGGTTGCATCGTGTGACTGTTGTTGGTGTGAGGAACAGTCTTATGTGGAGCCCTCGGTATTAGAGGTAGCGAGGCAGCCATGCAGCCCAGATCAGTCCCATCTCCTGGTGGTCAGTGGTGCTCCTTGAAGACCATCCTTGTCTCACCATATTGTTTCACCTTGTGCCTGTAAGCTGCTTCTAGGGCTGTCCTTCCTGCCGCTGCCTGAGCTGCGAGGATTTAGATATACAGTTCAGAGAATCAGGAGTTTTATCTTTTCTGTTATATAGTGGGAGTTTGAATTAAATAGGGTGATGACTGAGGAATGCAAATGAGGAAATAACAGATGATTCTTAGATGAGCACTTGCAGTGAACATTTTAGTGTGCACTAGGGATTGGTGAGGTGACTGCTCAGAAGAGCCCCTGGCTTGATCCACGATGGTTATATATATTCCTAAACCCTGCTAATAATTGTATTTCAGTGCTGAAGGACATGTTTAGGATAAAAGTTAACATCTGCCCTCCCATTGGTCCTTTGCATGGGATTAATCTCATTGAGAGTGAAAGCAAAGAACTTGTCCAAACAGAAATTACTTTCATCAGTTGTGTCATTGTTAGTGAATAATTTTTTTGCTTTTGTACACAGCAAAACTGCAATGTGAAATGAAAGCCACCACTTCTTGGCTGACACCTTTTTTAGTGCAGCCTCTCCATCTGCAAGACATGGTAACAGGAGTTTCTCTGAATGCTTTAAATACCTTACAAAGGTACTTGAATATTGGAAATTGCAGGTGGGCTAAGTGACTGTCATGAATGAATAATGTGTGCTAGTGTGGTCTGTGGGTGGCGGCTTTTTAAATGAACCCTTTCTACACTACGTCATAAAGTTTTCTTCAGTTACAGATCTTTCTAGTGGCATCGTGACCATTCTGGCCTGCCAGCTGGTACTTGCGGGGGTTTCTGAATGAACGAAGTGTTTCCTAGCATTCTGTTGGTTTTGGCATGTTTAATAAATAACAGCAATGAATTTGCTGTAGTGCAATAATAGCAATGACAAGATAAATAGTACAATGTTTTTTTTTGGTCATTTTATGGGGAAATGGACAGAAGGAAAATAAAATCTTTGACTTTCTCCCTTAACTAATGGACCCCTACAGCATGAGTTCCTATATATATGATGGAAAACAGAGTATGATATCTTTCTGCCTTATCAGCCAGAAAACAGAAGCTGCTTAACAGTTGAAATCTTTATTTTATCTTGCAGGAAAGGTAAACTGCTATTATAGTCTGTAAACATCAGTGACAATTTCAACACAGGCTTAACCTAACTGGGGAAATATTTAATTGTATTTGTTAAATCAGGTGTAAGTGGGAAACTCCTATATTGAGTGGAGCTGCAAAGGATGGAGGCACTTGTGCATATGTAGCATTTCTAAAAAAGAATGGTAAACATGTCTGGTTTTGCAAATAATTTGATCAAAGAACTGTTTTCTTTAGTGGGGATTCCTTAGGGTACAAATGAAACATTTATGGCTTATGTTGGACAGCTTAAGTAGATTTTTTAAATCACAGTAGTTAATAGAATTTCCTTACTTTGTTCCTGGTATTCCAAAAGGCATTTTTTTTGGGTACTGGAATAGGACTGCAAGTGCCAGAGAGTAAAGCATGCTCTTTGCCAAAAAAGACCAATGAAGCTGTTACACTTTCTGTCTTTCTCTGTCCTTTTCTCTTTCTTCTTGCAGCAGCAGCTCTTTACCAGTACAGTGTTTGTGCTCTTATCCTCTAAGCAGACCCAAGCGTGCTGGAAGAGATACATCACAACAGGTGATGGAGTTCTCTTCTTTTTCTCCTTAGGGCAGACCAGATCAGCCAGCTGCAGTCAGTCTGGAGATCTGTGGGAAGGCATCATCTGGCTTTACCTTTTCCTTTTGAAAGTATGCTGAAAATTAATTGTGCCTGCCAGACAGGAATGTTTTAGCCATTAACAACAGCTTCAGGTTGCTCCATCTGACTTACGAAAATAAAAAAACTAATTTACGTGTTTGCAGTTGATTTGCATCTAGCCAAAAATCTGAAGCCTGTGACCGCAAAGAGTGTAAGGGCAAAAGGAATTATGTGGCCACCTCTGTATTTTGAGGACTTTTCTCTGGGTAGTCAGGTGACTTTTGTAGAAGCAAATTTCTATTTGTAAAAGCAAAGGCATCTATTCTCAACTGGAAAATATTGAGGAACAGTAAAACTACCATTTTCCTTGTCGCTTTTTTTAATGGCTAATTAGACTTCCTGTATGAAAGGAGATTGATTGAGAAGGGAGGAAAAAAGGTGGTGAGAAAATAACGTTCCACACAAATAGCTTTCTGTACTCTATTTTCCCCCTTTCACATGCATATAAGCTATCAAGTCACCTCTCATTCTTTTATTGATAAACGAAACAGACTCACATCTTTAAATCTTCATTAGCCACTGAATAATTCCTGTGGCTGTCATCAGCTTCCTTACAGTTTTTCGTTATGCCTGAAAAAAAGAAGTGAACTCAGGTAGTGTTTGCCAGCAACTGAATTTCCGCATGTGGCGATGAAATTGCCTCTTTAATGCCTGTGCACTTGTTTATAAAACTGTGGAACATATTAACTTTTTTCTTCCACAGTATTTCTTTGGGAGCTCAAGCTGATGGGGCTTTGTAAAATACACATGTTGCGATGATGAATGCTGAAATGAAAACTTCTCTTGTGTAAGTGGCTGTTACAAGAGCAAAATAAATTTTTTTTCCCCCCACTGGTACATAGAAAACAGACTGAAGTCCCAGATTAACCAGTGGTCCTAGGATGTGGGATATATGTTTAAGAGCAGCCCCTGTTTTAAAGTGTCTGCATAAATGACTTAATTATAAACGTTTGTAGTCTGTCTCTTGATGGAACTTTTTAAAGCTGATTTTGGCTCTGATGTAGAGTGAAAGCCATTGCAGAAAAATCAGTTTCTTGCTAGGAAGGATTCTTGATTTCTGATACGTGACCTGAATGAACCTCATATGAATTTTGTTTTACTGTTGACTGCTACAGTATTTTCTGAGTCACTGTTTTTAGCATACTCATCCATTTTGAGCTGTCTGTGTTTTTTTTTCCTTTTACGCACAACTTACATTTTGGCTGTATAAAAGAGCTATTGCTAGAGCAGGTTTTTGCCCTCCAGGTCTGTGCAATGGCTTGTTTCCCTCCATTTTCTCCTTTTTCAAGTCTCTCAATTGCAAATTGTATCAGCTGTCATTCACTGACTTCCAGAAAACCAACAATGAGGATTATCATCAAGGCTAATCTTGATCTCTGTGGAGCGTTGCTAGCAGCACCATTTGATTGACACCCTGTTTACTACATACGGAGATATGCTAGTTTTCAAATCTTGCTTAGTTTTACTGTATTGCTATTGTATGATCCTAACTTTTTTGTGCTGCTGCTGTGTGAATTCTTCCTGCTATTTTTCATCTAAATGGCTTGTGTAAAGCTTTCTTATTAATGCTCTAAGTGCAAGTAAATAATCAAGAAAACTTGTAATATCAGCAAAATAATGAAAACAACCTGACCCAAAAAATGGTGTATGGCAAAGATATAAATGTAACTGAACGCAAAAGACTAAATTTTTAGTTTTTCTATCAATTTTAAAATGACTATATATTCTTACCCTTTAATTCATTATAAATTAAATCCTGTATGAGTATTTCTTTAGTATTTCTTAAACTTTATGTTCATATTTGTTTAAGCATCCATATTTCACTAGGTCTTTCTCGTTAGCACTTCCAGTACTGGTGCTTGTTTTCTGAAATTTCCATGGTATCCTCAAAATTATCCAAAGATTCAGTGAGCCTTTTTTAATCTTGGGTTAAAGCCATCCAGGCCTGTAGGTCTAAACATTTGCCCTCAATAGATCTTTAACATCCCAATATCTGCCAATGGCTTGGAAAGTTCATCAGATTTGTGTCAGGAATCCCCCTTTCCAAAATTAAAAGCTTATTGAAGACCTCTGCCTTTTTCTGCATTTTTAATAATGGTTAACCGTAGCTAGGGCTTCACTCTTCCAGAATATACATACTGAAGTGTTTTTTCTTTCCTTAGTCCTTTCAATCAAGGACAGGACTTTTCCTTCTGATTAATTTTCTCTATGTCACATTTGTATTAACTGCAATATGATCCACTTCCCCCTTTCAACTTGTTAAATATTGCTTTGCTATCTTCACTTTGCCAATAAACCAGGATGGGCTTTTAGATAAAGCTGCCTTTCTTGATTGAAGGATTGCAGCTTTTGGCCATCTAATATCTTTTTAAAGAGCTTTAAGCTTTCATCTGTCTCTTCTGCCTGAAGTTTTTTTGAAATTAAGTCTTTCGAAACACCCTCTGTGATTGGGACCATCCTTTTCCTTTGGCTACAGGAAGCATAGTCAGGTTGTGATAGGTTCACAGAAGAAACTGCCAATTTAATGATTAAAATCTCTGTGATGATATGGTTGGAGGTGAAGATGCATCATAGAATCATAGAATAGTTAGGGTTAGAAAGGAGCTTAAGATCATCTAGTTCCAAACCCCCTGCCATGGGCAGGGACACCTCACAATAAACCATGTCACCCAAGGCTCTGTCCAACCCGGCCTTGAACACCACCAGGGATGGAGCATTCACAGCTTCCTTGGGCAGCCTCACCACCCTCACAGTAAAGGACTTCTTCCTTATATCCAGTCTAAACTTCCCTGTTTAAGTTTTAACCCGTTACCCCTTGTCCTATCACTACAGTCCCTAATAAAGTCCCTCACCAGCATCCTTAGAGGCCCCCTTCATATACTGGAAGGCTGTTATGAGGTCTCCATGCAGCCTTCTCTTCTCCAGGCTGAACAGACCCAACTTTCTCATCCTGTCTTCACACAGGAGGTGCTCCAGTCCCCTGATCATCCTCATGGCCCTCCTCTGGACTTGTTCCAACAGTTCCATGTTTTTTTTATGTTGAGGACACCAGAACTGCACACAATACTCCAGGTGAGGTCTCACGAGAGCAGAGTAGAGGGGCAGGAGAGGTGATCCTGCTGGTCACACTCCTTTTGATGCAGCCCAGAATACGGTTGGCTTTCTGGGCTGTGAGTGCACACTGCTGGCTCATGTTCATTTTCTCATCGACCAACACCCCCAAGTCCTTCTCCACAGGGCTGCTCTGAATCTCTTCCCTGCCCAACCTGCAGCTGTGCCTGGGATTGCTCCAACCCAGGTGTAGGACCTTGCACTTGGCATTGTTAAACTTCCTAAGTTTATCCTGACTAGGTTGGCATTGGACACCTCACAAGCGTGTCAAGGTCCCTCTGGATGGCATTCCTTCCCTCCAGCGTATCAACTGAACCACACAGCTTGGTGTCATCAGCAAACTTGCTGAGGGCACACTCAATCCCACTGTCAATGTCACTGACAAAGATGTTGAGCAAGACCAGTCCCAACACCAATCCCTGAGGGACACCACTCGTTACTGGTCTCCAGCCGGACATTGAGCTGTTGACCACAACTCTTTGCATGCAGCCATCCAGCCAGCTCTTTATCCACCGTGTGGTGTGCCTATCAACTGATGTCTCTCCCATTTAGAGACAATGATGTCGTGTGGGACAGTGTTGAACGCTTTGCACAAGTCCAGGTAGATGACATCAGCTGCTCCACCCCTGTCCATCAGTTCTGTAGCCCCATCACAGAAGGCCACCAAATTGGTCAGGCAGGATTTCCTCTTAGTGAAGCCATGCTGGCTGTCACCAAGCACCTTGTTGTTTTCCATGTGCCTTACCATGCCTTCCAGGAGAATCTGCTCCAAGAATTTGCCAGGCACAGAGGTGAGACTGACTGGTCTCTGCTGGTGAGTTGGGAGAGGATACATTGCCATGCAAAACTGATTGTTGTATGAAATGGGGACTGTCTAGACATACTAGGTCAGTGCATGTGGTAACAGGGATGCTGTGACCAGGGAAAGGCACAGCTAGTGTTGGGTATCTCTGTGTCTTAGCTGCTTGACTGATTAATGCCTCAGCCTGATCAATATAATGTGGTTTTCTACAGAGACCCTGGAAGTAGTATCTGTGCTTGTGAATCTGGCTGATTTATGCAATCAACTGTACCTGTGAGATAGTTGTGTGGACCTGGAGGGCTTGCTGCTCATACCCAAAGTGCTCTGCTGGCAGTGGTTCAGATGGTGGTTAGTGTCTGGATGCAGGACCTGCTCTGCATGCCCAACTTAGGGCACCAGGTACAGGAAATCTGCAGTGTCGGTAGCTGTGTCAGGGCTCGGAGCTCTCTCGGGTCCAGCCGGATAAAGAGATAGACGAGCGTTTGGGGAATTCATCTGGAGCATCGCTTTCGGAGTTTTTGAGCCGTAGCTAGTAGTAAAGCCAGGTGACCATCTGGGGGCACCAGAACAACAGTAATAGGGTGGAACTGCTCGTTTGTGCGAGCATTGCTAATGTCTATTTGGGGCAGTCAGGAAAGAAAAACAACGTTTTAGGAAGGGAGGAAATTTCTTCCAGTTCTTAAATCAACATAATTTCCTCAGTAATACTGCCAGCTCTGTTTTGGAGGCATGAGCTGTTAAAGAATCCACTGTAGCAAGCATGAGTTATCTCCTACTTTGCAGACAGCACTAGCTTTTTCTTTCTTTCTTTCTTTCTTTCTCTTCTTAAATCATTGTATAAAATTACCTATTGTTTACAGGGTTTACACTAGAAAGTGATTTTAAATAAGATATTTTGAATAATTATCACTTAGAGGTCAGTGTCTAATAAAATATGAAATTACTTACAAAGATTTTACAGTTCTGTCTTTCCAAGGCATTTGGTGTCCTATACTCAGACCATATGTTCATTGGGGTCTGAACCAGAAACCTTTGAGGAGTCAGTATATGGCTTTAACAGCAGTTGAGTGGGTTTTGGTGTGAGGTTTTTTTTTTTCTTTTTAATCTTTGAATGATAACTCAGCTGATGGTCTGGATTTCAGATGTGTAGTGATATCTGAAGACATCCCTTCTGGCTAGTTGCTCTATGTGGATTTTAGCATAGACATAGGTATTGTATAACAGTGACTGTAGGCTACTGGTAAGTCATGGTGTTGATCTGTCTTTGCCTGCTCCTTGACCTGGCCTCACAACAAAAAGGGGGAGGGAGGGAAGTAGTATTTTTCTATTTTAAAAGAAGGCTTTTCTTCTCTCTGCTATAGCCTCAAGTTAAATATTTGTATCTCTTTGCAACTTCTGCGAGGCAGGCAGTGAAGACACAGATCATCAGTGTTTAGGAAAAGGATTCTTCCAAGTGTCTCCTGAAATCCTCTTGCTAATCTTTGAAAATTGACAGTATTATTATTTAATATTGAAGGTATGACCCTCTTTCAGTTGTGATGTGGATTTTGTTTGTATAAAGATACTGAGTTTCTGTTGTTGAGTCACAGCATATATTGAGTCACTGCTGAAAGGCAAGGCTACTTGCCTGGCCAGTGCTATTGGAAAGCATTGTCCCAAGGTATTCTGAGTCAGCTGCAATAATTAAAACATGAAGCTGCCATGGACTTTCATCCCCAGGGGATGGACAAATCCAGTTGTCTCACTGATTTAGCGGCCTTGAAGTCATCCCCATTGCATGGATGAATGTTGAAGCACAATCAGAATGTGGGTTTTAGTTCTGACAACACACACAAATCTTTTTTGTAAATGAAAAATTTTGCAAATAGTACTTCTGACAGTTTTGACAAAGATCAGACAACCATGAAATGAATATAACATTTAGACACCTGAAAAAACACAGATTTGGTGAAAGGACTCCTTGCTTATTCTCACTAAGTAATGTGGCCTGAGAAAGATACTACTTCACTATGCAAGTCTTCCTTTCTTTATATCCCTAAGCCATCAGTCACAGACCACTAGAAAACCATCTCATGATGACATATCTGGCTTATATCAGGCAGCAATGGGCATCTGGAATTTCCTCTTTTTCATGTTCACTAAGGTCTTCTAAAAATGACGAACTGTTCAACTTGCTGCTGCTTAACTTTAAATCCGTCTCTCCTTAAATATGTGCAGTTCCTGGATTCATGCACTAGATGGTGATCAAAAGCAGCTCAGGTTGTATGCTCTCTGCTTCCCAAAGTCGCAGCTGACAGTGGAGAATGAAAGCACATGAGACTGACCGTTCTTCCTGCCAAGTTGTAAACTTTTTTCTCTGTCCCTGAAGGATTAATCTGTTTAGCAGAATCTTCTTAAAGATTAAGGTAGACATGAAAGTGTTTAGTGGCACTACTAAATTCAGTTGGAATTGTGATTTTGAAATCAGTGGTTTGAAAAACCTATGGGAAGTGCTTCTGGTTGTGCAATCAGAAAATATTCATAAAATAGCCCATAACTTCAAGCTGAGCTTACTTTTGTTTCTACAATGCAGGAATTCAAATATATAAGTTCTTAAAATAGTTGTTGCAGACTGACTGTTGCAGTTTCTGACTGTACAAATTGATTATCAGCAGTTAATCGAAGGTAGTAATGGAAAAGAGTACTACTCTGAAAATTTGAATAGAAATTTTTATAAGATTAAAAACAAACCAAGGGGGAACCATTTCCATGCTGCCTACCTGAAAGTATAAAAGCTGTTCTAATCCTGTACCTTGGAAATGCTACTGCCTTCAAAGGGAAAAGATTTCAAGACTTTGGATTCTGTAACTGTAAAATGCATTCCACTGGAGAGAATCAGTCAAAAATATTCCTTTTACTAAAAATCAAAGTATAATTTTCAGGGATGGAGGGGGATGGATGGACTTTGACAGATTAGGGACATGGGGAGAGGCAGTACAATAATGTATAGAGTGATGGTATGTAGAAAATATCAATGGTACAGGAAGGTACAACACAAGGAACTCTAAGCTGCTATTGTACAACATGCCAGACTTTACTATAGCTGCTATAGGCCAACAGCATAGTTCAAATAAACAGTTGAGAGTGTCACATAAATAGTAAGTCTTATAGCTGGGAGCTGGTTTTTTATTGTACCCTGTATACATCTGTAAGCAAGGCAGCAGAACTCTGTCTCAAGACTAGTGCTCAGAGCCACTCTTGTACACGCATACTTTCTCTGGCAGGGTTAAAAGCTGGTGGAACCAACCCTATTGCTGCTTCAGAATGGGAGGAGTTCCCATGGGGGATGGCTGTGCAAAAGAGACAGTGCTGTGGGACCACCTTCATATATGGAATGGTGGAGATCTGATGGTGCATGGAGTGATATGGCTTAATTTAGGCTTAAATTGAGAGTTGTCTTTTTAATTCCTGAGCCAAACACAGACACTCAATGCTAAGGCCTTATCCCAGAAGCTAAAGAGATCCTCCTTGGGCAATAATCTTGAGTTAAATATTTGTAACTCTGCAATTTCTGCAAGGCAGGCAGTGAAGATGCCGATCATTAGTGGTTAGTAAGCTGGATAATAGTAAATAAATATCTACTCACAGGCAATTTTAGGCTTAAAAAGGGCAAAAGGAAATTGAATACAGCTACAACATCTTTTACACTGATGATCTGTGTAGCAATGAGGAAAAGCAAGATTCTGGACAACTGAGTTGATGATATGATTCATATGCTGACTTCTTAACTCAACAGTCAGCCTGGTTATAATGAGAATCATCTGAGGGAAGTAAAATAACAAGAGGCTGAAGCTTGTAGGAGGGCAGTAGCCTGCAGCCATGCTAGCTGTGAAGAGTGCTCTGTAGCACATTGGAGAGATGGAGGTTGTGCCACATACTAGATGGAGTTCTTCTTTGGTTTATTTCTTGTTTGTGGTTTGGTTCTTTTGGAGGAGTCCCCTGCAACTCCAGCTTTTGTTTTAAATTGGTTGTACACAGCTGCATGTGTGCACTTGCATGAACCTAATATATGCATGCAAAAAATCTGTATAGATGAAAAATAGATTTTTGCATGTACACATAGCCATCTTGTCAGCAGAGCACCAAAAGGATTGGTATGAACTAAACTTCTAAAAACTGGCTCTGAACATAGAAGGGAAATAGCATCAAAAGAGCTGAGGAACAGCCTTAGTATGGTGTTAGCACATATTCTCACAACTGTTGTTGGTTAAAGATGGCTCTTCCTCAAACAGAATCAAAAATGCAAGCCTCACATTGTCTCATTCTGTGCATTTTAAATTTTTGATCTTAAAGAACTTAACATGTGATAGGATAATGAGGTAAAAGCATATGTGGATTTAATCCTAGTTCGAAGTGCCATTTTAAGTTCATGCCAGATGAACCTCCACCCCAAACACAGAGTTTTCTCATGATCAGTATGCATGTGTGGGACCAATGGGATGCTTCTGGGATCAAATACAAATGAGTTCTTATATATAGAAAATATAGAAAATTATTCAAAGTACATGCTCCCACCAGTTCAGTGAAAACCATCAGTTGCCAACCACAGAAAAAACTTCAGAGCAGTGGCAATTCAGTGCAATGTCAGAAGATGGCTGAATCCAGGCCTCTGGGTCCCAGAACCATTGCTCCATTTCCAGCACAACAGGTAGGAGGCCACTGTGGCTGCCTGTCCCCAGGTTCAGTGGGTACACATATACAATTGGTGCACATGTGTGCATGCACACACACACACACTACATGATATACATACAGCTGACTGAACAGATCAACACAGAGAGCACTGTCTTTACTGGTGCCCCCATAAACACATATAGCAGTCATACAGACATGAACAGTATGAACAACCAAATTCTCTTCAGCTGGTAAGAACTGAAATCTTGTGCAGTAAATACATGCACATTATAGTCTCTTTGGTCTTAGAAATTGAGTTTATTCAGTTGTGGTACCTTAAGGTTACTAGGGTTCTTCTGCTTGTTGATGTTTCCCTGATCCTTGCTGGGTCTTTGTGTTCTCTGTGGTTAGCCTTTAACCACATCACCCAATGCACATGCACCATGTTGCTGTAGAAGCACTTGGTTCCCCTTGTTTCTGCATCTACTCTGGATATCCTCCCTATTACATTATGACCAGTGCAATATTTGGGCCTATCCAGCAGTTCCATAGCCTGGGAAACAGCAGATGAATGTGGATTTTAGATATCTTAAAGATATCAGCATAGACTTTATTTTTTCTTGCTTTAGCCATCTAAGACTTAAACAGTGGTCTTCCACTGAAGCCCACTGAGGAGGAGAGAAGCTTTTTCAAACTGAACCCATGTGTCTTGGGTGCCTATTCTGCCATGAAGTGAATCACTCTTAGAAGTGCCTGCTTTTCTCCATTAAAGTTAAAGCCTAGATGACTAGCTTAGCCCTACTTTTCCCATTTTACCTTAAGTGCTGGAGGCCGTGTCTCTGGGTAGCACATGGTCTGTAGTTTGATGTACTCTCTCAAGATATTACTCACCTTAAGTGTGAGACTCTTACAAAATAAGCAATTTCTGTGTATAAACAACACAGGCCCTGATGGAAAAATGCTGAAAGGATCAATATAAGTCAATATATACAGATTTGGGGACTGTAATCTGTAGTACCAATGTGTGTGGCATAAAGAGGATGAAGCAACCAGGATTTTCTGTGGTCCCTCATGTCTTCACACAGTTTTCACCAACAGTGACATTCACACCGGTGAGCAGCCCTAGCTGTGAGTGCATGGAGTGCTGACCACTGGAGGAGCTGTCATCCACAGTGCAACTGGGGCACTCTACATTGCACCCTGATGCCTGAGTTCAGCTGCGGTTTTCTCCAGGAGGAAAACCATGTTGGCCCAAATTGTGACAAGAGTATTTGCAAGACATATCTGCACTAAAAATACCCTGTCCTGCTCACTAACTTACTAATGAGCCTGAGTGATATTCAGCTTGCCATAGAGTTGTGATTAAGATCTTGGTTATTATTTCCTTTCTGTGTGATTCAGCTCCTTCCAGAAATTAAGATGGAGATTATACTATTTCCTGTTATCTATGAGGTGGATTGAAATGAGGGGAAAGCACTGTAAAACTCCAAAATAGAAGCAATTTTTCACTTTGGAGTATGACTTCTTTTTCCTGACAGCAGATACTTACTGATTTGTGTCCCTGCTCCTTACCTGCCTAGTGCATGAATAGTAGATGGATGTGGCTTTAGGAGTATCAGGTTTTTAAGAAAAATGAGAAAGATTAAAAAATAGCATAGTGCAAACAGAGCTTTTGATTCCTTACCTGTGCTGGTCCTAGCAGAAGAATGGAAGGAAGGTCTACAGCAGTGTGAAGGAAGAACCCAATATACAGTAACAGAGTCATGGTAGAGAAAAATTATTTCTATCCCCAGATACTTATTTTCACTGGAAATGTTATGATTTAATTATCAAAGCACGGTAATTATGACCCATGCAATACTAATGATTATTGGCAACAAGGCTCACAAGGACGCACAGTCTAATTAGCTTTAATGGGATGGATTTAATAATACATTGGATTAACATCTGTTAGAACCAAGTATCAAGATTTACTGTTCTCTGAATAAATATTGGCCTCTTGCTTTCAGGTCAATAAATCTTAAGCTTGTCTCCATTTAAATGAGTATCTACTTATTAAGTTAACACTCTTCTGTTTCCTGTCACCAACTTTAGTGGAAGGAGAGGGAAGCTTCACTTCCCTCTTGCTGTATCAAATGCTTCTCTTACAAAATTGCAAGAGAACATTGACTTTGTAAATAGAGGAAAAAAGCGTTGGTCCCTACACTCTTCATCCTTTCTTCACGTGAAACTGCCCTTCCTTACTGTTGCTTGATGGGAATTTCAGAAATGTTCAGAAAAATATCAGTTACTGGTAATGCCATAGTAAAAGTGTGTAGCTTGCATCATCTGCTCTATTAAGTGGTCTTTATATTTTGTATAATGCTGTGAGTGGTGTCAAAAATGTTTGTGGGGGTGAGTGGGAGGAAATCCAGCTCCTTCACGTGTACTGAGATAAAACGTTTTTTCTAGGACTTCAGGTTTCATTTTGTGCTTCAGATATTTAAGCACAGATTCTTTTCTATCTGTAGGTGTCTTGAGAGGACTGAGATGAAATATGTCTACTGCTGAACCCATGACACTTTTTCATGCCTACAAGGGAGGAATTTCTTGTTCCTCTCCAAAGGGGTTGCCATGGTCAGAAATATCTACAAGTCTTCCAAAATTTCTTATAAATCAGAAGAGATTCTCTAAAAGCAGTAGCAAATACTTGATATCCATTCAGCAAATATTTAGACCTTCCTTTAAAATTTAATAAAGTTATAAGGAAATGTGTTAGTGTAACTCTACTGCAGATGAATTCAGCTATGAAACTCCTCATGACTTCAATGGCAGACTTCTATAGGTGAATGTTGATTAATGAGAATCTTTTCCAGAGCCACTGGTCAGTTGGAGACTTCATTAATTTTGTAGGAAGATTATTTGTATTTACTGAATTCTGTGGAAACTTTTAAATAAAAGAAGTGAAATCTAGTACACTTAAATGGGCGAGTTTTATATAGTAGATTGTAACTGCTTTCAAATATCAAAAAATTGTTCTTGTGCTCTCTCATAAAAAATATCCTTGATCGTGTGGGAGCATGAAAGAAATGTGCAGGTTTTTCATCCTGCTATTCTTTTCCTTCTAATTGTACCATTTTTATATTTTTGGTGTGATTTGGAGGTAGCTGTGACACTAAAGGAAATGACAGCATTTGCTGTAGTCCAGAGCGAATACGTGGTCAGACTGGTGGAACAATATGGTTCTTGAAGCAATTCTGAGTACAGGATTAGGTGGTTTGATGTGCAGCTCTGAATGCTGAGCTACATCTATAGGGGCATAAGGAAGGCCTGAGATTGACAGTTGTTTTCTTTGCAATGTATTCTTTTGAGAATTTTGCACATCTCTGCAAAATTGATGCTATATTTTGAGCCCAGTGTGCCTTTTCCCCTCTGACTGACCTTAAATTATCTAGGGATTGACAGCAGTCTAGTTCTATTTAGCTAAGACTTTTATTTACTGTAATTACCTATATTTCAGTTCTTTAGTTTGCGTATACTTGTAGGTGCAAAACATTATTTTTTCTTCACTTTCCACCCTTTTCAGACCACAAGAAAAAAACCTGTAGAGATCCTGCTTTGTTCTTTCAGTTTCCTAATTGTCCATGCATTTAAGCATAGAGTTTTGTAACATACGTTATATTTAAGTTGAGGAAAAAAAAGAAAAAAAAAAAAAAGGAAAACATGCTGGAATGAACATTGTCCTGGGACAAAATGTACTTGGGAAAAGTGTTGAATTTGATAGAGCTTTGTGTGGAAGGGTTTGATGGTCTTTACTTCATGGTCATATCAGGCTCTAAATAAATGAGTTTCAGGAAGGCAAACCCATTATATTAACTGACAGCTATTGGTCCTATGTTTCACTGGATGGAAGGGAAAGGGGATCATTTTCTTTCTTAAATGGGGTGCTCAAATCAGACAGCAGCCTTGCATCTGTGGTAGCCATCTGGGTAATCCCCTCATCCCCTCAGCCTCAGCAAGACTGTAAACACTTTCTAAGAAAGTCATCATGATGTTTTAAAGAGAAACAAACAAACAAAAAAGACAGAAATTGTATATAGTTTTGTTAATATTCAAATTTTTCTTTAGAACTGGTTAAACAATATGAGTGAATGAAGACATATTACTGTTCTTTAATTCGTACTATAATGCAAACACAGAAGGTGCTGCTACTGCATCAAAAGCAGTGTGAATAGCAAGTCAAAGGAGGTGATCCTGCCCCTCTACTCTGCTCTCGTGAGACCTCACTTGGAGTATTGTGTGCAGTTCTGGTGTCCTCAACATATAAAGGACATGGAACTGTTAGAACAAGTCCAGAGGAGGGCCATGAGGATGATCAGGGGACTGGAGCACCTCCCGTATGAAGACAGGCTGAGAAAGTTGGGTCTGTTCAGCCTGGAGAAGAGAAGGCTGCGTGGAGACCTCATAGCAGCCTTCCAATATCTGAAGGGGGCCTCTAAGGATGCTGGGGGGGGATCCTTTGTTAGGGACTGTAGTGACAGGACAAGGGGTAATGGTTTAAAACTTAAACAGGGGAAGTTTAGATTGGATATAAGGAGGAAGTTCTTTACTGTTAGGGTGGTGAGGTGCTGGAATGGGTTGCCCAAGGAAGTTGTGAATGCTCCATCCCTGGTGGTATTCAAGGCCAGGCTGGACAGAGCCTTGGGTGACATGGTTTATTGTGAGGTGTCCCTGCCAATGGCAGGGGGGTTTGAACTAGATGATCTTGAGGTCCGTTCCAATCCTAACTATTCTATGATTCTGTGATTATGCCAGAAGCTGATTTGTGCAAGTTGTATGTAGGATCTTAATAGCTGGGAATAATTCCAAGTTTCTGAAGTGACATTTCTTTTTCTACACCAGAAGTGAGTAAAATTTTTGAATTTGTGTCACTATATAATATAATCTCCCCATTGTAAAGTTCATGTCCCAGCCACAGATGTCCACATTGCATCGTGACTTTTTTCTCTCAATGGAGTAGAACAGAAGCTTATCCCTGTGCATACAAACTCAAAAGGATATATTTTTTGTTAGTTACTCTTGCTTTCAAGGTGACAACCAATCCTTTCATCTTGGATGTAGAAGGGTAGCTTGCTTTTGGCAGGGTTGGAAGACAGGCAAACCTACTCACTAAAATGGGAACTTAACAAATGTTGCATAGAAGAAACTTGTGTATGTTATGAAAGCCTTTAAAATAATTGTTTTTTTAATGTTCAAATCTTATTTAAATAGATCAGAGCACTGGATTCATAGTGTTGCGTACTAGCCTTTGGAGTTTTCTTATTGCCTGCACTTTCCACATGGCTTGTAATAAGACTTCAGTAAAACAACACAGAGATGACAGAAAAATGATAAGAAATCCACATGAATTGTCTTGAAAAGCCATATGTGCTCAGACGGAGACATGGGACTGCGCACCTGGAAAAATCTGTTGTTCACAACTGTACATTTTAGCTGTAAGTGAAAACATAAAGATCTTCAGGTGCTGATTCTGTTCTGGGTGCTGTCTTCACCCTTTACCGTTAGTGTATCTTTTACTATTAGCCTTTTTCTGACTGCTATTTTTGTTGCCTAAATGGCTGTCTAAAGAAGTAATTTAAGGTAATCAAAGTCTAAAGTCATTCTGCTATCCTCTATTAGTCAGATCATTTTCGGTGATTTGTGGGGTTCATTAATGTATCTTCTAGCAAAAAGCAGTGGGTGTGAAGATGATGTACAGCACAGACATATTGCGCATCCCTGAGCTGAAGGTATATGGGCAATGTCAGTATCAGGACAAAAATACAGCCACATCTGTTCTTTGATATGTTAGTTGCTCTGAAGAATGTAGAAGTGGTTACTGCTATTTTGACAAATGCGCCTATTTCTCCTTTTGTTGCCTGGTGTGGCACAAGGGAATCACTGGCGCAATAGTGTATGGCCATAATTTGTTAGTGGTTTAGGGATGTGGGCCCAGAACAAATCCTAGACAAAAGAAAAACATGTTTGGGTTTTCCAAAGTGCCTTGGCTACAGGAACAAAGCTGTGATTGGATGTGCAAATATTTGGTATTGCGATTGTCCTGGCTGGCGTGACAGCTGACAAATGGTCTGAGTTTGTTTTTAATTATCACCAAAAGGGAAAAAGCCTGTGATTTTGAAGCCAACAACTGATGTTGCAGCAAAAGGCAAGAAAATATATTTAACAATGGAGGGTATACTTTCTCAGTGTTATAATACGTTGAAAGCACTATTACATCCAAATATTTATGGTATTTAGCTAGTTTTATATTACAACCAAGCAAGCAAAGTGGTTCATTTGCTTGTATTGTATCCAGTGATCGATACTAAAATGTCAGCTATTGTTCTTACTTAATACTGACTGATATCTTTGATATCAAACTTATCATCAGCAGTCACCCTAGGAAATGTTGCAGATACTTTGTGATTGATATTTGAGACCTATTGAACACAGAAATTATTTAATATACATCATAATACTGTAAAGAATACCCATGAGGGTATCTGGGCTGATCACAGTAGATAGAATTGTAGAATCTCAGAACTGGTTATGTTGCAAAAGAGCTTAAAGATCATCAAGTCCAACCATTAACTTACCACTGCCAACTCCACTACTGAACCATGCCTGTAAGTGCCACATCTACAAGTCTCTTAAATACCTCCAGAGATGGTGACTCAACCACTTCCCTTGACAGCTTGACCCAATGCTCAACAACTCTTTTGGTGAAGATTTTTTTCCTAATATCCAATTGAAGCATCCCCTGGTGCAATTTGAGGTCGCTTCCTCTCGTCCTATTGCTTGTTACTTGGGAGAAGAGACCAACACACACCAATGTATGATGCATGAACACATAGAGGCTTCACTGCCCTGAAGGATTATACACCTCTTGTAAAGGAAAAGAGAAACATGTTACCAGATGGGGCTTTGAGCAACTTGGTCTAGTGGAAGATGTCCCTGCCCGTGGAGGGGGGTTGGAACCAGGTGATCTTTAAAGATCCAAACAGCCTCTAGTGGGGTTAGAGACCAGTCCTATTTGAGTCTGTATTCAGTATTTAAATCATTGTGCTATCATTTAAGCAAGATAAGAAACAATGTTGTGAAGACACACTGAAATTAATAGCCCACATGTCAAAGTTTAAAACTGAGTTGAAATACTTCGTTAATGAGCTTTTATTTACGTTTTTTTGGTGGCAATTGATGTACAATACTTGTTTCTTTATTAACATACATGAATCCAAATTGGTCAATTCTTGCAGGAAGCATAATTTCACAGATTTCAAATAGGCAATAAGTTTTTTTTAAGTAAAAATCATGAACTTCCAAATGAAAATTTGCCCCATACGGGGGAGCCAAAATAGATTTTTGTGCTCAGATGGGAGAGTATATACTTGTCTTCCATAGCAAAGAATGGTTGAGGAAAGAACACAAAATGTGTTTTTCATTTTTGTGAAATCATGAGAATGTGATCTTTCCACTTTGTCAAAAGGGAGACTTTCTTTGTGTTCTAGCTACAAATCTGCAGCCAATTTCTAGTGCAGTATTCAGTGCCTTGGAAAATTTCATCAAGGCTGTATTTGAGGAAGAGAAATAGTTGGAGCTGCTAATATTCTCCTGTCCTTCCAACACTGTCTAGTCTGCTTTTGTGGATCCCTAGAAAGGTTATTGATTTACTGAGAGTGTAGCTTTCTCTAGTAAAAGCTGACGGCTATTTGCAAACTGCCACCTGAACCAGACACATACGGAGGAAATTTAGATAATTACATTCTCCTTCCACTGAAGTCCATGGCAATTCTGAAATTAATTTCAGGAGGAGCAGAATGGGGTCTGGTGACTGGGAGTCATTGCTGCCATCAGCTGGAATAACTCTTGAGCTTTGTGTTGCATAGATGCTCAGTGACCTGGGAACTGTTCAAAATATATGGAAAAATGTTTCTGACAGCCTTTGCCAGTATTAACACCAGCTTTCACAAGCATTCTGACTTTGTAGTACTTGCTGGGCTAGCACATTTAGAGTCATCCACACTACTTGAAGCTGTTCATGTGGGATTTCCAGCCAAATTTTACCAACAAAAGAGGCAGTCTCATGAATTTTTTCACATGTTGTCTTTTCTGAGTGCCAAAAAATTCTAAAGATATTTCAGTTAAGCAGTGCCAGCACTTCTGATGCCACATATTATGTGCAAATAATGGAGCTTTTGGTTTGGCCATTGATTTAAGAAACTGGAAGCTATTCTTGGTTTTAGCTGACCAGAAAGATTTTTTTTTTGTTTTCAGACAAGCTAAAATGAAGCCGTTTGCTCCATTTTGATTTCCTTAGTCCTTTTTTACTGTCTGTAATAAAAATGGGTCAATTTTCAATCAAATTCAAGTTTCAACTGAAAACAGTGTTTTGAAACAAATACTCAAAATATTTTTGTTTCAAAAAATTAGAAAATCTTCAGCCTGTTCTGTTTATTTTTCTGGCTAATGCTATCTTTTCACTTGAGCTCTTTGTGAAATTAGCAATCCCCCACCACAGCCCACAGCAATATAGTTTCATAAATTCATTGCTTAGCAGAATATTTTTACCCCCAGCATTGTTATTGATTTACAGCTCATTCATGTTGCCTTAGTTTTTAAATACGAAATTGACAGAATGTTGCTTTTAAAGAGTATTGCCTCTAGCCTACAGTTTGGAAAAGCTGTTGTGATATGTCAACATCTAGTATAACCAGACTAACACAAGTAGAGTCTGTGAGAATTACAACAGTACAAGTAACATTCAGGTAACAGAGGTACAGTGTCAGAGACATAGAAAATCAGTTGTGATAGGACAGTTTGAAAATACTGTATTAGGTCTAAAATGAGATCCCTTACAGATTAGGGGAGGGCACAGAGAAAGAAATTTATTAATCAAGATTGGACATATTCTTCCATTATCAGCAAGCTATTCTGCAGTTGTCCAGTCTGAGCTTTCTTGCACTTCCAGCATATCTATTAATTGCAATTGTTAGAGACAACATTAGAACAGAAAAATCAGAGGTAAATTAAACCCAGTAGGTGCTTATTTCTTTATTTCAGCAAGAGCAACAAGGTAGCATATTTGTTGGGAAATTCTGCTATTCTTTAGGAAAACTTATTTGGCTATCCATACCCAGCAGCATTAGTACAGCTGGGTGCTCAGTGGATTTACCTCATATGAACAGAAAAGCTATATTATTCTTTTCTGTCCTTTCTCATGAGAAAACATCAGCTATTTTGGTCTATGTATGGGACTCAAGCTATAGGCTGGTAATAGTGGGTATGTATTTTAGAAGTTAATGGGATTGTGTGGTTTGAAAAAGCTAGGCACCTGGCTATCTTATTATGGTTTTTTTTTTGGTAGTTAGAATTAACTTTTACAAACCAATTCTTATTTAAAATGTTCAACTGGAAGCAGCTTACAGTAGATGAGTTCCAAAGCCTTATGCTGTGCTGTGGGGTGGGAACATCACCTGTTTTACAGAGCTGCTCTGGAGATTTCATTTTACACAAGAAACTCATGTGCTAGGAAATTGTTCCTTGCTTAAAAACAGCTTGACCACTCTAAGAATGGTTTTGGAGGCCTTGCTAGCTGGAAGAAGAAGAAATTATCTCAATTTGGTGGTTCATGAAGTCCTCTGAAAAGATTTTAATGCTTAACTTGGAAACTAGCTGTTGGAAACACTAGGTACATTCTGCTTCTGATGAGAATGTGCTCAACTCTATTGATGAGTCAGTCTTTAACAGTGTTTGCTGAAGTGTGCTATGTGGTCACAGCCTGGCCTTCATGGAAATTCTTGATGTGTTGGAGGAATTTGTGTTGAATGCCATTGACCAGTCTGTTGGGGAACACAGTGCTTTTGAAGGTATTGCCTGTAGTATGATTGTGCAGAATCACTCTTCTCAAGGATACTTGAGCCATGGAGAGGGAGATTATTTTCCTGATCCTCCTGGTGCGCTGGGTACTTCATCTGCTCAAGCTGCCTACTTATCACATTGCTGTGTGTGTACTTGCTGGTAAGGAACATCGATATCTTCCGTGTGAATATATCTGAGGGTCAGCTGTGGTCTAAACTCTTGACAGAAACAGCTTAAACTTTAGGGCTAAAACTTTCTGTTGTTTGTAGTGTGGTTGAGTGCTGGCTGAGAGTGGGAGAAGAGTCGCCTGTCACCTAGGTAGATGGAGAAGGAGCTAAACTACTATTTAATTTTTGCTCTAGTTTAAAAACCTCTGCTATTAGTAGTAAGGGAAGCATGAGATTATACAGCCTCTGTGTAGGTCTGAATGGGGAGACTGTGATGCACCCATCAGCCCTCAGGTAAAGCCATTCCCTGGGCTTCTGGTTGCACAATGCAATGTATGCAGATCTGCAGCAGCCTTCCATGCATTGCACCTTCTCCCCACCTTCTGAGGTAGAAGAAGGGCATGTCTGGTAGGTAATATGCTCCTGTAGTGAGTGTTTTAAATAATCTCCAGGATGGATTAACAGGGGAGCCCAGAGGTAGGAAGGAAGAGAAGGGAGCAAAGGCAGGAAGAGGATTTCAGTTTTAGGGTACATTACACTTAAAATTCTGAGACTGCTCCACTGACAGGCCACATAAAGAATTAGATGTACAATTTGAAGTAAGTCCTGCAGTAGAATAATTGGACTGGTGAAGCAATTTCACTCTCACTAAATTGCTTTCCAGGGAGCCTATACTGAATGGAGCTGTGCAGCTCTTTCTGATATTTGAGCATCCTCAGGTCTCATTGACTTCAGTGGGAATTAACCTAATTGAACTCCTCAACAGACAAATTCCTTAGGTTCTAATTTTTCTGCTGCTATTACATTCAGTTTGCCATCATACGCTGTGCTCCTCAAGTCCAAGCCTTAGCATGCATGTGTTATTTAATGGCTCTTGAATGAAACATGCTTAAGTATTTGTGCATATATTCTGTTCCTTACTGCTTTCTGTGGATGGGATCCCCTGATAGTTCTGTTACACTGCATCACGTTAGCAAACAGAACATGCAAAATGCTTACTGGAAAATCTTTCAAAAATAATCCAGTCAAAAGCTCATATGAGAGTTTTATGTTTTGTTTATTTTTAAGTAGGAAGTGTTTGTTTTGCCTTTACAAAAGGATGAATGAACTTCAAATTAAGAGGACAAATTCATTAGCATGGAGGGTAAATTTGGTAATAAATGAGGTGGTGAAAGTGAGATTTTTCTACCTTTCCTTTCCATGAGAGAAGACCTGCTGAAATGTACATTTACAGTCCTCAAATTACTGAAGCTCTAAAAGTTTTTGCCTTCATGGCCTCCATTTGTGCTACTGCACATTTTGGGATAATGGATTGTGAAGCACTGTGTGTTGAGAAGAAGAGAATCAGTAGTGTGATGCAAAAGATGAAATAACTCTGATGGCACATCAATAAAAGCTAAAAGTTTCCATAGGGATTTGAATGTTAACGAAGAGCTTGAGAAACTATATCAAGAGAAATTTGCTTTTCCCCTTGTACTTGTAGTGTCTTTATTCCATAAGCAGAAGTTGCTTGGGGATCCTTGTCAAGTACAGGGGTGGAGGAATTTTTTCTTTTCATATGTATATGGTCCCCAGCAAAATGACTCCAGGGTGCAGTGTCTTCTAAGAATTGTCACAGTGTCATTGCTGTCAGGACATAGCTGGCTTGAATAAAAATGGAAGAGCAGAGCTCTTAGTAACCTTGTGTGCTGTTAAAGGGCTTAACACGTGGAAACTGTAGGAGAAGTAGGAGAATTTTTATCATGCTAGAATTATTCTTTATTTAAGAGAATGTGTGTTGCAGGTCTATACACTGGTGTGCATAACCAGGAGCATTGCCAAACAAGAGTTTTCCAATTTGACTCTACCACTGGCAAATTATGCAAGAACAATTATAAGGCCCAGATTTTGCTCCAGCGTTAGTGCTGCTCAGTACTGCATTCAGTGGTTTGTTAGGATGCAGTTTGGAATATTTGGTCTGCCATAGAGAGGATTGTTTGCTGTGTACATACTTTTCAGGGTATGAAAAGGCATCTCTGTTATGCAAAATAGCTACCATCTCTATTGAAGCAGAAATTAAGTGATTGGTTAGTGGGTTTTTTTGTTTTGTTTGTTTTGTCTTGTTTTTTCTTGAGTATGGACTAAATGAAGTTAGTCTGAAGTAATTCTGAGCTATAAAACAAGAAAACTGAGAAATCCTTTAATCATTTGCTAGGCAGACAGAAACCCAGGTGGGTAATGGTATAGGGATATATTTGATGACTTCTGTTTTAAAATGAGGTATTGCAGATATGCAGCAGAATTGTGTTTTCATTGGTAGCTTTCATTAGGATTTTTATGCAGGAGGCACACCTGGAGCTCCACATTAGATGGGAAAAGGTGCTATTGAATGTGACCAAAGGTATCACAGTATGCCTCTTAATATTTCTGTTGTAATTCTGAGTGTTCCTGTTCTTATTGTTAACTTCTTGTTTCCCAAATGTTTATCAGAACTACTTTTGCAACTTATTTCTCAATTTATGCTTGCAGCAATATGCAAACCCTCAAATTCTGATTGCACATTGTAGTCTGGAAGGATATTAATTGCTTTAATGTGCATACTTCATACTGATGTCACACTCTGGACTTCATTAGAATTCTGACTCCATCACTCTCATAGTTTGAAAAACAAATGCTAAATAAACCACATAGCTTCATCACAAGGACAAATCATAATCAGAGAGACAGATTAAGTTAGAACCATAAACACTTCTCTGAATTCAATATACTTTTTGAAACAATGATAATTTAGGTATCTTCCACTAAATATGGGAAAGCTCGGCTGTTAATATTGAAAACCTCAACTGTTTCTATCTAAGCAAAATGTATGGGACTTGCTTACTAGAATATGCCATGTAAAAATAAAGCTATTAAGGTAAGGTTGGCATCATCATTTTTCTTTTGCAGATCAGGTGAAAGTTTCTGACACTAACTTTTAGAGCTGAAATAAATTAATGTAGAAACCAAGGTTAGGTGATACAGGTATTTGGTTATTCCAAAGTCAAACCATCACAGAAGGAAGTAAAGGAACCTATTGTTCTGAAACACACTGGTGTTATTAGTAATATATCAAAATGCAATACATTTTTTAAAATACTGTTTCTGGCAGAATACTTACTGATGTTGAATTCTGTCTTCCAAGGAATAGGAATTTAATCCAGCAGTGCATTTAAGCTAATGACTAATTTCAAGGATGAGAATGCCAAACTACACACACGCTTAAAGTTAAGCAGAAAATTAATTGAACAAGGTTAAAAGCCCTGCTGGGATGAGATAGAGTGTTCAGCTATAGGGACCTGACTCTTCTGGTCTTAGTCACCTTTTTTTTTCTGTAGTGAGACACCTATGAGATTTTATCCCACTCTATACAAGAGTGGTGTATGCTACTTATGTCTTCAATCTAAGAGATGAAATCTTAAGCTCCAGGCCTTTTCCCTTAATATTGCATCACACTGACTTCTTTGGGAGCTTAAGTTTCACAGGGAGCATGTCCTCCAAGGACAGCTGCTTTGCAGATGTGGTGGGAGAAGGGCCATCAAGGGTGAATAGTCACGTTTGGCCTGGTTAGCACAAGGAGAGAAAGTATGCCTTCAGCCAGCTGCAGTTAATGTACTTCCTATGTGCAAAACTATGATCTAAATCAAGAAGACTTAGGGACCTTAACCCAAGATTTTCCATTACACAGATGAATGCCTTGAGCAGCAGGCTTCTGAGGGGTTTAGATATTGTTCTGATTCTAAGGTTCTTAGGGTACAGTCTCCCTCTAAACCTGCAGGTCTGAGCTTTTCTGTTTCCTGGGGCAGGCAGTGGGAAGGGAGGCAAGATACCTCAAAAAAACTTCATAAATCACAAAATACAGTTCTTGCCCAAATCTGCTGTATTTCTGAGTGTGACATCAAGCCTTTTTGTCTCTACTTTCAGGTTGCTCCTATAATTAAAGAAAGGATGATGAAGAAGGGCAGCATGATGCTTGGGTACCAGCCTCACCAGGGCAAAGTCAACTTCTTCCGTCAGGTGGTGATCAGCCCGCAAGTTAGTCGAGAGGACATGGACTTCCTGCTGGATGAAATTGAACTGCTTGCTAAGGACTTGTAGCTGTAGCTCCACAGCACCAGGCGCTGCTCACATGTGATATGGAGAGAATGGCAGCAGCATTCTGGTACTATTTTGTGAAAAGTAGCAAAAAAAATGCCGTATATTTTGGAAACTATAATTTTACAGAGTGATGTTGAGAGCTTTGCAGGTAGAACACCCCTTCCCAGGAAAGTATTTGCTGATGAGAGCTGAAAGTGGCTGGAACAGGCCAGTGCTTGCGGCACCCCTGCTGCCATTCTGGGAAGTGTTTCCTCAGGAAGGGAGCACTTCTGAAAATCATGTCTACATCCCAGAGAGGGCAGCTATTTATGGGGTGCCTATTCACAGTATAGCTCAAACTGATCACTCACGTACACGAGCAATCCTCCTCTGAAGTAACTGTTAGGAGTGGATTTAGCTCACTGAAGGTAGTGGTCTGGTTAGTAATCACACTGATAAGGCTTGAAATTGTGGACTTAGAGGAAGAGTACTCCTAGGGCTCTAGCTAGATGGCTTGCTGAGATTTTCTGTTGTGATCACAGGCAGACAGTAGAATAGGGCTTGATGGGGTTGTGCAGTTGCCATCGCAGATGTTTGCAGCACACCCCTGCACAAAGGCCCAGGCAGCCAGTGTTGACCCTGCTTTGAAGAGGTTAAACTGGATCATCTGTTAAGGTCCCTTCCAACCTACAGGATTTTGTGATTCTATGAAATACAATCATTGGGCCCAATCAGTGTTTGCCAGGGTTTCCCAACCAAAATATCACCCCCACTTTAGAAGAGCTGTGAATATTGGAATAGCACTTAGAAATTTTAAATCTTTTTGTTAACAGGAGTTACTATCATTTCTGAACTGCTATTCGCTTTCCTCTATTTTTAAAGTGTAAAGATTTATATTGCAGCTTTTAGATGCACTTTAAAATTATAACAGAGAAAAAAGAATATTTACCTGAAAGATATATTTTTTATGCATGTTGACTATATATTAAGAACATAGCAAAATGACTTCCTTGTCATTGTCTGTTTGTATTTTCCTACAGATTTGGGATGACTTTATCTATGTTATCAGTGTATAATTTATATTTTGACACTGAAATTAACGTGTTGATGATCAGAGAAGGCCTGCCTGTAATTTTGTAGGATGAACAGCTTGAATATGGTTTGGTTAATCCTAAATTGCAAAATTAAGTTCTAAACTTCATGTTAAGAATTACAGTATACTTTGGATCTGTTTTTGTTCTATAAAAAGGTCCATTTTATAAAAATAGAAATTTGTTTCTTGGGGTGAAGTTCTTGCAGCAAACTAATGGAAATAACCATGTCTTGCACCTTGTAATCAACACCTATTTAACTTTAATGATTTGGTATTTGTGTCTTATTCTGTATCTGGGGTAGCACTGACCAATATGAACCTTTCTACTATGATGTTTTCTGTCCTGCTGAAAGATGCTTTTAACCACAATGCTTTCGTGTTTCCATTTCATACATTCTACTAGGGTCCAGCATTGCATGAAGTTTGTACTTCCAATCCCCAGGATGTTGGTGTGGAAAATTTAACAAGGTCATGATAACCAAAAAGGTCATGCTGTCAGAGCAGTAGATAGGAGCAAGAGTCACTCTACAGCACTTGACAGATGCCTTTAACAGTGTCCTGGAAGTTAATATTTTTGTGCTATTGTAGTGATTCACTGGACTTTAAGCCGAAACCCATATTGATACCAGTATCAAAATCACACACAATGTGGCCCCAGCCTTTGCCTTGTAATACCCTCAGATCACTGTATCATTTATTGCCTTATGCATCTGGCTACACCAGCTATCATGACTGGAGCTAAATTAAGGGCTGTTGGGCTTATTTAGCCTCCCAGTAAGGCCAGATGGAGTGCAGAGCGCACAACGCAGGCCCTTCCTCCTTCTCTTTTTTGACCTTGAAGTGCAGAACAGAATACAGTGGCAGGATGTTTTGCTTATGGTCCAGATTCTTGGTGAATACTGGATGTTCTGCTGATTCGTGGGGAGGTATGTCATTTCCCATCAGCTAAGAATTTGGTCTGTGGTGTTATGTGACACCAATACTACAAAAAAAAAGAGTGTTCTCGCCTTGTTTATCTTTATGTTAGTACATTTCTTTATTTCCAGATACTGTGAGACGCTTACAGTGCATGCTGGGCTGAAGTAACACAGTTCCTTGCTGTAGCAGTAGTGGCTATAATGTATGTAAATGAGAGCAAAATGGAACTTTTTTAGTGATTGCAGAAAATAGGTCTCTGATCAACATGTGCACTGATTTCTTCAAAGGTGTAGGTTAACCTTCCAGTGTGATGTGAGCTCCTTATCTAATCTCCATATATTTTCTATTATATCCAACCCTTTATGACATCCCAGGTGTGCTATATGATGGTCTCATTTCAGGACTAATGTCATTTTCTCATAGTTGCCTATTTAGGACCAGTGTCTATTTTGTAGCCGGTGATTTTAATAAAAAGTAAAATAAATGACACCTTATAAATACAGGCTATGTTTATCATTTGTCAATCAAAACCTGCAGAGATATGTATAAAGAAGGTACTTACAGGCACTAGAGATAGAGAAACAACAGACTGCCAGCACAGTTATAAAATATGAAACCTATTTAACCCTGCTTCAGAATGTGGTTTACTGGTGTGCTGTGCCCATATCATCTTTAATGAAAATATGTCACAATTTATCTTGCTTTCAAGTGGAGAATCTAAATTGTCTTTGAAGAAGTGGGCATTTTATTTATTTTTTTTGCTTTTCTGGTTAGATAGGATTGGCCCATGAGATCCTTCTAGTTACTGACAAACACCATCTCTCAGGATGCTAGACCAAGTTCTGGAAGTAGTGAGATTCAGGTATAAATCAGTGTAAGCTGATCAATTGGCTGTTTGTTATTTCTGGTGTCTATTTCTAATCTTTTTCAATAGGAAAGGAGGGGAAATATTTAGAAGGGATGCTGAGGCAGTTTTTGCTCTTAGTTGTGTGGATGCATCTTTTGAGAACTTCGGGTATTTTGTGCTGAGTCCATATGCAAAATCATTCACACAAATTGGCGTGCCTGGATCAGGTCATCTTTGTCTCAGGGCTTCTAATAGTATTTTATGTGATAGATTAACACTAATCAATAGAGTTCTGTTATGTATGATTTTATTGGTTTTAACTCACATTGATTTAACTGGATTGGGCCCTGGGTTTTATCACTGGGGTCTTTCCTTTTAGTACCAGCAGTTTGGCACTCAAAACATCTCAGTTTATGTACTCAAGTTTTTTGCCTAGAAATTCAGATTTAGCTTTATTTCCGTGAAATTAAATTGAAATGTATTTTCATTTTATCCTTTAATGATGCATTTTCTAATATCATTTGACCCTTAAAGGATGAGAAATGTCCTTTAAGAAAAGCCTGGTAGAATTGGTAGGGTTACATTCCAGAATGCTGGGTAGGAGCACATGAAAAACTGTTATGTGTATCAGGCTTCCTCATACACACAGATCACAGTATTAGTTCATGCTCAGATAATCTTTATTTTTAAATTTTTGGGTAGGATTATTTAGCTTACAAAACTGATCTAAAATGTTGAAGACAGAAGAGAATAATTCAGAAATATGAAATGCTAAGTCTGATTTCTGCTATTATGTCACATACGAGCAATATGACAAGCCAAAAATAAGCTGAAAGTGTCAATTAAGTCCCCCATTTTCAACAGTGCTAAATCTGCCTGGCCTGTCTTCCCTGTTGTCTACTTCCATGGGCTTTCCACTGGAGAATGAAGCATGTTCATCCTGGAAATAGGCTGTAGGTAAGGCCCACTCACACACCTGCCCTCCTTCCTGTGGCATAACTGGTAAATACCGGTAAATCATTTCAGCTTATAAACACTGTGTCTGTTACACTAATTGCTAAATATTGCCACTGTTGTAACAGTGAAATAATGCAATTGCACACATTAATTATGCCTTAATTGCACATGCTAATTGCAGGTTAGATGCAATCAAAGCAGCACTGCCTGGCAAATGCACTGTACAAACCACGAGAAACTCTGGTGGAGGGGTTTTCTTTCTTTAAATTGAATCTAGTCTCCCACAATTACGCGTTTTTGCTTCAGATGTACAATTAGATGTTATTACTCTGATTTTGTAACTGCACAATAATCAACCAAAAATTACTTTCAGAAGCAAAACAAAACAAGGAAATTTGCACAGCAAGAGGTACAATAAAGAGAACATCAAAAGTTTCAAGGAAAACCCACAGATGGACACAATGGTCATGTGAATGATTAACCTCTGCTAAATCTCATGTATGTGAATACACCACATGGCTATGCTTCTGGAGTGGAGTGGTGAAGCAGTACCAGTCATGGAGTCATCAAAGGGCTTGTGTATACCTTGACACCCGAGTAATCTGCCCCAAAATAGTAAGGTTCATCCACTAATCCTAGACAAGCCCTTTCAGAAGGCAGGAGGCTTTGTAGTGCAGTAACAAGGATTGTGCCTATCAGGTAAAGTCTGTTTTAAAGCAGTCTCAATAATAAAAAGGATACTGAAAAAGTAATCTCAAAAGAGTCCAACAGAGATGACCACTTGGAGTCTTAGCTGCACACGTGCAATTAATCACATTTTTAAAGTTAATTTACAAAAAAACCCCACTAAAATCTTTATTTTTGAAGGATAAAGGCAAATAATGGAAAACAAAGGACATGAACCCTTAATAATTTTGTCGAATTGTCAAAGTTTGTTCTGTTTTGATGAAGTAGTTTCATTCTTGTAAGTAATTTAGAAAATGTTAATTTCTACAGAGCTGTTTAAAAAAGGAGTGTATGATGAAAGCAACTGCCATGAAATTGCAGAGGCCTGTGGAAATTACATTTGTGTTTGGAACTGTGCAGTCTATATTGTCCTCCGCACCACACTGTTTCCCAAGAAACTTTCACCCAGCTTGTAGTTCTGGGAAGTGACTTCTTAAATCTGGCAAGCATTGGCACTGACATCCTGCTCCATTCATGCCAAAGTGATAAAGATTTTTACTCTTACTGCATTTCTATGCCCTCTCTCATTCCAGGACATTTTTCCAGAGGGAGATATTCAGTATTTGGCACTATAGGAAAATGTCAGAGTAGCAGAGAGGGGAAGATTGAAAGCTGAAACAAAAGCAGCACTCAGTTTTGCACCTTGAAGTGGCATTTTGCCTTCTCTTTCTCAGCAATGGGTTTGTCTAGATGCTTAGCTGGTAATCGCTCACTGCTCCTATCAGAACCGTGGCAACACCAAGATCATGACTTTACTGTGTCCTGGGCAGTGTGTTTGGCCTTAGAAAACTAAATATGACAAAGGGTGGGAGAAAGAAATGTAAGTTGACCTGTTTTACAAAAGAATTATGCACAAAGAGCTTAAAACTTTTATTTTTTTGTGAAAACTTACACTCTGGTTTATAAAAAAACTGTTGAAAGAGTCACTTCTAGGAGACAGCAGTGAATGAAAAAGAGACATACTGTGCTATGGGCTTAGCAGAGTGAGTTGGTGCTAACCGGAGACCTTCCTGGAAAAGAAATATTTTCTAGACTGGACTGTTGCAGTATTTGATGTGGTGTCTTTTGGGGAAACCTACATAAGATGGGAAGCAGGACAGAAAAGTACAAGACAAGTAGGACTAGCTATTGAAAGATAAAAACAAGTGCTGGTAAAAAGAAGATACCACTCTGGTATTGATTCTGTGCTACTCTAGCTTCATACTATCATCACTAACCATTTCAGAAAGATCAGATATATGTTTATGAAATTTACTGAGGAAGCTTATGATGGGAGATTTAGACAGTCCAAAAAAGTGCAAAATCTCCAGGGACTTGCAAAACACAGCAAAAACTTTTAGTTAGAGGTGGGATGTACTAATCACTTGGGAAACAGAAAATTGTGGGAGTACGTATAACGATGGCATAATTAGCAGTGTATGAGCTAAACCTAAATGCCATATAAATAAAGTCAGCCAGCCAAAAATTTCAATGGTAAATATTAAAGCAGATCTAGCCTCTTATCTGGATCATAGCATCAAGAAAACCCCAGCTTGGCAGCAGACTCGGTGGCTGGTCCAGGTCTCTTTCCCCCAGTTCTGTTGCCTCAAGCTGTGAGCAGCAAACAGTGAGAATATTAATTAGTGTTACAGAGTCAAAGGGTTGAACTGCCTTGTTGTGTGCTCCATCTACTGGTGTGTCTACTGGTAACCAATCTGTGCCAAACATATGATGTCTCTTCTGGACATCTCACATGTGGCAGAGTAGGGAATTTGAACTAAAACGTCTTGGGATTTTTCAGACAAAAATGCTTTGTCAGAAAATATTGCTTTGTTTTAAGCAATCTTCTTGTGAAAACATTGGTTTTCAACGGACTTTGGGGAAATACATGCAGACCTGTGATCATTTCTTGTCATCTTGCCTAATAGTGACGGAAATATGTTTCCATGCAGTGTAACCCATGACAACACTGTGTATTTGGAGCTTACAAGCTGAGCAGTGGGGAGCTAAAGTGCCAGGAAAAATGAACCTCTCAGCAGAGCAGCAATTCTTTAAGCTTGCTCTTTACCAAGGTTAAAAATGGAGTCAGGTGCATGCAAGACATTTTTAAGCTGTATGATCTCAGAGCGCTGAGTTTCCAGGCTTGAATATATTCGGAACCAATCCAAATGCCTGTTTTTTTAAATATTTTCCCTTCCATGAGAAACATGGATGTTCTGTGGTGAGTTGCAAAAGGAGGACGTCCTGCCCCCATGCCCCAACACATTTTAGAATTTCCCATTGAACTAGATTTTCAGCTTCTTCATCACCCTGAACACAG
The DNA here is from genome assembly GCF_012275295.1 of Melopsittacus undulatus. NCBI lineage: Eukaryota > Metazoa > Chordata > Aves > Psittaciformes > Psittaculidae > Melopsittacus > Melopsittacus undulatus. The sequence goes on from NC_047527.1 coordinate 131,836,411, forward strand.
ACTTTTGGAGACACAAACTCAACACAGAACCGCAATCCCTGTGGCAGGGAAGTATCTTAAGATGTCGTCAAAATGCTAGAACCTCCATTCTGTTACAGGATCAGTTATACCAGAGAACTGGTGTCTAACCTTTGTCTAGTCATTCTGGACATCCTGAAGCCTTCCCATAAAGTTTTCTTAATGAATTATCTAGATGTTCTCTGCTGTGCTTGATCTATCCACCACAATTAGGTCCAACATATTTTTTCTCTTTGCAGCTTCTCAATGTTCAAAGATTATTATCTTATTGCCCTTCAATTATCTTCTTTTCTAGTCCTGCATTGCAATAATTGCTCCCACATTTCCTCAGAGACCATGTTTGAAAGTTGTCTTATTATTCTGCTGCCACAAACAAGACAGAATAAGGTAGAGCCTTACCAGGTTTTAAAAGAGAGGCAAGCTCACTTTGTACATCTCTCAGCTACTGCTGCTGTTTACGCATCACAGTGTGGTGGTCACCCTCTTTTATAACAGGAAGACACTATTGACTCCTGTCAGGTTTGTGATCCACTCTCAGCACTACAGCTTCTTTGGCCAACTGCTCTACATGTATTTTCCCCATTAGACAGCTAAATGCTTAATTACTCCTTTGTAAGTGCTCCCACTAAAGAGGATCACATTTTTTCAAAACATTCATTCAATCTGTCAAGAACAATTTGAATTGTCAGTCCATATTGCAGCACACTTGCAGCCTCTCACAACATGATACAATTTTCAGGTTTAATAAACATTATTTTTTATCCATCACCTAGGCTATTATTTAAAATACTGAATAGGAGCTAGACTTGGGTTGCTATGGAACACAGTCAATGCTTCCTAGGGATCTACATCGTAACTGTTATCTTTTTCAAGCCAGCTTTGCTGCCCCTCTGTACTTGAATTTAGGCAATATTTCCCTAGTTTGCTAACAAGAATATCACCTGAGGTGATGTCAAAAGCCTTTCTAAGCTCAAGACATATGATGTGTGCTGTACCTATCTTCTCAATTTTATAAGAGGTACTACTCTGTATGGAAAAAATAACCAACAACAGAGTCGATGTTGACTCCTACCCTCTTCTCATTGTTTTCTGGTTGTCTTCAAATAGTTGAAGGGTGCTGAAAGGCCTGTCTGGGCCAAATATGACTGATTGACTGCAGGCAAATAGGGGTCTAGGAAGGGGAAGATGAGGGAGCATCAAAGTCTTGCCTTGATACAGAACCATGATGTGGCTGGGATGTGAATTTAGATTTGGGGCTGGACACATACTCCCATAGAATAGAATCATAGAATCATAGAATAGTTAGGGTTGGAAAGGACCTTAAGATCGTCTAGTTCCAACCCCCCTGCCATGGGCAGGGACACCTCACACTAAACCATGTCACCCAAGGCTCTGTCCAACCTGGCTTTGAACACTGCCAGGGATGGCACATTCGCAACCTCCCTGGGCAACCCATTCCAGTACCTCACCACCCTGACAGTAAATAATTTCTTCCTTATATCCAATCTAAACTTCCCCTGTTTAAGTTTTAACCTGTTACCCCTTGTCCTATCACTACAGTCCATAATAAACAGTCTCTCACTAGCATCCCTGTAGGCCCCCTTCAGATACTGGAAGGCTGCTATGAGGTCTCCACGCAGCCTTCTCTTCTCTAGGCTGAACAGACCCAACTTTCTCAGCCTGTCTTCATACAGGAGGTGCTCCAGCACCCTGATCATCCTCGTGGCCTCCTCTGGACTTGTTCCAACAGTTCCATGTCCTTTTTATGTTGAGGACACCAGAACTGCACACAATACTCCAAGTGAGGTCTCACGAGAGCAGAGTAGAGGGGCAGGATCGCCTCCTTCGACCTGCTGGTCACGCTCCTTTTGATGCAGCCCAGGATATGGTTGGCTTTCTGGGCTGTGAGTGCACACTGGAGCAGGCTCATGTTCATTTTCTCATTGACTAACATCCCCATGTCTTTCTCTGCAGGGCTGCTCTGAATCTCTTCTCTGCCCAACCTGTAGCTGTGCCTGGGATTGCTCCAACCTAGGTGTAGGACCTTGCACTTGGCATGGTTAAACTTCATGGCAGCCTTGGCCATGAAGTGGCCTCAGCAGTGACCTCAGCAGTGCTACAGTTGGGTAAAAGGATGGTCTTAATGAGAGCCCATGAGAGCACAGGGAAAAGGCTTCATCTCCCCAAGCTTCATCTTCCTGACTGTTCGCTGCCAGTGTTCAGGCTCCCTCATGGCTCCCTGCACAGCCCTGCTTCCACCAGGGAAGAGCATGCCCTGCCATAGGAGCCAAAGTTAGTCCAACCTGCTGATGTGATGAAGAGGATGAAGATGGGGTGACACTCTGCTGCACCACTCCCTCACTTTTGTTTTTTTTTTAAGAATGTTCTGCATTGAAAAGCTAACCTTCTGCCAAAATGTTTTCCTCTAGAGCTAGTAAAACCAAATTAGACTCTTCCTCAAATCAGGAATCAATTTTGTCTGGTTGTGTGTCACGGATATAATAAACAATTTATATTTGAGCAAAGGCTGTGTTTAAGTATGGCTGAATCCTGTTTGGTTTACTGTGATTAACTTAAACAATTTATAAATGGATGAAGTAAATTAATTTAAATTCTTCCTCCCATTTCCTATGACTTTGTTAAGATTAGGTTCTTAAAGCAACCATTCCAGAAATTATTTCAAGACAAGCAAATAAATGTTAACATTCCTACATTAAAATGAAATTGCTTTTTTTCCCCTCCCCTTCTTTAATAAGGCTTACATGTCCTTTCCAGAAGTACTTAGACAAACAATCTGCTGCTTGATGGGAAATACCCTTAATGCCTTAAAATATAGGTCCGTTTTTTTGCTATGCCATTCAAAGCATTACAAGAAAAATTTCAGTCTAATCCTCTGCAAGTTGCTGCTGCAAACTCCTCCTCAGTGGTGAGGCTGAAGCGTAGGTGATGTTGTCATGTTGCAGAAATACTGTTCTTGCTTCTCACATGGGGATTAGATGAGCAAAAGAGGTTGTAGCCACAGCTCATGAGCAAATCTGTGTAAAAGCATACATGGCTTAACAACTGGAAAATTAAAAGTCTTGTTATTTATATCCTGTTCCAAACCTTTTTAGCTAATTAAAATTATGGCCTACTTGCTTCTGCCTCCAGGAGCACTCCAGGATAGTGTACGGGAAGCGAATATATTGGCTGAAAAGAATTGGTACCCTGGCTTTAATTTCACTAAAAGAAATGTCACCTTTCCAGAATTAGGGCTAGATTCAAGTATCAGCAGTTATCATCTTTCACTTGCTAAGTGCCTCTTTTATGGATGGGCAACTCCTGAATGCACTGTCTGTGAACCCATGTGGAAGTTATAATTCTTCTAGGTGACAACACCTGCATAGCTGTTTTTCTTAGTGGTGTGAGCAGATGGGCTTTGTGTTTTCTTTTGCTGGATCCTTTCTCTGACAGTCTTTAGCTCAGTTTTGTTGGATTGAAGATGAAACACTGTTTTTGACATTCCAGGCATTCATATAACCTGTACGAAATGCTTTTCTCTTTCAAAAAAATAGTGTTTTTCTTTAAATGATTCATAGACAATCATTGCAATGATGCATCAAAAAGCCCAGAGTAGGCCTCGTATTTTCATCTCAATCTCTGAAGCAGCAATCCTTGTCACTTCTGAGTCTGGGGAGGCAATGCTTATATGTTGCCACATGTTGTAGTCCCAATTTAATAGCAATATTTTTATAATCTTGGTTTACTGGGTAGTCATAGTATAGACAGCCTTGCAAGATGAGTGCAGAGATCCCCTCAGCAATCACATAAATGTATGAGGAAGTCAGCCTTTAAGTGCTAAACATTTGCAGCCACAGACAGATGTTTATCTCAGGAGAAGTTTATACTGTCTTCTATTTGAGAACTAGAAAGATTTCACTTCAAGCAAAAGCAGAAATTAGATGTAATCAATATATTTTGTAAAACATTTTTAACCTTAAATGGTCTCCTGCAAGGTTGAAGCATGAAGACCCTCACATATTTGTAACAGAAGGAAGTCTATTTATGGAGCACTTTGTGCAAGTCAGAAAGCACTGAGTTTGGGCTTTGTCGGAGTGGGGTGAGGAGCTCCACTTCTGTAGCTTGACATACAGCTCTGATGCACATCTTGTTCTGAAACACAAATACAGTGAGTTGCTTTCATGAAAGAAAGACCAGCACCTTGATCCAGAAGACGAAGGAAGGAGGGCACAGGGAGAGAGCACTGCACTGTCCCCATTCAGGCACCTGAAGGTATGTGGGAAGAGGAGTAGCAGGGAGGGGATGGCAGCAGCCTGGGCTTGAAGCCAGGGATGGGTGAAAAAAGAGAGCAAGGTTAATTGCTTTTTGATTCTTCTTCTACAGGAAAGCCTTGCTGCAGTAGAGGAGGAAGAGGGGAAGTGTTTTCAGCTGTGAGTAGTCCCTCCTGTGACACACTTAGGATGGTTAACTGGGGAAGAAATTCCAGGGATCTTTGCTCTACCTGCTTTCAAGCGGCACCGCGTTCACGAAACAGCCATGTCAGTAGTGGGACTTTAATCATGCCAACTTGATCAGGTGATCATTAGATTTTTAAAGCATTTAACAAAGTGGATGGAACTGTCTGAAGAGATCGGTCACCAGTATAACTGAGCAATTAATTCACATCAGATGAGTTGCCTTTTGCCTTTTCCTTTTCATGAAGGGATTAAATGGTGCTCAAAGCATTCATTAGTTGAGTTTTAAATCTCTTTCCTGGGCTTGGTCCTTCCAGGAGCCTCACAATTTGGTCATATTTCAATGAACTGCTGACATTCCCCTTAGCTTTCTTCCCATGAGAAAGGCTTTTTGGTTGATAGAGGTCAAAAATACGTGAGAGCTGTCAATAGGTCAAGACATAGTGAAGAAACAGGGTCCAGACAGCCAGGCTGAGACACCATGGGCTCAGGCCAACTGGGTGTTGAGCATCATGCTGAGAAATGTAACCCAGCAGGACACAGGTGCCTTAAAAAAACCCCAGAATCCTGCAGGGAGGTACATCATTTATACCAACCCAGGAGGAGACCAGAATTTTTAGCACTCCCCCAGCAAAAGTCTTCTGAAACACACACATGGTGTGCACCAACTTGCATGAATGTTTGATAAGTAATAAGCAGCATGAATGCAGCTAAACTGCATTCAGGAACAAGCAGACAGTCTGGAAGAGAATCACTACATCTTCTTTGTGGGTGGAGGGAAAAATTGCCATAGTCAGAGTTCTATTAAAAACGTAATGGCAAAAAAAAAAAAGAGAAAAAGAGAAAAAGGAAAGAAAGGCAAGAAAGGCAAGAAAAGTAAGCAGAAGAGAAAGAGCTAAGGATCAGGAAATAAATTAATCAATGTTCCTCTCAAAGCCAAAGAAATCCTTGGGTCCCAGCACAGCTGGCTTGACAAGATGACTGTGTTGCAGGTGCTCCACATGTGGCCCATTTTGCTTCCAGGAGCATTCAAAATAACAGTGTCTTAATACCTTTCTTTTCCTTTTTTACCCCCCTAAGGAGCTGGGTCATGATTTTTTCTTCTTCTGTTATTCATGTCTATCCCAGTAGCAGTTGAGAATATCATAAAATGGGTGAAATCCCATTGTGCTTGGAATTATGTGGATGGTTAGCACAGAGACAAATTGTGCCAGGAAACTGCCATCCGGTTTTGACCATTGCATGGTTTAGTAGTTCACCCAAAGATTGCCTTCTGCACTGCACAGCTGGAGCCCCCTTGCTGTGTACCATGTCAATAAAAGGCTGATTGACATGCTAATAAAGACCTGCTTACTGAAGGATGTTGAATATCATATTTAGGCTAAGAAAGATGGGCAAAATTGAAAGAAAAAATAATTGAAAGGGTATAGTGTACTTTATTTCAAGTATATTGTGCACTTCAAGACTGAAAGGTCTGTGGAGTTCGTCTGCTACATTTTCTTAATACATTTTATATTTGGTTTTGCAACACTAGTTTGCTTTGTTATGCCAAAGGACTTAGACTTTAAGCCAGTGTAAACAGGATGTCAAGGCTTGAAGATCTTTGCCCCACGTGATCCCCATGTGACCAGCAGTGGGGACTGGTGAGGGGTGGCTAATGCCACCAGTGCCCCAGCAAGTGGTGGGGCTGACCACAGTGATGATAGGTTTGCCTAGGGTCTGGATGTCCCTGCCAGCCTCAGTTATCTGTGATTCTGCTCAACTCAGGAATGAAGACAGCTGGGTGCTGGTTTTGGGGAATCCGTATATGAAGGTTGAGGAGATATTCACTGCAGTCAAGCATAAACTCTGATGGAGGTTTTGGCACCAAAATACAACCCCTGAAAAAAATGGTAATGCCTGGAGAGTCTCAGATGCCTACATCATGTATTCCATGGGAGGGGTGTCACCCTAAAAAGGTGAAAGCTCTCATTGGACAGCAGTAGCTGTAAGGCTACTTAAGGCATATTAATCATACACTTCTCAGTTACACAGATTTAGTGAGCTGTCTTCTGGCTCATTTTAATACCAGCAACAAAATGACTGAGGTTTAACTACAGCCTTATCATAGATTCATTCAGGTTGGAAAAGAACTTTAAGATCATGGAGTCCAACCATTAACCTAACACAGCCAAGTCTACCACTAAACAATGTCCTTAAGTGCCATGTCTACAGCAAGAACTGAGGAACCTAAAAGCATGAGCTCATCACCTGTGAATTTTCTTCTCCCTTCCCTTTTCCCCCTGAGACTTGTGAAGGTTTTACAGCATAGGGGTTAATGGGCCAGCAAGTGTCGGTATCTGCTAGTGCTGTTCTGCTGAAGGGCAGGGTGGAGAGTGGAGGAAGGAGTCATCAGCAAAAGACACATGGAAAGGCCAGTGGACACACTGATCATGACATTCAGGCCTCTGGTGGGAAGGAATGGGCCTGAATCATTTTAAGACAGGGTTCAATTTAGGAAGAGTCCTCTTCTTATTCTGGATGTTTCAGAGATGAAGGACAAACTGGAGATTGTGTTATTTTATTTGCTCCAATAAACATTTGCTTTACACAAAACAAAACAGACCAAAACCCCCAAACAGTTTACAAAGCAAGTTAAGTGCTTGAAACTTTCAATATACAAGAGTATATATTGTTCACATTCCTATTTCATACATGATGTACAGGTGAAATATTCCTTAAAAGAATAAAATTGTCCTTTACATGTAGTAGTACAAAAACCCCCATAAAATGTCAGTATTGTCAGGAACTACTGAACACCATGCCTTGACCTTCGGCATGGATAAAGGAAGAGAAACGGGCTGCAGTCTGGGCAGCCAAGGTGCATGGGTAGAGAGCAGTGGACCCCACTCCTGCAGCCCCTGCCAGCAGCCCTTGCCCCTTCCTGCACTTCACTATTTCTATGAAAAACATCCCCTGCCCCCTATAAAATTTGACATAATAACCTCTGAATTCCACTGTTGCCCTGCTCTGCTTAAATACTTCTGAGTAGTTTGGTTAAAATGAAAGGATACAAAATCATTTCAAATAAAATATTTGTCAACATAAACCTTAACTCCTATTTGAACACAGCAATGTCTTCTAGAGAAATATCACTGTTTGTGTTTAATAAATTACACCAGCTACATCTGTAGAGGGCTGGTTTGTGCTGGCTGAATTTCTAATTACCAAGGCCTGCTTACATGCTGTAGGGAAGAATAATATGGAAAAATCATTGCAAAACTCCTGAAGACAAAACTATTAGCACTTATTAAACACACTGCTGTCATTTATATAGGCCAAATGTGATATCAACTGCCTTAAATATTTTGGAGAACCAAAAGAATGCAAGCAGTGTCTGAGGGATGCTTTTGGAACGAATTGTCTTTCTTCGGTTTTTGGTTTGTTTCTCTTAACTGCTGAGCTGCCCTATATGCAAGCAGTGCTGACAGCAGGATATGCCATTAACCTAATGCCATGGAACTTTCCCTCCCATCCAAGGTTCTTCTGCAAAAATAAAAGGCACTGGCGATTTTCTTTACTTTTCTCTAGGAAACACAGAGGACACTTGGACTTTGGAGTGTCAAGCAATTAGACATGATGTATAGGGAAAAAAATGCTTGCTCTTACAGCAGCACAATCAAGGTAAAAGGAATGGAAAAAAATAGTACTGCCTGCACTCAGAAAGCACAGCAAATATAAAACATCTGCTTGGATTGCTGGCCCTGTCTTGTTTTGTATGGTTTGGGGTGGGGATGGGAGGAGGGAAAAACTCATCCTGCTGATGTTTTGCAACCTGCTTGCAAGCAGCTTGAGTTCAAAGCAATAAACATGTAACGTTAATGACCTCTGAATCAAAACAGATATCAAAACAGTTTTGGGAGGGACCAAAACTCTGTGCACTCCCATTCTGGGACACTGAGGATGTTGGGGTTAAGGTGAAAGGGCAAAGGCATGCCTGACCTTCCAAGATGTGCTGCAGACTGGACCATGCAGCTACAACTGCAAAGCCAAACTGGTCTGTCCTATGTGAGACTGCTCCTGCAACTGTGAACTGCAGGCCCACAGCCAGCTGGTTACTGCACATGCTTTGAAAGCCATCTTCTTATCACATAGTATTCCTATCTTTTTGGCAGAATGCTTAGTGCACAATTGCTGGTGTTGTGCTATGCCAGTCTCCCCAGTCTCCGACCCTAAGCGGAGGGATCTCCAACACACCGGTAATTACCTGGAAGCACTTGGTTTTGTTTTAACTCTTTTTTTTTTCAGAGCATGGCTGTTTATAGATATATAGATAGATATATATATACATACACACATTTTATATATATGTATATATATATAAAAATAGCATTTTCATAGTTATATACAGGCATTAATAAAGTGCATAATGTTATTAGCTATTTTCAAATCCCATTTCCTGAGGAAGTGCTAACATACATAGCTCCTCCTATGACATGATGCCAGCAGCCAGTGCTAGGGTATGACACCTACTCCTGGCTCTTAATTCCCATGAATACATCTCCCTATCCAGAGCCAGAGCTTACAGGGAGTAGTGACAGCCTCAGTCCCCCAGGAAGTTAGTCAAATCAACAACTGAGACTTCTTCCTTTGCCAAGGTGAATGCATCTAGGAGTGATTTCCCTCCGTTTCGGAGCTCTCGGGTGCACACTACTTGGCAGTGGTCACAGAGCCATCTTCAGGGATCTTCTCCTCCGAACAGCTTCTTCCTGAGAGCTTGTCATGATGCTTGAACTCACTGAAGCGTTCTGCAACACACTGTGCTGTGAGCCGGGCCTCGGGGTCATGGTCCCAGCACTCAGTAAGAGTTTCACACACCATCTGTATGCCCTGCAGAGAGCACAGATTGAGCAGTGATGACAGGGTCAGGTACTGCCAAAGCCCGCGGATGTTAGTTGTGTTAGTGACCTCTGAAGTTCAGTGCATTATACATGTGTGTCCTGGAAGTGTTCTATGGGCTCTGCTGCTACATATATGGGGGCATGCTTTTCTTGGGGCTTTTTTCAAAGAAACCCTACTACAGTATTTTCAGCACTTTAGTTGGTACTAAATGTATGTTCTGATAATTTATAACAAGAACAATGTTGCCTTGGACTGGTGCTATAGAATCAAGTAGTTTCATTTTTTTTTAATAAATATGATCAGAATTCTTGGATAACATGACTTCCCACTTAACCCATGCCTTTGTGTGTGTGAATTCTGTTTGATTTTTTCAAAAGAAATTCTGCTTGTCAGCAGTATCAAGCCCTACATAATCCCTTTATGAACTTCTTGCAGACTAACTAAATCTATGTGCAAATTCGGGCCACAGTCCCACAAACACTTAAACATGTCACTCACAGATGTAACTATTTAACCTTCATTTCAATACTGATGCATGAGTTTACAGGAGCAAAACACAGTTGCATCTCTGTAATGCATTTTATAAACATGAGGTATTTGCCAGGAAATTGTGTGCTTTGCTTTATGACACTAAAAGCTCATTAAGTAGGGCTTCTCTAAAACTTCCCATTTAAAAAAAAATAACATTCCAGAAGACTGCATTAATTGCATAATTTACCTAATTGGTGATGTTGACTGATGTCAATGTTAATAGCAGAACATTATTGTCTGTGTACAAATAACATTAGTTTTCTGCTGGCATTGAAATTACAAGCAGTAAATTAAATTAAATATTAAACATTAACTTGAAATCAGCAGTGCAACAAATCTCATTAAAGGGGGGGTGGGGGAAAGGGAAATTGTAATATGTAAATCCATTCCAGAATTTCATCACAATGAACAATGAGTTCATTACAAAAACAAGACTGCAGAAGAAGGAAATGAATATGGAAGAGCCATTACAGTAAGGTCAACTTCTATGGAGCTTAAAGCAGATCCTCAGCTGCTGCAAACTGTCACAGCCCTGCGGAAGCCAATGCATCACTGCATTTTAGACACCACAATGTAAAACCTTGAAGGGATTTAGATGAAGGGTATTAAATCCACTTTCATTAAATGTCTTGTGAGTGTGTTATCAAGCATCCATTTGCTGCCTTAGACTTTTAGCTGAACCCTGTTGGAGCCAGCTCTGCCCATCCTGGTGACACATAAGCAGAGATGTGTGGTCCTCCCAGTTGGTGTGTGCCCTGTACTAGAGGCAGAGTGAGGTCTGGGTTTTACACAGGGAAGAAATCTGAAGTCGAATGCAGGACACTTAGGTCCAAATCTGCAATCATTTTGTTTGCTATGTAAACCCAAAGGTGATGAAGTTTAGCTCTACTCCTGTACCTCGAGCCCACATTCAGGCTTGCTGCTATAAGAGCAGCTGTGGTGCCTGAGCACCATGGGGATCCTGAGCCCAGTGCTTCCCTACGCAGGCACTCTGGGCATACTGACACACTTACACCTGCTGTTACAACTGGCTGTGTGTAAAATGAGCCCCTGGACACTTCTCTGCAAGGTCTAACCATTGGTACTGCCCACTTTTACTGCCATGTAATGCAGTGCCACTATGCAGTGGGGCTCTGTCCTGAATGCAGACAACTCTCTGGGCCACCTAAACTGCTCCAGGCCTGTTTAGGTGCCAATGACTTGTGCTTTTACCGGCCTTCATCACCTTCTATTACATGCAGGTCATCCGGCTCTTCAAATGCAGAAAAGAAATGCTTGCTGACCACTTCTGCCTTTGCATTAGTGTATACAGTATCTTTCATATCCAGCAACAGACTAGTACTAAGTTGGATTTTTTTTTGCTCTTGAGAAAACTCTGCTTATCCTTAGGTTTGCTGTCCAGAGATCTTCCTATTGATCTCCTGTTTCCCTAAGCAGTTATCTACCCTTCTTTTCTTTAATTTTTCTCATGTGAGACCATGTCTTTTGAATATCCTGAGAAATGTTCTCATGCTGTTCCTAATTTTAAACATTTTCTATTATTTTTTTTTTCTCTCAAATGAATAGGCTCAAGATTCTTTCCTGCTTTGCTAATTGGGCTCTTCTAAACTACCACATATGTATTACTAGTTTAGACTTCAGTTTTCCTTTGTGGAAAACAAACAACTGCAGTCAACTCATGATTCATTTTACTCGCTCATCCAGAATTTTTATAAAACTTCTGCAACTAGTTCTTTTCTACCAAGATGAGCACTTGTATAACCTCTCCTTCCCAGCTCAACTTATTAGAAGATAGTTGGCTCCTAATAAGATCTATAGCTCCTAAAAACATAAAGAGATTTTTAGTGCTGCTAATATCAGATTACCTGTCCCTCAAAATAGAGCTTTCCTCCCCAGTTAAAAGCCACTCCTCAATAACCCTACTTATCACAGATGACTTGATAAGGAGGAAGTCCCTGTGGTCCAGGAAGGGGCTACACTCTGCTCTAGTCATCAGGTGGCAGATGTGCTGCTCTTGTTTGGAAAGATGATTGATTTAGGACACTCGGCCTTCCTTAAGCAGGTGTTAGACTATGACTTTAACATCTCAACTGAATGAAAAAAGGGGGGTTGCATTGCTCCTGATGGAAATACTAGCTGATCTTGTCTGCCTGGGCTTTTATAAATGTTCACAATGTCTTTTGTCTGTAAAGAGCACTCGATGTATTCCATTGAAAAGGGGAACAACGAAGCCTCACTTCTTCTCTGATACAATTCTCATTTTATCTCTGCTGGTAAAACAGCTCATAGCAAAGGTGAATAAATGCATGCCTTTGGCATGCTTCCATTCAGTTTCATCTACTGAGAAATCTACTATCACCTAGGAAGTGCAACCATGGTGTCCATGAATGGGGAAAAGCTGGCAGAGTGCTTCACAACTTGCAAGGGAAACAGACTGCTAATGTGCAACCTGAATAAAAGCAGACTGGCTTGCTGAAGACTCATTTCCTATTTTCTTAAACTTGTCAGCAGCTGGGATACAACTATGACTGGTCTCCATGATAAAGTACTGAGATTTTTTTTCTCTGCTGAAGGGGCCCATGTATGAAATTGCTCTTTTTGACCTTTCAGAGCCTGCACACAGTGTGCTTCAAGGCCCTAATTACCCTGTGGTTGTCTGGATGATTGTCAGATCTCAGGTTTTCAATCTTCTTGTTTTTGATCACTTTCAGATTGCACTGGTGGGTAGCAGAAATCCTAGGGCTTGAGGGTAGGTATGATGCAGAGCACTGTGGTGTCTTAACCACTGCCACACCAGTGTCACCATGTGACAGAGCTCTAATCTGTGCAAAAGAGACGTCCAGCCTGCTGAGCAGGGCACTGATCTAAGGCTCAGACTTCAGGAAGCAGTCAAATGTACAGTGCAGCTCCCGCCTGCTCACATGTGGTGTTCTTACCTGATGGTGAAGCCAGGAGCTGGGGATCTCGGGTCGCCCTCTGTCTCTAAGGACACTGTCCTTCATGCTTTCCACGCAGGGGTGTTCTCGCACTTTAGAGCCAAATGGGGGCTCATACTCTTTCACTTCTGCCAAGAAAATAAGCAAACACAAGGGTATTCAGCTGCACTGCACTGGTGCCAAGTGTGAAGGGAGCTGGCTGTTCTCTGGAGGAGTAGGAGCTACTGATTAGCTGCTCAAGTGCCACTGTTCTGCTTGACCAGCTCCAAACAAAGCAAAGCCAGTTGGCATTTTCAAAAATGTTTCAGATGTGTTTCTCCCACATGCCCCCTCCCTGCCCTTTTCTTTCCTAGACAACTAAACAATTTTCATTCAAACCATTTAGTACATAATCATATTAGCAGCAGTCAGAACAGCAGAATAACCTATAATGATTTGCAAGACTTTCAATCTGTGCTGAGGCAAAACACACAGGAGCTTCAAGGTGAGTTTTGTTTGAGCCAGGCTTGCAAGAATCAGCTGCCCTTAGGTTCCCCCGAGTTCACACACACTTACCAGGTGAAATATAAACTGAAATCTATCTAGGTCATGATAGATGTTAATGTGCCAGATTGCTAGGATGAAATAGTTGCTTGAAAAGGACAAAGATACAATAAAGAGGAGTGCTGGAAGCTGCCATGCTGCCCTTGTTTATTACTGAGCTGTGTTCATTTATAGAAAGTAGTAGTCTGCTCTTATTTTAGGCCTCTTTCCCAAAATGGATCAGTTTTGGCCCATGATGTAGTGGCACAACTTCCTGAAGGGGCTGCTGCCCTTTTAGTTTTTGTTTGCATGTTGCATATTTTCTTTACTTTTCTTTGGAGAGAGAAAGGAAGAAGCTGACATATGGGACCTTTGGAGAAAACTCAAGAAATCTCTAAGAGAGGAAATATTATAGCAGATGCTGACACAGTGAAGAAAATGCTGTGGTTTCTTTGGGAACAGATGGAGACTTTACTCACAGGCCTAATGACTTGCTAGTACCAGATAAAGATTTATGAATCTGGCTTGTTCTGCTGCCTCCTATTTCTTTCTAGGAATTAATTGAGGGCAAGAAAAACTGAAGTGTAATCTACAAGGCAGTCTAGGGAATACATGTGAGTGCCCAGAAGATGTGTGAAGAGAGATGGATAAGATGGGAGACACAGTACTGTTATGTAATATTACAACCGAACTTCAAATGCAGTGTCCAAAGCTGCTCACTATTCTCAAGGGGCATTTTATGGTAAAAAAAAGCTCTGAGAAAGGTGATAATAATGATTAAAGGCCCATAAAATATGGTAAGAAACTCTAAAGCTTGTCTTTGTTTACTTCAGAGGGAAAGATAAAGTGTCATATGATAAAGTAGCGAAAATAACTAATGATCAAGATGACATAGGTCAGATTTTCATGACATGTCTCATGATAAAAACAAGACAGTATGGAACATAACCAAAAGGTGGACTTTTCTCTAAAATCTTAGAGTTAGGCTATAGCTCTGATTTCTATGCGATGGCCATGGGATGAAGACTTTATCAGGCTACAGAAAAAGAATTTCTAATGCTTAAAAAGAATAGCCAAGTTACTGTAACAAACATTTTGGAAAGCATATGCAACTTTGTGCCTCACACGCTCAGTGTTTAGACATCCAGCTGCAAACAACTATGTGCAGTGCAACAGATCACCTCACAGATACCTCCTGCAGAGCTCTCTTTCCTTCTCCTGAACCATCTGGTGCTGGCCACTGTCCACAGTGCTCTGGAGAGGGGCTATAATCCCAAAACACAACTCCTATCTTCTCATACGTAAATCACTTTCTTTCAGTCTCAAGGGTCAAAGTCTGCTTTGCTTTCTTCCCTCTACAAGAAGGCATACCATTTTCACCCACATAAATTTCAGTTAAAGATTACTCAGCCAAAGTAAATTTACAAAACTTTAGCCCTAGAAGTTAATTGAGAAGTTGCCATCTTGCTGGTCAGACCTGGATTGCTATGCAGCGGATGCACAAAGATTACAAAGCAGATACCTTTGCTTTCACAGCTAACCAAAATATTAATGTTCCCTGGAAAAATTTAAATACCATGACCTGGATGTCCATTTCCTACATCTTCATCAGGCATGGTTTTATTGTGGTAGTGGTCATGGACAGCAGCCAAGGCTCTGAGATCTTGCAGTATGTGGTGTTAGAGGAGTCACAATACCCAACAGAGGGATGCTGTTGCTGTACTGCTGATCTGCTCCTTTTGCTGAGGTTAATTCAAAGGCCATTCAGGTTTATGAGATGGTTCAAAAATTGATGTCTGTATTATATTTTCCCTGTTTGAGAAATTCTTTCTATGATACAAGCGTTCCTCTTCCAAATACAAAGACTAAACAGGTTTTTAAGGTTTGTTTTGGTTTGGGTTTGTTTGTTTGTTGTTCTTTTATGGTAAAGAAAGAGAAATTGAGGCCAGATGCCAATTTGCTGTAATGACTCTGTAGTAATAGTCATGCCTTCCCTCAGTTTGAAAAGCATGCAGGATCTCCTTCCTTCTCTTTCCTTTACAAATAAAAGCCCACTGAATCCTCTTGCAGTAAATCATCCTGATGCTGTGGAATCTCAGGTGTTTGCAGTAATAGCTAGGGTTATTCATGGATCATGTTGATGTGCTACAGTAGATGTAACGAATGTTAATCTGAGGCAGGTTAAGATGTTTGTGCCTAGCTGCTTGTGCACGGCTGTATACAGACGCCGAATCTATTTTTTATACCTTATATGATTGTTTTTACACCAGTCAGGCACTAAAAATGACAACTGGCTGAAGTACCATGAATACCTCAGGCACCGTGAAATACAGCACCTTTAGTGCTCAGTAATGGCAGAGTTCTTTCAACTTTAACCTCCAGCATTTAACCTTTATGGTTGTGAGCTATCTTACACTAATAATTGCTGTATCTCTGGTGTCTTTTGACAGTGACCTCACCATAACTCCCCGAAAGGCTGGGATTGGATCTTTAGCCCCAAAGAAAGACATTACTGAAGATCTATTTGTTGTGCCTGTTGAATGCTTTGGAAAATTTGGCTGTGGGTTCCTCATGAAAAATATGCCTTGCTCATGTGTTGTTTTTCTATTCTAAGCTCTTTGCAGTGAAATTCTCTTCCTTTGGGTCAGAACAGCATACCCACGAACCCTGCTGACACTCCCTCATATGATCTCTCTTGCTGATTTCTGTGGGACAGCTTCTCAGGATGGAAGAGGAAGGCTCACTTGCAGAATTAAAGCAGGAGTGAGGTGAAAGGCAGCCAGCAAAAATCAGCTGTGAAGCACAGTCCACAGCAGTGGGCTGTGGTTTGGGAATTTTTAGATCCTTTTGAAATACCCCTCCATTTAGAGTTTACAAGGGGAGAGCTGCATAAGGGATAAGTCAATCAATAGTAGAGCTACTGTGACAGCTCATGCACATACCTCTGTGTGTGTGCAGATTGTGTCTTTCTTCATGCCAGAGGAATCTGGACAGTGGATCTGTTTAGCTGTTGCACAAAGGGATAATAATGAATAAAGCAGACTTGAAAGCCACTTCATGGCCATGTTTAAGAAGCTGTTCAAATGCTTACTTCACATTTTCCCTAGGTTTCCCCATTCGTCCTTCATAGAATCATAGAATTGTTAAGGTTGGAAAGGACCTTAAGATCATCTAGTTCCAACCCCCCCCTGCCATGGGCAGGGATACTTCAGAGTACAGATGCTAGCTGGGAATGGTGAGGGTGTGTTTGAATGGGTGAACTCACTGTGCATCTTCCCTTGCACAGATTTTTAAGTGACTTCACATCTGATGATCAAAAACACAGACACTCTTTCAGAGGTTTGGGAGTGCATGAGCTCTGCTTTCAGTGTATGGTTACAGGCTGCTTAGTCAGTATGTGCTGGATCCTGAGGTGGGAAAGGCATGGAACATAGAAGACATCAGTGTAGTACTACCTTGGGCTTCTTGAAGGATGGATGGCACTTGGAATCTTACATGTAGTACTGTGGTGACACTTTGAGAATTTCTAGGGCATGAATTACTGTTATGGGGTGATGCTGCACTGTCTGGATGTACCAGCTTGGGGTTATATGCCACCAAAAGCCAGCACAGCGCAGACATGCCCTAATTGGGCTCTGCTCCACAGAAGGAAAGGTTTAAATCAGGCTGCAGCTGCAGCCACCTCAGGGCCCAATGTACAGGCACAGCCCCAGGCTGTACAGGCTATCAAAACACTCCCTGCCACCAGAAACTGTCACCTCTCCACATCAGTATGATGAAAGCTGAGCATCTCATGAGGTGCAGAATGCACAAATAGCTGCCACCCTAACAGTCCCCCCCCAAACAGTTCTGATACAAAACAGATGGTTTTCTTTTCTTTCTAGGAGGCTGTCAGAGAAATTACACTTGCCTCAGTCGCCAAAGCTGTGTTGCTCTGAAAGCTAGTGGTTGAGATGGAAATTTTATTTCTTGCAACACGCAGCATCTGGTGCACAGCTGTTGTGCTGAATGAAATACCAAGTTAACAGCAGCGTGGAGCAGTTCAAGTTCTCCCCAAAGTAGTATTACTGAGTTTCTAACTATGCCTCCTAAATTACACTCCAGTGAAAAATCAGTCAAACTCGATCTTTGCCTCTGTTTCCCTTTCCCTTGTGCCCCATTTCTGCTTCTCCATATTTAGCACAACAAAGTAACAATGAACAGCATGGCCTTTCTCAAAAGCCGATCCCCACCTGCTTATTTACTACAGCAGCTTCACAGTATGGATTATACTGCTGGGTATTTTTGTTTAAACGTCTGCTGACTGAAAAGGCCTGGCACAGCATGGAGACTGTGTTTGACAAAGCTGCTGTAGTGAAAGGACCTGCCTCCATTGCCTCCCACACTCACCAAACACCTGCAAGCTGACAAACGAATCCTGAGAACTCCCTCTGTGAAAGAAGTCAGTGACTGTATCTTTACATGGCTGAATAGCAATTAGCCCCCCTGCCCCATGCTTTCCTCCCTAATGAAAGTTGTTAACGCCGCTGCCTTAGCTTAGGCTGCCACTCCTGCCCTCTTAAAAAGCCATGGGCTTTCTCTAGCAACACTGAGCTGACACCATGGTTAAGCCTGCCCTGCAAAGATGGTGTCTACATCTTTTAGTCTCCTTTGGAAAGGGTGGCTGCAATCAGGTCAGCCTGCTCCAGCTTGTACATGAAGTCATTTGTCTCAGTGCCTAAACAGTTTAGGAAGAAAAGAGGGGTTTGAGTGAGCAGAGGGAGCTCCTCAGGAAGGCTGCGAGGAGAGGAGGGAGTCTCATGAGTGACAGAGGGAAAGGGAAGGCAGAGGGGGAGCTATAGTCATGAATCATTCTAAGGGTATTTCACCAGCTGGTTGCAAAGAAAGCCAGGCTGCATGAACCAGGGGAAAATCTAAGAAGGAAATGAGAGATACTGTGCAATGCTGCTACATCTCACTACCAGTCATAAGGGAACTACATCCAGTATTTAACTGCTCTGGATGGAGACACTAAGACAGGTTCCACCCCCTAAGATTGGCCCAAGTACTCTCATGGTTTTGCTGGGTACTTCACCCCTGGAAAGATAACTGAAATAGAGAAATGAAATTCAAGAAATGTGTTTCTAGCAATGAGGATAACTGAGGGACAAAATGAACAGGGAAAATCAGGATGTAATCAGGAATTAAGCTTCACCTTGAAAGCAAAGAGGATGGTGCACCAGATAAATCTTTCCTTTTCCTGAAATGACTTCAACTCTTCTTAAGGTTATAATGGGTCAGTCTTCTCTAGCTAAACACAGTGGTGATTTTCTTTCCTTATGAAACTGCCTTTATATCCTCTTTTAGGCAGTTGCCTTCTGAGAACAGCAGCAATAAGGTTTGCTTTTGCCACAGTCTCCATTTCACTATACTCGGCAAATATGAACAGGAAGGGACTCAGGCATCAGCAAAGATGAAAGACTCCACAGCAAACAGCTCATATTTATATTAATAAGGTGAGTTCCTAAATGCAAGAAACAGAGAGAGCTCAAGAGACAGGGCAAAGATTCTTTTTCTCAGGTTTTAAATCTCCTCAGCCACATTTACAAAGTGCTAATGAAAGGCTAAGGTTGTGCCAATGCACTTAGAAACAGGCATGACCACGACCGTTAAATGTGGATAGGTTTGCCTTGGAATATGCCAGACTGAGGTTCAGTTCCTGAAGCACCAAATGTTTTTTCCCTGAAATGTTTGAACAGAAAAGATTTTTTTTTCATAGTGCTAGATTTCTGCACACATACGCGTTTTGTAGCTTTCCCAGCAGAGTGCAAACAGGGGCAAATCTGTTGCCCACAATCCAGCCCACACAGCAAGACCAAATGCTGGTCAGGCACAGGAGGAATCTGAGGTGGAAGCATTCCTCCCCTCCTGCACACAGGCACTGTGATGCAGCCACACAGCCACTGTGCAGAGCAGCTGTAGAGACCTCCGTGGACACCCTTGTAGTATCCCACAGATGTTAGTAGAGAAACAAGGAGCAGCTATGCACATCTTCCCATGGGACACTGGTTTCCCTCCTGTGTGCTGTTCCTCATGTTTTAGTGCTCTAACCTGTAAGATTGCCCTGGCTCTGTGGCAGCCTTTCAAGAGGGAATCATTCCAGGTCTGATAAAAATGAAGCCTCTGTAGTTTTGGAAGAAAGGTAACAAATCAAATCATGGTTGCGTATCTTCTATAATACCCACATTAATGTTACGTTTTACAGCCTCACTCCTTAGACTGCCTGTGAAAGCCCTGGACTCTGCAACAGTTTTTTTTAGGATGAATGTTAGAGAATTCCAGCAGACTAAAGACTTTTACATGCATTTTTAGCCTCATTTTAGTCCCTGAAGTCAAAATCTTTAAACATGGCAATATGTAATACACATATCAACAGCAACTTTTCGGATTTCTAGTACATACCAGTGCTGCACACAGGGAATCCTGGGGCAGCTTTAGGTGAAACACAAATGGGGACTTTGTTTCAGTGATCAAACTCTGAATATGAACAAGCACAGCAGCTTTTCCTGGAGCTATTCTGATAGTCAGTTCCAATAATTTTTATTTTGTTACTGAATTTTATACAACAAACTTCCCTTGGTTTCTCATAAGGATGATCTGTTGCAACATCACAAAACATGATGAATAGCAGCAGAGGATTTTGGGAAAGCAAGAAGGCCTTTGTATCACTATGATGGCTTTTACTGAAATGATCAGCTAGCAAATGTGACACTTAACTGGCCCTCATTAGGTTTCAGAATTAGCATTTCAGGAAAGTAAATGGAAGGCAATTATCACTTCTTGGTCTTACTATTTCTAATTGTCTTATGTTTCCAATCATTTTGGGTGAAGTCAACCAGACTTAGTCAATTCATGGGTACTTAAGATGTTATAGGAAAAAACCCAGACATTAATAATCTTTAAAACTGGTCTACCTAATGACAGATTCATCCTTACACCAATCAAAGACCCATTTTTCTTGTGCACTCAGGGTTTTGCCCTTCAATCTTGCTTATGCACATGTGTCTTGCTACCAAAGGCCTGTTAATTTATAACATCCAGATACACTAAAAAACTGGTGAGAGCTAAAAAGAATTGCCTCCTCCCCAGACAATTACAAGAGCATGTCTGTCTAAACATACTTTTAGAGAGAAAAAGAAAATGATGGCACTTACCTCCAACACCATTACAGCGAGATGTCATTTCCCAGAGGACCAAAGCCATGGAGTACACATCTGTTTGTTTAAAGGACTCCACATTCTCCAGGTTCATCCTGGACTCTAGAACTTCAGGGGCCATGTACCTTGCTGTGCCAACCTACAGGAGAGGAGATCAGGGAAAGCTCAGGAGCTGAAACTGTAAATCACAGTTTGGATTCTGCTGGGATTTAATTTCAGCTTTCACAGAAACGGTGCCATTTGACATGTATCCAGAAATTCTGGCCATACTTGGCACAGGCTGTATTTTCTGCTGCCAGGGGAATCTGGCAGTGTCCTGACTACTAACTTATTTGCACCTCTCTCTTGGTAAAGAAAAAAAAAAGAAGCCCTTTTTAGTTCCTTAAGCAAATAATTTTGACACTGACAAACTCTCTCACTCTTTGGCTGTTCCCAGATAAACTCTGTCCTTCGGGCCTGTCTTCCCAATGAGCAAAAAACACACTGTACTCTTTTGCACTGCATATTACAGTGTTAGCTGTTTCTTTTCATGGTAGGCTTAAAAGGAAAGTGGGAAATGCAGGCCTGGCAGAAGAAAGCAAATACACAAATAGTGAATGCAGAAGCACACATTTGAATCGAACCCAAAGATCAACCCCTTTGTTTCAAAAGCTGTTCTCATAAACTTTATTCATACTGAGGAATTTTCAGCAATGGTTTTAGCTGCTTTGTTGAGATCTAGATTATGACCTTGCGTTACAGAAGACAAAGTTTTAATGTCTGTTTTTATCACAAGAAAGGATTTAGGGAAGAATTTTTTGATCACTCAACAGTTGCTCTGAAATGATAAAGTCTTCACAGGGAAGGTGTCTGGTTAATTGCAGAGATGAACAAGCGCAAGTGGCTGATGAAGTAAGACCTGTGATTTATACAAGCTATTTGCACTACATCTTGCCCATTGGCAAGTAGAACTGCAAGAGATCATTCCAGTTACTGGGTCTGCAATCACAAGAAGCCACGCAGTAAAGGTACATTTCTGAGAGAACTATGACATCCATTTTACAAGCTTTTGTACACGTCTTATCACACCAGGCTCAGTGAAAATGGGAAGATGTTCCACAAAAAGTGCAATGTACCGTAAGAAGGCAACAGGAGAAACAAACGACATGGGTTTGTCACAGACTCTGCAACAGCAGTGAATTTTTATCAACAATATGCAAATGGTAGTAGGATCAAAACCTTTATAAAGAGAGGACAGAAGGAAACCTGTGTGATTAATCCCAAAGTTAAATTCCCTACTAAGTGATCTCTCTGATGAATTTAAAGCCAAGCATTTGAGCAACAGCCTTACACTGAATGGGTACCTGGGACAATCATGTCTCAGCACCACTGAAGTGACCAGCATCTTCCTCCTCTACAGAACATGAATGCATGGAAACTGCAGCAGATGCTGTTCCTACCCCCTGTTTATTCCCCAACACATAACCCAAGCAGATCTCATCCAAACCTTAAGAAGGATTACCTGTACATGTCCACAGTCCCATACCTACAATCCCTGCTGATTTTAGCAAGAATGGGTCCTAAATACAGATTCATAACATTGTTACAAAGTGCTGTTCTGATCTGACATTTCACACCCTCTTTGCAGCAGAAAAAATGATTCTGTAGCTTTGCTGAACAATGGGGGATGAAGCCCTGTAACTGAACAGTACAATGGGAAAAGCAGAGAGAAAACTACTTGAAGAATGCTATCAAGTTAATCTTATTTCCATCTTTAAGATTTATCATTCCAGTCTGTATATGTTCTTTTATCTGCGTTCAGATTATCAAGTCTTTGGGTCAAAGATATTTTTCCTGTATCTTAAGGAAAGGTGACCCCTGAGGCCCAAAGGTATTTTAGATACCTAAACTCCAACAATTTAGAGCTGACATATCCCTCTAGAGTCTGGATATTCTTTCTCTTTGCAAATACCAGTCTGCTTTCAGTTCTTGTTTCTCCAAAGCTTGTAGTGAGGGTGCATCTCTCTTCCCACAGTGACTTTTGAATCTTTTGTACAAGAGATCTTACACTTCTTTTAAGATTCAAATGTTTACAAACATTACCCATCATGGATGGCCAAACTGAAAAGACTGCAAAGGTTCTAACGGGGGAAAAGACAGGTTCCAGCCAGTCACTAAGGGCGCTTGTATTGTATAGTCAATAATGGCTATATTTGCATGATATGGAAGGTACTTGGATAGATCAGAAAGAAGATGGTTTTGTAACCCCAACAACTTGCCTTACTAAGACTGACCAGAAAAATGGTAAAATACACTCTTTCATTTATTTCATAGGAAGCTAAATGTTTTCTTGAATTAAAAATGGGTCAGCTCCATTATATACTTTAAAAAATTGGACCTCCTGGTGGGAAGGATTTGAGTCAAAGGGTAAAGTTTAGAAATTATGCATAACATGAAGGCCAGACCAGTAAAAGCTACAGCACTGCCATTGGCATGTTGGGAAAGTTAAGGGGGCACTACTTGTGTGCTCATAAGAACCAAGGTAGAGGTTGAAGTAGAATCACTTCACACCATCATACTACTTGTCACAGAGGAGAATGACACTTAGCTGGGTCACCCCCAGATTCACTGGAGCTAAACAAAATGAAACAGGGGGCCTCAACACTGATGCCCAAGGACACTGACACCAAAGCAACAACCTGCTCAGAGCAGCTCTGCTCTTTGTCATTAGTGTCAGTGTAGACTGTGGAAGTGGCAGTATCAACACTATCCTCCTACTTCCAAGTGTCTGTGAGTGATGCCAGAGAAATCAACTTGAAATAAGGGTCAACTTTAAGCAATCAAAGTGTTTGTGGGGTTGACTTTCAGAGTCCCTGCCTTACACTGCTGAATACTCTGTTTTCACTTTATCCCAAATGGGACCAGTCTTAAGGCTGAGAATATGGTATAATTTCATTTGAACTCCAGAAAGGCCTGTTGAGAAATGGTATGGAACTGTGAGTGGTGTTTTTTTTATTCTAAATATGGCTCCACTGATTATCATTCATTCCTGGCTCAAAATGAGATCAGGACAGTTGCATCTCACTAAAGAGACTTTCAAAGACAGATTTTCATTAGACAAAAAACAGCAAAGCTCTTGTGAACTCAGCAGAGCACTACTGACTGAAGAGCTGTCCCTGATAATGTTCTGAAACAAAATATTAGTTCCACGTGAAGTGAAAGTCATCTTAAATGAACAGGCTTTGACGGGGCCTATGTATAAAAATATAAAAATCCATGTATGTATAATTGAATAATTAGGAATCAAGTAACAAATGGTCTGAATTTATGAGTTTTCATCAGAAGAGCCAATATTTAGAGATGTACTTGAAAAATTTAATCTTTGTTCATAAACATTCCCCTGGCATCCCTGTGAAATAGATGAGTGTTACCCATGCTACCTAGTTGGAAAAGCACAAAAGGGCAATTATTTTTGACATTCTTGCATTTGCTTGTATGTGGAGAATGTACCAAACAAGTTTTATTTATTTTAAATAAACAAGTTTATTTTCATCATTTCAAAGTTATTATCTATCACTTAGTTATCTGCTTACACCTCTTGAGGACAGAAGACAGACTTCACATATGCTGGGGTAGGCCAGGAGTGGGTCTAGTCACACAAAAACTGTAATGCCATCAGGCAAGAAAACTGGCAAAACCTTACTATGTGAAGCACATCTTTATCACATGTCTGTTTGCATTGATTGCTGTTGCTTTAATGTTAAGTTTAGAGTTGTCTGTCTGTAAACACTTTCACATTAATTTTTAATAATTTTGAGAGGCTTTTTTCTTTTTTTTTTCCTTTTTTTTTTGTTTGTCCCAGGAACTGAGACCTCAACTGGCACAATGCACAACCCCCTCTTCAAACTTTTAACTTACCTGTCCACTGTTAGCCAAGTCATCCACAGACAAAGAAGGGTCCAGCCTCAGGGATAGGCCAAAGTCACAGAGACAGCAGGTCAAATCATTTTTCACCAGGATGTTGGAACTTTTTAGGTCCCTATGCACAATAGGTGTTTTGGGGCGACCACAGGGTGTGTGATCACTATGTAGATGAGCAATCCCTCGGGCCAAGGACCCACCCAGTTTCCAGAGGTCCTCCCAGCTGATAATGTGCCGTGTGAGATACTCCTGCAAGTTTCCTCTAGCATGGAATGCAGTGATCAACCAGTACTGTTTACCAAGATCTGTCTTACGCTCCTCTGCCGTCAAGAATTGGAGGATGTTCTCGTGCTTGAGGTTTACATCTGAAAATATGTCTTTCTCAGTCTTCCAGGAGGCATATTCTTCATAGGGGAAAATCTTGACTGCCACAGTTTCATACTGCTCTGATGTGTTTTGCTTCAGTTTGGCTTTATACACTTCAGCAAACCTTCCTTTGCCAACAACAATGTCCAACTCAATGGGCAGCAATTCTGTGTTGTGGTTGATGTTGTTGGCACAGGTAGAACTGATGTCTGAGCGGTCATCATCTAACATAATGGCACAAACATCACTGCAGTCCTTATGCTTCCTGGGCTTAACATTCTTCTCCCATGCTTTGTTGAGTTTCCTCTTCTTATGAGTGCGGTAGGCATAAAAGATAACAATGACAGCAACAGAAATCACCAGTAATGGGACAAGACTTATGATTGCAACTTTGGAAATTTCATCTTTCTCCTCCGGCTTATGAGGGTCATCTGTAAAGAAGAATAGAAGAAAGACATACATTAAATAATGTCATAGCTTTACATATACAGGAGGCTATTAATAATGATAATTTCTATTTAGAGTGCAATATATGATCTCTTCCACTGACAGTAAATAATAAAAATTGTCACTGCTTTCTTACTTTAAAATATTGTTTTGGATGCAGGCCTCCACTTACCAGGATTCCCCTGTTTGTTTATTTTATAAAAAGACAGAACTGAATGAGCAAGAACCTAATGCAATTTAATAGCTTTTTAAAAATTATTATTATTATGGATGAAAACTTAATTTTCCTCAGCATAATAGCCAGTTTCCTGTATTTACTCTGTCAACATATTCTGAACAGATCTGCCGCTTTATCCAGTAATTACTAAAACAAATTAATTTTTCTAAGATAAATAAATAAACAATGCAGCATGTGAATTCCTACTTGCTTGATTATCACTCCAGATCCAATATATTTCAGTGGGATCCATGTAAAGACATCTTTGGGAAGCCTGCCCACATGCAACTACTGCATGTTAATATTCAAGCACAATATGTATGCCTGCATATGCATCCGAAAAGCAAACCTCATTCTCATACTTTGATGTGAGAGTTCCCAGAACAAATTCAGACACCTGCATGTACACAGGTATTTGAATCCTGCAGGCACAATCAGGCATGTGTGGCACATCGGAATTGTCACCTCCCCATGTACTTTTTGCTTGGATTTGTGTATCTGAAAACTTTCTTTGTGTGTCACTTTCTGGCTGTCCTGTTGTAAAGCAGTAGATGGCTTCTTCCAAACTCTATAGCTGGTGCAGTCCACACACTAACACATTCTCATGTGTAATACATAGAAGCACACAGGGACATATTCTAAAATAAGGAGATACAATGGGAACGGTACCATGTTTCTAGTGGTGAGAGCTGCCCCATCACCTCTAGACGTGACCTTCTAGTTCAGCATTTCTTAAGGAAGATAGACAGTTTAAAAGGGAACAGTTTTATTCTGAAAACAGATTAAAGAAGGAGGATCAGAGTTTATTTGAACCTGATTTGATCAGACACATGGAAATGTACTCTCCCAGTCTATTTCTTCCTTTGAGTCAGAGCAAATGTACTACATTATCTTTCCATGAAGGAGGGGATTGATTAGAAGAAGCCTGTGAGTCTCACCTCAATGGACTAAAACAACAGGAGGTACAACCAGAGCTAAGCAAGTAGCTTGTGTTGGCAGCATGACACTGGTGGATGTTTACAGTAATGGCACTGACTCATGTTCTGTGTATCAGGCCAAATAAGTCAATACGAAAAGGAAAAGTTTAATAAGCTCTGAAGGAAAGTTGCCACTAACTACATTAGCCACAAGCTTCTGTTTTCCCTACTTTGTGCCTCTCAAAATGAAATGAAGGTGAGAAATGATGAAAGGGGTTAGGGAAAAGAGTTTACAGTTAGAACAAGCAGTACCTCTGGCCCTCCAATTCCACTGGTAATCACTTTTTCATTTAAAAAAGCCAGAAAGCAGCTGGAACCATCAGCTATTCAAAGGCAGGTGATGTGATATCTGAAGGGCATATTCTTTATTTGGAGAAAGACCTGAATCCTGAACCAGGATGGGCTTCCTCCGTTTGAAAGGTTCATCAACCAGATGTAGAGCAAGTAATGCAATCCTAGCCTCTTTCAAAGGGTTTCAAGGAAAAGGAAGAGTCTTTCTAGCACTGACATTCCCAGCTAGCACAGGTTAGTGGCATTCACTAGAGCACCTACAGAGGATGTTTTTCCTTTGTTTATGCAGAAGGACAGTTTAAGACAATTCCATCTTCCACATATGTACAAACCGCAAATCCTTATTCTCAAGAGCTTTCCCTTGGAAAAAAAATGTTGGTAAATGTTAAACAAAAAAAAAACCAAACAAAAAACTTAGAAGAATCACAGATTGCAGGGACCCCTTCTGCTTCTCACCATGTGGAAGAGTGAAAAAACCCCAACTTCTTTTTTTTTTTTTAATGGCCCTTACTGGAAGAATATATTTAGAAAGCCCAATGTCACTGTCAGTAAACAGAAGATTTGCATTGCTTATTCTGATGTGCATTCTTTGCTCTCAGAAAATCTGCTTTACAAAGAACTTGGGAAACAATGCTGTCGGAGGACTGACTACACTGTTTGATGGCTGTTTCAAAGTTTTGGCTGCAAGCAGACTACAACTGCATGAATGCAGCTATGAACTGTAACAATCAGCTAAATAGTTTTGATGAACATTTGGGGTTCTCTTTTGTGGTTTTTTTTTTCTTGCCACAGAAATGCATGCTTTAAGTTTGGGCTCTGCTCTTGGAACTGAGTAATATGTCATCTACCATATGGTATAATTTTTAAACAGAGATGAACATGCATGTCTCTTTCAGGCCCTTTAAGCCCTTTTTCTTTGCCACAGAGCTGCAATATGTAGCCTAGATATTTTAAAAACAAATGTCTTTCTAAATGAGGGAGAAAACCCCCAAAAGGTATTAGTTCTCTTCCAAATTTCTCCGCATGAGTCCAAGCAGTTGAAGGCAATTGGGTGCATGCTCAGCTCTAACTGAGAACCTTACTCAAAAGCCACCACTCCTTGACTGTTATGGCTACCTTTTTAAGGGTCTCTGATCACCCCTATAATTCCCTAAAGCAGGTTGTCTTTATTTGGCCTACAGCTGAGAAGTCTCCACACAGTTCTTTTGGCTCTTCCTCTTTTTGCAAAAGAGAAAGCTTTGCTTGTGGTGCAGGGGGATTTCTGGGTGGGAGAAACTGTTGATGTCGCAAATGTCACTTAAAAAAGAATGAAAGAAAAAAATTAATCAAAGCAGAAGCTGAGCAGTTCGGTCACTTCCCCTGAGCACTGCATTGTCCTGCACCCTGCTGCAAAGTGACA
Organism: Melopsittacus undulatus; assembly: GCF_012275295.1. Taxonomy (NCBI): domain Eukaryota; kingdom Metazoa; phylum Chordata; class Aves; order Psittaciformes; family Psittaculidae; genus Melopsittacus; species Melopsittacus undulatus. The sequence continues at coordinate 131,864,546 of NC_047527.1, forward strand.
CATCCGCTTTGCACTGTCCCTTGGAGGAAGTGAGTGAAAAGCATACAGCCACACACCCCCAGCTAAAGCAGCAGGGACATGCTCGTTTTCAGATTTTAAGACACTACAGAAATGCCACTCAAAGCTTGAGATGTGCAAGAATGAGTAGCCAACAGGAAGAGCTGAGTGTCAGAACTGACAAAGGTGAACCTGTATATTTGTATCTGTATGTTTGCACAGTGGCTAGCCAACATTTTCTGGCTTAACTACAGGAATCTAAGAATAAATATGTTCGTTTGCTTATAAATGAATACCTATAACTTAAACCCTATACTTTGAAAAATGGGAGTGCTAATTCCTCTCACTGAGCTCCAGAATGAGCAAAACCTGGCTGCAAAGGCAGGCAATGAAACAGTTAAGTGAAACAGTCTTTCAGGTTTTGGAAATGTGCTCTTAAATAATTTTCCCCACCCAGAACTATTTTTTAGGTGGCTCAGTCTTTTCTTAAGCTTCAAAAGAGCCTATTAATATAGCATAACAATAGAGAAGTTGAGCTAAAAGAAAGCTTCCTGTATGTGGTTTAAACTAAGCACAAGCCACCTGCACAATCCTTAACACTACCTAAGCCTTTAGGGAATAGAGCTCAGGTGCCAAGGAAAATGGAAACACTGTACAGTCCCTGTTCAGTCAGAAAGCTTCAAAGCACAAGAGCCTACAAATTCATGAGGTCGGATTGGGTGTCTTTGAACTTCGATGTCACTGAACCTTGGAAACAAGGAATAAAACAATGGTAGTAAAATTAAGAACCTGCACTTTAATGCACAGGGCAGCAGAATTGCACAACCAGTACTGATAGAACTACTTCAGTGCTGTTTGCTCTTTGTGCAAGTTCTAAAGTTGCTGCCTGCCCAAGTGCTGCTCAAAGCCACATAGCAAGGCAAGAATATATTTGATACTGGCAGAACTCAAGTGATGTATTTGCATCTGATGTATTGAAAGCTTGTCTAGTGTCTTCAAAACCTCCAGAAATGCAGTCACAAAATATGGGCTTGGATCTAGAACTGTGATATACTTATTTTGCAAGCTCCTGAGACACAAAGCAGCCCTTTGAGCTGACTGGAGGACAACTCTGTTTTGCAGCAATTTTGAGGTTTCAAAGTTTGGTTTCAATTCCATGCTGGAATGAAAACTAACACTTTTTGAATGCTTTTGCAAAAATAGAATTCTGTTCAAATCTTGCAATTTGGCAAGAGATGTGAGTGCTGAAACCCCATCAGTGAGGGGACTAGTCAGGGGTATGTGAGCTCCAAATTCAAGTCCTGTTCTGATTCATGGAAGAGCTTTTCATCTCTGATTATTCTGAATTAGGCAAAATAAGTGTTTGAAACTTATGTGTGGACCAATTCCTGAGCAAGACACTCGGCAAAAAAATATGGAAAAGTCTCCCCATCTCTTTAGTGCTACTTTCTGGATGAAAACTAATTCCATAAAATGCTTCATTTTCAGTGAAATGAAGTTTCAATCTGAGCAGCTGTTCAGGGTAATTTAGTTTATCGCTATTGAAGAATCCTCAAGTGAGAATGAAATTCTTTAGTTCAGTGGAGTATCTCATGTACCTTCCTGATTTTGGTCCTTTTAGAATTAAATGGTTTGGAAATCTTCAGCAAAACATTTTTAGATGGGAAATGTTGATTTTCAGAAAAAAAAATCTGCTTTTGACATTCCTGTCCTTTTCCGTGGAACCCCTAACTTGAGGATAAAAGTGACATGAAAGTTGATCCATCTTTTGTATTTTAAAACTTCTGCCAATTTTACTGGCATTGTTTTTTTTGGGCTTTGTGAATGGGGGGTGGAGAGCTTTTTTACTGTGGGGAGTGTGCTTTCTCCCTAGAAAAATAGTTGATCCTGACACAACTTGTTACTTGAGAGAAGAGACCAGCCCTCACCTCACTACAACCTCCTTTCAGGTAGTTGTATAGAGCAATAATGTTTCCCCTGAACCTCCTTCTCTCCAGACTAAACAACCCCAGTTTCCTCAGATGCTTCTCATCACACTTGTGCTTTACACCCTTCATCAGCTTTGTTATCCTTCTTTGAACCCACTCCAACACCTCAGTATCTCTCTTGTCATGAGCGGTCCAGAAATGAACACAGGAGTTGAGGTGCAGCCTCACCAGTGCACTTAGAATCACTGAATCTCATACCATTGGCCTCGGCCCATCAATCCAGTGTGTCCAGATCCCTCTGCAGAGCCTTCCCACCCTCCAGCAGATCAACACTCCTGCCCAGCTTAGTGTCATCTGCAGACTTACTGAGGGTGTACTCAATCCCCTTGTCCAGATAGTTCATAAAGGTATTAAGCAGAACTGGCCCCATCACTGAGCCCTTGTAACTGGCTGGCAATTGGATTTAACTCTATTCACCAGCACTCTTTGGGATAGCCATCCAGCCCATTTTTTACCCAGCAAAAAGTACACCTGTCCAAGTCATGAGCAGGCATATTCTCTAGGAGAATGCTGTAGGAAATGGCGTCAAAAGCTTTACTAAAGTCTACACGGATTTTAAATCTACAGCATGTCCCTCAAAGACAGTGAAAGTGACAAGGTAAAGCCACCTCTAAGAGCCCCTTTCTAAAGCTGTCTTTCTAAAGCACTGCCATCTGCATGGTTCAGAATTTGGGCCCCTAAGAATGTTTGCTCAGATGTGTGGGAACTCATTCATTTCACCTTTTGGTTATTTGCCAGCCTGAATGGTGCTCAGCAGTCAACATATGGCTGGCAAAACAGCACTTAGTGCAGGCAATTGCCCAGTGCCACCACTTACCCATTTCCCTGAGAGGGAGTAAGGCAGAAGTATGAGCAGTTTTTTTGGAGAGCACTGGCACACAAACTGCTGCTGCCCCTAGGGGCCTACAGCTTTGCCCTTGGGACATGACTACCCATGATCAGATGATCAGGACTCAAGACATCTGTGTTATACTCAGGGAAAATCCCCCAGTTACGTGACCCAGTTATGTGTGTTATATATTTGAAGAGTCATGCACATGCATCTGTCATCTGAAGGGAATGCAGTCACAGGGGTGGGGGGCAGCCAACTTGATTGCTCTGGGTGGCTTACTTTTGTAGAGGGGCTAGGCAGCAATGATGTAATGGATATTTTAGCTATTGTAAGCAGAATTTCATTTTTCAACTGATTGCCAAGTATGCTATTCAGCACCCAGGAGGTTTTAAGAAACTCTTAAGCTCTAAGGCAGAACAAATAGTTTGTTGCTGTTATATTCCCTCACTGCTGGCTAGAAAGTGTAATTCCTTGGTTTGCTAGCACAGTACTCATTTGTTTAAAATCTCCCACCCCTGGATGCATTCCCTTCTTATCTCTTCCATTATAGCAGGTCACTTCACCGTGTGCACACAGCAACTCTCACACATGTTGACTTTTGAAGCTGAGTTTTCCTGCTCAGCAACAGGAAAGCCGACATATTCTAACTTTACACAATGTCACTGTGTTTCTGTGATACATGCCTCAGTTATACAACTCAGTGTCTGCTGCTGTTTGCTGGTGGTTTTCTGGAACAAATCAATCTCTCCAGTTTCAGTATGTTCCAACAGATGTAACATTAACCACTATTTTTATTCTCAGACTGAGTTTCACCCCTCCGACCTTTCCCAAAATACTATGTTGTCAGTGTTAGCTACAGTTTGTTTCTGTCTGTAATTATTAAAGTCTCTTCCATGACAACCTGATAAAAGGTTGGCCACATTCCCACACTTATTAAGCTCTCAAATGATGCAAATTGTAACAAATATGCCAACCAGACTGAAAGAGCGCTGCCTAGTTTGTTTTTTACACAGATCTGTAACAGAGCTCTGCATGGTTATTTTCCTAGGAAGCAAACAATATAAATAATACAGAGCAAAACAAAATTCTGTCTTCGTTTGCCTCTTTCCATTCAATTTCCTTTCTATCCCACTAAGTGAATCAGACCACCAGTATTAGACAGCCTCTCCTTTGGTTACATACAGCTGCAGGCATTGGGTGGGACTCTGTGGCTGCAAATACCTAAGAGGAAACATAGAGAACAATGCCAATATACAAGTGGTGCGAGGCTCTGTGCAACATTATGTAATGCTACTGACCTCTTTTATGGGGCAGCTGGAAGACAGTTACCTTCTGAACATGTTAGTTGGATAACAGAAAAACAGATTAATGAAAGCCTTTGTTAAAATCCACTTGGAAGCAGTCCAGCTGTAATCATCTCCCTTCTGCTCTTCCTTGAGCACTGGATAACTCATCACATGAGTATTTATGGCCTGGCGGCTGTTTCTGCACAGATCTTTAGTCTGCTGTTAAGTTTGAGATCTTCCTATGTAGTCAAGTAAAACCACTAACGCTTTGAGTCTAGTAAGGAGAGAAAGAGGAGAGAAAGAAAGGAAAAGACAGGGGCAACATATTAGAGACAAGTGAGAGATATCAAGTTAAGGAAACTCTAGAACATTATCCAGATCTCCTGCAATCCAGGCAGAGGACAAGGCACCATACAGGCATGCTTGTGGTAGTTCAGGAAGCAGAACAATACCAGATCTCCCAGGTAACAACTGTACACAGTGAGCAATCACAGCACTTGACACACTGCAAATCCATCCTCTGGAATTTGTTCAGGCAAATGACTCAGCGACAACTGATGAATCAAACACTTACACTCTCAATTAGCAAATTCAGTAAAACCATAATCAACGTGAAGATTGTTAGCAGCACAATGCTTCCTCTTTCCCAATTAGCTTCATTATTCTAATTTTTTTTTGACTTGTCAGTGATCATTATCACTGAAGTTTTGATATTTTAAAACAACTGCTTGGATGACCCAGATAGTCATTAAAACTTGTATACGTTGTTGCTGCTAGATGTTTCTCCCATATTATGGCTGGGTGTGGTGGGAATATCCAAAATAATGACCTCATCTTGTGGTACATAAGGAATAACCACAGTCTACCTAAACAAACCCACAGCTGTTCAGGTAGACTGAGTTGTTTGAACCTCTGTTGCAAGCTGCAGGGCGAGGCAAGTGAGGATGAGAAATGATCACCATGTCACCCTATCAGAATGAAACAACTCTAAACCAAACTGAGCTGTGATACAGGTCGGCAAATCATATTTCCAGATGTTGAGATCTCTGCATTTTTTCTTGGATTTGAACTTGATGTTCAGAATAACAACTGCATATTTAATGACAAGAGTACTTAAAGCGTTTGTTTTCCTGTCTACAGTCTCCAGTGCTGGGGTCACCCTTCTGCACACTGCTGAATGAATGCATCTGAATAAGCCTGCAAAACAGGAAGAAGTTGCACTGCATAGAAGGTAGGTCATACACTGTGTACAATGCAGGTATCCAATCTCCTAGGCTACTATGAGTGCCTGGTCATCTCTGCTCACAGAGAACAGATCAGACACGAGGCTGAAAAGAGCACAGTCCTACTTGGTCCCTTTGGATAAATAAGCTTTGATCTCAGCCAAATAGCTCAGGATCAAGAAGAACTTTGTTAGGCGTTTGTCGTGCTTGTACTGGCTGATGAATAGAGGCTGGCAGACGGTGTGGAGAAGGAAAAGCTGATGAACAAAGCTGCCCAAACACCAAGGGAGGCCTGGAACTATGCAAACAGCTACAGACAGACCTGGTTCATCACAACAGATCAATACATAGGAAGGCAAAGCAAGATGCAGAAGATCCACCAGACATAACCAGACACTAGGGAGGAAAAAGCCCTGCTAGTCCAGTCCTGCACTCATCTTTTCCATGACAGCAAGAGAAGTCCCTGTCCACCAACCAGCCAGATTCTAGCCAGCCAGGGCCTTTCCCCCAATGATTTCGGCTAATCTTTTCTAGTGGTTTTGCTCCTTGGTTTGCCTGCTAGTAACACTGACATTAGACATTTTAATAAATAATAATTAAAACACACTGGCATTCAGTTTTGCTGTGAGAAGCATTTTTCCACCACAGGAGTGCAAGCTGCTTGCCAGTCATCCACAATTTTGTTTGGCAAAAAAGAGAGGGATTAAAAAATAAACACAGAGTAGTCAGATTTGCAGTGGCTACCTGTCTCCTCTATATTATTTCTTCAAGAAGTATAGAACATTGTTTGGAGTGATTCTGCACACCGCATTTTCCACCTGCTGCCTGTGGCCTGAAATGTCAGGGATCTGAATCAGGGTCAGCCTCCTGACACAGCAGAACTACAGGCATGTTTAGGCACACGTCTGACTGTGTCTTGCTCATTTTTCAGATGGCCAATCTGAAAGGGAAGTCCATACAAGAAGCAGGCATTTGATTTGGATGTAATTACCTCAAACATTTCCAAAGCTACTCTTGGCTGAGTCACAACACCTCCCACTACCCAAAACCTTCAGATGTTTGTGTCTAAAACTGGAGTCAGATTTACCCTTCACAGTCAAGACTGATGCACTCCAACCATGTTGTAAAACAATTCTTCTATAAACAATAACAGCTCAGCTCTGAATCACTGGAACGTAGTGACTAACCTCATTGTGGAAATTAAAACTTATTGCCTTGCCCACATTTCCTTCTTACCTCAGAAAAAACAGGAACACACTAAATCTGGTCTGCCTTAAGTGTGCACCCAAGAGGAGAAGAGCTAGAGCACTGACAATTTATAACAGTAGCTTGAAAGAAAAGGCTGTGATTGACAGGTGAAAAATTAAAATCTTTTTTATCATCTCACTATTAGCTTAATAAATTAATACATTTACTGTTTGATCAGGCTTTTTTAGTCTAGCTTTTGTACACTCTCCAAAACCATAGGCTGTGCAAAACCACTCCAAAAATTCTTGCTTTGGTGTACAAGAAATGAAGAGAGTAAAAAAGCAAGAACAATGTACAGAATAGATCTGGTTGACAGACATTCCAAAGGCAAAATTATTACAGGCTATTATCTAGTTGTCTGGAGGAGCCGTGGACCAGCTGGCTGTGATGTTCTGCTCAAACTTAAACACAGACAGGAAACCGCATGTCTGATACTGTAAAAATCGTTTGTCTTCCTGCCATGGCTAACCAGGCAAGCAACCCAAAGGGGCTGTTTTCATTTAAAAGAAACACTAATGCACAACAATAAAAAAAAGAATGACAAAGCCTCAATTCTCCCCCTCCCAAATGGAGTTAATGCTTGTATTTGTGAATGAACTGGAAATGTTACAAACTGAAAATTTATATTACTTTCTTTTTTATCTGTGGTTATTCACTTATTACATGTGAATGTAATACAGTTTTCATGAGTCACCTACAGTGTTTAAAGCATGTGACATAGGAGGAAAAACTTCATGCCAAGGAGTGAAAGGAATTAGAGTAAAACCAGTGGGTTTTAATTTATACTGCAGCTCCTTCTAAGCTGCTCTGGAAGTGTGAGGGGTGCTGCAGATTTGATGGGAATGAAGGCAGCTGGTGTTGAATTTATAAAATGGTTTTCATAATCATACACAAAGAAGACACGCATTTGTTAGAATGATTGCATACATCTACATAGCTCCAGGAGAAACAGCTATAACATGACTAATTTATAACAAATTAGCCAAAATCCACAAGGGTGCGGTTCACTTTGCATAAAAACTCTAGACAGCTGATGGAATAAGAACTTTTCTTTGTTAACACGCTGTCTTCAATAAGATCAAGGCAATCTGTTAGAATTAGGTCCTCTGTCTACCACCTGTGCTCACGTCAATACCAGTATTTACTTCAACTCATTTAAAGCCCACCCAAGTAAGGGTTAGTCATATAACTGTGGATCAGTAGTCAGGTTGTTTGATTTCAAATAAAGATTAGAGTGTGACTGGATGAGGAAGAGGGAAGTAGGTGGCACCAGATATAGATAGACTGGGCCAAGGGAGGCAAAGACTTTCTAGCTCACTCTTGACTAATCTGGTGTGGTTTTGTGACCAAAACTAATTTGCTCTATTGGAGGGCAGGGAAGAGAAAGCTAGAAAGCACTCATACAGCCATCCGTCTCATTGCAGTCACACATCACGTTTCCCAGGAGTGGAAACAGCTTCCCAACCCTTCATTATCTCAGGTAATGAGGATTTGATTATATCCTTTTCTGAGGAACTTACAGATGATAAGGATGGGTTCTGTGTGCTGTACTCATTTAGAAGTGTGTGCACACAAAGTTCTCCACAGGAGGCCTCGCACTTGCCTCCAAGAGACCTGACTTAGTCTCAGTAAAAGAATCATTGTGGGATTCAGCAGGTAGAAGAAATAAAGTGAGGTGTGTGTGTGTGTGCACACATGCACATCTGTGTGCAGCATGGAATCCACCAGCACTGTACACACCTGCACTGCCTTTACTGTGTTTGCACTATATAGGTCAATATAGTCTTTACTTCATGAAGTAGAAAGGGGACAGGTTATACACTTGTGATTTGGCCTGTACTCAGATTTTACTGGTTTAACTGAAATCATATACACATTCTTATGCCATAGCAAGCATGAGGTAACATATCCACTAGTGAAGGAACACTGTAGCTACTTCACACGCCCCACAGAACAAGTGTAAATGGTCGGTTACAACAGAGAAGCTGACTTTAAATTCACATCCAATCAGGTTACTCAGCCATATCTGTATAAACAGATGTCACATTATGGGAAAACAGCCTTTTAGAAGAGGCAAGACCTTAAATATGGCATTTGCCTCTTGATTTTTTTAATAATGTAATTAGCATATGTTATATTTTGGTGTGCCAACAGAACAGCTCTAAACATCTTGCTTTCATCTTTCTTTTCATCAACTTTTAAGTGCAGTGCCTTGAGCTGAATATCAGACTTACTTCAAAAGGAGGAGGACAGGCTGGCAGGAAGAAATATCCTCTGAACACAGAAAAGAAAGGTTGAGGTTTGGCAAGACTCAGAAGAGACCAAAATAGCTCTTGCCACTAAAAGTTTTCCTCCACAAAATGTGATTCCAAACTCCACTGCTATGACACAGTTAATATTAACTTGCAAGGTATAGCCTAGGAATGCAGCATAAATTATCAAACGTACCTGATGGAAAAATGAGCATATCATTGCATTCTTCACCGGTACAGGAACACATGAACATCAGTCCCCCATCTTCCTTCTTTTCCCTCATCAAACACTGCTCTGAGTTGGAGTCTTCCAACACATGACCATACAGTGTTTTCTGGGGATCATGGCATATTGTTTCTAACGTTACGTTTTCATCATTCTGTCTCCTAAAAAAAGAAAAAGAGAAAACTGAAAACAAGGAAGAAATATTTTATAAAGGGAGCAGACAGCATTGTGTCTGCCCCAAATTTGCCTCTTTTGAGAACTCAAATTAGTATAATTCTGGCATGAAAAATCCAGAATATATTCTAAATTGCACTACAGGCACTTCATATGGCAATAATAGGCACTGATCACTTACTAAAGGGACACAGGACAAATACAGAACAGCACACTGGACTGATCCTATATTTCAAGTGTCTACTTCCAATTACGCTGAACATCTCTTCAAGTCAATGAACACAACTAATCCCTTAATAAACAAATTAAGTGGTTCTAATTCTGTTCCTAAATCTGAAGCAATGTTGCAAATACTCAATTCTGTTCCTTTTGTCCACTTAAAAACTTATTATGAGTGTTTCTGGCTTTCTTTGATAGAATTGGCTTACCATTTATAGAAGGGCAAGACCTCAGTTTTTAGACTAGAATGCAAGTTTAGGGTCAATGAATCCGAAAAAGAAGTGTAACAATTTCACATACTTTTGATTTCTTCAAACCTAAACATAAAAAAATCACTACTCATATATCAGAGTCATTACAGACACAGTTTTGTTTTTTTTTACCAATAAGAAAGTATTTCTACCTATACATGTTGAGTAAGCTTACTGTGATAGATCTACATAATGTAGTTCACTTTGAAACCTCAGAGACAATTGTCTTTCTTCAGCAAATTCTACTGTAATCCTCTCTGAGTCTCAAATCTGCTTCTATTCTCAGTGCTGTGGGCAGATGCAACTTAATGGTTTGAACAAAACCATGCCTATTTTCCAATAACAGCATAAGCTGGAACAAAAAGGCTTTAGAAGAAAAAGAACACTTCATATCAGAATTGTTGTTAACTTCAAACAACTCTCAGTATGCTGAGCACAGATATGAGTTGGAAGTGAGAGAGCAAAGCCCTGTGAGGTAGTAGGGACATTATGAACATCAGAGCAATCAAGGAAAGTACTAAGTAATAATGAATGAGGGTATGCTTCCCTCTGCACCTGTATGAAGAAATAACTTACCATATAGCAACACAGACTTCATTATTCTTCTCACAAATAGAAGTAATGTTGCAGTTGCTCTTGCACTGATGTTGGTTTGAGCAGGTTGTTACTTTAATGTCACAAAATTTGCATAGGTTTGGCATTTGTAATCCATTTTCCTTAGTTCTGTCTACAGGTGACATAATTTCAGCTTAAGGAAAAAAAAATAAAAGAAACTCAATAATGGTAGTTTGTCAGCTTGTATTATTGCTCATTATGAAGATAACATTTTCAGCAGTAGCAAACATTTCTTCACACCTTAAATTGGAAAATCTTTGATCTTTCACTGCCAATTTTCTTTACAACAAGCCAAGTGCCACAGTGTCAAGACCATGTTAATCAAAGCAAATTTGAAAAGTTAAGGCAACTTCTATTGACTTCACAGGGAGCAAAAGTTGCTTTGCATTTTGCAGAGTCAAACTTACTGTGAGTCCAGTTTGCACTGGAATAACTACTCTGCAGCCACCCATCTGCATTATTTACAGGCAATGTATCTGTCCCCTATGTACAGTATACTGCATCATGGTCTGTGTGCCAAAGTAACTGTGTATACCAGAGTGGGAATGCACATTACATAGGTGGCATTATGATATGGATCATGATGAATTGTGCCAGTTTGTGTTAACTAACCTGAGGCATTACATAGGTGCTGTCCCTAATGTGATTACTGTTCACACAGAAAAACACAGAGCTGGAAGTTACTTTCAACCTAAGGTAGATTGTCTGTAAGAGGTTGTGGGTGAAAGTCAAACTGGAATGCAATAGGGTATCTATGAAGCTCATGCAAACTGTTCCCGGAGTCTTCCTGTGCTAACTCAAGGGGGCTTGAACTCAAACTAACTTGCCTTGTAAAAGTATACTCTGACCCAACAGCTACATTTCTGCTCCCAGGCATTGAAGAATTGCTTGCTTAGTGGTTCCGAATCTTAGTACTCGCTATCTACTTCAGTGTGGGGCAGGGAAGAGATATTTTTTGCCCCAGTCTATGAATTTCAGGAAATACATTTTTAGTTCAAAATTTTTTTGAAAAGCCAGCATGACTACAAGGAACAGAAAATGCCAACGTAAACTTTTTTCTAATGCTAAAATGAATACGCAACTATCTGAAGTGGAGTAGGTTATGTACTACAGTTTCAGTCTGAGTCACTTTGCAATACACTTGGAAAGGTAGCTTAAACCACTTTAAGGAGATATCAGGCTTCACACAGTGCAGCCCTTCTCTTGTAGCCACCTGCGTGTTAAAACTATGTTCACATTGCTCTCTGTGGGAAAATGTTGCTAGGCAATCAATAACAGGCAACAAGGGATTTGTAATTTCCCCCTCTCTCATGCATTAGCTGAGAAAGAATTTTTTTCCTTCTAGAACTTCACTATTTACTACTATTAGAATGTTTTATTACAGAAATTAAATATATTTGCTTTTTCTAGAAGGAAATTAAAAGACCTCTTGCTAACATTTTAAATGGATTTCTGAGCCATTGTGAGGGACTGAGAGACAGGTCTTCCCTCTTTATCCAAATCACAAATCCTTTTCATCACTAGCATGCTCTGGTACTGACCCTAGGTCTCTGATCTTACTGCCATTGTAATCAATGGCAAACTCCCAATGATTTCAGTGGTATAGAAGAAACTCCTACACAGAGGGGAGGGTTATGATGAGCTCACTGGGAGCACTTGGGTGGAGAATGCTGGCGATATGTTACAGGCTAGCTGAATTTTAAGCCCCAGATAGATATTTCTTGTTCTCAATTATTCCCAGAAGCCATGCAGAAGAACAAAGCCTCATTGAAGTAGGTGTGGGAGGAACTCAAAAGTAGTGTTCTATAAAATACATGTTAATATAATAATTATTATGGCAAATTGCTCCTCTCTTCTGGATGGTACCTTTCATTTACCACATGCTGAAGAGAAACTAATAGCTGTGGTGATATATCTAGATTCCAATAATGATCAAAACAACCTGATAATGAGGGACTGTTCCCCTACCCAGTAAGAGGCACTTTCTGGCCCTAAAAGCCTGGATGAACAATACAGACAAATATCAAGGGAGAGATGAAGTGACTCACCCAACTTCACAGAGGAAACCTGTGGCAGGGTGCCAAGCAGCTCACAACTGCACACAGGGGAAAGACATCTGTTGCTCAAACTGCAAAGACTCTAGCTACATCTAGACTGCTTTCAGCTCTGAGCTCATATGGCTCCGTGTTTCACTGGGCAGCTGTGTGGCAATGGATGACTGACACAGGCACAACTCAATCCTGCAGCACTGGAGCCAAAAGCCACAGGAAGGTGGGTCCTTAGGTAAACTAGTTCAAGCACAATATGTTTGTTGAGAAGCAGGGCTCGTTCCTGTGCCATCCCTGGCCATGTTGGGTACAGCCAAGGCTCACCCACTGGAACGAATTGATGAAAATATGTTTGGAACCCTTCCAAGGAGGGATCTCCAAACTATCTAGAACCAGCAATCCATTGCAATGTCACAAACCTTATGTTTCTATGTTACAGTGGTAGGCCTTAATTTAATTACTAGCAAAAGGCTGGGTAGTTAGGGCCAGTTAATTTCTGAACAGGTTAAATTAATGTCAAAAATCTAATGGGATTTTAGGACTCCCAGAACAGACTACCTTCGAATTTTCTCCCCAGAATCCTTGTAATAAGGGTTGACAGTGTAGTGCCTCTCTGCTCATGCCACTGGTAGTTCAAAGTACTGGATAAATTGTCCAGGTGGACAAACTTTCTTCCACGCTCCAGCATCTGATTTAAAGTGAGACTGCACTTCCCCTAATACTGTCACATTGCTTTAGCAAACATTGGAGTGTTGTTCATTAATACAGCTTGGCCTTGCCCATTGTCATAAACTGTCTAGTTCTAAACTAAAGGCACATTTGATTTTCTCCTATCAGGCTGATGCTGAAATTCCACTATCAGACTGCTGCTGAAATCAACATCTGCAAAGAGCCCAAGATGAAATCTGGAGTCAGATGTGAACCTTAACATCACTCTTCTGATCACAGCCTGCTACTAAACTCTGAGGACTTTAAAATCCAGGAAAGGCTGGTCTGCTTCCAAGTCACACAAACTCAGACCTATCTCTAAGAAACAAAATCCTGCCTGGAGAATACAAATTTGTAGGGTTCTTCCCCAGGGAAATGTATTCACTCATTCCCTGAGGGGCCCACAAGCCCCATGTGGTTCACTACCAGTAACATTGCTCCTCTTTTTGCAGTTGCTTGAATGTCCACCTCTAAAAATGCTTGACTTATCCTACTGCATGCTTCATAGCCCATGAGCCAACTCATCGAGGTTTTCTCCTGTTCAGACAACCAGTCACTTGAACACTGTGCACAGAAGCAACCTTTCATTTTGCATAAAAAACAAAGTGGATATAATGGGAAAGTCAATGGAGAAAACACAGATTTGAACATCTAAAGGAAGCCATCCTAAAATGTGTGCCTGTCTCCTGCAATTTGAGTTTTGCCTTCTACTCTCTAGTGTTAATTTTCTTATTTTGACTTCTACAGGAAACCTAATTCTAGCTTTCCTTGCTTCCTTGTCCATGGAGAAGGCCCCAAATAAAAGGCTGTGGTTTCTTAGCTATGAAGCTTTCAACCAACCAGTTCAGCATAGATCAGTCACTGCAGTTAAAATGCATAGAACATGCAAGCCAACACGTGGGCTAGGTATTCTGGAAAAGACACCAGAGCAGCCACATAAGCAATACAAACACTCCATCCCTGGCGGTGTTCAAGGCCAGGTTGGACAGAGCCTTGGGTGACATGGTTTAGTGTGAGGTGTCCCTGCCCATGGCAGGGGGGTTGGAAGTAGATGATCTTAAGGTCCTTTCCAACTCTAACTATTCTATGATTCTATGATAAAACTTCATGAATTCTAGTGAAGCCAAGATTGCAGGACACGGCTTTTACTCTATGGTTCATGTCTTCTTTATGATTTAGCAGGATCTTATAAACAGTACACCTCACTTAAAGTCTACTGAGTCTTGAAGTTGTTTGCTTTGCTTCTGCTGTTTGTAGACGTGCAATTTTAATTGAGGCCTCAGTTTGCATTCCTCTTATTTTTCAGTATCACTACAGAACTCTCAAAAGCCAACAACATTTAAATAAAGCCCAAACTAATGTGCTGTCTTTTTGGGAATATCTACACTGGAAAACTTCATGTATATCTTAGGATGAATTTCAGGAACAGCAGTCAGTTTCTCTTACTCCTATCCTGTAAAACATACTGTTACCGCATTTTTATTCTCTCATCCAGTGCCTCTGGCACATGTATACATATAAAACAGCTTTGCTGAACAGATAGATCTCATCCCTTAAAATAGAAATTGCTGAGGGAGACATTGGGATGGGAACTCAATTATTCAGCTGCTGTGAAGTAATTCTACCTGGTGGGAGAGACTTGAATTTAAGACTTCCTTACATCATGGAAATCTGCAAGACAGAGGATGCCTCTATCAGAAAGCCTTGAAGAAGTTTGTCCTTGTTCTGCCAAAGAGCACCGCTCCCCAGCATTATATCTCAGTGACCGTAAAGCACAGCAGCAGCTGTGAAGAACATCCAAGCCATACTACCTTCTTATCCAACATAGAGACATCAGATTTTGCCAGGAACAATACTAAACATTGTATTTTTTTCTATTTTGCCTACCACCCTCACTACATGATCTATAAACTTAGTAGAACTTTGATAGTAATGGGGACACTGCCAGCATCATGAAAGTGGAGAGGTGATGATGCAAAAGCACATTCTTTGTCTTACAAATACTGATGAATTAATTGCAGAAGGGAAGAAGTCAAGAAAAATGTGTGATCCAAGCATTACTTTTAACACTTGGTATATCCTAACGGTTATTCTTAATTATACTGATTATCTTCAGTGTAGTAATACAAGGAAGAAGACAGAACCACAATCAACCCCAAAGATTAAAAAATCATGAGTTAAAAATCATAAGACTAGCCAGAGAAATCATGGAAATAAAGGAAGGGAAAAACCCAACCCAACCAACCGAACACCCAACCAAAACTGGGTTCTCCTTCATTTGCTACTGCCATCTGGACTCTTGGAGTGCATTGGAATAATGTTTTGAAACTTTGGCTATAAGCAGGAAGGTTGGAATTACTGTCTGACTTACAAAATGGAAAAGACAAAAAGAAAATAAATCCCTGGAATCCAGGAGCTTGATCTTTAAAAACAAAAAAAGACAGCTATCATATGACTCTTCATAAAATCACAGGAGTTGGCAACATTGTCCATCACCTAGCATCTTCCATGACAACGCCTCCAGGGTTAACTCTATGAAATTTGTATTTTCAATTGTTCAGTCAGAGCTCAATGCTTTCATGAGATGAAATGGAGTGTTATGCTCTGATACATACTCCATACTTACTATGTGAGTATGAACTCACATTGTTTATACTGTCTTGGACGCTACTTTGGGCTGCAGTCCTTTATCTCAACTATGATTTACCCCAGTAGCATTACCATGGGTGCAGGACTTTTGTGACTATTTCTAGTAAGATTAGCAACAATGATTTTCAAGAGTGGTGAGACAGCCTTTGTAAAGCCAAATATGAGCTATCCTTTGCATACAACTAAAACATATAAGAGGAAAACGGGTTCCATATATGTTTAGCTCACCGGATATTTAACTATCCCTTTGTCAGGACTCCAGAAAACCACATTCCTACAGATTCTTTTGCAGAATGTCTCTGACTCAATCTGTATCATATATATTCACAAATCACTGATGTCTGCCCCTAGCAGCTTACTTTCTCTTTTGTCCCTAATAAGGTGTTTTACCTCTTAGATGTCCTTTTCATCTTCAGTCCTGTGGTCTAGCACAACAGCTGCCTTAGTCAATACTTAAAGACCAGCTTTAAGTGTACTAATTGCACTTTTATTTGCACAGTGGTTGGGACTTTTGTATTGCTTTGGTGCTTGATCAAACCTCACTGGGGCTCTGCAAAGTATAAATACCAAAATAACTTCCTTTTATGAACACATTCTTTCTGAAGTACTTGGAGAAGATGCATGTCATGGCTTCTCCCTATCATGTAATGGCTTTTGCCCATCATAGGAAAAAAATGCAAGTCACACCTATCAGATGGCAACAATACAATTATGAATGCAATAAGACACACAGACAACCCTATAACACACTATCACAAAGCAGCCCCTATGAGATGGGGGAAAGAACAATCCTACCTTTGAATGGTTTGTGTGGGCTATGAGCTGCTCTTCAGCCATGACTGAGAAGTCTGCTAGGAAAAAAGAGGGCAGACTAGGTAAAGCCATTCCAATAAACTAGACCTAGCCAGAAGCAGTTTGGCTACCCCAGCTGAAGGAAGGCCAAAGCAGAAGAACTGGGTCACAGTGAGAAGGGCACTGATGAACTGCACTGAAATGTGGGAAACCACTATTTCCCACCTACCAACAAGTACGGAGTGGGGTACGTACGTGCAGAGGGAGAAGACAGAAGGAAAAGGAGCAGGAGTTTGAAAACTTTGTTGAACTTGTCTTTGCAGTGGAAATGCTTGGATTTTAACAGCAAGTGGAACTGGCAAAACTTTGCTTTAGGGATTGCTGCAGGCACTGACACAGAAAGAGAATCACATCTGGCAGGAGCTCGGGGGAGGGACACAACCAGAGAAAATAAAGGAGGGAACAGCATATTAAGCTGGAGATCTTGAAGATAAAAATCATTCTTGCATTTAAAGCATTAAAATAACACTATTTTTATTCACTACTTTCAAAACGAGCTAGAATTGGCAGTTTTAATCATGGGTTGGGCTCTTCTCTCTGGTATAGGGCATGGCAGTGAACTGCTTTAAATGTGCCTAAGAAGGAAGCTTGATGCTGTGACTCCTGACTGAAAGTGCAGGTGTAAGTACCCGCTCAAGTACTTACAATAGAAGTGTGAACACTTTCTGAAAACAGGGAATAAAAGTAACATTATTGTGATGTTTCAAATAATGAGACAGATTTTTACCTGTGGATTTTCAACTTGCTGCTCTCTTCCACATTTTCTGGCCACTGTTTGGCACTCCATGGCAGGCAGAACAAAAGAATACTGTCTCCAGGCAAAAAGCCTGAAAAAAAATCTAAATGATGGCTTCCCATAGGGCACTCAAAGGGACTTTTCATCTTCTCCTGACTTTAACCCGCAGCCTCCCTAACACAGCCTAAAACCAGCACACAGCACTGGAGAAGTGTATGAGATATAGCATGATGACCAATTTATTCAACTATTACTACAGGGTCTATTTTTTCCTGCATAATACATTCAGTCTGGAATTTACTAGAAGCTGACTTTGCTGGTTAACTCCTTCTGTGACTTCAGATGCTAAGCAAGTATCAACTACAGCAATGCTCATCTGGTTCACAAGATTAGGAAAAAAAGCTTTCTTGTTTTGTTGGAATAAGTATGATTCACGGTTCAGAACTGACATTTGCATAGCTAATTCTGTCCATTAAAAACCATGTTCTGCAACTTAACCACGTTTTCTGTTCTTGCCTGCCCAGTGAAAGATGCCATTACTTCACTTGAAACTGGGCTGAAAGAGTATAAACACTTCAGCTTTGTACAAATATTATTTTTCCAACTTACATAGGCAGCAGCCAGTCAAGCATTATACAGTTATTTGGGTGATATAGAAGGAAGCAAAGTTTTTTTTATGACAGAAGAGTCTCTGTGGCAACCCCCTCCAACATTTAAAACATACATAATTGGGAACAATTCTGACTCAGAAAAACACAAATCTGCCTCCACTCCAAGCTACAGAGCTTCACCAGAACAAACCCATGCAGCTGAATCTTCTAAGTAGGTTGAATGGAGTTTCTGAACTCATCATACTTCTCCCTTCAGCTAGGTAAGAAAGCCTGTTTACAGAAACATGCTTCTCCCCACTCCTGCCCCCTCAACAGTCACACCACCACCAACAACCTACTTCAAAATATGATAAGGCTCTTCATTCTTTGTAATAGCATTGGGGAAGGTGAATCATTTGTCCTGAAAGAGGCACATATTCCCTCCAAAAGCTTAGTTTACATTTGTTCCCTTCTCTTACTATGATAGAAATGAGGAACGTCCACCTTCAAGAGCTGTTAAACCCTGTTTTCAGGGGCCTGTTCATTAAACTACCAGTTTCCAGCAGGGAAACTCAGGAGTCTACCCAATATAGGTGGAACAGCACTTTAGGACATTTTCTAATATGGCCAAGCTAACTCTATTAGCCATGAAGAACCCCCTGGAGACACATTCTGGCTCTTCAGTTTAGCTGCAAGGCTACTGAATGTGCTCACTGCCACACAGAAACTGAAAAATCCAAGAGCTCTTCAAAAAATTAACTTTATTCTTGAGGTATCAGGGCTGCTTACCTAAAGGCATCCCCACTAGCAGCCCTAAGCGTGTCCTGTGAGAGCTACTTAACACAAAGGCAAATCTTGTCTCTTCTTTAAGAGCATCCTCATTGGACAGGCTACAGATAGGAAGAAGGCAGAGAAGTTTTGAAAGCTATGTGACAGAGGAAGTGCCTGCATCTCCTGCTAAACTTCTGGGCAGCAGAACACAATAGGACCTATAGTAGGGGAAAAGAGGCTACCTTCAAAAGTGCTACAAGCTTCCTGCTACACTGTATTCCCAAACCCTGCCATCCTTCCCATTGGGAACTGGGAAGGACAGAGTAGATGAGCCCATGGCTTACAGTTCCTCTTTCTCCCTTACAAAGATAACTGTCATGCCCACTCACCACTGTGACACCAGAGTGGGCAGCCACATGGAATGCTGTGCCCAGCCCTCTGCACAACCACTGTGCATAATCTCTGCACAGACCACTGAACAACCAAAGCCACACAGAAATCAAAAATAGCAACATACTTGCTTGGCCAAACACACAAATGATACTCTTACAGTACTTGTATTTAGTACATGGCTTTGTCATGTTTAACTTTTCTAACGGCTTCAAGTACCTGTGTGCTGGCTTGGCGTACACACACACCACCATGTGAGTTTAACTGGTTAAATTAAACGGGTGGAGGGTTTTACAGTTCTGCATGTGGATCTTCAAATCCTTTTAAAGGTGATTTATCTCAGTATAAGTTATTTTAGGAACAAGTCTAGCCAGTGTCAGAATTGAGAATTACCCCACACAAAATAGTTGTGATTTACTCAAGTACTTCTAAATCAACTATAAGCTCAAAAGGTGTGAATTCTGTATGTGGAAAAAGCTTTCATGTTACGTGACTATATGCCTGCAGCATTTTCAGTAGGAACAAGGAAGGCTAGAGAGATGGCAGAAAAGCATCTCTTCCAAGTGCAAAACGGTAATGCTTTAAAGACTGATCTCTATGGTGGCAGCATGCAGCAACTCAGGTGGCAAAAAGCCAAATCCTTCTCCTGAAAATACAGTTAACTCTTGCTACAGTTACATCCTTGCTAATATATGTCAACTTGACTCTAGTGTTTTCAAAAGAGCAGATTAAGGTAACTAAAATGTAAAGGAAACTGTAAATAATACCTAAAAGCAGCTGCTGTGCCTTATGAAGAGTTAACACAGATAAGCAGAGGTTTATTAACTCAGACAGGCACTTGTGAACACTCCCTGGTCCCAGAGAACCACCTCCAGGAAAGATTATGAAATATGTTAGTCTGAAGAAAGAATTTTGCTTGCTTTTTACACACTGAAAGTGAAGCACAAACATTAAGACAAATCTCAAAACCAGAAATACAAAGGTTCCCTTTGATACAGCTAGGCTACTTGGCGGATCAGAAAATGCACCTCTGGGGGTGGCACTACACAGCCTCCTTCACACTCACATACCTTTTCTGACATCTTATTCTCAATGTTGTTCCTTTCTGATGCAAGGAAACGCATATTTTGAAAACAACAACTGTCTGCTCCATGAAGAAGTCCTCAGATATATAAGAAAAATACTATTTTGGTTCTTAAGCACTGTGAACACAAAAGACCTTCCTTTTACCTTCCCTCTCTAGTGGGACCATACAAAATATACCCACATGAACAGTTTCAGCTTGCAAAAAACCTCAGCAGTCCAGCTCCCCTGCTCTGATTATTTGTTCCCATCCCTCATTGCACTTTCTCCTCCCTCACAGTGGAGCCAGAACACACCTTAGCCCTCCTCCCTCCCCCTCCAATAGGCCAGTTTGACCCAGAACAGTTCACCAGTCTAGACAACCATCTGACTACGCAAACACAAGAATCTGGTATGAGGAGTGGGAACACACGGCTAGGGTAATGCAAAGCTGTGTATTTCCAGAGCAGCAGCACTGCTGTGGGTTGAAAAAGTCTCTGTGGATCTGTGGCTGCAGTGACTTCTGAGTCAAGGTCAGGCTGCCCACAGCATCAGGGACATGTGGGACCTGCTGTCTGCTGCTGTCTCCAACCTGGGCGCAGTCTGCTTTCAAATGCCACTTGCTCCAAGACAGATGTCACAGCCCTTCTAGGAGAGGAAACAAGGGCTCTGAAGTTAAACCTTTTCTGCCAGGCATCATCACTGCAAGGGCAGATGGGACTTGCCTAGGGCTCATCCATCCGCACATGTTACAACACTGAGGGAAGTACTCCAAAGACTGATGTTTCTCCCCAGAAATATTTGCAGAGGCACCTCATGATGGGCCCATAGCTGTTTAAATCCACCATGAAAGTAGATGGCAAGTTATTTTGACTTTGAAGTGTAGAAAAAGTACTTTTGGTCACTAACAACATTTATGGGAGTCATCTGAGATGACAGGTATTACACTCTGTGACCGTATCCCTCAGCAGTACACAGACCTAGCAGATGTCTCTGCTTCACAGGATGCTGAAAGAGTCAGAGCAGTCTTGTGTTTAGAATACACTTTTTTAAAGAGAAAGGACTACATAAAGGGGACAGATGAAGAAGATACCTGTGAAGCAGACACCCTGTATCTGAAGTGAAACATCTAATTTTGCCGCAGATCTGTAATGTGAACACAAAAATAAGATTTGGCCAGTCACCCCAATTCTGCTTTGTTTCAGGGGGAAAGTCTGATGAATATTTACCTGAAACTACCACTATCTGGGAAAATGATCTGTGAACCCAGACAGAAGTCTTGCCAGAGTTTCACCCTTGCTGAACTGTATTTACCATCTCTGATTTCAAAGGGCCTGATTCTGACTGCACTCCCTTTTTCAAAAACTGGAAGTAATACCCTGTGGACCAAGGTACAAAATTTTAGTCAAAATAAACAAAGCATAAATAATGGAGTTGGGATTTTAAAAAATATATACTCAAAAGCCGTTTCAAAATGTAATACAGAAAGGGCTGCATCTGTTCAAATACTGGTTTATGTGTCACATTCACAAGTAGGAAATACTTTATAATTATGATGCACAAGGGCACAAATAGCATAAGAAAGACAAAAAAGATTGTAGGTATAATGACATAGTCTAGAGTATATAAATTGTAGTCCTGCTGCTCAGTGTTTTATTTTTACCTATGTACAGGAATTCAAACAAAAGTTCCTCACCTTTTTCCATGCACAACTCCATATTGTGCCTCTGTACTGGACCCTTCACAAGTGCACCTTTTGTGTCAACTGCTGGAGCAAGTTCAAGTTAGGGGGTGATTTTTGCCTCTGACCTGGACCCGCACATTCTTTAAGAATGATCTCAGCAACCTATACATCCAGGATTGGAAGTGACAGAGTAAAATGGCTTCAGCCACAGCTCTTAAGTCCACCTTAAGCAAGGACGTGCTCTGCGTGGGGAGCCTCTATCTTGCACGATAGATAACTGTACGTGTTTACACTGGCTGCTACAGAACCAAACCAGAATTTCCATGGTATTTTATATCACACTAGGAAGTATGGGGAGAAGCTGTGTGCACACAAAGGCTCACAGCTGCCCAATCAAAATAAGCATTTAAATGGATTAACCGGACAACTGTGCTTTCAAACTTGCAATAGTTATACAGTTACATGATTCAGAGGGATTTATAAATATTTGTTTTTCCAGATAAAAGGACAGTATTAGCTGGATTTTTTAAAGTGTGCTCACTGCCACTGTCCCTCCTTCCCTGCCATAAACAAACAATCAAGGAAACAAAGTAAAAACAAAGCTATTTTTAGGGTGCAAAATTCATAATTACAATGTAAGACTTGAGAGTTTTGGTTTAAACTTAATATAAAAAGACAACTTACTAATGTAAGGCCTAATTTTTCTTAGATTTCTAAAGACCGCTGAACTTGAGGAATATTTGAGAGATCTGGAATTTAAGATAAGGCACATCCTCTAAACAAAGGATGCTCCTCCTATAGTACTAGTTCACAATACAATCTACAGATTCTGGTGAAACAGAATGCTACGCAATGTCTTTCCTAGTCTATTTGAAATAAGTGTTTCCAAATAAGAATTCTCATTTAACAAGTCCACATCCTTAACACTCACAGACACTTCTCTGTCAGTCACTGATGGGCAAACATGTTTATGCGGAAGCTCTGTTCAGAGCTCCTTTTTACTGTGAGAAGCCATTTTCCTCCAGGAAAATAATGTTTATGAACCATTCTATCCCCACACAGCAAGTTTTGAATGACAGATTTGGGAAAACAGTATGAAAAAGAAATTACTCTCTTTCATAATCCATCAGCTCAGCCAAAATAGTAAATCAGAGGAAAGTTAGACTCAAATGTAATCCCTTGGGAGTAGAATCACTTTGAATGGATTTAGGGAAAAATACACATCCTTCTCAAATTCTGTAGCTTGGATGGTTATATTTGTCTCTGTCAACTTACATGCAAAGAAGCAGAATAACAGAATTTAATACCCTGGGGATATGTGCTTTTGATAGATGCATCTAACTTCCACAACCGCTAATGGGAATTATATACTGAGTACTGGGAAAAGGGCATATGCATAAAAATGCACATTTCTAATGATATTCAAGCTTAGGAAAACTTTATTTTGCTGATTTATGTTGCAGAAATCCTACTGCTGAGACAGGCTGTTTGAAAATTATCAGATTTCTTGTTTAAGAAGTATCTATCAACAAAGCTGTACCTCCTTTATCTGTGAAAGCTAAATTTGCTAACATATCCCCCCAATATTAGCTGTTCCTTTTAATTAATTTGCAAATGACTCCCTCCAGTTGCCTTTGAGACTATGAATCATTAGCTGGCAATACCATTCAGCTGAAAGAAGGGAAAGAGTAATCTGCACTTTCGTATCTATTTGAGGCCGAAATTTTACTAGGCTTAAAGGAAAATAAAAGCCATGGGTGAAACCTGTCTGTTCTGAAATAAATAGGTGTTTCACCCTTAAACACACCCCTCGAAAGTTCATTGAAAGGTCCCTATCTTTGCCATAATTTCTAAATCATGAGTGAAGGATTCATTTACTATATTATGAAACCGAGTATTTTAAGGACATGTCTGTGTGTACATGCATGTGTGCATGGTACAGCAGGTAAGACCCACATTAAAAAAATTAGACATTAAAAAATCTGCATGTAAGAATGCAACAATTCTCACTCCATATGACAATATATTACTCACTGCTTGCAGCAGCCAGCCCCCAGCAGGGTTGCCATTGCAAAATAAAGTGACATTCCTACATTAGCTGCAGCTTAGTGGAGAGGAACTCACCAGTTTAAAATGTTTAGCCTACCTGCCTTAAGATGTATGAGGTACAGCAGGCTCTTACATTTTGTTTAAGACGAGGCAGAACAAAATTGTAAGTGTGAAATGTACACATGGAGTTGGGTTTCTAGGGGTTTCCCTTCCCAGTTACTCTAGCTACAGTAGGCATTTCTGTAAACCCACTATTTCAGTGCTCAAACTATATCTTAAATTATTTTCAAGACCATAATCTTTCACCAGCACTCTGAGAGCATCTATACTTACATGCTTGTTTTGAAGAAACATTGCAAAGAAAAAACTACTCTAAGTGTCTATGAAACAATTATGTCTATTGAAAGGATTGTTTCAGGGAGAAAGCTGAGAAAAGATAAGACAGAAACACAAGATCAAGCACATGAAGCAGCAGCTCAGAAGCAAACCTTCCATTGCCTTTCAATTTTCATCTGAATTAAAATTCATTCAATTACTTCAACATTTTTTTTCTAACAACTGAGAACTATGAAAAGCAAAATATGATGACACTTCATAAACTTTTAAATGTTGCAGTTAATCCTGGCAACAGCATAAGATTCCTCATCCTGTCACCACAGGACAAAAAACATTTACTCTCACATGTATTAGTTAATAAGGATAACATCTTCAGCAGATGCTAATCTGTGATTTCTGAGTGCTGCTATGTTGAATTATACTAGCTGATGGTTAACAGTTCACTTCAAATAATTAGTGGTTTGCTTCTAGCGTTTGCTACCCACTTTTACCCACGAAAAAGCCAATATGTTTCTGAATTCAAACCACCAGCAGGCATGTGCCTGACAATCATATTGTAAGTCACCAGAAAAAAAAGCAGATTTAGGGGAAATGCAAGTTGGCTGAACAGTAATATATACATAGACAACTGAGGGAAGAGTTAGGCCTTAAATGGTCAAATCAAGTAAGCTACTAAAGCTTCTCTGTGGCTTAACCATTCCCTGGCAGCTACTAGCACACAGTCTCTTAACCTGAGAAAAATAGGGGAGAAAAAAGAGCTAACTGCATCTTATTGAACTTGGCAGGACATTTAAGGCTGACAAGCATTTCTGGTTGTTCTGAGGGCTTTAATTCAGATATTCTGTTGAGAAATAACGGCAGTTATGACTGTCTTTGAATCTCAGTTTCCCAATCACAATAGACGAGTGTTGAAACAATCTCTGTTCATTTCCCACAAGTTCTATAATTGTCTATAGAAACTGTAATTAACATATCAATGCACTAAATTTTTGCCACATGTTAAGCAGAACTAGTTGAAGCTGTGGAAATTCTAATACAAATAACTGCATTGAAGTTTAATGGTGGCATCTAAAAGACAATGGATGAAATAGTGGGAAGCTGGAGATCTGGGTTTGGGTCTCCAGAGATGGAGCCCAGGCTTCTCACTTACTAACTCAATGCTTTAACCATAGGTCAAGATGAAAAAGCTGTTGTCAGTTACAAGTCACCAACAAGTATTACCTCCTCCTCCTCCCATGTAGAAGAATGAGCTTCTAACCCCTTTTGGCACGTATAGGAGGAGCTTCCCGGCCTAACACAGATACTTTGAAATCTTCCTTCTAGGGTCAAGTGCCTGTTTTTTAAACAACTCAAAATCTACATGGGATATGCCTGAGTCCTTATTCTGAATCCCATGTTCCTGGATTTTGGTGATTTAATTTGAGTCACATTTTTATCTTCCTTTATACACATTAAAGGCAGGAGATGTGCATATAGGAGGCTCTAGGCTCCCTGTTGTACTAATAGTCACAGTATCAGTGTGGTCTCAGAGTGGGAACCTCAAAACCCCCCAAACAGGCAGAAACTTCAAGGCAAAAGTCTGAAAATGTGAGATGAAAGAAGTCTGTGAGAAAGGAGTTGATGGAGAAAGGAAAACAAAGATGAAGAAACACTTTTTGGTTGTATTCTCTTTTCCAGAATAGTCCATCAATCTCTTCCTGCTGAATGTCTCCCTGTTTCTATCATCCAGATTCAAAGAGAGGGTAGATATGGCTTTAGTTACAACCAGACAATGTGGTATTGCTGTTTACATGCAAACATGGGCTATGCCAGTTTTGCAAGCCTAATGGCCTGGCACTGTCATACCAGATGAAAAGACTACAAATGCAATAAAAGGATCAGCTTCCCAGATTTTTGACTTAAGGCATTCCCTTGTGGTAAAGTTGGGTGAGGAAATGGAAGAACAGACCGAGAGGAAAAGGGGAAATTCAATAGCCCAGAAGCACATATTCCTGACCTAGTTACTTTGTGAAAGCTTCAACAAAGAGGCTTACGAAGTCATGACTATTACATGGACCTCTCTGATCTTTTCATGAGGATGAGAAACGGTTGTTTTCAGTTTAAAAAGGAAAAAAAAAATCTGTATGTAAAGTCTCCCTTTGTTGTGCTGTGAACTCCCTGGAGAGAGTATCAGTCACCCTGCAGGGGCTGGAATAATGAATGAATCCATCAGGGAACAAGCTTTCTTCTCCTCTGACATGCTTCAGGGGACCACCCGCACACATGTCAACCCTTTCTCTATAGAGTGTTGCCTTGAAAGCCCTGCACAGATTCAGCCAGCAAGGATCCTTCCTCTCAGAGCCCACCTCTGATGGAGTTTAGATGCTCTCAGGCTGAGGAATGACGTGACCATGGGCCTCCCAATTTCTGGGCAAAGGCTCCAGCCACTGTAGGAATAGAGGGCAATGCAACCGTGAAAATCGGTAATGGGAACTGTGGGGAGGTTGAAGGTATATAGCAGGGCAGCTGGCCAGCTGCCACAGCACAGTCACTGTGCTGTGTGGTCATAGATCTCCTTGTATGCAGGAGACAAATGAGAAGAGTAATTGCTGCATGCTTGAGAGCAGAACCAGACAAATGAAGGATCGACCACCACCTGCATACGACATCTCTTCTCTTGAAATCTTCATGTGTTCCTGATCACAAATTGACAAATTTGTGCTGTTCAGAACCTCATTAAATTCTTCGCATCACTGAAACACACAAAGATTTACTTCTTGATTCCTGCACTCTTTATACGAATTTCTCAAAAAGAATGGGACACCCTGGAGTCACTACCCAGTCATGTTACAGGAAAGCTTAAGATAGCTAGGGAGCTGAGGGGACAGCATCCTGAGAGCAGGAAGCAACCAACTATCATGTGAACTCCAGAAGTGAGTCAGGACTGAACAGATGCTGAACTTCTGCATGTTATTTTATTGTCTTTCCACCTTAACACTATTGATAACATAAAGAAAAAGATGCAGTCTTACTTATCTCTGTTTCTACAATGCAGTACATTCTAGGGTAAAAAGCTTTTTTTAAAAAAGCATATGTAATGTCTTGCTCAGGATAAAAGAGAAGTGCTACTCCATGTTAATTAGCAGCTTTATAGTGAGTTGAAGTAAAATAAACATGGTAGCTACAGACCTGGGCTGCATCAAAAGAAGTGTGACCAGCAGGTCGAAGGAGGTGATCCTGCCCCTCTACTCTGCTCTCGTGAGACCTCACTTGGAGTATTGTGTGCAGTTCTGGTGTCCTCAACATAAAAAGGACATGGAACTGTTGGAACAAGTCCAGAGGAGGACCACGAGGATGATCAGGGGACTGGAGCACCTCCCATATGAAGACAGGCTGAGAAGGTTGGTGCTGTTCAGCCTGGAGAAGAGAAGGCTGCGTGGAGACCTCATAGCAGTCTTCCAGTATTTGAAGGGAGCCTACAGGGATGCTGATGAGGGACTATTCATTAGGGACTGTAGTGATAGGACAAGGGCAACGGGTTGAAACTTAAACAGCAGAGGTTTAGATTGGATATAAGGAAGAAATTCTTTACTGTTAGGGTAGTGAGGTACTGGAATGGGTTGCCCAGGGAGGTTGTGAATGCTCCATCCCTGGCAGTGTTCAAGGCCAGGTTGGATGAAGCCTTGGGTGATATGGTTTAGTGTGAGGTGTCCCTGCCCATGGCAGGGGGGTTGGAACTAGATGATCTTAAGGTCCTTCCCAACCCTAACTATTCTATGATTCTATGACCTCCCTTTAGCAGTGGTCTGAAATTGCACTGTGGATACTGTCTAATGAAGGAATATTTTAAGAGACTAGATAGTTGGAGATAAAAATTGAAGGGAAAAAGTGTAGTTACATCTACAATATTTCCCCAAGCATGCACTTTAATGGGCAGAAGTTATTTATGCTCCTCTGGAGCACTCTAAGCGCACAAGGTATGCTAAGACCTGATGTAACTATTACTTCAGTTTGCTCCAGCCATATAGCTTCCAAAGCATATGGATGTTGGTCAGGATAGCTAAGTAACACTGAGAACCAGGAAGCAGTCAACATGGTAAGAAAACACAGCTCCCTTTGAGCTCTAAGACCTTTCTTACACTGTTGCCTAAGCCATGCTATCCAAACCACTGCTGTTCTGAAGCTTTATATGGTGAGCTGTCAATAGCATCTGAACTACTAATTAGACCTGAAGGATCAGGCTGGATCAGCATCTCAAGACACACAAGAATCCTGGACAGCTGCTTCTGCTTCCTTCCCTGGAAATAACTACAAGTGATAATCCATTACTAATCATCTGTGGTCTATTTCAAAGTTCCCCTTTTGTACAGCAACATTAAAAATGTGCTTATATTAGTTAGTGAGATGAAATCTACAAAATTACCACATTATCATCCAAAAGCCCCAGGCACCACCTAACCATGCCAACAGGTGACGTATATGCATGATGCACTTCCTCCTGTTCTGGGCTGCAGAATTCACAGCAGGATTAAAACCAGAAGGAGGTGGCTCACTTGCAATTCATGTCTAAAAAATTTAGACCCAGGAGAACTAGAAATTAACTCTTGGACAATCTAACTTTTCTTTCTAAGCTAATAGAACGAGTATGAGCTCACTTATGGCCGTTCTGGGCAAAATGTTAAACAAAATTAAAAACCACATCCACATATTAAGGAGAAGCTTGCCCCTTAGTCCTCATTTCCCACTCTCCACTTTGCTTCCTTACCATTTACACCAACATGAGCAGCTTATCAGTGATGAGGAGCTTCAGTTTCCATACAGACTGGAACATGTACACAAGTGTTTTTGAAGGAAAGGCCTGGTCTCAATGAGAAATCATTCTTCTTTCTCGTTTCTCTTTTCTTGGGACTACCTATCCCAAAACAATTCATCTCCATACTTCCAAATTCTTCTCCTGTGATTCTTCTTGGGCAAAATCCTTAAGTATACATTACAGAAGTGTGGACACATCTTTCCCTCAGCTGCCTGAAATCTCTCCTTCCTATCATTTCGAGGACTTAAAAATATTGCAGTCATATTACTCCTGCCCCAAGAAAGAGAACCGTATCACTTTGGCTTCTATAAGACTGGTATCACAAAACTCCCCTCAAGGGAATTACAGCCTCATAACATACAGTTGCTTATTATTTATTCTGTGGCCAAATTCTCAGCTGGTATAAATCAGGTCAGTTTCCTTGCCTTCAACCAAATAAAGCTGATTTATGCCAGCTGACCATTTGGCCCTGCATGCATTCCACTTGCACAATGCTAGTTTTTAAATAGGCCAATTGAAGTGCAGCAGGCACGTAAGAACACCTCTTGGGTCTTTACTTGGAAAATGGCCCTCTGACGAGTAAGACTGTGAAACCTTCCCACTGCTCTCCAAGTATGTACTGTTCAGATTCACTTGCTTTTCTAACCGAAGGAAGCCTCTAAGCCCTGAACATTGCAACCTTGGGTACACATGATAAATTTTCTAATGTCTTCTGCATAGACCAGTTTTTTAACTGAATTTTAACCCTGAATTAAATGGAGCCCATGGGTATACCAATGCAATATTCCGGAGGAACCGATGAACTGCACAGAGGGCAGAGGCTATCTTTCAAAACTCGTATTAGTGGTGACTACAAACAAGCTGGAAAGAATGTGATGTGACTTCCTAATGACTGGCTGAGCTTACAGCTTTGGCTGCTTGATACATCTTTCTTTCTTACCTTTAAACCTCAGATGTCTACTTACAGAGCAGGGCAACAGCTCTTTTGAGGCTGTGGGCTAAAGTCCTTGGGTAGAAACAGAAGGTATGTAGGAAACAGAAGACAGCTTTGTAATACCTTCAATTCCAGATTAGTTTCAAAGGCACAGTATTAACCCAATGTGTCATTGTAGTCATGTCATCTGATGGGTTGTAAACTAAAAGATGCTTTAAGTGTGAGGAAATAGACTCCTCTATCTATTCCTGAAGTCCACTATTTTTCAAGTTTCTGTGAAAATACTACTCTGGGTGACTGGAGAACTAGAATCACCCTATCTATCAGGACTGTTAATAATCAAAATTGTGGTTCCTTTGCATGACAGCAATTTCTGAATACAGCTTATTATTATGGTATGAAACACAGATCAGAAGAAATCAGTCATTCAGGGCACTGTCATTCCCATCAAGCAAGGAGAAAATGAACACATGGCTATAGGTTGACCTAAAAATCACTATCAGCAAAATGCTTTTCCTGCCCCACAAAGTGATGTAACATTTCATACATTTTCATATTCCCAACCAGAGTGAAACCAAAATTATTTGAAGTGGTGAGTGTGAGGGTGTTTGTACGTGCACAACAGTGACAGCCCTCCAATATCCTGGGGAGAGTGGATAGGGGGAGCTCCAGATTCAAATGTTCATTCTACTAGTCAGACCAGGCACTTGATCCTGCCTTTCTACCATCCTCCACCACTGATTATTCTGGTTATTGATTAATGATGATTTATCTTTCTCTCTCTATCTTCCTACATCAGAAATTCCACTGTGGACTACAAAGGAAGGAAGAAAAAAAAAGTTTCCTGATGAAAGTTGAATGGAAACTGGTACATTTCCACAAATTGTTTCAGTTTTGACAAATCAGCATTTTCCCATGAAAAACAGTGTCAAAAACTCTCAACCAGCTCTAATTCTAACCAGATTAACTCAGGGATGAATGCCAGCAGGAAGTTCTTGATAAATACCATTTGTTTGAGTTAAGGAAAACTATTCCTTCTTTAGACGATCTTCCCAGAGGTCAAAAGGCTTTAAACCCATGTGAAATTAAAAAAGGGGCAGGTAATTCCAACTGTAGCAAAAACAATGGCATTCAGAACAAAAGAAAGGCAAGGAAATGGCATATTTAAGCAAAAAAAAAATGCACAAACATGGACAAATCAGCAACTAGTATTTCTCCTGCCACTGCAAATTTCACTATTCTATGAAATCTGAAACAATTGCTAAACTTTGCAGCAATGTAAACAAACAGACATTAGACTCAAAAACCCATACAGGCTGCAGGGCAGATCCCTCTAATTTAAATTCTGCTTAAATCCCTAGAAGTTAATGGACACAAATGATTTGTGAATTAAGCAACTCCTGGTGAAATTTGTTAGTTCTAACTACTACTTTGGATGAGTTTTTCATCACTGGATGGTGTCTGAAGTAATTCGTGCTCTATACAATATTACCCTAAACATCTGTACACTAACTAAATCTATGTTTTCAGGCATTAGGATATAAATGGTTGTACTCAACCAATGCTGGTGCTGCTGCTCTGTCTTCATGCCAGAATGAAAAGTGCCGTGAAAAGTAAGTGTGGAAGATGGGTCATTGAGAACCCAATATTGCAAATATTTATTATTAACTATTTCTTACAGTAGCATACAGAACAGTGGCATTTGCCACAGTTACAATGTCCTGCCCCAGTATGTAAGCTCACTCTTTGCTGTAAAAGCAATCTATCTCCTGTACTAAGAGGTTTCTTCAGTTTCTTAATACAACTCTTATCACTTCCACCTGCCAGTAAAGTTAAACTTCAAAAGGGCTTACAAGTAGTCTGTCAAAACCAAGGCATATTCATTCTGACTTATTTTGATGTATTTTAACCTTCCATGGAAAAGCATGAGTATTTTGTTGTAACCATTTGTTTTATTCTTGATTACAAGAGTTTAAAAAACAGTTCCCAATATCCTATGGGGAAAAAAGAAAAAAGAAAGAAACAAAATCCCCTCTAACCACAACAAAATTTAAGGCTAAAGACCTATTAAGTAAACCAAAATCTCAGTGCTAAATCTCTTCAGGAGTTAAGGACTCAGACAACTTTCTATTTCATAACAGGACTGGCTCTCACTACTCCATGCTGGAAATCTCTTGTAACTTTCCAACATCTGCACAGACTGGTCCATTTTAACAACTTTGCAATGCACTGGCAGTACAAACTATCTGATGTCCCTAGCATGTGCCTACCTGGTAATTTCCCCTGAGTCAAAGGGCCCCTATGTGGCAAAGGAGACACTGCATCACTGGTCTCCCACATGCCTCAGGACATTTTTCTGTTCCTCTGCTCACCAGGTACCAGGGACACTGTGGGGACCACGAGCAGACCAGAACTGTAATGACTCACCTCTTTCCTACTGATCCCAGGACCACGGGGCCACAGAGATGGCCAGAAGCCCTGACTTTCACTGTGCCATCAATGCTCAATTGTAGCTGTGCCAGCCAGGGGGGGAGGCTGAATGGATCACTTTCAGATCAAGCACTAGTGATAGTATTTCATACCTAGCTGATACCAATCCACCCTGTTATGTGGTACCCAAGAAAGTAACAAATGCTCCCAACTAGTTTTTGCTCATTCTTACTATACCATAGTGAGGGCACAGGTATTCTGAGGTTAGAGGACTTACAGCGATACAAAGTGAATGCTAGCAAAATGCTGTACCACAGACATACCTTACTGAGACAAAAACGTTCCTATGCCATAAATGCAAAAAAGTAAGCTTAAAAATATCCTGCAAAGGAAATATAACCATAGGAAACTCCAACAACTGGTGCTACACTGATACAATCCTCTTTTTTCTCCCCTCAAAAGACAAACCCCCATCCCTCAAAACCAAATCATGAAGAACTTTCCTTCTGCTAAGAACCTGACACCATCTTTTCTCCTAAGTTCAGAAGTAACCTTGTCACAATGACAACTTTTATCATTCACCATTATAGCACACTACATCTTTGAAACTGTCATCCCAGAAAGAAGTATTTAATTTTAAAGCAATGCTTTTTGGCTAAATGTAGGTCATATAATAGTATTTATAAAATATAAGTGAAAAAATATTATGAATATGAAAAAATCTGAATTATTCCATTGCCCTTTTTCGAAATTACTTTTGAAACTGTTTCAGGAAATTTATATGCTATAACTCTGTGTAACTTTACTAATGCTAATGGAACTATATTCATTTGCATCAACTTAAAATCTGGCTTATCATTTTTTAATAGAAACCATTCCTATATGGAATTCAGCAGCTGAATGTTAATGCCAAGGAGCTCAAAATAGCAATTAAATAAAAATGATTTTCAAAGTTTCAGGTATAAAAGGCTTGGAATTCAAGGATACCCCATAAATAGAAGAAATGCAGTAATATCTCTGTTCTAGTCCTACTTCTCTCCTGAAATAATTGGAAATTTGCCAGTTTTGATGGGGGCAGGAATTTTTGATTCAATTCTGTTGCAAACATGTTCCACCATGTTACGGAGATGTTTGTTCCCATACATCCCTCTTGCAAATATCTGAAGCTCTAAATTTTGATTTTGTTATTATAAATTAACCATGATATGGATTTTAAAAAATGAGACAATAATGCAAATAGAATTTGGCTGAACAGAGAAATTAAGTTCCTGGTGTTCAGAAATGAACAATTATTACACAGATCATTCCAAGGAACAACTTCTGGTTTTAATAACCCACATAGTCACTTGGACACAACAGCATCAATTTCTTATGTGGACAACTGCTAGTTTGCATGCCATTGATTGATTAAACACTCAATACAGCATTAGTAATCATTCCAGAAAAATCACACCTCGTCCATGGAAAGAAAAAGTAATTACCTGTGTAGTACAGGATATGAGAACACATTTTTCAAAGTAGATTGTTCCTATTGGACCTGCTTGCGAGTTTGTGGGTTTGTCCAGAATCTTTATGGGAATGCACCATGTCTAATATTTTGCTGTGAAGAATGTTAAAATGAAATTTTAGCTAGACTTTTACTAACCTCTTCACCAGCAAAAGCCAGCCGGTTAGTAGTCATATGTGGGAGTTGAGATTGGTATTTCTACTGCTTCCTTCTCATTGAACTGATAAGCTGTTGATTGTTACAAAATATCTCTTTTTATTTTGTTTTCTCCAAAATATTTGGCAGCTCTAGTTGTCATTTCAAAGCCAAATAACCACCAATACCCAAACCTCACACTTTCTGCCCCTACAGAACTGTTATTTTCTGACCAACTCTTCTTGTTATACATGCAACAGACTCCTACCAGGATTATTAAAACAACTTTAGAAGCTATAGATTATCTGACAACAGGTCTACCCAGTTTTATCCTAGGGTATAGACGAAGATCAGCATGAAAAATGCTGAATTGCAAGCAATTCATGTAGTTTTTCCTCACTGGACCTATAACAAGAATGAATAACAAACTCTTAAACTATGTCCATTTTTAAAATCTACCTGTAGTTTGAGACTGTCTATACTAGTTGAGTGAAAAAAGAGCATAATAATAATAATACCACCAGATTAACAAAAATGGACCTTTTTCATGTAAAGCTTTTTGTGATCAGAATCTGCAAAAAAAATTAGACTAGGATCAAAATAAAAGCCATCACTACTTGAGTATATTAATAGGAAATAATAAAAATAGATATCAAAATCAAGAAGCTGCACACCTCAAATTTAACATGATACTATTTTTAGACCGTGGTGTCTTATTCTTGAACTGTTCTTTTATATCTGTCCTATGCTTCCATGAACAACTTTACAGGTATGTAAAATCTGTTAACTTCGACAGGATCATGAATGAAACATGAAGTTATTCATACTGCATAGACCTACTGGCAGTAGCTCTACAGGAGCTATCCATTTTATGTTGTTATGTTCCAGCAGCAATTTTGAGATCATTATTGACCATGAACAAGGAAGAATCAGAGGGCACAGAGCAAAGTTTTAGAAGCTCAGGTGTCTACACATCTTACCTGAAGATAAAAACTAGGCATGTGATGTCACAAGACATCCCAAAAATCTCCTTAATTCTTCAAAATTATTGCAGATGTAGTTTTGCTGCAATCTGATGTTCTCTTTTTAGGTTCACCAGTTGTGTTACAACATGATTTAGGGCCTAACATTGCAGTTACAGATGTTAGTTCACATATGTGGGTTAGTACTAGTAGGATGGAGACTGAAAGCTCCTCAGGGCAGGGACCTTATTTTTGCAGCAGCACTTTAAACTCTCGGTACCTTTCAGATTATCCTATGAAGAATACCACAAGACAGCCTCAAAAACATATTTCAAGAAGTCTTGGTAAAAATAGAATAAGGGATGTGAAGTGTCATTAAAAGTGAATCAAGCAACATCAGCACCAAGTACTACATGAATGAATGCTACTTTCAGTCCAGCTGCTCACAATCACGGCTTAATTCCACTGTACATGGCAGAAACTCCCATGTAAAACAACTTTTTGGTGAGCAACAGCTGACCTGCCCAGCTGCCAGCTCTGTGGCCTCGGCTCAGGCCATGGTGCCTCGGGTGCTACCTTCTCGCCCTGCTCCCTGTGGGCGTGCAGGCAGAGCTGGTGCCCATCCCAGAGGGCATCGCAAAAACTGTGCCGGGGGCTGGATCCTGCACCGAAGCACGCACCGGAGCGGGCGGGAAGCACGGGCCGAGGCCGGCCGGGTCCCCAGGGCCCGCCGCCCCCCCGGCACATGGTGCTGCCGGCACCAGGTGAGGAGACTCAGCTGCAGGGCCGGGCAGCCGCTACCTCGGAGGCATCAGCCAGCTTCCGAGCTGCCCTCTCTGGGCTCCTCCGGCCGGACCAGACTCTGCTGCATTTCCTGTCGAATCCTCTGTGTTCTCCCCGCTCTTCCCTCCACAGACGGACCCTCGGGTTCCCAGTCTTGCTTCCCCGCTTACTTTTCGAGCGGGGTTATAAACAAACACGTTCAACCCTCCCGAAACGTTTCCAGCCTCAAAACTTTCTTAGCAACCGCGTCTCCCCACTGCTCCGCTGCGGACGTCTGCCTGCTGCCTCCGGCCCCGCTCCTGCCTCCGGCCCCAGCAACTGTCAAGCAGGAGCGCCGGCCCGGCGCGCACTTACCCCGAAGCAGAGCGGGGACCGAGCAGCCCATGAGGACCCAGAGGGAAAGGCGCGGAAGCAGCGGCCGCAGGCTCCTCGGCAGACAGGGAATCATCGCGGAGCCGGATCGGCACGGGAGGGGGGCGCAGGGCCGGGCAGGCAGCGGGAGGCCGCGGCAGGGCTGGGAGCGGGCTGCGCGGCTCCGCGGCTCGGGACCGCGGGTGACTCACTGAACACGGCACTTCGGCGCTGCAGGGGAAACAGGAAATCTTAAACTTCGCAAACAGCTGGGCAGGACTTTCTTACTCTTACAGTAGTTCCTTCTCCCCCTTCCCACAGCCACCCCCTCCCCTGCGCTCGCCCTTTTTCTTTCTTTCTTTCCTTTTTTTTATTTTTTTATTTAACATGAAACCTCACCCAGTTTGGTGTCAATCATCTGCCAGAGGCCAGCCCCAATCAGGTCCGGCTCTCCCCCTGCAAGCGCGCCAGGACCAGCCTCGACGTGCAGCCCGGAGCCCTGCGCCTGCCTCTCTCCCTGCCTCCCTCCCTCCGCCCTGAGACGAGGACCTGGCACAGCCGCAGCTTGCGCTGCGGAGCCCTGGAGTGGCTCCTTCGCTTGCGAGGGGGCTCAGGGTCCACGGAAAAACGTC
Source organism: Melopsittacus undulatus (assembly GCF_012275295.1). Taxonomy (NCBI): domain Eukaryota; kingdom Metazoa; phylum Chordata; class Aves; order Psittaciformes; family Psittaculidae; genus Melopsittacus; species Melopsittacus undulatus. Next base: position 131,901,258 of record NC_047527.1, read on the forward strand.
AGCTAAAACGGTTCCTCCTCCTCACCAGTTGACAAGGGCCCAGTCTTGTCATATGAGGCACGGAGGCTCTTCCTTGTGCCCTTATTCCCGACCTTACCGATGCTGCTGCAGCCTCTTTCCCCCTCTGCAGACGTAGTTTAGAAAGATGGACATAAGCCCCAGATGAACTAAAGCCAGAGGAGGCTGAAGTCAGGGTAATAACAGGAAACGTTCACATAGACTAGCTGGGCATTCAACTTGCACATGTTGAAGCTGACTGAGACAACTTGTCACCTACCTCGTTTTGGTTTTTTTTTTTTTGCATTTTGCTCCCAGATGAGCTGTATATGCAGCACTTGGTCCCAAGTGCTGCATATGTGACAAGATCAAGTTCTTCTCCAACCCTCTGGAGCAGATTTACAAGAGATTTTGCCTTCTCCAGAAGGCAGAAATTGCCTACAGAATTCAGGGAACAGGATCAGACTGGCAATGCTAGTTTTGCATGGCCCAGACAGAACCTCTAGACTCTCAATTTGAGTAAGACCTGAGCTTTCTGCCACTATAAATCCAGCCATTGCAAAGCCAGCAGTTGTCTTGAGATTCAGACTCTTCCTTCCTCTCTAAGTGTCTGGGCATTGATTGAAAGGCAAACTGATGCACCTGGGAATAATTTGAGTGTGTCTTAAAATTCTGTTGATTTGCTTTTGTGTAGGTTACAGCATGAGTTAGAGATACCAACCTGGCTATTTCAGGAAATAGGCTAAGTCCTCAGGGAGAATATATGTAATCATGCTCTGAATGTCCCATATCAACTCTGTATGAATTTGGAAATGTTTGCATAATGCATTTGATTGGCCTATAACAGACTTTAAGAAAACCCTCATTGTGATACGTAAATTTAGGTTTAAAAACTCCCTAAATGCTTATTTTCACAGTGCAGTCCCAGTTTATGGTGCAAATTCTCATAAACCTCTCCAAGAGCATTTTCCTTTCTCCACCCCCTTTAAATACAGTCAAGATTTGCTTAAACACAGTCACCACCTTCTAGAGTTAAGAAAAATGTTGGATTCCCCTTTGAGCACAGGCTGGAGTGTTCTTATCAGTTCCTGTGCACCAGCTCTGTGCTAGAAGCTGGCTGTGTTTTCAGTAATCCACTTAAGTGAAAGCATTTCTCAGCCTCCATCAGTATATAGTGTATGCTGTATACACTTCTCCCTCCTTGTAGCTGTCAAGCAGCAGGTACCAAAGAGTTGCTGTTTGCTTGGAAAGTTGTCTGTGTATACTGATCTCTCCTTTTAGTTTTCGGTGACTGACTTCCAATGTGAAAAGAAGCTTAAAAGCCATTAAATACAGATTTAATGTTACTAATCAAACCAGTCATGACTCAAGCGTGACTTGCTAAGCTGGCCTCTGCCTCACTTGCATCTCTCTCCCTTGCATGAATGCCATGGCTGTTTTCCTACATAGGTATTTTTTGACCAGTATCTCAGTTAGTGTCTGGTGATAGGAGAGGGGCTTGCAGGATATGGAGGCCTTGGGGAGGGTTGTACTTGGGTCCCCAGTAGTCTCATATCCCTGACTGCAGCCTGGCATCACAGCCTCTCTCACGTGAAAGGATATGCTGCCTTTTCCACAGGAAGTTAGGAGTCTATAACAGGTGGATTTCAGGAGTCTGATATCTCCATATAAGCAATGTTTTTATTTCCAAAGACATCATGCTGGATTGTGCTACATCTGTACTTGGGATGTTCAGAGCCCTTGAGGGTGGTAGATGCTACTAGAAGGTTTTTGCATGGAAGGAATATGTCTTACCTGGATATCCATATGATTTGTAGTATTTAGTGTGACCAAGGTCAAGGTGGAAGTTAAAGTAAACCCAAAATGGTTCACAGATATGTCCCACACAGGCTTACTAACAAAAGCTCACGTCCTGCTTTTTTGAGTATTACAAACTTCCCTGTTAGAGGCCAAAATGCAGCTTAATCAGGATTTCCTGGACAATCAAAATATATAGAACAAGACCAAGCTGGTCATTTCTTTCCATTTCCTTGTTCATAGTTCCCAGATCCCTATTTGCAGATGGCAGTTTCTTACTTCTAGATTGAAACTGTGAATATTTAACCTCAGCCTGAGGTAAGAAAGAGCTGGCTTCAAAGAGTCACAGATTAAAGCTGCAAATAATTAACTGCAGCCTTACAGGGTAAGGAAGGATCAGCTAATTTCAGTTTGCTCCTTAGAAAGGCAAAATATTGAAGCATGACTACTGTATTTTCTTTCTGACCCCCAGAAAGAGATACCCATTATACAATCTAGCACCTCTTGTACCTCAGGGCCTCCAGGTGAAAACAAGCTAAGTGTTTCTTGCTGCAGTTTTATTTACAGCTTTTTTAGAACAGTCCATAAAAAGTATGGACTAAGAATTATCTCTCTTTATTATTCCAACCATTTCTCATCTTGCAGTATCATATTTCTGTCAAAATCCCATGTGAACTACAGCGTTATTCTCATATGAAGAACACTTTCAAGCTTCTACAAAACTTGCAATGTTACTAAAGTCTATAGTTTCACTGTACTGAACATACACTTTGAGCCCAAAATCGTTCTACCCACAGCCAAGAACCGCTGAAGTAAAACCATTATTTTGATTATTTCATTAGCTCCACTGCTGCTTTGATTAAGACAACCTACTTCCCAAGTCCACTTACTCAAAATTAAACAAGGCCTATACAGTTGCACTAACAGAATGTAATGTTCGTGCCTATATAAAGCTGACATATGTGGCTTAGGGTGAAGACATCTCACCTTACTTTAGCTGTCTACGAATTAGCCTTAAAGTGAAATTCTAGGATATGACTGCAACAATCTAGCACCTTTCCTGACATCTAAAGGAACAGTTTCATTTGACTGTAGTGGGTTAGTCCCTGGTCAGGTTCAAGGACCAAAGGATGAAGGCTGGATGAATAGAACTGCCATTACAGTGGCAGCAAGCTATTAGGTCACCTACATTCCCTCAGTCACCAGAGAATGGAAAATAGTCTAGGTGTTTTAAAAACCTCTAGACACATGAGCTGACAGCAGAGAGTATAGTTAGCTCAGACATCTACTTTTTAGCTATCTGATGTTAGATTACATGAATCCTGAAGAAAACGTTCTTTGAATTGTATACATCATAAAATGTAAGCTACAAGGTGGTTTACTCACTGGCAATCATTGGAGTTACTGCCTGTGATTTTTGTTGTGAATGAAATACAGCAATTGGATACATAGTATGCCGATACTGCCTTGACAAAACTACTAATGATGTAGCTGGAATAAGTAGTTTGACTGAAATAAAAACATTGATTACTTTCAAAAGAAAAATAGGAAATCTGCTTTGAAAAAGTTGACACATCCCATTTTGATATGATACAGGTCAGATTTTATTTTGAAGCAGTCCATTTAGTTTTGAATTTTTTTTGTTGTCTCCTTGTTGCATATGAAAACAAAACATGGGAGCAATGTACAACATTTTGATTTCACTGCAGTTAAGGAAGAGGTTTGATTTCAGGGAAATTCTGCTATTTCAGTTCAAATCAAAGTAAAATTTTGTAACTCTGTATCATTTACAACTCAAAACTTCTGTCCCCTACAGTGTTCTGTTCACAAAGCTGACATTTGCCTGCTAATTTTCAAATTGAGGGTGCTTGGCATGGAGTATTGGCCTTTCAGTGTGCTTGGTAAAAGTTCTGTCTGTCTTGTGCATAATTCACTGAAGAACACATAGTCCTCTTCAGAGCAGTGTTAAACTATGGTGCCCTGTATCACTGCTTGCATCATATTTCCCTCTTAATTTAGGTTATCATAAAGCACAGAATTATAGATACTGTTAAATGCAGTTTTCTTCTTTTGCATAATTGCTGGTTTCAACTTGTTACTAATAATTTGCAGCATTATGAGAACACACACAGCCTCAAGCAAGGACATTTACAAAAGGTTACATTCATTGCAAATTGTTTTGAAAGACTCATAAAAAGTGTTTGGACTTAACACAACATTATGCTTATCTCACAGATATAATCAAATTAAAACATCTGCTGTGTGTAATCATTTGTCAAAAGGCAATCAGCTTGTTATCAACTTCTGCATACATCAGAGGCAGCAAGAATAATGTTATCTTCAAGATTTATCTTAGTAATGCTCTCTGTACAAATCTCATGAATGATACCTAGGAAAATAAAGTTTTGAAACATTATTCAGATTAGCAATATACTCTCAGCGCACTGCTGTTCACATGATCTCTGAATTTTAGCTATAATGCAAATCAACCGTTTTAAGCTTTACTGAACTGGCTTATTCTGTGTTTACCGCGGATGTATAAATACCTCTAATAGTGAAACCAGAAGTCCTTACTGTCAGAAGAGATACCATTCCTGCAGAGCTTCACAGGAAGCAGCATTAATCTCACCACACAACCTTTTACATGAAGAATTCCATTCTGATGTTTCAAAAGCAAACTACATTGGATAATTTTATACAGTTTTCTAAGGTTTCTTGTACTTCTCACAATGAGCAAACTTGCACATTTCCATAAGCATGTTTTATCTTTTGTCTTAACTCTTTTACACATACAAAGAAGTAGTAAAACTAAGTGTAGATGAAGTGTCATTTTTAAAAGATATGGAACCAAATTATTACAGATATACTTGTGAGATAATTTGAGTTGCTCAAAAACATGGTAGCGCGTGGAACCTGTCTCCATTACCACATAATTTGTAGTATCCATTATCATCAAAGCTTGTTATTTTAGGCTCTTCATTAGAAAAATTTGAACAGGGGATGCCAAGCCTCAGAAAATATGTGAAGCTATCAAAGAACCTAAGTAGCATGACACAGAGGCCCTTCTGTTTTATTTTTCTTCCTGGAACAAAAGGGAGTTGTGAATCTATGATAGATCATATCCCTAAATCTAATCTGAAAGAATCCCAGTACTTCAACCGCAAAGCCCCAGAACCGAGGAAAGTATCCTCCAACCCCACCAAGCAGAGGATCATGTCTGTGTTATTTAGGAATTCAGTACACTGCTGATGTTAAACTGACTCATTTTACCATGATCTTTAAACAAATTTATTTGAGAGAGCACAGCTGTTCATCTCAGGAAGGAAATGCATGGTTCTATAATTTTTGTCTGCAAGGCAACTTTTATGATCTGTGGTCACAGAAAGTGGCTACTGTGCTTTAGAGGTCAGAAGCAAGCAGTACAGGAGGTTCCACAATGCCTTGGGAGTTGTATGTTGCTCCAACAGAACTGACCCTGGAACAAATGGGGTAACTGTGGATTGCAAATAACACAGCTAATGCAATTCACTTTGCTATTTTCCTTTTCTGTGACTGAGCCCATCACCAAAATAGCCTGTGAGCCCCATTTTCAGGCTGTGCACACACAGTGTCCTGCATCTTCCAGCTGGTATGCCATCTCCCCAGTTAGAAGACAATCTTCATGCAATCCTACTGGCCCTGAACATTGGGCAGGAATTTCCCTTCACAACTCAGGCTACACTAGCCAGGCTAATGCCAATAGTTTTGATTCTTGTCTGAAGTTGTCTAATACTGGACAGTGAATATTACACAGTGCTCAACCGAAACTCTCAGTAGGTGTGAAGTTGCATCTGGTATATTGGGACAAGTCTTGGGGGCATTAAAGACTTCTGCAAGAATCAGGGATAGTTTGTTAATCTGCAGCCTCAGTGATATTCAAGGCTCTCTGCATTACTATAACAATATTGGGGCTATTAGGGAAAGCTTTAGTGCAATTTATACCCATTTTATTATCCTTTTACAATATTAAAGTGTTATAAATAGTCCTTGACATAACTGAGAATTAGATGCTTTGCAGTTAATAAAAGGTGCATGATTGAATTCACTGTCTATAGAGAAATAACACTATGCATTTTCTGCCAATCTCACATTTCTGGAGTGTCAATTCCCCAGATTCTATGTCCAGACACTGACTGCAGTAATGGAACAAATAAGCATTGCTGGTTTAAAGTCAGTCTTCACTATACAAAGGTGCATAACATTTCTTGCTCAACTTTGCCCAGTCTGTAAGAATGTTTTTCATGTCTCTGGTGACCTATGGCTGGAGAAAATGATTTGGCAGTTCCCCTGCCTACTACAAATTGACGTGCAATTGAGACTGATAAGGGATGAGAATGTGAGTGAATAGTTGCCTATTTGCATGATTTGAAGTATAGATAAGGACACATCTTGTTCAGTGCTACCACAGTTTGATCTTTGAATCATACAGCAGTTAGAGCCTTCCTGTCTTGAGGGACCACTGCCCATCTAATGTAAAAACTGCTTCGAAATTGAGGAGCTTTTAGGCTTTATGGTGAGGTAAACAAGACAGCCAGGCAATGGGGTGGGATGCTGCACAGAGAAATGTAGTGATGCTCATTAGTGAGTGAGGAGATCCTGTTGAAGTCAGACTGAATTTGCTGAAAAGCTTTTATAGTACTTATTACTTGATGCATGTATTTGCTTGCCATAAATATTGGCCTGGTTTTCGTCTCTGTCCTTTTCTGATGATTTTCTACTGTGAGTCAAAAATAAGAAAAGATTGAAAAATCAACTTCAATGATCTCCATCACAAATGAAAAGTAATTTACAGCTGTTTGCATGACATTACTCTTGTATTAGTTTCAGTGTTTTTCCTTTAAAGAGCATGCTGTTCTGAATTGGCATGTCTTTCTTTTCTTCATTTTGTTGTGGGTTTTTTGCCTTCTTTCCTTGGACTCCTTTTCCTTATTTCTCCCATACTCTAATATATCTTTCCTTCTTTTAGTTTATTCTGAGCATTTTAATCTATCTCCATTAACTTGTTCTCAGGGTGTCAATTACACACTGCTATTAAAAATCAATCATTTTATTTAACATCTTTGCAATTACTGCTGTTTCAAACTGTGGTACTGTTAGATTTAACAAGCTATTTCTCCAAAAAGTGCTTGTGTATTTCTGGGTGCACATTAATATTTCATTCAGAAGAGAAATTTCTGACTGTTACTTTCACAACTAGCAGCAACAACCGTCAGTTAATTTATCAGTGGTAAAAATTCTGGCTGTCATATAGTGCCTTTTAGTCAAAGCCCAGAATAAAGGGCATTGTGAAATGGGAGTGGCATAATATACTTTACAGCTCTTTTATTTGCCCTATTAACCACAGTGAAGAGCCCTAGCCCAGGCTGGTCCTCATTCCATTACTGCACTCAACAATTCTTCTAGTTATAGTCATATGTGCTGATAAGCTGATACATAAAGCACTGAAAAAAGCCATGTCACTGAGGTCTGATTTTTCTACCAGTGTAGCTGAGCTTGGCTTTCTGTACAGAAACTGTTTCCACCCCTCTCCAATCTGCTCATGAAGCATACTGGGGAGTAGAGATCCTATTTTCACTGCAAAACTGGGCATTTGACTCATGACAGTGCCAAACATCTTCCAGTGCAGTCCCACAGTTTGCCCTGGCTGTGAGCTCTTCAGTCCTTCCCAAGGACTGGATTGTTAGCTCACATGAATACTGCACTGAGAACTACTCCCAGACTTGCTTGATAGTCTCCTAGGAGACCCAGAGGAGACAAAGGTAGATTAGACTAACTTACAAAGTCAGATCCAGGTTACCAGTGCCTATGCTGACTGCAGTAAAGACCATGTAACTAAACTTACAGAGCTGTAGCAGGATGTTTCAGTCTCAGAGCTTCTCTTTTCTGTCCTGCCTTTCCCATTGCCATCAGTGCATTCTTCACCTGCTTTTTCCAGTTCCTGAGATCTCACTGATGCTCTTTCTAGCCTCCCTGATCTCCTCTTGCTGCCACTGCCTGCTCAGCCTGGCTTGCTGGGCAGCAGCACCAGCTGTCAGGGTTTGATATACTTGCTTTGGGCTGCTGTGCCCCTTGATGTGTCCCTGCCCGTCCTGTATGGGTCACCCTCCATGGCTCTTGTGGAAGCTTTTATATGGTATTTCATGTAAAGTTTCTTAAAACCAATAAGAATTCAAGAAAAACATCAGTCTGTAATCTGAAATACCTATTAGGTCACTGTTTAACTTCTTTCCATACTTAGCTGCTGTGGGCAAGAGAACTTAAAAGGCAAATATGATTATTGGAACTAAATTGCTTTTAATACTTCAGTTAAAGTTTGCTGGTGCCACAGTCGTGTAATCATTGACAAGGCTTTTCATCACTGACTTTCTACATAGAAAATGTGGAGTAAGTGCTGTCTTGGACTCTAAAAATTTGTGTATCTAGCTGCTGCTTATTGATGAGTTCTGATGTTTGTCCTCTTGGGTGTCAGTGAGAACAATAAGAATCGGCAAAAAACAAATTTATACAAGTATTTTTCCTTCCCTTCCCCATACCAAGCCAGACATGGCTGTCAGCCCAATCATCTAGTACACAGGCCCCAAAAGTCTTCAGTCATGCAGAACATCCCCTGAAAGTCACAATTCCTTCCATGTGCTATGACAAACGGTGCCAGCTGTGCTTGTTTTGCATGATATAGCTGGAGCACAGAGCCAAGGTCTGCTGCCTTCCTGTTTTCTGCTTACTCCTCACCCACCTCACAGCAAAGGAAGCCATGTCTTTGAAGAGGCTTCACTGGCAACCTGAAAACAGCTTATGGAGGTGATGAAGAGAGCAAGATACCATTCTGCCTGTCCTACATAGACATGTAGACCTTCACCTCAATGAACTGCAAGTCATGTAACTGTAAATATAACTCACCTCAAAACCTTCCACTGGAGAAAACAGCTGGAGGTAACCACTAGAGGGCCCTAAGTCTTCCCCCCGTTTTTCCCTCCCTGTTGATTTTCACCCCAAAAAATTATGGGTTTTACATCAGAATAAACCACTAAAGCTGCAGAGTTGCACCAATCATGCCAACAGCTTGCTCTTCTCTTCAGGGAGCCATACAAGCTCTCTAAGAATCCTAAGAGGAAACCCAATAATTCTTACAGACTAAGAGACATATTACTCCCTGTTGAAGTGCTAGAAGATCCTCAGCTGGAATGCATGGTGGAGAAAGAGATCCCTGGGAAGCACAGGCAAATTTCTTTTCTCAGGGGTGATCATTACAACATTAAAAATAAAACCCCAAAAGTGTTAGTGCTTACAGCACTGAGCAGATTTTTAGGCAAGGATGTATATCTATTATTTCAATTGTTGCTTTTAGTGTGTGGTAACTGAAGGGACAAGATGGGGGATAACTCATACTTCTGTGGACATGTTTTCTCATGTGTTACGTAGAAGTAATAACTACTAACCTACAGTGTGGATGAGACTTATCTATTTGGGCATATAAGGTAGACTTTACTCCCCAGGTGGAAAGCACCATACATATGTACGTCATATTTAGATTACATTTACTTCATGTTTAGATATTTAAAGTACTTCATAATTCTAGCATGTTTTATTCTACATGGCCTTCCAGGTGCAAATTTTTTTTGCAGTGTTTGTGTTGGTGACTCTTAAGTAGACATCTGCAGTATCAAATTTGATTCATCTGGGGCATGCTAACATCACACTTACTGTTTGCAACTCAATGCTAGTCATAGACCAGCAATGTGAGCTTCCAGGTGTGAAAGAAGTGGTGACAACTGAGAGCTGGCAGGTGCTGATAAAACATGTGAGCCAACATGCGATAAGCAGGAACCAGTGTGAACTTTGGTTTCAAAGCCTAGTGCACGTTTGCAAAGGCTGCCTTTTCAGCCCTAGAAAGGAGTTAGAGGTTGTTTTGCAGCAGCCACAGAATAACCTTCTGCTATTGTGCTACAAAGGATGCACACCGCTTTTAGCTTCTGCAAACCAGCTTACCACAGACTTCCTTGTGGGCTTACCCCTGCTGTGTTGATACTACTGTACACAGGCAGCTAGGCTGCTCTGTGTATGCAGCTGGTGGGGGGCTTTCCGCCTCCTTTTACAGCAGGCAGTCGTTTCTGGCCCTCATCTACACCACTTTAGGAGATGGGCCCCAAGTTGTGAAGTCTGAATCCGGATCCAAACACAATTTTCTTCAGCAATCAGAGGAGATCTCATCCTAGGTTTGGGTTTGCTCTATTCAGACGAAAACCTAGCTGCAAAACTTGTCTTCCAACCAAAACCCCATCAAAGCTTTAGGGTCTGGGGTTGTCGTTCTGGTTCAACTCCATTTCTAGATGTTTTTGAAAAATATATGTGTACAAAAGTCAGTACAGTTTTGCTTTCTTGACACTGATTTAAAAAAAAAATCATTTAGATCATAAGTAAGATCACTGCCAACTGGAATTTTCCTGAATTTTCCTACACACCTAATGTTTTGTTGCTCATCAGATACCTTAGATCTGTAGAAATCTCCATTTGTGATTTCATTTTATTTCATTATTTATATTAGACACAGGGCCTTCTCTGTTTAGTATTAACTCAAGAAACATGTTCAGAAAAAAGTCCTTGTTTGGTTTGATCTCATACATTCCAGTAGTTTCTTCTGGGGTGGTGGGTTGTTTTCTCTAACATATTTAGCTTTGAGATGGGATAATAGATGAGAATTGACTGCCAAGTTATTCTATGGCAATGATTTCTATGTTTCTGCCGTCATGTAAACCCAAGGCCCAACCCTAGCAGGCGAGAACTGATGGTGCACAGAATGGCTCAGGACACTGGATGTCTGAGGAAGCTGACAGCAATGTACAGAGAGCACAGCACTCCTGAGGCTCACACAGCAGTTTTTAGAACAGTTGTTGCTCTTACCTCTGCATTGGAAAGGGCTTGGGAAGACATCTTACTCTAGGAAAAATGTCTTTTTAAAGCGTATGTTATTAGTTATCTGTATTTGTTTGTAACAGAATTAAAATTGAAAGGGTTGTGCTCACTGAGCAGCACAAAAACAGCAGCTGGCTTGAAATGAAATGAGCTCAACTTAAACATGCTCAGCTTCAGATACATGGTAAGCAATTTACTGGTAAAAGAGTGATAAAGATTATTTGTATAAGCAGTCGCTTCTCCAGCCGTGTAGAAAGAAACACTATCAACAGCAGCGGGTGGCTGTGGTCACTGTTCAGCAGTCTCAGTGACCTCTGACTACTAAGCACTCCTCCACAATGCTGCACAGTGCTTCCGGGCTGTTGACAGCCCCTGAAACACACCAGCAGTTTCTGTTCAGTCTGTATGAAACTTCATCTTGTTGGATGAAGAAAATCATATATCTCAGTTTTATTTTAAGGGCCTAGTAATGACAGCTGGTTTTTAAGTGCTTAGAAAAACAGCAAGAGCAAAAGGACTCTATCAGACTTTAGAGATCAGAACAGAGCTCTGGGAAAATCTGCAGTTCCAGCAGCACCTGTCACATCAAGGTACTATGCATGTAGGTTAGGCTGCGTAAGGAAGGAAAGAAGAACAAATTCATGTGGTTACTTATGATCATGCCTCAGTTCTGTTACTGCTCCTACCATGTGAGTACAAGCAAGACACTTAAGATTTCAACATACCAAAAAACAGATTTTGCAAGAAGCAAGTTATTAAGTGCTCATGTTGGAAAATAAGACACTTAGAATACTTCTGCATTTATGGTTTAGTGTGAGGTGTTATGGTTTAGTGTGAGGTGTCCCTGCCCATGGAACTAGATGATCTTAAGGTCCTTTCCAACCCTAACTATTCTATGATTCTATGAAAGGGGTAGGGAGCATTTGTGAAGAGGTCAGCCTTACAATACCAGTGTTGTGAAGCTCATGTAACTAGGGACACTTTCCAGAAACTGAGAAGTGGTCAGAGAATTAGCTGGATAAAGTAAAGTCCTTTGTTAGCAAGGCGATGTTTTTAACTCTTTCCACAGATCATCTTTTTTACAAGCAGAAATTCCCTAGCCATATTGAAATGTTTCAGGCTTATTACAGTGCCTGCACAAGTGAAGTAGATATTTATCGAAGTGGTGAGGACTCTCTTTGCCGTTCAAAGGACTAGTATATTTACTGTCTATGTGAAGTAGTCCTTAAATAAGAAAAGAATTGAATTCTATAAGAACTAAGAAGGTTGAGTTATTTCTCAAGAGAAACAGGAGCACACCCCTCTGTGCCCCTTCCAGAGCCATCAGAACTGGATAACCTCTGCAGAACAACTTCCAGCACCACAGGGCAGAGGGAGAGGTGACCCTCTTCCAGGTAATGAAGCTTGTCTTTCAGTTGTATATTGCCTTTTCTAGGAGAATTAGTGTATCTAAATCTTCTATCACAAAAAGGCTATTCAAGCTGATGGCAATACTTCAGTATGCTATCCATTAATGGAAAAACCTTTCCCATTCTTTAAATTAAAAGAAAAAAAAAGACTAAACCCAAACAAACCAGAAAAATTTAAAGTTCTGTGAGCTGCTGGATATTTGGAACAAGCTGATATTTAGCTCATTTCATTCTCACAAACTAATTTGTCCTGCCTTTTCATTACATGTATTTTCTTTTCTATACAGTACCTTCCAAATGTGTATTGAAATGCTTAGAATGTAGAATTTCTTTCAGTAAAGTAAGTTCAGGCAGAATAATCTGCAATGGAATTTTTTTAATTAGAGAATTGTTGGAGAGACTGCCAAGGGAAACAAGAAAAAGTGCCACCCCTTTTTAAATGGGTGGAAAGATGTTCTTGGAGAGTTACGTGCTGAGACTTCATTTGTAGCATAATGTCTTGGCACTGTACAATATTCTGTTTGATTGCTGTGGTAGCAGACTTACCTACAATGGTTTCACAGAGAGATTAAAGCCAGGAAAGCAATTTTTACTCGTGACAACTAGAAAGAAATGGCTCACCAGTGATAATAAGTGGTTCTTCAAGGACTACTAGTCTACACAAGCAGATTAGCAGAGTTAGCAAGAGTTTTTGCAGCAATGCCATCTGGCCTTCCTTTGGAGGAGAGTGCTGTACACGTATGACTTGTTCAGATAGAGCACTGCACAAATGCATTGTTTAAAACTGACTGATATTTGTAATGAGGTTCGTGTTCAAGTTTGAGCACTTTTGCGATTTGTTAGCACAGTGAATTCCACAGGTGACTGGGTCTCCTCTGAGTTTTGGCAAAGAATAAAATATGGGCAGTGAAACTGAAATGTGTTCATCCTTCTTCTTTGAACAAATCATGCCTTTCTCAGAGGTTCTTGAACTGTAATCAGAACCAAATAGATGAAATCAGTGTCTACAGAGAGAGATCTGTGAACTTATTTACCTTTGCTAATATCAATCTACATTGGACAATCAGGGCTCAGTGTGAATCTTTCTGGAAAGGGTGAAGGCATTAGTGCTCCTTTAGCACAACTAGCAAGGTGCTGCTTTTAATACTAAAGCAAAATACTAAACCATTCCCCAGGGCCTGTAACTACTATGCTGTTATTTACTCCAGGTGATTTTGTAATTTCTAATGTCAGTCATCCTAAATTACTGAAGTCTTACTGGGTAGCAAGAACTCTCACACTGGAAGCGTAAGCAATTCATATTGCTCAGCTGATCAGGAATGTTGTTTTCCTTCAGTGTGAGCTATAGCCATTGGATCCATGTGACACCCCTGGGAAATGACTCCTCTGTGTTGCTGTTGCACAAAGGAAGGAAAATAGGGAAGCAGCAAATATAGCAGATTTCCCTGATCTGAGGAAGTTGCAGAAGAAACGTTCTGTATGATTTCCCTAAGAGGATGTGTTGGATCAACCAGCTTAGCCCTGTATTCCCCAGGAGTTCCACTTGTCCATAATATTAGAAAGGACTGGGATTCGGTAAAGACCTTTTAGGAAATTTAAAGAAATACATATTTTGGATGCTTTCAAAGGGAAACATCTACTACTGAAATCTTGAAAAAACATTTAGAATTTTCTCAAGTGTTGATCTTTCTGGTTTTGCTGTCAGTCCTCTCTGCCCTGCACACTCCATTTGGCCCCTAAAAGGACTGAATGGAGGAATAATTAGAAAACCACCAAAGTTTAATTTCAGACTGCCCTGAAGTATCTTCTTCAGATTTGAATTAAAAACCCCACAAACATAATTTTCAAAATAACTCAACTTTTTCATTAAAGAAAACATGCAATTTATTTCTTTTCATTAACTTTTGGGGGTTTTAGAAGTACTGGCAATAACTGTGATGACTGTTATTACTATCCTTCTATAAGGAACACAGCAGCTTTTGTGACAAGGTTCAAAAGATTAATTAGAACAGCTGGAGATAGGAAGAATGACATAGATAACTGTAAACAACTTGCCACATTAGCTTGTTTTCCTAAGTTATCTTTCTTGTTGATGTTTTCCACATCCAATAAAAGTGATTGTATATAAATGAAAAGTATGGACAGTGGTCAGATTTGAAGCGCCCACAAAGCATTGGAACTGCTGTATATTCCCCCCTACAGAGAATGAAGAACAGTGGTACTTCCTTGCTCTCTTCAGAGCTTTCTCATCAATCACCAGTTTGATGTGCTCATCTGGTGGAGTTCAGTTGAATACACAGAACCAAAACATTGACAGTCATACATACATACATGCATACATACATACATATATACATATCTTCTACCAGCTTTTACTTTTTCTACTTTGTGAACTAACTACATTTATCAGATACCCAGTTTAGACTGTGAGGTTGTCCCAGAGCATAACAAATCTTTGTTTTCCCAGTGTATATCACTTAGCTAGATATGAATGCAGCCAGAATGGTGATGGAAAGAGAAACTGGGGGATTGCTTTACAGATACACAACTACTCTCTTGCTATATAAACAGCCAAGGTAACAGCCCCTGATTGGTGTGAATGAGCTTTTAATCTTCTTCTCCATATAAATCTGTGTTAGCTGCAAATTTACAGCTGCCTTTGTGTCATGTGAATTCCAGACAGATTTATTGCTTGGTTTAGTTCAAAGCAGCTCTCTGTTTCCCAGCTGGTGCTTCACAACTTGGGTTCAAGCATGTCTCCAAATTCTGAGCCTGGTCCATACAGCTAGGTAAAACCTTTGGTCATGAACCTTATAAATCTACAAGGTATTCTAAAATGTAAAAGAATGGAGGCAAGCCTGTTTGCCCATGAATTTTGCTTGTGGTGGGAATACTGACTCAGGGATGATTTCTACTTTAAAGACCAAAGGCTTTTTTGCTATGCAATTTACATATTCTTGCATGCTTTTTGAAGTCTTGACCTCAGTGCAGTAAGTCTGCTTATTCTCACTTCCATCTAAGCCTTCTGCATCAACCCTTACTGCCCTTCTTTTCCAAAGAAAAATGTGCCTTTTTAATGAAGTATTCCTTTTAGTTTAGTTTACTTTTATCCACGTTCTTTATTATCATATGAAAACTACCCTCTCTACAGTGGTTTGACCTGTACGCCCTTGGATTTAGTGACTTGTCAAAATAATCCTAAATATGAAACTATTTCACTGTTTTAGAAGCAAGCTCTAAATACTACTTTCTTCCACTCTCCTGTGTTTTCATACTAAATGAAACAGTTACCTTTACTTGATTAATTACATCAGAAACACAATATCTTAACAACCTCAAATCAAGTTTGAAGCAACAGAGAACATCTCAGTATTTAAGCATTTTCAAACAAACTGTATTCCACAGATAGCAAGTGAATAAACCACATGAACTGCCTTCTGCCCTCAGGAGGTCTCACTCATGGAACTTTAGAATTCAAATTGTTTTAAAACTAAAAGTACTTGAAAACCTTTATGGCCTCCTTTGACAAAAAAGTAACCAAAGCTGGAAAGAGCCTGAAGGCGGAAAGATCAGCTACCAAGTCTCAAACCCTAAACAGAACAAGGTACTATCTGAATACCTTCCACAGGACATCAAAAACAATAGCAAAGTCCTTGGTTGCCTCAATGGGATTCTTTGCATATGCTCTGTAGGATCAACATTCAAGAAGTTTTGGATTGTTCCTTTTTTTTTTTTTTTTATGTGGGAGGAATCTGGGAGAAAGGAGGAAAGGGCTATGGAATAAAACCAGCTGTTGAATTATGTCATCTATGGTAATAAGCTCCACCTCTCCACCTACCCAATCAGATAGGAAAAACTGTAATATTTCATGAAGAGAATCAGAATCCAGCAGAACATTCCACAGCAGGATTACCATGGCAAGATGTGCAGACACAGCAAAGTAGAAACAGATTCATATTTGAGTAGTTCTCACATTTTTTTTTCTGAACGTCATGATCTGAAGCACATCAGGGGTATGCAGCTGTCCCTGACATTTCTTCAGTTACTTTGAAGATTATGGCCAAACCTGTAAGCAGGTACTGAAAATGGAAGCCTACTGAGGGTCTTGAGTTCAGACATATGTTGCTAAAAGCACTTTATACTATGGAAAAAGTCAGCACTCACTTTCTGTGTCCATTCACAGGTTTTGGATTCCACTTCTGTTACAGGAGTTCAGGCTGGAGGTGACAACTGTATGAATCACTGGGATGATTTGCCCTTCTACAAATAAATGACAGAGTTTCCTAGTGCACTGATGGTGAGAGAAAGAATTTCTGGGAATTGCTGCAAATTTTGTCATCCAAGTCTAGTGAGGAGTCAGTATAACTTTAATGAATAAGGGCTGTATATCTTTGATGAAAGGTGGTGACAATATTTTGGCCACCTCTTCAAAGTGTTTCCCATTTCAGCCAGACACAATTTGATCTTGCTTGGATTCAGCCTGAGCAGAGTTCTTCATCGAGATAGTTTGTAGTAGACCTTTTGACATGGTACAAGTGATGGTCGTGTACAGGAAGACAAAAAAGACAAGGTAAGCTTGGGTGGACAGACTGCACTGTGACTGTGAGGTAACTTACATTAAGGCAGTATTCTCTTCTAGGTATTTCACTAGCATCCTTGCAAAATCTATAGCCATGCCATGTACTGTGAACACTTAAGAAAAAGGCTCCAACCCCTGTATCCTGGTAGGAGCTCATCTACAACACAAAACTGAAGCAGAATTGGGCTCACTAATTGGCAGAGCCTCCTAGTGGAGACCTTCTGCATAACGCCTCATGACACAAAATACATCAGAAGATGCCCTCTGCTTTAGTACAGTAGTATGCCTACCTTGTGTTGTTGGTAGGTTTCTAACCGTTGTGCTAGCTAAAAGAAGTTTTACCCATGCTTCTGTCCTGTATGAATATGCATGCAAAACACTGCAGTACAAGCTTGCCTTTTAGAAGAGTTGAGCATCTCATATAAATGACCAGATTTTCAAAGGCCTCAGCACCCATGCAGGAACCAGAAAGAAGTTTTCCGAGCTGAATAAAACAAAACCCACTTTGGCACCCACGAAATCAATAGAAATCTTGGACAGTCGGTGACTGAAATGGCCCAAAAGAACTGAGCTCCTTGCACGGGGCTACTAAGTGCTTCCAGGACACATCCTTCATTGCTGTGGCCCCATACTTAGGTATGACAAAATCACCACTAGAGGCATTTAGCTATTTATATGATATTGATGAAATCTGATTGTAAATCTGAGACTGCTCAGTTTTCCTGCTTTCTGAGTGCTTGGTTGCTATTCTTTGTTTCTGCCTAACACACCTGCCACTGAGGTCAAGAGGAGTTTATTGTTATAGGTCACAGAGAATGTACCTACAGAAGATGGTGAGTTGAGCACCCATAGTGCAAAGCTGCTTCATATTGAATCAAAGAAGTAAGATCAGGGTTTAGGGACAACTAAATATATGTTGGCCGGTATTTCTCTGCATGATACTATTGCTGAGAGGATGCATGTAAAATACATATGAGTGTTCAAGAGCACTTATTTAGCTTAAGCTGAAGATTTGCAGGCTGAAAATAGTGTCCCTTTGTGTAAGGAAAAATGCTCAAGGTTGGAATGGTTCAAGAAAATCCACACAAACTCAGGTTATTGCAGACTCAGGTTATTTCAGGGAGCAAGTCCCTGAAAAATTTGCCCCTAAAATTACTACACTGAGTGCACTTGCCTACTACTTAGTTTTCTATTTCTGCAGTTCATCCATATTCTCCAAACTTGCAGTCCCAGGAGAGTCGGTGTTTGCTGCTCAAGAAACTGCTCATTCTACAGTGCATGTAAGCAGTATTCTCTGTGAGACTTAGAAGTATGCTGGAAAAGGCAAGATGTGTGCTCAGTTGTTCGGTGGGCTGAAAGCTAGTCAACAGCTGCCATGTGCTTCCAGTTTTGGACGTTTCCTTTCTGTCTTTGTTTCACAGACTGGAATTACTGGATCCAAATAGGTATCCATACTTCATGGGTTCTTAAAGAACAATTTAATTCCTAAAGCTGAGATGTTCAACTAAGACAAAGAGCTTTTATTTATGGACAGCTTTTTTGCAAATATTAGACAGTATAAATTGGAAACCAGAACAAGAAAGGCAAGAAAGGGAGAGAGACAGGGGACTGGACAGATGATGGGGACTTTTAAATAGTTTTTACATTTCCAGAATTCCTTTCCTTGTAAGACTGAAATCTCACAGCTGCTGCCCTTTTGCTTGTATGATATGTCTCCAGCTGTGTGGAAATGCTGCAAAACCATTTTGTGACCTGTCATTGAAAATATTTTGACTCAACAATCACTGACATCGAAGTTCCTTCTGAATGGTGTTGCTTAACAATGGTGTAAGAATGTATAAAAACCCACTGTTGATTCTTAACCATTGTATTTTGGAACTGAAGTATTTAGGATGCTTTTCCCAGCAAAGTTGCATTCTTTATCCTTTCAAGAGTTTTGAAACTGGTTTTTCATATCTCCTTTATGCTTTAAAGCCCTATTTAAGGAAAGTGTTAAAAGGCAGTTTAGGGGGAGCCCTCCTCCTTTTTTAAGGAAAGTGTTAAAAGGCAGTTAAGGGGAGCCTTCCTCCATAACTGGAAACTGATTTTTGGCCTTGTACTATGTTCAGGGATATAAACCCTGCAAATCAGGAAGAATTTTTTTGAAGCACCTAAGAAAATGAAAATGGAGGAGAAGGAAAGTGGTCTAAGAGAGCTGTGCGGCTGGAAAAGCCTGTGAAAGCAATACAGAGAAATTATTCATTTTGCTTTATAAATGCTCCCCCTAATGATTCAGGGTTCTTTTGAAGGATGTCTCAATTGTCAAACCCTGCAAAGAGACACAGTTCAGTCATTCCTCAGACAGGGCTGACTGACTGCTGGCCACCTGGAAAGCTCTGTGGTGGTAGCTGCTGAGCATGGTGCAGGACAAAGGCAGACTGACTCACTTCAGCTCTCCATGTTGCCATGGGAAGACACCAAAAATGTTCCCTAATGTTTCTTTTTTTTTTTTTTTCTTTCCTTAAGCACTTTTTGCTTCATAACCAGTTATGTTACAAAATAAAGAAATTGTATTTTCTCATTTACTGTCAGGGTGGTGAGGCACTGGGATGGAGTGCCCAATGAAGCTGTGAATGCTCCGTCCCTGGTGGTGTTCAAGGCCAGGTTGGACAGAGTCTTGGGTGACATGGTTTAGTGTGAGTTGTCCCTGCCCATGGCAGGGAGGTTGGAACTAGATGATCTTAAGGTCCTTTCCAACCTTAACTAATCTATGATTCTATGATTCTTGCCCTGTGTTAGCACAAGTTAAAACATCCAAGCTCCCAGACTCTATGGCAAAAATGTGTGTCATAGTCCTTGGCAGTGCTTGACAAAATAGTGATTAATACTTCACAATTACACACAAAAACGGGAAAACAAAAAAAAGGAAAACTAGAAGGAAGCAACCAGAAGGACGCCTGACTACTTGTCTCCACAGCCAAGTGCTTGTTTTCTACTGACTTGTGTTACTGCTGCACAAGATCAGCCTATGACCTAAAGATATTATTTCTCTTCATAGTCAGTGCTCAGGGTATAAGCTATTGGTTAGAGAGGTCAAGAGGGACTCCTGTTGCACACACAAGTACAAGAACAGCATTATATATCTAAGTGTACTGCAGTGTTCATTAACTTATCTTAAAATGTTGTCTGCCTGAAGGCAAGAAACTAGGTTAAAATGAATGGACATTTTGGAGAGGAAAGTAAGCAAAACTACTGCTTGTAAAAACTGCCCCAGTCTGACTTTACAAAGATATTGAGGAGAGATACAAAATTTGTCAAAATAACTGATTTTCAGACAATTGTTTTTCTACCTCATTTAAGAATGTCTTAAACACCATTCAACCCTCTCAGAAAAATGGTACTGCCTGACTTTCATTTCCCGTAAGATAGGACTCCCAAGGGTCAGTTCTTTTGACTCCTTCCAGTAAGACTTGCACATATAAGAAAATCCCAGGGTGACAGAGTCCAGACTGACAAAGCGTATTCTATTCCTTGGATTAATTTCTTAGAAACACATGACACTTTCTGTAATTTGTTTCATAATCTGGCATTTAAAGTCAAATATTTACCCCCAAAAGAAAAGGGCAGCCAAATTTGTGGGAGAATTACATTGAATTCATTGGAGTTTCTGAAAATATTAGTGGGTGCAGAACTGTCTGTTGCTACTATTTTCAAAGCCCTATTTACTTGAAGTAGTGCTGAGCTTCACAGTTATTCTAGAAGCTCTGTATGGAGTTAGGGTTAATAAAAAAGGTATCAGACTCTGACCTGGTGGTGCTCTGTTCAGTCTTTCAGACTTGTGACCAGTACTCCTGATTGGGCTGTATTTTCACTGAAACTTGTGGGAAAAGAGAAACAGGGCTATCAGAGACTAGGAGGTGAAGATCACAAACTAAGAAATAGGGATTAAGTGCTACAAGTGGAATAAAATCTTGCATTTCCCTCTGTCAAGCCTGCTATGAAAAAATATGGTGAGGTAAACCAGGATATGATTCAAATATAGGTAATAATTTAACTGTCTTTCTTCAATATCCCAGTGGTAAATGTGGTTTGTCAAGGGATGTGGAAATCAAAGCCTGATGTGGCAGAGTGACTTACTCATCTTTCTGTAACTCTCAAGTATTGGAAATTGATACTATGCAAAAAATTTTCAAGGGGAACAATGGCTGGAGCTTCCCAGGAAATCTATATGCCATAGAGGAGCCATTTGACAGGCTGCCTTGTGCCTGCAGACAGTGTATTTGTCACAGAGAATGTTGTTTTTCAGGAGGAAGAGGGGCTGAAAGGAAAAAAATCAGTTACCTAAACACAGTCAACAAATGCAGTTTAGATGTCCTAGAGTATCTAAAACATGCCTGCATGACAGAGGCCCTGTAAGAGATTTCAAGACAGACAAGTGAAGGCCTTGAGGAATAACCTAAAGCATTGAAATGTCTCTGGACACCTATGTTTAGGTGAGTGAATCCCACATCTGCACTCAAATGAAGCAATGGAAGGGAGGGACCTGGTGAGCAGAGAGACATTTGAGATGGAAGGACAAGTCCTAGAGAAGGTAGACAGGGTATACCCACAACAACCTCTTCTAGAAAACCCACAGGATTAAGCAGCTTATTACAGGAAAGAAAAGAGAAGATAACAGTGGAGGTGGAGAGGAGAAAAAAGAGAAGAATTTTATTTTAATTATGGTCAATCTAGAGCAAAGAGCAAAACCAGGCATTAGAAAAACTTATCCTGGAAAGGGGATTTGAGGGGTGAGGAGCAAAGGGAGAGGGTGGATCTAATTCAGAGAAATATGTACAATCCACAAGTTCAAAAGAGATGAAGTAATACACCCCACTCCATCAAATTAGTTTCAAGTACTGTCTAAACATATTTCCTAGAAAATGACAAATCACTGGTTTCTATAGCATGCTTTCTTAAATCTTTTCCTAAATATTCTGTAAGATTTCAGAAACCCTCAATTTTTTTGTCACTTCCATACCACAGCTAATGTCTTCTCAGAAAATGAAATTAAAAGGACATGAACCTGATAGCCTTTAGTATAAAGAAAGAAACCACACAGAAGGGAAATGGACAATATTTTTAATTTCATATTTTCCCCTGAACAACCCAGTGGGTAAAATTCTCACAGGATTTCTCCCTCTGAAGTAAGGACAATTGCAGTGCTGTAATTAAGACAGAAAGATTACCAGTTGCTTCTAATTACATTTTGATTTCTGCTGGGTTTTTTTGTGGTTCGTTTTTCTTTGAAAGCTATTCACCAGAATGAGCCTGAATAGCTGCAATCCTTTCTTGGTGATGTGGGTTAGGAAATACTATCATTTGATCTGATTAAGTGTGCACAATCCATTTGCCTTTAACTCATTACACTGTAACACAGAATACACTGCACACAGGAAAACACACAGACCACATACGTACTTGTATAGTACTTGATAACTAGAGACACCACGCGTGCTTAGTGGTCACCTGGGATTAATTTCCATGTTGCACAATACATATCATTTTAATGGACCTCATAAAACTGGGATTAAGATTTCAACCCTATATTAAGGTACATATTTTCATCTATTTTAAAAATGATAGAAGATAGTTTTCTTAGGAGAAAATGTGGAGCACAATTTATGTTACAAAACCCTCCTTATCTAGGCAATATGGTATTTTGCTCAGTGCTCTGTGTCATGAAGCAACAACCTATTTTAAAGGTTTGCATTAGGGTGTAATTTTCTTACCCCAGAAATAGAGACTAAAACCTGCCTAGTAAAAATACATCAGAATCCAGGACATGTTGCACCTCTAAGAGATAAGGTTTTACTGATGGTATCTCATTTCTTCATGAGACAATGGTTTCCAGCTCAATTTAGATTTAAACAGAGCATGGAGGTGCTGCCTTTTATAGATCTCTCTTTTATGACATTGCTCCTAGCTCTAGACCACACAGCATGAAAAAATGCCTTTGTGCCATCTTTGGCTTTCCTGCCTTTCTTGCTGATCTCTGTTGTGGACTACTGCAGCTCTCAGATCTGTTCTTGGTAAATGAAATGACACAGAATGAAATTCTATTATGCACTGTATGTTTCCTATATGAATAACAGAAAAAGACAAACTCCTGATACACTCCATATCCCTTATGCCATTTTTATGCCTGGTTTGCTGAAGTGATAGGGACTACTCAAATATTAACAATTTTTAGAGCCTTTTCAAATGCCAAGGCTGTTTTTTCTAAGGACAGAAATTATACAAAAACATTTTCTTAATTAAATAAAATATTTTAAAAGCCTGATTGAGTGCCACGTAGATTAAGGTCAGGTTTTCTCCAGTGAATTGCACTAAAAAGCTCAAAGCCTCAGTAATGCCCAGCCTGCCTCTCTTAGAGGGTCAATTGTCATGGAAGCTCTTTAAAAAGAACCAAAAGCCAATATAAGCTGCATCTGAGTCAGCTCAGTGCCTGACCTAACAAAAATATTGTTGCCTAAACCTGGGCATTCCCAGTCGCTTTTACATGAAGCATACTAGTTTAAGTCAGATGATAACACTACCAAGGCAAGATGGTACATGCCATAGTTATGAGCAGTAAAATAATTCATTTGGCCATTGAGCTTGTCAAGGAATTAGGAGGTGCCTGTGTGTCACAACACCATGTGTCAGAGAAGCTGGCAACTAACGACAAAAAAATACACCAATGCTCAAACAAGCACCTAATACTCAGAGTAAAAGGACCCCACAGCTTTTTTTTTTTTTGTATTGGGCAAGGGTTAAAACTTCCATTTTACCCTTTTTTCTGGTGTTTCCAAAAATACAAAGACAGGAAGCATAGGTTTGCTAAGAACAAAGGAGATTTCAGAGACTGTGGTTGCATGGTTAGTGCTGATGTGGCACATCTACCTCCAGTCAAATGATGGAGAGATACCTGTTCAAGAGAGGATCATATTCACCTCCAAAGGGACATCTGGGGTCTCTTTCTATTAGCTGCTCATTTCTTGGCATGTGTGGGCTTTCATTCAGTGCTCAGGCTTATTATAAATTTTGTGAGGGCAGGAAAAACAGCATGAGAAACAGAGGCCAGCAGTTCTGTTTCTCAAGCCTCTGATCTTGTCAAACTCCTTTTCCTGCCAATGACAGCAGAAGAGTGTAGTGCTTGAGTGAGCAATAGTGGGAGCTAGAATACATAAGCACCTGGAGAAATTATTTTAGGATCTACCAAAAAATTTGAGTAACACCTTCCATGCAAAATACTGGACATCTCCTATGTTACTGCAACATACTATCTCAGTCATAACTACTACAAAGATAATAAAAAGTGTATGTGGTTACTAAATTGAAGTAGTAGTGAGTTTTCCTGGGTCATTTGCTCCAGATTTGAGTTTTAAAAACTGTGGAGTGGTCATATCCTGCTGTTAATTCTGCTTCTGTAGCCATTCAGGTCTAAAGAACTAGAGCTGAGTGGCTACCTGATAATGACCTTTCTTTTGCTCCCCAAACCCCCCCAAACCACAGAAAATGCTCCTAGCTTTACAATCAATGCTCAAGTGGGAAAAAATATCTCAAATGCAATCTAACAGGTTCATAATCTAGGACAAAGATACACTCATTATGTGCACCAAACACTGCCTACTTGGCCCTGCAATAGCCAAGCCATCTGGGTGCCTGCCAATGGAAAGAGCACACAGGCAGACACATGCAGGTTCCTTTGGAACATTCTGCCCCCTGGAAGAGAAGAAATCTGCCTTTCGCATGAAGTCATTTTGCCAGTGTTTTGAATAGTATTTTCCGCATGTTTTTTCTATGAGATCAGCAGTTGTGCCCTACTGTTCCACATTATCAGCTTTTTTTTTTCCACCCTGTGTTTTACATTAGTAGATCAGCCAGCTCTGAGATCATATTACATAAGTTTCTTGTTTTCTTTTTTCAGTTTCTGAGTTTCTCTAATTAATAGGAAGTGGATCTCCATTATGGCCTAGAGATGATATATGGCTTCCTTTCCTCATTTGTGCATGGCTCAGCTACGAGCCCTTTGTTCTCTGAACTGCTTTTTCCCAGTGCTGCCAGCACCAGAGGTGTTGTGCTTCGCAGAGCAAGAACCACTCCAGGGACAGGACAGCTGTGTCACAAATGTGTTTGGCCCTCACCAGCTGGAGACCCTTGCATAATGTTTGCACAATGTAAATGCGTTTTCTGCACATGATAAACTTTGACCCACAATTTTGTCTCTGACTGGAAGCTACGTCTTATTTTAAATAGAATTCATCCCACCTATCATTAATCTGCTGAAAGATAGTTGTCTGAGCTATTGAGCTGGTTCCTAAGGCTTCCTCTGTAATAGTGTAGAGGAGTATTCAACCCATCTGAAGAGGATGACTTTTTGCAGGAGTTACCTGCTTACCGCTGGCTATAGACCTTAGGATGCTACTAAATGAAACATCTACATTCCAGATGACTGAAGTGATATGGTATGGATTCCACCTTACGTGGTTTGCTACATCAGCTGAAGCCTGATCTGTGTGCACAAATCTCTTCCTTACACTTATAGCCTAAGACATTCAGTGCTACTTCCATTTTTCATTTTCATAATTTGGAGCTGTTGACTTTCATTCTCTTCACTCTCTCATTAATGGAACTGCTAAATAATTTGCAAAAAAATCACATACTTATGTGAAATAAAAATTCTGTGGGAAAAAAAAATCTCTGAGCACCTTCAATTTTTCTTCAAATGCTTTTCAAAATTCAGTGGTTATGTAAATTTGCTGACATTTGGGTAAGGATATTCACTACTTAAAATTCAGACTGTGAGTTTGTCCAGTCTGGATACACTGACCATAAAGTATTTCTCCTGTTTTGTGACAGAACAACAGCTAATAATTATTTTGGCTCTGATCAACACTCAGTTAAAAGCATGGCAATTGTCTGTTACAATGATTCGCTTGCATGGCAATCATTTTGAGCTTAGACAGAATTATTTAAACTGCTGAAACCTGATTGCTTGAGATTATCTTGTCTAAAAATTAGGTTTCACAGGTCAAAAAATTATTTTCTGCAAATGAGTCCTAGTATGCACTTAAAATTCATAGTTTCTAAGAAAGCTATTAGTGAATTTATTTGTTACAATATTCCTGGGGAAAAAAAACAACAAACAAAGCAAATTGTGTAAAGGAGAAGAATATATTGGAAATATATTCACTGTTTTTGTTCAGCCAGTTAGAAGCTGAAAATTAACACTGAAGTAATAACAGGTTTTACAAAACAAAAGGATATGTTAAATTGGTTTTGCCCTAAAATAAGTAAATTTATTTAGAAAGAAAATATGGACAATCATTTGCCTGTCTCTGGTCTTAAGATCTTAAAAGAGAGTGACCATTTCAAGCCTTTCAATTTTTGCTTGTATATAGAAGTCTGAAGTCTGAAGATAATTTCAGATTTTGGCTTGGCAAACAAACTCTGTGTCCTGCAGTTATTTTTAAAACAAGGCTAGAATAATTGGAACTGGGTGGTTCATAGAACAGAACACAATTGTAACAACTGTTAAAATGAGATTCCTTGTTGACAAAGCTCAGGAGACAACAGCCTGTAAGAAAACAGTCTACATACTTCTACATACTTCTCTACATACTCCCTAGTGTCTTCACTGAGGATTCTTTTCTGAGAGTCTTTACCTCAGCACCCTTCCAAAGAATCCAGATTTTCTTTTGCCTTCCTACCCTTGTCCTCATGTTTTGCTAGAAAGTGAGTTGCCTTCCAATAGGCAGTATTAAAACATTATTTCTTGTCCCTCCAGATTGTTATTCCATATTTTTCTCCTGCATAGGCTGAGATTTCCAGGTTTGTGATCCTTACAATGGAACAGGCTACTCAGCAAGCTAATGTTTCTTAATTGGTCACAAAATCTGAAGAATAGAGCTCTGGACATAGTTAGCGAGATGAGTAAAGGAAATGGGATGTGTCAGAACTGAACAGGTGGGTCTCTGTGAGCTGAATGCCATGGCAGCACATGTTTTGAGAGATACTAGACAGAGGATCTGTTCCATGAAGGTGTGCTGGTAAGCTGATTTAGAAACTGTGCCTAAACAGTTCCAAATAAACAGGGGTCTGAAACTGGCTCCAACTCGGCAACCTGGTAACCATTCAAGCTAGACTTAGACAACATTTTGTTCTAAAGCTTTTAGTGATTTCTATTTTCTACAGAAAAATGTCCACTGAATTATTATTATGCACCTTGCACTCAGCAGAGGAAAATACATGGTAATTTCTTTGCAGTCTGAACATTCAATTTAATAGTGAATCCTTGTTTGTAACTTGGCAATGCTACTGATAAACACCTACACATTTCAGATCTGACTGTTCAATAACAATGATAGGCATTAGCATGCTTGGCAAAAAAACATAAATTCTCAGTTCCCACTGATTGTTCAGCACATTCTTTCCTATTTTCCTTGTCAGGTTCTCTGGAGGAAGCACATAGTAATCATACTTAAAGAAATTCCATTTTGGTTGCAAAACTTTTGCCCACTCTAGAGAAAGCTATACCAGCACTGGAGTTAAGTTACATCCAGAACTGTGAGGGAAGTAAAATATTCCTCTTTCAAAAAATATTTGTAAGAATGGCAGTCAGGGTCCCCTAAGGTTTGGAAAACCCCCGAAATGCCTTCTTCCAAAATGTCTGTTACAGTTTCCAAAGATCCTTCTCCAAGGCCCTGTCTCATTGATGCACATCTGTGAGATTTTAAAGATTTAAAGAGATTTAAAGAATGTTTGAAGATTTTCCTTTAGAAAAACCACACCAACAATTCACCTTTCCCAACAGGAGTGCTTACTAGCTAAAGGAAGCTTCTTCAAAAATAATAGTTTTCAGGAAACCCCAGAAATAGAAGGCAGTTTGTTTGAAAATATAGGACTAGTCCAAATTATTAGGAAACCAAAAATTCCTTATTGACTTGAACAGGAATGTCTATCAGCCTGATCACTAGTCAGATGTGGCAAGTCTACCTTCTGGTTGAAGAATTCATATAGGATTAATAGAGTAATACTGAGGGGTTTGGGCCTCTGCCTTCGTCTGGCCTGCTTTAGTAATGACAATAAAGCATTATCATCAGTGAAAGTGATTGTGTTCATACTGGTGTCCATGGTCAGTTTATGCAACTTGGAGTAAGTTTTTGTTTGTTTTTTAATGGAAAGTGGTGATGGTCTCTATTATCTGGAGTAGGCAGATATAAGAAATCAAGTCAAACAATAAATATAAACATAGGTCAGAGCGGAAAAGCCCAAACATCAGGAGTGTATATGAACTGTGGCAAGACAAATGACTATTCTCTAGACTTGTCACTGTAGTGTCCTTCACAACTACAGAAAAACTCAAAACAAAAAAGAAAAGGAGTCTGGGAAAAGTTCCATCCTTACTGTTGTAAACCATGTACAACACCTGGAAATGCTTAGGATTCCCATAACAACTCAGAATATAGCTTTTTTTTTTACAAGCAGTACCAGTACTAGTATACTTCACTCTATTTTTTAATCCGAACAACGTAAACTGGCAAATACTATAAACATTTCTGGAGATATTCACACAAATTTTGCTTCATCCAGACTTAAAGCATTTCTATTTATTTTCTTGGGTTACTTTCTTCCTCAGGTACAGAGCCAGCATCAGGGTGGATGTCATCCTCCAAGAATATTAAATGATTGATAGCTAGGTTACGTCTACAAAGCAAGAGAAAAGGATGCTTAGTTAATACGACTATAATGCTCCAGTAAGACTCAAGTATTTATGTGTGCCATTGAGAAGTGGCTTTGTAAGTCGAACACCAAAACTAGGAATTAAATATATGATTCCCCTGGATCTGTTACACATTTTCTTTGTTCCTTTCTCTAAAACAGTTATTAAACACAGTAGTATTAAACAATTTATTAATTATTAGAAAGAACATATTGTATACTCTTCCTCAGAATAATAGTATTTAAGTATCTTATCTGGGCTGGGCTCCCCTCAAGTGTTGACTTCTGCATTGTTTTGGGTAGTAATTTTTTCTTCAAAGCTTGCTGAAAACTTTAATTTGCTTCAATGCTTATAACGGCACAACATAATAAGAGCAGGGCTGCTCAGATCTACCATGCCACTCTTCAGTATTTAGTTGTGCACTCATGCTCATCCACTTCTTAAACCTGGATAAGGAGATGTCTGATGCTGAGCTGTCTTGTGTTTGTGTTGTGTTCACACAGTGCCTAGTCCCACAGCATGCCTGTCCATATGCCTTGGATCTCTAACTTACATAAGACACAATAATAAAACCAAACTCCCCTTTCTACTTACCCATTAAAGGCAAAGAAAAGTAATGAAAACAGTTACCTATAAATAGTCAGGGAAGGAAAGCTCTGAAGTTAGATTTGAAGACAGGTGGAGTCACAAATCTCCAGAGAAGCCTAGCCCCTAGAGAAGAGCCCAGGCCAAGGTGAATTCTGGGTGGGAAACAGGACAGGCTCAGTGAAACAGGAAGTTTGGCAGTTACAGAGGACAAAGGACGGTCCTTGCCAGTCCACACATTTTATAGCTAGGCCAGCTGGATTCGATGGCAGCTTGCTCCAGCAATCTGAAAATACTGTGCCAAAAAATTTCAATGGAGAAATTGAGATTTTTCACAAAATGAAACCGAAAAAAAGCTACCATCCACAGTGGTTGCCTTCCTGCAGTATTTAGCATACAATGTTGTTAATTGCAGTTTACAGGGTACTACATGTTTCTGTGCCTATGCCAGCTTGCAGAAGTTACAAATGAGAGAGCTGAAGGTATTGGTAGTCACTATATAGCTGGTGGGACAGGTGAGCAAAGGGGTAAGGAAGTGGATAGTGTAATGAGGCAGTATGGAGTGTGTCACATGCACAGTAACAGCTCAAAGTGAAGTAACTGGCAGCATGGATGTTTACACAGTTGCTTCAGTGGTGAAAGGTTCTGAAGTGACTGGAGCAGGTCACATCTGAAACTTTGCTTTAGCCTGGTTACACACCCAGGAAAATGCAAGTGCTTTGGATTGACCTGGGTCTTTTTCTTTATAACCAAGAGCTAGAACTGGATTTGAGAGAAAAGCCCTTATTTTGGAAACCAGTTTTGTACCATAGGGTATTCCTTATAACCTGTGCCAGGGCTGCATGAGTGCAGGTCATCTGCAGCTGCAGCTCTGGTATGAGTCTACGAAGTACTCGTGTAACAACCAAAAATGCTGTGACCATGTCTTTGAATAGGGTCAGAATAATATTATGATCTATTTCATAGTATTATGAACTATTTCAGCATAATATGAAAATCTAAATTTCAAAACAGCATATCCCTCAGTTAATGTTTCCTTTAACCTTTGATGACTATTTACTGTACCACATACCTGTTTCTATTTCAGATCAGAGAGCATTTGTATGTATCTAAGAGTACATATATCTAAGAAACTGTTTGTGCATGGGTAATACAGAGAGTAATTTTAGGTCTGGAACACATACTGAGAGGTGGACCGGCTGCCAGAAGGATTATAAAACCAGTTGTGTGTTTTTCAAATCTAAAGGACAGGTTTCAATTAAACAAAGTTAGGTTCAGCTGCAACAGAAATCAGTGCCAGAGAGACAAACCTTCTCTGATCCTTATCCTGCCTCACCCACTGTTCTCATTTTGTCCTTTTGGCCAGCTTTGAAATGAACATTTACTCTAAACTTGCAGAAACCCTTGCAGCATGACAGTTTATGGTAAGTAGTTCCGAAGTGAAGGGTTTCTATACAGCTGAAATCGGTGAGAGAGGCATGTCAGAAGGCTGGCCCATTGCCAGGAAGATAACTTACCAGTTGGTATTCTGGGAACTCACTTGCATTAAAAACAGGCAGGAAGATGCTGTGTATACCGTTGTATAGGCTCTGACCCTGTGCCAAAATAAGCTCCTGAAATGGATGCACAGTGCAGCATCTAAAACACTGCACTGTCCCAACTGTGGTAAAAAGAAAACAATTTTTCCCTGTTGCTATGTACTTTGGCAGATATCCCATCCAGAGAATTGTGCTCAAAGTACGCTGGAAACACCTGCCAGGAGACTACTTGGGAATGTTGTTTAAACAAGAGTACCTGCCAACTTTCCAGCACTGTTGACTTTGCAGTACCAAAAACGCGTCCTATTTTAAACCAGACTCGATGGATAACTGGAACTGGGCCATACGGATGAAGCACAGAATGTGCTTAAAAATTTGCTTGTAATTTTTGAAGCTGCTCAAAGTAAGTAACTCTCTAATGTACAGACATTTCAATATGTAGAGTACACGTGGTTGGACTTGAGACAGGAACACATACGTAATAGTCGTATGTGTTGATGTTGTGTGAGGAGAGGAAGGATATGTTTTTCCTACGGTAATTGACTCTAAAAGGGCTTCCACGTTATTTTATGCTGATAAGACATCTTTTTAAGTGAGTATGTACAATATTTTTAGTAGAGCTATAAAAATTCACAGGGCAAAGCTTTCACATATACTGTTTGTTCTCAAGACAGGTCACACAGAAGCAAGAGTAAAGGCAGTCACCACCTGCCAGATTTGTCCACTGAAGGGAAGAGAAGGTGAAAAAAGGCAGAGAAAAATGTCATTTTTACACACACAGACTTAGCATGCACAGATAAACTGGAAGGGCCAGAGTTACTGGGCAATGATGAAAATATAGTCTGCTTCATTAACACAGAATCATAGAATCATAGAATAGTTAGGGTTGGAAAGGACCTTAAGATCATCTAGTTCCAACCCCCCTGCCATGGGCAGGGACACCTCACACTAAAGCATATCACCCAAGGCTTCATCCGACCTGGCCTTGAACACTGCCAGGGATGGAGCATTCACAACCTCAGATGCCAGATCCTTTAATGGGGAAACTGAATTTCCTGCCATCCCCACTCTGCACATACTCCTGTTCCCCCATGGAGTGTGTTTATATTCCAGATGTGGGTAGCTCAGTGTACATTTGGTCAAATCCCATATGGACCCTTTGAAGGTTTCAGAGATCTGTTCACACCTTTGGTTTTGGCCCGCTCCTGACATGTCCTTGTGCTGGAGAACTTGAAGCTCATATCACTTTTCTGGGTGTGAAGATCTGTGAGGTTCTCCCACTAGTTGCAGTAGCAGCCTCACTCCACAAATTTAATCTCTGCAGGAAACTTGAACAAACATGGAAAACGGCTCTCTAAAGGATCCTCCCAGGCACAGGGACGAGGCGCAGCCTCTGAATCAATCATTCACACCGCACAAGTCCAACCATGCAACAACTCCAAGAAAGGCTACATTAGAGTTCTGCTTACCCATGGATGTGCCAAATGTTTGACTACAAAGTCGATGTTAACCCCCACAAACACGCAGCCAGTCAGTGAACGTCCATCGACACAGCACACAGCAAGATCTCTCAAGCTGTTTTACTTCTCCACTGTTTCACATTGACCCACAGGAATGAGGAATACATCTGCCACTTCTAATGCAGTATTCTGTGAATTTTCAAACTGCTCTAACCAATTAAATTCTAGAAGTTGGCTTAAATACTATGTATGTCCAAATAAAAAGAAACTGTCTGCTGCATCAGCACAAGTTTATAACTCCATCCTGAAATATTTACAGCCTTTTTGAGCTGCTTTTTCTCCAGTTGAAGCCAAAGGGATTTTGTCTGAAGACTACAGACTTTGTAGGTCTGTCTTCTCTTGAATGTCAATGGAAAGACTTGTTGACTTCAGTAGGAGCTGGATCAAACCCAAAGTCATAATTTGTGAGACAAAAGGCTCACAAAATTTAGCTGCAGCTATTCCTGCCCTAATCAAATATTGGTTTAGGTAACACTTATTGATGATTTTTTTCACTGTAATGACACCTACACCATCAGAACATTTAGAAAACATTCACAAATGTTTTGACATCTTCATGTAAGGTGCTATGGCTCTAACACTCCATCTTCCTAATAACATGGGCATAGATATGACTAATGACTAGAGCAGGGTGAGTATTGTACAACCAGATCCTTGTACAACACTGAAATGCAGAGCTCTAAACTTGGCTTGAGGATGTTTGACATTTCTTTTTTGCAAACATACATCTTTCATATACGGTATTGTCGAGGTGAGAGTTTATATTCCCAAGAAAGTAGCAGACCCATGAAGATGTAAAAACCTTCCAAATCCTAAATAAACCACTAAAATCCATAGATATGTGGCAGGGACAAGTAAAGCCAACCGTATGCTCAGGTTATGTTTTTTATTCTATATAGCTATGTAGACTTTACATCTAGTTCCCTGATGTGGTGTATGTGATTCCCTTCACTGCTATCAGAATCTTGCCCTGAATAGCTCAGTACATCTCCCCACATAGTGTTTTTTTGTTTGTTTGTTTACTTTTCTCCAAGAACACTCAAGCATTTGCTGTGTTTTCTGGCTTCTGCTTCATCAGACTTTCTTTTCTTCTTTTAAAAAAATATAGAAACCAAAACCATAATTGTGTTTCTTAAAAATATTTTTATGGGTAACAGTGCTCTAAGGAAGGTATTTATTTTTAAAAACCTCTGTGGAATTTTAAAATATTTAGTTTAGTGCACAGAAAATATATGCAGTACTTTGATATTCCTGCATGGTTCAGAGCTCTGACTTCATGGGAGGAAATTTTGTTTTAGTTATTATGAGTTCTTTTATCCATTGTCTAATTCGTGTTTCCTGTATTTTTAAGTACAGGAGATTGAAGAATTAAGCTGATTAAAATCGGAAAAATGTTATTTTAAAAAGCTAAACATAATTTCCCAGGTGAGCTGTCCTATGCATAATATTCTTGAGTGTGAGATTTTAGCAGCACTCTGACACTGAATGCTTTCGACTCTAAGGTGTTGTGCTAACAAACCTTGAAAGATGCTTGAGATACTTGGCTCAGAATTGTCTTCTTTGTGTAACTAAACCTTTTAGGCAACGTGATAACAGATACTAAATTACTTCAGCAAATATGACTGAGAAGTAGAGACTGTATTCAGTGCTGTTTGTGATGTCATATTAAGCACACTAAGAACTCAGCTATTATATTTCTCAGATTAAATTCTGTTTTTAAAATTCTGTTTTCTATCTCTGAACCTCTGCAGGTATACTCAAAGACCTTCCCTTACAAATGTACTTTCTTTTTTTTTTTTTTTTTTTAATCCCAGAAGAACAATATTTTGGAAGCAGTTATTGAAGGCTGTTTTAATCCTTCTGGATAATTTGGTCAGGAAAACTTTAATCTTTCAGCCACTGTTAGCCCACTGAGTTTTCTGAGTGGGGTCCTGAAAAAAAACAGGAGCTTGAGAACTAAAGGCATCTGCCCAAAAAGCCTCTCTAACCTTACTAGAGGTTTAGGAAGACCAGTTTAAGAATTATGAAAGGCTTCTGCATTTTATTTCTGGGGTGCCAGTTCTGCTCCATGACAAATGCTTTTATTTTCCTTCCTTTTTTTCTCTCAACTGTAATAGTTCAGATGGAGCTACTGAAGATTCAGTCACTTTATCCAAGTAGCAACTAGACCCTAGTTGCTCTCACAATTGATTGCACTTGACTTTAGCCACAAACACTAAGTCTGAAATACTGGCTGAGCTTAGCAAATTAAAAATCATAATAACAGGAAAAAAAAAACCAAAACCAGATTCAGCTAGGAATTATAGGGCAAGGTGGGGAAACTTCAGCAAAACCAGTGCCAGACCCATCTGTGCTGGGCAACTGTCACTGCAAGAGATTGTAGAGTCCTTTGGGTCAGATCAGGGTTGCTGCCAGTCTGTCAAGGACTGATAGCTCTATGACAACTTGCTCAGCATGGCAAGAATGAAAGAATACAGAGTAGCATGAGGAAATGTGACATAGTGCTTATGCATAGGCTTTTCTAATCCTAAATGAAAAATCTGTTGGAGTTGCTCCAATGTACACTATTTATTCGTGTCTAACGTTCACTCTACATCATTTGACAAATCTTCAAAAGACATGAAAAGCTGTACTGGACTTCGTATCTCCATCACAAAAAAATTAAGATGAATGGGTGTAGGAACTCTTTACCTTGGTCTTATGCCATCTGAAGATTTCTGAATGTTATATACAATTTTGGCTGGACATCTTAAACCACTTCCAGCCCCCTTAGTAGTAAAAATGAAAAAGAGCAGTGGAAAATAACCTGTCACTGTTTTTCACTAGAAATAATAATACTAATACTAATAATAATGGAAGAAATGGGATGTTACTATAATCCATAGAAATACAGTGATAAACAGCAAGGAACTGTATATACACAGCAAAAGTAACCCTCTCCTACACTGTTACTGCAGCCAAAAACCAAAGCAGCAAAGCATCAGGCCCAAACCAAAGCAGACATCTAAGGAGAATTCTGCGACAAGAGCAATATCCCCATCCAGCCAAATCAGGTGAGAAGACCATACATCTGAAGGGACCAACTCTCACCCCTTCCATGTACTATGATCTTCTCCTCTCCCCATCATCTGCCTCTGCTACTTGTGCTCATGGCACGGTGGTTGTGGCATATCTAAATGGCAGGAAGAGAAAGGGAAGAAGGGAGAGGGAGAAGAGGAACATGTGGCAGTAGCAGCAGCAGATGCCTTCTGGGTCCAGGACTTCCCAGATGGCATTCAAATGAGGCACTGATTGTGGCATGTAGCCCAGGTGACATTTTGGTAACTCTTTACATGGCTGATTGCTAAAGATTTTTGCTGATGTCACAGCAGTTTGTTCTTCTATTGAAAAGTGCGAATCAGGCTCTTTTCCAGCAGCAAGCTCCAACAGCATCAACAATCACCTTTTTGCTTATGGCCAGTAACCTGCTTTCTTAATCTTTTGTTTAGCAGCAAGTACATTTTGTTTAGCAACCTGCTGTTTTGTAATGGTGTCTCTTCCATTCTGACACCAGTGCAGATGCAAAATTTAACGGTTTATTTATTCACAGATTTTACATCTTCAGGACTTCCCCAATTTGCTGGACTCTGACAGGCAACATTATCACAATTTAGTTGGCATAAAATACCAGTCCTGAAACAATTCTGTCTTTTTTTTTTTTTTTAAATGGAGATACTAATGAATGTGGAAAACATCTCAAGTTAATTGGTTCTTCTCAGAGGGACTGGAATGGGAAAAGGAAATGACAAGGGAAACGGGTATAAAAATAAACCATTCTTGTGCTCTAAATTTCCTGATCTCCTGGAGCTTTTCATAGGCTGATGTAAAGGAAAAACCTCACAGCTGGTGTGTTTATGCATTTTAGATGCATATGAATAGGAATATTTATGCTTTAAAATACCGACATGATTTTAAATCACCATTTTCAAATTGCAGCTGATCTATGCTTTATGTGTTTTTTGGCTTCATTTGGAAAAGACACAGGGACCTCAAAAAAAGTGTAGCATTTCATTAGGAAAGGAAAAAAAAAAGAGCAGCACAGACTGCTGTATATATTGAGGCGCTTGCCAAAGCTATGGGAAATCACAGGATCAGATAGGCCAGCCTCCTTCCCCCAAACTCCATCTCTATGAACTAAAACCAGGAACATTTGCTGCCTGGGACAGGACCACTTTATTGAAGAAAGCTGTATGTGCCTAGGTGAAAAAGAACAGTATGTGCTTAGGCTAAGCCAATCGCCCGAACTCATTTTCCATAAACAAGGCTCTGTTACGGAGACATAACTTTGTTTAATCCCGTCTGGATGACATCATTTGCTAGGCACTCCAGAGCTTGCCGTAGAACATGTGATTCACCCAGCTCCATTCACTCTGGAAAGCAGCTCTCCCTTTGACTCTGAAGCACCAGAAAAGGTCATTTATCAAAGCAGCAGAACAAGAACTTGTCCCACTGGATCGTGACTATCCTAAAAGGTATATTTCTCTTCCAGGAAAAGTCTTTCCAAACTCTTTAAGTTTTCTTCAAGTGATTTTTATTTTTCTCTTCGTTTTCAAACAACCTCAGAATCACTTCCAACATGGATTCACAATTATTTAGTAATCCCAGCTACTGGATACTGTAGTTTCAGTCTGAAATAAGAGAAATTCATGTTTTGATTTCTTAAAATTCTATAATTTAGGTACATATCACACAAATTATGTCATTAGGTTTAGTTAACTTTTATGCCTTGTTTGGGTTTTTTTTTTGCCCCTTTTCTGCACCCCTTTACTAACCACATAAAATATTTTTTATCTTCCTTAAAAAAAAGAGAATTTAAACACTTCTGGAGTGAATGGAATGCTTGCTGGCTTGGAGCAGGGCTACAGACCAAAGGCCTTTTTCTGTAGCAAACACTGAATTCTGACAGCACTGCAGCAAGTTTTCCTGACTCTATTCCCTCAAGCTCTCTTGTAGTGTTCTGGGGTAGGGATGAGGCTAGGAAGAGCAGTGGCTTCTCCATCTTACCTCTCCAGGTGACAGCTCTTAGCTTCTCCACTACACAAAGCAGAACAAGCTGGATTTTGTGTGCTTTTATCCCTTATGTCTTAATTCTCTGTGAGCTAGCTCTATCACGCAGACAACATATCAACTGAGAGGTCATGACTGACTCCAAGACAGTGCAGGTTTTGGCCTTGCAGGTGAGGCTTTCAAAGTTTCCAAAGAATGCAAGGCACCACATGAGTTTCTCAAGCTGAACTTCTTTCCATCATGTCCTTGAGCTAAAAAAGCAGGCCAGGGAATAACAATCCCTTGAGTCTAGTTAAAAGATCCCAGCTTGTAGTATGGGAAATGCCTCCGTGCTATTCCATCTTGAATAGTACTTTGTGGCACTGAACAATCTGTTCTTGAAACACAGAATGGATGTGCTGATTGTAAATTGTGGATGTTTTGATTTTATTTTTACTGAGTTAAGAAGTTTAGCTACATGATTATGAATAGGGATTCGGCAAGTCACCAGAACTATTCAAGAGTGGGCTCCAGTGGTAATAAAAGAGCAGTAGTTATTAATGTGAAAAGAAATCTGAAACATAATTGATGTGAAACACAGCAAAATGTTTAAAGCCTGAATTTGTTGTACCTTTGCTGTACAATGCAGTGTAGTGCTCCCAGAACTGGAGCAGATTAAGTTAGCTCAGAAATATCCACCATAGTGCTGCACCAAGTATTGCTTTGGATGGCTTGAGTGCACTTTGCTAATATAGTCATTCTAGTTTGCAGTTTACACCAAGAGGTCTATAGCAAGTTTTCTGTTACTCCAAATACAATGTCAGGTTCCTTCAACAGATCAGGAAAACAAAACAGATACCATGCCTTAAATCTGGAAAACCCTATGGTCTCTTCCAAACAGGAGATAGTAAAACCTAGGCTGAAACAATTTGTTGCTCTCAGGCTTCAACCACAAATTCCTGGAACTTTCCAATTAAAATTTTGTTATAAATGATACATTATCCTTAAAAACTTTAGTTTCAGTGTTTTTTTGACCCAAAATTAAAGAAAAGAAAACAGGAAGAAAAAAAAGATCAGTAGAAGATCCCAAACCACCCATAACTGACCAGAGACTGCAGATTTGGGTGCCATGTTTCTCAAGAAGGGATGGGGATGGAGAACAAATATAGGCAGTTACAAATAGAAATAGCTGAACAAAAATAAGGCCCAGCATGTAACATGCTTTGCAAAATACCAAGATGTGGTTAGCTGGTGCTAAGGAGATCTTGTAAGATAATGTATGTTCATGTTAGATACCGTGAGGAGAAGCAACAATTTTCTTGTGCAGTACATTGTATCTAACCCAGAAGTTTTGAGTTTCTCCTGTTGGTTTTGTATTAATAGTTCTTTCAGAATGGTTGTAAGTTTTTTATGCTCCCAGCTGTTGTAAGCTTTCTTGGGTTTTGTTTGTTTGTTGCTGCTCAGTTGAGCTGATCCCAAATTCTGGGACAGTGTCTCTTGCAGAGAGATCAGTATCTCATTTCTGCATTGCCTTCTTTTGTAGACTTGGCTTTTATTCCATTTGCTAATCTCACTGAGATTGCCTGTAAATCATTCCCATTGGGACTGTTTTTCTCATTTTCTTCTTTTGTTTCTAGGGTATTTTGCTGGCTGCCTTCCTGTATGGAACAATTCCTGCAGCCAGGCCAAAGAGCTTCTTCAAAAGGGGCTTATTTAAATGCCTCTAAAAATTGAAAGGAAGAAGTCAAAATATACAAACCTGAAACTGTCTTACTCGATATAGAAACAAGGAAAGGCAGTGAGAGAGATGTCCTAGGAGCTAAGCAGCTTTACCACAGGGTCCTACCCAGTCTCACAGCCCTGTGCCCTTGTACATCTTGGCATAAAAGGAAGTAGTTATTCAGTTGCCAGCTCTCCCTCAGCATCACAATAGTGAGCTTATATTCTTTCACATTTTACAATGTAGACATGTAAAATATCTGCATGTGCTCTTCATAAAGTAACTCCATGCTCCCTCTCACACACTAGAATTGCATGCATATACATATATGTATATATTTCTTCTGATGACAAATGCTGCCACCAAAATGATTAGAAAGTGCTACAGCTTGGAAAAAAAAAAGTTACATACCAGAATATGGATTATGTACTAAATCTATCTCCTGCTACATGAGGATTTGAAAGAGTTCCCCACTCACAGTGTCAAAGCCTGAATGTATTCCATGCAGAAAGATGTTTTTTTAATCAGGCTCTGCAGGTGAAATAAACCAATACATTTGGTCTGTCTTTTCCATGCGTCAAAAAAACAAATCTGATAAAAAAATAGTAACAGATGGAAAAATAAAAGACCAGATTTCTGAAGCTAATAAAAAATAGTTATGATTCCCAGTTAACTCTGCATTTCAGTGGCGTGAAGTATAGGATTTGCTAGCATTTTGGAACTCTCAACCAAAAATACTACAAACAAAATACAGGCTATAATCAAGTCCTCATCACAAAATGCATATTAGGAAGAGAGGAGAGAGACACAGGGTAGATTAAGTGTTTAGATATAATGCACATGAGTCAGTCTCATTCCTCACTGGATAGAGGAGAGAGACACAGGGTAGATGAAGTGTTTAGATATAATGCACATGAGTCAGTCTCATTCCTCACTGGCTACAAAGACAGGTACTTTCTGGTCACAATAAACTGTTCTTCAGAACATCTTCATTGGAGTTACTGGGCTGGACCTTGAAGAACTTGCAAGGGAAAAAACTGTAATGGTTTGTCACCCAATTAACACTCCCATATCTGTTGTCCAAAATCCAAATTTTAAGAACTTGGCCTACTTTATAGATTAGCTCTTTTCTCCCATCCAGCTTCTCTTACTGCTTGAATAAGAAACCATTTGGGCTAATGGTGCATCTTTACAACAAAAAAGGAAAGACAAAGACCTGCATCTTGATTCAAATTTCTTTGTCACTGTGGTTGTCTCTCTGCAACTCTTGTGAGTTTACCACAGACCAGCTCAGTTAAAATATCACACTATACATGTCAGTCCTTGCTACTGCTATGACAATTTGATTTTGGGAAGAATAATACCAACCCATGTCAACTTGGTTTGCGTGATTTTCCTTTTTCCTTTCTTGTCTGTGTATCTGTCACTTTCCCAGAGTCTTGCTAATGGAAACTCTTGCACTTTTGCCTTTCCCCCCTAATATTTCCTGTAAGTTTCTTTTTTTTTCATTTTCTTTTTTTTTTCCTAATGACAGTTGATATTGCAAAATAAGCGAGAAAGGATATACTGGAAATACCATATTTTTGTTAAAATCATGTGCCTCGGAATAGCTAAGACCATTTAATATGAAAACTGAAAATGTTCCAGTCTCACAGCTGGAGTGAACATTGATGAGACACAGGGCTCTTAGAAACTGCTGGGGTAAGATGAGGTGTGGTAGTTAGACATTTTGTTTGATAGCTAGAATGGACAGCACTGTAAGTCAGAGACACCCCCACCTCCCATCCTTACCTCTTCAGCTTGCTTCATTTGAAACTAATTTGTATTGCTCAGTATGGGGCTATTACCAAAAGGATTGAGCAGAGACAGGGTGGGGATCCTGTTATGGCAGGGTGTGGTTTTTCTGTAGTTGAAAAGACTCATCCCTTCATTGTATTTACAGGAAAAGAAAATCAATCTTTTGAACATGTCCTCATGCTAACCCAGTTGCTGCACACAGAGATAAGAATGAAATCCAAACTTCCCATCTCCCCTAGGCTTCATCTAAATGACTGCAAACCTCTAGATCTGCCATGTTCTCTAATACTGAGATATTACTGAGAATCCTCAAGGAAGCAAAACCTTTATAAAATCATGGATAAATATGGATCAAAGTATTATATCTGAGTTTAGAAAAGGCATCTGAAATAGCTAATAGTAGAAATCTGCTTAGTTCCTAGACATTATTAAAAGCCATTAAGTTAAAAACTCCCAATCAAATTAAAACCCTACTGTAAGTTTAATTCTAAATCTAAACAATCCTTATTAGGAAAGCTGTATCATCTCCAAAGCTGTCCCTCTCTCTCTCACCTTTGACACAGGATTCATGCCCAGACCTTTATGTTCCTTGGCTTCCTGCTATAGATGTAGAGAATGACTCTCGAGAGCTGCACAGCAGAGGGGAGGGGGCAAGGAGCATGCACTGGGGCTAAGCTGCGAAGAGGTATTAATGCTGCAGTCCAAGTTCATCCTCTGGTGAAGAAAGATGCCTAGTGAATAAACTGGATGTATAAGACTTTTGTGTGAGTGGAAGACTCCCCCCAGACCCAAAGAAAATGTTTCAATATTTTGCTGCTAGCCAAAATTGACAAACTGATCTCAGTTTGCCCAAGGACTATTCATTCAACTCTCCTTTCTTCAGCTCCACCAGGCTTCCTTCTCCTCATGTGTCACCCCAGATGACCCAAGGGGAGGGAGGATTTATATTCTTTGTGCCACATGGGGCAAGGAGGAATGGAGGACTTCTCCACATGTGACAGGGCTTTCTGCCATGCACCCACAGCATGGGTTGTGCTGAAGATGTAAGAATACAGTTCTCTTGATCTGTCAAACAGCCCCCACAGCAAAGGAATTAACAGAGCTCCTTGTTAACAAATTTTCCTGGTTTTAGACTTGTTATTTTAAGGTACTAAAAAAAGTTTCAATCCTAAAAAGAAGTTTTAAAGTGTTCTTAGATTATTCTTAATACTTAAGAAATTATTTCAGTACATACAAAGTGAGTGATACAGCCCAGGTATTTTTCTTAAAAAGGTGAAAGATATATGGGAAAAGCTCTTACATGAATTATGCAATGGTAGATGTATCCACATAGCTATGGAATAAAGGAGCTAGATATGACCTTTTTTGACAGAATATTTAGAAAAAAAAAGTTGTATCATGATTTTCCTCCTTACTTTTTTTTTCTTTTAAAAATTAAGATGCATTTTTTGCATGCTCCCCCTCCTTTTTCCTGTTCAAAATGAATGACTGTGATCAAAATATGCTTTTCCCATGAAAAAAAAAAACCAAACAAACAACTCCTTTGGTCAAAAAGGCATTTTTGCCTTTATTGTAAAACTATTTCACAGACAACAGTAGAATAGCCCCAGTCAAGAATTTGGCTGCACTCTTCCAGTTAATGTTACCACATTATTACCCCTCACATTTAGTCAGTACAACCATTATCAGAGTGGTTATGACACATGGAAGGTATAATTTCATACTGTTTCACAGAGCAGCAGTCCTTACCAGAACTTTACTACCCAGAATATCAAACATTAAGGCAAGATAAGTCAGAAAAAGTCAGGTAAATGCTACAGAGCCAGAGAAGAAAGCTGTGAGGACTATTTTTCCTCGTGATGCTGTGCAGATGGAGGACAGGCAGTGTGCTTGGCAGAAATGAAGTAGTCACATTTTTTAAAGTGTGGGAGGAACCTTATGTGAAGATACACAGCCAAAAGTGGGATGAGAAGATGGTGAGAGGTGTCCTGGGAACAAACATGCCTGAAAGCTTTTAGCAGTGCCGCATGACTTGCAAACTCAGCAGCCCACTGTATAGCACATCTATAATGCATCTAATAGCACTGTTGTATACATTAGTGACAGCCCCTGTAATACAACTAATTTTTTGCTCTGCTATCATGTTAAGCCACTGGATGGACATGTTTGCATAAAAACACTGAAAACCAGCATTGAAAACATGTGGCATTTACCAGGAACTGTCAGCTTTCTATCTCTTACAGCCATTTTGCTTCCTCACATATACATCTATTTACATAATTTTCAAAATACATATTATTAAGCTGACTATTATGGCTCCTCTGGAGTGGTTACCATCTATTATGTAAACATATCACTGCTACAATTTATAATACTCCTGTTATTTACCCAATAGAATGTGTAACTGTTCCAAGTGAGCCATTACCGTCTGCCACATAAAGTAAATCCATCTTCAGCTGCTTTTGCAAGCATGAGTTATAACAACACTTAACATTTCAATAGTGCCATACATGTTGGAAGATCTCAGTGTGCCTTATAAACATTAATGAATGAATTTAGATTTAAAAGCAGGCCCATGTGGCAAGAATTAGAACTAAGCTAATAATTCACAAGCAGGTCCCTATTCAGGAAGAGGCTTAATCGCAGGCACTGACTTGAATGCAGCTGCTTATTTGTCAGAAGCTTCACATGTGCCCAAGTTCCCAGGTGACTACAAATCTGCAGGGTCCCCAGCAATCATTTTTCATCTCTTTCTGTTTGCAGAACATGATCAACTTACAATATTAACACAGGAGGTCTCTCTGCAAACGAGTCTTAGTTCGGTAAGACATTTGGTTTGAATTTCATGCATGCATACACACTCCGCTAACCACACAGTGAGTTCATTCTTTTCAGGTTCCTTGTATTTTGTACTAACTCTTCCCAGAAGAGTGTTTCACCCATTAGTCACCCCACTGCATGGTGTTCTTGAAAACACTTGGTGGAAGCAGACGATAAAGTCAAGCAGAGCTTTCACCAGCTGGGCAGCAAGGACACAGCTCTGCAATCAGACATTTCTCTTTGATAGAGGTTTGGAGTCCTGAAAGCTGTTAACAAAGATGGGAGCTGCAGGTGACCAGACCAGAATGTTAAAACCCCTCACTTGTCCACTGCAGGACAGTGACGTGGCAGGGAAGAGTAAACAAAAACCACTTGTGGTTACTGATTATTTTTTTAAATTTGAAATCCGAGCTTTTGGATTTCATAGATACGCCGTGACCAAATGGTATTGCCCTGAACTTATTTTCTCATGACGGCTCATCTGGGAATTAGGGAAATGGAAATGAAATTTCATATTAACTTCATTATGAACATAAATAAAAAAGTCAGATCGTCCTTTGAATTGTGCTGGCTGCTGGAACACTAAAAGCAATGAGTTACAGCAGCACAAGAAAAGGAAATAACGTATTTTTATTTGCTTTAACTAGAAAGTCCAAAACTCTTGATAAAATCTCTTAATAAATACAGTCCCTATAATAAATAGTAACAAATTAATTTAAAAGGGCTCATAAGAG
Organism: Melopsittacus undulatus; assembly: GCF_012275295.1. Classification (NCBI taxonomy): domain Eukaryota; kingdom Metazoa; phylum Chordata; class Aves; order Psittaciformes; family Psittaculidae; genus Melopsittacus; species Melopsittacus undulatus. Next base: position 131,945,453 of record NC_047527.1, read on the forward strand.
ACATAGTTATTTTTTAAGGATACTGTTGATGTATATCTATCTATACATGCTCCTGGAACTGTGAGCTGAGGTAGTATGACCTATGCATGGTTGTATTTTTCCATGAGAGAAGGCATAGTGAAGTGAATCTCGTCTTTGAACTTTAAAAAATTGAAGTAGTATTTAAACTCTAAATATTATCCAGGTTGCTTATGATGGATTATCAGGACTATATTTTGTTCTGACAGTCTGTTTCTAAACTGAATCTAAAGCATGTAAATGCTCTCTAGAGCAGATACACTGCACAACTACTCTTAAGTAGCAAACACTGTACAAGCCTACTTTTGATCATGGACAAATTTTAGAACTGAAACTCTGTTACCAAAAGTGTTTTTAGGAGCAAGTTTTCCTACACAATTTGGTGCACAGATATCAGATAATTTACTGTGTTTGCAAATGTGCCAGACCACCTAAAGTCTCCATGAACAACATTTCATGTTCATATGCCTTCTTAGATGGCATATGAAAGCCAGGTTGCACATACATAGTGCATCAAGTAAACACTGGTTGGAGAATTAACAGATGTGCTAAAACTGTCTTGCAACATTTGACATTCTGTGGGCTGGCAAACCAACTACAGGGGAAAGCAATGCATAGCAGGAAAACAACTCATAGGAAGGTTACAGTTAACCTCCCCCCTACTTTATCATATCCTCTTCTGGTATTTACTGCTGTTTATAGCTTCCCATTCACCCTGCAATGATACGGGAAAATGCGACGTCTGGAAAATTGGTGGAAGTCACTCCCTTAGCACTTAATGAACCTGGCTCTTGTCTGCCAGCTGGTTGACCTTGCTGCACATCCATTTAAATCCATGGAGCTTGGTTTCGATTAACACTTGTATAACTAAGGTGAGTGTCATCTCCATAGTCTCTCTCACCTGATGCTTAATTGTCTGCAGTGACTGAGCAGAGTCTTCCATGTAAGTATTACTCCTTGCATTAAAGGCTCAGTTCTGAGCTCCATGAAGTTGATGACAAAATGTATACTGCTTCTGCTTTTCTTCTGGCTTTTCAAGGATATCCAAGAAATTTTGAATGGACAAGTGCACAGTCTTACAGTACAGAGAGACACTGATGTGACAGATGAAGATGAATGACACACTCATAAAAATAAAGAACTTTGGATATGCTTTCTTCTGTAGATTTAATTTAAGTCAGATCCTTCAATATTGTATGTCTGTGGCTTATATTAAAGAGTTTGAGAACAATCTCTAAGCAGTGAATCGAACACTTTATCATTAAAAAATGTAATACAAAAGTGAGTTAAAAAATAAAAGATATGACAGACCTGGGAAAAAAAAATAATTGTCATGTTCTCATAGTTCCTAATGATAAATGATGTCTCACATGCAGATTAAAAATTGCTTGCCTTTTGCTTATGATGAGTTTTTCCATTTTAGATTATTGAAATAGAAAAAGAGGACTTAAAATATTTCTAATTGCAGGGAAATTCTGATTGCTGGAAAATTTATCTAATTTCTTTACATGCCTCTTACTGATTTTCTGAGAGATATATATAAAACACCAACTTGAAATCCAGCAGATGTAGACAGATTCCAGCTCTCTCCATGTAGCAGAAGGTTGTATGCAGCTGGGCCCCATGTATTAGTAAATATGCTTATTTGAAACCCAAATGTATCAGTCCTTTGTACTGTCTCTATGAGTACAGCAAAAAACATAAGAAAGGTTTACATTTGATCTTTAAGCATGAAAGATGCTGTGGAACTAGGCAAAGGAGCCTCCCCCATCAGCACTTGTTGTGGAATAATCCTATTCTACCCAAATCTCCTGCCTCATCTCTTAGATGTCTACTTTAGAGATATCTTATTTTACAGTGGAAGCCACGCAGACCTAAGAGCACAAAAATACAGGAAAAGCAAAGAGGTGGTTTAAAATCTGTCTCTCTTTCCCCACTCTCTAACCACAGTGGCTGAAATCAAAGAACATGGTCTATGCCATTGCCAGCAAAGATTTGGGAGTTAGAAATTCTCAGCTTTTTTGTTAGCCTTCTTTGAGCAGCAGTTTAGCCAGTTGACTTCCAAGGGTCCCTTCCCAATTATTTTTTTTTTCTGTGTTTCTATGATGGTTGTGTAATAATAGATCTACCAGTGGAAAGAATCAAGTGAAAACATCCTTTTGGAGCTTTTGATCAGTCTTCTGTTTAGGAAACTAACTTCATGTTATTTCATCCTAACTTCATGTATTTCAGGAGACAAAGGGGAAGTAAAGCTCAAATGAGAAGATGCAGATCAGAATGACTTTCAAATGACCAGCTTCCAGAAAGGTGACCTTTTACATATGTTACCATCATAGTGAAGAGGTCTACATAGTTTATTTTTCCTTCCTTTGCAATCATAAAACTTCAGACTGAACACTAAGACATTCATGGGTGGTGCCTTCCCATTTCATTCTTTCCAAAATGCCTTTCAGGCCACACAGGGGCTTAACTGCTTCTTTTAGCTGCGTAGTTTTGCAGCCTGTTTCCCAGCACTATTCTCCTCAGAAACAGATTTTGTTTCTGGATGAGAAATTCCAAGTGCATGTCATGAACGCTGATGATATCTCATTGTGCTTCCCCACCTATTTTAACCTATTTAAAAAAAGAGACTTGCCTCTTGACTATATGTGACTGGGTTTTGATATTCCTCTGAAAAGATTAAGGTTGGGTTTATTTCCGTCCAAATCCAGACATTTTAGTGAGAGCCTGGAATTAGGAACATGTTTACCACCTGCGTTCAGTGAATAGCCATTTGGAAGTCCTTAACCATTTATATAGGCAGAGGCACACAGAACCTTAGTTAGGTTCAAAGTGTCAGCCAGTAAAAGAGGTGCAAGTTTAAATCTGATTACCCATTTGGAGAAAAAGCAATTTCTCATTTTTCCACATGATGACTCAGATGCTCGCACATATTCTATGGTATAGAATCATAGAATAGTTAGGGTTGGAAAGGACCTCAAGATCATCCAGTTCCAGCACCCCTGCCATGGGGAGGAGCACCTCACCCTAAACCATGTCATCCAGGGCTCTGTCCAACCTGGTCTTGAACACTGAAGGGATGGAGCATTCACAGCCTCCCTGGGCAACTCATTCCAGTGTCTCACCACCCTGACAGGAAAAACTTCCTCCTTATATCCAATCTAAACTTCCCCTGTTTAAGCTTTAACCCGTTACCCCTTGTCCTATCACTAATGAAGAGTCCCTCCCCAGCACCCTTATAGGCCCCCTTCAGATACTGGAAGGCTGCTATGAGGTGTCCATGCATCTCCTCTTCTCCAGTCTGAACAGCCCCAACTTTTTCAGTCTGTCTTCATACAGGAGGTGCTCCAGTCCCCTGATTATCCTCATGGCCATCCTCTGGACTTGTTCCAACAGTTCCATGTCCTTTTTATGTTGAGGACACCAGAACTGCACACAGTACTCCAAGTGAGGTCTCACAAGAGCAGAGTAGAGGGGCAGGATCACCTCCTTTGACCTGCTGGTCATGCTCCTCTTGATGCAGCCCAGGATACTGTTGGCTTTCTGGGCTGCAAGCGCACACTGAAGCCAGATCATGTTTATTTTCTCATGGACTAGCACACCCGAGTCCTTCTCCTCAGGGCTGCTCTGAATCTCTTTGCCCAACCTGTAGCTGTGCCTGGGATTGCTCCAACCCAGGTGTAGGACCTTGCACTTGGCATGGTTAAACTTCATGAGGTTGGCATCAGCCCACCTCACAAGCGTGTCAAGGTCCCTCTGGATGGCATTCCTTCCCTCTAGCGTATCAACCGAACCACACAGCTTGGTGTCATCAGCAAACTTGCTGAGGGCACACTCAATTCCATTGTCCCTGTCACCGACAAAGTTGTTAAACAAGATCGGTCCCAACACAGATCCCTGAGGGACACCACTCGTTACTGGTCTCCAGCCGGACATTGAGATATTAACCACAATTCCTTGCATGCAGCCATCCAGCCAGTTCTTTATCCACTGAGTGATCCACCTATCAAATAGATGTCTCTCCCATTTAGAGACAAGGATGTCATGCTGGACAGTGTTGAATGCTTTGCACAAGTCCAGGTAGATGACATCAACTGCACCACCACTGTCCATCAGTTCTGTAGCCCCGTCATAGAAGGCCACCAAATTGGTCATGCAGGATTTCCCCTTAGTGAAGCCATGCTGGCTGTCACCAAGCACCTTGTTGTTTTAGTTGTTTAGTTGTTCCAGTATGTTTAGTTCCCAATATGTTTAGTTGCATGGTATCAAAGTGCTTGAAATTTAACAAAACTAGTATTGAGCATCTCAGGGGATAACATTTTCTTCCATCTCTGTTGCTGCACAACTACTGGGTGAAACAAATGTTAGTATGGATTTACTGGAATTTGGATTTCTTTTTCCTACTAATCATACTTTGCCAGTATAAGGTGCAATTGTTTCTACTGCACCATGCACATATTAGCCTACTAGTCCTGCTCACTTAAGCACACTCCTGAATTCTTCTACCAAGACATTGGCTTTATCAGTATACATTAAATCAACATGCTTTGGATTTGTTGCCTGTAGCCTTAGCTTGCAAGTATAAGTAGAGCTTCTATCAGCTCCATCTCTTTTCCATTAGATTGAATAGAGTGACATGAAGTCCTCACTGATGATGAGAATTGGCCCAAAACTCATAAACACTCCAATCACTTCACCCAGCTGGATAGTATTTCTATATAACAGTTTTATTTTTGGCTGAATGGAGACAACTACAAGAAGTGGCTTCCTGGCAAAATCTGAAGCAAAGGCCAAAGTCTAATGACTTCATGTTTGTAGAAGTGGCTCCAGGTAAATTTATGCTTAAAAGCATCAGTGTAATTACTGCAGCTACAGATTTTTCTAAGGAAAAGAGAAATACAAAGGTAGAGTAGAATAATCAGTGGAAATGGCACCTTTAGTTTGGGGAAAACATCTTTTTCAAAATACCCAGATGAAGGTTTACCCAGAAATTACTTTTGTGGGTTTTGAGGCTTCTAGAACGTGGTTAGATGACTGAGAGATGCAGAGTAGGCTCTACTTTAGTACTGAAATGAGTCATTCCCCAGTTTTGATATAAGCTGAAGGAAAGGTTCTTTTGATGGGATCTGCAAGATTGCATTTTTCTCCAGTAAAGCTGTTTCTGTGTATTGACTGGAAATATTTTTGCAGAGTCCCATGAGTAGGTGACAATGCAATGCACATTGGAGAGAACACCCCTTCAGGAGCTCTACGCAGGGAGCCTCCACGCAATCTGAAGAGCTACTGCTCCCCAGTTCACTTCAGGATGAAGCCACATCATAGTAAATGTTTTTTTTTTAATTGGAAGACAGCCCTCCCATCAAAAAGCACTGTTCTGATCATACTTCACTGGCCTTGAAAAGAAAGTTTATCTCATAATATTTTCTTTATAAACTAGAACTATATGTAAGGGAGTTATTCTGCAAAACACAAGACTCCCTGTGCCTCACTGGTTCTGTCAGCATGGAGAATGCTCTTCTAGGCTTTAAAACAAATATTGCCTTTACCACTAGGATTCCCAGGATTAAACTATCCAAACTTTTTTGCAGGACAATAATCCCCTATTTATGAAAGTTACCACAGACAGGGGGTTGCACAGCCACTGAATCTGGCTCTGCTTTACACCATGTCTCCTGGAATGCCTCGTTGGCTGTATAAAGTGCTGGTTACTGCAACTCTATGGCCTGTTGCAATATAGGCCTAAATGCTTTGTATTATCGCACAAAATCAGTGCAGGTTTTGGTTTTGTTTTTCATATAAAATATATATATATGGTAAGAAGAGAGTCAGGGGTTATTCTGCAGGGATCCTGCCAACTGAATCTATGCACACTTTTTTCTCTTCAGTGCTTCTGAGAATAACAGATCAATTAATAGGAAGGGAAAAATCTAGGGCTTCACTTTGGGAAGTAGGGCTCATCTCACCTAACTTCAGCTATCTTGAAGAAAGGCAACCCAGGACTTTCACACAGGGCTACCCCTTCTCTCTTGAGAGGTGAATTGAATTACTATCAGGAGCTGCCTGCCTCTGTCCTCTCCAGACAATACTAAAACAACCCATGTAGATAAAAGGGCAAGCCTTAAGATGACTGAAGTTAAGATGAAATTAATATGACCTATGTATTGAAGTCCACTTCTGGCATGAAAGAAAAAAATGTAAATTCAAGTGAATAAATACAGGATCTATTTTCTTTTTAATGCAGGATACAGTTTCAAGCAGGTTTTTATAACCTCTCTTTCTAATTTGGGATTTAAATGATGGTTTCTCACTTCTTTGCTTGCCTAATTTATTTTGCTCTTATTTGAAAACTGAAAATCTCATGCTTGGTCCTAATATTTAGTAAACATGAAGGCATTATTATGGATACGAACAGACACCGGAGAACCAGCCTTCAGGCTACATGGGAAATGAAACTTTAGGGCTGAGGGAATAGTGCCTGGCAATTGAAACAAGGTAAAAAAGGAAGACAATCTTAAAGATCCCTGATGATAAATACATTTGTGACCCTCTTAAGTGATCATATTCACTTTGGAGTCAGATTTGTGCAAGTACAAATCTAGGAAAAATGTTAAACAAAATTATTTTAATTTGAGGAATCATTTCTCACGCAGAATACTAAAAACTTAAAGTACCCCTCCCTGACTTTCTATTTTCTATTTCTCTGGCAAAAAGCGTTACAAGTAGTGATGTTTCTGTAGCTACTATAACTGAGCAATATTAGCTTGCATGAGACTGTTTTCTGCTTGTCTGAAAAAAAGTTTGCATGCATGAAGACTGGTCTCTGTTCAAGTGTTTCAGCTGATCTAATGCAAACTATGGCCTCTCCCTTCAAGCTCATAGCTGCTTCAAAGAGAACATGCAGAGAACTTCATTGTCAGGGTTACTGAACAATACCAGTATCAGCGCTTCTTTACAACAAGACCTAGCAAAAACTGAATACAAACAAGCAAAAAGGCAAGAGCAGTGCTGGGGGAACACAACAGCAAGCATGGAATGTGAAGAGGACTTTGGGAATTACACCCAACACCTGCAGCTCCACTAGCAGGCAGATATTCAGCTCTGTAAAAATGACTCATACTAATTTGAAAGTGTAGAGGAAAAGCTTTGGCAGCACAGTGAAAGAGACAACCCTCATTCTGTGGAACCAAAAGGCTGTTCTTTAGAAAACAGCATATTCGATATCATTTTAATCTCACTAGGATCATTTCCCAAGATCAAGAAAGGAAAGAAACTGCAGGTGACCAGCTAATCAACATCTCCCTGTGAATAAGCACTAAAGAGCTCTAGTGTCACTGATAAACAGGTAATTTCAGATTTGTTATAAAGCTCTAATTATTCCAAGCCATTTATGGTAGGAAAAGGTGACAATAGGATGATCGGAATGGGATGACAGAGATGAGATTTCAAAAATGCCCTGTTTTTTCCCCAAATACTTTTCTGTAATTTCTGAGAGCACTGCTATTTTTTAATAGAAGTAGCAGTTGAAAAATCCCAATAGGAGAACATCCTAACATGTGGGTAAAGTTTGGCAGATGACAGCATTCAAGCCTCACACTTCTTATGATCTGCAAGCAAATCTGCATCTCTACTTACATTACAGCTAGAGTTTATTGTGATTTTGGCTGTCAAGGTGTTAGCAGTCTGCTGTTCCCAATAAAAATAAAATTACATCACACAAAACAGGTACTTCAGATTGCCTCCAGGTAGTCTATCCATCTCCTGTTGTTCCTAAGGTTGCAGTGCTGTGGATGTTAGCAAAGATATCCCTGAGAATACTACATTAAAAGTTGACATTTCTTCTCTGTAGGAAAGGCTTTTTTTTCTCCCTTCTTTGAAATAAAAAGAAATTTCAAGAGTTTCCTACGAAAGTGAAAAATTTCCAAGTATTTTGTTTCCAAATAGCCAAAATGACTGATTTTTCAAAAATGTTGAAGAAAGTCCTCCTTTCCACACAAACCACCATAAAAAAAACCCAGAAAACAATGTCTCAGTCTTTCTTTCTCCCAGATATAGAAAGAAGATTGTTCTGAGCAGAATGAAATGTTGGAGTTTCAGAATTTGTGGTGGGTTTTGTTTTTTAATAACTTTAAGTCAATTTAAGAAAGAAATGCATTGACTCTCTTTTCACTTAAAGTATCTGTAAATTACTTGATATAAATAGCTATTTTCTTGTTAGGGTGGGAGAAAGCAGTTTATGTCTGGAAAACTTCAACAGTGTCTACATGAAAGCCCTGAAAGAGGCCCCCAGCATGAGCTCTCAGTTGCACAACAACAGGCCAAACTCCAAGCTGCCCAAAACCTCGTTGGGCTTCTGGCATCCAAATGCCTGTGACAATTCCTGGCAGCTATAAAACCCCATAAAAGTCCCACGATGCTGAAGAAGTGAACTGTTACTGGGGTCTACAACCTCCTGCCAGGAAAACAAGTGTGAAATTATGAAAACCTCCTTATGATTTGCTGTCAGTTTGGTAAAACTGACAGAGTCCCATAAACCATTCCAGATGTGATGAGTCTGGATGAGTTCATTTTCTGACAAAAAATAACAGTGGTTTGACTGGAGAACATCCAACCCATTCTATTCTTGGAATGGATAGAAATTCCATCGTACTAGACTTCCTCTTGTTCTTTGACCTGCTACAAAACGTGCCACAGCTAATGGAGCCCAGAGCACCATGCTTCAATTGGTCAGGCCTCCAAGCACATTTCCCACGCATATCTCATTTCAAGGACTACCACCAGTTTCACACTAAAAGCACCTTCAAGCATTTCCACACAAATATGCTATCCCTTTCTCTGCAACTGCCAAAATTCTTTTCCTTTAGAAACAGTTAAGGAGCAGAGATTACAGAAAGATCCATTTATATTAAGAGAATTAATTCAAGCACAGTTTACTTCTGAGAATGAGCGTTTTTTTTTCTAAACAACCATAAATTTGTTCTGCAATTGAGTTTTTGCAGGTGAAGAGGCATGTGTCAGAGTCTTAGAGTAAACTGGAAGAAAGATAATGATCCTCTGAAAAACAGGTATGCCCCAAAATGTGAGTCTGACTAGCTACAAGCAACACTGGTTTCTACCCTTGTTAGTGGGTACCGACCCTCATGTGACTTGTTAAGTGCTGTGCTTATCTGTCTATCCAGTTCCCAGTAATACGCTCAAGTAAGCATGACAGAGTGATGGCAGTTTCAGAGACATCAGGTTCCTAGCAGTTCCATAAAAGCTGGACAGAGTTAGGCTATCAGTGTCTCCCATGAAGGAAAAAGGTGCAGTGCCTATTAGATACCAAGTATCCCAGTATCAAAAGCCCCCCTCTAAATGATTCCCCTGTTGGTAGGGATTGAGCAAGACCTTGCATCTTAGGTTGTGAAGCAAATCACAAAAATAAATTTGTAGGAAAGTAAGTTTCCTTCCCTTTGATGGTTGCTTAAAGACTGGACTTTTCTAATGCAAGAAAGCAAGACAATATTATTAGATTTATTTTTTTCCCCCAACTTTCATCAGGCCAGTCTTGGTCATTTGATATTTCTCATTTAGTCACAAGGATTGATGCAATTAGAGGTTTGCCAGTTTTGTATAATTACAGACTTGGAGTCAATATGGCTTTAACAAATCTGTGTGAGACAAGGTAAAAACAGGTCACATAGGCAAAAACTTGACTACCTTTTAACAACTCTCTCTGTCAGTGTAATAATATACCTATTCATTAGGGACTGCAGTAACAGGACCAGGGGTAACGGGTTCAAACTTAAACAGGGGAAGTTTAGACTGGATATAAGGAAGAAATTCTTTACTGTTAGGGTGGTGAGGTACTGGAATGGGTTGCCCAGGGAGGTTGTGAATGCTCCATCCCTGGAAGTGTTCAAGACTAGGTTGGATGAAGCCTTGGATGATATGGTTTAGTGTGAGGTGTCCCTGCCCATGGCATGGGGGTTGGAACTAGATGATCTTGAGGTCCTTTCCAACCCTAACTATTCTATGATTCTATGATTCTAACACCTCCATACAGAAAACTCTTCATCAGTCTTTACATTGGCATAGCTTGCAAGTGATTTTGAAGGAAGCTTTGTAAAAACAATAGGTGGCAGAATAACTAGGATGTTATGTGTACAGCAATATTGTTACCTGTGTTGACACGTTAAAAAAATTATATGAAAACCAAACATTCTGTCACTTTTTGAAAGACTTCTGGCACAAAGTCATCTCCATATTTTAGATGGAGCGATGGACATACTCGTACACTGCACAAAGGAAGAACAGGGAAACCAGGAGCCTCCCACAGCAAGTGAGAAGAGGCCCAGAGTGGATATTGTAAAGACCATTATAATTTAAATAATTTCATCTAATTTGGAGAGCAGAATGTTTGAATTGCTAAACGTTAAGAAAGCAAGCAAACCATTCAAAGATCCTTAAGCAAATTACTGACACACAGTGTAAAATCTGCAAGTACTCAGCAGCAGTGTAAATTTGCATTTCCATAGCCATCCCTGCTGAGATATCTCAGATGAAACAGTGGGATTCACATACGTAATTTAGTGCAAGAACTGTTTGAGCCTGCTCTAGTGAAATGTATAGTATATTCAATCATTTTTATGCACCCTTCTTTGCCAAATGCTGATGTTCCTTTAAAAACCCCAAAATCTAACTAATTTAGCTTCATCCCTGTCAGGAAATTAGCATGAAATGACAACTGGCTTTTTTAAGAAGTGGTGTCTGGACTGTTCTGATGTACTTAGCAGGATGATGCAGTGCAACAGATGTTGCTAGGGCTGAACCAAAGAGAAAAAAAAGTAACAAAATGAGGACTCTGACCTTATGCTCTTGTTTAAATTCATCCTTGCTTAGTAGAACACTTAAACACCTGTCTTGCTGACTCAACAGCCAGATGGTATCCACTGTGAATCTAGTACTTGCTTATACAACTGTCTTTTATAATGTCCAAGTGCCTCTGAATTATTCACTTCACAACAGACTTGATAGCAAAATATTCATCCTATCACTGGAGAGCTAAAGAATATACACTTCCCCTTTTTGTAGTTTCCACCTATGGGTGGGCCCATTGCCTTGGCCAAGGGGTCCAGGGTAGCTCACGTCAACACTGCCTTTGCCTAGGAACACCCAGCACCAGCTAGTCAGTTCCACACTGCACACCACTTAATGCAAACCCTGGCTCTACAGCTGATCCATACACCTCAATTTTTAACTCTGTCAAAGGCTTTTCTAGCACATGGCTCATGCCATGTTCAACAGTTGTCTGGCCTGTGCTCAACACAGCAGTTTCTCTCCTTGGGCCATAGTATAGATCATATTTACTTTCAATGCTGCTTTTAAATTTCTCTAGATGAAACCACTTCACACCCATGTAGGTGACCCATTATCACAGTCATGAACTCACCTCATGTGGCTTGAGGAACATTGGTCTAAAGATCTCTCCTCCTAGTCCCTCATGGTCCTTTTTTTAGGTTGAGATATCTTAAAAACATTTTAAAGGCTCTCTAAGCATCAATCTCTCAATGCTACTGTAGGAAGTCATGTGCTGTTGTGGAATGGCAGTAGATGACCAGACTGATTGGAGGACCTGCACCAGAGGACTCTCCTGCCCAGTGGAACAATCTTTGTTCAAACCCTATGTAGCTGCTGATTTTGTCCTGAAAGAGACCTAGTTATTCCATTCCAGGTGAAATTTTAGAATGGATCTAACAAGCAGATGGCCCATGGAGTCAGGAAAATAAGATGATGAAACACAGCAATCACACTAGAAAGCACAGTGGGATAAAAGCAAACAAAGCAATTGGTACTGAGGATCCTGTGCAATTAATTTTTTTGGCATGTTTTTACTTCAGACTTGAGTTAGCCTGATTCCTCAGACTTAATGTTCCCACATTTCAAGGTGGCTTTCTCTAAGTAAGGGGACCCGCAAGCCTGTCTAAGCCTGGTAAGTCTGCACAAACCACACACCACCAGAAAAGACTTGACATTGCAGCATTTACTGCCTTTTGTTTGCATATGGCAATAAGCGATTTGTGGCATGTCATCAGATATAGGTCCATACCAAAGTTGCTCATAAAATTCAAATTTCAGTCTAGCCACTGGATTATCCTTTCACCTGGAGAAGGGGGCTTAAAGCTTTATCAGTGTGTAGGTGGCAAATGGAACAAGTGATTATCTACACATGCAGGGCAAATGTAGAAAATATGGTTAGCAATGACATTTTAAGCCTTTATGTGAAATGATCCATTGCTAACTATATCCTTTCTTTTACATACCATATCTGAAATGATGATTATGATCAAAATGTCATTTTAAATTGTATTTTCTATCAACTTTGTAACATTTAGAATAAACTCAAACTCTTTTCCAGTAAAAAAGAGAAACTGTACTCTTCTCAGGTATACATCATAAAATGAATAATTTACAGCTCCAGGACAGAGATTTAATTTTAATTAGCAGTATAATTAGTAAATCCTTAGTGTGTGTTTTTACAAATGGTTAGTAGTTTGTAAATTCTCAGAAAACTGGTTTTTACATGATGATTTGAATAGTAGCCATGTAAATCTCAGCAAAAATGAACTGGTTTACAACACAGGCAGAAAAGCCGGAGGAAAATGTATACAAACTTTACCATTACTTCACTTAGGATTTGGTACATATGGTTCCACATGGAGTTTAATACACAAATAAAAAGCTGTTTAAGATACTATTTTTACCAATGATCATGTGAACCACAGAGAGCATGAACAGGAAGCAATGTATATGCTGTGTGGCAGCTAGTGTGAACAGAAGGTGAATTCCAGAAAAACCCTTTAAAGGAAATGTGTCACTTTCTTCCATTCAAGTATGTTTATTTTGAGTCAAGAAAACTCTCAGCTGATGTAATTTTATCAGATTTTTTATTTCAAGTAACCTGAAAACAGAATCCCTAATTTCAGCACTAATTTTACCATAACCAGACAGAATTGGACATTAATAGCAGAATCTCTTAATCTTCTGATGGAAGGACAGAAGATGCAGCTGTTTCAAAGACACTAAAGCTTTGAGATGTCTAATTACGGGTAATGGTGTAAGAGATTAAGAACTCAAAAAGTGGACTTCCTACACGAGAAAAGGATTCATCTGCATCTTGGACTTCTTGAAGAAAATTTTAAGGCAGACTCCTGTCCTCCTTGAAGTCATGCACAGATGACTGGACCCATCCTCTATCAAAACTGCCAACATGGTACAATCTGGTAGCACCAGTTTGTATATTAGGGAGTAATTAGGGAAGGAAACTATGGTCAAGACTTGTGCTCCTAAATACATTAGAAGTTAGGACCTTTTGGAAATATCTTTCATAATAATTTATAATGTGCAATGCAATAAAATAATTTCCTTTACCACTGAGAGTGATTTGAGAGGGAATTAGCAATCTTGTAAAGCTTTTTATATTGAAATCTATGTGATTTGTTTGGATTTGCTGAAAAAGCCTGACTGAATACAGCATGAAGGTTACTGACACTGTCTTCACTCCTTTGCCAGTGGCAGGAAGTCTGGGACAATGAAGCATTTAAAATTTCAAATCTTCATGTTTTCATGAAGAGGGAACATACCAACACATTAGGGAGAAAGTAATTCATACAACAGCAAAACCAGTCTTCGAGTCAGAGCAGTGACCATTGTATATCTGAAGCTGCTGTCTTGTTTTCTGCCTCCTTAAATATCTAAAGAACAGGGACGGAAAAACAAACATAACCTGCAACAGAGAATCATAGGGAAAAAGGCTTGAAGGAAAGAGGAAGCAGCAAATTTACAAGGATCTGAGGCTTGAGAAAGTGTTGAATTATAAATGTTACTAATTTACCAGACATGCACAGATATTTGAAGCAACCCTGGAAGTCAGCAAGAGTTTTGCTATTTACTCGCAGAGGAGAAGAAACTCAGAACCCCACTACACTAATTTTCCTCTAGCTTTTTTAGATGCACACTTCTGTTTTGATGTATGCATTGCATTTCTAGGCAAATTCTGTTTCAAACCCAGACAGTATTGCCATGGTAGTGAAAAATAGTATTACTACACTAAGGTTATTTATTTTTAAAATTTCCAGATGGATCTAACAGCCCAATCTACCAATTCCAAACATGACATAAAAGAGGTTTTATTTATATTATTTTTGTTACTAGTAGCTTGGGAGAATCTGGAGAGGTTGGTATCTATTTATAATTTTATGTAGTGTTGAATATTATTAAGGAAATACTTATGCTTGCTGCTTTGCACCTGCAAAAGTCTCTCTTTTGCAAAAAGACATTTTTTCCTGTCCTTTTACCAGCCAAAATGTTCATTGGTAAAATTATCTTCTATGTGACCATAAAATCAGAATCAGGATCCAATTCATAAATTCCTTTGAGGTAGGCAAATATTTCTTCCATTACACAGGAAAAGTAATCAGTTGTGTAAGCTGAGAGATTTTTGCTTAAAGGCACATTCTTAGAACTGGAAAATTCTTGTTTCATTTTGTTCATTTTCTCTATACATGGATGCTTAAGGTCATCTTTATAGTTTTGTAATTTGACAACATCACCATCTAGTTTCTCCTTGTCTCCTCCACAGAACTGACTGAGAATCACTCAGTTACGACCAAGATGAACAGAGGCATGCTATTCAGATGCACATCATGCCTGTAATCAAAGTCAGTTTTTTCACTAGCAAAACACTGAGTTCACCTTATCCTGTTACTGACTGCAGAGCTGAGGTAACTACACAGTTTTGGTAAATTAAAGTGAATAATCAGTTCCTCAAAAGTAAGCAAGTATTTTCTACTGAAATACAGGCTTTCTAGGTTCTTCCAGCTGACCTTACCATCTCACCATCAGCAGTTGAAACTTTCTGAAGCTGGTTTATACACAACATGATAATTTATTTCCTCCATTCTAGTAACAAAAGCATCTAAAAAGCTTTTCCCTTATGAACTAGCCAGTAATTAGAGACTGCTCTTTGCCCTAAGGTATCTTTTGTATTCTCTCCTGGGCCACAGGACTGCAGCTTTGGATGCCTGGCCATTCACTTGTCAATTCCAACTTGAAAAAATCAGTTCCAACATCAATTTTTTTAGCTATCCTGCACTTTTCTGTCCATCTTATTCCATTAGGAAATGGAGAAATGTGGCAAACATTAAACTTACATCAAGAAGTTGTGCTTTGGATGCTACACAGCTGACTTAGAGTTTCACTTTTCAATGCTTACAAAGTTTTATCTCTGGAAGCTAGGTCCTATTTGAACATGTTAAGCACTTGGTTATTTCCACTGACAAGATCAATTTGGTTCCAAATTAGAAACTGTCTAATCTTCAGTAGTTTGAACAGAATGAGGGTTAAAGAGACAGAGCCTGTATTTGTTGAACTCAAAGTGAAAAAATGTCTAAACTCCAAGTAACATTTCTGAGCACATGTGTACTCAGATTCCCATCAAATATTATGGATCAGATTTTGAACTTGTCCAATAATGTAGGAGAATCTCAGTAGCCTCCTAGTGAATTTTCCATGATGCAAGATTGATGCTACACTTGTATGTGAAACCTCAAGCTACTCCCTTAGAAGACTAGCACAGGAGGGAGGTTAAAGAATCTGCAAAACCTTAAGCATCCTGGGTCTCAGGGTTGTTTCTAAACACCAGCTGAGAAATATAAGAAGTTACCTTTCCCAGTGGGCTGCCCTAACTTCCAGTGCTGGTAACATCACTAGGCTAGGCAAGAAATATGGTGTGCTCCAAGGCAGAGCGTCATTAAAAAGAAAAAAAACAACAAAAAACCAACAAAACAACAACAAAAAACAACCAAAACCAAAACCCAAGCAAACAAAAAACCCAAAGAAAAAAGGCAAAAGTAAAAACAAAGTGATTTTTTTAATTAACCAGGAATATCTGCAAATGGGGGACGAAGAAATCTAGTTTTTTGTGGAGCATGGCTCTTTTTCTTAACATTTCTTCTTTTCGATAATGAACTCTCCCCTCTTTCTTTCAAGAATATTCTGGAGAAGAAGCTCCAATATTTTTTGTGCTCAAGTCAACATTTATAAAAAAAGAATTTTGACCAGCTGTACATACAAGTATAGTTCTGTTCCCAAGACACCAAGTGTGATAAGCATCTTACAGTGATTTTTTGCCAGTGCACATCCTGTATCTTTCAGCACAATCAATCAAGCACAGCTCTTTTTTACCAATATGATTTAGCTAAATGTTTCTGGAGCAATACTGTAAGAATGTGCCCACGTCCTCAAGAGCCTGGTTTGTAAAATTATATGATTTCTGAGAAAGTATGCCTGAGACTGATGTAAATTGCACCACTGCTCTTGCTGAGGGATTTCTATAGAGTAGCTTTTCTCATGCATTCTGACTTTACCCTAAATTACTCTTCAGGAAGGGGCCTCATTCAGAGGTGCTGAGAATCCTCAGTTCTTCTGAAAGTTAGTGAGATAGTGAGGTTTTCTGCACATTGCTATGGGATGTTAACATTTTTAATGCTGTTTCAAAACATACCTCTCTCAGCTGGCTGTGGTTTCTGCTCTAATTTGGGATTTGGCCAGAGCGCAACATTCACATCAGTCCTATCTTGACATCAACAGTTACTTATGTTTCTTAGTTATTCCACTTTTACCAGCTGGCCTATTATAACATCTCACAGGGGACTGTATCAATTGCATGAGGTTATGCTACATCTGTGAACATAATGTGAAACTGGGGTTGGGAGAATAGGGTTTGCTCACAACTGTGGGCAAGCAAAATGGAAACTTTACAAGAATGGGTGCTAAACAGTAAATTAGAAACCTAGACATCTCCTGGTTTATGAATTACTGTTACATGAATGAGTTGTGGTACCACAAGAAACCACAGGAATCAAGGAAATACACAGTTAAACTGCTTAAGCAAGTCAATAACTCTCTTTGCTTATCTCCCCAGAGGCATTCTGGAAGTTTAGGATTAATATTTGAAGCTGAAAAAAGTAATCCTTAGAGCACTTCAAATACTCTACTCTGTAAACTGCAAGGAAAATTAGTCTGCTTCTAAACAAAAGCACCCTGATGGAGTGGGAGAAGAAGCACTCAATTTCTGTATTGACTTCGTATCACTGAAAAGGCTATCACATTCTCTAGGTAGATGAAACCTAAGCTAGGATGACATGACTGCCAAAATATTTCTCTTAAACTATACGGTGGCATATGACAAAAGAACAACTCCGACAAATCTGAGTTATTTCATATCGGCTGAGAGTTTGCCTCCCAAAATCACAGTTTTTCTTCTATTTTTACGAATCATGAAATTGTATTCATATTTGTGAAAGTATATTTCATGCAGTAACACTTTTATGTCCATGGATACTATGAAATAATATGCATCTGGTGAGACAAACCAACACCTGCATCTTCTGTGTCCATGGGTGCAGAAAAAAATGGTACAACACATAGGACTATGCTGTGGCATTCAGTCTGCTACTATTCAATTACTGCTGTGAAGAGAGCTTTTGAGAAGCTAAAACAATAATATTATTG
Organism: Melopsittacus undulatus; assembly: GCF_012275295.1. Classification (NCBI taxonomy): domain Eukaryota; kingdom Metazoa; phylum Chordata; class Aves; order Psittaciformes; family Psittaculidae; genus Melopsittacus; species Melopsittacus undulatus. The sequence continues at coordinate 131,963,021 of NC_047527.1, forward strand.
TCATCAAACAATACTGCTCAAAGAATCAGTGCTATATATAAACTCCTAAGAATGTTTTCATCAGGTTGGGAAGCCAAGTCTTTGTGAGGGTGAAAAGAAGTTTTAGTAACCGAACAAGTGTCCATTCTGCACTGCATTCCCCAAGGGTTAGAAAAATGGGAGAAGGCTACATAGTTTATGGCGTATCAGCGTTTTTTTTTTTTCATATGCAGAACTAGAAAATGGAAAATATATCTTTGTTTTATATGGATTTTCTTCAGCCCTCAGACTACTGAGCTGTTCTTCAAATGCCTTTCACTACAAAGACTTAATATTTACCAGAGGATTGGGCAAATTCCTCAAGCATTAGAATCATGGTTGATTAAAAAAGCCTGCATTTAGTAATTGAAACAGTGCAACTAATCCACAACTTGTAATATTTTGGAAGCATATCATAGGGTGAATAATGCAGCTGCCAGTAAAAAAAAAAAAAGGTGCTTTTCTCATAAAGGATCAGTTCACAGTATAAGCATCTCCAGGCCGCCCTCCGGCTATAGTGCACTTTTGCATACTTAGAGATTTTTAAGATTTCTTAAAAGCCAATATAAATCACAAAAGTTCATAACATTGAAAGATTCCCTAGGGTTGGTTTAACGTTTAAAGAGAGCAGCAATTTGCTGTATTATCTAGCTAATGCTTACATGCAAGTAGCTTTAATTCAAGCAATGTAATTAATATGGAGTTTATATATTGCTGGTCATCCTTTTGTAAGAGCTTTGCCATTCCATATGCTATGTGGTTTAAAACTTTAGATTATGTAATTAGTCATGACAGACACATCAAGAGAAGCCTCAAGGAAGCAAACACTGGATGTAACAGTGGGAAAACCCCCTTTCCTTTTCTGTCATCTTGCTGATGGATGTGATCTGCTTTTCTCACATCTGTACTGCTTTATCAGAACTTGCAAGTCTCACAGAACATGTGTGGCAGCCTCAGTAAGAGCATGTGCTATTTTTCCAGCCTGAACAAAGTCAAGGTATTTTCTTGTATAGATTTTTCAGTCAAGGAAGTAATAAGGGAATATTATTCACAACATTTCCCTGTGCACCAAATTTCTGTTACTTCAGTCAATAAATATGATAATCTCCCAGTTATGTTCCTCTTTATCAGTCATAGAGGAAAAAAAAAGTGGTAGTTTTTTTTTTGCTGTAGAGAAAAATAATGAGGATACTTATTGTGTCAGGCATTTCAGAAACCATGACTGGGGCCACAATCACCAGTAAATCCACTTTATTTGTGGCTACAATTAACAGCTGTCTCTTCATACTTATACAGTCACTCTTCACAACAGGAAGACAAACTTTCCACATTGGAAGAATAGAAACCTGAGAAGCACCCATTACTCCCAACTACAACAAAAGGGGAATCACAAGTGAAAGTTTAACATTGATGTTTGAGACAGAGATTGCTCATCAGCACCCTACCAAGCTACCAGCAGGTATGACTTTGCCAGTTCTCCTCTTCAGGTTGCATCAATCTTTATAGACCATCAGTTACAAAAGGAAAAAGACAAGAGGAGTGGGATCACATAGACTTCAGTCCAAGAGATAAATAAAACATAATGAGGTAGCTTTTTTAGGCTTGGCTGGGAGGAGAACAAATTACTGAGTTGTGAGCTGGAATAAGTTTATAATCCATTTGGAGGAATTTTACTTTCAATATCTTTAGGCATTAAGACTAAACAAAGAAAAATAGGGAAGATTTTATTTCTATAATTTCTATACTATGCATATTTATGTTATAAACTACAACTGACAAGTAATATCCGCTAGTACCTTCATATTTAAACTGATCACACTGAAACTGCTCCATCTAAATTACATTTTTTTAACAAAGGATGTACTACTGCTTACCTTTACCTCTTACAAAAACTTCTCTGCAAACATTCTCAAATCAGAGAATACAAATGCACGTAATGAAATTCAATCACACTAAGATGATTGTTTCTGCATTGACTGAAAGGCACTACTAAATCCCTCCAACATTTTTATAGCCTTCCAAAAGAAATGAACACCATTTCTCTGAGAAATTTTCCCTGCACTCGCAGTTGTCTACTTGGTACTCAGGATTACAAAAATGGAAATGTAAAATACAGAGCTGATGGGACAGAGAACTATAAAGCAGTGGTCATTTCTAAAGGAATATGTTACTAAGAAGGAGAAAAATGACTGTTACAGCTGAACCCAGGACAGAATAATACAGGTGAATCACCGGGCTTTTAACAGCTATTAAATTTAACCTAGAGTTTTAAGAATAAAATAAATAACCTTATCCTTGTTGATCTTGGTTATTCTAGGGTTCAAAATTAGTATTTCCTTCCACAGCATATAGTAAATTGTGTGCATACATCTTTCTGTAGATATTAGGTTAATAACATCAAATAGGAAATCCTTGTTTCAGAAAAAAAGCATACTAATACAGAGACCTATCTGGGAGAAAATCTCAATAGGCTAGTGGCTGTGTATCATCTTACTTATATATGTTCTCTCACAGCCAAACTGCATCATGATATGCTCACTTTCACTTCATTAAGGCCTACAGAGTTGAACACTGACATCAAAATTTCTTTTTCCTCAAAACGGGTGGCATGGTAGAAGGCTAAATTGGCTTTAACCCAAGTAAGAAACTACATCCAGGCAAGCAGTTGGCTGGCTGGCCAGGATCATAAGTTGACTCTTTGTTCTTAGTAACTTGATTCAGGACTTGGTTATTACACAACCCTTATATTCTTTCCCTTGTCTTTTCATGGTATTTGTTTCAGACACTGGGACTGAATCCTTCATGTATATGTAGTCACAGCAAACTTTCGTTTTGTCTTCGGTGGGAGTAGGATCCTGCGTGAGCACACTGAAAGCTCCACCTCCCTTTAGTTTACAACATGTCAACACATTTTTTCAGCTCTATAGAAAGTACTGTAATGTTAAAACAGATGTGTGTTGTAGATAGGCAGGGAATGGCATACTCTGAGCTGATTCTAAATCAAAACAGTGCTATCTCTGTAAGCTGTTAAAAACATATTGGTCTTCTTCACCAGCCAGCAGTGTAAGGAATACTTTGCTGCTAGCTTGGAAAACTGTCAGCCATTTGTTTCCTAGAGACAGTATTACCTGCAGTTCTCATATAAAAGTGTGCAATGCGCAAGAAGGAGGAATGGAAAACTGAGACATGAAACTTCTCCATACATTTCCACTGTGTTCACATTTTAATCCCTGGGAACCATCAAATAAATGGAGGATTTTATTTTTCAGTCTGATTCCCAACTTGCTTTGTTTTTAAATCAAAAAAACTGTCACTACCTCTTTCATCTGTGTTCAAATCTAGTGACAGCTTTCAATGCATTATTTTAATTAGGCTTCCAAATGTGTTCATAAGCTATTCAGGTCAAGGAGAATTAAAGTCAAACACTGGTAATGTATTTCTCCATAATTTCTACAAGCAGTTGTATTTGACTTGTATCCAGAAGAAAAGCTAGCAGGATCCACATGACTGGAAAGGGCATCAGTGAAGTTTGACATTGTTTAAGCTTCTGGAAGCTCTATTCTGAACTCTGCTGTGCCTCTGTTACTTTGGGATTTGTATGAGACACACATGCTTAGTAATTCTCAAACAACACACAGGTATTGGAAATGAAAAGTTCACCACTACACTGCATAAATTATTTATGTGATGATAAGTTATATTTTCAATACACGTAATAGATTCCTCATTTATATATATATCATTCTGGACACCATGCATTAATAATGCCTCATCTACGATTTTAATTATTATTTTGCCCTTGTTTTATAATTTACCCCTCTACTTCCCCACATCTTCAAGTCAAGGTTCAAAGAAAGTGGTAAGATATAAATTCCCCTAAGCTTGTAGTTATGTTCAAAAGATTTTTATAATTATTGTAATATTCTGTGCCTTCCAGAAATTCAAGGACAAGAAGTTTTTCAGAATTTTCTGTATTTTTGAGGCAAAACAGAAAACTCTTCCTCAGTTTTCACCATCTCACAGAAAAAACATGACAAAAAAAGCAATATACATGATTCAATGGATATATCAGTCAGAGCTAAATGCACAGAACCAGATTTCATTAGTGATTGCTTCCCAGCAACCCATCCTGACATTCTAATTTTAGCTCACCAGCAGAGAAGAGCCAGCCAAAAATATAAACACACACAAACCCTTCCTGGATTTTCCATTGAAATACAAGTGCAATGTTTTTTACAGATTTGCTAACTACTTAAAGCATTTTTAAAAATGCTTGATCAAAACCTATTACTTACTACAATGTAGATAAAGAATTGGACGATAGGGGCTTTTATCATCCATGAGAGTGAGCTAAGTAAGTTTGTGCAGCTTAACTATGAATTTTCAAACTTTCAAGCATTCTATAGCTTGTGAATTTAACCTTACCTCTCAATTTCCTGGGCTTTAAAAATCCACATATAAATAACTTTCTGCTAACTCCAACATTCTTGTAGGAGTCTTGTGTTGTAATTTACTACTGTTCACACTGAAGCCAAATTGCTGTCAATTATAAAGTGGGTTTGTTAAGGCATATACCATTTCTGGTTCCTTCTGCTTTAGAGTTTTGCACTCCTTTTATGCACACTGAAGATTTTTACACAACTGTAACTATCAGTGCTTTTAATCTCAGTGATGTTACTGGCAGAGAAATGAAGTTCCTGCTCCCCCTGGTAGTTTTGTAGGGTGGTGACTCCCATGTGCAGACACCTCACACCAATTGCTGCAAATTTTCTGTGGACCAAATAACAGAACACTTCACTGTACAGAGCTGTCAATTGAGATATTTCCTCAAGTGCTACAATAAATTTCTGACTACCTAAACTAAGCTATTATGGTGCCAAGTACTGCATGAAGTCCTGTAAATGCTAGTAAAGCAGCAGGCTGTTCTTCAGGCACTGGCTAAGGGTTCTGAGGTGAGACTGAAGGACAATCATTTGCCTTTTTTGCTCTCTCCATTTCAATGCTAATGACCGAAATACTGAAGAAACTGAACATACAACTATACTCTGCTGGAAATTACAAACATGATATTTATTTTACTCGAATAGCCTGAATATCATGAACCAGCAAAAAGTACTACATTTTAATCACCTTAAAATTAATTTTGTTATTCAAGTTGCCATGATATTCCTGTGTGTAACCAGGGGAAAACCTATTCCTTCAAGAGATGCTTGAAAAATATTTTTTTCATGTTTTCAAGCCTGAAAAGTAAGTGGTGATTAAATGCATTTCCAAATTATATACAGATATTGTCTTTTTTGTGGTATTGACTGTGAAACAGTAACCACAACATTCAATTAAAATAAAATGAAATTTTTCACAATGTATTCATCTTCATCATTCCATTACAGTGAAGCATTCCTGCGCTGACTTACCATTTGTCTGTATGATTTCTCATTTCCTACAGTGGCATTTCCTTTTGAGATGAAATAATATTGCTATTATTTTCTCACTGCATCCTAGAGTTCCATTTTACATATAGCCCACTGAAACAATTCTGGTCTTTATGTTCCCCCATAAATGAACATTCAGGATCACCAAGTTCACCCAAATCATCCTCTGCATTTCTGTAATACTATCTACAAAGTAGTCTTTGTGAAAGAACTCATATACATCTTTTTTTGTGAATAATTAATTTATCAAAGAAAATAATAACGAGACAACTGAAAGTATTCTACTAGTCACAAAGTCTGGCAAATACTTTTAGTTAAAACCTGGCACAAATGTAAAAAATATTTAAAATTTCAATTAAAAAAAGGGGAAAAAAGTACAAGAACTAAACAGAGATTAGGAAACAATAAAAACACTTGAAGACCTATCCTATAAGCATGGGAAATGCTGATATAATACAGCCTCTTGAGGAAAAGTGCATAAAAGGAAGCAGTATTCAAAGAGTGTTACTTAAATGCAACTGTTAAGTATAACATAAATACCATAAATTGTTTAAAGAAATTGTGGGTTTTTTTCCGTTTAAGTGAAAAATTGTATAGCAGAGCTCAGAGCTGTTAAGAAATGTATTGAGCAATTTGTTTTGCTGGATTACCAGAGGTATTTAGTTCTTTGTCTTCTAAAAATGGTTTCTATTTTTTACTATTTTAGTTTGAGACAACAGAAATGACTAAGCATCATTATAGCTGAAGGAGATACAGGATTTTCATGTTTTATTTAACGAAGATTCATAACAAACAACAAAGTTCAGAAATTCAGAGAATTAGAGACATAAGGTTAATATTTTTTAACTTTAGCGTTATCAAGATGAAATAAAAATTAATTTTTCATAAAGCTACATGCTGCCTTTCAATTTTGAGACCTCAAATAGCAGGAATAGAAACAGAATATTTTGAACAGCAGGGGGTTTCAGAGTCATACCTTCTCACTATATTCAACTGCAATCAGATTCTCTTAAATGAAGATTAGCCTTTAGCAGCCAATACACCAACTGTTCCTGGGATACCCAGGGTCTGATGGTCTGATTAGATATTTAGGTGTGTATAACTTACAAGGGCCACTAAGAGTTTCACATCTGCAATAAGAAACGTCACTTAAAATTATTCTTGCCCTTTCTACTTTTATGTTAGGTGGCAGAAGGAAGTGAAAAAAAGTATGGTTTAGGGTAGAATCTATTGGGAGATAGTTGCATATCTTACATCTCTCAGCAGCAGCCATATCATTAAGTCTGCACAAAGCTCTTTGCTGCTGGAAAGAAACTGGAGCAGAGAAATCTATCCTGTTTGCATTTTGACTCAATCTTTAGTAGAAGTGAAAGTAGCCTGAAGATTTGCCTGTGCCCTTGTTTCCCTCCAAGATAGCAAGTCTTCCTGTAATAGCACCCTCTGGGGTCACAGAGGAAAAGTGCCGTGGATCGTTTTGAATAGGGGCTAAACTTCAGTCAAGGCAGGTCTCAATATTGCAACAGAACTGAGCAAGGCAGCCCAGAGAAACAACTAAAACTTCCTCCTCAGACACTGTATGTTGTTGAGCAGACATGCTCAGTAACACAGAGGATGAAACACTACCTAGAAATACAGTGAAAATAGGCATATATACAGAATTACCTCATCACCTGTAAACAGCCATCAAAGATATCTGTTATATCTGTCAATATAACAAGGTGGTTAAACTTAGTGGCTGCAGCTGCCTTTCAAAGGTGCTGGGAAAGGCAAAACAGAGCTTCTCTTTGAGGCAGCTGTACACAGGGCAAGAAAAGTTTAGTGTTAAGAATTCCAACCAACTTTCCCACAGTACTGTTATCTGCAGACTGGTTTGGAGGAATGAGTGAAGCAAGAACCTTGAACACAAAGCATATTTGACTGTGGACAAGGTGGACACCGGTCTAGAAGTCTTCTACCCTTTTCCCCAATAATGGCAGAAAATAGCAGCAGCTGTAATAAGTGCTAAGGAATCTGGATTATTTTAAATCCACTAGGTTCCACTTCCTTGGGCTCAATAGGTTGACAAATGTCAGCAGCATTTTTTAAAAAGAGATGGTGAATACAGCAAGAAACTCAGATTACACAGAAGCAGTTAATGTTCAGTCCCAGAAAGTTTTCTTCCCCCAGACCAAATTGAATTAACGAGACTAAAAATTAATGTAAATTCATCTTCCTTGCTTAAAACAAACAATAAATCCTCACTGACCTGTAAAATGCAAAATATAACAGGAAAAGGTCTGGTTAAAAAATGAATATATCACTCTCCCACAGATAATCACAAAAACCCTGCTCTGACAGCTTCGCAATGTGCCTGGCTATATGGACTGTGACTTAATTGCTAGCAGTCATTTTCGCATGCTGCTAATCAATTTCAATTTGTATTACAAGCAAAGCATGCACTGTTTGAGCAGCTGATTTTAGAAGCATTTTTTAGGAGGAAGAGCTGATTATCTATGATATCTGAAGTGGGCAAAATGTGTTTTCTCTGTGTGCTTCATGCAGGAATTAACAGATCAACAATGAAGATACTTAAGTAATCCAAAAGCTTGATCATTTGGGTCAAGAAGCAAGTTGTATTTCAAACTCTACTCATAGAAGGCCTGAATTACAACCTACTCATACCCTAGAGCTATTTGTGACTCAAAATCAACTTCTCTTAAATGACTGCCTCCAGGTAATATCAAAGCAGAACTTTTAACAGTCTCAAGAAGAAATAAACTAGCACTTTCACTTCTGCGAAAGTTTGAGCGCTTTGTGCCTGTTGCCAGAACTCCGTGCTGTACAGATAAGCTTGGTTGATATGACGCTTCCTGATTTCTGTCACGTAGCAGAGTAGCATTATTTTAACAGTAAAAAAAAAAAAAGAAAAGAAAAAGGAAAAATAGGTATTCTCTGAACTATCATTTTTATTTTTATCACTATTATGATATTTTTCTCTGCAATCTCTAAAACTAGCTATGAAAGTCCTACTTTGAGAAATCCCGTTTCTAAATTCGTTACACATCCTGTGCAGTGACGTGAGGACACTTTCTGTGTAAACACAGAAATGGTAACCCATGTGAGGATTTTATGCCCTTTTTTCCAGACAAGATTCTAACCTGTCCCCTGCAGCTAAGCAATCTAATTGAGAAAAAAAATAGTGCAGACCTACAGGTTCTCCCAAGGTTGTAGAAAAACTCACATGGCTTTTCCATCTGACTTTGCAGTTGATTTATAGGCTGTCATCAAAAGCAGTGAGCAGAAGCTAACACAAAATGTCTTCTGCAAGTTTTGATTCCTTATTCATTATCATGTCTTCTTCATTTATATTCTATTGAACCAAACCCAGGATTTCCTCTCCCTTTGTTGGATAGCTTCCTGTCCCTGCAGCTGCCTTCTGTGATGTCAAAACATGAGTTGTGTTGCCCAACTCCACCAAAATAAATCAGATTTGAGTGTTTAATCCTTTCAGCATCTCTGAATATCTGAGTTTAAACAGCAAAACCTCCTGTAATGAGGTAACTCTTCCCCTTCCCCAGACTTCTTGACAAGTACAGATTTGGTATGACTTGCCTTGAATCTTACGTATTGCAAGTTACTGAATATTTCCTGTTATCTCTTCTCCTTTACTGTAGCAGAAAAAGACTTTTACTGCATCAAAGTTTTATATGAGCAGGTTTCACTGTGTGTATAATTACATATCATTCTTGCCTTCCTATCTGAGCTAAATCAATTCTTCTAGTGGCAGAGTCCGTACTCTGTGTTTGAATAAAGCATCAGTTGTATTGAATGTGCTGGAATTGGCAGATGGTTGGTCAGTCATTCAGTTTGATATTAATTGCTTCTTTGAGATCCCTTCCAGAGAACAGGACAAAATGCATAGTGTCTTATTACACTAAGAAAAAAAAAATCACATCTGAAATTCTGTAATGGAAGAGTCATCTGCCTGGCAAACAATGCACTTTCTCCTTAACAGTTAAAACAAATTATTAACAAAATCCATGATTAAAGTATTAATTCCTACCAGTGACGAAAAACCAGAAAAGACAGACATTATTTTGTTTGGAAGAAAAAAAAATACTTTTTTATTACTATTTGAACTATACTTGTAACTGATGAACAGAGGGTTTTTCTTTTGCAGGAACAAGGTAATATAATTGGTTCATTATAATTATTTATTTATTTTTTAATTCCTCCCCACCCATCTATGGACATTTTCAGCTGTGTTCATGTGTACCTTGTAATGGCTCATGTTGAAGACTTCAGTAGCAAGCAGTGGCAGGATCAGGTGAAATCAAGTATATTTAGAACTTGTTTTTAATAACTGGACATCTGCAAGGTGAGCTAAACATCTGGGATGAGGGCTATAGGTCTGTCTTTCATGTATTATGGTGGGTCCACTGCTGGAGCCAAATAATTTTCTTCAGGTATAGAAGGTACCTCCAGAAACTATTCAACATACTTGTAATTATATTCATATTTCACATCAAAGCAATTTTTCCCTCAGTATATTAAATGTGTCTAGCACCTTAAAATCATTATGTATGATTTAATCTCAAATTCATTACTTCACAGACATGTAAAATATATGCCACATTATTTATTCATTGGCCATTAGAAATACATAAAATAGCTCTAAGCTTTTTAAAAGTGTGGCACCCTTTCTTCTGATAGTTATGTACTGCTATTTCCATCATAGCAATTACAGCAGGTGCCAAATGGCACCTATTTCTTTTTGATAAATGATTTCTTCTGCAGTATTTAAATAAGTAGCGTGTCTGCTCACCGTAAATATTTTTTAAAAAGAGGTAATCTGTTAAAACTGGAGGCTGTGTGCATCTGACACTGTAACATTGTGCTATGTAAGTGAGCTAAATGCCTTGTTTCAAAGATCTCTCTCACATCAATGGACACAAGCCTTTAATACTATTCCTATGCTCTCAATTCTACACTTTGTCTGAGTCCTCTTCACAGTAATACTTTCTCTTTCCATAAGCATAGTGGACACTCCAGTTTTGCCCTCCTCCTATCCTGCTTTTGACATCACTGTGGATAATACCTGGACCTGTCAGATCCTGAATGATTAAACATTATTATGCTTGTAGACAGAGTGTACAAGCTGAAAACTTGTGATGCTGGTGATATCTTCAAATAAATCCTGTGTCATCATCACATGGTATTATATCAAGTCTCCTTGGGAAAGGTAGTTTTGGTAGTCTGTGTGCAGTAGCTCACTGTTAAAGGTGTCATACTTTTCCCATTCAGATCTACAGACAACAGGTCTGTTCTTGTTATGCTTTTGATAATGGCTTCAGTTTGTCTCTCTCTTCCTAAGTACACTGACTATAATAACAACCCATGTGCCAAAAGCAAAGGGGCTTCAAGAGTGAGAGGTTTTATATTGCAAAGTTCAGGAAGATGTACCATACTTTACGATTAATGGGAACACAATGGAGTGATGCTCAAGAGTGCTACTCAGACATCATGCCGCCATAACACATATTTAGAGAAGTAAGAACAAGGTGTAACCTAAGATGTTGAAAAGCTTTAGGTAAGCTTCTTGGGGGGGCACGGGTGACTAATTTACCTGGGCTTAGTGCTGGGCTGATGCAGCTCTGCTGCTTCCATTTCTGAAGTTAATGTTTGCTCAGAGATGGGCTGTGTAATGTGTACAGACCAAGGCATTCATGGTAGGCAGGTGTTTCTAACACAGCACTTTATTCCATGGTTTAGAAGTCCAGAGAACTGCACTGAAGCTGACAGACACTCAGATGGGAATAACAGGACACAGTCACAAAATTCTGCCTGAAGCTGTTAAAAATAGGAAAAACTATCATATCAGCTAATCTGTTAATCATTCAGGTAAGATAGTAAAAGCAAAACTATGGAAGAGTTAAGAGGAAGGATTATTTTCCTTGCAAGCTTACCTGTTCCATCTTTTCAGCAAAATCAAGCCAACAAATGTACAAGAACTTATTGCCAGAGAGAATATCTGCAAAGAATATTCCTAAAACGGAAGAAAGCACATTCAGCCACAGCAGCAAAAGAGGAGGTTGACACACTCAGCAGAATTTATTGAGTTTATGAATAAAGATGACAACTGAGTGAGAACAGAGCCAAAACTCAGAGTAGAAACTACATAGTAATATTCACACCTCTAATGAAGCCAGGGAATTTCTGGCTCTGAATCTTTTTTGCTTTAAATATGACATTTTTGGCATTTTGCCTCATTGTGTGTGTATGTCTTAGTAGTGAAAAGAAATCCTACCTTTAAAAAATGTTTTATTTTGCTTTTACTAGTACAATACCCTGCTAGCAAACTCTGAGGTCAGGGCCACATGAACATCAGAGAGTTGGGCTCAAAGATAAGCAATAACAAAATTAGACCAGAGTGAATGTTAACTTCCTGAACAGTGTCCTGCCATACACAAAGGTTACCCTTTTATTATATAGGTCTCCAATTCAGTTTTGGCCATACTGGCACTCCTATATATTTGTTTCTGGAGTTACTTTGGAGCTAAGCCGTAATTGAAGTCTAAGTCACTTCTTACCAGCCCCATAAATTTGTTAGATAGGGAAATGTTAAAATAATGTGAAAAATTACTCTATCAATTCCTGCTGCCTTACAAAATATTTGGCAGCCTAATTTCATTTTCTTTAGACCATCTTGCAACAAGTTTGCTGGAAACATCATGTTTAGACAGATTTACTGTCGTGCTGTTTTTTGTTTTTTTTTTTTTTTTTTTTTTCTAGTGCACAACTTGCAACAATTTTAGCTTTTAATAAAGAATGGATGGAAAAAGTTACACACAAATATTTGTAAATGATTACAAGTGGAGTTGCTCAGGGGCCTGTCCCAGGTCTGGAGAAGGAGACATCATCAAGTTTTCAATGATCTGAAATGGAAGGAGATGCGAGTGAGTACAGCTGATACACTCGGGGGCAGGGCTGCCATTCACAAGGACCTAGATGGGAGAAACGAGCTGACATGAAACTCACGAAAATCAGCCAAGACAAAAGCCGTGTCCTGTGTTTGGGACAGACTAACACCCAACAAGAAATAGACTGGGAATGCCTGTTTGGGCAGCAGCTATGCAGAGAAGGGCCTGGAAGTCCTGGGGACAGCTGGGTAAGCCTGAGCCAGCAGGCTCCTGGCAGCAATGACGGCTAACAGCACAGGGTTGTGTAAGCAGGAGCACAGCCAGGAGATGAAAGGAAGTTATTCCTCCTTGCTCAGCATTCGCCTGGCCATAACTGGGATGCTGGGTTCAGTTCTAGGCCCCCAGTGTGTGAAGGTTGTCAATAAAGTGCAGTGATTTCAGCAGAGGACTCCCAAGACAGCCATGGCTTGCCCAGTGAGGAGAGGCTGAGGGAGTGGGGATGGTTCAACCTGGAGAAGGGAAGGCTTCAGGGCACCTGCTGCCCCCAGTACTTATAGAGGTTACAGAGTCAGGCTCTTTGCAGAGGTGAATAGTGGCAGAATGAGAGACAGTGATCATAAATTGGAGCAAGGTTTGGGTTTTTTTTGTTTTGTTTTTTTTTTCTTGATATAATGAAACTCATTTTACTGTGAGGATAATTAAGCAGTAGAGCGGGGGCAGACCTAGTGGGATAAAGCCGCAAGCAATCTGTGTGTCAATACAGGCTTCTTGTTGATTGCAATGTACTCCCTTCCTCTAGCTCTACTGCTTGTCCTACTATCTCAGCTGCTCCAGCTGCACATTAATTCCTTTGGAGGGGATGTAGCTGATTAAATATATAGCTTAAAACAGAATTTGTAAGTAGCAAGAACAAAAGAAGCAAGTTCAGGCTGGAGGCATAAAAACTATGCTACAGTGCTGAAGCCCCAGAAAATAACCACTGTATGCCAATACACTTAACAACTGACATGATTTGTACTCTGTGATTAGATTAATGGACATCGACTTTGATGTGTGTTGGGTATTTCATCGTTTAAAATGAATTTTCATGAGTGAATGTGTTTGACCACTCTATATTCATCAGTGCTGCTGATTTTGCTTATTTCAAAGAGCTTTTTTCTTTATAGATGATCCTCCCATTGACAGGTGAAGAGGAATTTGCCTCACATCCTTTGGTACTGATGTCTAAATTGCTGGCACAAAGCAGTTAGTAGTAATTTCTGCTTTAGGAGGAGATCATGAAGTTACAAATATATATACCTCCTTATCACTGCACATCACTAGAGGCTATCACCTGGATACCTTCTGGATTGTTTAAGGAGATTAGGTTTGAGAGTTGAAGGAGAAGGAGGCATTGAAAGTATTTGGAAACTCATGAATTTACACAGTGGACAGAATGTAAAGGAAGAGATCTCACTGCAGCAATGAAAAAGCTTTCACATAATCAGTTTAATATTCTATTTCTTCTACAGTCCACATCTGGAAAGTGGCAGTATGCATGCTTGATATTCTAAAAACTATTAGTGTGCCTTACTATTGCATAACAACCCGTTTCACCCACTGAATTTACAAATACTTTCCCTGTGGAACTTAAAGGTTGAACTGTTGAATATCCTCTGCAGATCGTGAGGACCTTCTTAGTCCTCCAACTCAGAACAGCTTTGGGATTTCCCCACCTGACTGTTGAGTGGGTGTAGGCTCCTGGGCTGCAAGTGGGATGTATGGTGCCTGTAGTGAACGTGCTGGCTGCAGAGCCATCATTGCAGCACATGCTGCTGAAGTTTCCTGTCTGAGTCAGACAGAACTCTCCCTGGGGCTTTTCCTACAGTACAGGTCCTCAGCAGGTTCAGACCTCAGAGTCACAGCTGGGCCCTATCAGATGCTATTCTTACTACTGCTACAGGCTAGGAGATATGGCAGCTATATGCAAATGGAAAATCTTTGTGGTAGCTACCAATACTTTCCAGACTAAAACTTGAATCCCATATTCAAAACATAGAAGATCGATTTCAGTCTTTTAGTAGTTCAGTTAGCTTCTAGGGAATTATATAGATTTATGCAGAGAGAATTTTCCTCCTAATCCTGAAAGCAATTTAATACAAGCATCCACACAGAAGCTGTATAGGTTGTTTTATTTTTTAGTTTATTTTGCATGTAGACTACCTTCACTGACTGATTTTAATGTATTGATTCGATTTTACAGACCATTATTTCTTCAGTTGTTTCAAATCACATAAAAATTTCATAAGGAAAGAGTTCTCTGATTCCAGGTGGTAAAAATTAGCTGTATCATCATTCTTCACCTGCTTTTCTTTCAGTTAGGATCATGTACTTTATTGTGGTTTCATCAAAAAAAATGAAATACAATTTGATAGTTATGATTTAAGTAACCAAGATCTTGTGGGTTTGGATGTAGTAACCAGGGCTGTCTGTAAAAGTAGAGGACTGTGGAAAGTAGTATATTCAATGAGGCTGAGCATTCTAGTTCTTTTGGTTATTTAGACTAACTTGGAAAATTCAAGCCTTGTTTTCCTCATTGGAGTTTCATTTTTTGATCTAAAACATACATAATAAGTGGTCTGGGCTGTTGGCAGCTGTTGGCTACCAGTCTCTGTACTCTCCAAATTCTCAGACTGCAAAATATTTTTTTTCCCTCTATTACACTGAAATTAAACAATATTGTGAAACACTTGCAATTTAGCAAGTGCTGATTGCCAGACAGAGAACAAGTAAAGCTGAGAAGAAAAATCTGAGTAGTCTTTCTCAGACAGCTCTGTAATGAAGAACATGAAGCCTCTGTAGTTACTTTCCCCACTGAATGAGACCTCTAGAAGTTGAGGTGTGGATGTTCATTTACAAATGAAGCAAGAGTGTGAAAGCAGGCAGTGAACAGCCTTACAGCTGCTTTAAGTAAGTCCAATAACTTTTGTGTGGTATATAATTCCCTTTGTAATGTGGCTATAATGCTTATGCTAAATGTAAATCAATAAAAGACAAACACCAACACAAAACCAATGAAATGAGTCTTGCCTCGGCTTAGTAAAATCAACACTGATATTTGAGAAACTGAAAACTTCTCTCAGAGTTTTTAGAGCTTTACTGTTCACTGCAAAACAGGTGGAGCAATATAGCTATTCAGGATGCTGCTTGCAAACTGAAGAACCCACAAAACCTTTGTTCTTACTTGTGCCAGAAAGTATTCTGAGATATAACAGATCAGAACACCTGATAGTCCCTGTATACTATGCTATGCCACTGCTCATGTCATTAGTGAGACCTCTGTTGCAAAAAAAGGTAACAGAAAAGTTGATTTTCAATTAGGGGCAAGTAATTAAGAAATTTTCTTTCTTGTACAGAAAAGAAAGAAAGAAAAATCATAAAGTTGTGCATTCCTGAGGTTATGTTAATACACATTGCTTTCTGTCTTTCTGCCTGTGGTAAGGTAACGGAACCTGTGTTTTTTGACTATGTTGGTATTGCAACCTTTAGCGTTGCAGTGCAAGGTGTTAATGATCTTGCTAAACAGTGGAGGTGAACTTTCAGATACTGTGATGATCAGCATGTTACACAGAACCGCCTTATCCACAATCATGTTCTAATATCTATGCCCAAGCATTGGTAGAAGCAACAAAGCCTTTCATATGGGTAACAGCAAGAAAGATCTGGTCTATAAATATTGTTCAAAGCATATAACAGTCAAAGGTTTGACACTTCAGAAAAAGAAGATGGTTTAATAAACTGTTTCTCTTCTCTGGAGTTAGGTTGTACTGTTCTTGCCTTTGTTGAAGTCAAAGAAATATATAGAATTTCCTCAGTAGCTGTGAAGTATCTGCAATAATTGACAGTTTTCACAAAATAAATAACAATTTTAAGATTTCTCCAAACAGAAAACTCAAGAAACTTCTAGCCTTTACTTCTTTTCCTGAAGCACACTGAATTCCATGAATTTAACATCTACCCTCGTTTTATTGCTGATGGGAATTATATCTTCCTTTTCTATGAGCCATCCAACTCCTCTTTCTTTGGACTGGTCTAGGTATCTGATCATATAATGGACCTATCCTCAGACAAGTATAATAATAAGAGTAATTTATGTCACCTGATTGAGGACAAAATTCTAGTGAGGAAGATTAATTGCTTTTTAATGAATCTGCCATACTTAGGAGATGGGTTCATGACAGATGGGATTCTTGACTGTACAATCATTATCACTGACATCAGTGAAGCTACTTGAATAGTCATGGTCTGGGGACTGACTGAAGGAATGGACTGGTAGTTATGCTCATTCTTAGCTAGGGCCTGATTCTGTTTTACAGGAGGAGGATGGAGCCCCAGTTTGACAGTGTGATTGATGTTAATATCACAGTGGTGCTCCAGTCTGTTTCATTAAAATGGATCCTGAAATTACAACCACAGAGCTGCTGCTCTTCATTTCATCAATGTCCCAGTACAGGCCTTATGTAGATTTAGTAGCTGAAGAAGTAAGTAGAAGCTGAAGGCCACTAGATCTGTTGCTGGTGTACACCACTGCAGTTCCACTGAAGGGCAACAGGGTTTCAGCAATTCACACTAGTTGAAGCTCTCCAGAGGAAACATTTCTTCAGAGGACTCCTGGAAGGACAGGCAGAGCCCATAAGCCAAAGAACGGCCTTAGAATCTTTCTGTTACCTTTTCTTTACTATCCAGGGCATGTGTGGGTACTAAAAGGAAAGAAGGAATGAAGGGAAGAACAGAAACCAAATCATGATGACGGTGTTGAAGGAAGAAAGAACTGTGAAAAATGGAGTCATAATGAAATCAAAAAGGGGCATTTGGGGCTGGGGGAAGCCCATCATGTTTGGTACCTCGGCAAGGTTAATTAACAGGTGAAAAATGTGAAACAGGATGGAAAAGCAACATGTGGTAAATACAGTGAGGTAACTAAGGCCATTTAGTACATTTCCTCTCAAAATCCAAACACATACAAAACCAAAACTGCAGCAATCTCTTATGGAGCAAGCACATGGTTGTTGTTTATTCATACTGGTTTATGACTACTGGAAATTACTAAAGTACTTTTTGCATGAAAGAAACTTGAAAGGTCTGTGACTGTGAATATTTTAGTTGGCTTCAAACCACTCAGAAACCTGTTAGCTGAAGGGGAGGTGCAAGTTTCACATTTCTCCAAACCTCACTGAGCTGTAGGACTGCAAATTATTTTCTCACAGTTAAGTGTCACATCCGTAGAGGGACCCAGAGAACTTCATTGCTGTCCACAGCCACATCATAAATTGGGGTTGCCCAGGGTTATTGTATGTCCTGCTATCTTTCATATTTGCAAGCAGTTGTACTGCTTGGGAACCCTTTGCAAATGTATTTGCCTGAGCATATACTTGTGTGTGTGTGTTTGCCAATACTTTTGGCAAAGACAGAATGCATCTGGCTCTAGGAAACTACAGGATATCTATTCTGACAGCATTCCAGTATTAGTAATGACATTCAACTAAGGCAGACATATCTATGGAACAATCGTGCATTTGTCTGGTCTTTTGAATCAGAGATGCTAACTTGAATTGGAAAGGGCAAGGCCCTTTCAGAGCGTTCATGAAGCAGTTGGGTGTAGGAGATCTAGAAGGCTAAGTTTTTTTCCATCTTGTTCTTTGGAGCCTACATATGCAAGAATGGAGCATTGCCTGAGTGAGGCTTTGTTCATGCTTGAGCCTCTGACCTCAAAATGGGGAGCTTGGAGTCAGCTAAGTCCCCCTCACAATAGTGGAATGGGAAAATGGAACTGGCACTCCACATTATTCATTTATTTGGATTATAATTTCATTCTCAAAGGGGGAATAAACTGAATCAACAAACAGTGATAATGAAGTGATCTCTTGTCCATTGCAAAAAAATATACACATATATCTCCAAAAAGCAGGCAGACAAAAGTCTGCTTGCCCTTGGGGGCATGGCAGGCAGTGTTGGGTGTGCCAAGGCAGGAAACAGCACTTATCCTGTGGCATTTTGGGGTCTTCTTTGAGCCAGGAAATGCCCTCATGACCTGCAGCAGATAAGATAAAGAGCTCTAAAGAGGGCTGCAGAGTCTATGGGAAATGAGTTGTTCAAATAATTGCTTATATTCTGCATATTTAGAGAAGCTAGTGCCATTTTCTCTACTTGGCTCTTACATGCTAGTCACACTGCCTGCATTTCTTCAGAGCTCTCTGGAGACCCCACATCTACTTTATGTCACAGGGGAAAAAAAAAATGTGCTCTAAACAAGCCCTCTCCACCTTCTCTAGGGGTTTCACTACCTGGTAAAATGAAGAGTCAAAGTGAAAGGAAATGGAGTATGACATCAGACCTGAGGCCAAGTCATTAATCTGTTTTTCTTGCAGTTTGTTTTTTTTTTTTTTTTTTTTGCTGAAACTGAATTCAAGGAAGTCAACTGGATCCTCATCTGAGTAAGTACTGAGCAGAAATTAAGGAAGGGCTTGAAGAACTGGGTCTTTGATGATTAGGTGAATGCCTTCTATGTAATCCCAACTGCTCCAAACACCACAGAGAAAAAAAGAAAACTCTAGCAATTCCCACTGCCAGCTCAGGCAGGAGGACTTCAGTACTCCATGCAGAATCAGGCAGGATTCTGCAGCAGAACTGATAAAACCCCATTGAAAGGGGAGCAAGACTGGGCTGGGCTGTTGCAGCCAGGTTGCTGAGAAAGTTATAATAAAACCATTTACAGTTTTAACAGATTCTCCTCTCTTTAAAATCACTGTGAAGCATGAGGCTGTATCCATGCATCTGCTCTACAAGGCTTAGCACATCACAGGATTTCAGATCAGACTGGATATACTCTGCAAAACAATTGCCCAAAGATATAATTCATATGTCTATGCTACCTCCTTCAGTGAATTCTTTGTCCAGTTTAGTGAAGTCCAAGATTGGGTTTGCAAAGTTTTCACTGAAACTACTGCACACCATGCAAGCTATGCAATTACAATAAAAGAAGTAATTGTTTTTACCTACAGGTATGGGACCTGTACAAGGCAAACTAACTCTACTAACATATAATATCATACCAGAAGTTCTCCCCACTCAAAAATAAAATTATAATACTCAAAAAAGTATCTAATAAGTGACCCTGCTCAGCTTCCACAGAACTGAGAAGAACTTTTTTCCTGCATCCAAATATTATGGCCAAATTTTGTATTGAATCATCACCCAGATGGTCTTATTGACTCCAATGAAATTGTACCAATCCAAATCAACCCTACTTCTTAAACTTCCCTTGATTCTTAATTTCTTCGCTTCCAGTCTTTTTTTTCTCACCTCATCAAGCATGCCTTGAGCTAATTCACTGGCAAGAGTGCAAATGCAAGACTGCAGAACTGACTAGTTTTATGTATTCATTACCATAGGAGCCAGAGAGTCAATAATCCTGGAATCATTTGATTAGACTGCACATAAAGCCAAATTTAATTCCATTGTTTTGCTGCCTGTAGCAGTAGTTGGGAAAGGAAAGCTATTAGTAATCCCCTTCTGTGATGCTCTCACTGTAAATAAGTATTTTTAGTGGATTACCCAAGAATGTAGATTTTATATTTTAAAACTTCCTTACTGTGGTATAAACTATGAGTGTAAATTAAGGTATAAGAGGTAATGGATATATAACTAAGAGTGCTCAGGGTATAAGTTCTGCTTCAGAGGGCTTGATTAAAGACTCAGATTATAGCATCAGAGCGTAGATTTATATTTATACTGTCAGGTCAATCTGAAACAAACAAGATCTTTCTAAACAAGGGATCAATTTAGGGAGATTAAATGAGCTTTGTACAAATAAGCAAATAGTTCTAGTTCACCCCATTTTCTCTCCTGCACATCACTTGATAGCATGATTTATTTATTATATAAAATGTAGTAAAAAATAGTTGTGTAGGATTAAACTCTTAAGGAACAGAAAGTGTTCAGGTAGGTAATCAATGGTTTGGCTGGCTTCGGTACTAATCAGGCAGCTGGAGTGCATCCTCGTTGCTGGCTGTGTCAGGAGCTGCTGTGTGACTCCACTTAGCATGAAGGGGAATCTCACACCTACACCCTCTGGTGCTGAGAGACTTTGCGTGCTGAGGGTGTCTGTCACGGAGCTGTTCTCACCTTGAGGAAGATTGGAGCAAAATGTTCCGGGATGCTTTTGCGCACTGTCAGCTGACGCAGGTGAGCCAAGTCAAGCCAAATGGGTCCAATCTGGGAACTCTGCCAGCAGGAGGAGGGGGGAGAGGAGAGCCTGTCTCTGATAGCTGTAACTAAAGATGTTCCTACAGGGCTTGTAAAGGACGGCTGGCATTACCACAGGGATCTTCTAGCAGAAAGTGAGACTTTAGCCATGTAAGGTTTTAAACTAAATGCAGTTTGCTGTGCAACTGTTTGCATTTGAAACAGGCAGAGCCCTCTGCAGACATTTCTGCTTTCCTCTGCTACCCTCACGAGCATTTAACAACATCATCTTCTTGCTCACATAGAAAATTGCCCACCAATTCTCTTATGCCATACTCTTTGGAGACAGATTAATGAATTATTTTCTCAGTAGTAGTTTGCTTCTACTACATCTAGTGTATATATATACATTTTTATATATCCTGGAAAAGGACACACATCTAGAGCGTGTGACCTCCCTTGCTGGCTAGCTAATTAAATATGAGGTCTACACTTTGTAAGGCAAACTGACAGAAAGGTTTTGGGAAATGCAAAACTCTCAAAGGCAAGAAAAGTATGCTTATTTAACTTCTTGCTGTTTATTGGTTGCCAGCAACGAAATGATAGTATTCATACACTTATCCTTTATGCACGCAGCCATGGCATGGTTATCCAGCTTTCAAACCTGGGCCATACTGTGACTTGATGCAGAAATCAGTGTCTCTACAGGAAAGCAGTGTGTGTATATGTGTGCATGTATGTCCAGAGCACAACTCTGTACTGTAAATAAAGTTTATGATTCATTTGAGAAATATGCAAGCTGTAAGTAGTGCATTTTGCCTCAGCACAAGTGCATTCAGCTGAAGACATATTTCATGCTAGATGAGAATAAAAAAGCAAGCATCTGGTACAAACACTTCAGGTTTAAAAGTTCAAAAGCTGCTTTCTAAGGCTACTACTCCTTACCTGTATGCAATTTAATGGCACATACATTTGCTGTTTTCACCTGTATATTCATTATCAAAGTGAGAAGAACAGGCATTAAGGCATACTAATACAGGAAGCACAAATGTATTTCTTGCAGGAAAAGTGGTCTTAGGTAGGGAGAAGAGATAGATGTCTCCCTGCTTAAGCCAAGCTCTCGGATATAGACCTAAATATACCTGCGGATTCTGATATCAGAATCACTAGAATATTTATTGTATACAAGGGAATGTAATCCTGAGAATCTCTCTCAGAGACACCTCTGTAACATCCAAATTCCAAGGACAAACAGAGAAAACTATTTGAAAAATGATCTACCTTCTGCCACATATCTCATTAGTTGTAGTTAATTACAAAACTTCAAGCATTAAAGTTACTGCATACTGAGTGGATTCTGACAGACGCATACAAGGAAAGCAAATGAGACTCAGGATACAATAAAATAACATGTTAAAATCCCTTTAAAATAGTCTGTTATTATATCTTGCTGTTCTCTGAGACTACCAGATGAACCACTGTAGTGCTCTGCAAAGTCTGCTATGACTTCATGGCAGCCTTTTCCAACCATAAAGTATATCAAATGGAGCTCAGCAGCTCAGGCAGCAGCAAAGCCCTGAGCAGGCTGAAGCAGATCACAGGCAAGGGTCTGGCATAGCCAGTTTGCTCCCACTTGGCACCTCATAGATAAGCAAGTGACCATTTGTGGGCTCCAGTAGCTGAGCTGCCAACTCCCATGATCTCTGAGCAATGCTGTGGTCTCTTAAGAGAGGCAGGCAGAAGTCAAATAATAAAATACTGCATTAAGATCATGAGAGTTTAATTAGGGGGTCTGAAGCTATGGATTTTTCCCCAAGAGCATATGAAAATCTCACCCAGGAGGACAGAACATAAGAGCCTCAAGTTCCCTTAAAAAAACAACGAAACAGATGAAAACAAATCCCATTTTATGTTGAAAGAAGTAATTTTCTTTTAAAAAGCCTCTCTCAGCTCTTTTACCCTTCCCTTTGATTTCAACTGTTATTCAAATCTTAAAAGTTCTGCATCAGCCCCTTCATTTTGTGGAACCAAATTTCTCTTCTGCAGAGAAAGTAGAATGTAAATGCAATAAAATAAGAGGAACTCAGTGAAGAGCAAAAATAGCTTATGAATTTTAAAAGAACATACCCCTTTAAAAAAAAAACCAAAAAGGTATTCAATTGGAAGTGTGCAACTGATAAATCCTTTATGTCTTGGAAATATTCAAACTGTTGAACAATAACATAGCAGAGCTGAAGAAAAAAACAAAATTCATTGACCAAATTCTACTCCCAGAAATGAACGGCCAAGACCAGAATCTCTCACTATTTTTATCTCTTCTCCTATTTTGTAATTAAATCTTTCAATCTTTCCTCAGAGAAAATCCTCCTCTGGGATTGCTAGCATTCTTTTTTATTATTTCAAAACTTGGCGTTCAGTGTTCTCAGGAGGAAAATCTTGAAGAGTTAAAAGAATATAGTTGAATTGCAAAGAAGAAGTGGCCAGAAGTGACACGACCTCATCCCCTAGCAACAGAAATCAATAACAACAAAGATAACGTAATTACAGCACAGAAAGGATCCAGAGGGCAGATTATGTCAAGTATTATGTTGTTAAGAAAGAATGACATGTGAAAGAGACAACATATTTTAAACATGGAAGAAAATACAGAAAATGTGGAACGTAGATAGGGAAAAGTGAAATACGAACACAGAATAATTTAGCCTGCAGACTCTCAGAAGGGAAAGAAAATTATTCTTGTTCCTGCTTTAACTGTTTTATTTATTCAGTACATAGACTTAGATTCCTAGGGGAGCAGAGGAAGACATTTTATTTCACAAGCAGCATTATGACACAGGGAAAATAGATGACCCTATGATGCCAGCTTTGTTCTGGAGCTCTGGAGACCCAGTTCATTTCCTACTTAGGTACAGATAGTCTGTACTGCTTAGGCAAATGTTGGGCTTCCTGTTTCTCAGTCTCCCATCTGCAGAAGACCGCCAAGAGAGTTATAAGGATTTAGAAGTGTGGTGGGTCATATACTGCTGTAGTCTGGGAATTACACCAAATTACCTTCAAAAGAAAGGTTCCTGTTTGCATTGGCAGGAAGCATATGTTTGCCACCTGAAAAACACACTCCTCTTTTGCTGTTCAGGTTACTAGTATTCTTAAAAGTGGCAGTCCTCCTTTTCTCTGCAGCATTCAAAGTTCTAGCATCACACACCAGCAAGCACAAAAAATATTTGGGAATGTGCTTACTGATATAACTCTCTGTTAATGTTTTCATATGGTTTTGAAACATTAACATGAGGTAACTTTTCAAGGAAGAGCTCATTTTAAGCAAAGCTGACCAGTACCAATAAAAGCTTATATTCCTATTGCTTTATGTAAGGCAGTAATGTCCTGCTGCGAGAGCACCTGATCCCCCTCCCACAGTTTGACTTGTTTCTTCCCTATAGCTACTCAAGTTTACTGTCACAGCCCTTTTTGCACAGAGCAGTAAGCAATGTATTCTGTCCCTCACAGTTTTTCTGTTTATTACATGATTGAAACCAGCATGTAATCTAGTTTTTTCAACAGCCTTCAGGCACCTTTACTTGTTCCTACTCCGCCTAGGCTACTGCATTTTGCCTTCTCACACACTTACCACAACACAGGTGGCTCAAACATTGGGACCATCCCCCTGGAAGGCCCTGAGCTCTCAGACGTGTGAATGTAGCTTTCTACAGGCTCTGACTAATGTCACCTTCCCCTTTTTTGCCATTTGCCAGATGTTTGCTGAAATTAAGCTAACAGAAAACCCAAACAAATTAATAACAGGAAAAGGAACAGTGGAGGTTAATACTGCTGTCTCGTAATGATTTCTACATACTAATATGTGGGCTAAGCTAGAGCTTGGTGAACTTAGTTCCAAGTACTTGGTGAACTCAAAATCAGGATCAGAGCAAGTTGCTTGTAGTAGCAAATATTTGTGGGATGAAGGTGTACACTGAGAGTACAAGTTTCACTTCTTTTTTTTCTGTAATTTGTGAAAGCACATTCTGAACCACAAATACATGCTCAAGAGCAGCCTTAGCCGTTAAGTCAGTAATAATAGAAAACCCCAAATTAGAAAGGCACAGACAGAGGGAGGAAGAGTGTATTAGAATGTATATACAGTGTAACTCCCACTGTGGGTTTTGCCTCACTTAAACACTCTTTATTGTACCTGTTTCCATTACCCTTATTGCACCTGGTAAGGTCAGTATTTCTACCTCCATGTCATATTTTAAATTGATGGGGTTCAAATGTTACATGCAGGGAACACGCAAGCAGAGATATACCTGAACATGGAGATTACATCTAAAGAGGTAAATGAAGCCATGCCAGGAAGAGTCCTAGATACTATCACTCATCAACCTTGTTAATTCATTATAATGTTTCCAGGCACAGTTTTGTCCCAAAGCTGACAGCCCATCTTGCAAACATATCCTGGGCCCAGTTCAGAAGTTGACACTGGCCAGGGCTGATTCCTAATGGCAATTTGTATGCAGTTACCCTGACTTAGAGGGTCAGAGACTAACATATACAGACAGGCTCTTCTATGGTGTTTGGCCCCAAAGCCAATCCTGGGCACATTTAATTGACTCTTATGCACATAATCTGTGACTGTTTATGCCTACTTACCATGGGAATCAACCCCCTAAATGTGTTACTATCCTCAAAGTCGTCCTAGTTCTTTTGATTTTGAGTTAATTCTTAGAGAATTCCTTCTTGCCACCAACCTATGCAGTTGCCTACTGCATTTTTTGAACCTTTGCAGGCAAGAGGCTTGACTGGGCACCCATCCAGGCCTGCTTTGCTGTGGTACCCATCTTCACATCTCTTTTAGGAGTAGCAGGAGCTGATAACAGACCAATTATAGTCATTATTCTTGTCATAAAATGCAAAACTCAGCACAGATGGTATCTTATTCAACCTTAACATGATGCAAACAAAAGAATTATTTTTACACACTGTATAAAATCAGGATACTTTTCACACTCTTTCCCAGGAGTGCTTATGATTTAGTTATCTTGGCACTCACCCCAGACCCACCAGCCAAACTAAACTATTTTTCCTTCAGAACAATACATTTTGCAGATATTACTAAATTCTGTTTTTTCCAAAGCTTCATATGGAACTGTGTTAATCACAGCTCAGTGGACAGGAGAATATGTGCAGTGGATGAAGTTTCATAAGCCCTTCTCAAAGCCTTCAAAGTTAGCCTCTTCTAATACTGGCTGTTACAGTTCCCCCATTTGAGCTGCTGTTTAACACAACTGCTTTCCTTTTGTGTCACTCTGCTCATCTTTTGTAAATCCTAGAAAGGTTTATCAAAGACTAATCAAATCACTGATGGTGTCTCTATATGATAAAAATGAGCTAGACTCTCCAACCAGAGCTCCCCTTTAATTTGAAGCAAGGTCATTACCTGCATTTATTAACATTTTTTGAGAAGAGAGATGCTTTTGAGCATGTCACAATATCAGGCTGAGTTGAGTCAATAACTTTTTTTTCTGTCTGGTAATCTTGCAATCTGTAGGGACACTAAGATTACTTGTATTAGCTCAATTTACTGGTGTGTATTCACATGAAATAAGAAGATTTTCCACATGAAGAAAGAATATTTTGTTTTCTTTGTGACAAGTATTGTGTTTTCAAGAAAAACTAGATGCTATTGCAATTTAATACAGAACACCACAGAGGTACACAAGAAACAGAAAATACAACCAGTTGTCCTGGGTTCAGCAGTAGCAGTCATTTTTCTCCTTCTCAGTAGCTGGTGCAGTGCTGTGGTTTTGACTCTCAGCCTGAGAACAATGCTGATCACACCAATGTTTTTAGTTGCTGCTAATTAATGCTTACTCTGACCAAGGACTTTCTGAGTCTCATGCTTTGCCAGAGAGGAGGGGAAGCCGGGAGGAAGCAGAGACAGGACACCTGGCCCAAACTAACCAAAGAGGTATTCCACACCACAGAACATCATGCTCAGGATGCAGAACCGGGGGCAGTTACCTGGAAGGGCTAGATCACTGCTCGGATCAGGCTGGGTATCTGTCGGTGGGTGGTGAGTGGTTGTATTCTCTTCCCTTGTTATTTTACTTATCATTATTATTATTATTGGTGGTAGCAGTAGTGATTTGTGTTATACCTTAGTTACTGGGCTGTTTTTATCTCAAACCCTGGGAGTTACATTTTCTGATTCTCCTCCCCACACCTCCAGGAGCTGGTGGGGCAAGGGGGGGAGAGTGACAGAGCGGCTGCATGGTTCTGGGTTGCTGGCTGGGCTTAAACCACAACACCAGTTTAAACAATTCACAGATTCTGCCCCAGTAATAAAGTGTTTATGTAGATAATCCTGTCAGTGGTAACATTCACTATTATTATCTGTTGTGTATAATATTGGCATTCCTTAAAAAGACTGCAGTTATTTAATGGATTGTTAAACAGTACATGACATCTGCCTGGAAAAAAAAATTAGATTGTGATTGGTCTAGTTGGAGGTGTATAGAAGGACAGAAAATCTTCTCTGTTTTACACTTCAGACTTCAAAGGTTTAGCTGTTCAATGATAATAACTCTAAGTCTGTGACTGTCAGGTGATTGAGTTGATATTTTTATTTAGAATTAATTGTAAACAGCAAAATTAATGAATTTTTGGTCAAATTTTTGGAAGGACTGCAAACTTTAGGTAAGTCATATATTTCATTGCCTCTAAAAACCTCCTGGTTTAACTCAGAACCATTTAAAAATGGATCACCAGAGTTTTGTGTATATGTTTATATAAATGAACATATTACTAGCCTTGATCCAATAAATCACGCATTTAAATAGCTACAGAAAATCACACCAGCATTTGATGGATCAAATAGCACACACAAATCTCTACATGTATACTAAACATTATTGAAAATTCCTCTCTAATTGCTGGAAGTATTTGTCTGCTTCCCCACCCCAGCTTCTTTCATAGCTGATACATAAGAAGGCATGCTGTTGCTATTCTTGTTTCCAAATTCCAATAACATGTTCAAGATTTCATAGATTTGTAAAGAAGTTAAGTAGTTTATGATCTAGTTTCAGTATAGACAACAAAATTTGTGTGATGATGTGTGAAGTAGGAATATAACAGCTTTAGGAAGCATTACTGAAAGAATGCTAAAAAATTTTAACTGATTTGATGTACAGTAAGGAGAGAAAGGGTTTGTCTTGAGCTGACTGCAGAAGTGTTTGAGAAGAGCAACTGATTATAATGTTAATATCCAAATATTTGCTGTTCTTCCATTTGCTGGAATCTGAAGTCCAAAATATGATCTTGAGTTTCATGGTTTTGTTTGTTTTTTATTTTTTTATTTTATCTTTTTTTTTTTTTTAATTGCAGAGCCATAAGAACAATGGACTAATAAAAAAATAGCAATAATTAAAATTTATCCAAAAGGTTCCAAGGGCTGAAGGCAAGACACTGCTTTCCAAACATTGTTTAAACAAACTATAAAAACCCAGACACCCTTGCAATCTTTTGGTGAATCTTATTGTTCCAAGTGCTTGACTGGATTCTTCTAGAATGTGGTCAGTACTCCAGGGGAAAGTTACAAGGTTCTTGTATACAGCTAAAAGAAGGGAGAAGCTCTAAAAGAAGAATCACAAACAGCTTAGAAGAAAAAATATCTACAGTGTGATGTGGAAGATAAGTGAAACCTTATTAGAAATTCAAATTTATTAAGTGTATGAACTTGGAAGAGATAAACTGTACATGGAGGGGTATAGAAATAGCATGATTATATTCGTAATTTTATTTCAAATGAGGCTTTGACTTGTTATAACTGGTAATGCTGTAAGTGTTGCCAAGGGGTGATTTTACTGTCCCTCTGAGTACATTCCCCAAAGAGCCATCAGAGCATAGAGCTTTGAATGAAAACATCTTGTGATGCCATTCACTTCTACACAAGGTCCTGCAGAAAGCAAGAAGAGTCATATGAAACTAGCTAAATTTGACCTCAGTGTCTGTTTCTTAACAGATACTAGAGTAATGCAGGGGAGTAAAGGCACTTGTATACAAAATGAAGGGCCTGCCCTTGACCTTGCTGACCTATCTCAGCTCCAAGACGGATATTATTTCTTAAATTAAACAAGAATATGTTTTGAATACACATATACTTTGTTACAACTGCTTCCTCTGCACTGGGAAGCCAACTAGAAAATGCTTGCCCCGTTTTAAACCACTGGTAGAATGAGCCTGAACAATGGTTCTTCCTTGCCCTCTTAAATAAAAAGGGTGTGATTCTTCTGTCCACAAGTGAATAGCAGAAACAACAGAAATGCTGAAGTTATTACAGAAAGGAAAATAAGAACCACATCCTAAATGTCAGCACAGTCCCTCTATATTTGCAGGACTGCTTGGCACTTAGGCAACACTCTTTATCAGAGGAACTCAAAAAGCCAGTTCTTAGCTCAATCCTGTAATACCCCTCTGAGGTCCATAAAATGCCCAGCTAAGGGAACTTGAGTACAGAAAGGTTAAATAATTTACTGACAGTCACACACAGTTAGTAGCAGAAATGAAAACCCCAATTGCCCAGACCTGTGCTGTAACAAGCAGTAAACAAATTCTGGCCATTGTCATTAGATTTGTGTATCTATTCTTTAATGGAGTGCATAGACTATCCATATTTTGGGCTTAAATGCTCAGTAAATCAAACTGAGCTAAGGCTTATTTTAAATAGATGTAGATTTCTAAAACAAATAACAGCATTCACTGGCAAAAGTAGGTGATAACTCATGGATAGACTTGTTTTGGAAAAAATAATCAGCAAAATGCAAGAAGAATTTTTACGGTGTTGTCTAATAACAGTTATCACTCCTGTTCAGTATTACATTTAATAGCAAAGTCCCTGTAATATCACAGATCTTTAAAATGCTTCTTTGTGGAGGATAGGAATAATTGCATTTAGTTTCCATGCAAAGAAACTGATCTCCATATGCAAACTGGAAAAGAACATGATTCAGTTCAAACCAGTTTAAATCTTGAATGCCTCAAGTAATGAAATCAGAAAGAAAATGGAACTAAAATGCTACCCCGTTTGACAATCTCTTATACAGGACTTTCAGAAAAAGTTAATGTAAGATCTGGACTTCAGACTTTACATTTCATGACTTATGTAGTTCTAGACCAATACACAACCCACATTAAATCCTGTTTAGTAGCATTTTCATAATTAGTAAACCTTCAGAAATTAAAATAAAAACAAGCAGCATTCATAAGAATAGATAAGTCAGCAATAATTTACAATTATGTAAAATCTTCAGGGTTTTTTGTAACCAGTATGTATTGTAGGAATGTGCTTATTAAATTTGCAAGTGTCATGGAGCTAGGAAGAATTGTGAATACCTTGGAGGGTAGGATTTGAATTGAAAATGATCCTGCCAAATTGGAGAAATGACCTAAAAATATTGGATGTGTAAGAATAAGCTTGAGGATCTGGAGTCAGGCAAGAATAATTATCTGCATAACTGTATAATAGTGATAGGAAGGGCAGCTCATTAGATGGAGATTCTTTAGCAATGATTTGGGATTTACAGGGGCTCATAAGCCACGTTAACAGTGTCACACTGTTTGGAGGAAAAAGGTATATATAATAGTGGGATACATATATAAACCAATTTTCAAGATATAGGAAGCCGTCCTTCAATTTCCTTCAGCTGATGTGACAGTGCTAAGTGAATTGGTAGCCCTGTGTCCAAATTGGAACTCAGGAACCATGAACGAGATGAGGGAAAAAGTAACACAGTTTTTGGAAACACATCCTCAAGTCAGCTGTGGTGGGTTGGGGGGGAGTTGTTAAGTTTTCAAACAGAGAAAAGGCTGCTGCTGAAGAAGTGGGAAAATCCATTCCTTGTTACTAGTACAGCCTAAAGTGCAGTAAGGAAGATTAAGAATGAACTCTGGGAGGAGATTTCTAACAGCAAAAAGGTAAAACCCTGCAGTAAGTTGCAGAAAGCTCAGTGGTCTTCCCATCACTGATGAGACTGCATCTGGAATGACACTGCACAAGAAGATGGTTAGATGATATCCACAGGATTCTCTCATTCTATTCTGTTTAAGTAAGTTACATTCCTTCAATATTTCACAAATATCTGCAGCATTCATTTTTCATGATGTAGTATGAAAACTACTTAAATACATTGTTTGATCTAACTTTTCACTCAGGCAAAGGTGGGGAGAATCTGTCTGAACCAAATGGCTCTATCACTTGCCCAATCCACAAGTCAATTTGCAGCTACCACAATGCTAACACACTATGAGAAATCTAAAGCAGACATTGCCCTCAAAAGGGCTGTGAGTTTCTGTTGTGGATGTTACAATCAGAACCAGTAAAAATAAGTTTGAACTTCATCAAGATGACACTTAGAAGCTAACTAGGGTGGTAAAGAGAAAACAGTAACCTTGAGACTTTTCATGCACAGGTAGATCTAACATAGTAAGTTGTGTTGACAGAAACATCATAATGAAGAGTCAAAGATTTTTTTAACAGGAAAATCATGCCTGGTTTTGATCATGTATATGATGTATCAAAAACATTGTGATTGGAAAGAGCTGGGTGGACATACATGATGCACCCAAACCTATACTCCTTCAAAATTATTTTCGTTTTGCTCCTTAGAACTTGAGCTGAGAAAAGCCTTTACACCAAAGGTCTAAACGAAGTTGAGATTTTAAAACCATCTTTCAGCTATTCTTCTCCCATTTGATAGCTTAAAAGTATCTATACTGACCCTGAAGAAGTAGGCATGCATTAGGTGATCCTGACAACAACTATGCAGAATTATAAAAGACTTCTGGAAAGACATCCTCAACTGCAAACAAACACCTTTAATATTCAAAATGTACTTGCTACTTCAGAATTACTTCTTATTTTTGTATACCTCCACCTGTATGGACCAGAGGCAGAGTAACAGTGAGGAGAGAAAGAGAGGAAAAGGACAGTATGGGAGAAGAAGAAGGAAGGGAAGGGGTGAAGAACACTCCTAATCCCAGTACCTCATCTTTATCTTCAGGAGACTTTGCATTTACTTTCACAGATTTAGGAGGTACCAATAAACTCAAGTCATACTTGAAAATATTCTGTTCCATAATTCTATTTGCAATGAATTAAGTAAGTCTGTTTCACTGTTAATGAAGAAGGGGGTTAGATACATATTTAAGTTTCCTTTCATTAAAACACTTAAAGTAAAAAGTTCTTTTTATTAGACTTTGTGGCATTCACCAACTTAGAGAACAGAAGACCTCCCACTGCATTCTTCACAGAATTCCTGGGTTAATTGCTTGATAAAATTGTATTTATTGTAGCCTAAGGTTTTTTTAGAGTTAGGTGCTTAACGGTAGAACATATAAAAGCTTGGATCTCATCTGTATGCTGAATAAACCAAAGCCAGAGTGTGTATGTCTTCCATTGTGCAAAACTGAATGTGTAGTTAACTTAAGAACAATAGGTATTCATAAATCAGCATCAGTACCCATGAGAAACAAGTCTTCTAATTAAATAAGAAGAGAATCAGTGTTCCTTGTCCCGGGAATTGTTATTTGGTATTGCAGCAGAACATATTGATAGTTAGTATACAGACATTTTTTGTTAGAAGAATTCTTGAGTTTATTTATCAACAGTAACCCTCTTCCTACATGTTATTAAAGTTAATATACAAAAAATATCTGATTTGGAGGAAAACCACACACATGCTTTTAAAAAAGAAGCTTTAAAGTGCTCTCACAGAAAAATAAACCTTTGTGATCAGAATAAAATAAAATTAAAAGTACTACTTGCAAGGAAACTACTGTAGTATTTAATTATTTTTTGCTTTTAAAACAAAAGAAACAAAAACCAAAAAAACAAATGAAAAAGCCAACAATGAAAACCCAAATGTCATGGTTTGAGCATGTTTTGAGGGTGTTTTTTGTTCAAGGTTTTTTTTTCCAGCCAGGTGGGAGGGGAGTCCGGGAGGAAGGAGAGACAGGACACCTGACCCAGGCTAGTCAATGAGGTATTCCATACCATAGCACGTGATGCCCAGGATGCATACTGGGAAAGAGAAAGCTGGAGGGGAGAGCTCTGGAGAAAAATGGAGGAGGGAGCACATGGTGCTCGGCCGGGCAGGGTGGAGTGAGTTATGGGTCGGTGGCTGGTGGGGTGTTGTATTCTTTTCACTTGCTGTTTGCTGTATCATTATTATTTGTAGTAGTAAATGGCAGTAGGGGTTTTGTGTTATGCCTTAGCAATTAAACTGTTCTTATCTCAATCCGTGGGGGCTACATTCTTTGGATTCTCCTTCCTAACTCTCAGGGAGTTGGGGGACTTGGTTTAAACCACGACATTTTTGGCGCCCAACGTGGGGCCCGAGGGATTGAGATAAGAACAGATCTGAGCGGATTTATGGTCTTTTGTCACAATGCTGATTTATTGGCTCTTAGAGGTTTTTCTCTGGATCTCGCTGTTTCGGGATTTTACCGGGTACTTGGTGTATGGATTGGATGTGTTTGTGTTTGTGTCAGAGGCTTGTAATACGGTGGGGCTCCGGCAGCAGGGGGGGATGGACGTGGCCGTGGACTTGAACTTGTACCAGGCCGTCCCGCTGCTCTTCGCCGTCCTTGTCCTTATCCTCGTCGTCGTCTGTGTGGAGCTGCGTGAAGCCAGGAAGGAGCGGCCCCGGGAGCTGCCGGCAGCTGAGGCTGCCAGGGAGAGCGGCACGGGGAGCCAAACGGCTGTGGCAGAGCAGCGGGAGCAGGCGGGGGAGGAGCGGAGCAGGGCGGTAGCTGAGCAGGGGGATCAGGCTGTGGGGAGGGTGAGTCCTGCGGCCGTTCCCAACCCTCCAACGGCCGAGAGTGTCCCCCGGAAGTCGCCCGCCGACCCCCAGCAGGATGCAGGAGACTACGCAGCACTTCCCAGCAAGGCAGAGGAGGAAGATCCGGACTCGGGAGAAGAGAAGCTGATAGTGGGAGAGCTGGCAAGCAGGGCAGCTACATCAGCCCCAGTGACAAGTGCAGCAGCATCATCTGAGAGTTCTGACGGTTATGAATGGCTTTTGCGTGCCCTTGGGACCTGCCTGCTGATTGTGATGGTTTTCGGCATGGTGGCACACACACAGAGTGTGTTCCATCCACAACCATTTTGTCTGATCCCAAAAGTTAAGCAGAGTCAGGTCTGGGTCTTGTCTAAGTTTAGACAAGTACATAGGAGCACCAGTAGACTGTTCCCAAGGCTGGACAGTCATGAGTGGCAGGGCATGTGGGACAGTATAGCCGGGTATCTGATCCACTGGGCCCCTCCAGTGCTTTGGAAGCATTGGAGGTGGAAGGCAGCTGTATGGAGTCCCCAGCAGCAAGCTGTAGAACTGCTGAAGGGGACGGTGAATGATTTTGGTGGGCCCAGATACTTCAGGCTATCAGTCCAGAGATGCAACTTAGAGATGTCTCATGATCGAGGGGTGGACTTAAGAGTGATGGTGTATTGAAAATGTGGGATCTGGGCATGACGTGAATGGTATGGAATAAGGGGTGGATAATGTCATGGTTTGAGCATGTTTTGAGGGTGTTTTTTGTTCAAGGTTTTTTTTTCCAGCCAGGTGGGAGGGGAGTCCGGGAGGAAGGAGAGACAGGACACCTGACCCAGGCTAGTCAATGAGGTATTCCATACCATAGCACGTGATGCCCAGGATGCATACTGGGAAAGAGAAAGCTGGAGGGGAGAGCTCTGGAGAAAAATGGAGGAGGGAGCACATGGTGCTCGGCCGGGCAGGGTGGAGTGAGTTATGGGTCGGTGGCTGGTGGGGTGTTGTATTCTTTTCACTTGCTGTTTGCTGTATCATTATTATTTGTAGTAGTAAATGGCAGTAGGGGTTTTGTGTTATGCCTTAGCAATTAAACTGTTCTTATCTCAATCCGTGGGGGCTACATTCTTTGGATTCTCCTTCCTAACTCTCAGGGAGTTGGGGGACTTGGTTTAAACCACGACATTTACATTTTTCAATACATCATCACATAGATATACACACACATATATATACATCTGCGCACACCCAGACAAACAAAAAGAAATCATTTCTTAATACATGGACCAATCCCTACAATGCAATTGAGTCCATTTGGTCCATGACATTAAGTTTGTAATAGTCCTTTATAGCAGGGAAGTCTGTGTGCAGTGCTGGATGGTTGCCTGCCGATATTGATCATCCCTTTACTGCAGAAGTCATCTGGTTCTATCAAAGTTCATTCTCTGTTGGGACGATGGTTAGAGGGAAGTCAGGGCCAGTTGCTGGTGACCTGAAGACATCTAGTTGATGGACTATATAAAAAAAAAAATTACACAGCAAGCAACAACGTATAATTAAGTTCATTGGCTGTTTTCCCCTAAAATCAAATCCCCTTGAGGTATGCATCGGACTTCCCCATCTTCCTGCATTACCCACCAAGTATATCCGGGTCCTTGAGCAAAAGCAATCCCACGAGTGGGTTTGCCTTGGCCTGAAACACATGAGTTGGATGATTTCTTGTCTCAGGAAAGCTTCAGAATCTGAGTGGAAACTATTCAAAGTATCATCTACTTGATGAGTGAATGTGGCTTTAAGATGTCTTCATAACTTTCTGATTCTGATGCTTGATGCCTACAGCCTCACAAGTGCAGTGAGTTACATGTTTTCCCATCATCTCATCGGGAGGAGACAAAGCAGCACATTAATGTTTTCTACTTTGGGTTCTGCAAAACCAACTTTTGTCCACCTGTTATAATGCCTTGCAGCTCTTCAAGTACAAAGAACCACCTGAGTATGTTATACTTGGTAATAAAGTCAACAACATATACATTTCAAATGAAGGGGACGTTAAACATGCTTAATTTAACTTCTTCAAAAATAAAATAGAAAAAAAATCTAGCAAAACATTCAGAATTTTGTCTAAAAGTCTG
This sequence comes from Melopsittacus undulatus, assembly GCF_012275295.1. Taxonomy (NCBI): domain Eukaryota; kingdom Metazoa; phylum Chordata; class Aves; order Psittaciformes; family Psittaculidae; genus Melopsittacus; species Melopsittacus undulatus. The sequence continues at coordinate 131,998,540 of NC_047527.1, forward strand.
CTGGTAAAGTCAGCAGTTGTAGAAACAATTTTTAGTATGGCAGGTTGACTGAATCACATTAATCACAGACTGACGAAAGTAACTACATGTTTCCTGTACAAAGTGTATATAGTTATATCACCAGTTTAGGAATCAGATTCTGTTCCTACAGTTAATCTGAATTTTGTTTTAAGGCACACTAATCTCTTGTATAGATTCCTTTATATAGGTTTGAGTTGGTGCTGGAATTCTATCTTCAGTTTCACTCAAACTTTTTGCAGAGTAGTTAATAAATCTAAATTATAGATAATTGTTGTTTATGCCTTTTAATGTACAAGTTCAAATCATGTAAATACCACAAAGGCCTCACTTTGGATAAGGCACAGTATTATTACGTCCAGTTCCTTGTTGTTGAAAAACTTACATGAAGGTCACTTGCCCAGGACATTGTGCTCTCCTTGAGCTTCGAGAAACCCAGAACATTGACCACACAGAAGTGACCATCAAGGGCATTCTTTCCTTTTAAAACCTTTGATATTCAGCCCTATAAGCTACATTATTTTCACAACCATTTAAGGCTGTGTTTTTTCTCTGCCTGCAGCAGTTTCTGTGGAGAAAACTTATAACCCATGTGTGAGAACATATGAAACAATTCATATGGAATTTCACCATAATGTCACAGAGGACACACATTGTCACTTCCATTGTGACTAACTCCAAACACAGGATGCTGGACCCCTGAGCATGCAACACTAACTAACAACATTTTACAGGACAGAGAGTAGTCTACTGAATTTAACATGAGGGGAAAAAAAAACCCCAACAGAACAACAAAAACCCACCCAAGCAAGCATAGCTAAACTGAAACTCATTAAAAAAGAAGTGATTTAGGATGACACGACTATTTTTTCCCCTCATTGTTAAATGTAAACTAAACTAATGGTCAAAAAGTCATGGAGGATGAGGGAGGGAAGTTGTGGATGATTGCTGCATTCTTTATTATGTCCTCTCTCCATCCTGGCTAGCTGGAACATCAGTACAGTTCTCATGCCAGCTTCCAAGTAAACAACATGCACTTCCTGGATATCCCTAATCTGGGCAGCAATATGTGTGAAGGGGGAGTGCTGAGTGATCTGTGGTTCTAACCAGGTATCCTGTTTTGACAGGGTGTTTGTCCTTTAACCAGCATATTGCAGAAGTTATTCTTGACATTTCTGTGCTATGTGTTTTTTGGGAAAGGCCTAATTAGCTCTTTTGGGAAAGATTTAATTTGTATTACTGAGAAGTTTAAAGGGCCAGAGGTAACAATTAAAAAGCATCAGAAAAGAAGCTGCTCTGATAAAATGCTTTTTTGCATTAAACATTTAAAATTACAGGTAATTAAAAGATATTCTCTTTCCTTTAATTAATATTTACATTTTGTTGTACTTCACAGCTTGTGGTCCAAAAGCAAGTTCTAAATTTTCTTCTAAAAGTTTTTAAAGAGCTAACAGAATGGCTTTAGCAGCTTACCTTTCCATTTTTTAAGTGGAGGTGCTCAGAAATTATTTACAGCAAAAGACTTCTAATTTGGAAAATGCTCATTAAGCAAAACCTCTGACCAATGCTAAGTAATGTACTTAGTGAAGCTTTGCTGGCTACAGCAAAATTCAGAAACAAATTTATAATCAAATAATGCACAGATAGGTGTAATTAATTACTTGATACTGACATGAGATGTGGTTCAAGGTCTGTATTTTGAAAAACGACCTGCTGTCGGTCAAGGGAGTAGTCTATTCTGTATGTTAGAAAACTCTTTAATTGGACCCAGTGAGTCCTTAGCTATACGGACCTGAAGAGTGCCCACAAGAGAGATTTAAATGGGGCTGTACACTAGAGATTAGTGATTAGGTCATCCAGTCAACATGTAGAAGATCTAGGTTGTTGTTCATTTTCTGTCTAACATGGAACAAAGGCTTGAAGGTGTGGTTCCCATATCTGACCTAGTTGTTATAGCCATCTAGATACTGGGTGGTTTTTTTCTACAGGGGAAAAAAAAAATCCTATGGTTTTAGTGAGAAATATGCACAAAATTGCACTTTTGTTTCCCAGCCAACTTTAGTAACATGCTGTATAATACGAATGAGGAAAATAAAATAACAAAGTTTACATCATCTTGATTGTTTAAATATAGGTTAGTCATTTGCACACTGAAAACTTGCTGTATTTTATCCATCTATAAACCCTTCACACTTCAGACTAGTCTAACAGCTGATTTCCTTGGAACTCAGTTCACTTGAGTAAGGTGCATATAGCCATCCCAGCTGTGGACCCAGCCTTACACCAAAGAATACTAAGGCAGGCTTGTCAGTGACTTCAGTAGGAGGGAATGGATACCTGCGCTCTCGCCAGAAGAAATCACTCGTCATCTATGAAACTAAATTATCTGATGTATGCATCTATTTTCTAGCAGTTTATTTTATATTTGAATAAAGGCAATCCAGAGGTACAATTCCTCATTATGCAATAAAAAACAGGACATTTCATGGACAAATATGTAGTAAATATAGGGACTTACCAATGAACCCAGGACATCTTATATATTGTTCAGAACTCAGTGAGTCAACGAACTCAGAGCAGACTTCATTAAACAGCACTAAAATGATTTTTCTTTTTAAGGCAAAATTCCAGTTCCCTGAGATGTTGTTTTGTAATGGGTAGCTATTTGCAGTGTCCTTCTAAGCACAATGCTCAAATAAAGACCACTGGAGGGAACTAGTTAAAAGGATTCTCTTTGAAATTATCTGGCATGAACTGAATATATTAGAAATAATGAATCATTATAAGCTGATGCCTTAGAATGCTAAATCCTCATCTTAGTTAAATATACTGGAGCTGCACAGGAATGATCTTGGAGGGTAATGAAAAGTAAAATAATGATAGATTAGCCAGTTCACTAACTTCACTGATTAAAATCCATAATGAGCAAGCCAAATTAAATGGAGGCGTGTGGTAAAAATATAAAACATAGTTTTCTGTTGAAGTTTTAAGTACTTGAGAAAATTCTGCTAACAAATTTCAGATCCAAAGACTAGAAATGTAACCGGAGGTCTCCCCCTACATTTTACTTGGCATATGATGATCTTCCAGTGATAAAGGCTAAACGAGTTTAACAAGAAAGACTCACAATACTGAATTTCTCAAACTGTGGCTAGAACTCAAGACTTGGAATTAATCCCATGGTGGAAGCAAATCAATAGGATGGGATTTTAATCAGGTAAAGCTTCCATGAGTTACCTATGCAGCATTCTGGAAACAGCAACTTGCAAACACAGAAAGCAGAAAGTCCAGCCTTAGTACTACCCTAAATGTATATATATATATATAAGTATGTATGTATTTTTAATTTGTTTAATGAATACAAATGCAGTTAATCAGCTCATTTGGGAAGCATCATTAACATCCTAGCTTCCACTGGAAAAAGATATGTTTAAAAAAAACCCCAAAGAAATCAAATAATTATTTGGAAAAATCTGAGGCATCAAACTGTGATGTACTTTTATTGCTCAATATGGTTTGCCTGCCTGCACAATCTAGCTGTTAAGATTTATAAAACTAGTGACCCCACTGCATTCCTTATTATTCCACAGTCCCAAACCAGCCATATTTTAATTTCACTTACTCTGCTGTCAGTCTGAATAAATTCGCTGGGTAGCATCCTGATATTTCTAAAGTCAAGGACAAATTTCCTATATACTTCACTGAGAGGAGAAGTTCATAATTCAGTGGAGTTATTCCAACTCATCTCCAGCTAGGGCTATCAGCCTTATACTTTTTTATCATGGGGTTACAACATAAAGAAAGCAACAATCACAGATGCAAAACAAGTTTCAGTACCAATCTTAGAAGTAGAATGTGTCACCCTAGGAAAATAGAAATGTGAATCCCAAATGATTTAAGCAGAGCTGCCAAAGGGAATATCTGCTATTTCACTAATGGAAAAAGTGAATGTTAGATGGTGAGCATAATTGGAAAAATACAACAAGACTTGAAGCCATGTGACTGATTTATATACAACATAACTTCAAATATATTCAACTGTTATTTCATTTTTAAGTTCTTTAGCAGGAAAGTGTTGGTTATTTTTTCAGGGGTCTCTCAAATAACAACAAGTTATGTGGAGACACTTCTCTAAATAGATACTTTGATTTTGAAAATTGTTTTGCAGCCATTTTTTATTTAACACAAAAATCTGGGAAAATGGCATTCCTATTTTCCTTTACCTGTTTCACTTGTATAATTGTCTGGGACTATTTTAGGACTCAGACAATAGAGAGCAAATTATTTTAGAAAGGGAATTAAAGCAACACAGTGTCTCTGTTAGCAAAACTGATAAGTCTGCTTATATTAATTCTAGCCAGAAGGAATACAAGTTCCTGCTGGTTAGGAGGGTCCCAGCTTTCCATGAGTTGCAATAAGGTAGCACCTCCAAAATTTGTACTATCTAAGAATATCTACGGTTAGACTTGATGATCTTATAGGTCTATTCTAACCTAAAGGATTCTATGATTCTGCAAGATTTTGTTCTTAGACAGATTGCTTTAGGCTACTATTCAGAGGGCCAGTTTCTGATCCTGGGACATTCACAAAGAATCTTTGGATTATTAGATGATGAGTTAGACTGCTTGCATACAGGATGAAGTAAGATTTCTTGAAGCTTTCTATAGATCTACCCTGCATAGGCAGTGTGGTTGTGTTTGCCTCCTGTACCATGCAGCATATGGGCAAGAAAGGCAGGAAACCTTACTAGCTGACTATCATGTTTCAGGTGGTCTGAAGTCTTCATTATGGCTAACTGCTATTACAGACCAATCCAGAAAAAATCTGAATCAAGAAATAGACAGGAATAGGTATTACTGAGACTTAGTGCAGTTCAGAGCTCCTTTTGCTCAGAACTGACCTTAAAGACTACAATTTGATCCTTTCTTTTCAGTTTGTTAATGACATCTGTAAGCTCACATATGTTACAAGGGACACTTTCCCTTGATCCCACAAACAAAAATAAATTTGAAACTAAAATCCCACTTCTAATAAAGGAATAAACATTAGAGCTGAGTGAACCATAATTTTGGCTGGGTCTTTTGCCATGAAAGTATGTGACTGGAATTCTCTGTGAGATGGAGAAGTAATCAGTAGGAAAAAAGATGTAAACACATCTTTCAACTGTAAACAAAGTATACATCATCTGCAAGATATTAATTAAATTTCTCAACAGGAATTAGATCAAAAAAGAAATCAACCTAAATCCACCCAAGAAGACTTCTTCCATAACACAGAGTCTGTTGGTCATAAACTACTAAAGGTAATTTGGAAATAAAACACAGTATGACCTTTACAGGTAGACTTTCAAGAAATTAAAAATCCTCAAGTGCAGACAAAACAAAGCCTGTCTACATTCTTCTTTGTAGTAACAGATGAATCTGTCTCATGGTTTCAATAAAAAAATTCTCTCCATAATTATCTATGAAATCAGTGCCTTCCTTTTACATTCGTAATGTAATGTTACACTGTTAATGCATCTTTCTGCTAATTTCTATTATGCAAGCAATTCTTCCTTTTTCCCCGTATATTTTCCATTTTGTATCAAGCCCAGGCTGCACTCCCACCCAGCTTGCTGTGTATGCTTGTCATTTACTGATGTAGTGAGAGAAAACCGTTCAAGTGCCCTCTAGTGACTGAAGCTCGCAGTCAATTATGGCTCACTACAGCAACCGTGGGTACTGGATGGACCCAGAACAAGCAGTAACATAGACGTGATCTGCTGTGGGCATCAAATGTCATCATTTTAACTTTTGATTTCCTTGTTGTTGCGACCAGCACTGGAAGACCTCACAGGCAGTATCCTGCTTGCAAACTATAGGGTAGAAACCATCAACTCATGTCAAGTAGAAGATAAATGGTAAGGTGACAGAAAACCACATATGTTTATTATTTGGTTCATTTTAGGACCAAGATCTGCAAGAAATAAAAAATAGTGACAATCAAAAAGAATGCAATAAAATATAGGAGTAATTTTGGCTACTTTAATAAAATAATGATAGAGAATTAATGTCATAGTGTTAACAGTAGGCAAAGTTTCCATTTAATCACTCAGTCTAGAAAATGTATTGTAAAAATTGTGTTCTTTGAGCCAGTTCAAATTTTGAACTCTTGAATGTAACTAAGCCACAGAGTAACTTATTCACTGAAAAGTACTATTTCTTCAATCAATTTATAGGTTTATTAATCTAGAAGCCTAGCTATTGCTATTGGAGAACCATACAGTACAATACACGTAAGTATTAAACCAAACATAGCTTGATAAAATGAATACAAATTTTAAGCAGAAAAGTAGGAACTTGGCACAAGTTTAAATTCAACTTTTAAGGCAGGGAAAAAGTGGCAATAATACATGAAAATACATTTTTCATTTTAGGTCATAAGTAGCCTTCCTAGTCTAAATAATCAAATAAGGAAAACAGGGGCTTTTTGGCTCACTAGAAGATATCCTCGGATATGGGTTGGTACAATTAAAGCAATCTAATCCAGGAATAAATTATCTACTGAATATACAGGTCCTAGATAAATACCAAAAGATACTCAACCTGCCTACACCAGCACAGAGAAAACATTTTTTTTATCTCCTACCTCAAGGAGGAGTACCACTCTACATGCTATTGCTCAAAACAAAAAGGCAGACTGAACTGAATTATCTGAGAAAACCATAATTATTTATAGCTCTGGCAGTTTTATGCCAGGCTGTTTGATTATATTTAGAGAGGTATCTTTAAACACTAAAGCCAGCTCAAATTCTGTGAAGCTTAAAGAATGGAGAAAATACCGGAAATTCACAAAGGGCACTTCTGGAGGTTTTGTATTGGCAAACTGTTCCTCTGGATGCCCTTGGAGGGTATTGTCACACACTGAACATTTTCAATAAAGGCACTTCTAATAAGATGTTTTAATCAAAGTATCCCACTCTTGATGAAGTGTGATAGTTGGCAAGTAATTTGTGGGGCAGAACAATCACTTTCACATCTGCCTTATTTACATACTTCAGTTTTCATGAGTTATAGTAATAAATACCAATCTTTGTGTAGATGTCCTTGAATATTTCTTTAGTGTATGCTTCAGTAAACTGAGAAAGCTCAGCAGAAAAATGCAAGCAGCCACAGCTGTATGCTTAAAATTACAGAGGAAAAAGAGTTTCAATGTGCATTAAGAGAAAATGAATCAGTTCAAAGACAATACACAACATGTCACAGATCCTCTACAAGCCTGACTGTTCTTTTTGCTAGTGCTCTGCAGAGCTGTTACTTCCCCTCCTTTTACCTTAATTTTTTTCAACCTGCAAACCAGTCATCATATAACATTTTAATCCTTCTTGTTCTTCATTCTCCTTCCTATTTCTCCCTTGTCAGCATCCCCCTTAAAACATTATCTGCAATATTATTTTCTCAGTATTCTCCTCTTTTTGTCCTCCCTTCTCACTGTAAGACAAAATATTATATTGCAGTCCTCTTATAGAATGACCAATCCTGAAAATAAATCGAATTCAAATTTAAGGTTGAAGTTTAAACCCTAAAAACATACAAAACTTCCACTTGTGTTAAAGGGTCTCTGCCTTTCAAAAAAAACCTGCAAGAATAGGCTTTAATAGGGTTGGTTTATTATTTATTGGAGCACAATCTTTTTCTTGCAGTTTTATTTTTCAAGTTTGCCTTAGAGGAACTCTCTAAACCTCTTTCTATCCCACTTGAAGGTCTCAAAACCAATCTTTTGGCACTAGCAATTTCCCTTTAGCAGGAAGACAAGTTTTCATGCCAGAAAGACAGTGCTTTGTCAGAATGAAGAGTTTCTCATCAATAAGTACATCTTCAACATCGCATTTCAGTCTCTGCAGTAATAACATAACCCTACCATTGACTTGAAAATAATTAGCCAGCAGTATCATTGGTATTTTCCTCATTGCCAGCACAGCTCTTCAAAGAGAAAAACTCTCTTCAGCAGCATCAAGCTCTTTAATTGAATAATGATGGACTTGAACAAAAACTGGTCCCAGCAGCAAGGTTCCTACTGTGGAAACATATAATCCAGTTGTATTATGTAGTAATCTAATGTATTTATAACTACAGTCAAACCCTCCATAAAAGTTATATACTTGTGTGCAACTAAACCTGAGAGCTTTAATTGAGTAGCTGAGAGCTAGGCTTCCAAGGCCAGTGTTTTCCTTTTAACATACACTTCAAGCCAGCCAGCAATTCTCAAACTTCCCACATTTGACCATGTTCACAACTGTCAGGTAAATTCACCAACCAGTTTGTTCTTTCAGCATTGAGAGTACAGCAGGCAACACTGCCCCTTTTGTACCAGCATGGCAATCCTCTAACTGAGCTTCTGACCTAGACTTCAGTCTTCTAAACAACTCACCCAGACTGCTACACATGACAAGTTCTAAAGCGTGTCTTGTATCCCTGATCCAGAACTTTGATTTGCACTGCAACTAGTTCAAATGCAGGCTCTGGAAATACTATAGCCTTCATTCTCAGCAGTCTTTTTTGGTTTGCCTTCTACTCCTTCCTTCTCCCCACCATGAACATGCAATTTTTGCACACAGGCCTGGAACGGATCCTGTGTATTTGTACTTTAAATGACTAAACAAGGTACTGTCCAGGTTCTTCCAAGCCTGCAGCAATACTCCAACAATTTAGGAATTACTGGTAAGAAATAAAACCCATTTATGAATGCCAAGCCTGATTTTATAGAAAAAATGATGATAAGAAGCAACATCTGGAAGGAAATATTACTGGACTTTTCATGAACATGGTCAAACTGTTCAAGTAGTGGAATTCCTGACCTGGAGGAAACAAATGAGGGCCATGGAGGCAGTATACAAGATAAGCCTGAAAACAGAAGTGGGTATTCAGTGACAAGGCAGTTTAGGTAAACTATGAAAGTATGAGTACTTCCTGTGTTTGTTGGTACTTTACAGTCTGAAGTAGCTTTCTTTAAAGAGTTAGTCCAAGTCCAGTTTTTGTTTACAGAGGGTAATTTTCTCTCTGAAGAGTTTATGTATGCAAATGTATTTAGAATATTAACTGTGTAAATCAACATTTGATTTCCTTATTAAGCTAACTGGTAGCATGTAAGACAGCAATTAGTAGGCTTTAACAGTGTAGTCAAGAGGCTTTCTCCATTTTCAAAGTAAATAGATTTGTGTGTGCCTTCTTAGTAAATAAGCAAATTGTGTCTGTTTTGGTTTGATTTGAAAATAAACCTCCTTTTCCTCTGTGCCAAGAAGAATGTCCTTTGAAGCTTGGAGTGGAAACTCCAGACACAGTCTGCACCCTTTCTAATAATCAAAGAGTTCTTAACTGAACACTGACATACATGCCTTCAAATGGGCATGCCTTTCAGATCTGCCTTGCAGTACAGTCCTCCTACCTCGTTATTTGCATGACTAAAAGCCACTTCTCTCCACTCCCCTGCTGATGAAAAACTCATTTCTGGTGTCTAATGGAAGGTTCTTCCCATTTTCTCCTCTTGAGACTGCTCCCTTTCTTCAGTTCCTACTCTAGTTCTTCACCATGTTATTCTCTGGCCACCTGCCAATTAGGCAGAACTGGCTGAAATTTGTCAGTTTAAAACCTACATTTTGAAGAAAAAAGAAATATCAGAATGTTCTGTCTGCATGCTCACACTTTTTTTCCTCCATTTCTAAACTCTTGATGTACTGCCTTGATGCACTTGATTAGGATAGTAAGAATACAGATCCTATCCATTCTGAACATATTTCCTTTTCCTCACTTTTCTTCCTCATAAGTATAGTTGATCAGAATTTTAAGGCCTAATCAATAATAGGAATGCTGATTTAAAAGGTCAGTCCCAGTCAAATGGCTGGCCTCTTGGAGAACAGGGCTTAATTTCTAGTTTCCCTAGTACATTACCAGAATACAAATGCTTCTAACAGTACTGGTTCACGAACAGCATTGTTTTGAGACAGCTACTGAGGCTACCAAAACTGTTCAATCTTCCTCATGCTGCCACATCAAAGCAGAAACCCCTGTGCACTGATCTGTCTTAAGATCTTGTGTGGGGAGCTGATGCTGCCTCAGCAGTTAATTCACAAGTAGAATTGCCATCCATTTAGGTCTGGCTATTTTGTTAGTTATTTCCAGCTATGCCATCATGAAGAATAGCTTGGTAAGAAATTCACTGTTGCACAGCATGAAGCAATTGGCCTTGTACTTTTGCAGCTTAGGTTGCACACTGGCCCTCCCCTAATACGAACCAAAGAGGAAAAATTTGCATACTAAGAGAGATTAACTGAAACTGTAAAGCAGCCTTTTCCTCAATCTGTCCTTAATTTCAGTCCAAGCATGCAAATCCTGAAACATAATTAAAACTTTTAAAAGCTTCTAAATTATTCTTACACATATTTAAAATGAAACAACTCTTTAATTCACAAGCAACTCAGAAGTTTAGGACCATGCACACTTGCTGCAAGCAAAACAAAACAAAAATAAATAAATAAACAGACAAGAGGATCATAACAGCAGGAAAATACAATGAAAATGCCTCCAACCACCAGAAGCTAAACATTTTGATTTCACCCACAACTCAGTAAACCCAATGTTAAATAAGTACAGAAATGGCAGATTCACTTGGACTGGTCATTTGATGATTCTGAAGTGAGTTGTGGAAAGTGTGTGGAACTCTAAATTCACAAAATGCAAATTCCTTTTGTTTTCTTGCAGTAATGACTAATGAGGATGGACATGGGGGAGAGTCTGGGAAATATTAACAGAGAGAAAAAGGCATTGATAAAAACACCACAGGTTCCAATTCCAAGTTTATTATTTTATGGCAAATTATATCTAACATTATTAAGATTCAGTCTAGGTAAAAAGAGACAAACTACAGGATAAGCCCAACTGCACAGAACACATAACATTGTTCTCATTTTCACAGTAACTCAAAGATTACTTTCCACTTAAGCAAGCTGCTGATTGTTCACTTATGTACTCGCTTTCTTTCATTAGTATTTTATACTAACTGATATTTAACTTAAGGTTTACCTTTTAAGAAATCAGAACTGTAAACTAAGGTTTCTGAAATAAATTTATGTCATCAGCAGAATGCTTCATGCTTCAGCAGTAAAACCACAAGCTACCATTTTGTTTGCTTACAGGACTAAAAGAGCTGGGTCTTTCCTAGTCTATTTAATTGAAACTTCTATTTTCAGAAATAATTGTCTACTAACAGCCTCTCTGATGAGCAAACATTTATAGCCACTACTATTTACATAGCATGCAAACACAAACATTTACATAAATTACTTTGGTGTCTGAGTACCTGTTCAATTCACATTTTAACAGCCTTATAGTCTTTCTTTTCCTATTTTCTCAGTGTGTTTGCACTGCACTACACTACACTATTTTGCTTTTCTGTGCAACTATTCAGTTTTGCCTTAACTGGCACTTAATTGCATTATTTATAAATGCAAAGAAAACCAGTCAAGCCTATGTCAAAACCTTACATGACATCTGCAGGTCAGTTTACATGACACTGGTGCAGATTAGGCAGAATGTTGTGTTTTAATCTACTGTTCTTATGCAAACAAAATCTGGGTTAAAGAGAGTAGAATCTTTGACAGTAAGATTGACACTCATTGTCCCAACTTCGTGAATTAAATTTTGTTCAGAGAAACCCATGTTTTCACAGTATAGACAGCAGAAATTAGGGAAAGAATTAAGACATCAATGGAAAAGAGTTTCACTAGACCAAAAAAATGGACATATTCTAGACAAAATTAGAGTATCTGAGAAGCATGAAGAATTAATCCCACAACACGCTTTCAACAGAGGTATTTGGAACACAGTGGGGAAATAAAGCAAAGCTGCAGCAAGTTGTTAAGTCTAGAAGGCACTGCATAATAGGAAAAACAAAACAGTTACTATCTTTACTACGAAGACAGCACAGCAGAACATTTAAAGTATTCAATTTAAGGTATCCTTCTTACTTTTTTTTTTTAAAAAGCAAGCTAATCAGAAAGAAAGTTGACAAATTTCAGCTGAACCACCTCACAAATTCCATGGAATGTGTACTGCAGATGTTGGTTTTCCACAGACAAATTGAAACTATTCCTTTTCTGAAAGAATAAGGTGATTACTTCTCAGATAAGGTGACTAGTTCTCAGGTGCAGGGTTCACTGTACTCATATTTTTCTGACTCATAGTAAGACAGACCCTGGAAAAGCTTATTAGGTGGTTCCAGTAGTGAATTACTTACTTACTCTTCACTCTAAACCCTGATGCTAATCAGAAGAATAAAAACGATACTTCTGTAAAATGCCCCAAAGTTTCAGTTAGTCAGAAAAAGGTGAAAACAAAGCCATGACACCTTTGCCTGGGAATGGTGCTGAGGTTGTTATTGGTGACACATCACCAGCTCTTTAAAGCTGTGACTGCAGAGAAAGTGCAATAGCCACACTGACTTGCTAAATAAAATGACAAGCAATCAAGGAAAGGCACTGAAACTGCAGTGTGCTATGCTGCATTTGTATATACTAACTGGAGCAGGGGCCAATGAATTAATGAAATTGTTGGCTGCAAGGAATTCCAGCTACTTCTCAGCCAACACAGTTTTTAACACTGCTCACTATCCTAGAAGATGAATTTGTTACTCCAAAAAGGATAATGCTCTCCATTCCTATTAAAAAAATTTTAGAGGCAAATGACCTGAATCCTAGCAACCTTTGTTGCCTCAGCATCTGCCTATAGAGAATTAGCACTGATACTAGTTATGATTCAAGACTAGGAATTAACTGTATATAAAGCAGAAGGCGTAAAAGAGATGGTCTCGGTCTAAACCAGCTTGCAATCCAGACTGAAATATCTGAAATGGGAGCCATGCATGATAAACAGCAGGGTTTCAAAAAGAAAGACAGGAGGCTGAGATACTGAAAGGAGTAAAGTCACACATTTTGAAAGTCATGAAAAAAAATCATTGGGCAAGAGTCTCATCTTCTACTTAATTGCTCTAAACACACACACACATATAAATATATGTGTATACACACATACATATTAGTTTCCTATGGTAGATCAAATAACGGACACAGTGGCATGCAAGTAAAGAAATCTACTGATCTCATGCTTAGATGCCTGCCCCTTCAAAACATATACCAAGTTCTTGCTTGAGAGCCTTATAAATGACCAGCAGTCAGAATGATGACCTAGTGGCATCAAGATGGAAGGGGAGCTTTCTAGAGAGTTCTAGAGAGAGATGTCAGGAAGCGCTGAAGCCAGGATCCATTTGAAATTTTGCACCTCCTTGAGTCTTAAAGCTTTAAAATAGAACTCAGGCAGATCCCTGAACTCTCTCAGGATTAAACCCTTCCCCAGGAATGGACACTTACAAGGCTTTTATTCAAGCAGATAAGCAAGGCTCATTTTTGAGGATGCAGCTATTGAAGGAAATAATCAGTATCAGCTCTCATTTAAAATTATAACCTATTTAGAAATAATAACATTCAGACAAAACTTCTGGGCTCCTAGAAAAGCACCTCACCAGACAAAGTTCATGTGAGATAGGAAAGCATACTTCACCCTTTTGATGACTACCACGTCCATGTGCACAGTTTATCGCAATCCTAGGGCCAGGAGAAAAGCATAGAAATCTGACAGGTTGCTGTTCTGCCTCCCAAGACTACATTTAATAACCTCACACCCCTTGTGCATCTCAGTGACTGTTTTATGAGTGCTTATGTTTCAGACCAATCTATAAGCACTACTTTCCCTTTCCATTGGGAATAGCTTGTAGTTTCTTCTACTTAAAAAAAACCCAACAGCATAATCAAACCCAACAAAGAATCTTAAGCAGTAAATTAGCATTCTCTGTTGAACTGTTCTTAGCTGCTGTGTCCCTAAAATGCTGATTAGTATCAATGGGACCTTCTGTGAAAGCACAAAGGGGACCCAAGGCCACTACTTTGTGCCTGGAATTCTAGGGTTCCAATTTCCTGAAATTCTCTTTCCTGCTGCAGGAAACAACATGGCTGTCTCAGTAGAAAGGTCTGAGTCAGTGTTGAATTGCTGCCCAACATGATGTGAAGGGGCAGGAGTGGGTGTGGGTTTTGTTTTGCTGTTTCTTAATTGCTGGCATGTTTTGAATATAGGCATAAATTTAAGATACAACCATTTTAAAGATGAAACACCCCAATGTGCTTTTCATTCAATTATCCATGATAGCTGCATTCCTAAGGCCATTTCAAACAGATACGATATCCTACCTTCTGTATAGTGTTGCCTTAACTGCTAAACAGCTCCATATCATACTGGGGACACAGCATATTTCAACAGGAGAGGAATAGTAACCTTGTGCTTCAATATTAATCAGAGGCTTGAAAGATCTAGATTTGATCTGAAGTGAGAAGATCAAAATTCTTTGGTGAAGTTAGATTGGTTCCTTGGATACTCATTCAAAGGAGGCATTTTGTGCCTGAACATGAGCCACATCAAAACTGTAATCCCTAAACCCATGATCTCCATCAGGCCCATCTGCCAGGCTTCCTGGAACGTCTAATTCTCAGAAGACCCAAATACATGAAGCACTTTAGAGAACACTGATTTTGATGCTGCCTGGGAAGGAAAAATAGATTTTTTTTGTAGTTTTTTTCTTTAGTTAATGACTACAAAAAATGAGGTAGAACAACGTTCCAAGTTCCAGGTCTTGCTCAGCAAGTCAGCACAGGTACTTCATCCAGTAGCTGTTTTATGTAAAACAGAAACCCTCTCCAAAGCAGTAAATTAAACCCAGTCCTTTTCCCTGACAAATGTCCAAAAAGTACACTAAGTATTAAGTTTCCCCTCATTGGGCCAGTGAATTTGCAACAAATTGCCATTATATGAACATCTTCAGCAAAAGGGACAAGAGTACAGCCAATAGCCACAAGGAGTATTCAGTATTGGAAGATGTCTATGTCTTCACTAGTCAGGTGAAGACAAAAATCACCTGTTGTCTCCTCTGCCTTGGATCAGTGTTCTAGCCACTGAGATTGTCCTACTGCAAGAGTTGTCTTCCAATACCTGAATGAAAACAAAGACTTTTTTTGGCAGATAGGTTGAAAGCAAGCTACCTTAAAAAGAAGGTAGCGCTTTGTATTCTGCTATTATACCAACTAAGTAACTCCCTGTTGGGCATTCTGATTCCTAAACCTCTCTTGAGGTATCCAGCCTTCCTCAAGTAGTGTTTACTAGGTGAAAGAAGGAACCTAAACACCAGCTGGTAACTCTCAGCCTGCCCTGCACTGAAATAAAAAAACTCACAATGGGCTGTATTTTGCCCATGGCCTGTGGAAAAACCATGACTGAACTTGTACTTTGTGAAATGCTCAAGGCTTCTTTCAGGACAAAGCATTATATAGAATGTGAGAAACAGTTCAACTGATTTCCACACCACAAAGTAAGCAAAATGTCTCCTATTGATGAAACTGGTAAAATTCCTTCTCAATGATAGAAGGAGATGGTTCCAGATAACTAGAAAGCATGTATGAGATGGTGAGGAATACCACTCTAAGCAGCTTTCATTGTGATTTACTACATTGTTTGTACTTTATCTTAAAACACTTTCTTGTTTTGTAGCCCATGGTCTAAAGAGCTGAGGGTGTGCATTCACTGCCCTGAGACAGGCATTGTCTCCACTTATTGGTGATGGTTTTTTACTGGGCCCACCACCCTGCTGGATCCAGTGGCACATGATAACCAGGTCCAAATAACTGAAAAATCTAAAAATAGTAGGGAATGAAACACGACAGTTGCCTCAAATTTTGCAGTGTTAAATGTCAGGTCTTTCAAAAAGTGAAGAATTTAGCTCATTTATCAGTCTTATTTCTTTCAAACTTGTATGTCAAATCACTTTTTAAAATAGAGTTTCTCCTAGTGCAAATACTGACCAAATTAACAATGATTAGTAAGGAGGTCCTGGACATCAATTTACATGCTGAAAACATATATCACAGCATCATTGTACGTGGAATGTACCCAAAGTCTTTATATATAAAAAAACTCTAAATCTGTAATTTCAACAGTGGTCTGTGCATTGAAGTAGAAATGGCCTGAACAAACTGACAAGTTGCAGGGGGGTTGACTGGATGACCTTTGAAGGTCCCTTCCAACCTAAACTATTCTACAGTTGTCATAGCTTAAACTCAGTCAGCCACGCAGTCTCTCTCTCACTCCCCCACTTCCTCCCCTCCAGCTTCTGGAGGCATGGGGAGGAGGATCAAAAGAATGTAACTCCCATGGGTTAAGAACAGTCCAGTAACTAAGGTACAACACAAATCACTGCTGCTACCACTGATAATAGTAATGATAAGGGAAATAACAAGGGAAGAGAATACAACCACTCACCACACGCTGACAGATACCCAGCCTGACCAAGCAGTAATCTAACCCTTCCAGGTAATTACCCCCAGTTTACACAGTGGCCATGACATGCTGTAGTATGGAATACCTCTTTGGTTAGTTTGGGTCAAGTGTCCTGTCTCTGCTTCCTCCCGGCTTCCCCTCCTCCCTGGCAGAGCATGAGACCCAGAAAGTCTTTGGTCAGACTAAACATTACTGAGCAGCAACTAAAAACATCGGTGTTATCAGTGCTGTTCACAGGCTGAAAGTCAAAACCACGTCACTGCACCAGCTACTGAGAAGGAGAAAAATGACTGCTACTACTGAACCCAGGACAATGATTATTCTATAAAATATCTTTAACAGTTCAGGAAAGCAGAGAGTTTTCAAAACTTCAGAAAAACAAGGAAGTCTTAAATACAATTATCCTAGAATAAAAAATTCTTACAAGCTCACTAACTTAAAAAGGGACTGCATCTAACAAAACACTAAAGGAGTTTATTAAAACAAACATCTGTTTTTGACAAAATTTCCTTTTCTACCTAGGCTGAATATAGACTGTAACTCCCCAGCACCAAGTGAACTTAGGAGGATCTGTGAATAAATGAGATCAGCAACAGCATAGTGCAAAGCCAAAGGTTCAGACCTGTAGAGTCAAGTTTTGGAAGGATGTGATTCCTCACGTAGATGAACTACTAAGCCCTGAAAACATCAATAATGTCCATGTTCACAGGCCTATAACTACTGAAGTGGTGATACTCAAATACAAAAACAACAAAAAAACCCCAAAACATAAAACCAAAACAAAAGCAACAAAACAGCTAAAAAAATTATCTGTGAGAGGTCTTGCCCAACAGAAACCAGATTAAACGTTTAGGTAGGCTCTCTGGCTTAGAATAATTTAGCCCTAATAGAAAGCATTTTTGCTGTTAAGACATGTTAACTTGATGCAACACAAGTATGTGTTCCATCAAAGGATGTGTTTTTTAAAAGCTCAGCATGTGTATTCTGGGTCTGTGATCATAGGTTGAGCTGAAGAAAACAAGAAAAAGCGTATAAAAAATCAGAATGATATGCTTCTCACACAAGATCACTGGATTAAGGAGAAGGATTTTTTAACTATGGTTTATTTGTTTTTTTAACTTGACATTTCTGAATTAGGACATTTTATTAATGAATTCAAATATGCAGAAGAGAGCTCTGTCATACGACTTGTAGGTGTTAGGAAAATTCTGACCCTTCTCATGGCATTTTACTTATTTACTGTTTTGCTTAAAGATAAGCAGAGACATTATTTCCCACTCACTCTGACTCAACTTGCCTGCCTTAAATTTCATTGAAGTTTTCCCTTTTAAAAATTTGTTGTGAAAGCAATTTTGCTCACTCTGCAAAATGGGAGGTTTTGGTTTATTCATTCCATCTATTTCACAAAATGATTTTGTCATTATTATATGTTTACAGCTATAAATCACTACTTCTGTAACAATTTTATATCAAGGCTCTTCATATACCATAGGACAGGCAGACAACACCATCTACATTTTGTGCAATAGCTGTTGCTTTGAAAGTCACCAGAGTTGGATATCATGGCCTAAAACTGAGAGGTGACTGGCCAGGAAGGCAGCAAGGTGAAAGTACCAATGAGGTGTAACACCTGAATGTATTCTTTCATGACCATGGATCATAATTCTCTACACTGCTCAAAACAGCATGCTAAAGACTCACTTAAACTATCCCTCAAAATCTGATCACTTCAAACTATGTGTTTTATGCTGTACAGATAAGGTCATATTGAGTCCCTGAGTTAAAAATAGCTGTATTTCTCTTCAGGAAAAAAGTATCAAGGAAGCCTTACTTCCCAGAGGAGAATTGCCATATTTCCTTTCCCCTTGCACCCTGAAATGACCTACTATAGTGAACTTGGAATTGCATTAGCATGCAGTGTTATCTGTGATTGTTTTCGAGGGCTTATTCAAGATGTTTAACAAAAATCAACAATCACAAGAATTGTGATGTTGATGTATAGAATACAACTTACATTCTAGCCTCTGAAACAGTTATAGATTGCTTCTGGAAAACATTATGTGTCCTGTGAGTTATCGGAACCCTAGGATTTATAGAAAGCTGAGAATTTCTTCCCTGATGCTGGTACTACAGTTCCAATTATCACAGCTCACCATGTCATCTGTGAACAATTACTTTTCACTTCCTCTTCAAAATGCAGTCAACATGCTAAGCTAAGTCAGGCCTCAGTACTTCTTTCTGAAGATTGGATGCATAACAAAGACTTTTAGAATGAGATCAAGTTCAGCCCAAGCCTCCTCCTCCAACTTGGCTATGTCTAACAGTTGCTGCTTCAAAATTGTCCATTCTGTGTTCTAAATGCTCCCTGCTTTTCTGTCTTTACTGCAGAAACCCCTTAAATCTCCATAAGAGCAGAAGCACTCTTTGGATGGTACTTATTTCTTTTTATGAGCCACATAAAAGGTTGCTCCTCAAGGGGAATGGATGCTACAAAGCTAGAGTTATTTCTGTCCCTTTTTCCAGGATGGACTATTAAATTCTCCATCCTTGTACATTACCAAGTTTGTTTTTACACTATCACATTAGTAAGAATCGTAACCCTGGGGACCTGAGTGACATCATAGAGGTAAAACAAAAATAATTAAAATTTGAGTAAAATGCTCAATTTTATATTTTTGAGTACCTTACTGTAGTTAAAAGTGGCTGTTAGTATATGGTCAGTTCTGTCCAGGTTCTGTTCTAGGTAGCTGAACAAAAAACCCCATCACTTCAAATCAGAAAGGTCCTTTTTAAAGACTTCAGTTGTTATTTCAATGCAGCCTATCAGTTTTTCCATATTTTTAAGTGTTCAAAGGACTATTTGTTACAGCAAGGACCAGCAGAGCTGGAAACAACTATAATATGTGGTATCTACTTGTGTTTCTACAGCACCTTCTCTAAATGGAGGTCCTCAAAAGTTTACCAAATATATCAGCTCTGAATATTTAAAACAGCTCAGATAAGCACTGGAAAAGCCTATCTGGTTTTGAGTTTGCCTCAATAATTCACCCAAATATACATTTTTTGAAATTTCCTACTCCCATAATCCCTAGGAGCTGTGTTAGCACTCACTTATTTTTAACTGTTAACAGTGACATCAACAATATTAGAATCAGTAGACACTGATGCACGCTGAAAACATGCTCCAAAACTGTTTGTATCCTGAACGGGATTACAAAACCTTAACACAGAGCTGGTTTTTACTGGTGGAACACTGAGAAGCAAGTGATGCTTCCAGCCCTGTTTCTGCTGCTCTGTGGAAAAATTTTCATCTCTTGTCTTCAGTCCATCATCAATCTTATTTAAGGAGAAAAAACCCAAGATTATATTATTACGGCAGTGCTACTGTGGTCTTTGCAATGACCCTAACTGCCATTGCAGTACTTCTAGAATGATCTCAAAAAGTCTCCAGGTTTTCAAATATTAAAAATACTGATTATCTTTCTGTTACTTATCCAGCTGTAATAATACCAGTTTTCTGCATTACCTTTCTAGATCCATACCATATTTCTACCACTGCTGCCTACTAGAGGGCTAATCTAAATTTAGTATTAAGAAAATTTTGAGTGATTCAGGCCTCCCAGTCAAAGATAGACACTTTCCAGAGTCATGGGAGAAGCAGTTACAATAACTAAATTAAGCAGAGAGTGCATGATCTGCTCATAGTCCCACAGGCCTTGTTCAATTCAAATACATAGAAGGTACCACTTCTGCTATTCACAGTAATTGTAAAAAAACTCCACATCTATTCACTCTTCAACTATAAAGGATAATTGCTGCCTCAAGACACATATTCTTAGTGTTCCAGTAACAGTCTAATTGATAGAGTACAAACTCCCTTGGAAAAACATCATTACTTCCACTGTGTGACAGAGTCTCCCATAAAGCCAATGTGCGAAGTTTCAGGTTTTAGAGCTCCTCTGGTGAGAAATTAGTGTAATCTAGTGTAAAGTGATGGCTACAGGTGTCTTAGTACAATGTCTTGTTCTCACTGTATCAACACTCTTAATTTTCTCAGTGTTACATAGTATCTATCTAATTTGCTTGTAGGATTTGATAGTGCCAATCCAAGCCATTCTGATTCCACAAAACATCAGAACAAAAGATATCTGTGGGTGCAACACTGCCAATGGATAGTGAAACTAAAACATACTGAAGAGGTGCCACTGGCAGACAGATGCATGGGAGACTGGCATATAAAAAAGCCCAGCAGAGTCTAGTTGTGCTTCCTCACATTCTCTAACATCCTCAACAACTCATATAAAGCACGAAGGGTGAAATGAAAGGCGCATATATCTCTTGCAAACACTCTTTCATGCACACACTTAGGAACTGCCACTACAATCCCACATTAATCATTCCAGCATCCTCTGACTATGTTTCTAAGTCAAGTACTTGTGCTGTCACTTCTTACTATCAGCATCAGGACTGAGTGATGAGAAAGTTGCATTCATGCGTGGGGAGTTTGAAGATTTCTGAGTTTATTGCAAAAAATGACACAGTGAACATTAAAAACAATAAACAAAACTATAGCATGGCTCAGAAGAGCACTATGCACTGCTCAGAAGTCAGGAAATGTGACAGCAAGTAGGGTCTATGAGCTCTTTCTATACACAGCATGTACAGAGCTCATTCTGAGACAGGTAGAGAAGGGCACACTTTGCAAGCTGAAGTACAGTGGTGTGTTGTAAGCTAGGTATGGCTGTGAAAGCACTTCAGTCAGCACCAGTGTTTGTACTCATCACAGGAATTGCTCTCCTTTACTGTTGTAACTGAGCAAAGCACGTATGCAAGTGGAGAAAAATCCACTACCTCTCAAAGTCCCCTAATGGCCAAGTGCTCTTTAGCGATCAGTAGGCTTAACAAGACAGAGAGAGACAAGCCAGTATATATCCAACTAGCAACATTTAGAAGGTAATTCTTCTGCATGCTCTTTATCACCCTATATGCCACTTGCATACTCCTGCCTGCTTACCTCAGCTCTTTAATCCAATGTCTCTCTCCCAGTTTTGAGCCTTGGCTCAGTCTGATCCTAGGATTCTTGATAAAACCTTCTCTTGACTTCTACGTTCACCTGACCCATACCTATTTACAGGTGTGCACTCCCCAACTCACAGCACACAATAAATACTACTAGTGTATGTACATATTAATTATGTAATAGAATCCAGATACTAACTTCTTCCCATCAAAGCAGAAAATTCTTAACTATCAAGGCCAGCAATGCATCATACAAAGGAATTGTGGTGCAATGTACCACTGTGTGTAAGATTCTTGGAAAAATTAAATGAAATTCGTGGATTCATGTCAGGATCAGTACTTCCAGGCATTCTCAGGAATTAGGCTCATCATTAAAAGTCTGAGTCTGGTGAGACAAAGCATGCAGTAGAGGCTGTCCTAAAAATTCACCAGATTAGTACAGGGCTCTTGCCCACATAGAGAGAGGCTGCTCCATAGTTATAGCATGCATCAGTTGCCGGGGCTGCATAGAGACTAAAGGCTAGCACAAGCCATGTCTATGCTTCTCATGCCTGTGCATCTCTTGTCAGTCTGAGCTATGAATGCCTTTATGTCCCATCAGGCCTTTCAGCAGATGGTGTCTGGGCTCATTTAGGAAGGCTTTTGGACATGTTATCTACCTGAGATTGTTTTTATGGCATTTCCAATAGGGAAAATTGAGTGCCAGGCCTACCACGGTGCATTCAAGTATGTGGTACACAAGCTCAGAATGAGTTTGTGTATCTTACGTCATAAGACAAAGTTTTTTCTAGAATTCCTTGGTACCACATTAGCCGTCACTTGAGTGAAAACTTAGTAGACAAAACTATTGTTGTTGCATGAAGCACCATTTCACTGTGTCCCTTTGAGAGCTGTGCAGAGCTGATGGCCTCTTAGAGACATCAATGTCAAAATGCACATCAAACTTAACCCTACTTAAAAGATGTCAGAACAATAAGATGTTTTACATTATCTAGTAGAAAAAATAAAGCCTTATATGAACCATTTTACTAACAGCTTTTTTCCCCTATCATTCTTTTACACTTTTTATCCTGATCGTCATTTCATCCAGTGTGAAGCAATTTAAAATAAGTTCATACATTTGTTTGTTCACAACAACAAACACCAAAACAGGATTTTTATGTGTATGTGTAATTCATTTTAAAGAGCTGCACAATGAAAATAAAGCTTTCAAATAAGCTTATATAAAATATTACTCTACTGGAAGCATAATGTCATAGAAACAACTTCCAATTTCACTTTTTCTGTGCTATGCAGCAAATTTCCACATTTAGTTTTATCACCCATTTCTTACTGAATTGCCAACATCTGTAAAAGAATTCCCTTTACCTGCCAGCATTTAAAAAAAAAAAGAATAAAACAAAGAAAAACTGTGTTTCTTTGGAGTTCTACTTATTTTATTTTTTTTTTGTCTATTCAACAAATAAATAACGGATACAGATAAATAGCACTTCAAGTTTCAACTTTTGGCATGAACTGAGATACTTTGGCTGCAGAGTAAAAGACTGGACTAAATACATAAGTATTTTTTAAATATTATTTCAGCTTCTGCTTGTGTTATATTTTGTCTTGCTATTTTATAACACTTCTCCAAAAGGAATCAAATCTTTTTCCTTAGCTTCATATATACTGATTCAGACATATGGAAGGGCTTCCCTTGTGTGAGTTATGGAGGGGGTGCAGATTGCATTGCTCATAGCATTACATATTTACAAGCCAAATCCTCTGATCTTCTGATTTTGAGAAAAGAAGAGATGCATGTAAACACTGTAAGACGAAATTATAACTAAAGCTTTTAATCAGTGGTTATATCTCACTCTTCCTACTTCAGGCAAAGATAAAGCTATATCCTTCATACTGTTGTCTGCTGCAGACTCTCCATGGTTTCCATCATGGAAAATGAGAGATACAGCAGTTTAGTTATTTTCCCTTGTAATCTGTTCAAAGGTACTTTTGGTCCATTTCTGTACCAGTAATTGTTGCTTTGCAAGACAGCAGCTTTGAAGAACAGAGAAAAGTTAATAACAATTTACTTAAAGCTCTGATGTTTTGTCAGGCTCTGGTAGTAATCAAATTTCCATTTTAATGAAGAAGTAATACCAAAGGAATCAAAGAAAACTATTATTCAGTGCCTTGAAAATGTTCATTAGATGCAAGCTAATTAGTCTAGTTTTGAAAAAGAAGGGTTGGCTAACAGTCAAAAGCAACAGTTTGAAAAGGGGAGGATATTCTAAGTAGAGAGAAAACACACTAATGTACACAGCCACTGAGATGATAAAAGAGCTAATTATTATCAAGAGTAAACATGGATCAATGAAATCTGTCCAATTATTAAATCCAGTGTAGTGTGAGAGCATGAACAAAGACATGAACTTTCACTATATAAATTGAAAACTGAGAGAATTGTGCTGGCACACAGAAGTTACAGGGGACTTGATCTACATGACATGAGAAAAACGGACAGAATTTTGTGAAATTTTTTTAAAAAGCCAGTAATGACACTCTCTTAATAAAAAGGCTATGAAATGAGTGCTAAATTATCAAAATTAATTATCATCAGGCAAAAAAAATCTTACATAGCTCTTCTGTTTACATGAAGAAGCCTGTAATTCTTCATAGAGCAGGTATTTTCTCGTCCAGTGTTATCAGATATGTCACAAATGCTGAGGTATGTATGTGTCTATGTATATAAAAAAGTGATGTCCTACCTCCCTGAGGTAGTGAAAAACTTAAACATCCACATGCAATGCCTACTAGCTAGGACAAAAACATTAGAGCTAGCACGCAGAGATATGCAATCTTACTTTTTGGCCCCCCTTAAATAATAATTAGATTTGTATGATAGTATTCAAGCCCGATATTTCTTGGCTGGCTTCCTTCATGTCTTCCTCTTATATGCTTGCTGGAGCAATGGATTAGAAACAAGTCTGACTCACACAGAATTTGAATAGGAAGAGTTTAAATTTGTTCTGGGTTCAGCAGTAGCAGTCATTTTTCTCCTTCTTAGTAGATGCAGTGCTGTGTTTTTGACTTTCGGCCTGGGAACAGCACTGATAACACTGATGTTTTTAGTTGCTCCTCAGTAATGTTTAGTCTGACCAAGGACTTTGTGAGTCTTGCTCTGTCAGGGAGGAGAAGCCAGGAGGAAGCAGAAGCAGAACACCTGACCCAAACTAACGAAAGAGGTATTCCATACCATAGCACATCATGCCCATGATGTAGAACTGGGGGTACCAGCAAGGGTTAGATTACTGCTTGGTCAGGCTGGGTATCGGTCAGTGGGTGGTGAGTGGTTGTATTCTCTTCCCTTGTTATTTTACTTATCATTATTGGTGGTAGCAGTAGTGGTTTTGCGTCATACCTTAGTTACTGGACTGTTCTTATCTCAACCCCTGGGAGTTGCATTCTTTCGATTCTCTTTCCCATGCCTCCGGGAGCTGGGGGGAGGGGAAGTGAGGGGAGTGAGAAAGAAACTACAAGGTTCTGAGTTACTGACTGGAATTAAACCACGACAAAAATAAAATGACATTGTGGCAATAGTAATTACTTTGTTAATGGCTAATAATCTAATTGTGCCTCTTCCCAAGATAACAAAATAAGAGGGCTTCATGTCCACTTTGATTCACAAATTTCCAAAGCCATCCAGTAGGACTAAAACATGAACACAGATGCCCAAAACCTCTGTTTTTATTTTAAAGGGGTCAAAATCATCACTATGTATCTTATATTTACTAAAACTGGCAACAACAATAACAACAAAAGAACCGCAAACACACCCCCACCCCCCCAACTATTGATAAGTGAAATGGTACAAGTGCAAGTAGACCTGATGTACTAAAAAAAAATAAATTAATAAAATCATTTGGCTATTTTGCTTCTCTCCCCACCTTTCCATTTTGTCCCTACTATTTACTGTGATCTAAAAGGAAAGGATAGCTAATGTCCTTGGCAGTAGGAGATACGTTTGGATAGTAATGGATTCCCAGAGAGGAATACTTCCCAACTCCATCATGCCATCATAGAACCTGTGAGGAAGCCAGTGCCCTGCAAACTAGGGCAGTATATTATCTTTCTTGTACTGGTTGGCTAAACAAGGAAAAGCAATATTTTAAGTAAACCCAAAATGTCCAGAACTGGGAAAAATAACACCATAAGCTTACTATCTGATATAATTTTGTACAACCTGCTAGAAGGAATGGGTGGAAGAAGGAGTTTGGTCTCGATGGAAAGATACTAGAGATAAATCCAGCTAACTATGTTCAAAACACAGTAAGAAGGAATAAGTTTCTCCAGCCACAAGAAAAATCCAAAACCAAACTACAAATAGGTTTTGCAACAACTTAATTTACAGAGCATTTTACGTTTCTAAGAAATTACAGTATACGTTGAAGAATAACCACTGGCTTCTAGCAAATGGTAACCAATAAGGAAATACTTTACTGATATCAGAGGATGAAAAATTCTCGGAAAGAAAGCCATCCTATTTTCAACTTTGCCAAAAGCTACCTTAAGTTTATTTTCCAAGGGAACACATCCAAGACAAAACACTTTTCCAAAAATCAGACTCTACTAGCTTACATCAAACAACAAGGAGAAATAATAAGCAAGTTCTTGAACCCTGAATACCAGGTCATAAAACTCAAAGCAGAGCAGTTTCCTCAAAACCAGAAGAATGTGTGACAGACCTTCCAGACTCTATCTGCAGTGGGAGCCTGTGTGTTCAAGGTATGTTTGTATTACATGGGAAAGGAGAAATATTGAGTAAAAAAACCAGTGGTGACTCCAGGGAAAGAATTGGAGAAAATTCTTTCTTTACAGTTCAACAAGGGACCCTGTGCTTTAGGAAAGATGTGACAGGGAGCTGCAGCAACACCATGGCTTATGAAAAGAACTGGATATACCTGAGCATTCAGAATTGTACTCTGCATGCTTTTCTGCATACCAATTCCTTACAGTTTGCAGTTCAGGCTGAAGGAATTTCAGTATCCCATCCAAGCACATTTCAGTGCAGTATGTAAACACAAGAGATGTGTTTTAATTGGCAGTCACCAGTGACCTGTGCAATGAGAATACAGGATGCAGCTGGACATGTCATAAATATAGAGCAATAAATTCGACACACATGCTATTGTGCAGAGACACATGCCCAAACACAGAGATTTAAAATTGCTCTTGGATGTTTTGAAATCAGACAGAACAAAACATGGTCTTCCCTTGTACAAGTGAACTGAGGTGGTGAAGAATAGGGTATGCTTTCCACCCCTACTCCCATCCCAGAGAATCAAGAAGGATTCCAGCTTGAGACTTCCAGAGTACCAGGAAAGGGTTTTGACCTGGAAGTTAGACCTCTACGTCTGTCAGGCTCCTAATTCTGTCTCCAGTGCTATGAATTAGTATTAGCAAATACATGTTAGCCTACTACATGTTGTGGAAGATGGGGATTTTTTTATTTTCCATGATCCATTTAGCATGCCTGAATTTCACCATTTTACCACTCCCACAACTTCAAGCAGCAAAGAATTGCAGGCTTCTAAAAATGTTTCCATGTGTTTGTTTCCCCTCAACCATATCCTCCTCCTGTGATTAATATTAATCTGCCAGGATAATTTTCCTGAAAACATTATTTTCAATACAAAGATAAAAATTAATACTTAAACCACAGACTGCTCTGTAGAGGTCTACCCAAAAACAGAATTATGCACCTAGGTTCAAAACCCGTACTCCTGCTACTGAAAAGCATTCATGTTTTCATTATACTTAACTTATCATTCTTTACAAATGAAAGCAAAGAAAGAATGTGTGCAGTTATTTGGTGCATCTTTACTGTGTTTACTGTTGGTTTTGAAATAAAAGCTTTCTTCATTTTTTTCTGGTAGTGGTTTTACTTGACAATTTTAAGATGGCAGGAAAACTAACTGGAAAACAAGAAATGTAGTTCTGTTTGCATTAAGATGGTAAAATACAAATAGGTTTTCATACATAATATGGCTTTTGGCTGAGGTTTTCAGTTTTTACTTTTTAAATAAAAACATGAAGAAAATAAAGGCAATTGTTTTTCTGATGAGCTAATGCTTTTAACTTCTTTTTTATTATCAAAGAAACCAGACAATTTCAGAAGGAATAAAAAGTTGTACTGAATATTGTTGTTTCCATGACTTTTTTTTTTCTCTGAACTAATTTAATGAATTCTTCAAAATTTGACTGAACAAGACCATAGGCAACCCAAAGTTAGACCTGCTTTGAGGAAGATTTTTGACTGTGCCATCTTCAGAGATACTTAGAACCCAAATCTTACTACGAGTCGAAATAGTACAGCTATTTCTGGTTTATTTTCTATTCAAATTAACTGGTTAAAAATATCCAATCTGGCTGGGTTCAGAGTAAGACTGAAATACCTACTTGTTCTCAGTATCAGTGCTGACTATAATAACCTCCATAAGATGATCTATCTCATGTTATGGTCATATCCTTGTTTTCTTTCATGCCTTACATTTATGTTTTAAATTAAGCCCTGATTAATTCAAATTCCTGTCAAATCCTGAAAGGAAAGTTTTCTTTGAGAAATATTAATTATCTGTATCTTCTCAACTAAGGGTCTAAAAATCATCAATGTAAGTTTTTTGGTTCTACAAAAAAGTTATGACTATCAACTGCTTTAACAACAGCAATAGCTATTATTGACGACATTTATAAGATTAGTATCTGTTTTAAAATTCTGTATTGATTCATTGGGCTGAGACCTTTCTTCCTAATTTTGAAGTATCTAAGCTTTAGGAAACACTAGCAATCTAAAATTAGGAATGTAGATGTGACTCAAAACTAATTAAAGTACTACATTTTTTACTTACAGAGGTGGCAACTAACATGTGCTTATACTTCTACTGGCACACAATGGATATACGCCAACATAACTTGCCTTTTTTAAATTAAACAGCTGTTTGCAATGAATCAGTTTTTATAATTTCCCAACTGACCCATAATGAAGGAAAGCAGCCAGCTTTAAATCACCAGTTGTTAATATCCTTTCTTAATCCAGGTCTGTGAGACTACCTTTGCAATAAGTGTATTTTGTGAAGGTGAAACTGGAAATGCATGTGTGCATACACACATGTATATTCTTTCTACAGAGAAAAAGAAATACAAAATGTCATTTGAAGTGACTGGAAAATACATGAAAATTTTCTCCTCAAAGAGTGAGGTCCTTCCTTGGCCACACAGCTGTCTAGTTAGTAGGATGATGAACTTGTCATTATGTTATGCTGTCCACACCAAAGTCAGGCAACGTTCAGATCCTAGGGATTTAAGTGCTTTTTGAAAGTTACAGTCAATAGTTTTGCTGCTCAAAAAGTTTTCAACTTATTTCCCAGTGAAGACAACCAGGAAACTTCTGATGACATTGTTAGGTATAGCAGCAAGGTCATGATGTCATTTGGGAGAAAACTTCTTGGATAGGTCATAGCTATTTGATATCTTCCTAAGCCTATGACAATGATCAGAGGAACTGCAAATCTGAGCAGCAGAAAAGAAGAATATGCAAGATTAGTCTCAGTTTTACCTTTCTTGGCTGATTTAGTACAGACCATTGGTACGCTGATAGTAGCATTCAGTTGTAGATCACTACTCTAACAGGTTTTTCTGCCTTGAGGAGTGAAATTACTTCTGCTGTATTTAACAGATAAAGCCAAAGGTCAATACTCCTGAGAGGATTTAGCAACAGTAACATTTTCAGAAGAATACTGATATTTTTCTTGTGATTAAAAGCAACTTTTCTAAGGCCATATGAAATACATGGCACAGATTATAACAGTTCAAATAGACACACAATTTTATGAAACTGATATGCAGATACTGCTTTCTGTTTGTAGTACTAAAAAATGTAATCAGCCAGAAGACACACGTATGTGGTACGATCTTCACAGTAAGGCTAGAACAAAGGAGTTGCCCAGTCTTTGCCTGACGTTTTGCCTGTGGTTTCCTTTTGATAATCAATGACTGATCATATTTCTTAAAGAACTACATAGTATCTCATTTAAAGAAGCTCCATGAATCACATGCTTCAAGTTGTAAATATTACTGCTTTGAAGAAGCCAGAATTTCTCTGACATTCCCTCTCCTGACAAAGGCTGGATACTTGTCAGCCTTGTGTTTAATGATATGAACACCAGATAAGTGAAAAAGATACTCAGGAAAACGATACTCAATAAAAAGCTATCAGACTTGATCCACACTGCAGGTCCAGATCACAACATGTAATGAATCTGTACTACAAACAGATAATAATGTACTTTGTCCATTTTACTTGGGTAACTTGTGATGGAAGCAAGGACAACTAGCTTTGAACCAAGCATCCAAAGAGGTCTTTTGAGATTTCAAGAAGATGTGATAACACCAAGAATTCTTATAGTATGTACTGTGCTTAAAAGTAATAGATTTTTGACTTCCCCATAAATGGAAATTTATTGGTAGCATTAGAGGTAAAATAAATAGAAGTGATACTGTGTGGTTCTGAATAATGGCTAATAACACTTTCTAATATATAACATAGCATGGTTTTGTTCAGCTCTGTGAGAGCTGGTAATGTGCTTTCCAAGGAAGGGTAATACCCCTCAAGCTGGAAGCAGTACTCTATAATGAAAAGAATTTACTGACTGTGCTGATTTTGCATCTATCATCTGCATAATTTGGGACAAAATGCTGAAACACAGCCCTGTAAAGAAAACCCATCAGTCAGTGCCCTGCATTCTTACAACATGAAAAATCTTGAAGGTGACGAAAACATCAAAGGCAATTTACACATAGAAACTAATCCATGTTGGGTTGTGGAAATTTCTCTATAGAAGTAATGTTTTGTTCAGGGGCTCTCAAGTGAAGATGGTGAATATCCTTTAATTGTTATCACTTTCACAGATGGAGTGGAACAGAAAGAAAGATGTAAAGAGCACAGACAGGCCTCTTATCTCAAAAATCGCTTTGAGAATACTCAGTGGTGAGAAATTACTGTACTAACTTCACATATTTGAAGTCAAAAGTAATTTTGGAAAAAGCCCATTAACAGGTGACCTGAGCTGTAACACAGAGGGGAAAAAAAAAAGAGGGGTAAAAAAGAAAAAAGTACATTCCAGCATTTCCTTTCTGACAGTATAATCCACATGAGCTATGATAAATTCCCTCTGCAACCTCAGCTATTTTCCAAGGGGCCAAGAAGGTGACAA
Organism: Melopsittacus undulatus; assembly: GCF_012275295.1. Taxonomy (NCBI): domain Eukaryota; kingdom Metazoa; phylum Chordata; class Aves; order Psittaciformes; family Psittaculidae; genus Melopsittacus; species Melopsittacus undulatus. Next base: position 132,029,237 of record NC_047527.1, read on the forward strand.
GTAGCCTAGAGGTAAAAAGTTATTTTTAACAGGCAATAATATCTCATTATCTTAATGCTATAATAATGTACATTGTCAAAGGATATAACATATTCCTTCATGTGAAAACATAACTATACACGCAGTCTTCATTCGAGGAGTTATTTAGGAAGAGGCAGGTGACAGGGCTCACAGTCATAAAACAGTTATACAAAACCATATGTGTCTCCAAGGGTATTTGTTTACATTGGTTTTGCTTCCTGATATTTTAACATAGACTAACAGAAAGACTGGAGTTGGAGAAAAAGATAAATAGGAAATAATGAGTGAAACTTATCCTTTACCTTGAAGGGGAATTGTGTAAAGAGAGGCATATCATATTAAGAAAAATCATTATTCCTAAACCAACAGGAATCAATTAGCTGTGGATTATATGGTTGGTTTGGTCATCAGCTGATGTATCTGCACTATTATGCATGTTATTCACGGCATGATTTACTTTAGTAAAAAAGACACAACAGAAGGCAGTCTGAGTTTTATGACTTCAGAAATGCAAGGATGAGACCTAATTTCAGAAGGAACACCTTTCTATGAGTTTGTGGAAGAACACAAGCACAGAAGACTGGCATAAGCAGAGAAAACATAAAGCACTCATTTCAGTTCTTAACTCCCCTTTCTGGACAGATAAATGAGTGACTGCATAAATAATAACTTAGTTCACCTCTTAGCAGTCACACTGACAAAAACAGTAGAATTCACATTTAGAATTATAGAAGATCATGGACATTTAAAGGGAATAAGTCTTTGACAGTAATTTGATCTGCTGACACCCATTGTGCCTTAGGAAGCTGCAGATTGCCCCTGTCAGTATATTGGTGTTTAAGTGCTGCATTTAAGGGTATTTCCATTGCTGGCACCTACAATCTTGCTACGAAATATTCCGCAGCTCTAGGTACACTAATGCAGCTACCTCTGAGGCTCCTGCTGGGCACATGGCAGTTGCTGAGATGGTTTTGCTATCTGCAAAGCTATACTACCTCCTACATGACAAACTAAGCCACTAAAAATAATACCCCCTGTAGCCAAAGGTGCATCCATGATTTTACCTGCCATTGGACGTACATGATTTTACCCCAATCCTGGCTAAGGATACAATGCCAGAATAGCTTTATACCAGCCTTTCATGAAAACTGCCCCAGTCTTGCCTACAAGTTAATGCAATCGTTGGAAGACAGAGAGCAGGAACAACAGGCTTTATCTTCTCTTGACCCTTTCAGAGGACTTTGTCTTACAGTGAGCATTCAATAGGCTTTTATACACTACTGTCATGGTTTCAGCCGTATCAGTTATTTTTCTCCTTCCTAGTGGCTGATGCAATGCTGTGTTTCAGCTTTAGTCTGAGAGCAGTGCTCAATGAACCAATGTTTCAGTTGTTGTTAAGTAGCACTTACTGTGATCAAGTGCTTCTCAGTCTCCCATACTCTGCCAGTGAGTTGGGGCACAAGAAGGTGAGAGGAAGCAGAGACAGAACACCTGACCCAAACTAATGGAAGGGGTATTCCATACCACAGGACATCATGCTAAGTATATAAACTGGGGGAGTTACTCAGAAGTGTAGATAGCTGCTTGGGGCAGACTGGGTATCAGTCAGCAGGTGGTGAGCAATTGTATTGTGCATCACTTATGTTTTCTGAGCTTTCATTTTTTTTCTTGTTGTTTCCTATTATTATTATTAAGAATAATATTTTTTACTATCACTATATTTTACTTTTAGTTATTAAACTATTCTTACATCAATCTGTGGGATTTACATTATAACAATTCTCCTCTCCATCCCACCTCGTGCAGGGGAAAGGGATGGGTGAGTTGAATGGCTGAGTAGTGCTGAGTTACCAGCTGGGTCTAAATCATGATAACTACCAATGTTAACAGTCTCACTTACATTTCTACCAAAAAGACAGATGCAAAGAATAAGTTTGAAAAACTGAATGAAGCTGAATCAGATTAAAATGTTTGAAACCCAGCTCCACATGCAGTATTCTGAATCCATGTTATACCAATGTTGACCTGAAGCCTTACTCTTCCCATTTGGTGGTAGATCTTGGTGAGAATTTTTGTCAGACTAGATATTACAGTAATGACAGATTGGGCAAGGACAGGGTTTGAAACATTCTTTTGAGGAGGTTTATTGTTGCATTGAGGATAAGGAGTAGCAGAATTTCAATACGATTGCCTTTGAAGTACTCTGTAATGTATCACATGCAGTGATTTGTAAGACAAACCCACATATTAAAAGATGTAGCTCTACAAGCAAGTAATTTTCTAAGTCTAGTAAAATTAAAACCATATAACTAAATGTTCCAGTCCATTCTGATCTAGTTCTGTCAGATATTCCTAAGCTATATTGAAAAAAAAAATATAAATCCAAACCAACAAAACTCACAAAACTAATCCCCCCCAAACACCATGAAGAAACCTGAAGGTAACCACTTTGCATGCCTTATTTATTTTGTTGCAAATTAAAGCTTTTTGAAAGCTTTCAAGACAATGCTTATTCTTGAATAAATACCATTACAAACTTCACAAATGTATAGGACAGGCAAACCAATTTCTGAAGAGAGAATGAGCAAACACCCAGCTGAACAAACCCCACTGCCCCACACAAAAGCCAGAAAACACATTTCTTCTGGATAAAGTGAACACTGACTGATTGCTTTTTAGAAAGAAAAATAATAAAAATTGCCACCTTGACAAAACTTGCCCATTTCCTCTATCCCTATATGCAACCAAGATTGCTTTTCTGAAACACTTTCAAATTCCACTTACTGCCAGCGTAACTGAATGTTTTATCTATTAGGCTTGAATCCCCATGGCCGTGACATTATTCAAATAGTGCTGATACAATGGTCTCCATGTAAAGCTGATTCTGCTAACACATACCAGGAAGAATTTTATTTTGACAACTTCTGAAAAAAATAATCAAAGGAAATGTGGTAACACAAAGTGTCCAGTAACCAGTGTCCATCACTGCACAATACCTACAGGAAGTGTGTATGACATCCACATGAGTGCTAAGTGAATCCATTAGGATTAGTGGTATTAAAATGAATACCAGATGCATTAACAAGGGACTGTGTAAAACAAAATGCTGCACAAATGTTTGCATGCCAATCCCAGCTTTCAAATAACATCAGCATATTACCCTAAAATCATTACTTTGCTATTCTGGTTCCCTTCCTAGGGAGCTCTAATGATAGTTCTTGCTCTACAGTGAATTCATATTGCATCTGGCTCAGGAAATTTGGCAATTCAATTTACATAACTGTTTTCAATTGCGCAAATTTGCCGTTCCCTAATTCTCAACATACTTTGGACAACAGCTTTTGATGCTTGAATGAGAAATAGAAAAACTCTGAGGCAAAAAATTTTTGTACTCTTCTTTCCCTTTCTCTTCTTCTGTCAGTAGGTTTGTGTGCTTTTTCAAATGGAGATAAAGGAAGATTAAATGTCAGATATCAGAGAATAGAAATTGTCCATCATTTTGCCTAGCTCAGTTTGGATTGTTGGGACTGATTGACAGAGACTATATCATGTATTACAAGTGAGAATGGCAGTCTGGGTGAAAATCCAGACACCAAAGAGTATGACATTTCCCAAGAAATAGTGTTCTAATTTACGTCAGATCAAAAGAGACAAAAGAGAAATGACAGTATTTCTATGAGACCAAACAAAAGTCATTACAGCTTTATTATTAACTGAGTTTCAGCTGCAGCTATGGGAGACAGACATATGTCTCCAGAATATGTGGAACTCCAGGCTGTACACTGCTGGATGTTGAAGGAATAAACTATGAGTGAATAGTGATAAAACTCTACAAACAATCTTTGTGAAATATTAGAGAGGGATTTAGAGTGAAACAACAAGGGACAAGAGGTGCAGGTGGACTAAAGAGGAGGCAATGTGACCCATCGAAATAAATCAAATCAAATTCCAAGAAGCTGCAGACCCTCTAGCTTGATCTAGTGGTAAGTAGAGTCCTCATAGTGCTTGTAGATCAAGGGAAATGCCATTATAGTGCAATCCAGTGTTTCAACTCACGCACTGAAGCTATTTACGTTTCTTGAGAAAAGAACAAAAAGCTGATATGGGGAAATTAGAAACTACAGCTGTGGAGAAGGAAAGGTAGGCTGAGCCTAGTGAATTTTGTTGCCAATGTCTCTGCCATTAGGAGCAGCAGTGTTAACATTATCTCTCTGCTTGCCATTGTCATCCATGGTTTACATGTATGTTGCTCAATTTTCCAGCATTGGTTGCTGTGATATATTCCATGCCTGTCATTACTTGCCTGTGGCAAGACACCTAGTTTTAGTAGCAGTGCCTTCTCTATAACAGTCTGGCGTCTGAGATGTGAAGAGAGACAACTCTGTTTTTGGAGAGGTCATGTCCTTGGTAAAGGAAGCCAGCATCATCATCATCCAGTACCAAGGGATCTACTAATAAGAAAGATAAAACCACAAAGAATGGTCTCTCCTAGCAGCTCCCAATGAAATATGTGGTTCTCTCTAATAAGGCAACAACATTAGAACTGATAAGCAATATAACTCAAGGGAATGAAGTTTGCCAGAACTGCACTATCTCAATGCAGAGCCATGCCTAGTGCCTCTGTGCCTTTTAGAAGATAATAATGGCAGGCACAGGGTGGGCTGGGGACATGAAGACAGCAGGAGTTTCCAAGTGGAGGAGAGAAGAATAGCTGAGCTCAGTAAAGTGAAACACAATGCCAAATTTCTCAAGTACATCTCAGCCACAGAAAAGACAAGAACCACTGATCTATGCAAATCCCTTCTGTCATGCTGAAACCTTCTTGGCAGCCTGGCCCTTCTTTTTTTTCCCCCTGCTTCCATTAACTGCTGCCACCATCCACCCACTACAGCTGTTTAGTCGTCTCCTGCTGCCCACTAACTAGTGTGTCCCAGTCCCTTCCTTCCCCTGGCCTCCTCCTGTTGCTACTTCCCACTGCCCAGAAAGAAAACATGGCAATATCAGGATCATCAGGTTTGGGAATAAATTAAAAGGCCAGATTTTAATTCTCAGCTATACAATCTCTGTGACAGAATGAGACAGAAAGCCACAGAAACATAAACTGAAACTATATGTAGCATAATTATGACTTTCACAGATTTTACTGCTTGCTTTTCCCCTGCTTGTTTACAAACTCACTACACAGAATAAATGGCCAATTCCATCTGGAAGGTCAACCAAAGTAAGCAATTTTAAGAGATCTTGAGACAGTAATTTTGAATTAGAAATTTACTGGTTTACTTAAGCACCCTCCAAAAGGTGGTATGGTATAAACTCACACAGGTTTCTTGAGTTTCTAGTAATTGAATGTAGAGATTGCATTCTGGAAGACATATAGATGCATATGTGTGCAGTGCTGTGGACTTACAGTACCCTTAAAGTACAAGTTCCAGTTTACAACAGAGAGGTCTTTCAATTATGAGGCAAAAGCAAAATATTCCACTATTAAAGAACAATAATTAAAGAACAATAATGAAGGAATTGAAGCGGTATAAGTTGCTTTATCCCTGCAGTTAAAAACAAGAAAAATATATCCAAATCCTAAAGTCTGTGTTGAGTCTACTAACGTCACTGCCAATAAGAGTTAAAATTTCAGTTTCTGTGTTTGTCTTCTTCGGATACATTTCAGACTACTTTTACAATATGTGCTCTGACAGGGAGGTCCTAACAGAGTGCTGCCAAACTCTTCTTTCCCCATACTTGCAAAACTATGAATAATCACCTCTTCCCTTAACAACCCCCTCACCACCTTTTCTGATATTATGGAAGCAGAAACAAATTAACTAAGCCAATTTTATTTGTTTTTTAAATAAATAGGACAGAAAAACTGAAGTGGTTTTCAAGTGTTAAAAAACTATGATCAATGAATACTTAAACCAGCTGCAACAGTTTAAGGTATGGCTCTATAACTAAAATTTAGTTCCAAAACCTTCTGCAACTCCAATGAAGTCAGCTGGATTTGGACAAATTTGGTGCATCACGTGTCTAAAACATATGATCAAAATACTGTCTCCTGTTCAAAAGCTACTTTTTGTTTGGGCATTTTTTTGTTTGTTTTTTGTTTTGTTTGGGTTGTTTGCTTGTTTCGAATTTTTAAAGAATGTTTGAGCTTATAAAACTGGAAAAACATGATTTACAATATTTCATTAGTTTATAGATCCTTTAGCTCTTTGGAATGATGCATCTGCATGTCACTTCATATTTGGCAAAGACAATTCTATACTTTATCAAGTCCTGACTCAGAAATGAGATAGGGAGAATTTGCTTTGAAATACTCCAAATCCCACCCCCCACCCTCAAATTATCACTTCAAAGAGAGCTTGATGAAATAACCTATGCTTACCCAAATATTTGGGGGTAGAAGAGAATTACATCAAACAATTCATAATTTTGTATGCTAAAAAGCCTGTATATTTGAATTACTTACAAAATGTGATCATAAAAGGCATGGTCTGCCATTAGATGTGAATTTAAATAGTTCGCATAAACTTCAATGTAAGCTGTGCACAGGTATTCACAGGCAAAATTGCAAGGGGGGATGGTGAGTTTGCTTTTTTATTACTTCTGCAGAGCAGGTAAAAATTACAAAAAAACCCCAAAACATTTGAGTCTTTACATTGGTCCATTCTCAGATCTAAAACCTGAATGTCAAGGAGAGTATTTCACAAATCCCTATTGCATTGATTGTTGCTTTCTCTGTAGAAACCAGCTGCTAATCCATTTCAGTGTTATCATGCTGTTTTTTCTCTGCAGTTGTCACAAAAGCAGCATTTTTGGGACACTTAAATAAATTGTTGGGTTTAGTAAGAAAAACAAGGTATATTTTAAAGGGCACTAAACAAGTACCAAGCCAGTGAGGGATGGTTTTAGTCCAGAGCCTAAGGCAGACTATCAAATACTCTTGCTTTCTGGTTTTGTAATACTGGATAATAATGGCTTTAATTTTTCCAAAGAGAAACATCAAACATTTAGTCCTTCTTTTAGAAGGTTTCTATACTGCCTAGCAAAACCATTGCATTGTGTATACCTCACTGGAGACTCATGAAAACAAAAGTTAAAGAAACAGAAAGAAATTTCACATTGCTTTCTAAGAACAATAAATGAGAAGAAAAAAGGATAACCTACCATTCTACCAATTATTATTTCTCACTTTTTATGTAAGCATTGTCTTCCCTATTTCCCACCTTACAAAGGTTATAATGAAGTGTTGGCTGACTGCTGGAGTTTTCCAAAGTTAACCCTAAATAGACATTAATGCACAACTATTGAAAAGCTTTTCAACAGGCACATTCAGATGATCTTGGTGAAACAAAAGGGAATTTTTGACTAACCTTATCCAGAATGAACTGAAGTGCTTTAGTGAAAGACAAAAAGTGATCTTTTACCAGAGAAGAATAGCAACCTGAAGATCTGTGCAAGAAAGAGATCTAACCATAATCTACATTCTTTTCAAGGCTTATACTCGACAACAAATAACAAAATTTGTGCATCAGGATTAACCTTATAATTACATGTTGACTGATTTTATCCTCCTCAAGGAAGAGTAATAACCCACTATGGAGGATTCTCCTAAGATTTTCCTGTGGTTCTTATTAAATTCTACATTTTAAAGGATTGCCTATGTTTATTTTCCTAACAGCAAACTGCAATCGCTTCATCCCTTGCACCTTGGTACTTGTGTATGTTAATCGTGGAATGCTCCAGTTTACTAGAAATAGATAGGAACTCTTTCAGTTCTTTACATTTTCAGTTCTTTTTTAAATGTTAAAAAGCTGCTCAGCCATTTTCTAATTTTTTTTTACCAGAAACAGTCATGTTAAACTATTGAATATTCTTTTGAGATTTTTTTTTTTTGTCACTTGTGGTTTTCTTCTCCAGCTTATGAGCAGTTTTGCAGATGGTATTCCTTTCAAAGCTTATGTGAGGTGATCCTTCATATTATTACTGTTCATGCTTGTCCATAATTGGCTTTCTTTTGACAAAATTCAGTATTTGTGTGCTTTGTTCCACTAGTATCTAATGTGCAAGAATTTTTCTTTGTGAGAGTCAGGAATCCCAGCCAAATTCAATATCTCTATATAAACATTTGTCTGCAGTGTTCTGTTGTTTATCCCACTCAAAGAGAGATGAGGTGCAATAAGCAGGGTGGATATAAATAGCAGCATAGACTATTGCATGTAAGTTAATTAATCACAGTAGACAGGAGTGGATCATAGAGAGGGTGATGGTCAAGTGAGCACTTCTCAAAGGCATTCAAAAAGGCATACAAAGCGAATAGCTTAAACTTAAATTACCTGGGTGCTCTTGTTTTAAGTAAATCAACAATTAAAAACACAGTCAATCTATTGGTATACACAATCACAGCACTAGAAATCCAGCCATAACCAAATTCAAAACAAACACAGATAAAGGAACACTAACTACAGGCGCAGTCAGCCTTAAACCACAGAACTCTGTCCTGAATTCTTTAGCCTTGGGGTTTGTCTTTTACCAGTATGAAATACACATGCTAGGGAACACAGTTCCCCTAAATTGTTTGTCTTTTCTTCAGTTCACTAACCAATTGATATGAGAATAGCGAAGAAAATGTCTGGGTGTCACATTCTGTAAGAAGTCACACAGCTATTTTAGCTTTGAAAAACAGAATTTCGTATGTGTGATACCTTTGCATGGAACAGTTCATAAGCCTAGCAGCTGCAGTGAGAAATATTTGTGTTTTATCTCAACCCAGAGTATGGTGGGGAACCAATGGGGAAGAGATGGAGCTCTAAAGATACCTGTCCAGGTCTGTGGTGCTGTGGCTGCTGTTGCTGTGGAGAAGTGAACATCATATGGGAACTCCTAGGAGTACAGAGCCTGCAAGAATTTGTCACTGCAGTGGCCATTAAACAGAGTGTGCCCCTACTTTCCATAAGTCATCCCCATAAACACAACACAAAATGAGCTGGACACTGTTTGGGAGTCAGCTGGAGAGGGACACAGTGCACAAAGATGTGATAAATATTTTTTGTTTCTGCTCCTTCTGGCTCCAACCTCAGAATGTTAGTAAAGCAAACATACCCAATGATGGTTAAACATCACTGATTTTTTTGTGTTGTTTTGTTCTATTCAGGACTTAGACTTCAATTCAAGAAACTGTGCATTTCCATATAAATGCTGTAAAAACACTCTGCAGATCTGCAGTCTAACCAAAGTTTGTCTATAGTAATTCTTCCACTTAATCTCGCTCCATTCCTTCAGCTGGCGGAGGTGTTTCCTACAAGCACTCTCATCTTTGTACTGTAAATCACCATTGTGCTCCACACCAGATGCAGAAAGTAGGCGAACCATGCTGGAAGTCCCCAGGTGAAAGGTAAGACATTAAATACCTGACAAAGCATTATTATCCAACAGGAAAAATCAACATGCCAAGAAACAGAACATACTGAATTCTTCTATTAATTGGAGTTTCAGAAACAATTGAAGAAAAAAGATCTCCTGAGGAAACCATTCCATTAACCTTATGAAACATGGCAAAAGCTGTCTCAATTTTTAATCCCTAAAAAACGTGGCTGCGTGAAAGCAGTAAATGACTGTGTCAGAGCTAAAATTAACCAGATCTCAGTGGAGTTCAAGATTTTGCAATTTCCACCTCTTATTAGCCTGGCTGGTGAGGAGGATGCATCTGCCTGCAGTACAGTCTGACAACCAGAAGCATTTTACTGTGTTTTAAATAATCATTAATTTTGGCCTATACTTACCAGACTAGCAGCATGCCTATAGTCCTATGTTACACTGAAAATAAAAGAGGGAATTCCATCCATTTTGACTTTTTGCATCTCATCAGAATTTAACTAATTTTTTGCTCGTACTCTGTATGAAAGAAAGCCTCTGTAGGTTTTCTTATGCATACTTGTTTATATCATACAGGGTATTGATGGGTAGCACCTGCACCCATCCATGTTGTTTTGTCCTGAGACTGCACTGATATACAGCTAGCATAAAAATCAAGCTCCAGTTAAAGCTCCAGTTGCTTGCTTGGTTGGTGGATTACATCAACACAGATTCTTCAAGATATCATTGAAATAGTGCCAGTAGATCCTAGGAAGCATAGTGAAATATAACATTGCATGTCATTCATATACCAGTCCAATGTACTTGCAGTGATGTCAGAAAGTGTAATGGCATGCTCTATTCATTACATTTTTTAGGAGAAGCAGGAGTTTTTGGGTTGGATTTTTACATTTCAAGGTCGTTTACTTCATGTCTTGTCATATACTTGATGTCTTGCATTTCGTCATGTTGATCATAAATCTCCCATAGCTAGCAGCCCCTCTCATCAGTCATACCGTGAAAAGGAACCATTGAACTTAATTGCACCCAAGAGACAGAATGCAATTCATGATACGAAGAACATCATTGTTGATGTCAACAAAAAAAGTCACTGCTAAAATAAAGCTGGCAGACAGAAGTCAGACACATCAGAAATTGGAAAATACTGCAGTTGGCTGCCAGTGTGAATTACTTCCAGGTGGTCAGGTTTATCCCTAATTAAGATGGCACCCTCAGCATGCAATCCTAATGAGCCCTCAGGAAAGGCATAATGAGTCCTAATTCTCAGCTTGCATAGCTGCATTTCTCAAAGTGGGTTGGTTACTATGCAATAAGTGAGGCATATCAAGGAGCTTGCATTTGTTAAGTGAGGTGGGAGTCAGATGAAATTAAAAACTTGATTAGTTCATTTGCATGTGTCTGTTTTAAAAAAGTATTGGATGGGAAATACAATAAATTTTGCAGCTTATTCCATCAGTAAGCTGGGGAAGTTTTCTTGTCTTTGTGAAGTTTGTCTTAATAGCATTTGAGTAGGCATACAGAATACATGATACACAAAGCTTCCTTTAACTCTTTAGGTTATTCAAAAACAGATCTTGAAGCCCAGAGAAAAGATGGACATCCAGCATAGTTGCCTTGTTAAGTGAGCTTTGTTATGAAGCTTTAATAAGGAAAGTTGGCAAGGTAGTATAAAAGTTAACTCTATGTAGAAATTCATGGCTGAGAGGTTATAGGGCTAGCAGGAAGACCTGGCCATTCCTGTCTGAACCACAGAATTGTTCCACTGACTTGAGAAAAAAACATTTTCTCTACTACAAAGTGAACCAACTAAATAAAAAGACATATGCACTGTCAGTTGCCACCTGTAACTCATGGACATTTTATGACAGCTGTTGTTTACAACAACTAGACATCAAAAGGTGCTAGTTAACATGATATGGTTAATCACAGACAATTCTAACACACAAATGTTTGTCCAGAACCTATTTGACCTATTATTTTCAAAACAAAGACCCACTTTGACTTCAAAAGCTATTTGAGACCTGTAGGTGCTACTGTGTATGAAGAATAAAATTAATATTTTTAAACTCTGTGGGTAAGAAAAACAACATAAAGCTTACCTTTTCTGACAGTATCATAGTAAATCACATAATGATGGGCATACTTAGTTTACCTTATCACATAACAGAGGTGGCTAAGTTGCAATAAGCTTTTAAATGTTGGTCCTCCAAAATATTTGTCATAAGGCAATAATGAGTTTTAACAGGTATCTACCTTACTATCTACCTAAATTAACTCATTTGGGAGTATCTGAATTACAGGTATAGTAAAAGATTTGCATGGTCTTCATGCTATATATAAACATATTTGCTCACATTGCTTGCTACGGTCACAAACTTGCTTATACTGCATTTTATTAAAAGGTTTGCCTGCTTCTGGTTGTGACCCATCAGTATTTCCTTACAGGTACTAATACTTTAAGCATTTGGGAAAAGACAATTTTTAGTGAACAATATGAAGTGCCAGATGTTGAGCTAATGTGAATCAATGTTGAAGAAAAGGAGTCTGGCAAGGAAAGTTTTGTTATTATGACCAGACTGGTGTGCATAAAGGTAGAACATAATGGGTCATCAAATTCCACAAGCAACATCAGCAGAAAATACACTTGCTGATTTACAAGAAAAGGTTCCTCCTTTTCTCTCTTTCAACAAGCTGCCAATGCAAGTTATCAGTGCCACAAAGAATATCTAGCATTTATACTATTTTGATCTAACACAGACATGCTGAATACCAATTTAAGAAACTCTTATATATTCTTTTGCCATAGACCAATCTGACATAACAATTGCATTGTCATCTTCCCCTACACAACAGTATTTTCATTTCCCTTACATTCCTTTTTCCTTAGTGTTAGGCGTTACCAGACACTAGCATACAGTCTTCCAGGAGTTTATACTACTGTTAGAGTTGGTTGGGAATTTCCCATGATTTTCTTTTTTTTAGTGGGAAATACTACAAGAGCTAAATAGGTCATGCAAAATTATCTTTTCTTTTTTGACATTTTCAAAAGGAAATAATTTATTTCTTTTGCCAAAATTACTCTTAGACTTGAAACTAATATATGCCTCAATTAAAAGTTTAGTAAAAACACTGTTGGGAGAGGTTAGCTTGACAGGAGTGAGGCAAGTGCTGCAGCACAGAACACCTTCCTGTGATCACCAGAAAATACTGTGACAGTGTTATGCAGACATTGTTCGGTTTATAATAAAAGCATCAGACAGGAAAAACTTTAACAAGATGATTAGAAAAATTTTCTACAGACACCGAGCCAAGAGCTCAGACTCTTGTGATACTCCAGCTAGAACTGGAAGCTTTCTCAGAGGCATCTTATCACATCCTAAAGTCTAGATCAAGCATGATTACCTAGGCCTGGGAAGTGTTTCCTACCCCACTCCTAAGAACTCTTGATGGGTGGCAGTTCTCCAGGGTCCCCAGTGACTCCCTTCCAATCTTGAAAGGTCTCCAGCTCTAGACATAGCTATCAGCAGAACCCTTTAACTTTGCCAAACCTTGACCTTAAAAATTAGCCTTAGAAAAGCTGAGAAAGCCTGAGAATTCATGTCAGATTACTAAAACCTTGTAATATCTGAAAGCTCCCAGAGCCACACAATATCTGCCAGAACAGGTTATGCATTGTTTTAGCACAATTTATAAAATTGAATAGGCCAAATAGATGTTGTTGATAGTAACAGACTTCCTTCTGATAAATGACACCAATGGAAAACATCAGTGTGATAGGATGGCATGAGACCATACTTTTATGTTACAACCAACTTTTAATAGTGGACTTAGTGTCTTAGCCAAGTTGTAGAAGCTGCTTGCTAGGACAACTGTTTTTCCTCCTCGATGAAAGCCCTACTTTGCCAGCTCCTGGCAAAGACTGTTCCAGGCACAGACAGAATAAATAACTAAGCAATAGGCAGGTAGCCTGCTACACAGTAAAGCTAGTGAAGGGTTGAAAGAAGTGCCTGAGTGCAGAAACAGCACCATGGCATAAGCCTCATTCTCTGCTTTGCCCAGACAGGTCACAAAAAGCAAAAATAAGGCTGTTGCTTTTACCAAAGGATATGTGGGATAGCAGTTACTTCAGGGAGATGATGATGTCCCACCCCAAGAGCAGCAACTGTCACTTGTAAGTCTTCTTACTCTATTTCCCTAACAGCTGGAATGAGAAACCTGCATTTTCCTATCTGTATCTCAAAGTTTATCTTCTCCCCTGTCCCTGGCTATGACTGGAAGACCTTTGCTCTTCATCTCTAAGGCAAAAAGGTCAATTTTCCCTGTACTGCTGACAGGCTCTGAGAATGATCAACTTTGGCATTAAAGGAGAAACAGAGTAGGTAACAATAGCTGATATAATTTTCTGTCAGTTTCAAATAAATTTAAAAGACAAGTTGTAATAAAACCACTCTTCCAAAGCAACTAAGTTATTGAATTCCATGTAATAAAATTAAATATTTATGCAAATAATTAGAAATATTTATCTAAGCAAGTTGTATAGGTTCAAATGCTGGAGAAGTTGCTGAACTTTATCATGTAGGTTTCAAAGATAAATACGTTTCTCCATGAACAGAGCTCTAGTCCAAGTTAGACCTGAATTTCATTGAATGACTAGAGATGGGGAAGAAAAAGCTCCAGCATTCTTGGAATTCCAAAGTCACTAATAGAGAAATTTTATTTGTATCCCCAAAATTGCTTTCTCCCAGCTGCATGTTATAAAACAAATTTGTGACTCATATAATTGTAATCTCAGTTATTCATAACACTTAACTGCTATGTTAAAAAGTTATTTACTGTTGGAATGAGGTATTACCATCCAGTAATATAAGTAGAAGGACAAAGCCATAGGTGATTTCAGTTTTAGAAACTACAGAGTCATTCTTACCTTGGTTTTGCCATCTCTGATACTAAGCTATTTAGGAACAGATAAAAACACAGCTCATTCCAGTTTTTGTTTATTGATCTAGAAGTATTCCTCCACTTTAACCTTTTTCCTACCTTTAGAACTAAAATCATGACAAAAGTTAAAATTCTCCTCATTGCATTGTAACAATGCAATTTAGAGAATTCAAGGTATCAGTGTTGCAGAAACGTATATAAAAGAATGGCGTGAGGTTTTGCAGTACACAGCAAATGTTCTCATCAATATTTCATTAGTTCCAGACTAGGAGAAATCAAACAGGAGATTACTGCCATACACAATAGAAATCTGAAGGGGACCTATAGGGATGCTGGGGAGGGACTATTCATTAGGAACTGTAGTGACAGGACAAGGGGTAACGGGTTGAAACTTAAACAGCAGAGGTTTAGACTGGATATAAGGAAGAAATTCTTTACTGTTAGGGTGGTGAGGTACTGGAATGGGTTGCCCAGGGAGGTAGTGAATGCTCCATCCCTGGCAGTGTTCAAGACCAGGTTGGATGAAGCCTTGGGTGATATGGTTTAGTGTGAGGTGTCCCTACCCATGGCAGGGGGGTTGGAACTAGATGATCTTGAGGTCCTTTCCAATCCTAACGATTCTATGATTCTATGAAATAATAATTGCACACAGGATCTAGTGTCTCACTACAGCTCTTCAGTTTATATCGGACTATTTAGATCAGCTATTCAACTTGTAAGGCGCCAAGAGAGTTAAAGCAGCTGTTAAACTTCCCTGCCAATGTTCATAACCATCCTTTTCTCAATTTTATGGAAGAGGTTGTTCAAGAGAGAGCAAACACAAGTTCAGATGGCACACAGACACTAAGAATTCTTACCAATCAGCATCACTTAATCAGCACCGAACACTTTTCTAAAGTAAAAGCAACCATCCAATCACCAATCCTGAGCAGCAGAACATGAAGAGCAAAAATCCTATGTGCCTCCAAATCTCTAGCTCTGTGATAAGCATAGTTTAACTATGGAGAGGAGCAAAACAATCATCCAGCTGTGTCCTTAAAAAAAGAAGATTGGAAATGTGATACTAGCCAGGCCAGAAGAATTTATAATTCTCAGAATATGACAACTACACACAAAACTGCATTCCACTGCAGGAAGTCATCCAGGGATATTTATTTTGACACGACCCTAAACCATCTGAAACTTAATTTGTAAGAGAATTGTCTATAAACTGTGGCCCCACTCCAACATGTTCACCTTGCAACAGCCCTCATAGCTATGAAGTTTCCACTGTAGCTTCTCCTCCAGATGAAGAAACTTTTCAAGCCTCAGAAGTTATTGTTGTAGTCAGAGAGATCAAAGGCCTTGCAGCAGGTGTTTCAACAGATGTTTCTGTCCAATTTCTGCCCAAACAATTCACAGCTGGCTATGAAAGGGCCTGCAGGATGTGCCCTGAGCACAACTCAGAATTAAGGAAAGTCTTAGTTTCTCTGACTCAGGCACTTGGTTTGTTGTGGAGGAAGTAGATTATTATTATTACATGACATTTTCTATGTAATAGCACAAGGAAGAACTTCTCTGCTCAGCACCTGGTTAACCAAGGACTTAGATGCTTTTCAGAAAGGTTCAGCACAGATGTTCAGTCTATCTGGCCAAAATTCATAGAAACACTTACCTCAGAGAAGGGATCGAGGTGTAAAAGTAAGGAAGAGAAGGAAAAGGCCAAATCCTTTTCATGGTGCAGTACATTATATTTCAGTTGCAATCAAGAGAGATCCACTGACCTCCTAATGTTACCGTAATGGGATGCTATAGCACTAACTAAACATGTGAATACCAAATTTTGCCCTCTGCTTGCAAGTGTCTCTTAACAAATTGGAAATGGTCCAGAAAACAGCCACACAGAACAGATAATAAACTGTACAATGAAAGAACACAACTGCTTTTCAGAACAAAGGGATTTGTTTGTTCTTGGTTTATACTATGTGCGCAAAATATTTCTCATAATGAAGACACACAAAATCCTAAGGGTGAAAATTGAGGCCAGACTATTTATGTTGGGAGTACCACACACGGTTTAGTACTGACAATAAATAAGATATTCTTATTTAACACAGTACATTCTCAACTACGTGCCATCTTTTAAGTTGAGATGCGGTTTAAGTTATGTGCTCCAGCTCCACCAGAAAGTCTGGGACAATGGAAAGCACTGGATTAAACTGCCTCAGGACTTTAAAATGGACGCACTGCTCACTTCCCATATTGGAAAACTGTTTATACTATCGTAATAAAACCACATGATTATTGAAGGGTATATGCAGTGCTCATTTGCTGTCACAACCATACTTTGGAGACTTAAAGAGAGCCCCTACTCACTGTGGCTGCAATTAAGTGTTGTGTTGAAGTAACCAAGTATCACACAAATGTGTAAGGAGGTCAATGATCAGTACACACCCATATGATTAACATCCAGCTTTCTGCTAAAGCTATATAGAACCCTGGAAATTCTACTATGGAAACATTTTTAGCAGTTAAATGTTTTTTTGTATTTCTATTTGAAAACAAAACCAAACAAACAAACAAAACACCAAACACCAACCAACAAAAAGAAAAACACAAAAGAACAAAAAAAAAAGAGAATTTTTCTAACAGAATAGAATTTTCTTGGAAAAATGGGGTGCCGATTTAATGATGTTTCCTTATTTTAAAAGTTTCATTTTGGCATGAACTATGAAATATTTATATTAAAAACTGAAATACCAACTTGAAATGAAATATTAAAATATTAAATTATTTAATTCCCAGCAATGTCAACGCCACTGAAAGTGCTATGTAGAGATTTTCCAAAATGAAGTGTCATTGAAAGATTTGGCAGAAGGTTGTAATCTGACAAAGTTGCTTTTTCCAAACAGAAAACAAACAAAAAAGTGTTAGAAAAATTATTAACTCTACTTTGAGACCTCTGGAGTTGAGTGGTGGTGTATAGTTTTTGACTGAAACTGAGGAAATGAAATACATTCTACACTCTTTAAGAGGCAACACATTTAAAAGGGCATTTTTTTCCCCTTTAAGTTTTATTTAAACAAATTTAGCACACCTGCAAGGAGTCAAGGGGACTGTCCTGAAAGCGGACCTCCTTTCATTAGAAAACAGTTTGAAAGAAATGCAGAGTTTGCTTCCTTTTTTTTAACTCCTTCCTGATTTTGAGCAAATCAGCCCTCAACTGGGAAGACTATATGAGGTTATGGAAAGACAGCTCAGTGTCCATCATGTTACTTTTTGGTCTGCTTCCCAAGGCACACAGTCAGTTTTTCATTCCCTTCAAAAGTAGAATGTTACATGGGTTACAAAAATTCACATATTTTAAAGCACCCAAGAGAAGTTGACAAGAAAAGTAATGGAACCAACAACAGAAAGAGGTCTGCTGACTCAAGCAATCCTAAATTGAGGAATGACTGTAGTAAAGTCACCAAAATCCTGCAGATGAATACTAGAGTTAGGGATATGGATTCTAACCCAAATAGCACAACTTCTTAACCATGCTACTGTAGCATTCCATTTAACCTCTGCGGCTAAAATAATTTAACCACTTTAATAATACTGAGGCCTACAGACTAAAGTAACTTCACATGCTATGTATTATTACAATAAAATACCAGATACGAGCCTCAGGTTTGTGCAACTTAACGTGGTAGTTTTACTCTTGGCACCTACACTACAACTAACCAACCAATCCCAGGCAAATAGTTTCAGAGAATTTACTCTTTGTAAAAGAGTTTAAGAATATTGCTCTCAAAGGGTTACAAAAGGAACTATGACACACGAAAATATAGCCATGATATCTACTTCACACAATGCAGAAAAATTACCTTTGGATTGAAGCCATGTGTGCAAGGAATTTATATAAGGGTATATATTTATATATAAGTTCCTGGCACATTTGTATATTTGGGAGAGCTCAGAGGGTTTTATAGCTTTACACATACACAGCATAGACTGATTGAGGGGTTATTTTGTGCTTTGTAAACAAGATAAGTAACAACCCTTGAATTGTTTTGTAAACCATAAACAAACATATGATTCAAATATTTCAAAAGCTGCAATACGCTGCATTAAAGAACACTGGATATGCTCTTTCACAGGCACATGCTGATTTTCTAGAGAAATAAAAGGGACTGTAGTCTCTGTGCTAACTTTCCTAGTTACAATTCCTGGGTATGGTATAAAGTCCATGGCAAATTCAGTGTTTAAAAATAGAAATGGAAAAGGAAAAAAAGAAAGAAACTTAGCCCATTCCTGCTCTATTTTCTTCTTCCAGCTTCACTGTTATAACTAACCCTTCGCATAAAGTAGCAGACTTTCTACTTTTTGGATATAAAGATATGACTGAAATAGGTCCATACAACTAAACATACCCTCATATTGAAGGTAAGACTTGACAGATGCAATTAGTAGAATGTCAAAGCTGAACTCTCCATCTCCTTCCCTCAGTAGCTGATGAAAAATTAGTTTAGGTCTTATCCTTCTAGCTTGCTCCAGCTGTATGGCCATTTTTATCCCAAACTATTCAACAAATACTACAAAAGCCTTTCTACCACCTTCTCCCTCAAATTCACTCTGTGCCTTAAATTAATGCTGCTGAATTAGCTTCACAGCTGAATGGTAATGTCAAGAGTAAAACTGGCTAAGTTATGAGGGCTGAGGCAGTTTAGCCTGTGGTTGTTCTGATCTTGGCCAATAAGTCATTACACACTAATACCATTTCCCATTGGGCTGGAAGGAAGACATATCCACATAGTTTTGTACCAGTTACATGAGCCCAAGCGTCTTCAGCCTCCTGAATCTTAAATGCATGGGGTCATTGAAAGGGTCAGAAGACTCATTAAAAATTCATAAAGCCATCTGAGATCCCTAGAGGAATGATCAATTGGTATGGCAGTGTCATCATTATTATGAATGTATCGCAGTCTGGAAGTGTTGTGCCTTGTAGAAGTAAGGAAGAAGAAAGACATAAGCAACAATTATTACAACCTGAGGCACAGCATGAGTTACCCAACCGTCAAATTTTAAGAAGTGCTGGCTACCTTCATCTCATGCTGAATTCATCTCCTGGGACCTGGCTGCATTTGTAAGGAGTATGGGACTCGCATGGTTGAGCAATGAGGAAGGGTCAATAGAGGTTGAAACAGTGAGATTAGAGCAGTGCATGCAGGAAAACACAGAGCATGGTGGCTCTGCACAGACAGTTCTAATGGCCCTTTTTCTTCTACAAGCTCTACTTAGGACCTGCTTTGTCACAATTCCCAACAAGTAGATATCTACACTGTTATCATATTTAGTACTAACTATGACAAAGTCAAAGAGTTTTTTTTTGTAAGCATGATGTCTTGTCTTGGTCTGTAGAAAAAACATGATAATCCATAGAACAGATACTTGACATTAGCCACATCAAATCCAAAAACAAAAATATTGTCAGATTTAAACTTTAGCCTTACAGATGGACTTGCTTGGCCAGAAAGTCCCCTTGCAGTATTCAACCACAATATTTCTTATGAAACCAGTCCTTCCTCACCCCCCCCCCCCCCCCCCAAGACATCTGCTATCAATATTAGAAAACATAGTCATATTAGTCTGTCTTATTCACATGAATTTACCTATGTGAAAGCAGATGATCTGCAGCCAGACTTTTAGCTCTCAAGATCAATCCCCCAGGGATTTTACCCTAAAGGAATTGTTCTGAGACTAATCCAGCCCTGGTTCCCACCTCCCTGAGCTAAGCTAATGAAGTTCTAGCTGACTTCACCACTCAAACATAGGCAGGGCAGTGGCTTCAGCTTACATAAAAATGCCACTGTTCTGTAAGTAAACTACCTTGATTCCTCCAGCCAAAACCATAAAGCAGTAGAGGGATGGGTAAAAGATGCAATGAGCTCTGTGATGGCTTGTCTCTGTTCTGCAGAGAGTGTGGGGCAGGAGAAGACTTCACTGAACCCCTTGCTGAATCAGAATCATGTGGTGGGTACAGTCGCACAGTCAATTCTTAACAGAATTCACGTCCATTCGCAATGTCATACTGAATCTCATCTTCTTGATATCCTTGTTCTTTACTTAACAGACAAACATTTTGTTTGAGCCCACTCTTGTCTGTGTAATAAAATCTTGGGTTCAGTTCTGCGTCAGGATCACACAGTGATCATGATATGTCTGAGAGCCTAGAAAACCTTGTCATTTTACCAGGTCTACCAATACTGAGATATCATGTATTTCTCTACAAGAAAATCCTCCTTAGGCATTTATTTTTTGCCTTATGCTCAATACTTTAAGTCATCCAAAGTCAACATCTGCTGCTGCTATAGTAACTACAGCAGCAAGGATGGGGGCAGCATTACAGGCTGCATTACTTTGCTGTATCTGGATTTTAAAATACAATGTACAATTACTAACTGCCTCCCCTGGCCATTTCCTTCATTTATTTTGCTGAGGCAAGCAGGCCTTGCAAACCTGAGGCAGAGTAACCTCAGCAGCACTAAATGGTCAATGATTTATTAAAACAAGCTGTAGGTGCAGTAATGCTCACCAGGTGGCTAATAAATAGGCTTTGTGAAATAAAACTAACAGGGGGGATGAAATATCAGTGATCTTTCCTTGGGAGAGTTTCAAAAACTTTAAATATGCACCAGAGCAGGCACACTTTTTTTTTTTTCCCTAACAGTTTGACATGTGCTTTGAATGTTAAACAGACACAAACTTGGCATTTTCTAAGTTGTATAAGTGCACAGTGAGGGAGGGGGAATATATTAATGTAGAAAGAGTCTCCCTTCTGCATGGGACAGCATTCAAAGCTCACAGTGAAATGGTCTTATATAGTGAATTGCAAGTATAATCCAAAGGCCAAAGTGGGCTTTGATCATGCTTCAATGTGCTTCCCAAGCTGTGGTGACACAAGGTAACTGTGAGGCTGAATAATGTTGCAGCCAGTACACTGGAGAAGTTGAAACAAAGATATGCCTTTTTTTTTTCTTTTTTTCCCCTTTTTTAAACATAGTGGAAGCTGCCACAAGAACATTTCCAGAATCTGTAAAACTGTGGTATAGGAGGAAAGATGAGAAAGCGTGCCCTGAAGTGAACAAAATACATATTTCAACAGTACGAAAATGGCCTTTTCAGACAGGTCATCTATCTTGGGCATATAAAAAGCTCAGAAAAGGTACACTTGTTAGCTTGGCAAGATAATGGCAGATCCCAAATGTTTGAATTTTGATGTTCAAAAAATTTTATATGGAACTCAAATTTTTCCAGAACAACAAAACAAGAAATTCTGCATTAACCTCTCGTTCATGTTTCTCAGCAGCTACAAACTGGAGGGGAAAAAAAAACCCAACCCCAAATTTCCAATTAAAAAGTACATTGATTAAAGGCATAGTAAAGTAAATTAAAAAGCTAATAAAGAAAAAGAACAGACTGATAATAAAACAATAATAGATATTTAAAACCAAAACAAGTTTTGATTCCAGAAATATAATTACCTAGAATTATAAGTATTTTGGGTTGGAAGGGACTTTCAAAGGTCACCTAGTCCAATCTCCCTGCAATGAGCAGGGACATCTTCACTTAGATCAAGTTGCTCAGAATGAAGGCCTGGCTGGATGTGGATGTCTCCACAGATGGCACATCCACCACCTCCCTGGGGAACCTGTGCCAGTATTTTACCACCCTCATTGTAAAGAATTTTTTCCTCACATTCAGCCTGAATCTTCCCTATTTAAAAACATCACCCTTCATCCTGTTGCAAAAGACCTCTCTAAAAAGTCTCTCCCCATCTTTCTTATAGGCCCCTTAAGTACTGAAAGGCCATGATAAGTTCTCCCCAGTGTCTTCTCCAGTCTGAACAACCCGAACTCCCCCAGCCTGAGGGATCCTCATAGGAGAGGTGCTCCAACTCTCCAACCATTTTTATGGCCCTCCTCTGAACCCTCTCCAGCAACTCTTTTTTGTTGTACAAAACCACACTAAAGACTTTCTACTATTTTGGGATACTGATTTTCATCTAAAAAAATACTTGCCTACCTACAGTAAACCAGACTAAAACTAAAAAGTAACGAAAGCTTAACTTGTCCACTCACACAGAAGTGGCATACAAATGCTTACAATTCTGCTAAAAAGTTGCCAGCCATAGGGTTGTGAATCTGCATTTTAGGGAGATAGATTAAGCCAACCATCTGAGATGCTGAGCATTTACTCCTCTCTGACTGACACTTCAGTACCTCTAAAACAAAGTTTCTCACAGTACTTCATTTAAAATCCTACATCCAGCTTTTAATCAAACTAAGGGGGAAAAAAATTGGAAAATTCCTGAAAATTCAGTGGAGTTTAAATCTGGCAGACTTCCATCAGTCCTTTGTTAGATAGATACACTTACTGAATTTATATGATTCATGGATTTAATATGGAATACTTGCAATAAAGGAACAAGAGAATTCGTTTTTATAAACATCACTTTTTCATTTCTTTCATTCAACTTATTTTAGTAGTACCTTGCATTGTTTCTAATATTAGGTGGTAAACATGTTGGCACAGACCAGCTCTTGATGGGTCATTCTGAGAAGAGACAGCACTCTCTTTAGGCATCTAGTTCTACTGCCCTCTTTTTGTCCCTAGGTCAGACCCTTTGGCAGAGCATGAACCTCAAGAGATCATTCATATAAATAACAGGAGAGAGACTATTTCAGTGTATTCAGCCACAGTGTACTTCTATTACCAACTGCCCATCAATTTTTTATGTTGCTTGTTAATCAGAACTAAGGGAACACAGACTGTCCTGTGATTATCTGTGTATTACACATTATGAGCTGCACAAGGCATTTTCCACTGATTGAGACCCAGAAGTATTACAAGATTCCAAAGTAATGTGCATAAAGCTCACTGAATCTGCCCACCTAGGAAATAGGCAAGGCCTATTTTAGAAAATATAAACATTTGGGATCCACCATAGTATTGCCAGGCCACACATCCTACTCCAATATACTTTTATTACCTCATGAGCATGAAAGGTTCCACTGGGATGGAATCACAGTCCCTGTAAGTGTTCAAAACCATGTAGATGAGGCCCTCAGCTGTATGGTTTAGTGGTGGTCTTGGCAGTCCTGGGGTAATGGTTGGACTTTATTATCTTAAAGGTCTTTTCCAACCTAGTTGATTCTATTGATTCTATGTGGCTAGCTCTACCCATATTCAGGAAAACACTCAAGCACATACTGAAGTCCAGTTGATCTCAATTAGACTTAAATACATTTAAAATGCCCTCTTAAGTGGAAGCAAGAGGAAACTCTAACTAAACATGTCCCTCAACCTGTTGGGAGATTTATGCACTTCAGAGACGACTTACAGATGTCAACACAGTTGATAATCCTTTTGGGAAAACCTCTGAACATAAATAGTATAATAACAGTATCTTCCATTTTGCCATCAGCTTCTCTTCTGTATAAAGTAATAATCCTGATACCACATTAATCACTTTAAATATATTACTTACAAAAGATGACTGATTGATAAACACATTTATAGTAGGAGCAGGTCTTCAGCAAGGATTTGTGGAGACAATAGTGAATCTGTGGGTATCCCCAAGCTATAAACTCCAATAGACAGAGTTTAATAATGTGCAATACGTATAAGTAAAAGCACTGTCCACATCAGAGTTATTTTCTTTCCTGGTCTCCACCATCAGTTGTCACAAGAATGACACTTCTTATTGACATGTCAAGGAATGACACCCTACCCCCTACCCATTTCAGATAAGAAACACTATCAAGTAACTTGTTTACCTTTATAAATTTATGATGCACAGTAAAACAGTGCTGCCTTCTGCCCCTAGTAGTCAAATTTCACAGAAAGGGGTTGTCACAGCTGACAAAATTTCTTATGAGAAATTGCCTCTTTTCTACTGGAACACCCAAATTACCAGTCCCAGTGGAGACCATAGCATCACCTTGGAGATGCATGACCATAAGAATAAATAACCAGACAGAAGGACACTCATCTTAATTCTCAGGCAGTGCTCTGTCATCTTCTGAAACTTCCTAGGCCTGAGAGATTTAAAGTACTAACTAGATAAACTATAAAAGATGGCAAGGAATGATCTACAGTGACTTGTGCATCTTTCTATAACCGTAAATAACTTTATATTTCGTTTCTGGCAGCATGACAAAGCAAGGAGGTAATGAGCCATTATGGAAAACCCATCTGTTGCTTATAAGGGGAAAGGCTTTGTGCTGGTAGATTTATAGAGGAAAATTTTCAGTGCAAGTCCTGTTATTGTTAATGAGAATTGCACATCTAATTGCCCATGCTGAAAGTGTAACCCATTATGTTCCTTCACTATCTAGATGGCTACTGTGTGTTTCAGCAACAAGAGAAAAATGTTATCAAAAGAAAACCCAGTGTTCAAGTGACAGTGACATTCAGAACATGGGGGAAGGGAGCATGAAGTAGAATAAGGGCATCTGTCAAAATTCCTGATAATACTACAAAAACTCCCCAAATATTTTTTACATGCAACTAGAAAGGCTACGTAATACCACAAAACAAACACGGAACTGTAGTGCACTTGGCCTACTCCAAAATCCATGTGTTTTTATTCTTCTTGCCAAGTTTTGCATACTGACCCTCATATTCCCAGTTAGAATTCTAATATTTTATTGATTTACTATATCATGCTTGAAAACTGCTCTAGAGGAAGTGCCCAGGCAAAAACATCCTATCCTCACCTATTCCACAGGATTTTTGAACTTTTCCAGGACACTGGAGACTGTCTTTGGGTCTTGAACACCCTGGGTATGCCTTTAGCTTTCTTTCTGCCTATGATTTATTTAGCTCATGTATACACACTGGACTCAACCTACCAGTACTGTACCACCTTGCCCAGCCTCAGCATTTCACAGCATCTGGGAGGCAAAAGGCCAGGGGAGGAAGAAACTGGTGTCAGTGGTTTCACCTAAACCTTTGGACTGTAAAAGTGTTCTCCATTCTTCTTTCATGCCTGTCTCTTCCTGAACTTGCCAGAAGGCAAAATAACAACTGCTCAGACCCAGAGTCTTGGCCCTGCAGGTACACGAATGAGCAATTCCTCTCCACAACTCCAACTCTCAGCCTTGGAGACACTGACATACCCTGTGGTTTCCTGCAACCATTTCTCTGATACAGGATCGGGGCCTGAAGGAACTGTTCCTTGAGGCAGCCAAGAAGCCTAATCTGATATTATGAGGTCACCAACATGAAGAAACATGGAACAGATGAAAAAAGAGAAGCATAAAGAAGCAGTGAAAACAGATTCCTTCTTGGTTTCATATTTGTAGGAAGGACTGGTAAGCACCATGGGAAGAGGAAACACACGGAAGCAAGAGCTCTTCCACAGTGAAGTGAATAAAAAGCACTAACCTCAAACCAGACAATATTTATTTCACCAAGTTCCACACATCTACCCCTAGCAACAGTGTTATGTTAGTTATTAAGAACAAAATAACTTTGTCCTTCTCATTTACAGAAGACTACAAAGAAGAGGCCCTGTAGAGAGATTGAAACAACAGCTACATGTTACTTTAGTGACATCCAGGTATACAAAGCAAAGCAGCTTTAAGAGATTCTTCTCTGGCTACAGCCCTGCCCCAGGATGGCTTTTCTCCTCCAAACCAAATCTCTGTGTCAAAAGCACTGGGCCTTAAACAGCACTGATATCCTACCTTTATCTTTCCAAAATACAGCTACAAAAGACAATCTATCACTTAAAGGAAAGCAGAGCATTTCAGCCATTCCCAAAATTTTTTTTCCATTAATACAGTAGGGTTAATGACACCCCAGGTATGTTCCGGGTATGCTTCTGTTGGACTGATGACCATCAGAAAATTTAACCTGCTGCAGTTACATGATGTGGATACAACTGAAGTTATCACTGAACGTAGCAAAGCAGATGTCTAAGTAACAAAAGCAACATGACAAATCATCTAATGCGCATATTTTGAGGAACTGATGTTCAACAGCCTTTCCGACTGGGAGCAAACATGCCTTTGCTTTGCATCAACTTAGTGAGGTAGAGATGATATTTCATATGCTGTCCCTGAAACAGTCACATCTGGAATACACAAAACAGTCTGTGAATGTCCTGGGTTCAGCAGTAGCAGTCATTTTTTCTCCTTCTTGGTAGCTGGTGCAGTGCTGTGTTTTTGACTTTCAGCCTGGGAACAGTGTTGATAGTACTTATGTTAGTAGTTACTGCTCAAATGTTTACTCTGATCAAGGAATTTGTGAGTCTCATGCTCTGCCAGAGAAGGAGGGGAGGCCGGGAGGAAGCAGAGACAGGACACCCGATCCAAACTAGCCAAAGAGTTATTCCATACCACAGCACCTCATGCCCACGGAGGTAACTGGGAGTTGGCTGGAAGGGCTCGGGCTGGCTTTCTTCCAGGTCGGGCTCATTTTGGCGGGTGGTATTGTATTCCCTCTCCTTGTTTATTTCCTCTATCATTGTTTTTATTGGTGGTAGCAGTAGTGATTTGTGTTATATCTTAGTTACTGGACTACTCTTGTCGCAACCCGTGGGAGTTGCACTCCTTCATTTCTCCTCCCCATCCCTCTGGGTGCGGGGGGGGGGGGGGTGGTGGTGAGAGGGAGATGTTGGTTGGGTTTTAAACCATGACAGTGAAGAACTCCAACAGTCTTCTGAATCTAACTGAAATTGCAGAATGACTGTAAGTAGTCGGAATATAGTCAAGAATTTTGGCATATGACTGACATGAAGTACCCTGTGGGTCTTCAGTTGCCATTAGTAATATATTATCTATTATTTTCCTCACCATGAATAGTTTAAGAAACAGTGGGCTCTCAAAAAAATGTTTATTAATTCAGCACTACTTTAGGTAGGTGACTGCAACATCATCTTTAGGTGTCCTCTGTCCAAGTACTAATCCAGACTACTTCTTTGGGAGCAGGTGATAATTGTTTGGTATGGCATGCTACAACCAGTGATTATTTTAGGACAAGTGGCTCTTAACTGGATGAGGAACTTATAGAATCACCAGAGGATACGGTCCTTGACGCTGTTGTAAGGATGCTTCCGTTAAAGGATCATACTCCTTGTTAGCTTGTAAAAACTAATACAAAACCTCAGAATACATTACATGCAAGCTGCAGCTTTGTGAGACAGTTTTAAAAGAAATGTTATAAAGAATGAAGGAACAGTTGTGTTAATGTCTCAGCCTGTATGCATGCACACATCCAAGCACACACAAACCCTAAATGTATAAAATTTTAATCTTGTCTCAGATTTTTAACACAGTACAATGTAACAGAAATCACCTCACAACACTAAAAGCCACAAAGAAGGAAGCCATGTGTCCAAAGCACATGTATAATATGACTTTACAGAACAAAAAATTCCTCTGAGAAAAAAGGAGAGGAATAAAAGGCCTAGGCTGAGCTATGACGTGGTACATTTCCATATCAGCAGATTTCAAATGGCACCAGAAGGAGACATGGCACACACTTTACATAGCATCCTGCAGAGCTGCAGTGGCTGGAGTAGGAGTATACATTTTCCTAAAGGCAAAGATCGTGCCTTTACTTTGCTGCTGTGGATGAAAACAGGATGGGAAAAACATATGTTTAGGTAACAATCTAGCTGCAGGGTAAGACTATGGCTGGAAAAGTAAATCTTTATACTTCAGCTGGCCAGGAAATTTCCCTTTCCTTCTTTAGAGTGTATACCTGCCCAAAGTCTCCATGCTGCCTGGGCCTGCAAGAGACAGCAGGAAGAAAAGTTCTGCCTTAGAAATTCTGCATTTACACATGGCGCATCCATTTCCCTACTCATTTAGGCTTAAGCCACATCTAATTTTATGTGCCAGAGCACCTGTATGGCTCAGCAAATTCTTCTGAGTAAACACAGTTACAAGAACACGGGAGGTCAGATCACTCTATTTAAGAGCTGCTTTCAGAATCTTTCTAGTAACAGCCATAATGCCTGTAGCAGGATTTGCTGTTGCAGTCCTCCAGTAAAACTGTACCAGCAAACCCCTTTAAATTAGACAAGACCTTATTGCACCAGCAGAAGGCCTGAAATTGTTTTTCTTGGAAGACTTCCTGTCTTCCATTGTACATCTCTCACTAGGTTTAACTGCTGTCTCCCTTGGGACCTGCAGTGTGTACAGGGTTCTTTCTTTTTGATCTCTACAGGCCTTGAAAGCAGCATGATCAAATGGATGACTGAGGAGACTTGACAGGTACACAGCTGTGTGCTGCAGCTCCACTGGCCCCTGACTTCCGAGATCATCTGTCTCTCTTGCCTCACAGCACACAGACAGAAGGGACCAGGAGATTAAAGCCACATTACATGTTACTGAATTACACAGGGAAGAAAATAGGTATCAGCAGAGTCTGGATATAATGCTCCCAAGTAAAAAAGTAGACGACAAGTTCCGAGTCCCTTTTTCTCTGATTGAAAGGAAGTCTCCATTGCATTATCCTCTGGATTTACTCAGGTATTCAGGTTTCAACAATTTTTGGTTCTTTAAGGCCAAACAAATTAGTTCCTTATTAAAAAAACCCCACCATAATAGCTAATAACTCATCCAGAAATGACATGGTTATCTGTTTACAAATGTTATAAACAGTCATCTGAGTAAAAGATTTTTTTTTCCTGAAGAGCTAGTTAAGCTAGGTCTGTGCTGAAGCATACTAAGCTAAAGATATTTCTCTTGCATTTAAACTAATTTACCAAATACGAGGCATAATATAATCATATCAGCATAAACCTCAGGACAGGCTGGCCTACCCTACAGTGAAGCATCCATGCAGGCCTGTCACAACGGCTGTGAACATAAGCTGACAGTCAGATTACTTAGACTACTTAAGCTGTATAACATGCACAGTGGCAAGAACAGTGTGCTCAAATCAACATTTCCAATTAAAAAATGGAAAAATAATTGGCTTATCGAGTATTTTATCTCACTTTACCCAGTAAAAATGAGGAGGAAAAGGATATCCTTACATAACCAAACTTGAATTAGTCTTTTGATTCAAAATCCATCTACTGTAAAACAGTAGAACGTAATTTATAACTCAGTTGATTAACATTTGATAACATAAAGCTAAAATTCATTCAGACAAGAAAAAGATCCATAGAAGCAGCAAAAAATAATTTGGACCTGATAACACATGTATGATTATTACACTGCACACTTCAGTAATGGTGGGTACATCCACCAGTATGCACTCCTTTTGTATTCATTGATTTGACTATGAATTCTACAGGCGAGAACCAGCCAACCTGCATTGTACTGGTTAATATGTCATACGGTTGTATTTACCAGCTTGAAAGAAATTTCTTCATTAGACCTTTCTGCCTTTGATATCTTAAGATTTTAATTAAGCAGTGTCACAACAGGGTGTGCATTAACAGACCATTGGCACATGCCTTTTTAGCATTGTGAAGCACTGGACCAGAGACCAATTACCTTCTGCCACCCAAACAGTACAACAACAGCCCATTAATGCACACCCTGGTGTGGCCTGTTTCAATTAAAGCATATTTGTAAAACAAGGGAAGAAGGGGCAGTGTTGAACCACTGAGAAAATCAGATGGTTTTAGGCTAGGATCCTGCTGATTATTCAGACTTTTATAAATGTACACACTGAAATTCAGTAAACAAATTGTCCAGCTTACTTAGTTACACTTCACAGTAAAAATGGGGCTATTAAGAATACAGAATGTTATTTCCATCTGAACATAGGGAATGCAAAGAGGAAGCTGTGGTGTCAGCACTTCTGCTGTATCCATTCTCTCAAAGCAGGCTCAGTTTCAAGATTTTGGCAGAGAAATAGATTCTACTCACCCCACAAGAGGGTTTATCCATGAGAGGGATGGGTAGAGTTCGTTGAATTACATAGCACAGTTAAATTCACTAGGAACTTATCCTTCCTGCTTGTTTTTTTTTTTGTAGTTGGTTTATTACAAAACTAATTTTCTATTTCCATAAGAGTTACATGCATGACTTCAGTATAAGGCATATACACGAGACAAGATATTTTTTTAGCAAAATTTAACTAAAAATACCATGCACATCAGTCTTGTTTCCTCACCGGCTTTTATTTCCCTCTTTACTTCCTACCCTTTTCCATCTCTGCATTTATGTCAGAGACATGTTTAAAGTGAGCATGATCCCTTCAGAGATGCTCATACAGTCCCAAATAGAGTGCCTTTCAATTTTAATGGGGTGCTTTCAGCTACTGTAACACAAATCACATAGATAAATGTAAAGCATAAACTTGTGTCCAACTAGCAGAGTATAATTGTATGATACAATATGAGAGAACAAAGCTGTATTTTTTTGACCATATCTCTTCACTTTAATTCAAGTGAGCAACATAAAAGGCCAAACAATGAGTTGCAGAAAGCAATAAATAAGATGGTAAAAATTCCTTTGCATGAATCTTACTTAATGCACATTAAAATCAACTTGTTGTAATAGGCTAGAATCAAGCTCTTTATAACTACAGTGAAACCACTGCCAAAATACAGGGCTGAGTGAATCCCTTTAAACATGTGCTGAGCTATATCCTACCTTACTACCTACCTACCTTACCACCTACCTGCCTGGATAGACTGAGAGATGATAGTCTATAAATATTTTGGAGCTAGAAGCATCAGAGAAAGCATAATTAAGTAGCAAAAGGGGGTTATAGCTAGCAAACAACTAGGAATGAAACTAAAAAAAGTGATGTTCTGGCTCAGTATGAGGCAATATTTCTAAAGAAAACTGTGTCAAAGTTCCCTGTAGGAAATTATGGTGGTTTAGTAGCCAGGGCATTGAAAACGGTCAAAACTCCAAGAAATATTCTATATGGGAAAGCTGGCATTCACAGAAGGAAGAGGTGGATGGCACAGAGCTGCTTTTCCTTCTTCATTTTCCTAAGTTTCTAAATGACTCATCAACCTGGAGACATAATGAAGTGAAGTTATATATATCAGCTTCCTCCTCCCAGGTCTCAAAGATATAGTTCAATAAATCTGCAGTGCAGCTAGTTAGTTACTCAGGTGGTATTACAGCCCCCAGAGATTTTAACTGCATTATTGCATGTAGCAATTTGATTTGCCTCTGTATTTCAGAATCTACCCGAGCCTAGTTTGAAATGAAAACTGAGCAACATGATGAAGACACATGGCAAAATAATGAAGAGTGTCCCTCCTATTTTGTTTTCTTTCCTCAGGGTATGGTCTGATAACTCTAAAAGCAGATGTCATCTCATGTCAAATGCTCTTCTTTCTCACTTGCTGTAATAATGGATTTTGCCAGTTCTAATTTCAAAGAAACTGTAGTATCTTCAAATCTTGAGTCACTATTTAAATATTAAGAGAGCACAAGTTTTTCTTTTGGAGTTACCCATTGAGCTGAATGCCATGTATATTCTCAATTCTGTATTAATAAATGCCCAATGTAGACAATATGCTACCGGAGTGATGGCAGTGGTGGAAATACTGACAATTAGATACTGACTTCTAATCAAAACCACAAACATCAAATGAATTTCAAACAATCTTGAGCTGATGGTGCTGTTTCTCCAGGTACCAATTCTTCTGGTCTCTTATCTGTTTTTATGGTAATCAATTCTGGGATTGACAGATTCAATCTCCCTCCCATCTTTTCACTTTCTTTTAAAGGAAAAGTGAAGAAAAGTGAAAGAAAGATCAATCTTTTAATTCCAACCATAAGGTAGTCAAAGAAGATTGGTAAAGAAGCCAGCCTTTCACTAGAAGCAGTAGGACACATTCTATTTTTAACTCTACTACATTTGACATGTCTAATAAGACTTTCAGGATCACTTAAGAATCAAGTTCTATTCTTTCTTCTCTTTTCCAGATGAAATGAACTTCTCTGCAATTTCTCTTTAGATAAGTATCTTAGCAAATTATTCATAAAATAAAGTGCATATATATAAAGTATAAAGGCAATATGTAAATACACTGAATACACCTGTATATAAAGAAATATAAAGTCTGTATCAACAAAAATAGATACATATATCAAAATATGTGTAATATTAAGTGTATTAAACATGATGCCTAATTCAGTTTCTTCATAAGGAAAATGTCAAGAACAGCACATTCCAGATATGGCAAACATTTTCTGAGGAAACACTGTAACCCATTTCATTCTAGCTTTCCTAGAAGCTCTGTAAACTGATGTCCACTGGCAAACCACTGGTGTGAGTTTGACTCAGACTAAAAACAAGGTGTAAAGCATTAAAAGTTAAACTCAAAATAACATATAATGAAGTTAAATACTTATGTTGTATGTTTTTTATTTATAATAAATCATTTCTGTGGATAAAACGTGAAATTTTGCAATTCTTATTCAGAGTTAGTAATAGCTTATGTATTGTCTAGCTTTGAGTAAAATTTTTCTCTCACAATAGGTTTATACTCAGAATGAATCAAGGTATTTGTGTCTGGGCTTGTAGCAAAAGCGATTGAGCACCGCATGTACAACTTACTATGAAAGATTTGGTTGAATATTTGAGGATAACAACTTCATTCATAATGTTCTTCAGTTTGTTTTCTGTTTTCTTCAATTTCATATGATTGAGAATTGTTACCATAGAGAAAGCTAATAAAATATTCCCCAAAAGAGAGCTAAGTGTGCTTTCCATAAGCATTTGTGTGCATAATGTAAAGATACTAAAATTTGCATCAACTCATATAATGTTCAAAATACTACAGTTATTTTTGAGCTGGTAAGACTGTTGGAGTGATTCCATTTGTAACACTTCCTAAAACTTTCAAAATGAGACAAGATAAATAAAACAAATTAATCTCTTAAAAGGCCTTTTTCAATATGACCTAGGTTAACACCTTCAATCTCTTCTAACAAAAGTCAGTTGCTAACAGCCAAAACGAATAGGTCTTAATCTTTGTTCCTAATAATAATTTTTTAAGACAAAGCAAGATAAAGCTTGAATTTGTTCTTCATGGTTCAAAGACCATGTGGAGAAGCTAGTATCACATAAAGTCATAATAATAGCCTTCCTGGCAGAAAGGGGACATAAGGACTCCATTGATATAAAGGTATTACTTTAGCAGCCCTACAGAAGAAAATTATTCTTCCATTAGGAATGTCTTTTCTCAGCTGCTAATAATTGATTACTTGCAGTTTACTGCTGCACTGCAGCCATACAAAGTAGTAGCCATTATTCCAGCAAATACAGGAAGTCTTTAAAGTTCTACTATTACCTGTTGTTAAAAGCCTATTTAAAGCATAAGGGAAAAGTAAAGGGTTCCTCTATCATTTTCCATGTATTGTGTTTGCAGCACTGTTACAGCTCATGGAAGATTTGTAGTTTTTAACTACTAGCTCATGTTTTTATTTTGTCTTGACACTTCACTGTTTTTTCGCACATCCTACTAAAAAGGCAGGGAGCATCAGATTTCCATGTGTATTTTTAAACAGCAGCTCATGGGGCTGATAACTATCTGGACTGATTTATGTTTTAATTTTATGGATGATATCACACAATTATCTCCAGATGGAATAATTGGGATGAAGCATTGCCAAAGAACATCAGACACCAATGAAGTCAGCCAATTCAATCCATTCAGTACTGTAATTATTTTTGGTTTGGCTTCAGACATTTGTACAGAGGCCCAAATTCATTCTTGTAGGGCCTTGCTACGTATCTAAGTGAATGGAAAGACTTCCGTAGGTGACAAGAGGCACTGGCTCAACACTCCACAATTGTCCATTGCATTCATGCTTACCCCTATGTATATCTGAGAGATATCTTCACTTATTTCCTTTCTCTTCTCCTAATCTCTTTTGACTTCAATTCCTGCTGCTTTCTCACCAATTTTTTTTCTTCCCAGCACTTTGCCTGTGATATTTGAACCCATCATTTGTGATTAAACACAGATAAATGAAATCCATGTAAACCAAAAAAAAATTAATTCTTACAACAGCCTATATAAGTTCTGATTTGCATTCATTTATCTGATAAACGAATGATAACAAGACTGATTACTTCAGGTTTCTCAATCAAATATTTCTTCTTAAATTAAATCCAACAAGTCAAAAGGACAGACAAATTTCTCTTTTTTTTTTTTCCTGGCAAGACAAGTAGACACTGTCTTGCTTAACAGGGCCTGCTTTACTGAGCGTCCAGTATTTCAAGGCATGCAATTACTTCTCTAGGTGTGGATTTTCAAAAGGACCTGCCTCAGCTAAGAGCACAAATCCCATTCTAAACCCTCTAACTATATTTAGAAACTTAAAAAAAAAAACCAAACCAAAATAAAAAAAAAAAACAAACAAAAACCAAAACATTAAGTGTAAAAAAAAAATTAAATGTAAGTGTAGGTTTCATGTCACAATTATTTTGCCTACTGCAGAATCCAAACAAGCACCATGGAGCAACAGAGCAGATGGTCCTCTTAGGACATTGTGTACATTGCTAAATGAACTGCCATAGAGCTAATCAGATAAACAGGAATTGGAAGCAGTGTCATGACACCAATGCAGCTTGCTGAAAGACAGAGATAATTACTGTGGATTTAGAGCTGTTCTAGTATGTTTACAATATTTTCAGGACATGTCTGTCAACATGGAGCTATAATTCCTCATATGGATCCACCTGGAAGTAAAGTAAATATCTTCTACAAAATAAATCTGACCTGCCCATAGATCTGAAGAAGTTACTTTCTCTTCAACATTTGCTCATGCTATATTAAATATGGTTATTATAATGTATCTGTAGCTGGCTGAATAAGGCATGACAATCTATGGAATGTAATAGTGTATGTATTTGCTTGTATTACAGGGTCAGTGTGTGAAGCTTTCAAGCTTCAAGAGCTTGAGCCAAAATTTCCACATTTCACTGCTTTCTACAAGGTTTTGGATCAGCTGCATAGGTTGTAACTGGCATTTATTCTTAGAATCATAGAATAGTTTGGGTTGGAAAGGATCACCTAGTTCCAAACCCCCTGCCATGGGCAGGGACACTTCACACTGAACCAAGTCACCCAAGTCTCTGTCCAACCTGGCACATTTTCTCTCCTCCTACAAATACAAATATATAAATGTTTTGAGGTAGAGTAACAAGTCTGCTCGTTACGACTAATTCCTGAAAACACAAATGGAATATTATTTTGCTGGTCTCATGTCACATTTGGGAATCCTTTAATATAATATCACTAACAGTGTACAATAGCAGTGTTCATGCAGTTTTGCCTTTAATTTTTCTGAGAGATTCCTTGCAGAATTTTATTGATGTAAATGTAATTAGGAAGCAGCAGAAAAACAAATAAGCATTTGAAAGAAGTCACTCGTTATGTTCTTTCTCTTCTAAGTGTTCAAAAAAATTCAGATAGCTGTAACAATTTCCTCACAAAATTCCGAAGGTGTTTTATCAACAATCATATAAAATAGTGCCATTTGCCCTTTATTTCATATATAAGAAGTTTATACTTTGGTTTTTAGCCATGACCTAAGAACCTAGGATGTGAGTTTACAGCTTATGAGTTACTGATAAATGCTCCTCTGTATGATCTACAGTGAAGGGAAGGCAATCTGTGGTGGCTTTTCCTTTAACATGACAGCAATAAGCTATCTCAGAGGTTATCAGTATCCTCTAAAGTGGTTGTCATAGATTAACTAATGCTGTGTGAATTTCCTGACCTCACACCAAGCAAACAAGAGGTAATGCAGCCTCTTGGTAACTTGCTGTACTTCACCATACCACTTGGGTAATTTCTCAATCCCTAGGAGTAACTTGGTGGGATAAATGCCTTTTAAAAGCTACTGTGCCCTGTTGCAGCACACACACATAATAAGAAAACAGAAAACTGGGATGTGAAGCACAAAGGCACCATAGTCTAAATTGTGATACCTTTTTCACCAGAAACTTCAGGCTGAGTTCTAAAAGGTCTTGCTGAATAAGGTGCTTGCTCTAGCCGTAATACAAGCAGACATGCTGACAAGATGATGAGTGAATTTATTAGCCTGCCATTGAACTCGAGGTAATAAATCTTGGAGCCTCCTGCATGGTATAGAAATGTTCAGGTGGCACTTAATAAGCTTGTCTGACTTTTAACTGCCTCTGTGCAGTCCCAGTCCTTGTGGGAAATAGGCATCCAGTACTGAAGCCTTCCTGATGACTCCACAGAATGAGCCTGGGTCTTTAGGGCTATTAGTTTGCTTTCTGCAGACACGGTGTGGCTAAACTACTCACAGACCCAAACTGGTTGGGAAGGTGGTACAGCTGTCTCTTTCTGGCACTGGGCCTAAACTAAGTCTGGGCAGCCCAATGCTAGCTCGATAAGGTGAAAGCTCAAGTATCTCTGCTTCCATGCTATGATTAAACCTCAAACTGGTTAAAGCACCCACAGATAACTGAATATCGACTGCACAGAGCTCAGAATTGCACAGAAAATGTGGTAGAGCCAAGGGCTCTACCTACACCTCCTGCATCTCAATCTTCTGCCTACAAGAAATAGTGTGTTTCCCCTTATCAGAAAGGGGTATATTTTCAGCAGCAGACCAGTAGATAAATGGCTGCTCAACCCAGATTTGTTAATACATCATAAAATTAACCAAAGAAGTTTATGACTGCCTAGGTTGTTAAATAAAAAATAAAAATGTATTTAAAATTAGAAGAACAGCCAGGGATTATTCTTTACATCTGATAAGAAGAGCACAGCCACCCTGCTTATAGGTAGTCCACCTGTAGCAAACTGCTTATTTGCAAGCTATATAACATTTCTTTCAAAGTCCCCTCTAGTGCCTCCATTGCCCCAAGACATAATAACCAGTTAGTGATTTTATTTCAGACGCTTCAGACTGACTGATGTGATTACTGACTCTGCTGTAAGCTGAAAGCTGATGTTGTATGTTGTATGAGCACATGATGAGGAGGCTTAAGGGGGTAAAGTCTGCTGGGACCCTGCTGACAGATCATGTGGGAAAACAACCAGACCTGTGGCAGCTTTATCTACTGAGCTTTCTGGGGGCAGTTCTTTGGGTGTGTTCTTTCACAGAGTTATATCCATACAGTGGCTTACACAGCTGAGCTGTGTGACACAGAACAGAGCCAGCATGAGGAAGGGTGCAGAGAGGGACCTAATAATGACAATGCAGTGCTTGAGCATCATCTGGTCCCCTGCTGTTCATGCATTTGATATTCCCAAATTTAACTGGTTTCAAAAGGAGTTATTCATATTTAGAAGGTATTCATGTGTTCCAGGAGTGATGAGGGACAGAACTTTTGCATACTGTCTACTCCGGATGTATTTCTTTTCCATGTAAACAAAATAACTTTTCATTGAAAAGCCTGCTAAAGTTGATTTTATTTCCCATCCTAGGAGTGTGCTTAATGCTGAGAGAACTGTACTAGGAAAGGATATATAAAGGTAGATATAGACATATATATTTCTTCTTCTCTGCCCCTTGCCCCAATTATCAAAGCAAGCCACAACATTTGATGGTGAGGAAAATAATCTGGAGGAGGTGAGGGCCAGGGGAAATCAGAAAATGCATATGAACATTGTTGAAAAAAGGAAATATGTCCAACATTGTATTGTGACAACAGATCCCATTGTATTTGACACACACAATGAGTTTGTACAGCACAACAACTGAAAATGAGAGCAATCACTTTTTCTTCCTCCTAATTATTATCAAATTATTATCAAATGAGTTTGAAAATTCCATTACTGTCTTGTGAGTTTATTATTTGCATCAAAAAGAAACTGTGCTAATAAAGATAACAAAGGAAAAGGAAATTCAAAAGCATTCTGTATGCATGGGTAGCAGGGCAGAAATCAAAATGTGGCACCAACTTGAAATATCCTGCTTGCCCTCTCATCGAAAGTCTGACATTTTCCTCTACATTCATGAACTTTCATTTCATTAAACACAACTACAGCAGGAATGCATGGGTAATAAAATAAAAGACTACAATAATCTCAGCTAGCTCTCTGTAATTCCCAGATGAGGGCAGAATTAGCTACATCGACACATTCTAAGAAGTCTGAGATCCATCTCATATTCTTAAGCCCAATGAAACACTAAAACGAGGGGTAGAAACAGCTGCAGCAAAAATATGGCGTAGACATGCCTAGTAATAGGGCCTGGGGGTGTGGGGGTGGGAGGTTGGCAGAGGGTACTGGTAATGGCTGGAATTATTTTGTCACAATGGTTTGCTCCAATACCCATAGTAACATGTCACTTTTCCTACTCCATGGAGTCATACTGTACACAACAGCTTGTGGATTATGCTAGTTCATCAATAACAGTGTGAATCTTCTGTATTCTAACACTTCCTCTGGTGGTGTTTTGGGTTTTTCAATACCAGCTGCTTAAGACAACATGACTAAACATAAATTCATTTTGGAAAAGCACTTTGAAGTGCTCCTGGAATTCAAATGTACAGCAGATCTAATGGTGCAGCCAAGTAGCTACCATTAAAGGATTTGAAGACAGTTTAACTATTTGCTTGCCCCTCCCTAAACAACTTAATATTCCCAAACGCTTACAATAAGGCATTTCCATTGTAATACTTTGCTAAATCTGGGTTGTAGAAAACAAATTATCATGAACTAGGATGGAAACCTCATGTGTTATTTCAACCATGGGTTACAAGCTCCTCAAGTTAGAATCATAGAATAGTTTGGGTTGGAAAAGACCTTCAAAGGTCATCTAGTTCAACCCCCCTGCAATAAGCAGAGACAACATCTAAATCAGGTTGCCCCAAACCACATCCAGCCTGGCCTTGAATGTTTCCAAGGATGATGCATCCACAACCTCTCTAGGGAAACATACTCATGAAAGAAATATAAATAAAAAAATATCACTATAGACAATTTTCTGAATCAAGACAAGTTCTCATTAAAAGAAACCAAGGCTTGATCTTGATATTGTAGAATTATCTTTATTATAGGAAGAAATCTTAAATGTTGTAGAACTATTTAGAGGACCCAGACTTGTCCAATTAAAATACATCCCATCACCCAAATTTTCTCCTATGCTATAGAGAAAGTGCCTTGAGGTTGGGGTGGAGAGTGAGGGTTAAAAACCAGTAGATGTAATGCATCTTGATTTTACCATAGCGTTTCCATCAGCAATCTATGAAATAAAGTGTAGGCTAAATTATCATACAGTGGGTGAAAAAGCAATTGCTTTAGCTTCCAAATTGGTTATTAAAGGGATCTATTCTAGGCCTGATTCCACTCAATGATTTCTTGATGACTTGGATGAGGTCTGAGAGAATATGCTTATATAGTCAGGAATCATAAATCACAGAATCATAGAATAGTTAGGGTTGGAAAGGACCTCAAGATCATCTAGTTCCAACCCCCCTGCCATGGGCAGGGGCACCTCACACTAAACCATATCACCCAAGGCTTCATCCAACCTGGTCTTGAACACTGTCAGGGATGGAGCATTCACAACCTCTCCGGGCAACCCATTCCAGTACCTCACCACCCTAACAGTAAAGAATTTCTTCCTTATATCCAGTCTAAACCTCTGCTGTTTAAGTTTCAACCCGTTACCTCTTGTCCTATCACTACAGTCCCTAATGAATAGTCCCTCCCCACCATCCCTGTAGGTCCCCTTCAGATACTGGAAGGCTGCTATGAGGTCTCCATGCAGCCTTCTCTTCTCCAGGCTGAACAGCCCCAACTTTCTCAGCCTGTCTTCATATGGGAGGTGCTCCAGTCCCCTGATCATCCTCGTGGCCCTCCTCTGGACTTTTTCTAACAGTTCCATGTCCTTTTTATGTTGAGGGCACCAGAACTGCACACAATACTCCAAGTGAGGTCTCACAAGAGCAGAGTAGAGGGGCAAGATCACCTCCTTTGACCTGCTGGTCACG
The DNA here is from genome assembly GCF_012275295.1 of Melopsittacus undulatus. Lineage (NCBI taxonomy): Eukaryota > Metazoa > Chordata > Aves > Psittaciformes > Psittaculidae > Melopsittacus > Melopsittacus undulatus. Next base: position 132,069,455 of record NC_047527.1, read on the forward strand.
CTCCTTTTGATGCAGCTCAGAATACGGTTGGCTTTCTGAGCTGTGAGTGCTCATGTTCATTTTCTCATTGACCAACACCCCCAAGTCCCTCTTCACAGGGCTGCACTGAATTTCCTTTTTGCCCAACCTGTAGCTGTGCCTGGGATTGCTCCAAACCAGGTGTAGGACCTTGCACTTGGCATGGTTAAACTTCATGAGGTTGGCATCAGCCCACCTCACAAGTGTGTCAAGGTCCCTCTGGATGGAATTCCTTCCCTCCAGCATATCAACAGAACCACACAGCTTGGTGTCATCGGCAAACTTGCTGAGGGCGCACTCAATCCCATTGTCCCTGTCACCGACAAAGATGTGCAACAAGACTGGTCCCAACACAGATCCCTGAGGGACAACACTCATTACTGGTCTCCAGCCGGACATTGAGCCATTGACTACAACTCTTTGAGTGCGACCATCCAGACAGTTCTTTATCCACCGAGTGGTCCACCTATCAAACTTATGTCTCTCCAATTTAGAGACAAGGATGTCATGTGGGACAGTGTTGAATGTTTTGCACAAGTCCAGGTAGATGACATCAGCTGCTCTACCCCTGTCCATCATTTCTGTAGCCCCGTCACAGAAGGCCACCAAATTGGTCAGGCAGGATTTCCCCCTAGTGAAGCCATGTTGGCTGTCACCAAGCACCTTGTTGTTTTTCATGTGCCCTAGCATGCCTTCCAGGAGAATCTGCTCCCAGATTTTGCCAGGCACAGAGGTGAGACTGACTGGTCTTTAATTCCCCGGGTCATCCATTTTCCCCTTCTTGAAAACGGGGATTATATTTCCCTTTTTCCAGTCGTCAGGAACTTCACCTGACTGCCATGATTTTTCAAATATGATGGCCAGTGGCTTTGCAACTTCATTCGCCAGCTCCTTCAGGACCCGTGGATGGATTTCATCAGGGCCCATGGACTTATGTGCATTCAGGTTCTTAAGATGGTCTCGAAAAAATGGGACTGCAAAAGGTAGGATTTATCATACTGTTGAAAACTGAATACAGTTGAAATAACACAAATACATAAAAACCAAGTGTAAAGTACTACATTGTGGAAGGACAGATCAAATGTAACAGCAAGTCAACCCCCAACCTGTACTGGTACATGGGGTTGTTCTTCCCCAGATGCAAGACTCTACACTTGCCCTTGTTGAATTTCATCAAGTTACTCCCCGCCCAACTCTCCAGCCTGTCCAGGTCTCGCTGAATGGCAACACAGACTTCTGGTGTGTCAGCCACTCCTCCCAGTTTAGTGTCATCAGCAAACTTGCTGAGGATACACTCAGTTCCCTCATCCAGGTCGTTGATGAAAATATTAAACAGCACTGGTCCCAGCACCGACCCCTGAGGGACTCCACTAGTCACAGACCTCCAGCTAGATCCTGCCCCATTGACCACAACTCTCTGCCTTCTTCCTTTCAACCAGTTCTTGATCCACCTCACTACCTGATCATCAAGCCCACACTTCCTTAGAAGTCTTCTCCGGAAAGAAGAGAATAAGAGGATATATAGTTGAAGACATGCATTACAATAGACTTCCAGTATTTAAAAGGTAGAAAAATCAGAAGGTAGAAAAATCACTGCTGTGGGTAACCAAAGATAAATTCTGGGCTTCTGACTGTAATCAAGGATTACAACACACTATTTAGGGAAAGCAGTTGATTAAGAAATCTTTTCCATTACAACTTACTTTATTTAGGTAGCTCCAACAAGGTCTGGCAGGCATATTCTACCTGCATCAGGGCAGAGGAATTTCTCATACACACACTCTGAAGTCCCTCCTAGCCTTATACTCCTAAACCTACACTAAAAATTATTTGTACATTGACAAAGGAAGTTTTGGTACAGTGCTCTTATACAAACATGCTCAAAGCTGAACAGCTCTACATTGATTCTCTTCAGTGTCTTTTAGACTCCACAGACAAATGCTTCTATACTTCTAATTATGTTTACCAGAAAGAAGGAATCTTTAACTATGTTGTTTATAACAATTGTGTTTCTGGTTTGCATACTGGTTTTGCTTATCTTGGAAACAGCATATAAGGCACAGCTTTACACTTTTGGCAGGTGATGGGATTTCACTGCACCACCAAGTGCTTTGATACTCCAGTGCAAACACCAGCAAAGGTCAAAACGCAATTTAATAACATACATTGTTTAAGGAACCAATGCCTCATTTTTTATTGACTTGTATTCTTTTTCTTAAGACAGGTTAAGCAATTCCTGTACATTCAGTTACTTCTAAAAAAAACTGCTACTGACATATCTATGTGTCATAAGACACATGCATAAAGTACTCTGGACGACTGATGTGTGACTGGTCAACTCTCTACTTGCTCTAATTCTAGGAAATATGTTCAATACTGAAATGAAGAGGTATCCAAAGGGAGAAATGAAAATGATATCTGTGATGTGCCTTCAGCTTTTCTTGAACTAGACAGACACCATTCTTTGGTGCATAGCTATGAACTGCATACCACAAGCATGATATCCTAGAAAATAACCTTCAATACTTGTTTTGTAAAGCTCACTTCCAGATCTCTTTTTGCCTAAGGCTAAACCAAGCATGCACAGTTTGCACTGACTTAATCTGTCACCCAGTCAAGACAGTCTTCTGACTAGTCAATTGAATGAATGAGAAGTATACTCATCCAGTTATCCTTCTTAAATTAGGCTAATTATGGAAGAAAAAGTGGGACAAAATCTTCTGGCATAGGGTTTTTAATTCATTTACATGCTGTCCTTAAACAATTCCATTACTGATGACAGCCTTGATATTATAATAAAATATGTTATTATAATAGGCCCAAAGTAGATAAGTGCTTAAAACAAGCCCTTGGAAAGAAGAGTCTTGTGAACAGAACAATAAATTGCAATCAGCTGCTGCACGGCAAGCTCTGTAGCAGCTGTTTGTGTGAAAAGAAAATATTTCATCTGGGATATTTATATCTCCTTAAAGGTAAGCTTTACTCCCAGTGGAGATAGAAACAAAATCTGGAACAAATTCACCACAGCTGGAATTTTACACCCACCTGTCAGGAACAAAGTCAGGCCAGCTCTGCGGTGGCACTGCCCCAGTTACTGTAGCAAGACAAAATAGACAGCCCTCTACCCTAGTTCACCCTGACAATGCATGCAGAATAGGAAATGCTTGCAAGGGTAATTTAATCTATCTGGCCTGTGTAAAGCTTTCTTGACTATCCCAGATGCCATGCCATGTCTCTGAATAAATGAGAAGTATGCCTCTGTTTTTTTAATTGAAACCAATTTTGGTGCACAGACTTCCATTACCAGGCAATTCCCCTGAGGTTTTGCTGAATCCAGGTGATGACAGCATGGTCAGTGTCAAAGTTTATTTCTGTGCAATCTTGCATAACATTGCCCTGTTGGGAAAGAGCCCCCAAAAGGGCTTGGAAAAGTAGCCAGTCTGGATAAAGGAAGAAAGCAAGCTTCAAAATCTGAATTCTGACTGCCTACTGCCAGCCAATCTGAAACACTGCCCGATTGTATCCAGGGTAGCCTGCAATTGTGTGGGAATACAAAGCTACACTTGTAATCTAGACAAGCAAATTGGCTGCTATTTCCCACACAATGATACAGATTTAGCTGGAATGCTCTCCACTGCAAACAGAACTGAGGTAGAAACCTTTAACACTATCAGCCAACAGCCTGGATTTTGTTTTTCTTCTCCTTTTTGGTGGAAAAGCACCAAAAGACAGAACTGAAAATACAGACATCTAAAATTGGGCACGTGCCTATTAATATTCAAAGTACATCCGTGTGCACCTCATTTTGAAAGGGATGACCAATTCTCTGCAGAACCTAAAATGTAGGAGTCCCTATTCTGATCACCTATTTAAAATGCTAGCCAAGTTTCTCCTATCTCCCACCACACACTCTGCAACAGGTCTTCCTCAGACTTAGATAAATACAACCTTGCACTAAGTCTATGTATTCAAAGATCATTTTCTTAGCTCATCTTTCTGTTCATCTTATGTTCCATAACTCCTTTAATTCTTCTGCTTTTCTTACTCCATTGAATACAATCCAAGCTGCTTCTCTTCACTTTCTACATGCATCACAGCCTAACTTGAACTTAACCTATCACTCACATCGGAAATGCTGACTTTTACCTCATTGTCCATACTTGTCATCCTTGCCTTCATTTGCATTTGACATTGGTTATCTAAGATGCAATACTAAATAAATTGATGCAGAAACCAGCTTTTGGCAGCTGGAAGTATGATGTTTACTCCATAACAAACACTTTCAGGCACTAGTCATAAATTGTCAGAGAAAGCACTACTCTTAACACACTAACCCCAAACTCCAACAGTCTTCTACTGGCCACTGGTTTAATGTGTTAGTTACTAAATAAATATAACTGAGTTTACTAAACTCAGTAATATATTTATCATTTTCAGCCACTTCAGTTCTTCTCAGCTAACCTCACCATTGGCATTTATTTAGTCATTTTAGGACATAAGCCTGGCTAAAACATATTTCTGGAAAAGCTGGTTAGCATTTTATAATAGTTATAATTGAGGATGAAGCCTTGGATGATATGGTTTAGTGTGAGGTGTCCCTGCCCATGGCAGGGGGGTTGGAACTAGATGATCTTAAGGGCCTTTCCAACCCTAGCTATTCTATGATTCTATGAAAACAAATAGTTCTTGATTATACTTAAGATTAAGTCTTCATCTGCAACTTTAAGGACTGCCATATATTCTCTAATGAATTACTTTTTTGAAAAATGAGATTTTGTAGCTAAGATTCTTACCATATCACTGAGAGGCATAATGGTGTAAGAGTGAAGGTCTTCCCCAAAGGGTGCTCAGGCATTGAAACAGGCTGCCCAGGGCAGTTGTAGAGTCACCATCCCTGGAAATGTTCACAAACTGTGTAGATGAGGTCCTCAGTGACATGGGTTAGTGGTGGCTTTGTCAGTGCTGGGGAATAGTTGGACTTGATGATCTGAAAGGTCTTTTCCAACCCGATTGATTCTTTGATTCTATGAAGTGCTCTTTGTCTCTTTTTTGAAGAAGCACACAAAAAACGTATGTGTTTTGACTCTCTCCTGCTCCCCAAAATCCAGTATGTCCATGTATAAAAATGTATATATCTATATAGCTAAACATATATAGCTTGTCCTCCAGAATCTGAATAGTTGTGAGTAGAATGTAGTTGAATTGGGGTTTTGCAGAAGTCTTCCAAGACATACAAGGTTTAGTGTGCTATTATCAACTGAATTACATCTAATAGATCTAAGTATTCTTCTTTCTAGGTATTCTTTCCTGACCATGGCAGGGGGTTAGAAGTAGATGATCTTAAGGTCTTTTCCACCCCTAACTATTCTATGATTCTTTAGATATTTATTCCAAGTTTCTACTGTTGAGGAGACCACAGACAAATTGACAGAACACTTAATATTTACTCAAAATCATTCCCATGAGATCCTTCTTTAGCCTGTACTGAGAAACATATTCCTCCTAGCCTGTCCCAGTGCTCACCAACTGTTAAAGTTCATGTTCTTCCCTGTTGAAAAAGAAAGCTCTCAGAAACCTCAGCCCAACACTTACTGTCTCATCTGTCACTGAAATGGAAAGCAAAGCAGACTTCTTCCTTTCTACAGAACCTTGTTATATATCTGAAGGCTGATACACTGTATCCTCCCACTCTTCTGATCAAACAGCCTTAATCTTCCTAGATTATTTTTCCTATGTGCTCAATCACTACCTCGAGACTCCTGATTTCTCCATGTCCTTTTGTAACATACATGTTTGCCTGTGTAACATAGTAGCTGCTGTGGGAAACTTAATATGAATATACATTAATTTTACAGGCTTTTAAGACAATAAACCTAATTAATAGGACAAAGCAGTAACATCGGCTCAGATACATACTGGCTTTGCTCTTTGTGTTACCCTTCATCATTCATTTTCTTTCTGCATAGTGTTTCATAAGTACTACAATCCCTCTATCAGTGAGGTCCAGAGCAAGTCATCAACTCACAAATCAGACTTCCTTAGGGATCTGGTTGGCAGTTGGTCTAGCAGTACATATACCAACTCTTTAGATGATGGAAAACCTGATTTATAGAATCCATGCATTTTCTCAATCATGAAGTCAAGAAAAGCACTTATTGCTACAATTGTAATATATTGAGGAGCCTTAACATCTAGCAGAGCAGTATTTTCCTATGGCTGAGAATGAAAAATAATTGAAGAAAAAGCTAATTCAGTTGATTTAAAGAGTTTGCACTCATTAAAATGCCAGTGGCCTATGATATTTTTTCCCCTGCTTCATAAGAAGATACATGGAAGCCAGAAAGGACAGACATGGGCAGGATATCTAAAAAAAACCAAAACAACAAAACCCACCAAAACCAAACAAAACCATGTGGAACTTAGCTAACTATCATTATACACATAAAAACCAAAGCCAGCCCTTTAAATGAACAGAGGCCAAGTAAAACACCAAACTTAATAAAAGTGTCTTTTGATAGTGACCGTAAAGGAAAACTGAAGATAAACTGTTTGCGGACATCATTTGATGAGTTACATGAAGATCTTAGAACAAGATCTTTAAATGTTTTTAACCAACTCTGTAGTGGAAGAATTTAATTGGAATAGAAACCAGCAAATAAGTGCAATGATCAATGAAGCTGACAGCACCTAAAGAGGACCTTTTCTTAGCTTGAAAGGTGTTTATAAACACAGCACCAGTTAATGAAATATATAGAGACTAAAATAAATTATCTTAATGTTGGCTTTCACCACAAGAATTCATCACACACTGCGTGCTGCAAAATGAGTTACCCAAGCTGCATCTTAGAAAAATTCCCATTTTAATTGGAGTGCAAGATTAAAATAGGTGAAAAGACTGTAAACAACTTGGAAAACCAGCTTTGACTGCTATTTCACTGGTCAAGATGCATTATTCATTCATTCTCTTTCAGAGCACTTCTATGCAGCATTTTCCTACAGGGGACAGTGCTTTTCATTAGAAAATTGTCTAGTCTAGGATCAAACTCGGGTATATCTTTGTGATTCAAGGTGCAAGATGCTGCAGCTATGACTACAGTTTGGGAAGCTAGTTGTTCAGTTACTACCTGCAGAAGGCAACACAAACAGCAATACTAGCTTGTTATGACAAAATAAAATAATAATAAATAAAATAATAATAAAATAAAAATATAGAAAATAAAAAAAATAAGATAAAAGAGATTTTAAGCATATAAAACATCTAAAGAATCCCTTCCTCTGGAGGAGATGGTGCTGCAGGCAGTCAACTCACTCCTCAAATTGGTCAGCATGACCAGGATATGATTGGGATAGACAGGGAAGGCAGATTTATCATGTTTTCACATAGGCTTTGACCGGACAAGAATTCTGTCAATCCTCAAGCACAGAAAAACACTGCTGCCCAGAGAGGGATTTCAGGAAGTTTAGTGGTAGAAACTCTTTCTTTAATGGGAATTTATGCTGACTAGAAAGGTGTACATGCTGTCCCACAAACACTTGAAATCCTTTAATAATTAGACCAAGAGAAGTCAACATAATACAGACAAAACAGTTTTAGTAGATGGAGACTGCAGGACAGGTTGGGGGAATTATTTGCTTTCTTGGATAAAATTCAGCACATACGTACATATATACAGAGGAGAGAATGCTGCAGTGATCCCTTTTAACAAATATAAAACAAAGCCATTTGTGCAATAGGATGTTCTATGAATACACAGTGAGTGTATCCATAGTCAAGACACAAGACACTGCTTTGGAGAACAAGAGAATCAGGGTCAACTTCTACCTATGTCAGCTTGGGTATGGCCTCACTCAAGGGCCCCTGCTGACTGAACTTTGCCAAAATTAATGTCTTCCAACCTTCCTAGTTGAGACTGTTAAACTTAGGTATGCTCTCATACATGTTGAAACAATGACTCCTATCTCATCCTTAAACAGGAGGGTGCCATCACAAGCTATGTGTAGACATCTACTCTCTATCCTGATGAAGATGTGATGAGCAATCTTAGAGAAGACACCTGCTCTCTGCATACAACCTTTTGTAATGGCAGCCCAACACCTTACTCCTGGTAACACAGGCATTAGAAGCAACGATGATCGGAATTCCAGTTCAGAAGGCTACCTGAGGTTGGTTGTGGTATACTTCCTTTTATATTTAGGTATGATCTTCTACCATATTTTCTTAGAATTAATTCCAGCAAGGTTTCACCTAGCCATTCTTGACTTGTTGTTATGTTACCTTTCAAAGTACTGCAGGAAAGAAGGAACTTTTATAATCCAAAATATCTACAGAATTTAGGTCAGAATAGCATTACCCTACAAATGCTATTAAATTACAGAAGGCTTGCTTTCTCCACCTAGTGGCTAAAATTCAAAGCTAATATTCTGTACCAGTGTCCTAAGGTAAAAAAGCAAAATAAAAAATAATAATGAAAAAGGATAGAAGATAAATCCCCCAACTCCTTAATACTTTTGGGGCTGCATTTTATCTGAAAAACTGACAAGGTTTTCCTTACCCCTTCCTCTCAACAAGAGAAATTTTGCCTTTTAAAGTGGATCAAGCTGCATGCATTTTTTCCCTCAGTGAAAGCTGTTAGCCTGAGATCCCTGGAGGTTGAAATCATCTGTTTTCTCATGGAAGAGGCACAGGGCAAACAAATCAGCTCACTATTATGACACTTAGATCTGCCTAGATGCATTCTGAGCAATATGAGAAGAAATATAAAGGTGCTATTTTTCTTACATTTGTGCTTTTAAGCTCATTGTGATTAAGTTTTTGTGACTGCCATAAAGTAGAGCAACCCAAAACTCACAGTCAGGTTGGTAAGAGCTCTCTTGCCCCGGAAGAGAAGGCTGGAGATTATGAGGCCTTTCTTTATAGGAAAACCACAGCCACACAATTTTGATTACATCTTGTAATTTTACAGCAATAGGAACAAGCTCTCAAGCTGCACTCAGTGAATACCTCCAACAGGATTGCCCTTCATCTGGGTGACCCTCCTCCTTATACTGGCTTTGCAGGAGCACTATGTGCTTGATCTAGTCCATAGGCGACACACTGGTTATTTCATGATTGTAGGCAAAGTTTGCTTCACACTTAAAAGATATTTGCTTCAAATATCTTTTAAGCCCAAATGAAATCAATGTAAGAAAACAAGAATGCTGATGGCTCCCTATCTAGAACATAAAGCAATCAGGAAGAGGGACCAAGTTGCTGCCCTGCAAAGTTGCTTTTACTAGTCGCCTTCCTTCTCCAACTCTAAGTAGCAGTGAATACCAGTATCACTGCTGGGAACAGCTTACAGAAAACAAGCTCTGGAAGTTAAAATACAAATAGAATACAAACCCATTTGTAGTTCTATATGGTATCATTTACTCCAAGACACAAAAAGGAAATATCCCCTCTTCTGATTACCTTAAGGTAGGATTTCACCTAAATCTGGGTACCTCAAGTTGGACTTCCAAAGGCAGTGTAGTCTCCCAAGGCTCTCTTTGTAATCAAATGAGATGAGATAAATAGGTGCCTCCAGAGAGTGACTTATGAGGCCTTTCTCAGAGCTTGGTTCAGGATGAGATGCATTGGCTTCTATAAGGTCCATCTCCCTACAAGAGACATAAGGAAGACTAGCTGAGAATCAAGCCATCTCTAATATTGGGTGCTAGAGTAAATTATTTGCATCCTAGCATAGTATGACTGGAATTTTTAAATGCTACATGCTTTGCTTCTTAACTTAAAGAACAACTAGCCTCTCAGAGTGAGAAAGGCTCAGAGCGGGTGTTTTATTTTCAAGATCAAAAGTCTAGTCAGAGTATTTTTCTCTATTTCAGGAAAGGAGAGGAAGACAGGAAGAAGAAAGTTTTCTGTTCATATTTCCCACTCCATCAGCTAATCATCTATTTGGTTCCAAGTTTCATAAAATTAAGACAAACAAGAGACAGGAAATGCCAAGATAAGTGTTTCCACTTTCTAATGGCCTAGTTTAATGAATTTTGAGGTTTCATAGAAGTAGCCTGGCTCAGCAGGTATCCACTGTTTAGTGACATATGCAGGTCTGGTTGGAGACCACAGACCCCTCACTCACTACATCATAACAGGCATGGCTCTGCAAAAATCATCACTATCATCTCTCTGCTAATGAGAAACAGTAGAAAAAACTTCTTTCATTCTTAATATATGATAAAGGAACTAAAGAGAAGAGGGGCTATGGCTTCACCAACTGGGAGAGGCTGGTGCAGAATATGAGGCTGGAAGGCAGCCTTGGCTGCAGTGACCATGAAATTGCAGAGTTTGAGATCCTTAGGGTGACAAGGAGAGTGCAGACAAAGCTTGCTACCCTGGACTTCAGAAGAGCCTCTTGAATGGTCTGCTTGGTGAAGTGCCATGGAATACAGCCCTGAAGGGAAGAGGGGACCAAGAGAGCTGGTTAGTATTCAAGGATCACCTCCTCCAAGCTCAGGACCAAGCCCGTAGTCATGTATGATATTGTAGTACATATTGGTTATATGCCTTCTGCACTCAGAGACAACACAGCCTAGGGGAAAAAAAAAATAAAAAAATAAAGAAGTACTTCAACCTACCTACTTCATTCACTGTTTTATTTTGGATTTTCCCTCTCCAAACTGAAGCAGGAATAAAATAACCTGCAGTTTTCTACAAACTAGTACAGGGTCACAACATTCTCTTCAACCCAAAGAGGTTATTATTATTTCAGGTCTTATATGAGTCATATCTACTGGGCAGTGCAGCTCCAAGCCGTAGACCGCAGAACAAGAGTCCCAGTGGACTTACATGGCACAGCACACTGTCATACAAATCCATCGGTTTGCTGATATTTGATGCAGAGATAACAGGAATAATCTGGCTGTGTCTGTGTAGTACTATACCCAAGTTAATCCAACTTTTCTTTTAACAAAGCTGATGAAAAAGTAGTGCTGCAATTTAGTAAAAGAACATGGTATAATGTACAAACAGCTGTTGCACAGAAGTTACCTCAGAATCTTTACTGCAAAACAGCCAAAAATGTCTGTTGATATACTATAGTTAAAAGCTAACCCGGAAGTTCAAACAGTGCATTACTGACAATACTTTTCTACAGTGTGGGCAAGATTACTGTAACCTGTTAAACACGATGAAATTGCTAGTCTCACTGCCTTCTCACTAAAATCTAGTTTAGTATCTGCCTTTCCACTGAAGGATAACAGCAACCCAATGATGTATAATAGCTGACATTGCTAGGTTAAATCTCATTTTCTATACTATCAAGACCCATGGTGGAAACCTTGAAGTAGCTCTTTTCTTAAATCCCTTACTAGCAATCTCCAATTTAAGTTTCCTCTATCTGACCAAAGGGGTAGAAGCACACAGATCAATAGTACATACAGACAGAGCAGGGTGACTCATGAAATCCATATCTTTACAGTAAAATTTTGCAATTACATTTCAAGGAGGACCTAGAAATTCTTGTGCACCGTGTCTGCTTTGTGAATTGTCTTAACGGCATCATCTAAGCACAGAATGGATTCTTTGTTCTGGGTCTCAGAACACTTGTGCTTTGGGCCAGGTCTATTTTATTAAATCTTGTGCTACTTCTGCCCCCACAAGAAAAGACACCCCAGGTATCAGTAAGGATGTTCCCTTTTTCACCTAAGTAATTACCCAAATATTTGGAACCTAATACGGGTTGGCAGAAGTCTCACAGGCAGGCTGCAAGAAAGAGCTGTATGCATTTCCCATTCAGACACATGCTATTTTTAGATGATACTGGCTCACCAGTCAAGCAAGATTTACTGCTATCCTAAAGGTGAGATGGAAGGGTAGTACAACTTGTCATTGAATCAGTAAAAATTAATGTTAGTGTTACAAACATGAGAGGTTTTTGCCTTCACTCTTTGAACATGCTGTTAATATTCTCTGAGCTACTTAAAGGAGAAGAGGCATTCTGGTTTCATTTTGGTTTTTGCAAGAAATGCTTAATATTCTACTTAGAAACACAAGTTATTTGTGTGTATATGCTACAGCCAGCAGGCAAAGGTGATCATTCATATACCACATTTCCACCAGAAAGACAGTATGTTAGTGATATAAATGAAAGCTACTTGCACTGCTTAGTCTTCAGACCTGGAAAGTTTGTTAATAGTATGCACCAGAATACTTCCATGATTAGGGGACTGAAATCAAAGCTGTTGGCAACAACATCTTTGTAAAAGGTAATTGCAGGTCAACAAGCACAAATGAGAAATCAGAAAAAAGCCCTGGCTATAATCAGCTAGTTACTTGAGTGAGGGTAAAGGAAAGAGATGAGACTCACTACCAGAGACTCTGAGCCTCACTGGCTCTGCTCCTTCCACATTGTCCCAAGCTATTTCACTTTGCTGAAGCAATTTTACATCGAAGTGATTGAGACTTCAGAGCCTGATTCCCCATCACCACACACCTTGTATTTCTGCTGCAGTTCAATTTCATTGTACAATGCCTTACTTTAATTGTCTGCTTGAGCAGACAATTAAAATGGTACCACATTAAACTTATATTCTACCAGCTTCTAGAAGGAAATCCAGATGAAAGATCTGCTTCAAAGAAGAGCTACTTCAAATAAAGAAGATTATGTAAAATCAGGACCTTGAGAAAAAAGAAACAGTGTATCCAAACCTGGTTTTATCCCCAAAATACATGTCTCAGTTTTTCGATTTAGGGTTAGGGTATGTAAGACTGAAGCCATATTTCAGTTTGGATACAATCTTACAAGTCCATTTCAGATTGCTTCACTATACATAAGACTTAAAGTTTGACACATTATAAGTGCATAAATGCACTGTTTCTTAATGTTGCCCAGACAGATCATCTCCAGCACAGCACCTTTTCTGCAGCAATGGGGTTGTTTGAACCAGTAACATTTTGCCTGTAGAAACTATCTTTCAATTCCCGCATGGTGTGATGCCAGCTGTAATTTCCAGACGAATCTCAGACAAACTGGTAGCTGAAAGCCTGCAGCTATGCAGCCTGTGATACATGCCTAACTCTCATCTACAAACTGCCCTGAAGAGCAGCTTAGTGTCATAATGGACACCGATCTGAATGAGGAACTTGTTTGTGGGTAGGTTTTTTCTGCTCTTTTCTGTTTGTTTTTAAATCAGATGCCCCACATAGTTAGGTTATCTGTAATTGACCAGTGTTGTAATGAGCATTGTAACATGTTTTTGTTTTTTTTTTTGTAAATATCACTCATTCCTCACTTTAGTCTGGTATCTTGGTATTTTTTCAGCCTGTTTCAGTGTTCACATTTCCTACTTCAGGTATAGCACCAAAGCATCTCTCATGATCTACTTTCACAGAAAGATTACTTCAAACTCCATGAGTTCCTTTCTCATTTCCTTCCTACCCCAGTAGATACCCAATACATAAAGTTAAAGTGTGCACAGGTTACGCCTAAGTGACTCCTAAAGTATATTGTCGGTGCTCAGCAGTCCTACTCAGCAGCAACACAGCTGAGGGAGCAGAGGAACATCTATTACAGTCCTGTTCAGCCCATGCACTCAGGAACATCCAGGACATGCTCCTGTGTCTTACACTATAAACATAGTTGCCCAAAATTAAAAGGATGTGCCAGATTCATAACAGGCATTCCACACATTCCCTTATTAATTGTGCCACTGAAACAAGGACAGTAGTTTGGGGCTTTTTACATTTTTCTGTTGTTTTCTGCCCATTTTCTAGATTTTTTATTTTTTTTTTCCCTAGGGAAACAAGGCATTTCTGTTGTTTAACAGACCACAGCTAATAATTTCTAAGCTAGTTGGTTAATTTTACCAAATTTGAGTGTGAGACAGAGGTCTCATAGTAACAGTATATATTTTTTAATACACTTCTTTTCCCCACTAAAGGGCAGAAGGGAAGTTCAGACAGGAAGATGGACACAGGTGATGTAGCACTGAAAGGTTATTTAGCCTAGCCAAGCGTGTCATTTGGCACCCATCTACCAGGCAGCCAGTCAAACATGCAGCTCTGACCCAACCATAGTATAATAAACTTCCAGACATGAAGGGCTTCAGTGGAGAGAGGTTTTATAAGGGGATAATAAGAGTGCAATTGGGGAAACAGAAAGACATGTAAGTGTTACAACAAGAGAACAATGGGGAAGTAGGGAAGTGAAGAGGGTGCCAGATCCAAATCCACAGGACCTCAGGCTTCATTAACTCAGCCACAACTGATTTACTGTTCTCAGTATTCCTGTTCAGAATCACAAATAAAAAAAAAAAAAAGAACAACCCACCAAAAACATAGCTTTATTTATTCTTCCCAGTTTACTTGTTATTTCTACAGGACAGACCTCAATTAAAGTAAGTGTAACACCAACAAATTAAGCTTTTCACAATCATACACATAAACTGAACAACCCTCTCCTAATTTCCCATACAGCCTCAGAAACACATACTATGAAGAAGGGATAGGCAGAGAACTAATGCTTATTACTTCACATTGGTGTCTGAAAATGAGATATCTATATATGCCTTCAAATTGTGATGCAACACAGTATTTGTATGGCTGCACTCATAAGAAAAAAAATCTGAAAATTAATCCTGGTGGGAGATGGTTAAGATATTGGTTAAGCAGATGAATTTATTAATATGTTCCTCTTCCTTAATAGCTCTCAAGTAGGCAGGCAATTGTGTATCATTTATTTTGTATAAAAATAGTTTTTATATTAAAATGACAGTCCTATAAAAATATTGCAGCATCCTTGGAATACAAAGGCAGTCATATATCATAACTTCATCTCAGAATGCATACTGACCATGTTTTATTATGTGTTTTATTTCTAGGAAGCATATCCTACTGAGCATGTTGACACTGCAATGTAATACACATATATTAAGTAAACATGGGAAATTACTTTTCCTCAGACACAGGTGCACAGCTTCCAGTCACTTCAGTGACTACACAAGGGTAGACCTAGACCCCTGTTTTCAGCGTAAGTTCAAATGAAATATTAAAAGTTTACAAACGGGAAAGCAGATAGAAAAATGACACTGTTCTGCCTTAAACAGGAAGGAAAGGCTAGGATATACTTCTACTGTATGTGATGAGTTGTCAGTTCACTTGTAAGAAATACTTAATTATACAACTACCAGTTTAGCTAATTATAAATTAAGAATCTTAACTGATGATCTGGCATCCTTCTGCTATTTATAAATAAATATTATAATAATTTCATCATTAATGAAATGGTGGTAGTTTATAGCAGTCAAAGTATCATGGTATAATTATTGGCCCTGCCCTATACACTTATGGAATAATTAATTATCAGTTATTTCTGAGAATGTTACATTCCAGATTGTGTCTTCTGGATCTTAGGGGAAAAATACTAAAGAATCAGGTCACAATTCTGAAGTTTCATTCATTGGATTGAAATACACTGCTTTAATATGATATCATTTGCTAACTGGAGAAACTACCATGATTAAAAAGACAAAATGACACTTTATTTTAGCCCAGAAAATATTCCCTCAGGTACTGAAAAATGTAACTACAAAGTGTAGTAATACTACACTTTACAGTTAGCTAAATCACAGTCTCCATTTTGGCTTTGCCTGAAATCAAATCAGCTGCTACATTCTCATGTTTTAATATGTTCTGGTCATTAAGCCTTTCCTCAAAACCGCAATAAACAAAATCAACAACCTGCCCCCTCAAACCAAACAAAAAACTCCCCACAAACCAACTAACAACAACAGATTAAAATGTTGTGGCACTGACTGTCAGTGTTGAATTCCATACCAAGGAGAAGAGTTTTCATTCCATAGGTTTGTTTGCTTTTGTAACTGATGGCCCTTCCTCTTGTGTTAAAGCCTGGGTTTAACAAAATGACAACTTAAAAACCCTCCTTATTCACAGCTTGAGGTTGAAATGGAATCAAACCACAGCTGGAATGACTTTCTAAATTAGCAGGGGAACCTACTGTTGAAGTAAACTATTACCCTGCATGTGTTTGTGCATAGAGTCTTATTTCCTCATACCCACAACTGGGCTAGCTATCATTTACTCACCTCACAAAGCTGCCTCCTTCCTGTTCTTCTCAAAGAATTTAGTTAAAACAACAGAAAAATCAACAAAAAATCTTTTGTGCTTGAAAGCACTTTGCCACTTCAAATGCCTAAACAACATCACATCATTTAGAAAATAACAAAAGAAGTCTTGAATTGTTCAAGGAACACACAGTGGGCTACATTTTCAAAGGGGCTGTGCAAAAGCTCTGAACATCTCATGTCTAGTGGGTGCTTAACGTGGTATGAGTAGTTGTACGCAAAAGGCCAGGGCTGCAATCTCACCAACGAAACACACAGTGCAAATAGCATAGATCAGCCAGCTTGCAGGTCTGCTAGGCTCTTAACGCATATGCAAAGTCAAGAGGTTTTTATTGAATGCACATTCTGGGGAGACCAACAGATGTAACTACTTAGAAATGGGAAATCTAAGTCACAGAAAGGCACAACACCATAACAAGACCCTCAAATAGTTAACAACAGAGACAGAACATGTCCTTCCTGTTCTAACTTTCCTACCCTTGCACAGAAGAATGCTGAATTTTAATAGAAATTAACAGAAATTACCTAGTTATTGAGCTAACTTGCTTACAGGCATTAGCATTCACAAAGCAGCCTAGCATGCAGAGATATGCAGTGATTTCCCAGATGTCTCTTGATCATTTTAGCCATGATTTTAGTTCATACTGAAATCCACACACATCATCAGTAAATATGCCCCTTACAGAGATACTCCAGAGCTCAGGAACAATGAAGAAGGAAGGGCAAGAACAGCAAAGCTGCTCTGCAGCTATTGGGAGATGAAGGGAAAATATCACACACCATCAACTATGTATACCTATGGGCTACAGCCATTGCATAATTGCACCTTACAGCCCAAAGTCTCCATGCTGACAAAGTTTAAAATAAAAGAAGCTAAAAGCAGGAATTTCATAACAAAACAAAGAGCACATACAGAGCCCAGAGGACTGGTAAAGTTGCAGCAACAGCAAACATAAAGCCACACTTCAAGGTATGGCCACCCATTTCTACACAGCCCTGAGGGTAGGAGCTGCATGCCCTTTCCCACCTCCCTGCCCACGGCTGTGTCCATGCAAAGCATAGGCCCACTATGAGGGACAGCATATAGATGCTCTCTGTGGTCGACTCTGTACTATTTTCAAGCTGAGCTCCTGGAGCTGCTAAGGTGATACCTGCTGCCCGTGAAATATGATACATGAGTCCATGAGCAGCCAGTGACACTGCCTGTTACCTACAGTATGGCATAGCTTGTAGGGAATCCAGGTGTTAGTTTTGGTAGTAAATCTCAAAGTCAGGCAGATGTTACTGTGCTTCCAATACCACAGTGTGTGTTTTTAATAATTTAGAGGTGGATTTTTCAGAGGTTAACCTTCTTACTAACAACCCGGATTTCCTTTCTATGAATTATAGCAAATGACACAATGTCAAAAGATGCATAAAAGAGATACAAGACCAAGGCTTTGGTTTTCTTTTTTCACCCCTAAACCCCTACCCACCAAAATCCCAGATTAATTCATAACATGTCCCTTTTTAAAGCAGTTCCATACCTGAAACTGATTGTCTTGGCAAACGATTTACCTTAGGATCAGAGATCAGTGGGCCGAGACAGGATGGCTGCTGCAGGTTAATGTAGAAGCAGCAAGGACCAGAGCTGCTCCTGCCCAAGGAAACTAACCTTGATGAGGAGAGAAGGCAGCGGTATTTATGTTGTGAAAGGCTGAGGCTACTGAAGCTGTGATGGACAAGAGATGTAGGTCTCTCTGGCCAAGAGGGGTCACACCGTGACTACATGACTACAGCAGTTAAATGGACATGTGTACACAGATCATGGGTGGCATGGACTGCCTGTGCTGGCTTTTGTGCTCAGAAACATGCTTCTCAGTCACTCTGATGTGAAAGTGGTGACTTGTAATAACACCAAACTTCTTCTGTCTCTCCAGACTTTCTGTTTCAACTTCTATGAAGCACTCCAATGAGCACTTTAAGTACAGTCCCCTGATACATGTTCCATCTGCATAATTGGTGCAATACAACTTTCAAAACTACTTTCCTGATCGGACTTCATAGAGTGAGAAAGCTGAGTTTGCAAAGGGGTGTTAGACTTAATGGCCAGGAAAACCTGAAAACTATATTTTTAAATAGGAGTATGACTTTATATGTTGTAATATTATATTGAGTTTGTTGTAATATTATAAAAAAAGTACACAAATCAAAACAATCAGTTTGGGGAAAGTTTCAGATCCAGTATACATTGGGGAGGGAAGGTCACCATGGTGTTTGTGTTTTGGTTTCTTTATTTTTTTTTGGTATTCTATAATTCAGTAGAATCAATCTTCACTTAAAATAAAAGGTACGTACTACTGCAATGTCGTACTGCTTTTGGGGGGCCTATTTTTACAGCAGAGTGCTACATGGCATGAGTAAGCCTGCCTGGCATGTTTTATCTTATATCTGAAAGTACCTGCTATGTTTTGGGTTCTACATCACTACACCGATTTTAATATTCATAGCTTGCTAGCTTTGCTCCCTAACCTAAGTCTCCCCCCCCCCATTATTTCTGTTTATCTCCTCATTCTGTTTTCCAGCCTCTTTCCCTTGCACCTCCCTCCTCTTGTTCTTTTCCATCTATTGCAGCCCTTGAATCACACCCCTGTTGCCAGACAGTTTGTTCTCTGCAGTGCTGAATGGACACTTCAGAAGGCAGCGTGTCTCCTTTCAGGAAGAGACTGCTTATTTCACACACAGAGAGTAGCATCAATTCAGCACAATGGGAGAAATTACAGAACACAGCCTGGAGGGGAGGTCGATGAGGCAGAACACTGTTCTGGAGCATTCTAGCTTCATTTAACCTCTTAATAAAAGTAGGTTAGAGCATCCTGATATTAAGGACTGTGTGGGAAAAAAAAGGTAAAAAAAGGAAAAGAAAGAGAAGCAGGGAGAGAAGGAGGGTTGGACAGAGGAGGAGTAGGGAGGCCTCATCTAGGAAATGCCCTTGCAGATAATGCACATAGAAAGCCTTCCTGAAGTGTCGTGTGTAGCATTATTATATCATGCTCAGCTCAGCAGTTTGCAAGTGCGCTTTTCTTTTTGTGTGAGTGTATACTGATAACAAGGGGAAAAACCAGACCATCGAGACAAGGTAGGTTTTACCTCTGAGTTATGATGGATAGCTGTGATCCAATAAAGACATTTGAGTGGGATTTCATAATACATTATTTGTTTTAATCAGGCACTATAAAGCAGCAACAGGACTTATACACTTCACAGCCACTTTGCATTATTGAATGCTCACAGTAGGCTAAAAGAGCACTTACAGCTCATCAAATTAAGCAAAAATGTACGAATTAAGTATCATCAAGCCCACAAGCCAATGCATTTACAGGGAGTGAAGAAGGGGAAAAAGAAAAGAATTAAAGGATGAGGCATTAAAATGTACTTTATAGTATGCTCTTAAGAAATTACATTAATGACTGAAGAAAATAATTAACAAAGAGCTCAGTCCATCCCTTGTACCAAGCTAAGACTTATTTCTATACCTCTCCCTGGTCAACGATCCATCTTCCCTGGTCATTGATTATTGCAGTAGAGCATTCTTTATTGTCTTCCACATATGCTGCAGCTTATATAGCATGTCTGTCATGTGATGAAGCTTACAGCTACAGTGTGGATACCAAGCTCAGTATCTCACACTCAGAGCCTGTTTTGCAAGGTATCATGTGGACCAGAGACACTGTTACATCATGAGCCAAAATCACAGCCTTCTGAATGCAGAGCAGCTTTCCTGTCACATAAAAGCCTCATCCAGGTTTAATGATCCCAGGAATTACATTTCTCCTCCCTCTCTCTCAGCTACCACTGAGGGTAGCTAAATGGAGACTCTCAGCTTGCTTCTTGGCACTGTGAGTTTGCTAGTAACTCAAACACTATTCCTTTCCTTTGTTGCTGGGTCTTGAACACCCATCATAAATCAACAATGGATTTTTTTTTTCCCATGATGACTCCCAGGCAAGATTTCAATCCACTCAGGATTGTTTAGGCTCCCACTAAGACTGGAGACTTAAGACAGGCTGAAGGTATCCTTGGTAGGAACTGGAGGCAGAAGATGCCTGCCCATTTCAGAAAGGGATGCAAATCAGTGCTTCAAAGGCATACATAGGGTGAGAAGGGGGCAGATCACCATTGTGATGCGTAATCAGAAAGGAGGGAAGGAACAGCTGGGAACAGACAGGTGAAGTAAAAAATGCAACTTTTTTTCCCCTTCCATATACAATGCCTAAGACTGTATCATTTATGTTGGGCCTCTTATTGTTGTGATAGGTTACAGGAATTGCCACAAAGTACAGACAAAATTGATATTTAATAAAGCCCTGGAGGGAAGAGGAGCCCAAGAAAGCTGGTTAATATTCAAGGATAACCTCCTCCAAGCTCAGGAGTGATGAATCCCAGCAAAGAGGAATTCAGGCAAGAAGACCAGAAGGCCTGAATGGATGAACAAGGAGTTCCCAGACAAACTCCAGCATAAAAAGGAGTCCTACAGAGGGTGGAAACAAGAGCATGTAGCCTGGGAGGAATATAGAGAAATAGTAAGAGCAGCCAGGGATCAGATTAGGAAACTTGAAGCCCTGCTAGAATTCAATCTGGGCAAAGATATTAAGGTCATCAAGAAAAACTTTTATAGGTACATTGGGGATAAAGGGAGACAAGGGAAAAAATGGAAAGGAAATGGGAGACATGATCACCTAGGACATGGAGAAGGCCAAGGTCCAAAAGACTTCTTCTTGCCTTGGTCTTCACTGGCAAGAGCTCTGGTAATGCATTTCTAGCAAGGGTTTCAAAGAAACAATTAAATATGGTTGTCCTCAAAAAACAATAATATTATTCCAAATGTATGTGAACATAAGACCTAAGGCATTAATCAGTCTGACAAATCCCACTGAAGACTCTCCAGATCAAAGAGAGGTTTTGTTTCTAAAAGAAACTGAAACAACTGAGAATTAAGAAAAAAAATGGGAACACTAACAATCAACTTTGTCAAGTGTGTTTTAAATATGTAACCCACAATATAATGAACAGTTTATCGTTTTTTTTTTGCCAATTTCTTTAAAATTCTTTTTTTTTCTGTGTGCATCACTCATTTCTGCTCATCTTTCTGTAGTATTCTGTAGTATTCTTACAGCTAAGGCATTTGATCAAGCTATTGAAGTCAAATTAAGATAAAGAGGGTAACCAGTTAGAATAGAAAAAAAATTCCTTTCTTATTTCCTACTAAAGCATTGGGTAGACACTCCATATTGCAGTGGAACAGCTGGAATGAGAAGATTTCAAATTTACATTCCAAGGAATAATCCTTTAATGACTGAACTGAATTTAAGAAGGACCATGCAGCAGATACTGCAAATTAGAAATTGTGCTAGAAGTAAATATTCATGATGTGCATTGTCTCTTTAATCATCTTAATTTTAAATAACACAGAGTGGCAGTACCATAAATGTGTCAAATACGGAAGTGTTATTTCTGGTGCTATCTCAGTGTAAGGTGTTGGTTGGTCTTTCTCCTCCTTCTGTGCTAGGATAAGAGACAAGCAAGTTGCTTAGGTCTGTGGATGTCTAGCATTCATATATTTTCACCAAGACATATATGCCTATGCTCATGTGCACATACATTTATACAAATATATATACACACACACATATAGCTAGTGGCTATGGCTTACAGTCTGTGGTGCCATCTGGTGGAAAGAAGTCAGCAGCAGTTTCACTGTGAGTTAAAAAATACAAGTGCAGGTACCCCTAAAAAAAAAAAAAGAAGGAAGGAAGGAAGGAAGGAAGGAAGGAAGGAAGGAAGGAAGGAAGGAAGGAAGGAAGGAAGGAAGGAAGGAAGGAAGGAAGGAAGGAAGGAAGGATGGAAGGAAGGAAGGAAGGAAGGAAGGAAGGAAGGAAGGAAGGAAGGAAGGAAGGAAGGAAGGAAGGAAGGAAGGAAGGAAGGAAGGAAGGAAGGAAGGAAGGAAGGAAGGAAGGAAGGAAGGAAGGAAGGAAGGAAGGAAGGAAGGAAGGAAGGAAGGAAGGAAGGAAGGAAGGAAGGAAGGAAGGAAGGAAGGAAGGAAGGAAGGAAGGAAGGAAGGAAGGAAGGAAGGAAGGAAGGAAGGAAGGAAGGAAGGAAGGAAGGAAGGAAACCCCCAAAGAAGGGAGGTCTGACCCGTATGATTTATAGAAGTGGCAGTGTTCATCAAAAACTGATCCGTTCCAGTCTGTCTCAAAACCTGAAGCTTCTTACTTTGACTGTCCCCAAGACTGCCATGCTCATTCATATGGATCAGCTGTCGCTGATGAGCTTTTAAAACCACAAGAAGCTTAAATGGGTTGTGGAAATATGTAACGACTCCCTGACATTTCTAACTGTTCCCCATCCCTGATTCTGTCTGAGGGCTGGAGTCTTGTAGATTTACTGGAACAGCAAACATCTTCAGTGTCTTCAATGTCTGCAGCTCATAGTGAACCTTTTAACAGTGGGCAAGTATTTACATGAATCCAAGCTCAACTGGTTTTTTTTTTTCTCTGATGCCCCATCAACTTCATCTGGCAGGAGCTGTCTCAATTCCTCTTAGTAGATGCACTCGGGATAGAAATGGGCTTTCGAACAATAATAAGGAATCATTTATTTTAAAGATTACTTGGGAATAATGTTTGCCATATGGGCACACAAATGCAGTCTTCATGTCTTATTTGAACGATTTGGGTTGGATTTCTCAGAATTCTCTTTAGTTTTTAAAGAAAAATATAAGCATAAATGGACTGGTTATTTTCTAAGAGAAAGCTTTTATCTTCAAAGACGGCACTTGCATCAGAACAGACTGAGTTCTGAGGGAGTCTGCCCAATAAAAGTAAGGTCTAATTCTTCACTGGACTATACAAAATTCAGTCATTTGGGAGTATTCTTTTATACAGAGTTATTATATACCTGTAACTGTGTATTTACTGTTACATTGAGGTCTAAGGGTCAGGCATAACATAGCTAAGGCTTCTGTGGCAGAAATAAAGGCAGCACAGCCAGAGCACTGTAAAGAAACAAAAATAAAGCTGAAATGTTCATCAATAAGAGTGGTGACACCATATCTTGTTTGTATTCTTTTAAAGGTAGTTTGACCTATTTCAGCTTTCTTATTTTCAGATTAAGATTCTGAAATGAACCAATTAATTAAATATTGATCAGGGATGCTCCAAAAAAGGCTGGAAAGGTTGTCAAAGGTTCTGTGTTTCACAAAGAAAATACTCTGGAAAGCAGAGACTGTAAGTACATAGGTGAACAAGCACAGATACATGTCCATATACATGTCCATATACCATCTGATAATTAGTTTCTGAAGTGGAGACAAATGTGTCTGCTACTCCTTCCTTCTTATTCCCTTCCCAGGCTCTCTTGACCCTTTGCCCATTCAACCGTTGTCTATCACTTCCCCACTTCTTTCTCAGGTTCTCACAAGGCTCCCTTAACCTACCTGACAGTCATCATACCCTCTCAAAAAGGAGATGGAAAGACAGTGGGGAAGAAATGTGCTATGACTAAATAATAATCTCATCCCTGCTAAGGTAACATCCTAGCCAATGGAGTTTTTCTTGATAAGATTTTAGGACTTGAATTGCTGTTAAGCAATCTTTATAGCTGGCAAATTAAATTTATTGCTTGCCCCCCAAAACTCAGCATTGTAAAAAAGGAGTTAACATGTATGACTGCTGTTTCTGCCATTGCCTTATTTCTGCAATTCTTGCTTTTAGCTCTTCTGTCCCTTTGTTTCTCATTGTTTATATTATGTTGTCTGAATCACAAGCTGCTACTTGTATCCAGTGAACTCAGCAGAAGAATTCTTATTGACTTTCCTGGGTATAGAATTGGATTTACTGTCCATTGCTCCAATCTGTTAGATTACTTTCCTCCTGCTATTTCTTTCCTTTATGTAAATAAACAATGAATATAGGGAAGTTGTGCTTATTGGCTAATGTAGCTGTTAGTAGAATGGAAACTAAACAAAAGCAGTAACTATTTTGGGGAACAATTTTTGTACATCTATAACAAAATCATCCATAGTTTTGACTGACTGGAGTTGTTAAAAAACAAACTTTCATTTACCACACAAGTGAAGCCTTTTCCAATAATTGAAGTTCCCTCTTTCTGCGTTCCTGTAACTGAAATTCTCCCCTCACCCCATCAGCCATCAAATCCATTGGGAGAAAATTATATTCTTTTCTCCCAGTTTTTCCTAGCCAAACTCCTTGTTTTCTGTAAGACAAAAAATAATTACTGAGAGACCTGAAGGGATTAATTTATAGGACAGTTCAGCAAGTCCAGTAGTGAATGCCCGGAAGACCCTGTGATGTCCATTGTTACTATGATTAATGACTCTTATAATTGATGCAGAACCATAAAAACCCCTGTAACTGGATGTAGAAGTGAAAAAGTACAAAATGCAAACCAAGTCACATATGGGTACTGGTTTAGACAACAGGGAAGGAAGGAATGGGATCAGAAGTGTTTCAAAGATGAGGCAAGAGGGGATATATGGTAGCTTTTTCCCACAGTACCTCAAAATCACAATACCTTTCATGACTATATGCATCACACTTCTGAAATCACCTCTGCCTTTCCTGTGTCCTTGTACTATATTTGAAGACATAATCTAGACTCCTCCATGCTTGATTCTTCTGGACTGCTTTTGCTCCCTCTATGGCTGAATTCTGTCAGGTTTCCTATTACGTGTAGCAATCAGCACAGGAACTCCTTCAGCTGGCACCTCTCACCCATTGCTTCTGGCTTCGTTCTTAACACACCTCATAGGTATTTCCATTGCTTTTTCTGAGCCTTAATTACTGAAAATGTGCCTGGGCAGTATCAACTGACACTAAAATGATTTCCTCTTTAATGTCAATTGAAAAATTAGTTCCGTTTCTTGCTCCAAACATCACTTTCATGTCAGTTATTTCATAAGCCCAGGAGAGGTTTACCACAGCAGCCAGCTGCCATGGATGGAATTGTGCCTTGTTGGACCAAGCTCTGCTAGCACACACTCAGCTGTTACTAGCATTCTGTGTTTTGAGTGCTCAGTACATATAGTAACACCAAGTACTTTGAATAGGTCTGCATTTGGTGGGAAGTGGAGACATTGCTGCAGGGCACTACTGTGCAGATAAAAGGAGTAATGAAGTCTATTGCAAGGAAAGGGGGATCGGATGCTTCTTAAGTAAAGCTATGAGAGAGGACCAAGAAGTTTATAGTTGCTCATTATGGTGAAAAGACTCCCTTGCTTAGGTCTTTCTCTGACCTCAGCACAGAGATAATTTTTCAAGTCTAGAGACTTGAACTTGCATACTTCTCCATAGACCACATCTCTCTGCTGTATCTATTGCACCAAATGGCACCTGCAATTATTAAAAACGAGGGAAAGAAAGGCACAAATTTACACTGGCATGCAGTGAGGCAGATCAAATGTACAAGCACATTTTACACTGAAAAGTCTTGCAGGAAGAAAGAAACAGGTTGTTGGCTGTGCAGTTTGCTTTTAAAACATTCAAGTTCTGAGGATGGCTTATGGTTTAAAGAAGATTGAAGACAATGTTACATATTCCTATCACATAAAATTACCATGGGTCTGTTTATATACATGAATATACATTGATATCCACAACACACTGCCTTTCTTAAATGGCATTCTATAAACAGGCAGAGGCAAGCGGAACTTTGCAGAGGATTGAAGGCACCCATCTTTCTCACCTGTAGTCAGTACTTTAGTCTGACAAACTTATTACACAAGTGTGAATCTTGAAGTGTATAATTCTTTTTTAGTTCTTATTTTTTAATTTAAGAAGTAATTAGTTTCAGTCATTCAGTTTATAGTTTGGTTTTGTTTGTTTGGTTGGGTTTTTTTAAAGCCTTATTATTTTAAATTCAGTTACCTCTATGTTGTCTTTCTTGGAAAAGTAAATCAACAGCCTAGAATATGAATGATACCGAGGAAGTCAAGAGAAACAAGTCTGAAATACTCAGGACTACGGTAGTCTCTCTCATTGCAGTTCTACTAATGTCTATAGTCAGGTGTAGCTGTGCTGATGAAACGGCTGCGTGTGTTGGGGTGGGGGAGCACGTAATGAGTAGTTCAGGGAGGA
This sequence comes from Melopsittacus undulatus, assembly GCF_012275295.1. Classification (NCBI taxonomy): domain Eukaryota; kingdom Metazoa; phylum Chordata; class Aves; order Psittaciformes; family Psittaculidae; genus Melopsittacus; species Melopsittacus undulatus. The sequence goes on from NC_047527.1 coordinate 132,095,725, forward strand.
AAAGAACAGGGACTTTATTTTGTAAATAATTTCTTTTGGATCATTCTAGATATCACTACTGGGAAAAGCAATCCTGCTATAAAATTATGTTTTCACATAACACCTCATGCTGATAAAGTGAACGCTTGTCTGTGCCACAGTGAGGAGACAATTTTCTGTGCCAGGTGTTACGCTATCTGACATTCAAGTTTCCTTGTTCCCTCACAGCCTTTGTGCACCTCAGTCACCTGTCCTGCTTTGGTTCTTTCCCTTTTATCTGTGCATAGAATTAATCAAAGTTGTTTGTTAATTCATTCACCAGAGCAGCTCATGCTTGCATTATCTCTACCTTCTTAAACTGTAGCTATCTCCAAGGAAAGGCAAAAAAGGGCAGAGCCTCACCAGGCTGTGAAGTCTCTTCCAGGATAGGGAAGGTAATTTCTTGCCTCTTCTTCTGGGGAAGTTTGTTGATTTTTGCCCCGTTTTGTGCAATTACCTATAGCCTTTAATACTCCTACTCAGCAGATGAACTGCTAATCTCAGCTAAGCAGTTTATCTTACCAGAGTGAAATATAATGCACAAATCCCTATTTTTAAAGAGATTTTTTCCAAGTTGAATAAATAATAATATGCTTTGGGAATAAATAAGTAAAGAAGTCCCAGTAGAGAACCCAGTGTGGTTATAGCTTGGTGTTCATGCTTTGGGTACTATTTGAAGGTTTCTCCTAGGTGCTGTGTAGACAAGTAATGGAAATCACCTCAGAAAGTTCACACTGCATGCTGGACTGGGCACGATGTGTGGATGACAGATAAATGAGCTGGAAGTAGATTGGTAGAAGAAGGAAGTTAAAATAAACTAGAATTTAGCTGAAAAGCAGAGATGTTGCTTTTGCAATTACATGATCCTGGGTCACCACAGCTGGAGGAAGTTTCTGACACCTTTTTGTTGTTTTTTTGGTGAAAAGTGAGGACTTGTTCTCTCATACTTTCTGTCACCAGGAGCTGGCTATGAACGCTGAAACATATTACAGCAATTAACATGTTTCATGCAGCCAGGGCTGGGCTGGCAAATGGAAGAACTATTGCTGCAACCCAGGGAAGTCCTTGATGCAGAATGATGCATTCTTTGTCTAGGGGCCCCTTGCACCTCTGCGCGGGGGCAGGTTCCTCATTAGGATCACAGGCACTGTTGCTGGTGTGCAGTGAGCAACAAAAGGGTCATTCCAAGGAAAAGCAAGGAGAAAATATCATTTGCAGAAAACACCTCCAACATAACCCCCACCTGTAATGCAGAAGTAAGACAAAAGAAGAGGCAGATTTATGGCTAGCTCACTGGACAAGTCCATAAAGATAAAAGGTTCCCATCTAGGTTATGTTTAGGTGAAAGCTTCTTCTGCGAAGACAATTCAGTTGTCTTGGGTAGTAGACTGCCAGCCGTGTCTCAGTCATTGCTATAGACAACATTCCTCACCAGTCAGAGCAAGCTCAAAGCTTTAGCAGCATTTAAAAGTCCGTCAGGACTCAAACATATGGCATTTTGGATTGAAGAAATATCTCATCCAAGGTTTATGGGGCTGCTCAAGGGTGAATCCTACATCTCAAGATGATTTTGGTGGCAGAACCTTCATCACCTGAAACTAGTGGGTAACTTTTGCTAAACAGCAGTAGATGTTTCTTCTGAGCATATTTTCTTCTGGAAAAAAAGAGAACTGGCTATTCTCCAAGAACTGTCATCTGCAAACAGCTGTTTACATCCCTAAGCCCTCAGTACAATCAACATGTGAAAAGGGAAATGGATTTTGGACAGCAGTCTTCAAACTTTGTGCTATAGCCAGCTATTACTGTGAAAAGTAACCAGCAACACTGAAGCCCACTGTAGTCAGCTTTTTCTGAGGGTCTAGCAGAAATACAAATCACTTAATGGATTAAGCGGATCATTTTCTGTTTTGCCTCATAAGCCTAGCAGAACATGTCTGTAGGATACCCAGGTGAGACTGGGGCCTCTGTGTATTACTTGAAAAAACATTTATTTCTTGATTTGGAAGCATGCATGGGACATCCCTGGCAGTGTTCAAGGCCAGGCTGGACAGAGCCTTGAGAGACATGGTCTTGTAGTGTGAGGTGTCCCTGCCTATGGGAGGGGGGCATTAGAACTGGATGATCTTAAGGTCCTTTCCAACCCAAACCATTCTGTGATTCTGTAAGAGTGAGGAGACACAGTTGAGAAACAGAGGAGACTGCAAAAATGAATCATTCTTTCTTTTCCTTTTTTTTTTTGAAGTATGTGGTAACTTTCTGTCCTTTTCCAAGACTCATCTCTACAGCAAGAAAGCCACTGTCAGGGTGATTGTTAAGAAAACTGTTCCCTGCTGGAACTTACAGCACAAACGGAGAAACGAAGCACTGGATCAAATCCCTGCTTCTCCTGATAGCTTATTCAGATCTGTTCACTGTGCAGTGGACATTAAGGCTTTTTGAGTGTTTGAGTGACTCTGAACAGGAAGATACGCATACGTTCACCTATGCCAAAGGCCACATACTGCACCTGAGAACACACATACACAATTCTGACTGTGTTGGCTGTGTTGCTTTACTTTTATTTCTTTCTTTTCTCTGGCTAATGATTTCTGTGCCCTGATGTCAGCTGATGAGATCTGTCTGGTCCTGTTTCAGCCTCCTACTCTATTCTAAGAAGGAATTCAGTGGTGGCCAACTACCACCTTTATATATCACCAAGATTAACTAGAAAATAATCATATCACATGTGGAAACTCAGAGCTGTGTTCCACTAGAGAGTATTTCACAGGAGATTGGCAGTGAGAAGTTGCTCTGAGGAAGAGAGCATCCTAGTGGGCTGCTGTGTGGTATAGCACAACTGTTAGTAAGAAAGAAATGATCTGTGAGTGAAAACCAAAGGATTAGATCCCACACAAATGATGTTCAAGGAGCTTACACAATTTTCAGTTGGCTGTGTATCAACAGCTGAATTTCACACAAGATAGAGAATATATTGACCGGTAACAAATGGTGACATAAGTCAAATAAGAGGTGTAAGTCATGCCTTCTATCTTTTTTCAGCAGTATTTCAAAGTACTTCTATTTTTCATCAGTACTTCAATGCAGCAGAGCTTAGGGCCTCAGCTTGCCACACTATAAACATAAGCCTCTTCAACTTTAAAAAATCAGCTACATCATTTTAACTAGATAATCTTTCAACTTCTCCATTTAAACTGGTGCACGTACCCAGTAGCTTATTTAGTCATTACTTACGTCCCTTTAAATAAGTTCAGTGATATACTAGTGCAAAGCAAGCTGATCGAAGTGAGCATGCCTTAGGCAGATGTTTATACGTACACATTTGCAAAGGATGTGGTTTGGTCCCAGCATCTTTCCCCCGAAGTGGAATTTTATTTCAGGAACTTTGTAACACTGGTAAACAAACCTTGCTGACCATGTCTGTGTTTCTCCGAACTGAGAGGCTCTGGGAGGGCTCCCATGGAGAGCTGCCTGTCTCCCATCAACATGACTGCCTTGCATGCAGCAGTGGCAGCACGCTCCCTGCTAGGCAGGCTTGCCAGTTGCCAGATAAAATCACCCCCTGTTGCGTGCATCCTCAGGACCACTTCTGTTACTCATTAATTACTACTATAGCTTGTGCTCTGCTAAGTTAAATGGAGATTTTTGCATAGCATACAGTGTTCTCCTGAGAACCAGACTGACAAGACCCCATGGCATAGAGAAGGGCTGCAACAAGTTTGCCAGCAACCAGGCACACACATTTGTGTCTTGGTTTGTTTGCCACTTTCAGTAGCTTCTGCTGCAGTCCTGTCCCCCACCCGTTGCTTCTATGTTTGCTGATCATTACTGGCACATTGAGACCTTGCTTTTCATCTGCAGTCACCACTCACCTAAAATGATACAAATAAAATGTATTTAAACTTGCTAAGTGTGGAATTATCCTCATTCTACAGCAGCTGTTTTGTTGTTGTTTCCCTCCCAACCACCCCCACAACCCCAAAATCTCAGGAAGTGACAATCAGAGCACATAGCTTTCTCCAGTTGAAGTCATAGACTGGTTTGTGTTGGAAACGATCTTAAGGCTCACTCAGTTCCAACACTTCTGCCACAAGCAGGGCCACCTTCCACTAGACAAGGTTGCTCCAATCCCTGTCCAACCCTGTGCCAGCACCTCACCAGCCTCACATTAAAGAATATTTTTCCCTTATATCTAATCTAAATCCAGATGCATAGTACTGATAAGCACGACTCTGGACCAAGAGGAGGAGAGGAGAAAGCCTTCTTACCTGCACTTCTGTGGAAGATGATGCAACCCCCCCTTAGGCTGGTTCCATATTGCAGCCAGCCAGCCAAACTGACAGACGATAAAACCACAGTTGTTAGTGATATTGTTAGTAGAATTTGAAGTGGGATTATCTTGGAAATAGAGCAATCCTGGAAGTGACAAAGCTGAACCTGATGCCAGAGCATCAGCTATAAACTACCTTGCTACTGCCTGTGTTGGTTGGACAAAGCATCCAACTTTTTGCTGCTCTCCCACTCAGCTACTACTCAAAGTGCCAGGCAGGCTGCAGCTTCAGCCTCCTGCCATCCTCCTTCTCTCACCATCATCACAGCCAGCAGCAACGGACATTTCAGCAATGTGCAGTTGATAAAAACCCTCATACCCACTTCCTCCTCCCATTCCTCCATCTTCTAAAGATTTCTTGGACTTTCCTGATTAGATTGATGGAGTGAGAAGCTCACCAATAGACATTTCACTAGGCAGAAAGAATGAAAAGGGAAGTGGTGCAAGCAATCCCACAAAACATGTTTAGTGCTGAAGGGGACTGCCATATTACTGATAAGTAAAAGCAAGGAGTCAGTGAGTTCCAGCATGTGAATAAAGCTCCTTGGCTGGGAAAGAGAGTTTCTGGACACTTTCAGCACACCCTTGCCCTCATCACAGAAACAGCCCTCATGGGAAGAAATGCACATGGCAACAGAAATGACTGAAGCAGCCATGGGGAAGTGTGCCAAATAGCTTTCTTGTTCCCAGGGAGATGTGGCCAAGGAGGCAATTTACCTTCCAGTTCACTTTCAAGATGAGGTACAGTTCACACTACCACTGCTTAGGCTGTTCTTGTTCCATAAATAAAGATTTTCTGTCTTCCATGTAGCAACTTTTGCCCTGAAGTCACTCTTTAAAATAAGCCTCAGAAACAGAGGCAATATTGTTCTAGCACGTGCACAGCTGAGAGCCTGGACAGCAGATATCTCTTACTATTAAACACTCAGTTCTGGAGTGAGGAAAAGCCTTCTCCTGTATTTCACCTCCTACAGTGTGGGTGGTTGTGCTGCTGATAGGGCCAGAGAGCTGTCCTGTCTCTCCAATGCTTTCCTTCTACTTGGTGAAGATGCAGAGGAGGCACACTTCGCTGCAAAGCCTTTCTACTTCCTCTGTGCTCAGCACAAGAACCACGGCCTTGGGAAGCCTCTGTAGGAAGGTGCCACAAGAACAGAGTCACCCAGCTCTTTTCTTTATTTTTTTATTGAAAGCTTCATCAAAGAAAACAGAAGTTTAAACCTAACATCCACTGATCTACAGAAAGCCCCAGGAGTGGGAAAATGGCAGCTATTTAGGATTGTGGTACAAATGGAAAACATCAAAAAAAAAATCATAGCAGTACAGATCTTTCAAAGACATTCTGAGACATCAGCACACAGATGCCCATATAAATAAGATTCATAATTTAATGTACCACAGAGGTTCTGCATTCTACATTTTGGCTACAGTGAGGTCTGTAAGGGTTTTAAAGAACCTCTGACCCATTTGTGTGATGCATGTTTTCTTGATAGGAAGTTCATCTGCTTTCAAAGTTGCTTTGATTGTTCTTATCTGTTCATTCTCCTTTAAAAAGGAAAACAATTAAAAATTCCTGTATGAATTCTGTACGCTTCCTGGCTTTACATCAAATTATTTTGCCTCCATAAGATAGCAGAATTTTCTTCCACTCTGGAATACAGCATATTTAATAACACTTCAGTTACATAAAGATCATGTTCTCTTCTCTAGGCTGTATTTTTTGGGCTTTTAAAAATATAACTGACTGTAAATTTCACCAAATTCATAAAATTATTATCCAAGAGAAAGACACTTAAAGGCATAAAATTAATGTTGGCCAGACACTTTCTTAAGGACAACAGATCCAGATCTTGGAAGGTGCTTATACCCTGCAGGCTTTGGCCCTACAAGGAAAAATGGATTTGTGAACCTGTCAAAGGCTGACATTTTTCATTTCATTACACATTTTTATTAAGGTGAAAGAACTCAGCTGTCACTGTTGGGGAATTAACAGCTGAATTGAACAACTGACATAAACACAATAATTTCTCTCATCATGGAAAGCTAAACCAACGCTGGGATTTTTTTTTTCTTTTTTAACTTTTCTCTCATATTTTTCTGTTTAATTTTAAAAAAGAGCATGTAAATGAAGGAGAGAAGACAAGGTCTCTTCTGCCTGCTTCGAGGCACAAAGGTGAATAAAACTCTGGGTACAAACAGCACTCTAGTCTATTTAGGTGATGGAAGCAATTTAGAAAAAGTTGTTGCTCTTTCTGAGGGAAAAATAACTCTCCTTACACTGCATCTTTGCTGCTTGCTGAGATCCTAGAAATCTGCTCAACAGAGGGAGAGAAGTCTGCTGCTCACTCAGCCCTCCTGAGAAAGTGTGCGTGCATGTTTGTGTGTATGCGTATTAGAAATGAAAGGTACCTTTGTTACTAGAGTCAACTGTCATTAAACAGAAAAGATTAAAACACCAAATGTCAGCATCTTTGTTGTTTTCTATTTTGCATTTCCATCACACCATGACCATTTTCTTAGTTCATGTGGGCTACTGAGAATGACCAGGAAAATCCCTTACCCTCCGGCACTTCTTTTCTATCCGGACCAATTTCATGTCAAATAAAGTTTTGAAAGGAAATGTTGACCATGTGTGTATCAAACATTACTATCTTCAACTACCACATTTGGTCTCATCACTACAAATGGATTGATTCATTACTTTAAGCACATTATCACTTTTTAGCATGACTCTTGCTATAGGTGGAGTTCAGCCTAAACCTGTTTTGCTCATGTCAACCTCAGCATTAAAATGAAGTGGCATGAGGAGCACCATCAAGCTTAAAGTCATGAAGCATGACAATTTGTTAAACACTTAGTATCAGTCTTATCCTTCAGTACCATAAACAACATAATATAGATCCAAATACTATGACATATTAAAAATAAACTTTATTACAATGCAGGCTTCCTCAAATTTGCTGAGTTTTGGTACACATACATACATAAATAAACCCCTTCGTTTGATTTTTACTTGAGTAAAAATCCATTTGAATGCTTCAGCCCATTGCCCATTGAAAGTTTAAGCCCTCACTTCTCTAATCACCAGCCTTTATCTTCCACAGTTGGGCATGCATTCATAGCAGATGATACAATGTGATGCAATTGCTCTCAGATATGCCTCATTCTGCATTACAGTGCATTTCTTGACCAACACAACCAAGGCAGTCTCTTGGTAAAAAGAACTATACAAGTAAGCACAAGCTAAGGACATTTCAAGAGGCTGTTTCACTGGAAGGCAGTAAGAGGACATTCACAATTTGAGGCCTGACTGTCACAGGTGAAAAGTGCTTAAAAAACCAGCAGTAGAGCCAGATAGGAAGGAGAGTCCCTCAGCAACCTCACTGGGAACAGACTTCTCAGTGCCCTGATCTACACTCGAGTCAGCATCTGCAAATACAACACTCTCTTCAGTTCCACTATATCTTTTTTTTCCCTCAATGTTAAGTGACGAGCCCAGGTATACAGAATTTTCTAGCCATAATTCATCATTTTATGACACCCCTTCTGTATTCATCTTTTCAGGTAAAACCAAAAATACCAAACCTGAACATCCAGATTTTACTATTTACAAGTATTCAGGTGTGATGGAAAGTACATACGCAGTTCAGCTTATGGATTTAATGTTACTTCTAGACCTCTGGGCCAGGCACCATTGCCTTAGACTTCTACAGTTGTTTCTGCAACCTTTCAGGAACCCTCCTGATATTAAAGCTAAATTGGTAAGACAGACAGATATTGACTTTACAAATTCAGGTCTCCCCCCCAAAAAAAAAGGAAAACAAGAAAGGAAAACAGAAATTCAAACAGTTAATAATAATAATAATAATAAAATCTTCCAAAAAATCTTATTAGCCAGAACACAAAGAAAACCAGTTTCAGATTTCAGAGGCCACCAAGTATTCCTGCCCTACAACATCCATGCAGCAAATGTGTTGCTTTTCCACTGTTCTCTTTTACCTCATCTTATTTTACAAATAAGTTACCACTTTCAGATCATTTTGTATGTTCCAAATAAGCTTTTTTCTTACCTTATAATCTATGTCTGTTTATATTCAAGGTCCACATTATTTACAATTCAAGGAATTTCAAGTACCAGCTCACTGTTTTTTTTTGGGATCAGTAACATGATCAGCTGTATTTAAGGGATCCATTTTCTTTCCTTCTCTTCTTCCTCTACTTCTTTGCTTTGTTTCTTTTTATTTCAAACACTATTGAACGTTATAGCATGGAAAAATAAGGGAACAGTTCTAATACAGAATGCACTTGAAACACGTTAAAGTGGCAGGCATCATGTTACTGTGATGCCTGTCGGGCTTAATAAAAAACACTGAGATTGTTTAACTTTGCTGAAAAAATAAGAAAAAAGTTTCTGAATGTATAAATAAAGCAGCAGAGTTCTGAATAGAAACAAGAAGGTACCTCAGCATATTCATCAGCCACATGGTAGCTACCTTGTAGCCTCATTGTTGATAGTAAATGAGACTTTGTGTGTCACATTAGAACTAACACAGAAACAAATGTATTTATTACATATTTAACCGATTTGTGACTGGGGTTATATCTTTGTACAAAGAATTCAGAGATAGACAGAAAAAGAATACATGTAGGAAGGAAGAAAATAAGGCTAGATCGATTTTTTTTTCCTCATATGCCCTCCAAAGAAAGAGGGAACCTTTATCCAAAGACAAAATTCAAGTGCCACTCTCAAAACGAAACAAGAGTAATGAGACAGCATGTGAAACAGAAGGATTTTTTCTTTTCTGAATTGAAAACATGTTGCGGATTTTGTTATTCTTTTACTTTGGCATCATCTGGTTTTCAGAAGTGTTGAATATCAACAACTACTCTGGAGAAAGCAAAAGTTTTACCACTTCTGAAAATCAGGCCCTCTTCCTCCGGTGGAGAACCACGTGAACCCCCATTTCTCTCTTTTTTATGTTGCATAACTAGCAGCCATTTACTTGGGAAACCCCTTCCCTCCCCCCATGTTTAAAAAATATGATCTTGTTTTATCAATTTAAAAAAATATTGTGTTCTTTTTCCCAAAAAAAGTCAGGTTAGGGCAACACAGATCTCTTTTTAGAATTGGGTAGCTGAATCACATTGATCCAATATATCTGTTTTGATTTTATTATTTTTAATGGATACCCTGTCTCTAATGCACCACAATAAATGTGATGAAGCTTCCCCTCTCTTCTGGTAGGAGGAAGATTCAAAACAGATTGGTTTAATTTTTACATATAGATATATGTGTATGTATGCATACATTTGAATGCTGCTTCTCTTCTGGCTCTTTAAGGAAAAAAAATCATCTTTTGACTTGCTTCTCAACTTTTTCGTTCATCTGTTTGGAAAAAGTGAGGGCCATAACCCAGATATCTCTATGGAAAATAACTGTCATTCCTAAACCAGGTTTCAGTGGATTCAATTTAGTGTCTTTTTTTGCCTAATCATACATTAGTGATTGTCAGCCAACATATTAAGACAACAGAAATAATAGCAGAGAAGAATAATTTTTAACTTCCTGTCTGCATGACAATTCTACATCATTTTCAACATTTCTGCTTGTAAGGGAGAGCTAAAATGAGATCAAGGATCAGGTTTGCTTTTGCTTGCCTCTATCTGGCAACTCAAATGCACCACTGAAAAACAAACACAGAATTAAGGTGGCTATGCATGCTGGACGATGACAAAGACTGAGGTGAAGAAATGAGTCTGCAGTATGTTGGAATTCAGAAGGAAGACTGTTGTTTCAGTAGAAATACCAAAGATCAGGCAATGTAACAGAAAAACTCATCAAAATTAAAGCCCACCTGGACAGATTAGTTGGCAACCCACTCCCCCTTGCTTTGGGATGTTCTTCAAAGCACACCATCAACGAGATTCTAACCCCAACTATTCTGAAATTTCCACTATAAACATATGCAGTATGTAAAAACACCAGTGGAAGATAGTTTAAACAAACAAGAAAGTAAGAACTGGTCCGGCCATGTAGGTCAAATAAAGATAAAAAAAGAAAAAAAAATCTCTATCTTCTGGACTGCGTTAGGGTGTCACTTCATCTTTGGTATAAAATAGGCCATCCATAGGCTGCATTTGTTCACAACTAGGAAAGACTACAGAAATTGTCAACAATTTCTTCTATCTATTGCTTTTTTTGCACTTTTTTTGACCATAAGCTCCTATCTACTTAAGTTTTTTTAATGCTCTTAAGCTAGGTTTTTGCAATGTGACAAGCAAAGCAGACTAAAAACTTCTTAAAGCTCATAAAAAAGACTGCAGATAAAAAGCACTAATGCTTTTGCTAGCGATCACGCTTTGTAAATAAAAAAATCTGCATTCTGCAAGAAAAAAACCCTGCATTCTCTATAATGCAGTAAGTTTTTTTCTCAATTCAATAACTTTACTGTAAAATGCCTTAGCCTTCTAGAATTCTTTTTCTGTCAACACTTAAGACAAAGTTCATAAAAGTCCCAGCATTTTTCCAATCCTTTCAGTTGCCACAGTTCCTTTATCATCAACTTTTCTTCAAAAGAAGAAAATCATTTTCTTTTAAACTGTACAGTTTATTTTTTGTTCACTCCAAAAACTCAGTCTATTAAACTTCTGCACCAGCACCGGTGTGAGCAGTTTCAATTCCTTCTCAGTTTTTCTAACAAGACGTTGACAGCTTGCCTTGAGAGCCTTTGACGTCCTTAAAATTAAGGCAATTAAGATTCAAGATAAACCTTACCTAAACATTTCTTTAAAAAAAAACAAAAAAAAAAATCAAAAACAAACAAAAAAACCCACTCTAGATTTAAAACAAGAAGAAAAAGAAAACAAGAGAAAAAGAGTAGCTTAATTTTTGAGGAAGACAATTGGTTTTCATCACAACTTGCTCCCTCTTGACATCATCAGTTTTTCTGTTTAAAAAAACAAAACAAAACAAAAATAAATCTAGCTACACTTCCAGGTAAATTCTGAATTCAAATGTTTGTCCAGGTGAAATGTCAACCAGAGGTTTTCCTCTGGGTACTTTCTTTAGTAAAAAAAAAAAAAAATAGCAAAAATAAAAATGTCAGACTACATGACGGAACCATTTGCACAGCACATAAAAACACTGTTTTGTTTTCGTTGGGAAAGGTAGAAAAAAAAAGCATTCATTTGACGCCTGTGCAAACTGGAAGCCAACTTCTTGTTCAGCGAAGTCTCTCCATTCAAGGCAAAGATTTCAGACCGACATTCTTCAGTCCTGTTTATTGTCTGTAAAAACAATTGAATTAAAGTGGTCATTAAGTCAAAACAACTTTGAAATAGGCTGCTCTCCTTTTCTTCCACCCAATTCTCTTTAAAAGTTATCCAAGCTAAACTAACTTTCCAGCTGTTTAAATATGATACCACCACTAAGCTGAAAGCAGCCAGGCAGAAAGTGGGAACTCCTGCTTTGGGGACGTTAACACATCCTAAGCAGATGAATTTGCTCTTGTTAATGCTATGCTTAATGGGCAGTCTAACTACACCAACATTATCTGAATACGTGGCTTAACACTGTATAAATATTTCAAGAGTAATTCAATAAGAGAGTGAATACTTTTGTAATAATAAGTGGCACTATTTATTTTGGATACTACTAATAAAACAAAGGATAAAATTACAATAAAAGGATACATCCAATTTGCTGAAAAGAACACATTTTCTGATGGCAGAAACAGTTAGACTGTGGAGCAGTCTGCTTAATGAGCCGGTCATGGCTAACTTAGTAGAAACATTCAATATAATATTAATTAGAAAAATTAGCATTCTTTTTATCATATAGTGTCCAATCTTTCTAAATTTAGCATACAGAATAAGCAAAACTGTCAACCTTTTTCTTATGGAAGATAACTCTACATTTGTGTTTCTGAGGTTTCATGTCAATTAAAGATATCTCACATCAAACTTAGCGAGACTATATAAGATCTTTGGGGAGACACAGAACCTATGTAATAAATGCTGTTACCAGTAAGGGTTAACTAATGCTTTTCCTACAGTTCTCAAAACATGCATGTAAAAAATCCTTTTCCAACCGAAGTTCAACACAAGAAAATCCAGCACCTTTCCATTTGCAAGCATTAATGCATTTGCCTTGCTTAGTTTTAAACTAATTTTAATACTAGGAGTTAAATTGTGAAGAATGTTGATGACATAACATTTGCCACAAAACTGTTTTTCTGAGATGGTAAACATAAAAGTAACTTTAATTTTAAATTCTAACTTTACCAAAGGACTTTTTCATTGCGTGAAGTCTGAAAGTTGATATTTTGAATGTTAACAACAGATTTATGTGGAAAGCAAGAGTTACTTATTTTATTTGGGTTTTCTATGCCTAACAAATGGTAGGAGCACTCAAGTTTGATGGTCACCTCCTGAGGTTCCACTTCCCCTCTAGGTCAAGTGGCCACCATATATGTGAGAGACCATATCCACTGAAGGGTCACAGCACACACTCTCTAATCTAACCTGGCACTGAGTTTGCCCACCAAAGGCTCCAGAAAATGTAATTCTTTCCACCTTTAAAATCACAGTTTGTTGTCCAGCAGAGTTTTGTTTAGAGGGAAGACAGGATGCTTTTCAGGGGGAAAGGTTCACCATCTCCACTTCATAGATTTCTTACTTTTCTGTGCAAAATTAAAGATTTACAAGGATAAAAGGGGGTATGTATTTAAAATAGAACAAGGTGATTTCCTCATAAAGCAGAGTCCTCTGCTCAAAAAAACAAGGGTAGTTTCTCGTATATTGCTACACAATAGGTAGCCAGATTTTTGACATGAAGATATAATTCCTGAACATCTATGGGTGGGATCCTCAAGTACAGCAGCCAGCATATTAAATAAAAGAATGTGTATGCTGATTAAAAAAGTAGAATTTATATTTCAAGTCTAGTGATTTATTTTTACTTACAAAGAGAGTACAGAGTCCTTATACCACCCAGTTCATTCTGAGTACATTGCCTCTCCTTCGTTGCCTGCAATTTCGTCATTGTTGCAAAGAAAATAAATATAATGAAATACACTGTTATAACTTTTCTCCTGACTGATCAGCTCTTATGAAATGATTTTATAGTGTCTGCCTTTTCCTTTGCTTATATCTGACAAAATCATTGTCTGGTCATGTTAATTACTTCCTCTCAACCTGCTTTGAAAACAGCTGCTGTATATTGGCCACAATGCTTGCTATCAACAAATTTGCCCTTCAAAGAGCAGATTAATAAAACTATATTTTAATTAGAAACAACTTCACTTGGTCTTACATTAAAGGTTACTGAAATATTCTGGCAGAATTTGTTTCTTTAAGACAGAGATTTCATGTATTTTGATTTGCTTCTACAGTTTCCCTCACATTGCATTTCCGCCTCCAACTGGCAGATATAAATACAGTGCATGTTTCAGACAAAAATACTGAAATAATCATAATAAAAAATCTCTAGTGGATCTGCCTGCGTGATTACAAAAGAAATTCCTCTGACTATAACTGCTGGTGCCATTAGAATTTTATCCATCATTGCAAAAAGTCAGTAGCTGACAAGGAAAGATGAGGGACCTCATTCTCAGAGAATGTGGGAATTCACCACACTGGCAAGAAACACAGCACCCGTTTCAAGAAAGAACTGCAGTGCAGTTTCCTATGTGGGAAAAATGCCAGAATCTGCTGCTTACAGATACCTTACGAGGAGTTCTGAACAAAGTCCTTCTCCTTTAAGACTTAGAAAAATGTAGCTGAAACAAAGAAATGGTCAGATCCAAACTCCTATAGAACACAGCCATCAAAATAAGCCAACAGGATATTTTTCTCTTTGGTCATTATACTCTAAATGTATTTTTCCATCATTTATTTACAGGTGCCAGAGAGACTGATGACTAGAAGGGATTCACATACATAGACAGCATCTCCAATTGGGTGCATCAACAAAAAGCTTGTGGTGAACTGCTTTTGTAATATGCAAGTATAGACAAATATGGGCATGACACAAGAAATAGTGAGGTCTTATGTTTTATTATTGTCAAAAAGGAACATTGATTGGAAGCAACTTGTTACTCATATGTTAGACAAATAAAAGCATCTTCCATTTCCAGAGGTCAAAAATGAAGTAAAGAAACTGACAGACTGGTATAACTCTAATCATTCTTATACCAGCTCCTACCTTATGCCTCTCTAAGTACTATGTCATGATGCACTGACTGACATATCTGACACATTTCTTTTCTGGCTATTTGTCTACTTTCTTCCCCAGGACCCCAACATAAAAAATGTGTCATTTCCTTTTCACAGGGATGGCAGTGTTAAATATACATGTATTAATAAAGGACTGGGTTTAAGCTCCTTCCTAGAATCTGTCCAACACTGATCATCCCTGGTGAGTACCCTGTCACTATGTAACTTTCCCATTGTGAAAATATGGTTTTAATGTGCCAAAGAGAAGGAACTTTTGAGGATTATGCTGAAGATTAAGCGACTCTTTAGGCATTCTAGATCCCATTGTCAGTGTATAAATTTTGAATTTTCCAATGTACTCCACGGGAAGAAAACAAAGGGTGAAGAGGACAGAAGAAAGACAGAACAGTGCTTCTCCCCATCCCTTTCTTAACCCTTCTTCTATCTCCATTTCCTGTGCTCTCAGGAGCAAACACTGCTCTCAGGAGCAATGCCTGCAAGGCATCGATTTTGCATAATCACAAATACCAAGTTGGGGCAATTTATACTGCTTCATTAGCTACACTTCCAGAAAGAAATCTTTATATGTGTATTGTGCCAATATTTTCACCATTGTAAAATTTAAGCTCTCTTTAACCTCTGAAGCCAGATGCTGCTTTAGCCCAGCATGATAATCATCAATGCAGTTGTTGAGATCCTTCTGAGTCCAGAAAAGCAGCAGACAGTTAGAGAGCATATCATTGCAGGCAAGGACATTTTGCCAAGGTGAGGCCATCAGCCAAAATCTTTTGCTAACTACACTGCTATATATCCAGACTTAACAAAGCTACTCAGAATTTACACTGCTGAAGTGGGGAGCAAAATATGGCCCACTCTAATCAAGAATCAAAACCTTCTGGTTAGAAAGTGCATGCCTACTCACTTAGATTGTTGGTAAGAATATGCAGGCGCATGTTCACTGGATGTTTCCACTGTCATCTGTTGCTGTTGACCACTGGCTTCCTGTGATGAAGATGCTACTGTCTGTGGAGAAGTATCAGCAACAACACCCTAGGGAATCAAATGATAACATGAAAAACTTACTGATTTTGCTTACTGCAGTGAACTACATAAAACAGCTCAGCACAAGCTCACCATTCCTGTATTTCTCTAGAGGCTGAGAGAATTTGAGATAACAAAACCACATGCTAATCCAACAAACTCCATCAGTTTTAGAGCTAATCTGGCAAAAAAGAGCTTTCTTAGCATACCAGCCCCTGTAGTATTTTGCTCTCACAGGCTGCAGTGGAAAACACCTTTGAGGGCAGTTCCCTGCCTTCAAAGACAGAGGTAAAACCTCTGACTTCAGTGCATTCTGGATTTTACCTCTTGTCTTTTTTTCAACATATGCATGGCTCTTCTGATTTTCACTTACTTACCCCAACTTCACAGGGAGTTCACATTTATTTTGCCTGATTTTCAATGTGATAAAGGCCAAATATAGGCTCACTGCTCTCTAATTTACTGTATCTCCAACAGAATTTTAGCTGCATTGGAAAAATACTGCACTCCTCTACATACTGCTTTTATATATGGTCCCTTCAAAAATAAATTTACTTCACACTAAAGACTTCTATCTGTTAAGTCAGAGCTCCAATAAAGTTTTATTTATGCTTAAAAAAATTAAACACAAAATATATGTATGAATTTAAAATCACGCATATCTTTTCCTATTTAGACAGTCTGAATGATACTATTTTTAAGTATATTTACATTTTCAAAGTAAGGTATATTTTCTTTACTCTCATGTTTGGTGCGTTGATCACATGAATAACACTAGCAGGTCTCTTCAGGGAATATGCCTTATTACTGTATTGCACACAACAGAGCCAGAAGAGGGAGCACAAAGCACTTGCTTTGATTTTATTAGAGTCCTGTGTAAACAACAGGTAGTTTGTTTTAAATTATCTGTTAAAGCTATAAATTTCATTTTTCAGAAATTCTTCATATCTATTGCTTAACAGACTATCAGTATTATCTTTTTCTGTCTACTTCCTTTATCCTTCTGCTTTTGTCCATCTCATTCTGAGACTCTAAGCTCTCTGGGGCAGATGGTATATTTTTTTGCTCTCTGCTTGTGGAACATCTACCGTAATAGAGTCCTTGTTCATGATGCTACATGAATACAGATAAACATTAATTATCATCACTGGATCACAGCAAGACAGGCTATATATTTAGATAATATTTTGTTTATTATAGAAGAAAATGATGACATCATGTTACTTTAGCAGGCGTGAATATACCAGTGAGCAATGGGGAAGAGGACTGAGGAAGAATTAACTCAATTTCTCATTAGCACTGGTCAGCACCATATGCAGCCACTGCTGTGAAACACTCTCCATTCCACTACCTCTTTTTAATTTGGATTTGTATCTGTCCAGTTTAATACCTAAGAATGGCAATTGAAAAGAGGCACGCATGGCCTGTTTGGAAGCAAGCAAGGTTTGGGGCAAAATTATCCTGAGGCAAAAAAACCCTAAACCATGACCAGCTCAGTATGACTGAACAGTAGCAGCCTTTCCTGTTTAGGAATCTCAGTGCTTGTAAATTGAGTAAGAAAGAAGAAAGAAACCAAGACAAGTCCACTTGATTGTTGGTGGGGCCATGCCAACTGTACCACTAGCCTCAAAGCACAGAGTAGTAATAGCACAAACTCCAAAGTCTTCACAGCCAGAGAAAGAAGTACAGAGACCCTGGCACTCCTTGCATCACCCCAGAATAAGAGAGAAGTTATTAATAAAAGAGGGTAGCACCAAAGAGAAGCACAAAGGGAAGAGGATGCCAAGGGTCCCTCCTCTCACTGTGCTCAGTGGCCCTTATGAAGCTTCACAGAAGTGGAGGCCAAGCTGACACTCTCCCAGCAGCTTGTGGTCTACAGGGTTGAGTAAATACTTACTCATTAGACTGTCATCAGCATGACTCAGCCCCAACGAGGGAGGGAGCGAATCCTTCCTCAAGGATGAAAAGCACTCAGTCAGTGCAGCATCCTCCACGTCTGTATATACAAGAGGAAGGTTTCCATTGCTCAATCACTTTTTCTGGTGGCTAAATGTTTCAGCAATTACCTATACTTGCTAAGGACCGCATCAAACCCTCTTGCAATCTTCTCTTCCTGGAATCACTTTTGTGCTCGTGGTCTGCCTGCTGGGTTTGTTTTCCTGTCTCTTCCCATCTCCCTCCCAAGTACATGGGGAAAAAACAGTCATAATCACTGATGTTTTATTCCATGTCCTGCTGTACAACAAAACAAACGCAAAACAAGAGCCCTTGCAAATAATTAAAAAACAAAAACAAAAAAAAAAAAAGGGGAAGGCTGGGAAGGGAAAGAAGGAAAAGAAAAAAAGAAAAGATAAAGGAAAGAAATCTGCAGACCTCATTTTAAAAGCTGGAAGCTTACAGGCAATATTCCATTAAGTAACCTTAGGCCCCTTTCAAACAACAGGTGCAAGCAAGTTCTGCTAGCCCTTCACTCTACCATCATTGATGGAGGCAAACTTACTTCAATAGGGACAGCTGTTGGAGGCACAGGAGTGTACTGGGGAATGTAGGTCCCTTGCATAGGTGCAGCAGCAGTCATGTACTAGAACAAAATTAAAGGCAACAAAACATTAGAAAACCACAAGCAAGATGCATAAAACCATATTAGAAGCATGACACTGTCTCAAGTTCAGAGTTTTTTTCTTAGCGTATAGCCTATTATTTCTTTTAATTGAGGATTTTAGGCAGTGGTAGGATATAGTCAATAGCAAACATCTTGCTAATAGATTTAGATTGTTCACAGGGCTTCTAAAATAGACTTACAAGTAAACCCCAACCAGTGCAGACACAATAGCAGCATATAGTGGTTACATATACAAAAAACACCTATACAATCTTTTGGAGTCTTACTGATCACATCTGATGACACCTACGAAAAATGGAGCATGAAATTTGACAGGTTTATTCCAATCTATATTTAACCCTATCGATAACAGCAGTTGAGTTTACAGGGATACAAAGCTGCAGGGAGGTGCAGTCAGACAGGAAAAACAAAGGAAGAGGAAGATACATCTGGGAGTTTTTCCTTTTGTACACAGAATGGCCTATTCTTAATATCTAGCAATCTTTTCTATGCATTTTGAAACTTCTGCAAATTACTATTATAGCGACACTTTGTATTAGCTTCTCTAAAACACTGCCTAACCCAAACACTACAAGACAATCTTCTTTAAAAGAGGTGAGTGCATGTGAATTTTGCCATTGGTATGGCACTAATCTCTTTACATACACCATTCCTTATAAAGCTTCTGAACTGAAAGCACAGATATTGTTAAAACCTTCTAATAAGGTATCAATACTAACCCATCAGATCTATGTGCACTTTTCTTTCTACAATCCAGTCCTAACTGCATGCCTTCACTGACAAGAATCTCAGAATGTGCCCAGTTCCACAACGGACTGTATAACACTTCCACTACACGTTATCTTCAAAGACACACCAAAGATCTGAATCAGCCCAGAATGTATTTGATGAATTTTAAAATGAGTTAAATATAGCCTTGCTTCCTGGCAGAGCTAGGAAGTGCTTGCAAGATATTATTCCACTGTTTACAGTAAAATTTACATTTAAAGCACTCTCTCACCTCAATTCTAAACTAACTGGATGGTTTGATATGCCTGTCACAAACACGCATTATGAAATTGCATAGTGGGGTGCAGACTCTGCAGCAATGCTGTAGAAAGGCCTAAGGGAATGAGAACAGCATATTTAAGAATCCCACAGCTAAATTCTGAAGTCTTCATTCAAGTAGAATAAAATAAAAAATTACTTGAGTTAAATTGTTTCCCATAGAAAAAAAAGAATAAAAATCAGTAGGCACATAGATGGCATAGCGTGTACACTTGCAATAGGAGTAACATATTGTGTTGAAATCTGTTACAATATTTTAGCAAAAATTCACAGTGTTTTCCTTAACTGGAGCAGAGATGGGAGTGTCCCCAGTGCCTGTGTGCCTGCATCAGGCCATGTTTTTCTGCAGCTCCTTTTCCTTGTTCTTCAGAAAGAGAATTGAATTCAATAGCTTTTTTTATGAATGCTAACCCACCAAAGACATTAGGCCAACCAACCCCTATTGTACTCAGTACAGTTGGGCTATTCTCCAGCCTTACAGATTAGGAGTTAATGAGAATGTTACAGCAGGGTGTTCCAGAGCTGCTTCCGCTCCATTCGTTCTGCTTTGTAATGTTGCCGTCACATGTTGGGACGACATCTGCTGTGTAGCATTGTTCTAAATGTGTCAATATTTAACATTAACCTGAAGTACTCATTCTTATAGTCCTGCAAAGATGTACGGGGTTTTTAAACACCTACACAGGCTAGCTTCACTTGGACAAATATATATAGATTTTAGTTAAAAGTGGTAATTTAAAGAATAAAGCAGCCTCACTCAACTTGGCCTTGCTCCAAGTTCTTCCTTGAATCCCACAGAAGATCAGCGTTCAGACTCTCACAACATGCACTTGTCTGCCAATCTCTTATCTTACACACAAATGCATAAGTTTAAATGCACAAATATAAAATGATTCAACTGCTTTTTAATTCAGACCACCCCATTTCTTCAAAAAATGCTTTGGCACTGAGGTCTGCAGTAGTACAATTGAAATTGTCCTGGAATTAATTGTTGCCTTTGCTGACTCTGCAAGCACTGTTCCCGGTAGCCATGCAGTTTCTTACTTCTGGTGTTACTGTTTTCCTCTTGAGGCAGATTACGATCTTACTTGCCAGACTAGTTTGTATTGCTTCCTTCATTGCTACTCAATCTCTAGGGAAAACTGCTTGCCCTGGTCTTTCCAGACACACCGACCTCCCCATACTCTCCAGGTTTATTTTTTTTTTTATATTTTGCATGAATTTTAACTGAATTCAGCCAAATAGCAGGTGTTTTACAGTGCTGGAGACCAAAGCCACCTAGTTACTTGCCGGATTCCCTGAAGAACTGTAGGAATGTGACTTCTTCCATACATACACAACTCTGCATGTCACTTCCACTGTAATAGTGGTTCAACGTTTTGGTTAAACCATCTAGACCTCTACAATTAAAACAAATGATGTGGCCCAAATCACAGAATCATAGAATAGTTAGGGTTGGAAAGGACCTTAAGATCATCTAGTTCCAACCCCCCTGCCATGGGCAGGGACACCTCACACTAAACCATATCACCCAAGGCTTCATCCAACCTGGTCTTGAACACTGCCAGGGATGGAGCATTCACTACCTCCCTGGGCAACCCATTCCAGTACCTCACCACACTAACAGTAAAGAATTTTCTCCTTATACCCAGTCTAAACCTCAGCTGTTTAAGTTTCAACCCGTTACCCCTTGTCCTATCACTACAGTCCCTAATGAATACCCTCACCAGCATCCCTATAGGCCCCCTTCAGATACTGGAAGGCTGCTATGAGGTCTCCATGCAGCCTTTTCTTCCCCAGGCTGAACAGCCCCAACTTTCTCAGCCTGTCTTCATATGGGAGGTGCTCCAGTCCCCTGATCATCCTCGTGGTCCTCCTCTGGACTTGTTCCAACAGTTCCATGTCCTTTTTATGTTGAGGACGCCAGAACTGCACACAATACTCCAAGTGAGGTCTCACGAGAGCAGAGTAGAGGGTCAGGATCACCTCCTTCGACCTGCTGGTCACGCTCCTCTTGATGCAGCGCAGGATACGCTGGCTCATGTTCATTTTCTCATTGACCAACACCCCCAAGTCCTTCTCCACAGGACTACCATGTATTTCCTTTTTGCCCAACCTGTAGCTGTGCCTGGGATTGCTCCGACCCAGGTGCAGGACCTTGCACTTGGCATGGTTAAACTTCATGAGGTTGGCATCAGCCCATCAGTTCCACCAATGGCATAAATGAAATTGCAGTTTTTGTGGCAAAGAATTTGGTGTTAGTAAAAGTTACCCAAGGCTTAATCCTACAGAGTACTGCTGCCTAACAGCTGGCCTTTGAAAACACTGAAGCAAACTGGTCTATATTACAGGTACATACATTGTGCCCTTCAATGAAATATCCAAACATATTGATGTATTTATCTTTATGAATGTACAGATACTCTCATCATTTCAGGAAAGAGTAGCCAGGTCAACTATTAAACACATTTTAGGAACTTGGAACTGATTCTCAGTCTCCAGACTCCTACTTAAAGATCCATTGAGGCTCTGTAAAAAACTTTACAAAACTATGAAGGACAACTATGGTTTAGTTCTCAGAGACATAATTGGTCTTAAGTATCTAAAGTCTCCTCACAGACACAGGGAGTCCCAGCTGAGACCACATGAATTCAGGAGTGTCTGCTGAGCTGGATCTATTTTCACCATGGGAAGCCTAGCATTCAGAAGCTGCTTTAGTTTAGTTTGTTTACTAATGAAAAAGGAGGACAGATTAATTTTTGTTATAACTGACATTAGCTCATCAAGTTTGCATCTATTTCCTTTATTCACGACATAATCCTAATTCTCTGATCCCACAGGATAAATACATTAAAGATTACATAGTGCTAAGACACAACATCAGTGTCAATACATCAATGGCTTTGAGTATTGCAGGAGTTGGATTTCTTGTCATGAATATTAACAGTTGTGTTTTTCTTTTAGCAGAAAGCTTCCTGAACACTGCTTTTCAGTAGCTTCCATATTCAGCACGCACTGAGCCCATTGGACTCTGTGTCCCTCCCCAGCTCCCACAGACACTTCACCCAGCTATTCTGTAAAACAGCATGTTCCAGATGTGTTGGAATGAGGTCTGACCATGCTGGGAGGTGAAAAAGAGCTTCAGAAAGAATTGTGAGATTCAGAAGTTAAACATTTTATATCTATCCTGCTCAGAACCACCCAGGATGAAGATTCTGCTCTAGGATCATCCCTTAGCTGAGGGACTCTGCAGCTCAATAGAGACCAAGGTCGTGCAGATGTACATAGTCTACAGGTGGCTTCCCATTTACCTTAAGAAACTAACATAAATTGGAAATAGGCAAATGGCAACAAAGAAGACATCTATGTTAGAAGACCATCACTGAGATTTTTCTCCATGAACCACACTCACTGAAGTTCTTTATCCACATGTACGTGTTAAAGAGAAGACAGCATGACTCACATGCTCAGCTTAACAGTACCCGGCAAATGCCAATAAATATTAGTATTAGAAGAACTGAAATGAGAGAATCTGAAAAATTCAAATCCATTATTTCTTTGTCATTTATTTTCCTCAGGATAAAAAAATTCTAGAGCTGTAATGTCATTGAACAAAATATGTGCAAAGCAGAAAAAAACCTGCTCATTGTTCCACAACTGTACAGGCTTTGTGGGTGTAAAAGTAGAAGCTGCTTATTTCTGACAGTAAAATGAATAGTGACTCTGCACACACAGATGATGGATCTGGAGGGCATAAGGGAGGGTTTTTTGGCTCTTCAATCCTTTAAAAGCTGATAATTTCTACTACAGAAAGAAAAAAGAGACATTGCTGGTGGCTTTCTTGATTTATTTGTAAACTGTTAATTTCTTCATACAGTATATAGAATGGGTGTTCTAAGCACTGAGGATGTGCAGTATTATAATATAATGCATGTCTTACAATGCCTGCTTAATTCAGACTGAACTTACCAGGGCATCAATATAGACTATATACTACAATTCTACTTATACCTTGTCCAGTGGGATTTTTGTTTTTACCTTTCTGAAACTGTTTAAATACGTGGAAAAAAATATATAGCTAGAAAATGAGAGAGTAGTAATATACACTTACAGCTCTGCTCTTCCTTCAGGTACTACCCTCTCTGACTACAAACACTTAAATGAAAGGAGGTAACAAATGAACGAGGAGGTGGGTTGAGGGAATAAAATGACACTTCAAGAAGGATCAGACAGTGGGGTATGCCAGATTGGCTCCAGCAAGTTTCATCTTAAGCCTGCAGCAAACACTAAACCCATAAAAGTGGCAGACATTGGGAAGTTGAAAATAGGGGGAAGGCGGCTGCCTGCACCAGGCAGAGTAAGTGAGCATATTGCAGCAGGATAACATGTTTTACCCGTCAAAGGTAGAGCGGAGTGACCTGCAGGGATTTCACGGGAACTTTTATATTGAGACAATAGCACAAGTAATATCCATTTATTCATTTGCCCTACTAAGCCTCTGGCCTGCCTTTCTTGTGCCCAGGTTAATACAGAAGCAGGCAAGTGTCTAACAGCTGAGGTACACTGCAAAAACCTCTTCTTAGAACACCAGATCTTAGTCACTGAATTTTAACCAAAACAGTGCCTGAAAGAGGAAATGGCTCTTGCAAGACTAAACAATTATATTTACACCACCAGAAGACTTCGTCCACACACTTTGTTTAAATTCTGAAGGTCTTAATTAACAGAAAGTTAAAGAAAACACACTGAAGTACAGTTCTATTTATAAGCTTAGTTGCACACAAAATAATACAGCTGTGAATAGAAGGCAGCTACTGGATATACTTTAACTCTCTTGGTCACTACGAGTACTGTGAGATTATACAGTGGTAACAGCTCATAACATGATCAGTGTGAATAAGTTTCCTGGTATAAAGAAAATCAGAAAGAATTTACAAAATGAGACATTAACATGTAAGCTTGCTTGGAAACCTTGAACAACACTTAGCAGGCTTAAAAGGGGCAATGAGCAAGGAAGAAATGTTAAAGAAAAGGCCTTTAATAAAATCAATGTGCAAATGCTGCCTTCTGGTGTTACACTTTGTTTTTATATATCTGTTGCAAGAACTGAAGATCACTTTCCGTATTTCATTAGCCTCCATGTTCCTGAGAAGGCACAGAGACTTTTCAGTCAAGGTGAGAGCCAAACTGCAGAAGCCTTGTACCAGCATAAACTGGTAAGCACAGCAGCCTGCTGAAGGGAGATTAAATGGGATGTCTTAAGTGGGTAAATGCCAACTCAAGTGTCTCAAAAGAGCAAGGATTCCAGAGTCTGGTCTTCGGTGACTATTTGTGGTTTCCTATCACTGCATGAGTTATAGCACAATGATAATGACTTAGCCTTTAGGATTCTCAGAATTAATGCCAGGGTTTGTCTGTGGGGGTTTTTATAAACCATCTGAGAAGTCTAGACACTGCATCACTAACAGAATTATGTGAAAACATTTGCATTGCTGGAAAACTGAAGGAAATGAGACTGTTGGTTGGATTTATTTTTATCACCTTTCCCCAACCCCCCCGCCCCAAGGAAACCTGCCCTACCACTTTCAAATCTCTTTCCCTGCAAAGAAAAAAAAAATTGCATCTCTCTTTGACCATTGTGAAGTGGTTATAACTTTAACGAAATATAGAACAAAATAGCTGTTTTTTTGTCCCTGGTTCCACCTTCTCATTTGAAAATATCCTGTTCTCCAATAGAAAAGAACATTGTCTTGCTGTGTCCTCTTATCCCATAGTCTGGCATGGAGAGGCAGGAACTCAGGAAGAGAAAAAGACCATCTAGTTCATCAGCACCAGTGGCGGTTCAATAAAATACAATATCCAGCCACCACATTTTTCACTTTAAACTTCAAATATCTTTTGCTACCCAGACACATTTTCATTTTCCAGCTCAATCCTGTAATTATTCAATGGTTGTTATTAATCTTAGTTTTTCCCAATTAAAGAATGTGAGAATAAAAGATACGGATTTTTTTTGCATATATTACAATCTTTTTGCTAATAATTATCATCCTGGCCTAAAATATAATGATATAATGCAATTTTACTGCACAATTACCACAGCCCTATCAAGAACAGCACTATCATTCAACAGAATCCCATCACTGGGCCACTGCACTCATTGTTCAGGCATAGAATAGAAATCTTTACAAGATTTAACCTTCCTTCCCTGCTGCTCAGTAATACAAATGTATTTAGGAACACTGGCTACCACTTCCCTTTCAACCTTCCTAATGAGATGTTACCTAATTCTCTGAGCAAGTTAAATGAAGGCAGAGAGAATAATAACTTCAAGAACTATATTTACAAACTAATCTCCTTTTTCTCTTCAGGAGTTCTAAGCATCCTTCAGAAATCCCTACCCTTGGAAATCAGAGTAATACAAAGGTATAACAGTGAAGAGGAGCTAATGTGATCAGGACTAATCAGATAAAGAGTATTTAGACTAAACAAATGTGAGAACCGTCAGATCACCACATACAGCTGTGCACCACGCTCTCGCTAGCATACAAAATCTCAGGTTTGTATAAACTGTAGTAAATGCAAACAGCACTACAGAAATGTCTATAGAAACAGATGAATAAAAATCTTGCTTTTTGATTTTACCCATGTTTTAAAGTCTAAAGCCTGATATTACAAATGAGCTTGATAAAAGTCTCAAATCACTTTCAGATACGTCAACAGTGTCTGAAAAGAAAAAATGGAGGAAAATCCATCAGGATATGAAAATTAAGTTCCCATTTTGATTGTATCTTTCATTAATGTCAAGACAAACTCCTTATAGGAATACTTCTTTATAAAAAAATTGTTCTAGTTGATTCTATGATTCTATATTATATTTATCAGTTTATAGACAGCTATGGAACTTGATCTCAGGATGCCAATAATCCTTGTAGTCCATGTCAGCATACCTAAGCCCATGATATTTTCTCTCTTGTCTTCCGTGTGACAAAGCCTCCACTGTAGGCTGGGATTCATGGAGGCTGCACAGAAATTTATGCATTCACATAAATGAATAGCCTCAAGACGTGAAAACTACTTTTTTGCATAATTCAAATACCATGTGGCTGATGGATACATCTGCAAGTAAGCAAGACTTCTGTGCTTAAAACAAAGACCAAGACGGGTGATTTGTTGTACTTTCAATTCTTAATTCTTCAGCTCTTACACATTTCTCTACAAAAGGGGCATTTTTTATTTTGTTCTAATACTCTCTCTATACCTGTTCTGTGAATGTACATTATTAGATCTCTGGGGCAAGCTTTTGAGCATGGGTTAGTGGATGATTTATTACATAATATATATCCCATCTGCAGCACCCTATATAAAGCCAGGGTATAGCGACTGTATCATCACAAAAGAATATACTGCACTGTCTTGGTCAGCCAGGGTCAGTAATCACTGAGATTGTCACATTTATATTCTTCTTTCAGGCCCTGTATACTGAAGAATAGAGGGATGATGCAGCAGAATTATAACTGCTTCTACTGACATAAAAATTCCCTATGCACCTGCTCTGTTGGAAATTCTTAGGAATTTCTGTCTGAATACAATTTTTTCAATTAGTCCCTGATGAATGGCTGCTAGTGAGACTGATACATAAATTTTAATATTTTCAACGTAAGTAAATAATGTAATAAGTAATTAAACAGCTATTAATAATATATCCATTTATGTGACCAAATAATTGCTTTCTAGAGGTAAACGTGTCTTCCAGAGGCTACTAAATCTCCATGAATTTGAAGAGTCTAAAGAGAAGCAGACTACTGTATGCAAAAGTCCATACTGTATGGATGAAGGAAACCAAAGGATACCACCCCAAAACTTCATAAAACCCAGCTGTCCACAAGTACCCTGCATCCAGAGATGGAAAACTTGCCAATTCAGTGAGCACAAAATACCTTGCAGACATCACCTGTTTCCTGTTGGAGTTTATACTGAAAGCTAACTGTGGCACCAGGATGCCTGACTTTCCTGTACTGATGTCATATGAGCATGCAAGTCCAGGCTTAGGTAGGGACAAACACATTCCCTGTGAGAAATGCTGGACCCTTATGCTTAAGGATACAAGGAAAATCAGACTGCTGCCAGGAGTGCATGGCCATATACCCTGCAAGATATGTACCTGGGGCTTCCAGGCTGCTCAACACAGAGCCCCATTTCCATCGGGGTCTTGAGTGAAGCTCTGGGACATCCTTGCCTCTTCATGCACATGCAAGAACCAGCAGTCCCTGTTCAGCCTTTGAGTTGGTGCGCTGATTTTCTTCCAGGATAATCCCACCAAGTTGCTTGCCCAAAGCAACATTCCTGGGATTTCCTGACTTGACTCCCTGGGCTAATCCAGTCCTCAACAAACAGACCTGTAAGGAGACCTGGAAGCCTTCCCAAAGCATTGGACATGGGGAGGCTGCTCTGGAACATGAAATCCTGGGAGTGCTTTGCAGCTACCGCCTGAAAGCTGACATGGAGCAGCACAGCAACCGAGAGGAATGTTTAAACAGCCGGCAGCTGTCAAGATCTTTTGGAGTATATTCTGTATTGGAAATACTGTGGGCCATTGTTTCAGAAAAATATTTTTTGTTTGGAATTTCTGGCTCATGGGAGAATTTTTCTGTTTTGTTTTGAGTTTTAAAAGATGAATCAGAATGAAACCAAATTTTGTAAGATAAATTTCCCACAAACTGGAAACCATGGATGTTGTTCAGTGAGCCCTTCTTTCTATCAGTAACTAACCTGAGCAAAAGGATCAGCCATGTTTATATTTGGAAAGGATGTGGATAATAGACAATACTAACCTTTAATGGCTGGTGGCAACTTCAAGACATTTAAAGTACTATGGTTTAAAATAATGCAGTACAAAATATTGCTTCTCATTAGCATATAAATTGGTCTGTTAAAATCTTTAAATATATTTACGTGATCATTAGTTTTGCTTACATGGCAGCAAAGACGACAATAGTAAGCATTATTATGAGGCCTTCTTTTTTACCCATTTCCACAAACCTTGAAATTCTTACAGGGAAAAAGTCCTCTTAAATCAATGCCAAGGCCCTACTGACAGTGCAACTGAGTAAGAGTCTGCCTCTAAGTATGTTAATTATCAGATGAGGCAGGATCTCTGAGACACATCAGACTGTATCACCTCCAGGGCTGCATAACCAAAGGAGAATCTTTACCTTTTAGCATGGTGCTTGCTAATAATAATAAGTGGGCTGAATCATATTGCTGTGTCATGAGCTTGTCTACCATGTAGTGATCTGCTTGCAGGGCGGAACTCCTAAACTTACTTTGTGGTAACAGCTACACAGAATCTGCCCCAGTTTGGCATCGTTTCATCTGAATTACAAAGGGGGAGCCTAGTGGAGGAGGAAAGATACCAAAAAGTAAAAAAAAAAAAAAATAAAAAATAGAAGAGCAAAACATAAAATGAAAGAATGAAAAAAAAATGTCCAATACAAAAACCAGTTTTCCCTCCTTGCCTTATGTCCTCCTGTTTTGTCAACTAATCGCTAATTCCCCTCCTAAACTGTTTTAAACAGGTTCCTTTAGAGTGTCTCCCATTTCTGACTACTTCAGGTCTTTCACATTATTTCACTGAGATGTTTTATTGCTAGTGGAATAGCAGCATTCCAAGGCTGTCCTTCGTATTCCTTCACTAGTTCCAGAGGAGGCAGAGTCGGCTCATATACATTCAAATTATATGCAATTAAAAAACACCCTCTTACAGTCCTGGACAGTATAAGCACTTTTAAGAATTTTAATAATAGTTAGGTCCAAACTGAGTGAAAACAATTCACTTCAGTGGGGAAGACCCCCTCTTAAGACCCCCTCTTAATCAGTCTTGTCCTTCATCTCAGTGTACTGATTATGAATAGACAGGGCTAAGAAAAAGCATAGCAGCAGTCTCAGGTAAAAGCTTGATAGATGAGTATGGTGCAATAGTTGTTCTTGTTACATTTTTTCAGGTTAGCATGTTCAGTGAAAAATTAAAAGCAAAGCAAAACATAACAAGATATTCCAAACTTCCTCCCTCCCATTCTGATAGGAGATGACAGAACGAGGAGGATAATCCAGGAAGGAAATCAACACTGGGGAAGACATTAATACATATACAAACACAGGTATTTCCTCCTTATGAATGCCCTTTATATGACAGACCTGTCCAAACAGTACTTAAGGAGCAACTGCAAAATGCCTGACAGACAGGCATGATAAGTTACAGCTCAAAATGTTTGCTTGCCAGACTGAAAGAGTGATTTTTTCTTTTTTGTCTCCAAAACTCCTTTAAGGTAAATTTGCTCCATGACTGCTGGCATGCAGCCACTTTTCTATAAATTCATATTACAATGCTGTATTTCTAATGGATGGGATATGGTGTTTTCCCATTTTGCTAATGAGAAAAGCGAAAGGCCATTACTTGTTCTGATTAAGATCCCGAGGGAAGAAATGTGATGTGTATATTACCAGGCCATACATAAAGGAAGCATGTGGCATTTCTAATCAATCAGATGAAAGGTAGAAAGAAAAAGTCTTATCCTGTGACTGCAGAGGAAGAAGATATAGGGGGGAAAAAATCCACAGAAAGTGTCTTTAAAAGGTGACTTATGGGAATCAGTTATAATGATATTAGGATGATCAATGACTACAGCTACTATCTGGGAAGGATGTAATTACCAAAATGAAAACTTTCAAATGGAAAGCCTGATCAAGGGCAGAGGTACTGTCCTATTTCTCAGAGCACTGTCAGCTCTCATCCAGGCAATGTATTACTGTGTCCCTTACAAGCATTACCATACAACCAGGTTGACAAGTTACACACTTCCCTGGGGTGGTAGCAGACACAGAGAACAAGGGGTTGTGGAACTTTGCGTCCAGCTCAAAAACGTGGGTAAGTCTTGGTCCAAAGGCAAACTGAAGATAAGGGAAGACAAGGTGGAGAAAAGGGAAAATGGAAAAGAGAAAAGCCCCAGTCATGATCGGCCTTCAGCAATGTTCCACATTGGGGCACATTTAAAAGAAAGGAAATGTTTAAGACATCCATATAGTGAGCTATTCATCGTAAATGAGATCTAACAAAAAATATACCAATGTTCAGTTTGCAGAAGGATACTCTGGATGTTTCTATATGCAATTTCTACATGTTTAATCCTGATGGCATAAAACTTTTTTAAAATTACACCTGATTGAAATACAAAGTCCAGAGACACTTTTTGATTCTTTGTTCTATGTCTGTATAGTTACAGCTTGAAAACACTACGAAATCCATGTTCCAAATGGCAAATTAAA
The DNA here is from genome assembly GCF_012275295.1 of Melopsittacus undulatus. Taxonomy (NCBI): domain Eukaryota; kingdom Metazoa; phylum Chordata; class Aves; order Psittaciformes; family Psittaculidae; genus Melopsittacus; species Melopsittacus undulatus. The sequence continues at coordinate 132,126,318 of NC_047527.1, forward strand.
TTAATAGAACTTGGAGATGGGTGTTCTAGGAGCAGACAAGATCCTTCAAATGTGTCATGATGCATAGTCAGAGCTGTAGACATATTTTTAATAATATATTATTTTCACAGAATATTATAAATCACTGCTGAGCATTAAAACTGACAAAAATTTGAACATACTACATCCTCTCAAACAGTATTCCAGAGTAACGAAATATTACTGTCAATGACTGCAAAACTGTAACAAGTGATAAGGCCAGTAGGATAAACTGTCTCATGCACTCTTCCAAGTCTGTACTAGGGTATCTAGGCTTCCTCCATGGAACACCACTGCTTCTTTATAGATACCTGGGAATGTTTCAGGTAGATCCACCTGGGAATAGAAGAAAAGGCTTGAACATTTTTCCCCATCTGCCTTAAAATAATAGTCACAAGAAACACTGGGACTGTCAATCTGGAAAATATCTTTGACCCTTCTTTTCATCAGAAGGCAATGCTGGGAGATGTATTCTCTTAAACGGCATTGATGACAAGGGATGTCACATACAGTGTTGGAAAAAAAATAAGAATCATGGTTGACAAAGCCCATTTACAAGCTATCAAACTAAAATTCAATCATCTTTAGCTTTCCTTAAAGGCATGTATTTAAAAAAACCTCTCCACAGGCCCTAACAGGAGTTTTTAGTGAACTTTTGTGATCCCTGTGCTCCACTGACGTGAAAAGGAATAAATGCTGCACGAATGCACCTCAGCCTGTACAGGCAAGTAAGCAGGATGAGGAGAAACAGCCTGGCCTCTTCAAATGCTGCAGCCTAGTCAGCAAATTGTTTATCTCAGGAGGATCTTGCAGAGTATCTATTTCTAGGCCAGACTGTCCTTTCTGTTTTTTTTGATGCACTTCTGGCTTTGGCGCATGGACTGACTGGAAAGCTCAGACATTTTCATTTGGTGCTCATGGATCAGCAAAAAAAAAAAGAAAAAAGATTAAGTGCTGGGCAAATATTTGCAATGGAGAAGTCTTAACTCCACAACACATTTTCTTGTCCAAGAATATGACAGAAACGACAAAATGGCCATTTTTCTATCAAATAAATTTATATCAACACCTTTAAAACCATCGGACTTTGCATGATTCACCTTACAAAGAAGGATTGCTGCTGACATATGAGTGTTATACTGAATTCCCAAGCTGCACTCCTAAAATACAAATTAGCAGAGCTCACATTTAGAAAGTGCAAAACTGGTTATTCCTGAAACTGAATAAGGGCATTTGCAGATTCCTCTCACTTAATGGCTGATGTCAGGGACAATGAATTTAATTTTAGGATGGAGGAGGTGGGAGGGCTGCTGGCCTGCCCAGCCATAATATTCCCTAATAGCCTTGAAGGAATTGTAATTGTGAACTGAAACAGCATCTGCTTAACTCTCATCCTAGCCTCAGGATTGGAACTTTTTGCTTGTTGTGAAGGATTGTAAGAAAGACTACACAGAGCATGAAGTTGAAAACAGAGTGAGATTAAAAACATTAAATACAACCACCAAGACACAGTTGTCCATACTGCTAGTGAACTTAAAGAAATATAAATACCAAAATGTGTTTGACATTCATCATGTATTTTGGCATGGCAGTTCAGAACACTGAGTTGTTTGCAGACTTCCAGTTTAAAATCTTTTTTGTCATTATTATACAGGACTAGTTGTTACAGATTATTCTGAGAGAAGCAAGCAAGTTTCAGTGCTAGGCACCCTGAAGAGGTAACGAGTAAAGCCAAGAAAATATAATGCTGATCATGACATTTTACAGAAATTAATGAAAAGGAAAAATGGATTTATAAGCCTTGAAATGTATTGCTCTTTTCTTTGCCTTCTGTTGCAGGTTAATTACTTTAAATTTTTTCATCAATCATTTTGATTTCCAATTCTTTTACACTCAGTTTTAAACAAATGATAGAAATTTCAGGAAGGTCAGTGGTCTTTTGCTCTCAATAGTTCAGGCACAAGCTATACAAATAAAATAAGGAAACCTCTTTATTCAGCCACTGTCCATACACTGAATGGAATTTGTGTCTACTATTTTCATATTTCCCATAACACATCAGGGAGATTCAAAGTTGTTGTTACTTATGTTTTTAAGTTATAAATAAACATTGTGTAATATGACAATTTGTCTAGAAGGTGTAAAGGAAAAAAGAAAACCACGATTAAAATAAAACACAATTAATCAAATTATGGCCACCTTGATGAAGCAACCATTTATTACCAGAAAACTAAGATTTCTGATAAAAGTCCATTATCTTCACAGGAAGATAATCAGCCTTACTAATAGCTAGTTAGGAAAACCTGCATATTCAAAGAAAGGCAGCAAAATAGTTTTTGCTAGAAAATTACATTTGGCTACTAAAATTTTGAGCATCAATTTGGATTCTGTGGATATAGGCAAGGTCATGGGTGGGAATACCATTACTGCCAAATACTCACTTTGCCTTGTTATTATATTTTTGTAACTATGATTTTTTTGTCATTTTGATTAGCACTGGCAAAAATTGTCATTGTAAAGAGAACAAATACAACCCATTTTTTAGCTCAGTGCTGATATTCTAGGTAGGAAGGGCTGGCAGCAGAGCAGAATGAAGGTTATATCTGTAGTTTAGGAAATGAATAGTCAAGTGACAATGGTTGAAACCAAAAGTCAGTCATAGCATCTTTTGGTCTATACTGCAAACCCCCCTTACAACTGTGGATGGCAGGCCAGAGAAAATGAAAAGCATGAAGTTTATCAGTGAAATCATTTTACACCACAGAAATACTGTACTAGTTTGAGGGAAACACTCAAGGGAAACACTCAGCACAGGAAAACAGGGAGCTGAGGCAAATGCACAATAATTTGTACATTTAGATACTAAACTCTTAAGAAACTGGCTGCTGCTCTATTACAATGCTAAAATTAAAAGGGCAAAATCAGTAGCATACAGGTGTGCCCATCACATTTGAAAGCAATAATGAATCCCAAAGGGTAGAGCAGTCCTCCACGGGACTGGAAAAAGATTTGCCTTTTTGACATACAATTGCTCCCTGGACCCATCCAGATGTGGTGCAGCTCTTGCCTGCCACACAGTAGAAATCTGCCGTATTCAACAGTTCATTTACCTTGCTAGAAAAACAACTCAGTTCAGCAAACTCCCAAATTCACTCAGTGCAGCTGCTCTCAAACCCCTTGTTACAGTTCAATGAAATGTGCTGACTGAGCTGTTTCATAGTAAACATTAGTTATAGCAGAACTCTTCTCCCAAATTGAGTCATTTAGGAGCAAGAGGATTCTACAGATCCGTAGCACTGACACAGAACCACCCATAACTCACAAACAATAATAAAATACCATCTGAGGGCACAGAGGTTATTGCCATCAGCAGCTCCCTATGGAATTGTAAATCATTTGAACAAAGCTTGCCCTTCTTTTGAGAACTTCAGGCTGAAATGACTGTATACCCAGGATCCCAGTGTCTTACAGTGTATGAAGACTCACCCTTTAGTTCCTCCATTTAACCTTGCTTTACAAATGAGTTAACCCTGAACAGACTGCTCTTTCTGGATGAGAATAAGAAAGATACTTCAAAAGTACTGGCAACATATCTTAGAGGAAGCTTAAACCTTTGGGCTATCAGCTTGCCAAACATCTGATAAGGCATGAGGATTAACTGTGAAAGGCACTGTGCACTGAAGTTCAGTGGGATACACTGTAGGAAAAGGAGATGAAATTCAATGGAATATAATTTTTGCAAGCATCTGCAGGCCCAGGCCCTTGCCCAACACATAGGCTATGTTATTTTTGTCACTGTGATTACAGTATGAAACATACTGAACATCCTTAAAATGAAATTAACTTTCAACTCCATTGTGTGCAGTTTCAATAACGCAGCAACATGTCAGCCCCAGAAACAGTGCAGCATCTATAATGTAGTGTGTCTTCAAAATCCCAGTGCCCCTGAAAGTGTAGTTTTCCCTGTAAGAAAACACTGGGAATGTAATTCAAAGGTTGCTGTTCTGAGTAGAAAAATTTTGCTTAACAAAATGTAGCCATCCCACTGAAAAAAAATAAAGGCAAAAGCAAGCATTATAGTTACTAATCCACACATACTGAAATAAGTCAATCTTAACTCTTGAACCTAACTTTTTTTTTTGTAAGTGAATACTGTGAATGGTCACTTGCAACATATGTTTACTCTCTGACTGTGCAAAATGCAGACATCATAAATACTATTTGCATGTACAGCACTTTTTTGAGTCTTGCTGCAGCATGCTCAGCAATCATTTTCAGAAGTTTTTACAATTTCCTAAATCCTCATTACTTAAATTAATAGAAAGTAAAGATTAAATTATATTACCTGTTTTGAACTGAAATAACGATATTTCTTTGCAATGAAAAACAGAGGTTGAAGATGAAAAAAGGCTGTTGGACCATTGGTCTGTTTTTGCATCAACATCTGAAAGTCCCTACTACAGATTTTAAGCTGTTTGGCCCAGTTGAGTTCTAGATGTCCCAAACAGTTACCTTTCATGGTTAATTTCAAACACTAGCTCTCAATATATTAGCAATTTCTGCAAGATACGTTATGCTTTCACTATTTCACCTTCGTATCCTAATTTATATTGTTGGCACCATTACAACCATTTCCTCCTTTCCATTGATGTCCTTCATATACCTACACTGTATTAGAAGCTACTGTTGTTTATCACCTTTGCTCCCTTTTCTTTCAGCTAAAGTTTATGGCATTTGTGATTGAAGTTGATACAATTCAAGTACTTCACCTTACACAGAACTGGTATTGTGTGAAGGACTGCAAGAGTGCTTAGGAGAGAGTGGTCATTCTTCCGTATAATATATCATGTTGTTCTTTTCCATTAAGGATACAGTCCCTTCAAGGATTTCATGACTTCTTGCTGTGCTTACATGCACTTGTAACATGTAAAGGCATATCACAGGACTTGTTTCCCAGCTCTTGGCAGAGAAGAGCTGTGGAAGCACCAACTCTGGGAGACATTTGTTGCTTTTTCACAGTTTTGAAAAAAAAAAACCCTCACCTCTCTGAGATCCTCAAGCTTGTCTAGGTTACAGAACCCAAGAGTTTGTCTGCACCATTATGATTTGGATTCATTACTTCTATGGAAAGCCATATTCATAATTTATGTCTGAATCACTGGAGTGATCTACTATAAACACAGGCAGGATAATTAAAAAAAGTTTCATTCTAATAAGGCAAAGAGATATGTTCTTGATTACAGAATGAAAAACATTTACAGAAAAGAAAGACACCAAGAAAATACAGATGACAGACCTAAAATTTAGAGTACTTTTGGTTTCCACCTTTTATTGAGTTTGTCAGATGTAGGTGTGGCAGGATGTTTCTAACCTAGAATTATTTACAGATTTTTTTAACCTATTATTTGTTCCTCTTTTCTACCTCCCTGTCTGCTAAATAAAGAGCCTCTTTCAGCTAAATCTTATACAAATCACTAAAGCAAAGCCAAATCAAACTAAATGAACCTTGTCTCCCCGAAACCTGCCTTGTTATTTGCACAATTTAACATGAACATGTGTGAACATACACTTTTTCCCTCTTAACATTCAAAGTTTTTAGGTGAGTGATCTAGAAAAATGAGTAGCTAGAAAAATGAGTTTGAAATCTTGATTCATCTCTATCAGACATATGAACAGATTTCTGGGCATATAAATAAAGGTAAGCCTTTTGGGGCAGGTTTTGCTGTAGACAAAGTATATGTCAGATACTATTAATTTTATGGCTTTTGGTTTCTATTCATTATTCCAAAATACAGAAGTTCATTTTACATGAAGTGCATGGCTATCATTAAATAGCAAACATTCTTTGGAAGAAGTGGCTTTGAACTACACTACTATTGTCCTTCAATGTCCTTCAGGTAGCACTTCCAGAAAACCACAAAATAGAACTACAGCAGTCATATGTAAGAAAATATATGAGAAACAAGACTCTAAATATTCCAGTTCACAGATACATGATGCAAGCTGCAAATTAATTATATGAATGACATTTGTCTGATGATGAAAATGAAGTTATATAGCTATGGCTTTTCTGGCTGATACTTTTTGCTTTGCTGATCCATCACTGTTGCTTTGTGTTAATTTAACATATTATCACCACAACAGGGAGTTGAGTGCTTCTCTGAAAGGGAATCTAGGCTATTGTCACTTTGAGTTGGTAGCTGATACCTCAAAGAGAGGCAAGGAGTCCTCAACAAAAGCACTTTCCATTTGTGGAAGTGTCATGTGAAAGTAAAATTCAACACACAATAAAAGCTACTGACACTCTGGGCTCGTACGAAGGGCTGCTTGAACCAAAAAATTATTTCCTTCCATCGGTGTTCATCCTCCTTTTACATTCCCCTTTCTCTGCCTATGTCAGGCAGTGGCTTCAAAGGTAGGCACAATTTACACGTAAAGGCAAACAATAAGCCACTGCCAACAACTGGTGGGAATGTAAAACTGAATTCAGAAGAGGAACATTACAGAAACTGAAATCTATAAACTCTTATTAATTAAAAAATACGATCTAACGACAGCTACGGTCAAATATAGACTGAAACTGCTACTGAGACAGCTGATATAAAGACCCTCCTCTATACAAGGGCTGATGATCAGCCCAATTCCTGCAAGAATCTGTGGGATTTCAGGATGGCCCAAAAAGGGAAAAGATCTAAGCCTTCCTTGTTCATCCTGGCAGGTATTTGGCCTATATTGTCAAGTTAAGATTTTTTCCACCCTACTGCTGCACCTGCAGATATTTTCTTATAGAAACGTCAAATCCATTTTTGAAGATTGCTAATCTATTTGTCTCAATAATACTTAGTGGCAGTGGATTCTGCAAATTGATTAAATGCATAAAAAAATTATTTGTTCCTTGTTAACTGCATGGAATCTGGTGCTTTTCCGTTGAACTGAGTGCCCCTTTGTTATCTCAAATTATGCATCAGACAGATTGGAGCTGCCTTTCAAGAGGCTGTTTGGGAAGAAAGGTGCAGGAAGAGTTATTTGTTTTTTTATAAATCTCAAGGGAGCTTATGCTGTTCTTCTTTGCAACAAGAATAGTTTCTCCTTAAGGGGACCTCCTGCCCCAGACAACCTCATGCTGTTAATCACTTGCATTTGCCAGGGACCTTGGCTGAATAAATGGACAAGGATGATTTTAGTTGCAGCATCAACTAAGGTAATTCCACTTGCAGTGGGTTCAGTCACATATTTTCCACACAAACAGTAACTGAAACAGTCAGTCAATAAATAAAATAAAAGAGCTTTAAGATTAACACCTGATAACATGAAAGGCACAAGACTGCAAAGGAACTTTGCTCCCGTAACTCTCCAGGGACCTTCTGACATCCAATTAGAATAACAGAGTGCTTTCTGAACAAGGATCTGAACATCAGGGGAATGCAATGATGTTTCAGCTCCGTGTAGCTGTAGTATGTGCAAATAGAATTGCAGATTAAACATGAAAAAAACCTACCCTATCTAACAAAGCAGTTATTCTGCTGAGGCCTTTAGGTGACATTTTAAACCACTAGTGACCATAGAGTATCTAAAAGAAATAAAAGATAAAAAACTTATAAAAAGCTTGTTGTTCCATTGAAGGGTTCTGAAGATATCATCGAGCTCCACTGGCAACAAAAAGAACCAACAAAGTGAAAGATAAGACTGATGTACCTGCGTAACAAGCCTGTTATTCCAGTGAGAGATAACTGGTGATACTATAAACCAGGAAAGCTGAATTAGAGTGGTTTGCAGTTTCAATAGAATCCCACATTACATAAATGCAGTTCTTCCATGTTACTGCATTTTTAATACAGAGGTATCCAGAACAATTAATTTTTTTAGTAGGTTTTTTGCTTGTTTGTTTAAAAAGTGCAAGGCAGAGCTGCCTATTATGTTTTTACATTAGAAGCTGAAAGCTGAGTGAACTGTCTGCAGGCGTGAAGAACAATTAAGCAGCACAGTTGAGCTAGCAGTTTTAGTAAAAATCTGGCTTCTACTTACTTTCCTATTGGTGTGAGCCTCAAAGGGTTAAGATGAAACAAGACTATAGTAAGGCAGCTCCAAAAGAGAGGAAAAAAAGAAGCTGGAATTACCCCTCTGCCAACAAGGAGTAACAAAAGCTGCCTCAATCTGTTAGATGACACTGGAACCCAAGTGGTATCGGAAATGGATGTTAACAGGAGGGAGGGAAGAGAAACCCAAATCCAGAAAGTGCAGAACAGAAAATTTCCTTCAGGAATGAGCAGCAGAGGAGAAAGAATAGAGCAAATCTTCTTCCCACTGAAGAGGCAGATTATTGCTGCTGACGGCCAAACGTGGAAGTGCTGCAGTAAAAGGCAGCCAAGCAACAGGGAGTGAAAACAACGATCTGACTGCTCATTTTTTATATTTCTAAAGGTTTTTGTATTATATCCACTCAGGCATCAATCACAACTTTATTAAACCACAAAACAGATGTCAGCTCAATGGCTGTATCGGAAACATTTTGAATGACAGGCTGATGATGGAACAATTCCAGCCTCCATATATTATTAAACACATACTAATGTTGCTCTTTCAGTGCTCCCTTTACAGGCTCAATCACTCTATTCTCCCTCTATGGTACCTTTTCTAACAGCAGACCTAATTGCAGATGAATATTACATAGGAAAAACAAGACTTGCTGTAGTATATAATGATACTAAACTAGTAAACAAAAGAAAAATTTCCACGTTAAAACTGGTTGTCTGTCTTCGCATTATATTTCCTGGCATTAAAATTTTATTTTAATACAATTGTAGGAGCTGAGGGTGGGTTGTCACCTCACTCAAGAATATTCAGAATTATTGCTTTTTTGCTGTAATCTCAACAAAATTTATGCTTAGGTTTTCTTTACATACTTGCCCAAAGCCAGTGCACAAGTATAAATGCTTTCTGCTCTTTTTGAGTGAAGAGGTAATATGAAAAGTACATATAAATATATGTGGCACAAAGAATTTGTCTGGCAGATTCCAGATTCCACCCCTCTGCTTAACTCCAGATTTCAGGCAGATTGAAGAGGTGATCAGAGCAGCACACCTGCCTCTCAATTCATCAGTAATATAAATTGTATTTTCACTAGCAAAAATGAATTTGATTTTCATAAGGGCAGAGAAGAATTGTGTTCTTGGTGGATGAAGCACAAGGCACAGTAAATGGGAGATGCAAATGCTGTACAAAAATCTCTCACAGGGTTGACTTGCCACAAACTGAGGATCATTACTCCTCTCTTCCTCGGTGTTCTATACTATCATTTGGCCTGGAATATTTGCTGCAGCTGTATGCTTTCATGATGTGGGCAGTGAAATCAGGTAAAGATGGATTTGCAGTCTTCACGTGCCCTGGCATCTTGATAGCCTTAGTGCATCCTCCTGATTAAGGAGTGTTTAGTATAGCAGAGATGTCTGATTTTATGAAGACAATTCAATAATAGATAAGAAATGAGAATATTGAAAAAAGAGACCAAAATAAAATACACATTCTTTGGGAGTTCTGGAGAGAAAGAAAACTTTCCTTAACAAAATTTTTTGTTCTTTCTGGTCTGTGCTTACTGCAGCCAGTTACTGAAGGCTTCCCATAGCACAAGGGAAAGGCAGCTGGCTGTGAATGTGTCTGTAGGAAAACTGCTTTGTTTTGGCTGCTGAATTGGATGGTCCCAGCTGGAAGCAAGCAGCACTGCCAGCATTTAGTGAGAAATGCCCTCCCGGGGCTGGTGACTAAAATCTCGAGTGCAGGCAGGGATGCAGGCAGCTGCCCCCCAAAATCCTATGGGTTTTAAAGTGTGCTTCAGGGCTAAGAGATCAAAACTCAAGTTCAGTTTCTAGTGTTGAGACAGGAATTGGCAGAGGCCACTCTTACACAGGTAATTTGCCTCACTGAAGGGCTAAAGAGTGCTCCTCCATGAAAGGCCACTCCTGTGGAATGGCTCCAGCCTGGGCATAGTATTTTAATCATTCAGAGAGCATCTGAAGGCAGAGTAATTCCCACATGATATGAGGCATGCATAGGCCCATATGCTATTTCTCTAGCTTACTCACTAGAGAATAGATTTTCTGTTGAATCAATATTTTAGAAGCTCAGCATTCATCCTGAATTGGGCAGGTTTGGAAGTGGGTTTGAAGTCAACTCGCACTTAAGTGACCACAGAGGTCTGCTTTGGCTGAAAAATATGTTATGTTAATTAGCAAAATGGTTTGTCTAAGGAAGTGAACGTATGAAAGCCTTTTAAAACAAACTGCTTTACATACTGCAAGGTTTTAAATGAAATCGGGACAGTTACAGCCAGCACTGAGCAGAACTGTTTGTGACTTTCTGGTTTGTTTGCTTCAAAAAATCTGCCTGGTCACTTGAATGACAACTAGTGGCTCTTTTTGACACCCTCTTGCACAGTTTTAAGGATAAAATTAAAAAACATATTCAGAACATACAGTTTTTGTCTTGTAACTCACATAAAACTTAGTCCTGCTGAGGTATTCACAAGAACATGGTTTGGACTCTCTTCAATTTGTCAAGGCTTTATGCTCAATGCTTCTCTCTGAACTGAATTTCAGATTTCAGAATAAATGAAGTAAAATTATGTCTAAATAAATCATATGCCTAAATAGGTTGTCCCTTCCCTTCACATTGTTTTTCAGTAACAGAACACATTAGGAAGATACAGTTTCAAGTCAGGATGGATACATCCAACAAAACTGCTATCTGGCAGCCCAAATCCTGACACTCTCGCTTTAATTCCTGACAGGAGGAATTCCTGATGACCTCTGTGATTATCCTGCTTGCATGAGGAATTTAACTGAATACGGTGCTAGTGGTGTATTTGCCAAAAAGAAATCCTATATGTGATAAAACAGGGTGTCATCTGAGATTTATGAAAAACCTGTGGATATTGTAACAGTCATCAATCATTTACTCTTTCTTGCCCTTTAAGTTTTGTGTAAATGAGTTAGGAGTTTTAAAGATACTAAACCTAAAGCTATATGGTATATATATTCTGAATGTATTTCATAAGTTATCAGGGAATGCTATGATCTTGAAAGATAAGACTGTGTAAAGAGCTAGGAAAAGGAAGGAAATATCTTCTTTAAGTTGCAGTAAAATAAATTAAGGATCTTATTATTGCCCTCTTAGATCACCCACTGCCTTTCAGAGTCCGTCCCTTGTCTCCCCAAATGATTTGTTACGACAACCATTGTAATAGTGTCACAAGAGAACATTACCTGGGACTTTCATAGCATTAAGACTGCAAGAAAACGATCACAGAAGACAATGTGCATAAGAGTTGTAGAAATTAAAATGACAGACAGAAGGAAAAATTCACAGGAGCTGCCCAGCAGCACAACCATTTTCCATTTCCTTAATTTCTAAACACACTTTGGAGAGGCAGTAATTACACATGCAGAAATTCTCACAAGTCCTTGTGTTTGCTGTGATTTCACGTCTTCAGAGAGGAAAAATGCTGATAATAGATTTGAGAAGCAATTCCTACATCTTTTGACTATTGAATTAAATGTTTAAAATAACAAGAATAAACAATAAACCATCATCTTTAAGTCTGTCAGAAACGAAACCACAAGTCTCAGATCTTAACAGAGTTTTTTTTTTAAGTAATGGGGAAAGAAACTGGAGGTAAGTGGTTAAGTGGACACAGGGGGCTAAGTAAGCTTGAACAGATGCAACTTTACGCAGTACCTATCCAGTTTTTAAAAAAGGTTGGAAAAAGATGCTCTATCGATTAGTATCAAGTAGTAGACTGGAGAAAAAGAAAAAAATTCTAAATACATAATAGATCTTTCAAGTAATTATTATGTAAAGAGCATGTGTGAAAAAGTCATAAAAATGTAATGCTTATGCCTGCATTTTCTTAAAAATATACATATGCATGCAGGGTGCACACATTCATGTATCAAACGTGATATCACGTATCAAACGTGAAGGCTTTTGTACTTTTCAAAGAGTTGTAATAATTTTTATTGAGAGCATTTTTTACCTTTCTCTGACTCTGGGGTTGTTATCTGAATCTGACTTACACAGCTTGAAGAGAAAATAATTGTTGAAATATGCATGTTTAAATATAGTATACAGGAAACTCAGCTGACCTTGACCCAAAATTACATTTCTGAGCCTGGAGCAAATGATGGCTGCTATGTGATGCCTGGAGCGTAGCTGGCTACTACGGTTTACAAGGGAGTAGTGGATCCTGCCATGAAGCCATAAAACTTTCTAGATTGACATCAAAGAAATTTCTGATTAAAAACCTAATATTTACATGATAATTTGTATAGATGATTCCTGCTAAGTAGAGAGTAGAATTTTGTTGACCTTCTCTCTCTTACTACTCATACTACTTTATCATTTTTGTCCTATAATACCCAATGCTGACTGTATGACTGTTTTAGAAACATATCTGTAAGCACATGTTTGCATGACATAGCAATATGAGTATATTGTTTGTGTCATACATTATGTTTCCATCATAATGAAAAGCACTTTGATATATTTGCTCAGACAGGGCCAGAAATATCTGGATATGGAGAAAAATCAAAGTAAACCATTGCATTATTAAAACGGCAAAAAGGTGAAGCACTGAAAACCCAAGAGCAATAAATTACCTTGAGAAACTCAGCAAGCAATGAATATTTTGCAATGCAGTAAGTAAATAGTATAATATATGTTCTTACCGTTCCCGTTGTGCCCAAGGAAAGGTGGTTCATCTGTTGGGTCAGAGGGCCCATCATGCTTGCTGGCTGCATTGACATAGTGTGGTCCATTGTAGGCGTTATCACAGCACCCTAGAAACACACATCGTTTACACTTCAACATTTCATTTAAAAAAAAAGGGAAAAAGGCAGCATTCTCTAAATGAGTGAATCTGACTGAAAACTTGACAGGAATCTTAAGAGAGACTAATATACCTGTCAGAGGAAATATGTTTTGTTCCCATTGACAACCAAGCTACCCGCATGTATTATTTGTACTACTAATGAGGCCATTTTATGTTGGTTCCAATTAAATGTCAATTTTTACTTCGGTGCTTCTGACAAACAAATGCATATATATTCTTTCTATGATGAAGGCTACTGTCCATTTCAAAATGCCTGTCATTTCTATTTTTTCATATCATATACAGAACAATCTAACAGACAAAAGACATATGTCCCCAATTTCCTCAGCCTTCTAAAATCTTTAGTCTCTGAGATCTTCATCCTATTACGGTAATTATCTTGGATTTTTCCAGTCTCAATTAAGAACCCTCACTCATGACACTTTATAGCCCATTAAGTAAGACCAGCTATTGACAGTAAGTTTGGTAGTGAGTGACACCCACTTAAAACACACACACAGTGTCTAAAAGCATTTTTCTTCTCCACATGAAAAAAAAAAGATGTTAATAACTAGCAGCATATGAACTAAAGCTAATGCAAGACTTTGAACAGAAATGAAACAAAAGACACACCAGAGGAGCTTTGGAGAAAGCTTCTTTGCCATTCATATTCCCTGGGGTTTTGCTCTCCCACTCCCCAAGGTACCACGTTGGTAACTCCATGCCTTAGTAAAGTGTTGATTCTCTTCAGTTTTATGGTGTAAAATACTATTTCCCGCATTGTTAGAGAAAGTCAGAAACAGTAGTCTACTCTTTTTCTTGTAGATAGTGAAATAAGGAGGCATTTCAGCCATTTCTGCCTACCAAATAATAGCTCTACTTTGTGCATATGTATGTTTGTGTACACACATTAAAAATTTGCACAATCACAACACATCTACTACAAAGTATGGAAAGCACAGCTGAACATATTTGCTTAATAAAAAAGGAGAAATTACATTTTTTTCCATTAACATTACTGACAAAATCCACCTCTGATCAGGAATTTTAAATAAACTAGTTCCAAAAACCTCAGCACACCTTATGTGTCTTTCTCCCCTTTTTTTTCACAGATATGTGACTGCATTGCCGAGGATCTGATAAGAAGCAAAAGATTTCAAATTTCAGTCACAAATAAAAAATTACCAAAAATAAAAAATGCTGGGGAAGGACCAATTTATTTTTTCTCACCTTCCAGCAATATTTTGTCTATGCACATCCTATCTGCGAAGTAGATTCTTCATTCTCTGGGAACTCATTATTTGTATGCAATGGTAAAAAGGAAGTAGGCTCAGCTTGGTCAGTCCTTTTTGAAATACCCTTAGCATATGAAATACATACATGCTTGTTTTATGTCATACAGAGCATTACATTCCTTGCACTGACAAGAGTCCCCAGAGAAAGTCTGCAAATTATAGAAACTAGCCTCTATAAAATATCTGTCATGACTCCAAATAAATGCTTATTAAAAAAACAGTGTGCAAGTACCAAACCTGCAGTACTTGTGAACACTTTGGCCTCTTTCTCAGCTATATTAAATTGCACTGGTTTACATTGATTAACCCACTGATTAAGTAATTCTAATTAACTGTCACAAGGCTACCCTTCTTCTTGTTGGCATGGGTCCTTACAAATCAAGATAGTCATAAACTTTCACCACAAGATTTCTTACAGCATAGCAAAATTAATATTTTATTCAAAAAGCCCTTCTGGCCAACCTCATGAAGTTTAACCATGCCAAGTGCAAGGTCCTACACCTGGGTTGGAGCAATCCCAGGCACAGCTACAGGTTGGGCAAAAAGGAAATACATGGTAGTCCTGTGGAGAAGGACTTGGGGGTGTTGGTCAATGAGAAAATGAACATGAGCCAGCAGTGTGCACTCACAGCCCAGAAAGCCAACCGTATCCTGCGCTGCATCAAGAGGAGCGTGACCAGCAGGTCAAAGGAGGTGATCCTGCCCCTCTGCTCTCGTGAGACCTCACTTGGAGTATTGTGTGCAGTTCTGGTGTCCTCAGCATAAAAAGGACATGGAACTGTTAGAACAAGTGCAGAGGAGGGCCACGAGGATGATCAGGGGACTGGAGCACCTCCCATATGAAGAAAGGCTGAGAAAGTTGGGGCTGTTCAGCCTGGGGAAGAGAAGGCTGCGTGGAGACCTCATAGCAGCCTTCCAGTATCTGAAGGGAGCCTACAGGGATGCTGGTGAGGGACTCTTCATTAGGGACTGTAGTGATAGGACAAGAGGTAACGGGTTGAAACTTAAAACAGCAGAGGTTTAGACTGGATATAAGGAAGAAATTCTTTACTGTTAGTGTGGTGAGGCACTGGAATGGGTTGCCCAGGGAGGTAGTGAGTGCTCCATCCCTGGCAGTGTTCAAGGCCAGGTTGGATGAAGCCTTGGGTGATATGGTTTAGTGTGAGGTGTCCCTGCCCTTGGCAGGGGGGTTGGAACTAGATGATCTTGAGGTCCTTTCAGATCCTAAATATTCTATGATTCTATGATTCTATGATTCTTCCTTACATGACATTTCTCTTTCATGCTTCCCCATTTTCCCTGAAAATCTACCCTTCTGCTGAAAGTCTGAATGCAAATCTAGGGGGCATATACTCATTCAACCCATTTGGCAGTCTCTGCATAGTAGATTCAGTGCAAGAGTCTGACGTAGCACCATACCCAAGGAAAACAATGTTCTTGTATGTTCAAAATCAGTGGCCTGGGATACCACACAGTCAGAAGAGTTCTTGGTGTTTGGACACCCACCTGCACTTTTTGGTTAAGGTAAGAAATTGTAAGCTTTGTGCAAACCAAATCTGTAAACTGATAAACAGTTCTCAATTCCCTCTAGAAGCAGTTTTCTCCTTTGGCTTAGAGATGGGGAACTGCCTCAGGGCTTTCTGTGACAGACAAGGTGAGCTTCCACTTGTGATGTGTGATGGGGGTAAGCAGAAAGTCACACCCGCACCACAGCTTCATGCAGCCTTGCACTGCCAGCAGTAGTGGCTGCAATTAATTTAGAATGTCCAAGAGCCTTAAAACACCAAGCTTTCATTGCAAAGATGTTTATTGCAAAGGTATGGCTGGAGGAACTTGCTGTGATTACAGACATGACAGACTGATAGCTATTCCTGTGTATAAATTCAGAAACTTGGAAATGAAGATGGGGCAGTGGTGAAGGAAAACTAATGATTTAGTATAGCAAACACATGTACCAGACACTCAGTGGAAAAACCTGATAGCAAATGTCTTTCAGTAAATAAGAAGACATAGAGGTTTTGCAAATAAACTATTTAAAAAAATATGGACTTGAAATATATCAAGGACAAAAAAAATGCTTGAAGACAGTAAACATATTATTTTTAAATAGAAAATACATATATTCCAGTCCTTAAACACATACCATTTAATAAATTAGGAAAAGAAGTTGGGAAAACAAATCAAGTATTTGCAGCTTTCCTAAGACAGCTTAACATATTTGAAGTTGACAGCTATCTAGAGCAGAGAATTACATGCATTTGCCAGACCATTAATTCACCAGAGTTTGCAGAATCCTCTTGTGATCATGCAGTGAAAAAAAAATTACACTTAATTAAGGAAATATCATCTGGTTGTTAGGGCAACATGTAGTCTCTGGACCATAATGCATTTCATAATCCATACTGTCAAGTACATTCATATTCAACTTATTTAGCTGTAGAAGACAATGTCTTCCATCAGATGTTGACATCATATTAAAAGTAATTTGATTCTTTTCAGCCTATAATAGGTATTTGCTGATAATCATCCACTTGGTGACTCACAAAGGCTACTGCAAACATTTTTCATCTTCATCTTTTTCTGTTTGGATCTGATTTTACTGAGTTTATAAATTATATCAAGAGACATCTTAGCATGGCATAATACTACTGAAGGCCCAGCTTAGTTGATAAAACCTATAGAAGAAATAATGATGAGGTTTTTGCCACTGCCTTTGACAAAAGTGTTTGGCCTGCCAATTATTAAATATGCCCTGTTGTCTCAGTATGATTAATATATTTTTATACTTCCTGCAAGAAACTGTTTACTATATGACTTTTAAATTTGGCAAGCTATTCTTGGCATATACACTTGTCATACTATTCTGTCAATGCTATAGTGGCTTTAAAAGAAATTAAGATTAACAGGGCAAACAGTAAGGAATCAATAACAGAAGAAAAAGCACGATTTTAGCAACACTCTGATAAACCCAAGATATATTCATTGATATACAGACTTTAATTTTCCTTCACCTTATTTGAAAGACCTTGCTGTTCTAAAATGCTCTAAGCCCTATGGACATATTTTTCATGTAAGAAAGTGAATATATTTATTTCAGAATATTTTGTAGTCCATTATTTGCAAACAAGAAGCCTGACTTCATCAACTATGCCCACTCCCTATACGGCAACACACTGGAATCACAGGAAGGACACTAAATACAGCCTGTTTATTGCATTAAGTAAATTTCTTTAAATACTTGCCAATACCAAATGCCAAAAGGCAGCAGCAGAAATTAAGTTTATGTTGGTACAATGACACATGCCAACTTACGTGCTTTGAAGGGTGGGAAAGTGACATCAGAAATAAGAAGTGTATTAGGAGGCTTTAGGAACAGAGTTCACCAGTTGAGAGATGCACTTGGGGGCCAGTGGGCAGAAGATTAGTCCCAGCTTTCTACAATAATGAACCGTAGTAAAGGCTTCTGTTTTATTACAGTGTTCTAATACTGATATTGGGCTTAAGGCACAAATACCAGCTGAATAAATAGTTTTTAAAGCTCCCAGTAAGCATCTGTTTCTTTGACAGTTTACTTCTTTATTTAGGAAGTTTTAACAAGTTAAGCACTCTTACAAATTCTAGTTTGTAAACACGTAAAGCCAACAAACATTACAGCAGCAAAGTTACCTTCCAGATTTGTTTATAGACACATTGTGCTGTTATATAAGCACTAGGTCATTCCATCTGAAAAGTTATTACCATACTACCAAACAAATGTCTTTATGTTATCGAGAACATGTTGTTTCTTGAGGCGTTATTAAACGGAGTGAAAGGATTACTTTCTTTATACTTATCAGGCAGACATGTTTGTCAAGAATTAATATGAAAAAACCCCAACATGCATACTTCTTTTGCAGATAAATGTACTCCCTCTGCATACTGAATAAATTAGGACCATATTTATATTGATTTACTCTTCTGTCTAGATAGACTTGTCTCATCTTCTTGGGTTGCCTCTTACAGACAGCAGGAAAAATAGGATTCCCTTGTCAGAGCAATGAGCCAGCTATTAAGTGACCAAACTTCCATAACTATAGTAGCACGATTAAAGGTAGCTGTGAAATCTTCTCTGCTCTCTGTCATCAACTCTGCTTCGAATGCTTGTTCATATTCCATAAAAACCGAATAAAAACCTATTCTTTTTTTCTCAATGAAAAGTTACCAATTACCTTGGCATTTACTAGCTGATCAAAAATAAAATCATGATTTCAGTGTGGTGAAGAAGATCTGCAGACATCAACTAATAATGTATATTTTGCAAACCTTAGGATTTGTTTTCATTTCATAACTTTGCTGAATTTCAAAGCTCACTGAAAATGGGGTAAAGTGAGCAAGAAGCCCCAAAACTGCACTAAATTAAAGAAACTAACTTTGGACTGGGCAAACTCTGATACAGACCTTCAGCAACTTCGAGTCCTGTTTCTGTGGCAAATATTAAACCAGAACTGTAGTATTTCTAATCATAAATTCAAACTCTTACCTGAAATCACCTTCATACCTTAGTTGAATTTCCTTGGACCAATGGACAGTGTTTCTTTTTCTCTTTTTTTTTTTTTCCCAGTAACTTTGTGAACTTTTTTCCTCAGTTTTAAGTATGTCAGAGGTCCAAGACAGTTACTACACAGAAATAAATGGTCTTAAAGGATTAAGAATGCAAATATAGTGTGGTAAATAAAGAATAAGGTGAGCTTTGTATATGTACCATGTTTCCTATAGCAACAGCCAAGGTTTTGGATGGTTTGTTTCCCATTGTCTTTCTTGTCTTTAGCTGTATGTCCTGTCTCCTAGTTTAAAATACAGCTTTTGATAATACACAGATACTAGTCTCCACATATAAATGCAGATTAAAAGAACATAGAAATGAGAACATCAAGAGATAAAGAAAATACAGTTGATGCAATAGAAAGAGTTTTGTATCAGTAGCTGTGTGCACAAATAAAGCAATAACTGCAACTATATTGGTACTGGTTAAGAAATACATTACATCACAGAATGCCACTGTGATATTATGTCAGTAGTTTATGCTCCCACCAGAGTTGAAAGAAAAGTAAGTTTCATAGTGTACCACTGTCTGTTAATGTAAAAGAAATTAAAAAAAGAAAGAGATTGCATTTCTGTGGCAAACAAAAAGTTGCCCATGTCACTCAGTGCCTGGGAATCAGGAGTCTCTTTCTTGTGGACTGGATTTTCTTAGCATTAGAATGGAGTTTAATCTATTAAAGCTAAATCCAAACATTTCCTCTCCAAACAGTTTTGCTGTGTTCCCTCCTTTCATGCCTATAAGCAGGCATGAAAATTGACTTGATGGCACATCCTAGTTCTAACAAGGTGCAAAATGGAAATTATTAAACAGCACAATTAAAATATGAGTCAGCATCAGTGTTTAGTCTAAATTTTCACTTCCCTGTCTCACTGGGTTCAAAAGAAACTTTAAAAAAAGGATGCCGTATTTGCATCCTCAACAGTCTGATCTTACATATATAGACTTATATATACACACTTATAACTGCTTATGGGAAGACAAATGACTTTGCCAGTTCTATTATATCCACTCAGTCCACATTGTTTTTTTAAACACATGGATAATTTGCTTGATGTTTGAAAGTCTCAGTCCAGGATTTATTTTTAGAAAAGCAAATAAAAGCAGCAGTGACAGGTTTTAAAGCTTATTATTTATGAGCAATAAATGTTGAGTAAGAGCTTCTGTTATTGGCTGAAAACACCTACTTGATTTTACGCAGGAAAATATGCTCAAAATACAAGAAAAATGCCTAACAGCAAGATTTGCCTCAAGAGCTTGTACTTGGATGTGGGGGAGCAGAGCAGGTTGGTGGCATGAGATGCATGTATGGCATTTTTAATGTGGTAGAACCTTGGCTGTTCCTGAGTGTTGAGCCTTCTGGGCAAAGTTAGCCATTTTTCCCTGTGTGTCTCCATGAAGTCATGACTACAGACATCTGATGAGACCAAATGTCTGAAAGATCGCAC
This sequence comes from Melopsittacus undulatus, assembly GCF_012275295.1. NCBI lineage: Eukaryota > Metazoa > Chordata > Aves > Psittaciformes > Psittaculidae > Melopsittacus > Melopsittacus undulatus. The sequence goes on from NC_047527.1 coordinate 132,146,520, forward strand.
TGTTGATCTCTGCTTTTCTGGTGAGATTTAGTACACAGGTCATTTGCCAGGCACAGAGACTGGCTAATTAGGTTTGGGGAGGAAATGTCCAGCATTTCTTCTATATGCACTTTTAGCCTCAACACTGCAATGGCCAGTGACAGGACAGCAGCTGTGGTCTGTAACAGATGTGCTGTGTTTCATTTCCTGCCTGAAACCAGCAGGGACTCCTGCTGTGTGAGCTGCAACATAGTGGCTGTGCTGGAAGAAAAGGTTCACTCATTAGAAGGACAAACACTGACACTGGAAGACATTAGAAATGCTGAGGAACTGGTCATCAACAAAAGACAAAAAAAAACCCTAAAAGCCAAAAAAACCAGGAAAACGTATTCACCAGAAGTATGATGACAAAATGACATCCTACACAACCGCAGCCAGAAGAAAACAGTATGACTGCATGGTGTTCACTCCAAACAGCCGAAGGACCCAACCACAACCAGAATTACACGGAAAAACCTGAAATGTCTTCAGCTTTCATAAAAGTGAGGTGGCATCACTGAATTAAATACCAAGGAGAGACTGAGGTGCCAGGGTGGCAGACAGTGGGGCTCTCCTTTGTGAGATCCCTAATCCTTGAGGGGACTATGGGAAGAATGGTCAAGAGAATGGTAGGTATCAGGATGCTTCTTGCCACTCCAAGATTAGACAGACCTCAAAAACAAGACTGAGGCACAGACTTGCAGTAGTACCTTCTTACCTTATATTTCATCATTAAAAGTAATGTGAGCCTATGCCTTATATGTGCCTTTATAAAATTTAACTATGCTTTGTCTGACCAATTGCTGGTTGGATTTGACTCTGTACAAGCCAACTGCCATTAACACATGGTTTCTGTTGCACCTGAACAGCTTCATCATCCTTGGATGATGTCTTCAGTGACCCCTGTCCAGTTTTCCATTGTTTTGAACAACTGATAATATAGACACAGTCTGAAGAAACTGTGGCTGCAAAAATGTCCTTACCTAAAAGTTCTGTCCCTTATGCATGAGACTACAAGAAGCCAGTAAAGCTGATGGGAGCAAGCACACAGAGCATTCACATCAAAGCTAACCACATTTAAATCAATGAAGGTACAACTGATGTAAAGGAAATCAAATTCAAACTCTTAAGCTTTTGTTCATAGTCAGAAAATAAGACTACAGGTGATGAACACATTTTATAACTAAGAATGTAATATTTTAAGTTCTTGTTTACTTCAAAGTACTTCCAGTGAAACCAGCTCATTTGTTAAAATAAATGCTTGAAATTTATAAGTACCCCTTCTACCAAAGACCTCTAACTACTTTACAATCTGCTTGATATATAGAAGACTCAGGACCTAGTCTGTTACCAGTTCTTGGATGGGTCTGGATTTACATCTGAACTTTCCCAAGACCGCAAGATGCGGGTGTACCCCAGGTTGTCACCATTGCAAGGCCAAAGAGAAAAAGGTGGTTTTGATTACACACTCTGGTCCAAATGAATCAAGAAAAGGAAACATTTTACCTCTTGTTCATGCTGTGCAGATCGAAGTCAATAACAGAAAATGGCTATTTTAAGTCTACTTTGCTCCACACTTTATTGTCTTTTAAAAGAAGAAAAAAATATTGAGGAAAAGCACTTCAAAACTGACCCTTGTGAGTAAAACTTCATTGTGCAAGTGAACCAGCTAATCTAAAATGTAGATGTGAAAAATTAAAAAAGGTGTAGATTTTGGTTATCATTAAGCTAAAAAGAAGTAAAAGGAAATAACTGATCTAGCAAGGATTACTTACTCTGTTTTTAATATATCTGTAAATATAAATTGATATTATTTTCCCTTATCTTTTGTCCAGATAAAGTCACTTTTGGGCTGAGATCTTTATAAAGTTTCAGCCTGGAGCACATTTTTACAGCTGAGTTATTATCCTTAAAATACGAGTTCATACTGGAAATGCTGGCAGCCCTCTTAACTATTGTACAGCAGTGAGCACAGCTGTAACATGTTAAATATGTTGAAAGTACATGGAGAAAACAGAGAGGCTCAGAGGAGTGGTAGTAGAATAGGGAGTCTCAATGCTGGGTCACCAGGTTTGGTGATTGCTGGGAACTGAAAGTCATTATCAAGCTACAGGTGTTCAGTTATATCCAGGCATCAGCTACCCACAGAGAAACTCCATAAAAAAAATACATTACCACAACTGGTGATGTCCAACAGCCCTCCCAAGGATTGTGAGAAATTCAGGGATGAATCCCCACAGCTGCATCCCTGCAGGTTAACTCCACCATGAAGGGCAGTGATGGAACAGAGGGGAGAGGCTTGCATTGTCACTTCCCCACACGCTGCCCCATTTACAGAGGGTGCTCATAACCAATCACTACTATGTCTTCTCAGGGCACTCTGTCAGAAAGTTGTTAGCCAATGAAGACTGATCCTGAAAGAGTCCATTTTCCACACTAGTGAATGGACAACATCCATCCCATCACACTACCAGTTTCACAGGAATTCTGGTGATACCAGTAAATAAAGGCAGAAAACAGATGAAAAAGTACTTTTTCATCTCCCCAGCTACAGTAGTGCCTAGAATGACCAAATATTTTATTACTATCTCTCTCTTCATTGATAGATGGCAACCTCTTGCTATTTACAACAAATTATAATCCATTTCAACCTACCCTAAAACAGCAGTCAGTTTTTGCATAAGCAGATGAATGTGGAGGTCTGCATTTCTCAGAATTGGGCTGCTTGATTGACTGCAGCCTTTTGTCATAAACCAAAGTAGCAAAAAAAAAATAGTCAAAGCAACATCACCAAATGAAGTCCAAGCTTGCTGCTAGTACTTGTTTGCTTACTTGGAATAAATTAGGTGTCTCTGGTTCACATTTATCCATACATGCTGCACTATTCTCTATAAAATCTTTGATTTATCATAGCTTTTTGGTGCACCACCATTTCCTACCAGTCATTGTGCACAAGCCCATGTGAATGCAGAGCAGTCAGATCCTGACATACGATGAAGATGTTCTCTATTCCTTTATGGCTTCACGTTGCCACACACAGTGTGATTTGCAGAATTTTAGGTTGAAGTAAAAAATGTTTCTCTGGGCTGTTTTCCTGAATATCTTTCAGGTATTTGAATATTGTAGAGGTGAAAAACAGCTGACAAGGAACTGCCTATTACCAAATACCGCTGTGAAAATGCCTCAGACAATTTACAGCACCTTGATTGGCTGCCAGAGGATAAGTTGGTGGTCCAGTACTGTGACAAATGTATCAGAGTGAGTCTTTGACTAACTGGATGATCAGCCACCTGGACAGCACAGACTGGGCAGATGGGTCTGCCATGAGTTCAGGACGATGCCTTTTAGATGAAGGTAAGAAGACCTCTATGCTTTGGAGGAATATATCACAGTACAAGCTACAGAAAAAAATGGCCAGCTGAATGGTATACACGTATTGCTGAGACGAACAGTAAATAATTTGGACAAAACACTTTTAGGGAGAATAAAACAACACATGAACTCAGGTCACATAACTGTGACCAAAAGAATGAAATAATTGGAGCTGTCAAAATGCAATGCTCCCACCATATTTCAAAATGACATCTCATTTCAGAATTTACCTAAATTTGAAGGAAAAAAATCCCACTTAAAATTAGTTCAGTAACCCAGAAATAAAAACAGAAAGATTATTGATATTTTGTCTGTTCTTCCCCTCACTGTCTCCCCACTCCCTAAGTTCTTTCCTGAAGTGGAATCTAACAAAATTTTCACAACTTTTCCATGTCACTACCCTCTCCCTTTGCACATTTTTACTTCAAGACAAGTTTTAGAGTTATGGTTTGATTTTGCCCACAAAGCCAAATTTATTATTATTCACAGAGTACTACATATGTAATAGTCTCACCAGTCATAGCCAGAGCAAAAGGTAACCTCAGAGGAAAAGGAAACACAAAACATCCAAAGGAAGATAAATGGGAACGATATGATAGGCAAAAGGGTAATACCCCCATCTTTTCTTGAGAGCTGTGTGTACAGAAAAAAACAGAGTGCTCTAAATAATTCCAGAGTGATGGGGACTCAAAGGCTGGATTCTGTGCACTGCATGCCTGTGAATATTCAGTCTGTGTGAACCTCCTTCCTCCACAAAAACAAACAAACGCTTGTTCTGTCTTTGACATCAAAAGACGCAACATAACTAACAGCAGATGTTCTGATAAACTCCAATAGAGCACAACCTCTTGGCAACCATATTTCTGATCTGCAGTCGCTTTTCCAGGCACACAGAAAATCCATCTGTGGGACTGAAAAGTATAAAGCACAAGAAATGGTTTTCTGGTAGTGTTTCTTGTGATATTTTCTGGTACTATTTCTGATATCAAGGAACTGCAGTATCATAGGATCATAGAATCATAGACTAGTTAGGGTTGGAAAGGACCTTAAGATCATCTAGTTCCAACCCCCCTGCCATGGGCAGGGACACCTCACACTAATGATAATAATGATAATAATAATGAAAGACCCTGTTTTGTGGTGCTTCAGTTCAGTGTGTCACTGCAAATGATTGTAAATGCAGGGAAGTAATGCAGAAATGCACAAGCCTGAAGGATAAGATCAGAAGTAGATGAGGACAAACTTTTAGCAGAAGCTGTTGGTAATCTCAGTGGTTAAAATCTCCATAACCCAACAATCACAGTAACATACAGATCTCAATTTACTGAATTTGACAAATTTGGCCTGAAATCCTAGCCACGCTGAAATCAATTAGTTTTGTCATTGACCTGAATGCTACCAGGATTTCACATTGTTTTAATCCTCAGAGAAAGATGCCAAACTGTACATTATTATTCAGGTACCCGATAGATGTTTATACCACAGACAGATTGTTATTAATTACTGCAAGCAGAAATAATCTTGCTCTTGTTTTCAGATTCAGACTGTAATTGAGGGATCTATTTTTTTTTCAGCAACCCAATTTTAAATTTTGTGTTATTTTTATTTTCTGCAGTACTTGCACACATGAGCCTATGGCTGCCTGCAGAGTTGTTTAATCAAGAAAACTTCTCATTTTATCACAAGACACTGATCTTGTCTAGAAGCTGAAATAATTAACAAAGATCAAGACAACCAACCTCAGAACAGGAAGGCAGCAAGGCTAATAACTGCCAGTATGAAACCATCTAATAAATACTTGTTATGTGCACTGAGAACAATCCTTAGGCTGAAATGTTGCTATAAATTATTCATAAAAAAGTTCTGGACAGTAAACAAATTTATGAAGATAATGATCTCTTTGCAATTCATGAACAAAAGTGGGGGAAGGGGTCAATGCCCAGAATAAATTGCAACGTATAAATCTACCAGCTGTAGGCATAAAGTACTGATGCAGAGATTCACTGCAGAAATTGTAAAATAAGCCCTGAACGTTCTCTTTCCAGAAAGACAGCTTTGAAGAGCAACTGCAGAGCCAAATAATTTAGCATATACTCATTTGCTGTTCTTGACCACAGCACAAGTTAGAAATCAAAGCCTTTGGACTATAACGGATGAATCAAATCAGAACTGTGCACAGCATTAGCCCTAGTCTGCTTAAAACTAACGGCAAGCAAGTGTGAAACCTTTGTCAATACAGACTGTGAGGGCTTACTGCAAGTTTGGGAAACACTGATGTACATTTTTGTTTGATGTATCAAACGGCTTTTCCTCAACTGAGGATCCATACTGAGTGACTAGGTGGTTTAATAAGATGAATGAATTTCACAATGGCGAAGTTTACTTCCAGTACATTTATTTAATGGCTGAGGCAACTGATGAAAGGAAATTAGAAATCTGATGAGAAGAAAAAAAATTAGACTAGAATCTAGACTCCCTCAGGACAATTTCTTGTGCTTTGTATCCTCTGTACTGACAGACAGCATATTTTCTTTATACCTAATTACCAGCAAGACTAAAATTTTACATCTTTGATGTGTATGAGATCAAAGAATATTAGGAAATAAAAGTAAGATTAACATAATTGTCTTGTACTGCTATAATAAACTGTGACTACGTATACAATCAGACACCCTGCTCAACAGGAAAGCAGAAACTAGTATCAATTGAACTAAACAAGAATCTTGTTTAACTTTGCTTGCTTAGCAGCTTCTCACCTCTCCTGACACCTACCACTGGATCACAGATGCAAAGCCAGGAAAGATGTCCTCTCCAGTGGCTGATCTGACACCCTGAGACCCATGGGAGCTCCTGTTTCAGTTGTATCTTTAAGAAAACCAATGTAGCTGCCTTGTGCAGACACAGAGGGCCATCAGCAAGGGAAGAACTAAAGAATCTCCAGGTCTAAAATCGCACACCCCTAATACTAGGATTAACTTTTATTTGTTTCTTTTACTACTATTGTCTACCTTATGTGCACACACAGACTGTGCACCAGCCTTCTCTGGAAGTATGCTTTGGCAGTGCAGCTTTTCCTGTTATGCATATAGGATTGATTTGTCTTTAGCCTTCATGAACGCAGCATGTTTGTTTACTGAAGTAATATCTAGTATTCCTACTTCCTCATCAGCTCAACTGCGAGAAAAAAAATCAAAGGCAGCTAAAAGTAACTGCCTTGTAAGAGTGAAACGGGGTGAGAATGTTTGTATTGCTTCTGCTCATTAAGGTGACGTGAAAGGTCTACTTCTGGCTAGGAGCCACGAGCTACTCCTCAGAGCAAAACCATTTTGAAGGTTTTATTTGTCGTCAGGTGGCAGTGACAATGAAAAATGCCTATTGCACTTCAAGACAGCTGGTAATAAAGCAGTGAAGGGAATGACTGACAGAATAACAGTTACTGTACCAGTGTAGCTTCTAAGTTTTTACAGCCACTCAGCTGGAATTATACCATTATATTAAAAGTGGTTTAGGATATAAAAAAAATTAGATACAGAAGGGCTCTCTCCCTCCCCATAGCCATACCAGGAATCAGAGTAAAAAAATTTGAGAAAAGCAGGTCTTTTGCTTGATTGAATTTAGATATTTTTACCGTGTAGTTTTTGCTTTAGTTCAGACAAGGGCAAGCCTGAAAACATTTCTTTGCTGACAACCGCTTCATTCAGCACCCTTGCAAGCAGCTCCCAGCACATCTCAGTCTTCAAAGGCATATTGTTTTTGTTTGTTCTCATTGTAACAGATGTTTTGTATCATGCACTTCAACGAACTAATTCATCTGCAGAGGACCGCCTACTCTGGCTGTTGTGCATCCAGCTGTGGAAATAGCTCAAGAGTCATCTGTGGCCACTTTCATTCCATTCTTCTGATCTCACAGGATCTCAGTGACCGCATCCAAGCCCATAAAAAACAAACAGACCTGAGAACATCCTTTAAAAAAATTTCCAGCGGAGGAGTAATGCTACTCCAGGCAGGAAGCCTTTCTGGAAAGAATGTAACTGATGCTGAAGGAAGATTCACTCAGTTCTGGAAGTCTCCTTTTATCGTATGAACTACCCAGTCAATATTAAGGGGCACTGGAGCAGTGGCATGTGTGATTTTGATGGAGCTGAGAGCTTCTGACTAACTCAGTGCCATATCAATTAGCCCCAGCATCAGGCAATCAATCACCACTTCTTCTCTAAATGTACTGAGCTCCCATTAGAAGCTGCAAATACCATGAAGCTAGTTCATCTCAACACACTGAGCACTTTTATATACTGTGGCTCTACTGTAATATATTTCTGAAGTGGAAACAAAATCAATCTGAATTGCTCTGGAGTGGAAGCATATCCCATTAATAGCTGTGTATCAGGATTAAAATGTATTAGCAGATAAAAAATCTGTGTCTGTAAGAAATCAAGTACTACTTTATTAAAAGTGACTAAATAAAACATCTAATACTATTAAAGAACAGACTTTATGAAAATGCCTTTAAAATCAGATGGGAAAAAAAATCACAAGTCAAAACACACCTGGGATGGTGCAACCATTCCTTGATTAGCTTTAGAAGAAGGAGCAACTTTCTGAATTTGTTGAGAAGTCCACTGCAGTTTCACACAGGAAATAAGTAGTACCTGACAAGATGCTGATCACACACTTCAATATCAGGTCCACTGTGTTAGTTAATTAATTTCAACCCACTTAGTCAAGTCACCCATTAAGAGGAAATGATTCAATTGGAGATCCACTGAACTGAGAAACTAGGTGACCAAAACTCCTCATGGAGCTTGAATTATCCACCTGTGTAAGAGGGCTCACACTATGTCAAGACAAGCAGTTAATTTTGGGTTAACAGCAGCTATGGCTGTATTTAATTGGACAGGTTGGCAGGATATTTAATATTGTACAACACCAATTACTGGAATATTTCAGAAACATTTCAGAAGCCTTTGAAAACCTTCAAGAAAATAAGAAACTTATATCAATCATCAGAACTGATTCATTACTTTTTTTCCTTAACTTTGCAGGGAAAATCTTAAAACTTGCTGGCAACTGTCCTATATTTTAAAGATAATGATTCATCTTTTCACTTCTGATCAGGTGTCTTTGCTATAAACTTGTTATTCAGATATACTTATGGGTCAGCTGTTTCAAGGCCTGAATAGCTTGCTGCAGTCCCTGACTTGGTGAAGCTAAAGAATTTCACATTAGCATGCATTGACTTCACAGCAACTAATTAACCAACAATGTGTATGGCAAAAACGGGTGCCTGAGAGAAGACTTTTGGGATTTTAAGTCTTTGTCTGCCACACATTCTAACCTTCTGCTGATTGTGCTGTTGCTTGGCTTAGGCTTCCACTTTGGAGTATATCATAGAGATAGATAGCATTCTTTGAAATAGAGAAAATACTTCTCAGAGGGAAACCACCACATTCGAGCAAAACTATTGTCCTTTAGAACATATAACATAAAAAAGCAATGCCTGTGATGAGTCTATGACTTATACTGGATACTGGAATTATCAGTTTCAAAGAGTTCCATCACTTGTATTTATCCACAAGAATTTTACCAGCATAAAAGAGTTAATATAGCCTTTTTGTCTGTGAGAAGAAGAATAAATATAGCATAATACCCAATGAGATATTGTCCCTGCTTGGCTGAGAAGATGAAAGGTAAGAACAAGGAACAGTCTCATACTTAACTTGACACTCACAGCATGCTCCTACTTACTCTTTTACTTATCTGTTGAACAGTGTTATGAAAAGAAGCTCAGAGAGGATTCAAATACATTACATATTGGGGAGGCAAGCAGAAATCATCACAAACAGATAATGGCTAATCATCATAGCCCACACGCTCAAAGCCATGACCTGTATCACTGATTTTTATTTGGAAGACAGATTTGAATGACATGTAAAACTTCATGAAGAATGACAAAAGAACACAGCTGAACATCCAGTCCCCATGAGAGGAAGTTCTTTTAGATTATGGTGCTATAGACAACCCAAGCTCTATTCCAATATCTTTACAATGAGCTCACCCCTTTTTTACAGCACAAACACCTCCAGTGTTGTTTTTTTCTGAATGGATGGCAGCTTCACATATTAACCTATTTATATTATACCTGTGGAAGCATCTGTGGTTACTATCCACTGAAGTGCAAAGCCTCAAAAATGTTCACATCACCTGTGCAGTCCCAGCAAAAGGTTTCTCAGTATTAAGCCAAAACTGAATTTTGTCACCCAAGGATAAATGGTCTGGTTTTGCTACCTTGGAAAGTGGAGACAAAACAAAGAAAAGGGCAATACTAGTATGGCAGTCCTGGAAGCTACTCCAGGAAAGTCACACCTACCTTTACCATGAACACTGGCATAGATTGAAAGTACGTTTGCTGTTGTGAGTCCAAATATAAGCACTGAACCCAAAGTCTCTCTAGGCAGCAGCAACAGCACCAAGACTAGCTTTCAAAGACCATTTTCCCCTCATTACCCTGCCCTAAGCAACTGTCTAAAACTGGCTGTATAGACGCCTCCCCATTAAAGCCAATTTGTCCATTGTATTGAACACCAGTGAAGATTAGGCTGAAATGTTAAAAGATTGGATACTAAGTGGAGGTTGAAGATGTGAACTTGGTGTTACTGCCTGTTGAAGGCAGCATGAAACCAAGGGAATTGCACAGGTCTTTCCTTTCACATTTTTGTTATTCTCTGCTGTTCTTGGGGGAAGACGTGGCCTGTCACAGCTTTAGCTGTCACAACGGTCAGCTTTGCTTGCTGAACTTGGAGTAGGAGATAGCAAGGGAGCTAATACAGCATTGCTACTTCCACAGACACAAATTGGGAAGAAAGAGCACGGCATCTGCCTGTCTATCAGAAGCAGACAGAATGTTCCTGACAAATGTCCAGCCCCTCCTCTCCCTGAAGTAATACCTTTGACAAGCACCAGCAAACACTGATTGCATCAAACACTTCATTCACGTTTAAAGTAAGCACACCTACAGCATCCTCTCTTTCCTATTACATGGCCTGCAAGCAAGGGGTAATGTCAGTAGTGGAGTGCATACAATCATGCTTTTCCCAAAACACTGCTAGTGCTCCTGGCCCAGTAGAAGGCAGGGTTAGCCAGGAGTAGTTGTGGCAATGTGGATGGACCAGCTTTACAATTGCAGGTCTCTCTCCCTACCTGCCAATAGAAAATATGTCTCTAGCCTCAACCCTGTCAGATGTCGGACATCTGTGAGTGTGACACCCACCCTCTTGGCTAGAGGCAGGCGACAGGCTAGCAACTTCCAAAGCTGCAAGCAGGAGTTTTTAATTGATTGCACTAAAGAGGAAGGCTATCAAGCTGCGAGCTGACACAGACTTACATCCTGTGTGGATTGGGCAAAGAGGGGGTGCATAATGATTTACAGATTGTCATACTGGAAAAGTACAAAGGCTGTTTGAAAGCAGGCTGTTTGCTGTGTGAATCATATGCAACCCTCTTGTCCCACCATGGAAATCAGTAGCAGGGTATCAGCCCTGTGACTCTCAGCTTGGAGCAGAAGAAATCATCCAAGTTATCCTGGACTGTGCCCTGGATGCACATGTCTTTTCTCTGAGAATTATGTAGCTTTTTAGGAGGCGGGAATAGACATCTGATAATGAGGAACCCAATTGTTTTCTGCACTGGGGTGTGTGTGGCTTGCAGCATGTAGAGAAAAGGTAATTTCCACTCGATTGCTCGCTCTGAAAAGCACAATGGTGAAGGTCTGCACATGGGATTTGGGATGGATGTAAGATACAGGGACTCTCCTGGGCAACAAGGTCTGAAGCAACATTACAAAACTTCCAAGGGAATTTATTTAAAAGTCATGGAGTGATGGAGTGGGAAGGCTCCACAGTGGTCCTCCTGTACCTAGTTACGCTCAAGACCATAGTCAGTAATAAGAAATAACAAATAGCATTTAAACCACAGTTAGAAGTGAAATTTCAACCCCTGATTTTCACCTTCCTTTTAATAGGCCATTTGATAAGAAAACCTACCTTGATGGGGAGGCAAACCTACCTATTTGACAGGTAGTCCAAAAAATAAGTATTCAGTGGTTTCAATAAATAACAACTTGGCACTCCTTCAAAATTCCTCAGATTCTGTTGATCTGTCACTGTTACACAACTCATTCTTCATCAACTCACTATGAAACACTCAAAGAATGCTCAGTGTTTATACTATTTTATTTCACTATTTGTTTTCACAGTCATGGAAGAAAAAGGTTGAAAACATGCTGTCAACAATGTTGTAGATAGCTGATTTATAACAAGAAGCTTTTTGGCACATGCTGTTGAAGGCATTGACTTTGAATGGATTTATTCCCAACTTACACCAGTTTGAGATGAAAACAAGGCCACAAGGTTACAACCTGAGAATGGTAATTAAGCAATCACTCCACTTCAGTGGAGCTGAAATCAGGTTAGAAAAGATACACATGGTTTGATCTAGATCTACCTCTGTACTCTAAGGCTTAGGTCAATATTACATTCTTTATAAAGACATTTGAACTGAAAAGAAAGCATTTTATCTAATAGAGTAAAAAATGAATGGCAAATACTGTTAGACCTTACTATATTCAATAATAAGCTATTACTTGTGATATCTTGGATGTTTCTAACTTTCAGGATGTCAAATCACAGTGTACATTTGCATATCAACATAAAAAATCTGTTAGCACTGTCTCTTCAAAAATCATTTAAAAATAATTATATTATTAAAATGCTTTACCAGTTGCAGTCAAGAAGGTGTTAATTAGTCACCACTTATACACCTCAAAAAGCATATCAGGAACTAATACAGAAGGAAAAAACCAAAAGACGACAAACCTAGCTACACCTAGAGGCCAGAAGATATGCTAAAAGTCTGTCTGAGACTTTGCAAATGATATTCAAACATGAAACAAAAGGTTTATCACACAGATAAACGAAAAATAAGGGCAGAACCCAGAGATGGACTCCCCATGCAGTGAGGATTGGGTACACATTAAAGATACTTCAGAAATAGCCTAAACAGGATAAGGAGATGGCTTCAGTTTCCCACATGAGCTATCAGACAGCAGAGGCAGCTTTCTGAGAATGAGAGTTTAGGCAGAGGAATAAATACAGTCAAAGAAGATGAAAAAATCAGTAGTCTTTCAACTCAATGAGTTCATGTGAAATGAGGAACCAGGACTGGATCATCTCTATTACAGAGCAATGGAAAAGCTGGCACACAGAAGTACAGGTCCAGTGGCTAGCACTGAAGTATATTAATGAAGATAAAACATAGGTAAACCAAAGATAGAGCTAGATAACCTAATTTTTTTTTAAATAAAATGACCTATTTTCTATACAAAGGACATGCAGCAGCTGTGAGCTCTCTGAAGGTCAATAAAGTATTTCAGGCAATGCTATACCAGAAATTACTTAACTTTGGGAATGATAAAGAATATACTGCTTCAGTGGGAGGATCACTAAAATATCCATAAGAATTGTTCTCATCTAGTATTTTTAATAATGCCCTTGAATAATAAGATTTGGGGAAATTATGATGTAAAGTACCTTCAGTAAAGAGGCAGATTGAACTAGTACAAAGGAAGGACTGGTTTAAACAGGCCAAGGCACAGATTCATGAAGACAATTAGGCTAATATGTGATTGCCTTTATGACCACATTGTGGTATATATATGGACACTATATATATATATATATACAAACATATATAAAATCATAGTAGCATTTATTGGAAACCTGGAAGAAAGAGAAAACCTAGGTATATCAGTGAATTAGAAGATGACTGCATTACCAAGGTCATGGGTGCAAGGGAAAAAAGATGCTATTTCACAATGCAGCAAAGTAATCCCAGTAAAGAGAAGGAAATATTAATGCTATTGTACAAAAGGTTGGAATACTGTGAGCATTGGCTGTCCTAGAAAAATGAACTCAAAATAGAATAGATACAAAGAAGCATCATTGTTGCAGACAGAGGTACAAAATCCCTAAGTTACTGCAAATGCATATTGATGTTGACATTGTGAGTCTAGAAAATGAAGGTGTATCTAAGATTTTTATCTATAAACTATTATGGTGAACATCCAGAAGGGAGAAGAATTACTGAAGGTAGGGGGAAATGTTTGATGTATGTAAAAAGAACAGGGGAACCTTTAGGTTTTAAACGAAAAATGTAGTGCAAAGACTCTGAAACAAACCTCCCCCTAAGATTATCATGAGGAAAAAAAATCAAACTAAGCAGTTTTTGGAAGGGATTATATATCATGGTTCTTGGATACAGCAGAAAGTCTGAGTCTTACAAACTGGTCACTAAGTCCTTAGAGTACATCACTAACTAATTTTTATACAACTCCTGAACTAGATAAATTATGATGTAATTATAAGTAATATATAGATTAGCTAGTTTTCCCTTCTTATGTAAAAGGGTCCTTGAATACACTTACATAACATAGTGGTAATTTATGGAAGTGCTTTTGTTCTAAGGATGAGGAAAGTGTCAGAGTCGCCTTCATCAACTTATTGCTGCAGGCATGACTGTCTTTTCACTCTCACTGTTTCACACCTATGCAATTCAGTTTTCTTGAGCAAAGTTAACTCTTGATTTAAACTGGTAAAATTCAGATTCAACTTCCCCAACAAGTTGCAGAAACTGTTGAAGGAGAAGGCGAGTTGGGTCAGTTATTTTCCTTATCACTATTATTATTATTAGTAGTAGTATATTGTACTTTAGTTATTAAGATGCTCTTATCTCAGCCCATGGGTTTTACATTCTTTTGATCCTCCCCCTCATCCCACCCAGGGAGTGGGGATGAGCAAGTTGCTGCATGGTACTGAGTTACAGGCTGGGTTTAAACCACTACAGTAGCTAGGACAGGCTTATTATAATATTTAACAGGAACACCCTAAACCTTAATCATCGTGAGGCTCTGTTTAGAGGCAACAGTCAAGATAGGCTGTTGTCCCACCAGAGTTTTCAAAAACATGTAGTAAAAGCTATTTAGAGGTATGGCAGTTTTATAATCTAAATAGATTGGGATTAAAAAAACAAGACAAATGAGAAACTGAAGCTGAGAAGAAAGATGTTTTCTCCAAGGTCACACAACAGATCAGTGACAGAAGAAAAAGTCTCTTGTCACCACATGCTCTAAGCCTTACGCATATACTTTGAAAACAGTGTGAGGAAAGGCAGGCTCAGGTCAAAAAAGGAGCTCTGGGAAGGATGAATTACAGCTATACATTACATTTATAGCTGAACAAGTATAGATGATTTTCATTTGGAATTTGCTTCCAATAACAGTTGAATCCTTTGGGACAAAATTCCATATAAATACTATATTAAAAAAAACAACAATGAAACAAACAAAAAACAAAACCAAACTTTGCAGTTTACACCTTGATTCTTACATAAGCCCCTTGCTACTCAACTCAGTTGTATATAAAAGGACATCTTGTCAATAGTGTAGAGCCTGACTTGTTCCTTCACTAGCAGGAATTCACATTTACAACCCTCATAGGTTGTGCTAGTCTTTATAATTCTTATATTTGAATCATCATAGTAATGGTACTGCCCTGGCATTAGTCTAGTTCTGTGACACAGCTTCTCATCAGTAATGCTCTTCAGGGTTCACAAGGATGTTTCCTTCTCCAAAGCTGCCCAGTACCTTATCATCTGTAATGAAAACACTAATTTCTGCAGAGCAAGGACAGGTTTGGGAAGCCAAAGGGAGATCCAGGAACCTTTCTGCTGAAGAACTGTCCTACAGCAGCATCCTCTATCTTTAACTGCACATCTCCATTATGAGAAAGGGACCCATCCCTGTGTGCTGAAGACACCCACAGTAGATCATACCCAGCCTTGTAACCAGATAGTGTGAAATTTCTGTACTCCCAGAGCTTACTCAAAGCAATTTGTTGCCTGTGGTGGATCAAAATTGTTGCCTTTCTTTTCCACCCTCACGTAACTTGCACATTTGGCAACTGCACTATATGACCGTCTGTGGTGTAACTGGGCTTGTGTCCTGTTTACTGCATGCATGTTGTCTGATTTACTTAAGCCAGCCTAGTAGAGCTCTCACTGCAGAGGTGGGATAATATCAGCATTGACTGCAAGATATTGTGTATTAACAGACAAAAAATAAGAGATGGTCCATGATGAAGTATAAATCTGGGGGTTGTATCACATGCCTCTCTAGTTCAGAGCACACACATGCCTGTGTAGCCATAATACAATACACATGGCAAAATATTTGATGGTGAGCTGAACTGAGAAATCATCTGACAAATCACATGCTTACCTAATTCACCACTCTGCTGAGCCCATTACTTTCTGCACACTCATTAATCTAACTCTTCACCTATAATTAATACCATGTGCTTACGCAGTCCATCGCTCTCTCCTGATCCTATCGTATTCTGCCTACTTATTAATCTACCATCTGGACAATAACTAATTTGACCAGTGCTCAACAAGTAAGGATTTCTTTTCCTCAGAACAGCAAACATGACATATGAACCTCACAGTTTATGTTCAGGTTTTGGAATAGTGCAAATTTAAAACTTGACATAAATGCAAATCTACATGCAACCAAAGATGTTACGTATATTACGTAAAGCAAATAAAGTATTAGTGATTTTCAGTCTTTGTTGATGTACATGAAGTTGGAAAAGATAAAACAGACTGCAGGCTTTGTACAAAATTAGAGATTGATTTTTTTTTTAAATGCACTAAATCTTTCCACAGAAGGTACTCTAATGTCTATTGATTAATAACTATCTTTTTTAAAAATAGCCCCCTTTGCTACAACTTACTGCTTTTAAACAGCTGTTGTGTTAAGATTTTTCTGACAATGAAAGTTGATGGTTAAGGTTGCATCTTTTCTGTTAAAAAGCAATCAATATTCCATAAACTCAAACATAATTTCCTGGCTTCACAATCTCTGGGGTACTTTTCAAATTTAGTGTCAGCTGCCTCCTTTTCCAAATATCTTTTCCATTTACGTTTATAGGTTTGCATGAAATATACCTGTATGTGTTTTTCCACTAATGTAAATGTCTTTTAAAAAATCTTAGACTGATGGTTTATACATTTAGTTCTACACACTATATGCAGAATATATGAGAGAAGAGAAAATTTTACTAGAACTCTCAAGCCTTTTTAGGACAAAACAGCAAAGCACAAGTTCCTCAAATGCAAAGGCTTATCTATTGGAAATACTTGTGGTTCTTTCATTCGTGTTTATAAGTAGATCCATATGTGGTGTGTCTTGCTGCCTTCACAAAAAATGTCCAGTTTCACTAGGGAGCTCTAGCAGAGTGTCAAAAGGGGCTGAAAAATTTAACTTGGATATATCTTTTTTTTTTGTTATTTAGAGTAATTCATATTATTTTCTACAACAGCAGAACAAATGACTGCAGCAACACTTTGGTATGATTCCAGAAGAGCTGAACAAGCGTAAAACCCCTACACTTGAGTATGAGATGTAACTGGGTGAATCGTTTACACCTTTTTCCTTTTAGAGGAATGAGTTGGTTGAGCTTGGGCACTACTTTTCTGTCCTGGGTGCTCTCCTCAACACAATAGCCCCTGGCATTAAAGAGGGTCAGTAAGTGTGTGCTCAGCTGAGTCTGAAATTACTCACTTAGTAGCACTGTGACAACACCTATACATGGTGGGTGATGGGTGAGAGGCACGCAGGAATGACCTCATGGGAGCCTGCCTGTCCCAAATGAATATTGCCAATTACTGTGTTGATTATCAGAGTTATAGAATTGGCAGTCCTTGATTTTCTGCCTTGGGAAACACTGGAATTAAAATTGTTCAGCAAAACTTTGGCATTAGTATTTGGTTAGTTATTTCAACCTCTAAACTCTTTAGTCTTAAAAGTTCAAGTAAGTTCTTTTTCAAAGCATCTCTTAAAAATACACAGCTAAAACTTAAAAGACTAGCGGGAGATTCCAATTTCTAAGGATTATTTCCTGTTTACTTTTCATACCAACTATCTGAACTCTCACATTTCGTCTTGGAGACAGGACACAACTGTCTGCAGAGGACATACTTTGTTCCCTTACACTTAGACAGGCAAAGGCAAGATGGACTCCTGGCTCTACTTGCTAAAAACGTAGAGCAACAAATGGGAGGTAGAAAAAGCTGTCCTGTGAGAACGACACATAACTGAGCACAAGGAACTTCTTTGTTAAAGAGCACAGGAATCAAAACACTGAAACTGCTGTGGTATTTTGGGTATTATCCAAAACAACAGAGTCGCTAGTGAGAAAATGAAAACTGATATATTTCAGTTGGACAGTTTGTACTTTTCATGCTGCATTCATGCACAACAATCAAAAGGCAAGAATCTGGAGTCCTTACTCAGCCTCACTTCTCACCAAAGTAGGGGTTTTACACTGCTTATGAAATAAGAAATGGTTTTGTTGTTGCCTATAAAGACAGACAGATTACATTCAGCCATGGTCCAGAGGAAGGAAGACAAAAAAAAAATAATAAGGGTACTTGTTAAGACATTGACCTTTCTAAAAAGGCTGTAAGGGCTTGAGAATCATCCAGAAGAGAGGTTCTCCCCAACAGACTTCATTGTTATCAATAGCAGGTTTTTCCATATGCTGCTCTGCTTGCACCCTTCATGCCATTGTCATGGTCCTTCTGCAGCTATTGTGCAGAAAATACTCCAGGCTGACAAGAATGTCTATTTACGCCTACACAGTGATTACTTATAGTCCCACAGTTTTACTTGCAAATAAAAGAGAATAAGTGTAAAAGAAGTGTGCACATCCAGTATTAGGTTAGAGCATTTCTGTTGGTTCACTAAAATAATTTGCCTTTAGACAGGAAGAGTATATGTATTATTTGTAACAAAGATTTGAATCAGGAAAGTTTTACACAAATGTCATCTTTAATAAAGATGATGATTATCTATATGTGAATTGTCTTCAAACAACATGTTTTTCAAAGTTTTCCCTGAGCAGTCAGACAGCCTTTAGGGACTAAAGAAAAAATACACTAATATAGCAAATGTTATAAATCCCCAGAATAACTCTTATCCCATTTATGTTTTGATTCTGTCATCACTATCCATCTACTGTTATCCTCAGGCAGTAATGAAATACAAGACTTGTTTCAAATAGGGATGAATGAGCACTGTACTTCGAAAGTTATAGTTAAGTACACGGAGCCCAGACTGCCATCAGTGCATTAAATGTTATGCCAATATAAATCCAAACCCACACTGCCGTAACTCTTCTGGAGCTTGTCTTCCATTACAGCTAGAGAATGGGACCAGGGGATGTGGCAAAGGAACAAATCTGGCAAATCTGAGGCATTCTTACTTGGACACAGTGCAGTCAATACGGTCAAAAAGTGGTGAAGGTTCAATTTAAAAAGGGTACATTTTTCAGAACTATCTGAGTCACACATAAGCCTCAAGGTAAATTTTTCATCATGCTCACATGATTCAGAATCCTGTTTTTCCAAAACCCTGAAGGTTGTGCAAGCACAAATATATGAGAGGTTTTCACGTGACCCTACTATGCCATTAGAAGAATATTTTTAATAAAATTTATTCTGAAATAGCAATGCTACCTCAACCTATTTGACATTAATTTTCCATAGCTCTTAGTATAAGGCTAGCAAAAATCAGTGATAACAGAAAATAGAAAACCCTTTTAAAATTTTATTCGCAGTTTCTCATTGGCATCAACCTACAATATCAAGGTGAAGTTAGAGGAAAAATCATGAGTAAATTATGAGGCACTTAGAGTCCTTGACTGCCCATTGACTGTCCATTAGGGAAACAAAAAACGCTCCTTTTTTCTCACAGAATGACATCTTGGTTGTTGTCTGCTTTTCAGGAGATCACAAAAGTAAGAAGGTAAACATGCTTGGGGAATGGAAAGGAGTACATGTAAATAATTTCCAGTTAATATAAGTTATTTGTTAGGGTCAGAGGCTTATGTGGTTGTAGTTAAAAAGCTACAGAAGGAATTGGAGATACAGTCTTTTACTACAGTGTTTTGTATTTTAATCCACCAAGTAAATGGATACAGAATACATGCAGTCACACATCAGGAAAATGTATCTCAAATCTATATATAAGGGAAAATAAATGAGTAGGACGTCTGGGAGGCCGACCTACTGAAGAAAAAGAATGGTATTTAAATGAGTGGGCAGGCAGGTGGCAAAGGAGATGAGATGGGCAGGCAGAGAAGAAGGAGGCAGACACAGGGCAGTAGAACTGTGTGGCACAGCATTTCCCTCCTGTCGTCAAGCTTGCCAGATGGGGAGAAAACTGTCCTGTCTGTGAGCAGCACACTGAATTAAAAACCTCCTTTGTCTCCTCTACAGCATGGTCCTGCCTATTTTTTCTGTCATGAGGAACACTGTGTGGTATTAAATTATACATAAATATCAAGTAGGACTCTCTGTCGGAAATGAAAAGCTAATCATCCAGTGACATGATACAGTAGAAACTTATAATCAAACCAAAGAATTATCCACCAGCATTTGAGCAATTCAAACCGTGCTTTCTTTATGAGTTCATCTCTACTCCTGAATAATAAAAGCTTAACAAAACATTCTCATTCCTGGGGCAAGGGGGATGTAATATTTATGTGCGCTGTTTTCCAGTGGACTTCTCATAAAATATTATGAAGTAAAGTAGTGACAATTGAGATAATAACATGGCAAACTAAGTTACAAGGAGACACAAAAAGCTAACCATACTAGAAAGTTTCCAGATTCATCAGCTCACAGCGTTACCAAAACTTGTGTGTGCTAAACTCTGCCAACTTTATTGTAAACTTTTCTTCATTTCTTTTTTTTTTAGCTATGGAGGTGCCTAGAATAGAGTCTATAGTAAGGCATAAAACTACAGCAAGCTTACAATGGACTCAGGTTCTTTATTTTCTTTCAAAACGGACCATTAATTCTGATGCCTCTTGAAGCCTCTGTATAGTAATTCTCTGACAACTTTTCAGACATTTCTAATAAGGAGTTCATCTCTGTATGAAGCCTGGGGAATGGTAGTTCTTCCTTTTGCTTTTATATTTCTTCAGTACTAAATGCCTCATGTCCATTTATTTAAGAACATAATCTTGGGGAACATGGGTAAAATATTTCAGTGAAGAGACTGGGATTACTACAGACAACACAAGGAGGTAACACATAATGGCAACGACACTGGAACTGAAACGTTACTCCACTTATCCACTGTCCTTCTACTTCTCCACCTACAAGCACAAATCCTTTCACTGACAATTCTGGATGACAATGAATGCAAATTTAACTTGGGATACTGAGGGCACCACTCACTATAAAAGTTATTTTTCTCTTCACAGCCTTTTACCAAGGAGCAAATAGATTCAATAACCACAGTAAAATACCTCTTCTAGTACTGCAGAAAAATGCTTGGCTGAAAGCCGTCAATTAAAACTCAAACACACATATACACAAAAACTGGGATTGGTAAAGTACTTAGGTTTTCTTTTTAGAAAGGGAGTCTTTAAGCAAGGATCAGAGATCCTTTGGCTTTCACAAGTCTGATAACTCATCATGTACACACATCTAAGATTTCTTGTGATCTGCAATTAAATCCAAATATTAGAATACAGGAGTGAGTTTAGCTGTGGTTTTGTTCAATACAGCTTCTCTCCAAACTGAAGAACTTGTCTCCAAAGAACTGACGGATGTGGAAGAAGGCTTCAAACTGGGACAGAGTCCTGTGCTACTAAACAGATATGTAATGTAATTATATCCATGTTGTTGTATAGCTAATCCCAACCAGATGTTATTCTATTATAAAATCAAAATATCTGAAAAAATCCTCAGCAATTCATCTTTATTTTAATATTACCCTTCTCATGTAAATCAATGTATTGATGTTTATATGGAGTACACAATTCTGATTAATGACAACTCTTAAATGGATCTGTACCTAAGGAACTGATCAAATGAAACTAATGTGATCTGCACATAGTAGAATTCAGTATGTTGTTTCCTTCTGGTATATAGCTAATATTGAGGCAAAGTGTATCAAAACTTTTTTGTGAGGTAAACAAAAAATCACTTGCACTTCTAATGAATGCTGGTAGAAGCGCAATGCAGCTTTAGGTAGCAGTTATAAATTGATGAAAGATGACAATTTACTCAGAGGAAAAAAAAAAAGTTGACTGGTCAAATCATAAAACAGATTCAGATTTGGCAGAGCCTCTGTCAGACAGCTGTGCTTTACCCTTTTCCAGTACTTGAAATGCATTTCCGAAGCATTGAGGAACCTTTAAAGTATGTACAACTACAAAGGATTTTTTTGATGGATAAGCATATAAGGGAGAGGTAATATGTTGAACCTGGCAATTCAAAGTATGGAGGAATGCAGTTATCTTGCCATCCCTGAAGCAAAGCTTCAGTAGCAACACTTTAGAGCTTGTTATTCTCTTATATCAATGCAATTAGATAACAAATCACCCATCCTCCCATTTTCACTAATCAAATGGTGCTCCTTAAAGAAGCAGAATCTTTACAGCAGAAGGCTCTTGCCAAAAAGCTGGTTGCTCTTACATGACCTTGGACTTTAATGTGGCTGACAAGCAGAGCAAGACTACAGCGTAAGCACTTTTAGCTGGATATAAGCAAGTATGTACTTACTGTTGGTTGCATAACATATGGCGGATGAGGCATCCATGAAGTACTCTGGACCTGCATATCAAATACTTTAAATTAGCACAAAAAGTTTAAAACAAAGCTCAAATATTTACTTGAAAATATTCCTTCTATTACAACTATGGAGCTAATTTTGCTAAAGGACTTAAGTCATGTAATTCAATGCAAAATTCATTTATGCTTCATAAAGTTACTGACAAAGGAAAAAGTGTTCAATTTGATGATGTTTTCTACCAAAGTCAGAAGTCTGAACCACTGTGCCCCTTCTATGATCCACACCGTTTTATCTCATAATGCAGTCTTCAATGTTCCACTTTGTCCTACTTTTCATTTGTATTGTTTGCTTTCATCCATCAATAGTCATTAACATGTCATCCAACTGACAGTGCAAGGAGACATAAAATGTTCAAAGTTTATTTTCAAAAGTATCTGTATGAACTTTAAAAGGTGTAACATATTCAGAGACCCCAGAAAGATTTGTTTCCAGGAAGAACTGCAGATCTAATGAAGAGGTTTTGAAGCTTATTCTAATTGAAAGCCTCAATGGCAAAGCTGGCTTAAGGTGTCCCTGCCCTCCAGGATTAGCTCTTTCCTAGGGCATTGTAGGGTTCATTTCTAACATAACTCTATATGCTTTACCAATGTCTTTCCTGTTGTTCTATCTTATAACTGACAAGTACCAGATTTCATAGACATATCAATTTTACCAACAATTAAATGCATTAGTGACTGTTTGTGTATTTGTGGTGGCATCTCTGAGCCACAACTTGTGCTAAGCATGAACATGCTATCATTACTCAGACTCAGCCCCAAGAACTGTGCATCCTAGTTTCCTTTTGCATGAGTCTGGGCACCATGAAACATAGGATTTACACAGTGGGCACCTCTCTAGCCATCCCCAAGATCATAGAGATGGGCACATGGCATCTCAGACTGAGCATGAGCAGAGATGACCAGGAGAGAGCTACAAGGTCCCAATTCTCCAGATGCGCTGTGATTTTGTTCATGAAGGAAGTGGTGACAATTAATTGCAGAATCGTGTGCTTCTACACTTGTTGAAGTTTGTCAAAGTAGATTTTCTGTGGAAAAGCAAGTTCAGTGAAACATCTTTAGAACCAAACCCAGAGCACACACATTCAAACACACCTCTACTACAAAATTTTCTATTGTGACTCCTACTAGTTAACGTATGTTAGAGTTGCCACAGCTTGCTGCTGTTCATTGCTCCCACTTTTGCAGCACTGCAGCTCCTCCTCTGTGCCAGGGCAAAAGCCTTTGTGTTTACACTGCAAGCTATCTTCGGAGAATCATATGGAATAAAAGAAAAATACATCAATAGTTTTGGTGCAAATGCACCAAACCATGAACTGATGCTTTAGTTCAAGTCAGGATGGGAGAAGGGACCAACTGTGAACTGTGGCACAGTGATGGGAGTAAGTGGCTGGGTGGCCTGAATTCAGTGACTAGAAGAGGGAGGAGGTATGACTCTTAAAGCCAGCTTTGCTACTGAATAACTTGCATGTGAGCTGCAACTGTATGTTTCTGGCACTGACATTTATTTGCTGCTGCCATTTACTGAAATTTACTGAATTTATCTCACCAGAACATCCTGTTTAGCAAATGTTGCGTAGTCATACAAGAATCATTCTTCTTTGAAGATCAAGTTTAAAACACAGGAAGTGTAAGCACAACCTCCCAGAATTACCTGTAAGCAGTAGCGTACCATCTCAAACTTAACCCCCAAGAAATCAACCCTAACATTAATAACAACCCACCATGCAGCTTTGTGAGTTTAGGTAGCTTATCTCAGGCAGGACTCAGGAAGAACACTGATGCTATAGGATAGAAATAACTGAAATGGGAAAATGTATAGCTGATGACCAACTTCAGAGTAAAGTGATATTTTCCAGAGAGCAGCTAGTAATAAAACTATACAACCTGGTTTTGACTTCCATCTTAGAAAGCCAGAGCATGGCAGTAATTTTCCAGTGGAGATATGTGAGGGATATGCTGAAAAGAAATTCTGAACAACAAAGTGTGTGTGAGACTGAAGAAGTCTATGAGGACAGTTATCCTCAAGTAACTTGCGTTGTCAGGGACTAGTGGATAAAAATGAGCACTTTTAAATGATGCTGTTACTGGAGTAAATACAGCTGAAGTCAAAAGGTCAAAATATGATGCAGTTAACATAAATATAAAACCCCGCATTTAAAACTGTTGGCTAATGAAGGGCAGTCAAAATGACAAAACATTTCAGTAAGAATGATAAGCTTCAACTGGAAATGAAGCAAAATACTGTTCACTAGAGAAGCTGCTTGAAATAAAACAAACAAACAAACAAACAACTTTGGCTTTCATTGCTAGTGTAACGAATTCAGAAAGCACTTAAAACCCTACACCAGATGATACCCGAATACTACTAGAAAGACTTTTGTTTAAAGTGTGACTCAAGAGCACTAGCACTAAAAGAATTTTCTGTGGTATAAGCTGTCTTCATCCACATCCAAAACATAATTAACTGGGAAACATAGCAGACAAGCGCAAATCTGACGTACCTGATATGTAGAGACAGGGGAAGCAGCAATGAATGGCGTGATTGATGTCTGTGGAATCATGCGATTTGTTGGAATACTGTACGGTGAGGAATAAAATCTGCAAACAAAGAACAAAAGCAAGATTTTTTAAACCTTTTGCCTGGTAGGCTTTGACTAACTAATTCACTGCTTCTGAGGCAAAGACAAACAGAATCTACACAAGTAATTATGTCCTTCTATTTCCAAAAGTACAATAAAGAAGATGTGATGGCTCCACTGAACAGATCTTGGAAATGGAAAGGAGGAGGAATATTTACACTAACCATATTTTTTCACTTCAACTAGCACAAATATAGAAGCTCAGGATACAAGAAGTAATTATCTGAAATGCAAAGACAGCTGATTTTCCAGAGTGCCAGCTAGTGAAAGAAATTTCTTATGCGATATTGAAGACAATATTACTGATTTCAATTCTACAGGCTGTACTGTTTTCTTTTCAGATCTTAATGCTTCAGTGCTGAGAATAACACATTCCATATACATGCCTGACTTATTTTATTAAGGGATGGCTACAAAAGCTCTGGCTAAAATTTTCATATTCATCTAAGCAGAGAGAAAAAAAAACACCTTCTAGTGAAATGTATCAGGAATTATGAGTCTAAATACCCCAGGCAGCATTGAAAATCTCAGATTTACTTGTTTTTGTTTCCACTGTTGCATGTTATGAACTGAAGTTGCACTATCTCCTGTTTGATGGCAATAAATGTTATATTTCTTCTTGTCCCCTGTGGGTTAATGATTATTGATAAAATAATCACTTGGAAAATATCGCTACTGATGGATTGTGTAAGTACTTAATATGTGTGTGCTTGTAAAGATCTCTGCATTTGCCCTTTTTTCAGTTTTAACTGTAAACCAGAAAAATAAAATTGCTTAGAAAAACAATGTTTGTGGTCTTGCAGCTGTCAGAATGTTGCTGTTTCGGACTCCAAGAAACACTCTTGTGCAGTGTTCTCTTTTAAAATTAAAATCCCATGCAGATAGTTCTCATACAGTGTTCACCAGTCTTAGGTGTAACAGATTTTGCACACATGCCTTCTCTGTAACAGTGGATTACACTTCCTGCCTTTTTATAGGGTTTTTTGATGTTGTGTGTTTTTTTTCTCCCCACACTGAGGCAATCAACAGTAGCTTTCCATGAGAGCCATGCAACAAAAATATCATTACTGGTGTTTAAACAAGTGCTCTATTTCCTGATCGCCCTGGCATCCTGGATTTAGTACTAATCAGTCTAGTTCAGACTGGATACATTCATTCTGGATGCAGGCTCAAAGAACCACTGACTTCATCCAACCAATAGCCTCCAAAAAACAGGCTGCTGTCTCTGTAGCTTGGGCAGAAACCTTCAAAGTTAGGAGGGGAGAGGGAGACAGAGAAGCAATCATTTGTTCTCTCTGTTCCAAATGAGGTTTTAAAATGCCAAAAGCAGCAGGTGGTGTCTGAGTGATTGTTTAATAGAAATATATTGCTATTTTAGGAACATTTATCTGCCCTTACAATGCTTGCACAGAGACTATTTTAAAACTGTGCCTTTGTCCAATTTTATATATATTCTATTATGAGAACTCAGAGGCATTTTTATCCCACTGATTGTATCAAACATTAAGTTCACAGAACACTGGGCAGGGGAAAGGATTTTTAAACCATTAGCCATGTTCATCTATGGCATTAGCATGATGCATATGTTATCTACATCCTATTACAGGGGTCTTTTCCCAGATGAGGTTAACCAGAAATCATTTTGGCTATGCTGTTGCTAAGCAGATGGACTAAAAAATGCTGTGTGCAGCAAATGAGAACAGTCAATGGCAGACTGAGAGAATTTACTCGATGAGCAAAATTTCTTATGTATAGAAATACATATAAACCTCTTAAACTGAAGGATAGTGTAAAACCAAAAATCTTTTGAGAAAAAAAGAAAGCCACATTTTTGTTCATTCTGTTCTCATTCTGTCCACCAGCCTGGCACTAATACTGTGCTCAGACCATGTATGAACTGCTTGGACAAAGATGAGTACAGGGAAGAAATAACTTTCCATTTGGAAGTAGTGCTGACTCTTTGAAATAAACTCTCCAGCATCTCCCAGCAAATACTACGAGATTTACAGAAAACGTGTTCTAAGCCAAGAACTTGACAGACAGCTAAACATTTCAGTTTCAGCTTAGAGATGCAGTTATCTGAATAGTACATAAGCTTGTAGAATATATACTCTGGTAATGTGAAAAATACAACCCTTCCAACGCCCCTGCCAATACCATTTATCTGTCGCAGTTTGGAATGCTCTCAAATAAGCATCAAATAAAATGCACTATCAGGACACTCAGCTTAGAGTGTGAAAATTCATGCACCAGAGCATCAAAGAAGAGAAAGGAAGGAAATCTGACACAGTAAATGACTATGTGAGAAAATCCAGTTAATATATTCCAATATTAATAATAGCAAATTAAGTTTAACAACCTGAGTCACTGTGACAGCCTGTATGTCAAATATTTTGCAACCAGAAATCCCTTATATTCAGAGACAAAGGCTTGTCTTCCTGCCACAGCATCACTTGTGCCCAAAGGGATCTAAAAAAAGGGGGTAGATATCTCTGCCACACATGAAGTACAGTGGTATGATGAGGATAAGACTGTCAACAGTGACAGTCTGAAGCAGATGTGGAATACTCAACCTATCGGAGCCACACACTGCTCTGCTCACACGCCTGCTCACAAGGAGGGCTCAACATGCTGTCACCCATGGGACACAGAGGCATCTCCTCAAACTCCCTTTACATAAAAACAGGTTAAGGTCCTAATACATAATTGGCATAAGTGACATGCGGGGGACCTAAAATGTAAGGGGAGGACCAAAAATGTAAGAGTAGCCTGTTCTGAGGCTACTCCAACAAGCATCCCAACAAGAACTTCCCCTGCTGACCTTGATGTATTTGATCTTAGGCTTTCTCTGTGGTTTTTTTTTTCTTTAGGCTTAGGGAGGGATGAAGTGGAAGATGCATGTTATAAGTAAGTCCAATGGAATACAAGATTCTCAGTCATCAGACTATGTACACCAGAAAAAGGAGTAGAAAGAGATACATGTTATACTGGCTTTGACTCATCTTAGATATGTTCAACTACACCCCCAGGTTCCCTAGCCTTAAAATATACAGTAACTATTATAGCACTTTGAGAGCTGTAGGCTTTGTGGTAGTTGACCCATGGGCTCTAGGGAGAGCTCTCCAAAATCTCAGCTGCATTTTCCACAAATGTAGTTTCATCCATGCAGTTTTTGTACATGCAATCCAGTATCCCTGCTCCTCATGTGCAATTGCAATGCTAGAAGCAAAAGTACAGAAAGGCAGGTGGCAGGGGTGAGGCAAAAACTGACCTTGTCCTTGTATTAAAAACAGACCTTATCAGCATGCCCAGATTACATAAGCACAGGGAAAACTCGTTCCTAGGAGGCAAAAAGCTGTTCCCAGATGCTCCTGAAGAGTGGTCCACAAAAGGGCTCAAAAAAAAACGTTTTTAAGAGAAGTTTATAAAAGAGCCATATTTTCTGTACATCATCAGGAACATAGAGGCAATGAGTTAAGATGTTGCTTAACAGACAAAGCACATACTCCCCCTCCTGCATCAACCCTCCATCCACATTTGGGGACTGCATTATCTGTAGTCTGGTCTGGTCGCTATTTCCCTGCCAAAAAGGCAAAAAAAAAAAAAAGAAAAAAGTCCATATGGTTCTCATCCTACGGGGGAATGTGCAAACTTCCACACAGAATCTGTACAAGAGCAAGATCCTATTTGCACTGCAATAAACACCATTTGCTCATGCCTCGTGCCTGCGGGCAGTACTGAAAAAGTCAGATTCATAAATAGTATCCTGGGGCTCACATAATGTAAGAGTATTACCAAGCATTATCAAGGCAGCAATTTTCTGTTGCAATAAGCCATATCATAGTCAAATGTTTGAGATGGAAAAGACCTATCTGAATATTGAGCCCACTGGTCAGCAAATGCACAGTATAGTCCCCTAGACATCAGATATTAAACTGTTGCAGTACACTGCAATCTTAGCCAAATGGCCAAGAGGACTCAAGCCTCAGGAACGTTTTAAAAGAGCATCCTTACAGTGCAAATACTACAGCTCTATTTCGTTCTTTGTATGAGTGCATTAAATCACCAAAACAATATTAATACAACAAATTGAAAAATCAATAGCATATTACAACAAGCACACTACTCCCCAAATAAAACCTGCAAACCTTTGTAAATGCAATTCAGAAAAGGCTGATTGTAAAACAAAAAAGGCACAGAGACTGGCAGATGAAAAGGGCTTATCTATTGAAGTGTGTAGTTACCATGTCTTCAGTATCTCATACTGCTATGCTATGGTACACGAGCTGGATTCTCCACTCCATTATATCAGTTTTACACTAATGTAACTCCACTGGATGCTTAAACAGAGTTACATGGGTATTAAACCAATATAATGAAATGGAGAATCAAGCTTTTACAGTGTAACAGACTCAGAGGAAAATTGTCTATTTCTTTGTGAGGAAAAAATCTTAGCCTCTCACTCTTTTGTTTTATTCTTGCTATAGATTTTCAAGGCAAATATGCAGTTATACAGTAATAAAAGTGAATAGTACTACACCACGAGCAATGAGAATCAACCTTTTCACGTGGACAACATACAAGAGTGCAAACCCTTCCCCAAGGCTTGGTTATGCCCTAACCCAAAACCTAATATAATCCATGTGTCTCAAGGAACTGTGACACCTGCAGAGACATGTCTCTCTAGTAGGATCTCATCCTCCATATAATCCTGTGTGGAATTAGCAATTTACATGCATCAAAAAGCTACTATCAATGCCACAAAGGACTCTACTAGACATCAGCATGTGTGGTCAATCTTTCTTTTCAAGTTTTATTGGTAATTCATACCTCACCTGAATCTTCACCTTGGCTTGGGGATCTTTACATTTCCCATCTCCAGTCTCAGGTCACTAAGCTCCACCCTGACGGGCACCCAAAGGACTGGACTGTGTGACTCATGCTTACCACAGCACGTCTCGAGCTGTGTGTAAGGTCAACACCTGCTTAATCTGATTGCTGCACTGAACAAGCTTGCTACAAGGAAGTGGTCTTTGTTTTACAGATCTTTGAGTAACATTGCTCCATGCAAACCTGAATGGCTTGGTCTACCTTACTACCAAAGTATTATGCAGCATTTTAACTACAGGGTGGGTGTGGGCACACCATCAAAAGAAGAGGGCGCAAGCAGCAGTTTTGTGCTCACTTCTAGATTGCTCGCTGGCTGTGAGGAAGGCCAGCAGGTCTGCCTAAAACCCCTTCACTGATGATTAAGTTAGCCTGGTTTACTTCTTAGTTTTTAAGAGCCTTTAACTCTCTTTCAGCATGGCCACACACCTGCTATGACACCTGTGTCTTATGTCAGTAAGCAACAAATTGCATTTGCACATTTTACAAGCAAAGCACTGAGGTGTTCCTGGACTTAGATAAAATAAAACCCATGAGGTAGATTTTTATTGTACTTGCCATTAAAGAGGCTTATGAAAACCACTAAAAATTCATGACTACAGGACATGTAGAGACTATAAAGTGAATGCCTGGGAAGCTAAAAAGAAACTGGGTAACCAAAGGATTCTGGTGATGCTCGGGTGACAGCATTTTAAAGATGCAGCCAAAGAGTGGAACAACTGTTGTGTAACTTTTGGTGGAAAAATCAATTTTTCTGAATAGTAAGAGTTTCTTCTAGTGGGAGGTGTTTCTGAGATGGTTCTGTCCTGATGAAACTGAAAATATTTTGACATTCTAAAAGAAGAGATATGTCAAAGTCATAATTAATTGTCACTCTTACAGAGATATCCAGTGCTGTAGTTTATTTCACACTTTACAAATAAAAGTTATTTAAAAAACTGCAGAGCTGAAATACTCCATTGAATACTACTTCTTTTCCCAATTATCAGTGATAGTGTGTTCAAACAACTGGGTGACCAAACCACTGGGTGACCAAACCAGCTGCACACCCTGAATACCTGAGCACTTTGGGTATCCTGTGATACAAATAATGTCTAATCCTGAGATAACTTTCACAACTTCCAGAAACATGATTCTTGAAGTAAGATGGTATTAATCTCAAAGCATCATACAAATTACAGTTTCCAAAACATTCATGCCACTGACATGCTGGACTTCATTAGAAATAAAAGCCAGTTGTCCGAATGAAACACTGGTGGACTATGTACAAGTGAGGGTTTTACTTATAGCCTATAACCTGTTATCAGCTGAAAAAAATGATGGTAGAGAAGAAAGACTTTGAAAGTGTTTGGAAGGTCAGAACAGGGAAACAACCAGAGGATCCTGAAATTACAACTCTGAAAAAACCCTCTTTCTCTGAGCTTCTCTTTTTTAGCCATTTCCCCCAAAGCATGGCATTATCGTAAGTCCTACAAAGCTACTGCTTGTAAAGGGCACTTAAGCAAAATACACTAACCATTACCATTGACTTATTTTTTTTTAGCTACTGGGAATGTTATTATTTTCATAAATGCTTTGACTAGCAGTGCCCTAATAAATATTTAACAAATAAACCCATTCTAATCTATATCAATATATTTCTCCCTTCAGCTGGAGAACGCAGACAGGAGTATACATGGAATTTGATAATCATATCAAACACCTCTCTGATCAAAGACTGATTGTCCAAGAGTTAAGGGCCAAATCTCCTGATTCTCTACATATTGCTGTTAACCTAAAGGATAGCTAGATTTCAAGGTTCAGTTTTTCTAGCTCATGAAATAATAGGAAATATAATCGTTCAGGTAAATGACACGACAATGTAACATATCTGTTAAATTTGAAAAGATGCACAATTCTTCGTGTCAGCAAACAGTAGCTGAGAAATGAAGAGTGTTGCTGAGAATTTTACCCCTAAATCCCATCTGCTTACACACTGATTTAAGGCTTTCTCCCTATTTGGCATTTCTGTTCAGACAATGGCATGGAAGCCAGCCAGCCTGTAGAGAGAACCCTAGATGAAGTAACAGATCTATTATCCAAAATATGCTGGAATCTTCAATGATTAGTTTAACAAAAGTGAAGTCAGTAAAGGGAAACTTTACTGGTTTCCACTTCATGACAGAGACAGATTAAAAAAAGCCATCCACTAGCATTTGCCAAATAGAGATGGAAACTATTAGGAAAAACAACTTCCCATTCAAATGGCTATTACAAACAAGAGGGCATAAAAACAAAAGGGAAACTAAAAGAACTTGACAATATAGCATTACATGCTTCAGACAAAATATGACTGAGTGAATTAACTTCTGAATAAGTTTCACCACAGAAAGAGAAAACAGAAGATGGCATTCAAAATAATTTTTATAAAGGTGTAAGAAAACATGCATTCCTTACCCATTCTGTATAGCAGCTGTTGGGTCATAAGTCAAAGCCATGCCAGCCTGCATATAGTTAGGGAAGAAAAACAGATTTTTACTATTACTGCAGGGGAAAAGAAAAAAACAACCTAAACAAAGAAAAAAACCCATTAAGCATATTCTAAGCCAATATGAATAAAAGCTGACTGGAGCTTAGACGGAAATCTAAATTCTCCAGGGAAGCTCAGATGGCCCAAAGCAGCACAGACAGATTGGCTATGTCCCCTGCCTGTGAGATCCCCGAGAAACAGATCTGTTCAGTATGTTGATTGTCATCTCTCCGTAGCATTTAGGGCAACTGGTGGTTTTGTTACACCAGTATCAGTTAATAACTCCACTGAGATCAAGGCATTTACATCTGATTGCCCACTGTAACAAGACAGGGCCAAATCCTGCTGTTGCCTGTAAGATAGGTAGTTAGTAAATATTCTAAAACCAACTTCACAAGAGCTTCTCAGGGAAGAAATCTCATCTTTCTTACAAAAGTAAAGCCCTGCATGACCCCAGACTACCATTTCCCTAGCTGTCATTTGTACTTACAGTTAATTCAATACCACAAGTCAAGAAACAAAATGTGGGCTGTGAAGCAGAAAAGACCAACCAAAACCAGAAAAAAAAGTAAAAAAAAAAAAAGTGCTTGAGATTTTAAACAAGGCTTTTAAAATACTTCAGATGTCTGGATAGTGAAAGAATTTGTTAATGGGCTACACAGAGCCTTTCAACTGCCATTCACCACCAAGCAGATGGTGACCTGTGCGAAAGGATTTGGCAGCATCCAGTTAACAACCATCAACACTATCACCATGAGCAGACATCCACAGGTACTGCAGGAAGGGTGGGGAGAGAGCAGGGCTGGGGACTGAATTTCCCACTTTACCTTGTGCCCTAAGACAGCAGTCAGGGTCATGTAGGAAGGACTAGCTTCTTCCCCAGTACTTAAAGACATGGAAGTGACAATTTCTCTCCCACACACTGCATTTGCTTTAATTTTTTGTCTTCCTTCCACCACCCCCTCCCTTTGTAAAATACTTGCCAATGTTACACTACCAGGAGATGGGAAGACACCTCTTTCTGTGTAGGGCTAGAAGCAGAGAGGAGAGGACACTATTATTCAAGATGCTGCTCTCCTTTGGGAGCAGATGAAAAATGGCCACAGCACCATCCCACCCCAAAGCACTGTATTTCTCTCCACTTGACATACAGACCATATGCTGACTCCCTGAGACAGAAGACAGCAGCATTTGCTACAAGGACAGGTGCTTTACCAGCCACACAGCAGAGCCTGTGCTCCTGGTGGGAGTTCTTAATGCCCCTGGACCCATCTACCAAAGTACTTTTGAATACCAGCATCTGCCCCCTTCCAGATGGCTACTCAGACAGGTCAGGAAGCATATGGGCTTGGCCAGCTCCCATGCAGGCAGGTGAGCAGCCAGGGTAAGTGCTCTGGTGATGAGCAGGCAGAGAATGGGCAGCACTCCTAAAAGAGGAAGGTTAGCCCAGCAGCTGCACACTGGTCTAAGAGGAGATTGGCCAAGATTCCAGAGGCCAAAAGTAATTTCTGGTCTGAAAGTGGTAGGCTTCAAACTGCCTTATGTAGCCAAGACAAAAAATGTTCATGTCATTATTATATTTGTATATTTTTCTCATTCTTTTAAGCAGATGATAGGGCAAACACTTTGCTTATTGAAAATGCCATAATTTTAATAAAATACATACTATCTCCCCAAGCAAAGGATAATTAATGAGAATAAGGCCATGGACACATGCCCTTTTTTTTTTTTTTAAACTGCATTCGTTTCATACAAAGAAAAATGAAAATTACTATTTCTGGAAGTTTAAAATGTCAGAGTCAAATTTAGGGTGACCCCAACCACTGCTAATGTTGATGTAAAAATAAAGTAGCATAGAAAATTATAAGGGATGATCAACTTGTTTTTATAATTTTTATGTCTTATATATTCCCAGTGTATTATATTTTTTGTAAGGTTGCATTAATTACTAATGGCAATGTATACAATTCATCCAAAAAGAGAGCTGTCATGGTTTAAACCCAGGTGGTAATTCAGTACCACACAGCCACTCACTCACTTCCCACCACTTCCCCCCAGGGTGGGATGGGGAGCAGAACTGAAAGAATGTAAACCCCACAAGTTGAGATAAGAAGAGTATAATAACTAAAGTACAGGATAATACTACTACTGCTAAGTATAATGGTAAGAAAAATAACAAGGGGAGAGAATAAAAAACTAAAAGGGGAAAGGGAATTAAAAAACAATAAATGCAAGTGATGTACAATGCAATTGCTCACCACCCACCAACTGATACCCAGCCTGACCCAAGCAGTGATTGGTCCCTTCTGGGTAACTCCCCCAGTTTATATACGGGGCATGACATGCTGTGGTATGTCTTTGGCTAGTTTGGGTCAGGTGTCCTGTCTCTGCTTCCTCCTGGCTTTGAAAAGTCCTTGACCAGGGTAAGCGCTACTGAGAAACAACCAAAGCATCAGTGTGTTATCAGCACTGTTCTCAGACTAAAGCCAAAACAGCATAGCACCAGGTACTAGGAAGAAAATTAAGTCTATCACAGCCAAAACCAGCACAAGAGCCAATAAAACTTTAATAAAATAAAAAAGTTTGTCTGCAATATATTTTAGACAAAAAAATCCTAATAAGAATGAGGGTGCAGAAAGGATAAATTGCAGCAGCTCTTTACTGGCACTCTAACAATGCTCAGTGTGCACCTGAGACCTGCAAACACATGTTTATGCAACTTTCAGTCACTTGTCTCATGGATATTTGAGCACATGCTCATAAACAGACCTTCAGTGTGCCCTCATGCCCCAGATCTGCATGTGGATGCCTGCAGACAATCTGCATATACTCCATGATATATATAGAATAGAATAGTTAGGGTTGGAAACGACCTTAAGATCATCTAGTTCCAACCCCTATGCCATGGGCATGGACACCTATATTAGCATCATGTCCATTTCATAGTACTGGTACTAGGAATAAGGCACACCACTGTGGGTTTGGCAAGTACAAAATATGAAAGTCTAGGCATTCATCATTTTATCCATGCTCCATATCCATACTGCAAGATGACAGATTACCAGAATCTGTTCAAGAACTTCAGCAGTGACAACTATAAATAACGCTACCACATTTGCCTGTAAATGGAAAGTTTCACATCAGACAAATATGACAGTGTGTGGCAATACGTGCATATGGCACACCACCTACGGTTTGCCCAGTAATATTGCTAATATCCTCCCATTGTTGAATAGCCTTAAACAGCTGCTATTTCAAATAGTTGCTAACAGAGGACTACTTACTTCTTTCTCATCAAGTTGTGCAATTCCTCCCTACAAAATTAAGCTGGCTGGAAGCCCAGGAGAGGCAACAGTTAGCCTGGACCAGTGAAAGATTTATGGTCTGAAGCATCCTTAGTCATCAGGAATAAAAACTGATGTGTAATAACAACTTACTGGAAAATTATCTGCACTTTCCTCCATAGCACACAAACAGGATTTCCAAAATGCCAAATAAAAAATATTGATTGGCCTCAGACTTTCACATGATAGAGGTACAGCTTATTCTGTCAAAACCAGAACTGAATACAGCTGTCACTCTGCTTAATGCAGTATTAACTACACTGAGGCACTGGGTGGTGCCTCTACAGCAGTTGTGCTGAAGAGTATTTTCTTCCAGGTCTTTTCATCTCCTGTTATGCACATGTTTCAGTACAAGGACAGGGTCTTATTCCTTCTTCTAATAGTGACACTTCCTGATAAAAAGCCACCTCAGAGTGGCATGGATGATGGAATGCTGCTTTAGGAAAATATTTGTCAGATAAATCTTCTATGAAGGAACAGCTGAACCACAGAATTTTTATGCCGCTCAGCCAGATAATGGGCATATGCTCAGCTACTGAATGAGCCCCTGCACCTCAGCACTTCAACATGCAATCTCTTAAAGCAATAATTAAAAATGAATATCTGCTATCAGTCCCACACATAATAATAAAGACCATTCTCAATGGTTACTTGACCAGTTCAGAAGGTCACCTGACACAGAAATAAAAACCAGCTCACTTAAAATACTGATTTTTTAAAAAGACTATTTAAACCATATGTCTACTTATCACTGATTTTTATCAGTGTCTGAACCCAAGACAAAGGAATTAAGATTCTTGCTATTTTGTTGCTGCAGTTTTCTAATTAATGACATCAATAAAGAAACATTCTAAATACAAGAGACCCAGTCTGAATCTTTCTTTAAATTTAAGCTCTTTCCTTCAATAAAATACAGCAAATAACAAAAAGCTTCTGCAAGGCAAGGGCTCCCCCAGGAAGTCTGAAGGCCTGTACTTAACACTTCACTGTGAAAAATTTTCCATAGGCAAAAATAAGGAGTTCTGTTTCTGGGTTTTTTCCCCATCTCTTTGTTATGAGTTGAACATAAATGAGCACATTTTCCTCATTAAAAAGACTCTTAGACGATCGCATTTGCATTGCTTATGTAAATTAGATTTGTAAGTCTCTCAAAGAAATTATTAAGTTGTGGAGTGATTATTGAAAACATGATCACATCTTCAATATCATGTGAAATAAGGTGGGTTTATTATTTCTCTTCTGAACCTCTGTAAATTCTCACAAGAACCAAGTATCTGGCTTCCAGCAAACACATAGCTATAAACGACCAAATTTTAGGTTGCGTTTTAGCTTCTGTATTGCTGGAAAGCGGCTTTCTTGATCAACTTCACCAACATATCATTATGTGGGATTTATACCAGAAGATAAGTCCCTCTTCCCCATCCACTCTGATTCATGCCCTCATCCTTTCACACTGGAGGGGCTGCCATCCCAGGGGAATGGGTGTTTTCTTGGCTACTACAGTGGAATCAGTTGAAATTTCAACAGTGAAATTCCTGGACTTGTTTGCTACCACTGCTAATATCTGCCAGGCATCACGGCACAAGGATCTCTTCTGCTCCGACAGCAGATACTCTGACTGAAACACTTTGAAGAAGGAAAAGACAGATGGTGGAAGAAACCAACAACCCAAATGAGACTTGTTTAAAATATTGATTTCATAGAAAAAGCTCAGTCACCAGTAAAGTTACCTTGGCAGAGTTTCTTCCTTTGATTATTTAAACAGTTCTGTCAGAAATATTCCACATTATTAGACATATTTCTCAATTTAATTCTGAAAAAATCTTTCCTTTTTAGAAGAGAAATTGAGAATACGAATGTGACACCTCTTAAATATATAGATGCATATGAAAGAAATGGAGCATTTCCCAGTGATATGTGCTCCTTAAGCAGCTCTCAAGTTCTGAAAAAAAAAAAAAAAAGTGGTTGTGGAGATGAAAATACATAATAGTGAGGTTGAACTTGGGAAGTGATTTATGAACCTCAGGTCAGAAGTTGAGCCGACAAACACAATGACAAGTTCAGATACCCAAGTGAATGACAAGAAACCCTTTTTGTCCTACAGAACTGGACTGGAAGTCTGATCTACCAGCTTCTGGTTTGAGGGTTGAGTCTCTTTGTTCCAAAGAGAATCATATTCTCCTCACGGAGACATATATACTGCAATATAGTTAGTCTGTTTGCACTGCCAACTCATCTGTTTAACCTTGCCACCTTTAGGTCTATGAACCATCTGCTTTTGGGGATCTGGCACACCCATTTTGCCATCAGTCTGTTCCAGTGTTAAATCAGCTGTGGATTACAGTCACATCTGCACACTAGATGTGTGTGCTACAGTGAGCTGAAGACTTCCAGGAATGGTTTGTAGCACTACTGAAAGTGTCAGACCATCAAGTATTCATCAAGGATACAGAAGAGTGCAGAAAAAGATATGTCTTCTCCCTTTTCCCCTATCTCCAGCCTCTGTTTATTCTGAATAGAAAACACTGTTGTGGCAGCAGAATTTTGAGGAAAATCCTACTGCAAGAAAATCTTCGGGGCAAATGGCATGACATTTTTCACCACAGGATGAAACCCAAAGCCGAAATGAAAACTAAGAAAGCTAATCTCAGACAGCAGGTGCCATCCTCATTCTACTTTAACCAAGACATAGCCCTTATTACTAGTAAAAATGGCCCATTTAAAAATCCTAATTGCAGGGACATCAATTTCATATAGGCCATTGTTTTAAAATACTTGTATGTGCTGTATGAGCTCAAAATCTAACAATTTAAACTGCTTTTTGGTATTTGTGCCTCTCAGGCACATTTTCAAAGCATTGCTTGCAATGAGAGCATCTCGCGACAACGAAAAGTTTTAAACTCATCGCACTGTATCTTTTCAATTTATTTGTCAGTTACCTTTTGCCTTTCTACTTTCTCCCACTGTGTTAGCTTCTCTTCAGGTTCAATTCTCTGCTAAACTAAGGCTTGGCTGAAAATGAGCATGCAAAATACTGACCAACGTCTAACTTGCATACTAGTATAGTAAATGTGTATGGTCTGCATGTGAGGCTACTACTGAATATCTGGGTATTATTGCATATCTGGACAGGCCTAGAAATTGTGTCCTACAGAAAAGAAAAAATCATTTGTCTATGTGTAAATGCATCAGCCCTAAACACTGAGGCTTATGGAGGACAACTAAGTAGTACCCGTCTCCTTGGAAGTATAAATAGAAATCTATGCCTAAGTTATAAATGGGCCAGGCATAGATCATTTCTATATGTCTGCTGCTGATAAAGAAGGGAAAACTGGCACCAGTATCAACTGTTTCAGCCCTTCACTAGTACTGACTTCACACAAAAAAACAGGAGGTCTCTCAAATTACCTATTTTATGTTTTTCTTTCTAAATTAGTTTACATTAGATAAAATTGCAATGAATAGCAGATAAAAAGAGAAACTGTTAACAAAGCAACCTTCCCAAACTAGTAGGTCATCTTAATTTTTAAAGAATAATTAAAACTATGTTTAATGGTTTAGACATTTCACCAATGATAAATGATAAAGGGGGAAAGTAGGAAGAGAGGTTAATCTCTTGGCTATTTAGAAAAAAAGTCTAATCCAGATTACAGAAGCAAGAAAGCAATCAACAGAAGAATTATTAGTGGCAATTATTAAATATATTTATAAACATCAGATCAAATTGAATGACAAGGGGGTTGCATTTGGTGGTGCATTCACTGTTGTGATATATGAACCAATACTGAAATGGTGGTATTTCCTTGAGAAAAAAACAATGCAAATACTTAAATGCTCTAGATTTTATAGAAACTTGCAAATGAAGTACCAAAGGTTTCTCCTTTTCTCCCGGATAAATCTTAAATACACATATCAAAAGATTTTATTTCTGAACAACCAAACCAAAGTTTCAGTAAATCTGCAATAAAAGATTATTTAAGTTGCAGGTTTTAATTCAATCTGATCTCAATTTGTAACTACCCTTCATTCCCCAGATGCATTTTCAACTAATGAATATTTTTTGAGATATGTCACCCTCCTCTAAACCTGTCAACTGCAATTTAGAAAGAAATTAAATCAAATATTTTACTGACAGAATTTGAATATGATTACCCTCTATCACCACCTCAACATGATGTAGTCAGGGAAAGTTTCAATACAGATTGCTGAATTAAACCACTGTGACTCAGGAAAAACTAGCCTGAAAAAAAATAATTTACTTTTGTGCAGAAGTTATGTCAGTTATTAGATGAGAATTTCACTGCAAGTATTTCCAACATTTGCAGGTTCCTCTGTATATTTCTTGCACCTATACGTTAGATGCCTAATTTGACAGCCTTTTACAAAGCCATCAATAATCTAAGCTCTCAGCTCCTTAGTGCAGAACTGGTCAGCCATCACAAATCCTCAGTCAAATGACTCAGTAAATCTGCTGAGTATTTCCTGAGGCTTCAGACAAGAGTGGAAGTGTAAGGACTAGAAAGTGTTATCCAAGGTCAGGCATTCTTCCCTGGTTACAACTGGCCAAGTAACCAAGTACCAAAAAAACCCCCCAAAAGCCCTAGAGAATTTTTTCCTAAGCACTTGACTTTAAAAGGTAAGTCAATTTAGCAACTAACCAAAGTATTTCTACATGGTTATGAGGAGCAATATACAAAAATATATGCTCGGAATAAGATTTTCTATTACATTCTACAGTATGGCCTGAAAACTTACCCCCCCCAAAAAGTAATCCTCTCTTATAAAATTCCCTAGAAGCTCCCCATAAAAGAGAGCAAAACCTCTGAGACCAGTGTGGCCAGAGAGGTAACACCAAAGCAAATCTGCTCCCTGCTAAATCTCCTGCTGTTTCCCCCCTACAGCACAGTACTGGGCACAACTGTCTGTCCCTACCTCACATTCTCAAGTTTGAGGCCAGTGACAGAACTGCTTGTGCATTTCTCTGGGATCTGTCCTTCTGAGCAATAATCCTCTTGCATGCTCAGTGTTAATGCTGGTTAAACCTCAGAAGTTTTAGAAATGCCCTTCATGTAAGCAAGAATGCAAAGGCTTATCTGAACACTAGCCAAAATACATCTTGGTCCAGATACCACAGAATCTGGACAGGGTCGAAATACTGAGGGAGCAATCTCCTGGACACTATTTCAATGCTTTTCTTTAGGGAAGAAACCAAGAAAAAGCAGAGGTTCATGGAATATTTCCAGGTCCCATTTGTAATCAGAACTATGACACCTGTCATGTATCAATTATTTCTCACGACTTACTACCTGTCCTTTATTAAAGAGATTAAATTTGACAGGAGTAATTGTACGAAGGTTACCCAAGTGCTGCTACGCAGAGAACAACTGAATGGTACATTGTGCTTAGAGTAAGATCATGAAATGACAAAGAGATAGAAAAAAACTATTGCATATAAAATAGAAGGATTTTACACTCGAAATAAGAAAATGAACAATGGTGGGGAAGAAATTCAACACAGGAGTGACCCTAAAAGAGAACATGCATTCTTGTCTTTGATGCTTTGAGTAGCAAATATCCAGTGTGCAGCAAGGTATTAACCAGAGGTTAATAAACAAAAAATCTAAGAAAATCTAAGAAAACAGATAATTTCTACTCTGAAATATTTCTGAGTTTGTACCTTTACAATCTTTCCACATTTGTAGATTATACCATGACAACAGCTCTGTAGTTGAGTGCAAACACCACTAAAAACTATTTTTTAGATGTTGATACTATAAGCACACCAAGCACATCCTGCCTGTAGGTCACAATGGTATCACTGTACTTAATATGAGCCACTACACTAGAAGCAAATGAACTATATATGATGTAATAAACTGATGTGGCCTGAGGCCACAGGCATAATGGTGGCTTGCTGGCTTTAACTTTATATTCTCTTGTTTATTGATCTGAACTGAAGGAAGTATAGAACAGAGGGGATAATAGATATGATGGTGTTTACTATTTAAACAGGGATTCAGAGGTATTTAAAATATGGATTATTGACTTTATTGAGAGTTTATTATTGTCTCCTATACATAGGCCTTTCATTTTCAAGCTCTCTATACAATGACCTGAGTCTACCACTTGAAGTACTTCCTGGGCACTTACACCTCGATAGATCAACAACATGACAAACCATAATGACTCCTAAGGAAACATCTCAATTATTTGAGACATATGACATAAGAGCCTGCAAAATGAACCTCTGGAGTCTTCTGCAATCTCTTGTGGCAAATGTGGCTGTCACACTGGCACTTTCAGCCCACAGAGTTAAAAATAATTTGGAGCATTGCTGTTCGAATAGTGTACAAAACCCACCTTGCTGCAGGGAGAAATGTCTATGCTTTCAAGAGGCCCTTCTGTTTGTTTAAGGACCTCACCAATCGTGCCAGTGTATATATGTCATAAGCGAATGGTCCAAAAGGTATCAGCTAGTGAAATCAAGTAGTTACAAAAAATCATAGAATCACAGAATCACTTAGGTTGGAAAACACCTTTAAGATCACCAAGTCCAACCTTTACTCCAAGACTGCCAAGTCCACTGCTAAACCATGTCACTAATGGCTTCATCTACACAATTTCTGAGCACTTCCAAGGACGGTGACTCCACCACTTCCCTGGGCAGCCTGTTCCAATGCCTGAGCACCCTCTATGTGAAGAAATTTTTCCTAGTATCAGTCTAAACGTCCCCTGGTGCAGCTTTATGTCATTAGCTCTTGCCCTATTACTTGTTACCTGGGAGAAGAGACCATCCACCTCCTCTTTCCATCCTCCTTTCAGGTAGTTGTAGAGAGTGATAAGGTCCCACGGAGCCTTCTCCAGACTAAACACCCCCAGTTCCCTCAGCCATTCCTCATCACACTTGTGCTCATGACCCTTCACCACCACCTCAATGTCTCTCTTGCAGTGAGGGGCTGAGAACTGAACACAGGATTTGAGGTGAGACCTCACCAGTGCCCAGTACACCTGGCCCTGCTGCCACATTATTTCTGATACAGGCCAAGATGCTGTTGGCCTTCTTGGCTGTCTGGGCACAAGCTGCTCATGTTCAGCTCTGTCAGTCAGCACCCTCAGGTCCTTTTCCACTGAGCAGCTTTCCAGCCACTCTTCCATAAGCATGCAGCATTGCATGTTGTGGCACAAATGCAGGACCCAGCACTTTGCCTCACTGAACCCCATACCACTGGCTATTGATCCAGCCTCTCCAGATCCCTCCACAGAGCCTTCCTACCCTCCAGCAGATCAACACTCTTTCCCAACTTGGTGTCATCTGCACTTGATCCCCTCATCCAGATCATCAATGAAGATAATAAACAACCCTAGCTCTAAAAAAGCAAAAACCCTCTAGAAACACATAACTTAGAAATACCAAATAGTTTTCTTGTTTATTTGCTTTGTAAAACTGAAGTAAATGCAGCAAAACCCACAAAAAATACCCCCAAAAGAATTAAAACCAAACCAAAACACAAACCACCAATTTGTATTCTAATGTATCACAACTGAGCAACATTTATTTTCCTTGAAAGGAAAATATATTATAAATTCAAATAATAGGTGTTTAAGATAGAAATACTCGTAAGTCCTTCAGCGTTCATAGCTATGATCATGCATAAAAAGGTACTATGGCCAAATCTACCTAATTTATACAAGTGTCTTTATCCTATAATAACATTCAAGAAGAGTAAACAGCCTCTTGAAGAGTCAAAGGAATTCCTTTCTTATTTCACCCACATTTTGAGTCATTTCATGTAAAAGTACACAGAAGGGAAACTCCAGTAACAGAACTATTTGCAGCAGAGCAGAAAGCAACCATTAGATTTCTTTTTTTAACTTTGTACACATAATGGAGCTGAGGCTACTGTAAACTGTTTTGTCTTGGGCAGAATGAAGAGTCCAGCTGAGATAAGCTTTTGGAACTTTTATGTGGACCATTTATTTGGATGTGCAACTGCAACTCTCCCTCTTGTAACAACTCACCTACTCCCCGATGATGCTCTATCACCAGGAAGGATATGGAGGAAATAACAATATTGAGTTGCTTAAGTGTAAATTGATTTGGGGTTTATAAGAGTTGCACCACAGGTGCTGATGGCACACCAGTAAGATAATACTGGACTCAGGTCTGGCTGCAAAGTGCTTGCGGTGGGACAAGACTGCACACAGATCCACCCCAAGCTCTGAAACTGTCTTTTCCTGTAACTTTACACTCCATACATTATTATAAGCTTCACTCTCCCCTCTGCGCATATACCTTTCTCTGTGTGAAACTATTGTATTTTGTGTGTAATCTGATTTCTTCATAGCCTGAAAGGTAGATCTCCAGGTCTGCAGCTGACTTCTGCCAAACCCCAGGAAAATAATTGCCGCGTGGCACTTACCTCTCCTTCTCTGGGCCACGGCCTTCCATTCTGTGTATATTTGCTTTGATTCTGGCGCTTCTTTTGCCCTCCATCAGCAAATTTGCACAGCAAAGGCTCAGTGGGGGCTGTGAAGACAAGAAACCCAGTCTGTATTAGCATCCCCCCCAAAGAAAGTGATTATACCAGCAACAGTAGTGCTTTGTAATACTGATCTTTTGAAGTAAAGTCTTGCCTTCTGCAGATATTTTCTGCCTCTTTTAGCCTTGACTCCACTGGCAGCTGTTCTTATTAACTAAGCTTCAAAAAATATATACTGGCAGCCCTTAAAAGAATTTAGAA
Source organism: Melopsittacus undulatus (assembly GCF_012275295.1). Taxonomy (NCBI): domain Eukaryota; kingdom Metazoa; phylum Chordata; class Aves; order Psittaciformes; family Psittaculidae; genus Melopsittacus; species Melopsittacus undulatus. Next base: position 132,190,786 of record NC_047527.1, read on the forward strand.
AATATTGTTGAAAAAATAATCAGCCTACGCAGAATGTTAAGTTGCTGTAGTGGAATAGTAGGGTCAGACATTAGTTCCAGCTAAGTTAGACACGTATTCATGACCAGCATTAGTGCAAGGATAAACGCTGCTTTACTAAAGCAGCTTTCTGCTTTTATTGTAAAAACTTTGCAAGAATCTGTTTAAAGAATAACTGTTCTCACTATTTCTGTGTTTCTCAACACTCAATCCTTTAAAAAAACAGAATAAAATAGAGACTTTTGCCAAGCACAGTCCCATTAGCTTTCTTTTCCTCTTAACTCCTCTTTTAAGCAAGTTGGCAGCTAAGAAAACCCCTTTCTTCTACAACTGAGATCTGGTGTTTGAATACAATAGTCAGGGGGCACGAAGGTCCAGGAAGAAAGAATATTCAGAGATGCACACACCAAAAGGCAGCCAACAACAGGGGCCCCTGGTGAAGAAATTGCCACACATGAAATGAGTACAACAGGAAGGGAACTCTGTGTCCTGGAATCTTTTTCCATCTACCCAGCTTTTAACAGCCTCCTAAAATATTTTTCAGCCAAAACCGTAATTAGCTTGCGTGTGGGAGCTTGCCTTTGCTGTCTCCTTAAAAGAGGGGCCAAATTCTACATACTTCAATTGTTACACGTCAGGATTGTCCTTTACTGTCTACATCAACAGAGAATTAAACTAATATTGGCTTGGTTGAAAGAAATCTGAAAATGATGTGCTGCTTCTGAAACTTTTCAGGAATTTTTGGGTTCCCAGGCAGAGCAAGTACAGGCTCTAATTAATTAACCAGGTGTTTTGATAGAAAAAAAGCAAGAAATCTGTTTTTTCTTCCTCAGTTCCTATGTGTGTGAGGACAGAAATGTTGAAAGAATTAAAGTGCAGGGATGTGAAGGAAAATGTTGCTGTAGGGGAATTAGCCACGCTGCTGACTTATTTATTTAAAATAAAAGCTATGATTTGGTTAAAGGAGAAGTTCATATAATATTAAAACAAGCTCATTACCCCAACTTCTTCATTACAGCAAATTCAAAATGGGCCAGAATGCATAAGTTAAAATGGTCATCACTTGAAAACTGCCACAGAAGAACAATGTGTATAGAGAATCTCACATCAAAACCACAATTTCTCACTGGGACAGCATCACTTTGGCCACTTCTGAAGCTTTAACAACTTTGTTTTTTTCATTACCATTTAACCAGGCTAGTAATTTCCAAGGTCACTAGAAACTGAACTGCAGGGAACAATCCATTATTGGCAGAAAGATCAACTGTGGGACCCCAGAGGTCCTTCCCCACCTCTGAGTTCGATTATTGTATCAGATTTTGGTAGAAGGAATGCTCAGCTAACTATCTTAAATTTAAAATAATGAAGGTTTAAAAGCATCCAGGTGTCTGTGGAGATTTTTCCTGCAGATGGAGAGATTTTACAGGGCTGACTTCCCTGCACTTTCACCAGTTTTACTCCACAGTGCGATGCTGCATGATTTCAGAGTGGTTACCTACAATTCACTTTCATGTGACTGTGCAGGAGAAGCAGGTGCTAAGCCAGCATTAGAGAAAGACCTATTAAACATCACATCTGAACCTTCAAAATCTTTTTGTTTTAAGCACTGACCAACTATCAAGCAACATACGATACCATTAGGAGAAGCGTGTAAATACAGTCTGCACATAGGATACTTACACATGCCATGATCATCTGCTAATGTACACATGCGATATTAGCCCATGTACTATGATGTGAGTGAACAAGCTAGGAAATCATATGGTTTACTACATATCCTCTCTATATATTATCCGACCACAAATAGGAAGCTGTTGCGATTTCTGAAATTCCCAATATCCGGCATTACCATCTGACAAACTCTTTTTTCTTAACTTAACCACTCCCATCTAGTAAAATGCAAAAAATATTGTACAGACTTTTCAGCAGGTAGAGAAGATGACAGAAAAGGACAAGAATACCATACTCTTCCCAGGCAAGTTTCTACACAGGAGACTATATTAATCTACAGCAAACTGAGAGGAATCCTGGGGGAAAAGTCAGTCTCTCTCGATCAACATTGACATAAGCAAAAGATCAAAAGAGCATGTTCTGACAGGAAGACAAGAGTCTAGATGATTCTGGGCTTTGGTATCTTTCATTTATTTAGTTAGTTACTAATTTTTACCAACAAAAAACCTCCCAAAACCAACACAGCCATTTACCATATTACATCCGGCAAGACAGAAAATTATCTTAATATCTCTGAAGTGGTGTAAGATCTTAACAGTTTACACCTGGAAATAACTACAGTAACCAAACTCAAAATACAAACAAATCCAATTAATAATCTTTCTTTGTTCAGGACATACAGTAGAGTGTAACAGAGTCTCATGAGTTTGAGCATGTTGTTCTAAGTACACAGAAAACCTCAAATCTCCGGTTTACTTAGCATTCTTGAAATCCCCTCTAAGAAAGGTTCCCTAGGCTTTGCAACATGAGATTCACATGACTATTTGATATTAACACCATCAGTCTTACTAATTACATGTGCAACAACAAAAGACACAGGAAAAAGCATATCATAGTCCACTATATCAGCAAAACTATTTCTAAGTAGAATTCTTTCTTAATGGTTTCATGAAATGTCAGAAGTGCCTTAAAAGTAATTAATTTACTCTAGACAAGAAAAAAAACCCATCACTATTAGGTACTATGGTTATCAATTTAAAAAGAAAGTATCTAGGAACTATTCAAGCAATGTCAACATCACTACAATAATATCAAAGGATTGCAACAGAAGTTGAATATTTTACCTCCAAATACTTTAGAAGAGGAAGAAGGAAAAAGGGAATATTTTAAATTTTTTTTTCTGTTGTTGCTCTCTTCCATTCCAGACAGACACTCTTCAATTTCTGGACTGAATTTTCACTTTTCTCCTTTTCCTCTATGTAAACACACTGTCTGAAAATAAATGCCTGTGTCCCTGCCTCTTCCCTCACCTTTTATACTACTGACTTAATAGAAAATGTAATTTAGATATCCATAGATGTTCATAATTTGAAGAGATAAACACATCTTTTTGTATGGTTCATGACATCCTCAAAGTTTTAAGCATGTGTGGTATTTTGAAGCCTATCTGGAAAATCTCCTGTTGCTGTTTTCCTGTCAGAAAAGAGAACTGATTCACTTGAGACAAATTTCAGGCTATTCCATTCTGATAAACTCTTCAAAATAGAAGGCACTGCTCTTTCTTTGGCTTCTACCTGACAGTAACAAATACAAGTATCAAGAATAAATAACAGCTTTAACCTGAACAAGGTTCATTAAGCCATTACCCATTTTTCAAGATTTAAATGCTTGCTGTAGTTCCCATTCAAAGCCTGCTCTAGTTAATGAGACATAAATAGCACTGAACTTGGCTTTCAGTCCAGAGAAGGAAGTGGGATCAAATTGATAGTGCTTCTAAACTGTATTTGCCAAGTTATTCAGGTTTGCTTTAGGAGAGGGCAGTAGTTGCTAGTGTTCAAATTCTGTTCCCATGGAAGTCAGTGGCTAAAGTCCTATCTCTCTGCAGTCAGGCCTTGAATTTACTCTGAGAGTTCAGTGAAGGTGAAAGACTGGTTTTGTGTCAATCAAGCCTGTCGATATTGTTGGAGTTCCCTTAGGAGATCAGCTTCTCATGCTTTGCTACTTTAAATGGCCAGACTGTGCAGACAGACAGCACTGAACTGCCAAAAGGCTGTTAATATCACCAAAAGCAACACTGGTATTTAAAATAGGACAAAACCTTTAGATAGAATGAGATGGGGATAACTGCCCCCTTCTCAAATCTGGCAGCCTCTTAGAAATGTTCCATCTCAGGAAAGCAACTTCAATTAAATTGGTGAGTTCAACAAAAAAAGCAAAATTCTAACTAGTTCTGAATACATAATTTCCTTATTCTTTCATTCATCGGAAGGCAGACACACTTTAGCTTCTACATATGCAAAAATGTATATATTCATGAGCATGTGCTTCATAAAGGAAGATGAAAGCTGTCATTTGCATTCAGTGAATCTTTTTCATTATTTCAGGTGCTCTGAAACTTCTTCTATCTTAAGAGTTATTGAGAAAAACTTGTGCTCCACAACTTCCGATTCAATAATCTAGCATCATCTGTCCAGCAATGGCAAGAATTACATACATAAAAAAGCAATAACAAGAATCTATTTATGTATTTATTATGCTTTCAGTATGAATATTTTTGAAGATGGAACATTTTTCAGCATGTCAGGAAGAGTTTAATCTCTTTCTCCCATCTTGTACAGGAATGAAAGTACCATTTTCAGCAGACAGCCTGGCAACATGCACATTGTGGGTCCTTAAACACTTTCATTGGGTTAGTGTGAAGAAAAATTATGAGAAAGTCACTAGTATATTAATGAATGGCCAGTGCATAGTCAATGATCTTTTTCAAAGTATGTTTTTATGAGAAACTTGGATTAATTTATTTTTCAGCCTTGGCAAATTCTCCTCCACGATAAAAAATGGAGCAGAGCAATAACTGAGTTTACAATTACAATAAGCATCTAAACTGATCAAGCTTTGACAACTACTTTTCTTAACTCTGTTCCCAATTTTAAATATTTTGATAATATTTTCATGTACAAATTACAGACTATCTGATTGAAACATCCACGCCAGAACCAACCCCTTTGCCCCAGAGGTCAATCGTTTTTAGTCTTTGGAAAAACTTCATCCTATGGTAACATCTAAGTCACTTTGTAAGCAGACCTATTTCTCATATAGTATTTCAGAGGGAGACATGAAACGCACAAGAGCTCTAGAAGCAAGGCAGGAGAGAGCAAGTTAAGGTTCTGATTCTATACATGGGCTCAGATGGACCTAGCAGGACAGAAAGCACAGAAGTTTATTTACAAAATGAATTTTGCTGTAAAGCTTCAGGATCCCATCAATAGAGCAATTCTCTGCTCTAGTGAATCCACTAGCTTCTAGGAAAGTTCTGTCACACAATCTTATCCTTCCTGAAGTCACAACTAAACAAACTTTGAACTTCAAGGAATATTAGAGAATATAAATATTCTGCTCTTGGGAAATGAAGATGAAGAATTACACAAGATGGTATGTGACACAAAAAGACATGTAAGGACAAAGTGTTAACTGAGTAAAGAAACCATAAGTAATGAAGCAAATAAACACATCATCCTATCCCACATGGAGTGCTTGACTTGTTGAAGGACAGAGTAATATATTTTGTCTGAGAAGCCCACAATACTGAACGTGATGTCACAGAACATACCCTAACATATATAGAATCATAGAATAGTTAGGGTTGGAAAGGACCTCAAGATCATCTAGTTTCAACCCCCCTGCCATGGGTAGGGACACATCACACTAAACCATATCACTCAAGGCTTCATCCAACCTGGTCTTGAACACTGCCAGGGATGGAGCATTCACTACCTCCCTGGGCAACCCATTCCAGTACCTCACCACTCTAACAGGAAAGAATTTCTTCCTGATATCCAGTCTAAACCTCTGCTGTTTAAGTTTCAACCCGTTACCCCTTGTCCTGTCACTACAGTCCCTAATGAAGAGTCCCTCACCAGCATCCCTGTAGGCCCCCTTCAGATACTGGAAGGCTGCTATGAGGTCTCCATGCAGCCTTCTCTTCTCCAGGCTGAATAGCCCCAATTTTCTCAGCCTGTCTTTATACAGGAGGTGCTCCAGTCCCCTGATCATCCTCGTGGCCTCCTCTGGACTTGTTCTAACAGTTCCATGTCCTTTCTATGATGAGGACACCAGAACTGAACACAATACTCCAAGTGACGTCTCACAAGAGCAGAGTAGAGGGGTAGGATCACCTCCTTTGACCTGCTGGTCACGCTCCTTCTGATGCAGCCCAGGATACAGTTGGCTTTCTGGGCTGTGAGTGCACACTGCAGCTGGCTGATGTTCATTTTCTCATCAACCAACACCCCCAAGTCTTTCTCCGCAGGGCTGCTCTGAATCTCTTCTCTGCCCAATCTGTAGCTGTGTCTGGGATTGCTCTGACCAAGGTGTAGGACCTTGCACTTGGCATGGTTGAACTTCATGAGGTTGGCATCAGCCCATCTCACAAATGTGTCAAGGTCCATCTGAATGGCATTCCTTCCCTCCAGAGTATCAACCGAACCACACAGTTTGGTGTCATCAGCAAACTTGCTGAGGGCACACTCAATCCCACTGTCCATGTCACTGACAAAGATGTTAAACGAGACCGGTCCCAACACCAATCCCTGAGGGATACCACTCGTTACTGGTCTCCAGCCGGACGTTGAACCGTTGACCACAACTCTTTGAGTGCATGTATAATGAAAGCATATTGGTACACGTTCATATGATTCCTTTTGCTCAGTGTTTTTGCAAGAGCCAGTGCTTTTACACAAGTAAAGGAATATACAACATATTTATCCAATAGGTTTCCATTTAAATTCAACTATGTGATATTCGATAGACTTGTACAGCTAACCATGAAAGTCAAACAAAGGGTTAACATCACATTTTAGTTTCTACAACACACCACTTTCACAATATAATTGTAGAAATTGGGGAAATAGCCTTACATAACAGAAAAGTACCCCACAGCAACAATTAAAAAGCAAACATCTGTTTGACTAGAAAAGAAAAAAAAAACCAAACAACTGACTTACTTTGGATATTATAGCTTACGTAATTATCTCTAGTTCACCTTTTTGTTCGAAGAAATTGGAAGCATTCCTTTCATCTTTTTTGTATACTAATTATTTCTAAAGAGAAGGAATATATTAAAAAAGAAAAATAAATCCCACAGGAGAAATAGTATGTCAAGCATAAAGTTAATGCTTCTGTTCTGTGAAACAGAAATTACTTGGAGCAGGTACAACAGATAACTGTATGCTTAGGCTGGAGAAACAGCATGCCAACTGTGAAGGGTTGTCCATATCTTGCTGCAATCAATGAAAACACTCCAGCTACTACATTGAACAGTTATACTTAATCATATTGTTCCAGAAGCCACATAAACATTTGTCAGAGTGGATCAGAAACTAGAGTCTCCCTCCTATGAGAAAACACAACATTCCTTTTTACACTTTGTTTTTGTTTAAAAGAACATTTCTGTTTTTCAATTTTCAACACAAAACAGATTCAGAGTGCCTGATTCAGGCCTATTAAACTGCTCCATTCCAGTGTTCCTGATGAAGAGAAACTGTTACATGTTTTTATAGAGATAACATATAGCAGATGCTTCAATATGGTATTGAAACTAAAATAAAATCAATCAAAACAGCAAAGCTGAAATGCAATAGTACGATGGCATATTTTTATTTTAACAAATTCCATTTCCTCAAACACCTCTAGTGCTGGTCTGCATTGGAGAGGAGCAAATCCAAAACAGAATTACAGAGTTTATTAATTAACTTTATCAACTAATAACTAATTAACACTGCACGTGAATGTTGGATTCTGCCTTTATTTTAAACACAAGGCCTGAATCAGAGCTTGCAGAAATTATAAAGAAATTCTCAGTGAATCCAAAGCCACTCTAATGAAGCTAAATTTAAATGTGAGGTAACTGAGAGCAAGAGCAGAGTTAGACCCATGAGTTTTGCCAGAGGAAGCAGCTTCCTCAGACCTGATGATACAGCAAAGTTCTGCCCTACTGGAGGCCCTGCCATAATGCTGAAAAGTCTCAATTGTAGTTCATCCTTTGCATCCACTGCTAAAACAGCTCAGTCCTTAACCACTGGATGAAAAGGAAGCGAAGTCTTCAAGGAGTGATTTTTGTTTTGCAATTTTTAATTTTTTCCAATAGCCCTTACAGCAAAAGAGAAGATCCTTTCATTGAACAAGTGTGTAAGCAAATGAACTGTATGCATCAGCTTGCGGAAATCACTTCACATACCTATGCTTAGACCTGAATTTTCCATGGCTTTTGGACAGGACTCACAACCAATTGAAATTTGGGGCATATTGTTTTAATGTGCCAATTCTAATTACAAAATGATTCTAAAACACAGAATTTGGCTGGGTTAATACCTCCTCCAAAAACCACTTTGATAGACTCCTTTGGATTCCTGCCTTACTGGAAAAGCCATGTACCAAAAAATTGAGACAGTATAATATTTTGAAGACAAGTATTGGTTAGAAGTCATTGAAAGCACTTCATATATTATGTGACATAGATAATAAATAAATATTGAAATAAGTAGGTATATAATGGCTTTTTTTTGATAAATAAGCAGAGCTTCACACTTGGTCAATCAGCACTGTTAAACAAGTGTTAAAAAACCAACCCACTCTTCCATGTCTGAAAAATTTTTGTGTGGAACTTCTGTGCCACAGCTTCACTGTATTTCTCTCATGCCAGAGTAACCAAGCAAGACACTGAAGAAAGCAGCGCCTACATAGCTCTTCTGGGAACTATGCAAATAATTAGCAGAATAAAGATAAGATAATGCAAAGGTCCCCATCAAGTTTCTCCCCATTTGACAATGGCTGACAAGTGTGATTATTTTCCAAAGAACAACAAAAAAGTATTTTTTATGCTACTGTATAGATTTTGGAAATGCTAATTACTGCCTGGGATTCTGAGTACTGTGATTAAAAAAAAAAAGAAAATAAAGAAAATAAAAAAGGACTTGCTTTTACCATTTTTTTGTGCTGTTGGCTTACTGTTTCAGAGGCTTATTAGACTACATGTGTTTAGACAGGAGCTGATTCCTCCAAGTGAAATGAAAAAAAATCGAAAAATATTCCTGAAAGCATTTTAAGATATTTGACTGTTTTTCATTGTGAATTCCTAGATCATAACTTGCCACACAGGCACACATTTCTGCCACGTGTGACATACAGCTGAGGGGGATCAGGTCCATAATTTCCAAGCCATGAGTCCAAGATCCAGTGAAGCTGACAGGAACACTTTCAATATCTTCAGTGGGTTGTGGTACAGGCTTCTACCCTATGACCTGAGCTGGAAGTAAATACGACAGCAGTTACACTGGAGTCTCTTGTTTTCTTGCCCAGAATTTCTTTCTCAGCGCCACCACTCCAAAAATGACAGGCACTAGTGTTTTATTGGGTCTTTAAACTTAAACCTGCAATCCCTTCATATTAGTAACAACATAAAAAAGTCAAGACAACCTCTAACTTGTCACCAGGAACTAGTTTTCAGTAAAAAAATTGCACTGCAACTTTCTGCTGTTCTACTGTGTTGCCCCGCATCACAGATGAACATTGAAGTTGAAAGTTCATGTACTGCAGCAGTGAATTACAGGAGAGGTGTGAGCTGCATCATGTTTTTAAACAAGCAGCATCCTTACTTTAGTGCTTCTCCTTCATACTGGTGTACCACTTAAATGCTCCTGTACCAAGGTACACCAGCTGAGTGTGTGGTCCCAGGACTTCAGTTTGCAGGTAGGAGTTGACTGAAAGAAACTTACCTTCTAAATGTGAACCCAAACCCACTTTTAAATCCCTCTCTGAGAGTGCCCTATGAGCTTTTAAGAGGACTGTAGTTCAAATACCTTCTTGCCCTCTCCCATAATCTCAGAAGTTATCTTGTTTGGATGAAAATTGAGATCTTGTATTTCTTACTGTTCAATTATTAAGGAACAGCGAGAGTCAGATGCATCTGAAAGGCTCAGCAATTTTTAAATGATCTCATGTATCGTAATTCATAATGGAAAATCAGGTACAAATAGCATGAGGTGCTTTCTAGTTCTCCTCTAATGGAAATAAAATTAATCCCTGGTAATGTGTGACCCTACTTGCTTTTGTGGTCACCCATTTTACTTTTTAGTGTTCTCTTTAGTAGTCTCAAGAGAAAAGAGCAAATGTAAAGCTTTTATCTGAAGCTGCTTCTCAAAACAATAGGTCTGTGCTTCTGCTATAAAATCTATTTTTATTATTCTCATAAACAAATATTATTGATTACAAAGACCTTGCTATTATCCCACAAAGAAAAACTTGCACTGACAGTCCAAAGACAAAATTATTGGAATTTATGCAGCAAAAATAATTAATCCTGGCCCTGCTAATAGAAGGTTATTTCATGTAGCTGTTTAAGTAGCTCTTTACTATTTAGTATTTATTTTTTTATTTTAAATTTAGTTTTATTAATTTTCTCATTATTTTTTATTTAGTATATATTTAGGTAAACCAGAACATTACCATTACATCACTCCTTCTCTGTGTGACACTGCCAGACTAACACTAGAAAAGATTTGTTTTCAAACATATGTTTTCAACATAAACAAGGAAACCTGGCCAAATGTCCGATGTCAGTACAGTGATTTATTTCCACCAGCATAATAATTGCTGTACACAGACATTTATTTTTGACTAATTAAGGTTGAGTTTTGGCATTCCCTGCTCACACTCCAACATATGTATGCCATTAATGTCAAGAAGAGCTTAAGCAATCCACTGTTACACTGAATGAGGAAAAAATGCTTTAGTTATGACCATTAGCTTATTTAATTCAGACATACATGTTTAAAGACTACATTTTTTTTTTACTAGTTGTTGTGAAAGACACATCTGTTGTGTCTTTGTGAATGGTCACTGCTATTAAAGAGTGTCCATATATATAATGCTAACATTATCTGCAGTTCTACCTATAGCTTGTTAAAGAGTAGCAATAAAAAATTCTTGCAACAGGAAAAAAGATTTGGCTTGGGTAAAAATGCCTGTGCCAAAGGAGTAACATGACCTTCTTGATATCAGAGCTGAAACAGCATATTCCTAAAAATGCTGATTCCTGTGGATGCATGAAATATTCCAGTGTAAATGAAAAAAAAAAAAAACCTAGTTTTTCACCAGCCATCAAACTGTTCAACAGTTTAAAAATATTCAGAAATATTAAGATTTTTTTTGTCTTTTTCTCAGACCGTCGAATAAAAATTCTCTTATTTAAATCAGTTCTAATTAACACACATTCCAATTACAACTACGGGGTGCAACAGCAAAACCTCCAACCACTTCTAATTTAAAACATAGCTGAGCAATATAATTTTGCTACCACTGTGAGAAAGAAGCAAAAGCTGAAGGGGAAAAGTCTTTTATTGTTATTGCCCTTCTTTCAATCTATTCGTTTGCATTTACTGAAAGACATAATGTATATGCCCTAAATGAGCAAGTTTGCTAGAAACTAACACACAGCATCATCAACTTCCCCCTTAAATGCAGGAGAACCTTTAAGTGGATTTGACCCTGACTGTGTCAGACCCATAGCTGGGTTACACAGCAGAAAGTGTTTACAAGGTAGAGACTGACTGATTTTTACAGGCAGGAGTTCATTTCTCTGTGGTAGAGAATATCCAAATCATGTTAAACACCTTGGACACTATAATTAGTGTACCAAGAAACCTCACTTGAGTACTCTACCATATTCTCCTGTAAACAGGACCAAAGGGAGGAAGGGAATGCTTCAGAAACAACATATAAATATGGATGCTGATATCCCCTTCTCTTTTTCTCCCCAGCAGAAGGGGAGAGCAGCAGCTCAGAACATGCACCACTGGCTATGCAACACCCACAGGACACACCAAAACCTCTTGCCCAGCACTTTCTCTAAGCCCTGAGTCTGTAAGACATGCTTCTGTGGCTGCTTCTGAACTGAATGTCACTGCTCCCCTCACCAGTGCCTGCAAGTAGAGAGCAAATGTGGCACTGGTATGTATGTGCCAAGAAAGGAAAGAAGTGCCTTAGAACAAAAAATTGTCCAGTGGCTCCCATTTCTTTGAAGTGCAAGAAGACAGCGAGTCTGTGAAGCATGCCACCACCTGGAGTTCCTGCCAGGACATGCAGGCTTTGCACTAGCTTGTCTCTGGTACAGAGTAAGTCTCTGCCTTCAAGGCTCAATTGTACCTGTGGCTTTCAAGACAGACAACTGCACACTGGTTTGGCTAGGAATTTTCCAGCTATTTATGATGATACTATATCCAAGGGAAAGACAAAAAATGGAATTATAAACTTTAGCCAAGACAATGGAAGACCGACCTTATACTTAGCTCTTTTCAAAATGTGCTGTTGATACGAACACTAAATCTAATGTGCTATGACATAAGGAAAATTCTAACCCTTGCAGCTTAAAAATCCTTTATTAACATCTGAGACAATATCCTAGAATATTAAACAGATAACACTAAAGCCTTCTGAAATTTTCATTTGCAAAGCTCTCAGCTGAGAGTAGACAAGAAAGCAAACTTACATATTAAAGACTGAGTGATATCCTAATCTTCCAACTCTGCTTAATACAATGTCTCAGAGGTTGTATGAAGGTCATGCTAGATCCTGCTTTGCCAGGGGTCAAAAATTACAGCAGGACAAAGTAAGAACCTGTCCTCTATCAGTTACAAATACTGTAACAGTAATAATGGAAGTGAGCCAAGCATTACAAGGAAGAACAGGTAAAAAAGAAAACAAGGCACAGAGACAAAGAAAAACACCTTAAGAAAGTGAAGGGAAAACCAGGAAGAGAAGGAAGAACATGCTTCAGAATTGCCCTTGAAAATGTTTTAGCTTCACGGAAGATAAAATGCAACTCATGTCCTTCTCTATTTACAGATGACAACAGGGGCCTTCACAAGCTCAAAGACTTCAAGAAGAAAATATTCCAAGTGAAAAGCAAATTGCTGAGCTAAATGTCACTGCCTATAGCAAACAGAATGACAGAAGTTTATAAAAAACTGTGGTTGTATCTGAAAAGAGAGACTGAAGATGTGTGCTATTGCACTGTGAGGAACCCACTTAGACTTTGGATGATCTCAGAGCAATTGTATGGCATCAAAACATGAATGAAACTGAGGAGACTGTAGTCTCCTCTACACAAAAATATCAAGGTTTTATTATCTAAGTCAGTGTAAAACCTTAAGGTTTTACATGATCCAATACTTATGTGCCATGGGAGATAAAATTACAGATGACTACATGAAAGATGAAAAAACAAGGACCTCTCTTCCAGATAAGTTACATTATTAGAAACAGTCTCCAACACCAAATCCAACCATTCTTTAAGGTTTTGTCCCCATTTGGATGGGATTCTTCCTTGTTTTACAGGCATGGGGACACAGCCATGCTGTGTGATGGGTCTTCGTGCAGCTCCCTTCAAAGCATGATTATAACCAAACAGCAGCATCAGAGTCTGGCCTGACAAAAGCCGTCTCCAGCTGATGTGAAGCAGTAATTTTCTTCACAGCAAATGATTTCATGAATCAGCCAGCAGGGAGTGACAGCATTCTGCTGCCAGTGACTAAGTGTATGACCTTTGGGTTGTAATTTCCACCAGCTTAATAGGAGTCCATTGCAAACATGATCATATTTTTCACTCTGCTATTAACAGAGATGCTAATCTGGCTCTCAGGGGTTTTTTGGTTTGGTTTGTTTTTTGTAATTTCATTTTGCCAGCTTTATTGCTTACAATGTAGCATTTCCCTAGAGACAGACAACGGGTGTCTACTCCATGTTGTTAATAAAACTTGACAACACAGTAGAGTAAGAACTAAAGGGCACCAACTTCCCTACTTTGAGGAATGTGGCAAACCTAGTGAGACATCATGGCTCTCTCCTGACATGAGAAGGCCAGCTCAGTACTCAACTTTGCAACCTGTTGGGACAGATTGAAGGAAGAGGGGGAAAACCTTTTTTAGAATGTTTTCTGGTAGATTCAGAGATGGAAGAAAAATCCTGCAGTCGTAAGGATGGTCAGAAGAGGAACAATTAAGTTTAAATGAAAGTACAGACTAAGTAACAAAAGCATGAGTACTACCCAAATATTTAAATATTCTGTGATACTTCAGCTAGGATCTACATACAAATAAAATGTCCACATAATGAACAACAAACAGTTAAATTGCTGCCATTAAGCCACATTTGTTATTGCTATGTAGTACAGTTTCTCTTCTAGGGCTGTTACCAGAAGGGAGGAAAGAGCCTCAGGCTCTAAACCAGCTTTGAATTGAGAAGGATGAACTTCTAATACTGGAGATAAAATAATCAGTGACACTAAGACTCCATGCCAAGCATGGAGGAAGCTTTATTGAACAGGCCAGCATGGACTTGCTGGTGAAGCAAGAGGTGAAACATGTAAGATTTCTTTGTCTCTGCCTCTGTCTGAGGTGCCCAGATAACTGAAGTACTTGGTCATGTGCCATATATTTAATGTTCAGCTATGAAACTGTGCATTCAGTAGGACAGAGTCATACGAGGTTTCTTGGAAACATACTTGTCAGCTACACGGTATGTGCACAAGATTTTTAACTACCTTGGACAGAATATGTTTCCTGCACAGAACTACAAATACGTGGTCCAGATGGAATGCACCCACGGGTGCTGAGGGAGCTGGTGGAGGTCATTGCTAGGCCACTCTCCATCATCTTTGGTAAATCGTGGGAAACAGGAGAGGTGCCCGAGGATTGGAAGATGGCAAATATCACACCAGTCTATAAGAAAGGCAAGAAGGAGGACCCGGGTAATTATAGACCAGTCAGCCTTACCTCTGTCCCTGGAAAGGTGATGGAACAACTTATTCTTGACTCCATCTCTAGGCATATCAAGGATGAGGGGGTTATTAAGAACAGCCAACATGGTTTTACCACGGGGAAGTCGTGTTTGACCAACCTTATAGCCTTCTATGAGGAAGTAACTAGGTGGAGGGATGATGGTAGAGTGGTAGATGTGGTTTTTCTTGATTTCAGTAAGGCATTTGATACTGTCTCCCACAGCATTCTCATAGATAAGCTAAGGGAGTGTGGGCTTGACGATCAGGTAGTGAGGTGGCTCAAGAACTGGTTGAAAGGAAGAAGGCAGAGAGTTGTGGTCAATGGGGCAGGATCTAGCTGGAGGTCTGTGACTAGTGGAGTCCCTCAGGGGTCGGTGCTGGGACCAGTGCTGTCAATGACCTGGATGAGGGAACTGAGTGTACCCTCAGCAAGTTCGCTGATGACACTAAACTGGGAAGAGTGGCTGACACACCAGAAGGCTGTGTTGCCATTCAGCGAGACCTGGACAGGCTGGAGAGTTGGGCAGGGAGAAACTTGATGAAATTCAACAAGAGCAAGTGTAGAGTCTTGCATCTGGGGAAGAACAACCCCATGTACCAGTACAGGTTGGGGGTTGACCTGCTGGAAAGTAGTGAAGGGGAAAGGGACCCGGGGGTCCTGGTGGATAGGTGGATGACCATGAGCCAGCAATGTGCCCTTGTGGCCAAGAAGGCAAATGGCATCCTAGGGTGCATTAGAAAGGGTGTGGTTAGTAGGGCAAGAGAGGTTCTCGTCCCCCTCTACTCTGCCTTGGTGAGGCCGCATCTGGAATATTGCATCCAGTTCTGGGCCCCTCAGTTCAAGGAGGACAGGGAATTATATTCAAGGCCCACCTGGACAAGTTCCTGTGTGATGTACTCTAGGTTACCCTGCTCTTGCAGGGGGGTTGGACTAGATGATCTTTCAAGGTCCCTTCCAACCCTTAGGATTCTGTGATTTTGGATGCAATCATGGTGACCCAGGGCTCAGCCCAGCCTGTTTGCACCAGACTGCTTTTGCCCCTCGATAAGCAAAGATGAAAGTGCAATGGGGCAAAAGCTTTTGCTTTTAGGGTGCCTTTGAGCCAAGCCAGAATAACATTGCTCCAAGAAGAATTTCTTTACAATATTAGAAGAAAAATAGTTATTTGAAATGGTCAGCTTGGACCAAACTAGCTTGCTTTATTATCTGCCTTTACTATGTTTATGTAGCATATAAAATGAACACAGAGTTAACCCTGTATCTCTTATTTCTGCTTTATCATTCCATTGTAGGAGTGTCTTCTCATACTAACTGAACTATTCGTATTTACATAATGCAACATGTGTTGCAAGATTAGGGTATGAGCAAGCTTATGTAGTTCTCAAGCTTTGTCATGGCATACTCCTTCTAGGTAACTTCTGCTGTTATGTTTTGTATACTTAATAAGGTGGGGGCTTTATGGTGCTTATCACAAACGTTTGCAAACACCTCATAAGCACTAATGAATTCATTGTCTCAGTAGGTAATGCAGTATTTTCTTTTGTTTCACAAAGAGATGAGCTGCAGTACGGCAATAATGCAAGGCATTCAGTGTCACATAGTCACAGAATACAGATCTCCTGTGGTTCTGTGCAGTATTTATTCACAAGATAACCCTTCTCAAAGAGCTCTGACTAGGGGCCCTATTTTCTCACCCTCTTTTCCCACTTTATTTTAGGGAAGATCTCTTTTACCACTCAGTTTGCAATGCCACCATCAACTCACTAAAACGCATCATTAGAAGACAGCTTGACCTACAGTGCTCATGAAAGGTGAGGTTGTAATTGTAATAAAGACCGGATGCCATTATAGGTGTACATACATACATTTCTCTGTGTGTTTGTGTCTCTCCACATACGTATTTACATATACATATTTCTGTATGTGCATGTTACCACATATCTGTGGAGAATTATCCAATACAAAACATCAGAACAGTCAAAGTGCAGTTATCTAAAGCTTCAGACAAACCCATACTATTTACTGCAGTATTTATCTATTCCAGGCTCACAGTACTATATCCCTAGAGGGCAATGTCACCTAATAGGCTGTGCTTATGCCCCTATCATCGTCATTTACAGCTAAACATGATGCTATTTCAAAGAAAAGCAGAAATAAGCCTGTATTTAATAAAATTTAATTTAGCTAAATATAAATGTTTCCCTGTTTACTTTCAAAAAGTTTTGCAGTCTGATTTTAAGAACAGCAAAGTACAGTTGATTATACAAAATACCTTCGCAAACCTCTGTGATTTTCTTACCAAGCTCCTACGTTGAACAGTCTTAGGAACAATTAAAGAGTTGAAGACACAAGTCTTAGAGAATAGCATGCAAAAATCTGAATGTCTGCACAAGATCAACTTTAAGAGAAAAGAGAGGGGCCATTTTCTTCCCTGAATTTATTGCCTTGCTGCTTTGTAAGCAATATTCTTTTCTGTAAAGCCTAATTTCCTGTTGGCAAGGCCCATGTCCATCCCCTGGTCTCAGTCCACATGTACTTTCAACATTATTCAGTTTGCATATTCTGGCTCTGAAAACTCCGGTGAATCTGATCTCAATGGTCTCCTTTCCTCTGTCCTCCTCCTCTAATTTCAACAACAAAGTGCTACCTCTGAACAGAAGATGGTATTTGGCAAGTGAAGTTTCTCAGTAAAGCTGCGAAAAGAGTGACTGCAAGGGAAGTTGTGACTGTTCAACATCTTTTAAAATCATAATAATGTCATGTAATTGCTTTATTGATAGATTCAGTAGCATGGTTTTAGCCCCTGAAATATAAAGAGGCTTCTGTTGTTTGCTTCCTTTTTGTTTTAAATGATTGATAATTATTTCACAAATGTCTTCCCCTGACATTTGATTTGCTAGATAATACATAAACATACAGTTTCTAATGAGTTTTCTGGCCTTTTAACCTAATTTATTTTCTCATTACTTTTCATTTCATTTCCAATCCTGATATAAAATCTATTTTCCAGAAAGTTTTTGCATGATCTGAAGCTCCCTCACTTTAATAATGTACAGAATGGTATTTTAAAACAACAACAAAGGCAAGATCAGTGATAGCAGAGAAGCAATTTTTTTTGAACTTTTTCATGTTGAACTGCTTCACACCCACTCTCTCCACAATGGTTCCAAAATTAGGTAGGAAACTAATAATTATTTTATGTATGTGAACCTTTAAGAAAAATCTGACACATGAAAGCAGTTGACAGAGCAAAACAAGTCAGCGTAAGAATACATATATTATTCTGTCAAAATGTTGGTTGGTGTTGTTACTATATTGCAAGAATTTATTAGTTAATGAATGATTAGTTAGATCATGGAGATGACTATAAAGAAAAATTACATCCTTTACATTTTTATAACACAGAGAAAGGAAATAATGTTGAAGTCGGTGAGACCATGTGATTACTGGTCTTATAGTACTCTACATCCATCCACCACTCCATTCATAAATGCATGAAAATGCAGGTCAGCTTTCTAAAGAAAAACTACTTAGAAGTTTAAAAGACAAATGCTTTTTATTTTTTTTTTATTTTTTTAACAGAATCCTACATGATTAGGAATAGGACATAATTTTTTTTTTTTTTTTCAGTGAAGACCCTCAGTATGTAATCTGTGTATCATCACTCTTTACATAAAGGCCCACTGTGATTTGTTAGCACTACTTCAAACAAATTAAGCATGGTTTTTGTATTGCTACATTATTCATAGCATTGCTCCCATGCTCTATGGCTCAGAACAGAAATTGTCTCTGAAAGAGAAATCTAATGAGAACACATCAAATCTGCATTCAACCTATTTTTCTGTTCTAAAGTCTCTCTTTTTTGAAGGTGTGGCTATATGTAAAAAGGATAACACAATAATAATCTTCAAGCAACAATGCCTGTATTGTAAAATTGCCATTTATTCAGATGTCCTTTCCAGTGAGGCTTAAAGAAATAACCTGACATGCTAACAGGTTTCTATTTAAACAAAAAAATGTAAAAAGAGAAGTCCTTCAGAAACAGCCTCTAAAAAAACATGGGGTTTACTTTCCTTCTTGAATTCCACTGACAAAAGTAATGAGTGAGGTGACAGAAAACTTGATATTAATTCTGCAAGTTCTAACTAGATGTGCGGGAGATCTAAGTCTAAGGAATAGAGCTCGAATGCAGAGCAAATAGGCAATTATTTTGAGCAGAAGAATTCTGTGCCTGATGATGACTTGCCTGTCTCTGTTCTCCAGCATCGGTTCTACAGAGACTGTAATCTCCTATATTGATGCCTATATTCAATCTTAATGTCTGATATTGAATGATGGGAAGCTGCAGGGATTCTTGCAAGATTCATCTTTAATGGGTTTAACTCAATTGGCATGTCTGCCCGAGATATTTCATAAATACATAACCTACACTATGTGTTCAGAATAATTACTTAGAACCACGCAGAGCACTCATCTCAACATGGCACTTTTGTTCTACAATTTTTGCCACCTCTGCTTTACCTTTAGCCACTCATCTTTTAAAAATAATAAATGCTGGTAAGAGGATATGGAATGATTTCCCCCACTTTTCCATGCACTCACGCAGTTCCTGCAATTTCAGCTTCTGAGGGAATCCAGCTCTCAGAAAATGAATTTTTGCCATGTGCTGGGATGGATACAGTTCTCCTTGCCTACCGTCTGTGGGGTATGTTCTGTACTGCTGCAGACTATACTCAGAAAAGGAAACCATCCATCAGAAAAAAACCTAAAGCTTTTGCATGAACAAATTTTGAGAAAGAAAAGAGAATTTTGATGCAAATGTGATTTGTAAGTAGCTTAAAGTTTATCCAGCTGTTTTTTTTTTTCCATTATTAATCTTGGTCCTCTCTTTTCCAAATCCACCATCCGCTATCTTTGTTAGCACAGAATAGGAGATTTATTTGTCCATAAGATCTCTCCCTACCTGGTGCGACTGTTAGGGCTTCTGACCTATCTAAACACTACCATTCACAGTGGACTGCATTCATTTATATAAATGGATTTTCATGAAAAGGATATCAATGACCCACTAGTAGAAACATTCTTGGCATTTGCCTCTCTTGCATTATTGCAATAAAGAGGAAAAATTAAGGATGTTCCAATTTACTGCGCAGGCGTCTGACAGATGATTCAGGCATGGTGTCACCATGCATGGCTCACTCCTTCCTCTAAATCAACTTGCTGGTTTTCTGCAGTCTTTCCAGTTACTTCAACATTAAGGAGGTATACTGAAAAAAATATATACTCAGATGTACAGGAATAGTACATGATGCAAAGTGCTGCCACTCAGACTATGAGAGAGTCCCATGAGTTTATTCAGTTTGCTAATAGCAACTATGCTGCAAAATCACCACAATGTAATCTTCATTTTGAATTCCATCACATGGACTGGAATCACAATGGCTAAAAATTATTTTCTGAAAGCTGGATCTCATCAGATCTTCATATAAGAGTTTATGTGGCTTTTCTGGAGATCAATATGAGCATGCAAACATTGGCCCCAGAAACTAAATAACATAAGGGTGACAAGCAAGAAGTCAGCAAAGTTAAACATGGAAAATCATCCGATATCAGTTTTAAAATCGGATTGACAACGTGTGGTACTTGTTTTTAATAGTCATGCCTGGCTAATTCCTTGCAATTAGCAATTGTTGAAACCTTAGTTAGGATTAAAAAAAAAAAATTACAAAGTAATTTAACAATGGTTATTACCACTTAAGTCTTTCAGACATGCAATTATGCAAATCCACCAAGCACAATTCTGACTATATTTTATTTACTTGGTTGAAATAATTGTTAAAAGAATGAATTTACATAATGGCATCTGCTACTCCACTTACGATTTATATTTCAGCAATAATGAGTGTATAAGGTAACTTGTACAAAAGTTTTACTATTCCTCATCTCAAATAGTTGGCATCTCAATTTTTAACTCCTTGCTGAGTAAGCATGCAAATACAGGACTGAGAATAAGCAAGAAATCAAAAATACAGTTCAGAATATTTTGTTAGTACTGGTCTAATTTCCAAAGCATATGCTTTCTGAAATGTGCATACTTCATTTTAGATATAGCCAAAACATATATGCAGAGCTAGCATTTGAGCTAGCACTACTTCTGCAGAGCTTCCCATTTTTGGAGTACCGTGAAAGTGCATATGTTTTACAAAATGCAAAGCATAAAACCAAAAATATTCAGCTCAAAACTCTCTGCTGACTCCTCCAGCTCTCCTGAATGAGGTATTTGAAGACTCTGGGCTCTTCAGTACTTTATAACATAGCAAAATTAACAAAAGGCTATGCTATCCTTATAACATTGTGTTCTAGCACTCAAGAAATCAAAAGTAAAAATCTTGACTAAAAATGTCTTAATTTTTCAATAACTCTATGATTCCATTCACAGAATAATGCAAAAAAAAAAAGTACAGAAAACCCCTCAAACCCTAAAGGAATAAATGGACCTTTTCATTCCTACAATACTGTGGCATACTGGCTTGAACATCCAATCATCACCCTCGCCATTATTATGGGTTTGAATTGCTGGAATGCAAGTGAGTCTATTATACCAGGTTTCCTACAGGCAATGAACAAATCATCTACTACTGAAGTGCAAAACTAAAAACAACAGAAACATCATCTCTTCTTTACATACAAAAATTGCAACTCGTCAATTTTCTAGTAGTAGATAGAGACTTCACAAATAGAGTTTACGGATGGCACAGGAGAACTGTGATGGAGACCTACAGATGCCTCCACATTCTAGGTACATAGAACCCAGAAAAAAGGAAAATAATTCACATTTTAGAGACGAGATGGACCAAGAAATAGATGCTACAGCCCAAATGGAAGTTAGTGCAAACTCACTTTCAGGACCATTGAATACCAATGAGATTTCATTGCTTGATCATAATGCAGGAACTTTTCGTGATTTTCATTCAGGACAGAAATGCTATGAAATTACATCCCTCTGAACAGAAAACAAATACTTTGGAATAACATACTGTACTTTTGTCAGGTTCCAAGTTTTCTGGTTGTTTTCAATTTTTTTATCCTTGTTCTCAGTTTTCTTTGTTGCTTCAACTTATAAGTTTCCTTCTCAATTTTAAATGGGAAAAAGTAAGCACTTCTTTTAGAGTCTGTGAATACTTTCAGAGTTATGTAATGTGTGCCCTTGTCTAGAGACATCTAACTTTGACTCCAGTTTCTCCTCCTTTGAGTGACAAAATGAAAATTAGATCAAAGAAGCTGAAGTTCAGAACTGCTGATGTTGACACTTTCTTTGTGAATCCTGTTTCTCACCATTTTTACCTAAGATATTCCTTTTAGCTATTCCCAGTGTTTTCATTAAAACATTTCATTTTTATGTATCTGACACATATTGTGCTTTAAGAGTTTCCTGGATACAAAACACTGAAATTGTTTTTTAACCCACCATATGAAACAAAAAAAATCTCAAGTTATAGAGCATTTCACAAAATGTTTTTACCATTTTTGGGAACTTTGAAACTCACTTTAACTTTAAACTTGGAAAAAGAATACCTGCTATTTCCCTCGTTTCTCTGGAAACAACAAAGGCGAAGTATTGCATACTCATGCAAGGACTTAAATTTCACATCAATATATCCCACACCACCAACATTTAGAATGATTCAATGGTCAACTACTACTTGTGTCACATCTGTGTAGTAAGAATCACAGAAATGGTAAAAGACTCAGGAGGTGATTATACAATTATCACTGAAAGTGGTGGTAGCAATGTGTGTGTACTGCCTTGGAAAATATCAACATAATATCTATGCCATGAAGAGTACACAATCTAAATTAAGAAGACAATACAATGAAAAATGCATGCAGCCTTCAAATAGCACATTTGCGCATAAATGAATCAAAAATAACACATATTCCATATGAACATTTCTTGCTCGTCTTTGTTGACTTCTTTAAATTGACACCTTACGACACTGCAGCAAGACTGCTAAATTTGCAAGGATATTAACACCAAGAAATTCTATCTACATGTTTATATCTGCTTGTAGCATGCATTTTGTAACTGAGAGAGAATGATGAGGCTAAGCTAGATCCAGATTTCTCTGGGGACTGTACAATTAATGTATTGTTTTATCTGTTCAATATAATTAGTTAAAAATAATTTTCTTTACAAATGAGGCTGATATGCACTCTTGTCTTTTGCATTTTAAGCAAAGCTGCTAAATACGTTTTCAATTTTCCTCTTAAATCACAGAATCATAGAACGATTTGGGTTGGAAAGGACCTTAAGATCATCCAGTTCCAACTCTCCTGCCACGGGTAGTTGGCCTTGAACACTATCAGGGATGGGGCATCCACAACTTTTCTAGGCAACCTGTGCCAGCGCCTCACCACCATCACAGTGCAGAATTTCTTACTTATGTCTAACCTAAATCTCCCCTGTCTAAGTTTGAACGCATGCCCCCTTTTCCTATCACTACATTCCCTGATGAAGAGTTCCTCACCAGCATCCTTCAGATACTGGAAGGCTGCTATGAGGTCTCCACGCAGCCTTCTCTTCTCCAGCCAGAACAGCCCCAGCTTTCTCAGCCTGTCTTCATACAGGAGGTGCTCCAGTTCCCTGATCATCCTTGTGGCCTCCTCTGGACTTGTTCCAACAGCTCATGTCCTTCTTATGCTGAGGACATGAGAATGTAAACACTACTCCAGGTGCGATCTCACAAAAGCAGAGTAGAAGTAGTGACCTCCTTCAAACTGCTGGTCGAAATGAAGAAAACTTGCGTTTTTAATGATAACCATGGATATTTCTTACCTTTTACTCCATCTTTCATAAGTGTGTTAACTCAGTACTTACTAATTTGACACTGGTAACAGTATGACAGCTGTGAATCAATCAGTATTAACATTGCAGTGCATTACGGCTCAGCCCAAGGTTTTTTTGTTCACTGCACAAAGTAAATAATGTTTATTGCTGAAAAACTACCAATCTCAAGCCAAGCATGTTGCATTATGACATATTTTATTATAACTTGTGATACTAGACTACGTATGGCATGCTCATGTGTACACTGTCTTTTTGAGGGAGGACATGAGGGAGACTCATCTCTCTGCCAATATGAACTGTAAAAGAGAGGAGTCATTATAGCTAAGTCCATAACAAAAGATTATGCTGTGCTATCCACAGTTCAAGTAATTTCTCATATTCTACTGCCTTCAGGATTTAGCCATAACACTGAAGAAGTTACTTTTCTCTCTTGCTGACAGGTTAGCACTATCCAAACCACCTTTTCAAGAGACTTGGAAAAACTAATGTTGCTGCTCCCCTTGCTCTGTGCAATCACAACCAAAATTTTGGTGAAAAGAAACATACTTAGACTACCAGCCCATTGTGAGGGTTCTTACTGTAGGTACAATGAAACAGTTTTCTATTATGGGGAAAGCTTCTCAGGATGATATCTTTAAGTAACACCTAATGCTACAGAGATGAATGCTAACTTCTTCTGCCAGAGTTTGCCTAAAAATAAACTAGGCAGGTTTCCCTAGGGAGAACCATTATATTTTATGCCTAGTAGTATTATGTTTTCTATAATATTTATATACACATTAGCTGGGTGAAAGCTCTGCTTAGGGTACATGTTGTCTCTCTAGAGGCAGGGAAAATGCAGCAGAAGGAATTAAGCATACACAGAGAAAACAGTGGAACCACACTGGGAGTAAAGATGCCCTTTGACATTAGCTCTATGGTTACAAAGAAAGATCCCCTCATGGTACTGAACTTCTACTTTTGTGGGGGATCTGTTTCTCCTTAAAACAAATACAGCCACAAGCTGGTCCTCTTGACATTCCTCTATAATGGATTAAGAGATAAAAGAACAGACATGTGACTTGGGATAACTAACTTTAGGACAAGATGAAACTCAAACTGAAAATGCCTATTTCTTTTTTGTTAACTGTGAGAAGAGACCAGGTGATGTAGTGGGATATAAGCTCTCACATTCAGCTTCTGGTGAATAGTCAGTCTCTTGAGCCTGAAGATTAGAATTTCTAGTCCTAGAGATGCTTACCTAAATGCAGTGGGATTTTCTTTTCTAATCTTTCTGACTGTCAACAATCTAAAGACAGAAACGTACGTGATATACTGATTATGTTAAAAATAGGTAGAAGATTTAAAAAAAGGGTGGTTAAATCATAAAATTAGCTATGAAAGTTGGTAATAATGCTTTAGATATGGAACCTTGCTGATGACATGGCAGGAGTTGATGTCATTGATTTATATCAATGCAAAGGGAACCTTTTGCTGCAAGCATTATGTCAAGTGGCCCTACTGTAAACAGAATTCATTTTCCAAAGCCAAAAGGAAAATTAACCTTGATCTTATACACCAGATGTTTGTGTTTGAGTGCGTATGTGTGCATCTGAGAGTGTGTATGTATACACAGGGATTAAAAGAAGCCAACAACCTACATATGGTCCATCTAGAGAAGTACCACTTGACAGCATTAAGGTGGGACAAAGATAACAAAAAAATTCTTTTATAAGCTCCAAACAGGTTTTTAGACCCAGCAAGCCTGATCCTGGTGTCTAACCAACACAACCAATTACCTTCAGCATGAGAGCTGAGACACGAACAGAAGTGAAGTGACCTATTTGAAAGCTGTATTTACATGTTCCTGATGCACTCAGGAGCTTACTCTGACCCTACTTTCAATTAAAGATTTTGTTTTGTTTTTTTTTAATTAAATTTTCCATGAAATTTGACCTAGCATAGATAGCAGCACCCATTGAGACTCTTCTGTCATGATGGGGAGTACTGTCATCAAGCTGTCAGAAGAGGCAAGGGGAAAGTATAACTGTGGAAGTGTAAGGCAATGCTTCACTGCTACAACTGCTGCATGTACAACAATCACTATGCAGTACACTCAACCAGGGAGCACTCCTTGGGGAAAAGGGTAAGCTGGCTTTTTGAATTGTGACTTGGGATGCTTTTTTACAATGACATCAGAGAACTAGCCCACCTTTGCTGTCAACAAGGGAATCTGAAGTCTACTTATCTTTGTGCAGCTGCCCTTCACAACACCAGTCATTGACCTCCTGGTAATTCACAAATTTATGCACAACAGACAGCAAGGTTTTAATAGGAAAAAATGGCAATGTTCTAAGTGATCGGCTTTTGCTTCTGAAATCTTTTCTTTTTTTTCTTTTTTCTGGAAAAGCTAAAAATCCTATTAAAATAATTTGGCTGGCTTTCACTCTCTTATTGTAATGAGACTGGCTAGGAAGTGACTTCTGGGTAGCTGAGAAATCCTGCCTTCCAGACTTTACTAGTAACAGCAATTAATACAGCAGGAAATATAAATAGTTCTACCAAGCAAGTGATCATTGCAAGGTAACAACACTCTGTTGATCAGGGTGAAAAATCATCCAAATCTATGCAAGTTTCTACTCCTCAGCATTGGAAAAGAGAATAGGAGAAATGTACTTTTTAACCTTTTATTTTATTTTTTTTAAGAAAGAATGGCTAAATTCTTAATGGGAAAAAAAAAGAAAAAAAAATCCCCAAACTTTTTTTGTCAGAATGTGAAAATACATGAAAGATGTAATGTCTATTAGCTTCTATTTAGCGTCTTCCTCACACCAGGGAACTTTATAATAAGGAGCAGCTGAGGAGAAATCAGTATGGGCTTTCATGAATGTTCTGTATTTACAGGAGCAGCTTCTCTGATTGATTTGTTGGCAACATGAGATAAAAACAATTTAAATTAAAAAAAAAGCCTGATGAGAGATAAAGTCCATGTGAAAGAAGAGTGGGAGACTAACACCAAAACAAGGAACAGCTCTTCTAACATTGCTTTATTAATGTTTTGTGTACACAGATAAGGAGAATGGAAGGAGAATGGCTTCTTCCCTGAATTTGACTTACCAAGGTAAGATATTCAGGTCAAAACATTTCAGGTATTGCAGAGTATGAGAGGAACTATTTGGCTGCAATAATAGGAGAGAACTATTTATTCTTCTGTAGTTTACCAACTAGACAGCCTTATTCTTATTTCTTTATGTTTATAATCATGTCTCCCTCCTTGCACTGCTGCAAAGCTAATCCTCCAAGCTTCCACACAGCACTACTGGAACAACGCAACACCATGCAGTAGCTGCAGGTCAATCCAGTACCTGATACTACCTTCAGAATATAGTCTCCTCCCAAAAATATCTCATAACTATTAAAACACACAGAGAATTCAGCTTTCCTCTTCCACATAGAATTTTACGCACTGTACTATATACATGTATGCTTCATGGCAACAGATACCTATCTCAGTACATGTTGAACAGGGAGCCTACATCTGAAGGCAGAAGAAGGGTACCTGGAACATGCAGAGAAGCATAGATGAATAAAGCTTTGAAATGGCATGAAACATAAATTAAACTGGAGATAAATTCAGCTCAGTGTCACTATCCATGTGAAAAGCTAACTACATGTTCTTGGTGGGCACTCTTCTGATGCATATTTTCTTTCCAGTCAGTGTTGTGCATCTCTTATCTGCATCACGGGTCTCTGCTGTATATCCTAACCGTGCCTACTGCACAGACATCCTGTTGAGATCAATGAAATTTATGCATAGAAGGGGCAGAGAATGAGCAACAGAGATCCCTGAGGAAGATAAGTCTTAAAAATCAAGTTCAAGGAAGGTGAGTTTGCCTTGTGTGACAGGTAGAAGATTTATTTCAGGCTTTATACAATTCATTGGAAGCCAAAGAGAGCTCTGGGGCTTCTCTTGTTGTCACTGCTTTTTGAAGGAACACTGAATTAATTGTATTTAGAGGCAGATCATGCAGCTTTGTACACTGTCCAACAAAGAGCAACAACTAGATATAGAGTCAGCATATACATGCAATGAGGTATAAAATTCCAAACTGAGCTGGAGTCTCAAGCCTAATGTATAGCTGTGCACTTAGTCTGAAGTGCTGTTGGCAGAAAAGAACCAAGACAACACTTAGGCTTAACAACAGAGTACTTACTCTTGTCTCCTAGTGGTGGTTAAGTGGCAGAACAGAGCTGGTTATAATGCAAAGTGCTTTCATCCATGCAGGATTACGCCTCTCTTCCTCCTGATTTCCATTTGTGTGCTCTCCATAATCGAGTGTATTTTCCCAGTACATGAACATGAATGAATAGGGAAACTGAGCTCTCATAAGGGTTCATTCCTTATCATCACTGAGCCCATCCTAGTATTTCATACAGACTTTCCTGGATCACAGCTGCTATGAAACTCTGAAGTAAGAGAACCTGAACATGAGTCAGCAGTGTGCACTTGCAGCCCAGAGAGCCAACCGTATTCTGGGCTGCATCAAAAGAAGCGTGACCAGCAGGTCAAAGGAGGTGATCCTGCCCCTCTACTCTGCTCTTGTGAGACCCCACTTGGAGTATTGTGTGCAGTTCTGGTGTCCTCAACATAAGAAGGACATGGAACTGTTGGAACAAGTCCAGAGGAGGCCGAGGATGATCAGGGAACTGGAGCACCTCTCGTATGAAGACAGGCTGAGAAAGTTGGGGCTGTTCTGGCTGGAGAAGAGAAGGCTGCGTGGAGACCTCATAGCAGCCTTCCAGTATCTGAAGGATGCTGGGGAGGGACTCTTCATCAGGAACTGGAGTGACAGGACAAAGGGGAATGTGTTCAAGCTTAGACAGGGCAGATTTAGGTTGGATATAAGCGAGGGTGGTGAGGCACTGGAATATGTTGGCCAAAAATATTGTGAGTGCTCCACCCTAGCAGTGTTTGAGGCCAGGTTGAACAGAGCCCTGGGCAGCATGGTCTAGTGTGAGGTGTCCCTACCCGTGGCAGGCGGGTTGGAACTGGATGATCTTAATGTTGTTTCCAACCCAAACCACTACTATGATTCTGTGATTAGGCCACTGGCTGACAACATCACCAGAATGAAGAGTTTGCTTTAAAAATTATCTATTCATGTGATTCACTTTGTCTCAAAGCTTTGCAGTTAGATAAACACCTTTTTTCTTCATCTGAGTTATTGCATTCCAGTGTAACATCATAGTCCCTGCAGCTCATCCCCTGTAACTCACCACTGTAATCAAAATGTTAACATGAATGACCCAGAAAGCATGCAATCACTCAGCATCAGCACAAAACTACCTCTATCAGGCCACATGGGCTTACAAGGTACAAAAGAGCTTTTTACTGTGAAGGACAAATATTCTAGCAAATACATTCAGCTAAACATCCACCTACAAAAAAGCTCTTCATCACACAGCTCTGATTATATAAGTATTCCCAAACTAAAAAAGAATATATCTTTGTATTTTACATTTTGCAGAATGCTCCCACATAGTTAGTCCATTCCATAATTTTATGATTTAGCACACCCCTTACATTTTTAAGTTAATAAAATATTTTTAACATAAATTTCTCCCTCCAGAATGAGGAATCACAGCCTGTTTTGTTCCTGATGAAGTATGCCAGCTGCTATCCACTACTGGGCCTTCTCTGTTACCAGTTCAGTCTTGTCACAGGGCACCAGTTTGCAGCTGTTTCAGCAGCCCACTAAACCCTAAGAATAATCGTATGTTACTGCTAAAGTGCTGAGACAACCAAACAATGAAAAGAAATGCATTTATACAGGTACTTTCAAGAACTTGTTTAGCTGAGCATAAGGCTTGTGCTATAATTCTACCCCACCCACGTCACTAGCACAGCAACCAGCACTTTGTCATCTGAGTATATAATGCATGAAACGTGGAACCCTGGAACTTGCAGCAGGGAATGGCAGGGGCCAACTCCTCATATTATAAACTGGAATATTAGGAGATAATTCAGGAAAAGAATCAAGCTTCAAACTTTTTGTCAATCATTTGCATAGCAAAGTGCATTATTCTGAGCAGAGCAGAGACAGCTTTCCTCGCTCATAGATGCCCACCTTGGCTGACGTATGCCCATAACCGGTTATGGAGGATACAAGAGGTGGTTGTATCTCCCATAAATGTGAACTTTCCATCCTGCACAGAAAGTGTGGAGTCATTAATCTTAATGATTCAGTCAACTCACCTGAGGATACATCTGGTCATTACTGCTAGGCAAACCTTGGGAGTTCCATTCCCAACTTTGGCAGTGCAATTTATTTACATATAGATGATGAAAAATCAGCTCAAAAAAGCAATACAAAGCAATAAATCACACATCCAGATATAGCTGTCTGCCATGAATAAAAACATCCCAATAAAAATAAGTGAAATACATTTTAAACAGAAATGCTCCAAAAAGCATAGGACCCAGACATACTAAGATCAGTTCTCACTAACAACAAGGTTTATACTTAATTTGGGGAGAGATTAGGAAGATTACAAACACTTGTTCTGGTCTCAGGTTTTTTTTTTAAATTAATTTTAATTAATTTTAATTAAGGCAAAGGTTTACAAACCTGGAGATCTGGGTTTTGTTTCCATCTAGGCCTTACAGACTCACACTGGGAGGTTTTCACACTGACTACAGAGCAACTGTCTATGCAACATATGCACTGATCAAAATTTAGGAGCTTCAGGTGCTTACGCATTTCACAGACAGAGCAGAAGTCTTTGGAAGGCAAAATCAACTCATCTGAGAAGGATGCTGAGTACAAATGTATCAAGCAGCCCGACCCATCACCTCACTGTATCTCTTTACTAGAGAAAATTGGATATTTTCCTCATAATACAGGAACTGAAGGAAGCAGAAATAATTAGTATTTAGAAAAACATTACTTTAAATACTGAAAGAAACAAGATTAGAGGACTTGACAGAGAAAAGAAGATCGCATCCCTATGCCAGCCCTAAACATAGCCTTTGTATCTTCAGGCACAAGAGAAGAAAGAAGACGCTGCAGTCATTGTTTGCCAATCTGTGTCACCATCAGCCACTGAACTCGCCCAAGCCCTGCTCCCAGTAATGGTCAGATTTTCATATAATTCCGCTCCACAAAATCATGTAGATAAAGATTAGCTATTTTAAAATGCTCTCCTTTGAAAACACTCAGGATGACATTTAAGACTGTACGCTTCAAGGATATGAAATTTGGATATTTATGTTTGTGCTCACGTGAAGCCTGAACTCTGAACAAAACATACCTCTAATCCTTAGCAAGCATCATGGCAGTTCAAGCCATTAAAACCTGCCAATTGCCATTGATCACCTAGAGGAAGAGTAAATTCTTCAAAGTCCTGTAAATTTTAAACTTACAGCACTGACTGTTTTTGCACCAGCTTTGCAGACATCTCAAATGCAATTTCTTTACATAGTATGGACAGGATCTTCAGGGATTTAGCGAAAGAAGCATGTATGCATTCTGTTTTACTCTCTGCCAACCCTTCCCTCTAAACACATAATCAGGTCTAAAGGATAATTACATAGGCAATGGAATGAGGCATAATGTGACATCTTACTGAAAGATAAGAGGGGAAATACAAGTATTTACATCTTTCTTCTAGATTGTGATAGATAAAGCAAGCACCATTATGTATGATAGTCTTCATGTTACTTTAACTATCCTGTACACCTCCCATAAAGCTTTTGTATAAAATTCTCTGCATATATAGAAATGAATCATATCACATTACAGCTGTCTATGCATTCTTCCCTGAGCACACCATGTTTTAAATTGCAAAATCCATTTTTATTTTCTTTTTCATTTGTCACCTCACCACTGGAAGGAAGATTTCCTGGAGCGTATTCCAGTGCCTGTCTGACAATATCAAGTCTGTCTTCGATATATTAGTATAAAAAATTGAGAATAAATGACTACACTTACTTGAGGTCAATGAACAAGTAGAGGAGACAGAAAGCCTACATGTTTCACTGTGCCTTCTGCTACAAACCTTTGAAACATCTTGATGAGCATACAAATAAGTAAGCAGTTAGCAGGGAAATAACTAATTTTTTAGAATCATAGAATAGTTAGGGTTGGAAAGCACCTTAAGATCATCTAGTTCCAACCCCCCTGCCACAGGTAGGGACACCTCACACCAGACCATGTTTCCCAGGGCTTCATCCAACCTGGCCCTGAACACGGCCAGGGATGGAGCATTCACAACCTCCCTGGGCAACCCATTCCAGTACCTCACCACCCTTACAGTAAAGAATTTCTTCCTTATATCCAATCTAAACTTCCCCTGTTTAAGCTTCAACCTGTTACCCCTTGTCCTATCACTACAGTCCCTAATGAACAGTCCCTCACCAGCATCCCTGTAGGCCCCCTTCAGATACTGGAAGGCTGCTATGAGGTCTCCACGCAGCCTTCTCTTCTCCAGCCAGAACAGCCCCAACTTTCTCAGCCTGTCTTCATATGGGAGGTGCTCCAGTCCCCTGATCATCCTCGTGGCCCTCCTCTGGACTTGTTCCAACAGAGGAAATAAGTAATTTTTTAGTACTTTGATAATTTTCAGATAATTTCATGAATATTTGGATAAACCTGATATGAATATGTCTTCTTCGTTACTGCCATCTCACACTACTGCAATGCACTGTGCAGTGTTAACCTCTCTTTGTCCTTATTGTAAGTCAGCCATGTAGGGATGAGACACTGATGGATTTTATCTCTGAGGCATTCTTCTCTTTAATACTGAACTACTACATCATCCCAATCAATGTATACATTCATAACATGCTAATTCAATAAAGCTTCAAAACGATGCAAGCATAGTATAATCCTTTATGTCACACTTTATGTGCTTGAAAGAAAGTGAAAAAGAAGAAAATACTTGTAAAACAGGTATAAAGCAGAAACTTTGAGCATCTTTTGCAGGGCTAAAACATTCTTCGGGATACTAGGGTAGAATCCGTAAATATTTAACATTGCTACAGGCAGAGGGATTAACAGAGTAGAGCTTTTTGATCAATACTTGCAGCATCGTGTGTTGTGTCCAGCGGGACTGAATAGCAAAATGCTATTTATAGACTAAAGTATGCTACACATCATTGAAGTCTTATACAAGTGGACATAAAATTCTCTCTTGATCAGGAACAAGGCACTGACCTGACTGTAGCCTGATCAACCATTTCTTGTAGTGCAATAGCACTTTATGGCTCCCAGCCTCATTTTTCTGGGAGCTTTCCAAGTCATAGACAAATCCAGACTCTGACATGAAGAGATTAAAATATTAGATAATTTAAGATGAAATTAAATAAAGATTGTGTGATGGAACAAATGGTACTATGAGTAGTGAGAAGGTAAAAAGCATAAAAACACTTGAGTTCATAGAGTAATTTAGTGTTCAATTAATAGTTCTGAATAAGAAACATTTCTGTTTTATTTTTAGCTTATAAAAATAGTAAGAAAGAGTTTTTCTAGCTTTGTTCTCAATTTCATTTTATGCAGTGCCATGCAAGCCAAAAAGGGAACAGCAAAGGGGAACACAGCAGCCAAAGATAAGTTGGTGCTTATTGCAGCAAACCAGAAACCACTCGACCAGACCAATGCCCAGTCTGCCCCAGACAGAGCTCTGCATCTGAGACATAAAAAGAAAGTTCAAGAAAGCAAACAGTAGACATCTGTGAAATAAACAGCCTGTAAGAAAACATTATTTGCCTTGTCATTCTGAGTCTCTCAAGATATATTGCAGGATTCTCACACATTAATCTCACTGGAATACATATGAAATAACCTAGCACTACTTGGGGAAAATCAACCTGTGAACCTAACTCTGCTCTTTTATATTCTACATGCTTCCAGCAGCTGAAAGGACTCGAAACAAATGGTTCCAACCCCTCACACAAAACCCTGCTGCACATTTGACTGCAAAGGCAAAGCACAAAGAAGGAATTTCACATCAGTCATTCCTAGCACTTTTGAAAATAGATGAAGTTTTGCAGTCCACTGTCCTCAAAGTCAGCTCCCAACCTCCACTTTTTCTGTTGCTGTAACATGCAATGTTTGTTGTATCTACAAAAAGCTTGGACTAGATAATGTAACAGACTGTCATGGGTTCAGCCTTCTTGTAGCTGGTGCAGTGCTGTGTTTTGACTTTTGGGCTGGGAATAGTTGCTTGATAGTGAGCATGTTTTGAGGGTGTTTTTGTTCAAGGCCTTTGTTTTTGTTCAAGTGCCTTTTGTTCAAGGCACGTGTTCTGCCGGGGAGGAGGGGAGTCCGGGAGGAAGGAGCGACAGGACACCTGACCCAGGCTAGCCAATGAGGTATTCCATAGCATAGCACGTGATGCCCAGGATGCATACTGGGAGAGAGAGAGCTGGAGGGGTAGAGCTCTAGAGGAAAATGGAGGAGGGAGCACACGGTGCTCGGCCAGGCAGGGTGGAGTGAGTTATGGGTCAGTGGCTGGTGGGGTGTTGTATTCTTTTCGCTTGTTATTGGCTGTATCATTATTATTGTGTTATGCCTTAGCTATTAAACCGTTCTTATCTCAATCTGTGGGGGCTACATTCCTTGGATTCTCCTTCCTAACTCTCTGGGAGTTGGGGGACTTGGTTTAAACCACGACACAGACAAACCACCATAATAATACAGATGCATTATTCTAAAACCCAGCAACATGCACCTGCACAGGGGCAACCCAGACAACAGACTGAGTCCATATGAATCTATTTTTCTCTCAACAGTGAACATGGATGAACTAATCCTGCAACAGTCTGTGCCTGAAAATTGGCTCCTGAGGAGACCAAGCTCTTCCAGTGTACACAAGCTTATCTGCCTCCAGACCCACAGCCTTCCAGGGTTGAGCTTGTTTCCCATAGTTCATAACCTAGATTTGAAAGCGCTGCTGCTGAATCCAAACCTATGCCACTTATTTGGAACGAGGTAATCTGAATAAAATGAAATAACTTTTGCTCGGAAGGGAACTCTCAATTTTTCCTTCATGGCTGAATTTTCTGTTATTCAATTTCAAGGAAGCCAATGTGACTGAAGGCACCTGACCTAATTTATTTAAGAGGCTCATATATGGATTTCAATCTCTTCCCCACTGACTGACACTGTATTATATCCAGGAAGCAATGAGGAACTTGCCATGTAAACTCTGAATAAACTTTTCCAGAAAGTGTATTTCAACTCCTATTTCTAAGGAGAAAAGGTTAGTCCGGTAGACAATCACTATCTGTTTCACTTTTAAATTTCATTTAGCATATAATTCTCATGAAGTTTCTAAGTGACAGATGTCAATAGCTAAATGTGAAAGTCCAAAGAAACCAGGTAGACACAAACATATACTATCTTACATAAAATGTCATTTATTCCTCAAAGAATGATTTTTGAAGATAATCCCTTAAATTACATTTTTTTTCTTATCAAATATGGACCTCCTTTTTCTCTCAAGCATTGAATTTTCTTCTGCAGTTATAAACTTTTCTTATGATTTGTCAAGAGTTATGATAATACTTTACGATTGTTTGTAACAAGCACACATAATCCTAAACACCTATGAGGCATTTCAGAGAACAAATTTTAGCAGTCACTGAAATGAGAATTCAATGATTTTAAAAGGTTGCCACCTCAAGCTACCTGACTGACTTGTTTTCTAGAGCTGATTTAAGAAATACAAACAACTCCACAATGCTAAAATAAATCAAATCAAACATTGCAGTTATGGAAAGTACTGATAGAGAAAAAGAAACCACAAACTGAATAAAATTTGAAAACCCCTTTACAGCACTGTAGCTAGCTCACAAGAGCTCTAGAACATCTGAGCAAATGATGGATATTCTCTTGGCTGATAACAGGACTGATGCACAGAACATATTGTATATATAAATTATGTGACGTGATGAAAAGAGGATGAAGAGAAGAGGATGCATGCACTTAAAGAGGTACAAAGACATCAGGAGTAAAAGAAAATACGCTGGAGGAAATGTCTAATGGCACTAAAGAGATGACTCAGACTCAAAGAGACAGATGACACTGTATGCTGAGGTAGGTGGTTGAAGGCAGACCACAGGTATACATTCAATACATAAAAAAATAAGGTAAAAAAAGAGAAGGAGCCATGTTAATGAACCTCCTTGCCATAAAATCCTTTCCTGCTTTTCCTCCTTTTTAATGCAAACTGTATACATAAAAGCGTGTAAGGAATCTTAATGAGATGTACACTTTAAATGTATTAAAATGAATTATGCAGGAAAGCAGCAGGAGAGCAACAGATGTACAGATTCAAGGGTGACATGCTTAGTTTCACTTGATGAATGTTTGTTTTGTTGTTCTGAAAAATTAATGTAATGAAATATTTAAAGTGAACAAGAAACTTTAAAATTGACTTGGGGAAAGGATTACTTCCTTACAAGGACAGGGGTTTATTAATTAAAAAAAAAGGCTGCTGGCATCTGAATCAGGACTCTGTGACCAACCATTACACTACTCTAGGACTCTGTAAGACATTTTAGGAATGTCTTACAGACAGCATGTTTCCAAACAATGGTATAACACCTCTTACAGACCATGAAGCCAAAGTCTTCCCAGCAAGCTTACAGGATGGTGCTTCTAATTAAAAAGATGATGATATGATAATCTTCAAGAACTTCTGAAGGCTGACAGAAGACCATGGCTGTCCTTTGGTCCAAAAAAAATCTGGACCACTGCTTTTGCCTATACTACATAAAGACTAATAATTCTTGAAACACAATTAACATTTAATCATCTTCCTTCCAGGTACTTCACCAAATGAAGGAATTAGAAAAATACAAGAATCCATCCATCTCATAATTCTGTTCTTGAAAGTGTCTGTTTTCTTATCTAGAGCATTATTTTCTGAGGTTTCTTTTAAGCAGCAGAACTTTGGGTGGGGTTTACCTTTGAAAACTACCTTCAGGTATGTAAATTTGGGCATCAAAACCAAAGGGGCATCTGAAAACTAAACAGGAGATTCTCTGCCCAGGCTCTCTAGTTTTTATTGGCAAGAGCTATGAAGAAGTCACATACATGTGCTTGATTCTCCACTGCAGCCTGTACAGCACATAGAGAAAAAACAAGTACTAAGCCTCTGATTTTCCAGCCTGAAGTCAAACCCAAGAACTGTAAATAAAAGTGATGTTCTAATGCCCAATGCAAAGCGATTGTGAATAAGCAGCAAACAAATTATCAACCTTGCCCACAGCACCTCAGGGAATCGGAACATTTTTATTATTTGCAAAGAGTAAGAGTGTTCTTGAGAATATCCAGCCACTCCTCCATGAGAAAATTGTTCATGAAGCAAGTAAAGAAGAACAGAGGAGGTTCTGATGACATAACTTGCATGCTGAGCCTTTGAAATGATAACCTCGTGAGAAAGAACATGAATCAGAAGGATTCTTTGGTTTTTCCTTAAAAAAAAAAATAAAAAAAATAATCACAACACAAACCCCTCTCATTGTCCAGTACTATGCTCTGTACCATTTAGGATGGCTGGTAGCCAAGAAATGCAAACTAACCACCTAGGAATGATGCAGCTGCAAGGTTGTTCTGCAAAAACAAAAGAACTTTTTGTGGCTTAATAATGTTCCCTGACTCTAATCCATCTATGAAGAGATCTCTACCAGTAACAGCAGCAGCAAAGAAAAACCTTATGGGTAAAAAACATCTAAATGACATAATACATGGAAATTGTATTATTTTTATAACAATTGAACCTTAAGCCTTATCTGTGTATCCAATAGACACCTTTCCTCCCCCCATTATTTTGATCCCCTCTATACAGGATCCACAAGAACACATTTTCATGGTGGACTTTACCACAGTGTATCTTAGTTTCATGAAAATTGAACTGAACAATTATCTGTTTACTAGCAATCAGGCAGTCCACATTAGTTCAGCTCTGCTCTGCTGAACTGTGTTCAACTGCTCAAAGCAGTCAAATGTTTCATTATGAGATTTCAATCAGACACCCCTGGCTCCAGCACCATGGCACAGAAAACAGGATACACAGTGCCCATTGATCTCCACATTTTGGTTGCTGCTTTTTAAAAGCTACCCTTGTTCTCTACGGAAACTGTTTATAGTTATTAAAGGTTAGGATAGCTTCATGTATATATAATTTGTATTATCCACATCTTACCTAGGTTGCTCTTTCTCTCCCTTTCTTTAACATGGAAAATCGAAAATTAACTGTAGTGGCTTTGCTTTCACCTCATTTCAGTAATAATGCCTAAAAAAATCAACAGCAATGGTGTTTTAAACTATTAACCACACACACATAGCCTCACATCCTAGTGTAACTTCCAACCAGCGCAAACGAAAGTACCCTGCCCTTGCCCGGCTGAGCTGGCATCCAGATACTGATGGCACAACATAGATCTGATTGAATTGCCATTTAAACCCAAAACTTCTGATGAAGCCAGAAAAAGCCTTGATCCTGGGAAATGTTTCAAGTGAGCTGTCCCCCTTTCTGAAGCAGACAGATCTCAGATCTGAAATGTCACGCACAATTACCCTAGAGTCCTTGACTCTGAATCTCCAAATAACTCCCAGCATTATGCAGGCTATTCTCTTCCCCCAGCAACTATCAGGACTTGATTTTAGTGAAGTACAAGATATACCCCTCATAAGTATTAGCTAAAATGAGACACATGACTTACTAAGAAAAAAAAATACAACCTTTCTTCTTAAAAATTAAGCAGCAGAATGCAAACTGTTAGGAAACAAATACTAAGAATGCCTCATTATGCAGGCTGCCTAAAGATTTCCAGGTTGCTTTTTATTCATTCCATGTTTGGGACTTCTCTAATTGGGACAAACCCCTTTCTTTGTGATAGTGGAGCATACAGACACTGGTATCTAGAATCAGGTTTGTATTGTGCCTCAGTATTCTAATTGTGTATTATAATTGCTGTATCATTCTGAGCTGTTCCACAAACTGGTATATTACTCTTCTGAATCAAAAGCCCATGTAACATCAGATATCTTAAAATACCTAAATCTGGCATTAAAACATTAAACCCTCCTGCTGCCTCACATGTGTTGGATAGACCACAGCCTGTAGGTTAGGACTGGCAACTGCCAAATCTTCTTGGTGCTACACGGGCAAGCAGGTCAGAGATTGGACCAGCAGCAGGGTCTATGTTTCTATGGGATTCAGGAAGCGAGGCAGTGAGGTAGCTCACAATACGAAGAGGCTGCTTTGATGGCCACATGCATAGGCTACCATCACAACAGCCATCAGAGCAGTCTTCCAATCCATGTCTCAAAGAAGACCTGGAGCAAGCAGGATCCAGACAAGTAGAGACTGCTGTCCCTTGGCTGGTGTGCTGGAGAGGCACTTCACTGAGCCATGGGTTGGATCATTCCATTTGGCAAGGAAAGGCAATGGATTAAGAAGGGGGCCATGTGGGAGGAGATCTTTGGAATGTGATTCATCACCAGTGCTTGATGATGAGGTGGGGCCCATGGAGCAAAGTGGAACCTATGGAGGTGGGGTCACTGGTATTCCCTATAGGCATGTGTTATCACCCTCATTATGCCCAGGAAACAGGATTGGTCATCCATGTGATGAATGTATTAAGTTCACTGTGCTGCACCAGTGATCTCTAGTGCTGATCTGAGATGGGGGTAGAAAATCACCAGCCAACACCTCCTCTTCCTTGGAAGAAGGTTCAGAGGACATGGGCATGGGTGAGGTATGTGCTCTTAAAGCTCAGGGAAGAATACAGGGGGTGACCACAGCCTTGTAAATAAAGCTGAACTGAGCTCAACATAAAGGGAACAGAAAAGTGGCTTTTGTTTTAGATAAACAGCACTATCAGCTGGGTGGTTCACCTGTTTGTGTAAGTAGACTTCTCTGAGTTAATTCAAAAGGTGTGAATGTCCTCCTGAAACAGCCAGACCAGCATGGAGGAAGGATCTACCTGTCTTGGGCCCACATAAAGTATAAAATATGGACAACTAATACAACAAACTTGGAAAAAAGCAAAACGTTTGAGCTGGCTTCAAGCCATGTATTCCTTTCCAACCACCTTCATGATAGTGAGGCACATAGAGACTGGCCTGGGAATCACATTTTTATTGTGATTCCACTGTATTTAGTAAGTGCTATATTGCTTCAGCATATTGCTCCATTGCTTTTCTAAACCATAATCCCACATAATGTCAAATAGCTTTAAATAAGTAAAACTGCTATTAAAACATTAAACTCTTCACGAGTGAAGTATCTGAGAGAACCTGGTCAGACAGACAATCAGAAAGAGTCTCAGGAGCAAAAATGGTTTCTATAGGCTATTAAAATGATACTACTTACAGTCTAGAGCTCAGAGATTCCAAACTTCACCCTTTTTATTTTTATACAATGAAATAAACAAGAATCATAACAAAGAATATAAATAGAGTAGATGAGAATCTTCTCTCTCAATGAGACAGTAACATCCATGGGAAAGCCATGATGATGCTTTTAAGTGTCTGTTCCCCAGCATCCTCTTCCTGTTTGCTTACAAGCCCCAGAACATTCCCATAACTGTCACCTCACTGTGCATGGAAATGAACAACCATTTTTTAAGGCAAATAAGGGGTGGGGAGAGGCATTAAAAAAAAAAAAAAGGAGGGGAAGTCTTTTAACCAGGAAATTAAAACCAGAATCTAACAAAAGCCTTAAGCATGTTTCTAATTTTGGCAAAGGAAAAGACTCGCCATCTTAAAGACCGTCTTTTTGTCTGGAATAGAGCTTTTATATTTCCAAACAGGCAACAAGCAGTGAAAAAAATTTCAGCACACATTAAAAGGAATGAAACTGAAGACAAAATAACAGAATAAAAATCTATCAAGATGTCAAACAATGCAAGGTAATGTGCTGAGAACTGTCTGTTTTTAAGACTGACGCTACTTTTAAAAGTTAGCACGGAAGAGGAGGAACTGTTTTAAGTTGACAGATTCTTTAGAGTTCTTAACAAGAGAAAACAGGAAATACCTAAAGAATTGTTATTTTGTTTTTGGCAGATATTAGGGACAGACCTTTAAAGTGCCATAAGAGCAAAAGGATATCCTCTTTGAAAGGAACATGAGTCCTTTTCTAAGAGCTAAGCTCAACTGCAGAAGCCCGTAAAAACAAACTGATGCATGTGAATGTTAACATTCATGGCTCAATTCCCCATCCAGCTCAGCTGAGATCTAATTCCAAGAGACGGGTATGTCAGCACAAAAGCACATGCCAACAAATTAAAAGCAGTAAGCAGATGGAAGATGCAGGCAGCAAGGGTCTCAAAAATCAGCACACAATGGTAAAATATCAGAAAACTTAATTCCTTAAAAAGGATTACCTAGAAAAATAGATTTAGAATCTCTGAAACCAAAATAAAATGCATTAAAACCAATGAAATCTGACTTTAAGAAGAGTTAATGAACTTGAACTAAGACACAGGATTAGAAACCAGAGTTCTCTGAGATCCAGTAGTGAAAAGATATACGGAAAAGCTATGCATTAATTACTGTTATTATTCTTAGCACTCCAAACTCCCTACGTGACATTAAGCAAATCTTTCCCTTCTTTGGTCGCACCTTCCCTGTCATAAAGATCAGCCAAAAAATATTTGGTATACTACCCTTTGAGTTAATTAATTTGTAAAATGCCTCAGTATTAGGGACAGTGAATAGAATGCATATAGATATGCACATTAAACAAACAAAACTGTCCAAAGCATTCAAAGTATAAAAATAACAAAACTGTTTACCATAACTGGATGTCAATATGCCTCTATGAATGTGGTGATTCAGAGTTTTTAGCTTGTTCTAACAATCCAAGTAAACTGATTTTTTCTGTCTAAAATTATTAAATTTCATTTGTCTTTAAGATAGAGATACAAAACCATCCTTCAAAACCTCAGCAGATGTTAGAATGTGAACTCTCTCACCCAGCTGCTCTTTTACTCTTTAAGAATGTTCAGCCATGGGAGACCATGGCTTTCCAGGACAAGAATCAAGCACGTTCTTAAAATTTGAGTAAGGATTATTTAAGTATCTGTTAAGAAACTTTTCTCAACCAAAGTCATCAATGACATTTTGGGGTGGGGAAATATATATATATATATATATATATTTATAAACAGGCCCACAATCATGAGAATCAGCTTTGATGAAAAATGGGCTTGCCAACAATTCTGGCATGACAGGTGGGATCACAACTCAAATTTTTCCATACTGTTAGGCTGTATCTTCATCTACAAAAATCAACAATGCAAGACACATTCAAGTCAACATCTTTCACATGTATCAGAGCTCAAAAATCCCAAGCAATACAAAGCAAGATGAGTAGCTATCATGCAGATTTAGCTTCAAGGATACAAAGTTGTTATCAAAAGAGGGTATCAAACAACAGAAGGTTTCTCCTGTCTAATCGGTCACAGTATAAAACATTAAGCATTCTGACTCTGCATTGAGAAAAGAGCAGCAACAGACAGGCTCTAGGTCCAAGCCATTGGTGCCCAGTCTGCCTACCAAGAGTGAAGGAATCCATGCTGTGTCATCAGCTGGCAAAATCCTTCCTTCAGGAATGGATAAATGACAGGATGCAAACAGTGTCTGATCTAGTGCTGCAGGTCACAGGACATGTAAACACAGGATTGTATTTACAAGAAGTTCAGTGCAGCTGAGGCTGCTCAAAAAACATGGAGGAGATTTTTAAAATGCTGGCATAAAAGAGATGGTGACAGCAAGGCAACGCCAGCTGCAGGGAACGCACACTGCATTAAGCCTGTTGGGAACAGGAAAGAGTGATGGACAACTATTTTATTAACCAAGATACTCTCGCCAAGGTCCTCAGCAGCAAGGAAAGCGAGATGTAATCATCTGTTCTTTGAGCAGTTGCTTGTGCAGGTTAAGCTTGTTCTTACCAAGAAAGTAGCGGGTTAAGAAATGCTAAAATACGTAACAAAATTGGGTTTAAAAGAGTAAACTACAGTATTTCTAACAGCTGCAGCTCTCCCACAGAAAGCATGTACTGCAGAGTTTCCACTGCGGTAGCTAACAAAGATTTCTCTGCTCATAGGTCTGGTGGAAGGATTGACATCCTAACTAACCTGGCATTGTCTCTTCCCCTGACTGATCTTTCTCTGCCACATCCCACTTACAGGGTATACATAAAGTGTCAATAGACCCATAGCTGGAATCCATCAGCTGTGTTAAATAACTGAGTTATTCTGATTTCCTAACTAGTGTTTGTGACTTCAGACAGCCACAATTAATTTTACTAAATGCACTTGTGCTGGCTGAAGTCTTTCGTGATGCCTCCTTAGGGCTCTATTATAGGTTTCAGATTGAGACGACTGCTTGGGATCCATTGTGTTCCTGGAAAAGGGGCTAATTACAACAGTATTTTTGCACAGCAGTTACCACTAGTCTCTGCCTGTATTGCT
Source organism: Melopsittacus undulatus (assembly GCF_012275295.1). Lineage (NCBI taxonomy): Eukaryota > Metazoa > Chordata > Aves > Psittaciformes > Psittaculidae > Melopsittacus > Melopsittacus undulatus. The sequence continues at coordinate 132,233,624 of NC_047527.1, forward strand.
CTTCTCCTGCAGAAGGGTAGAAACATGAAAATAATAGAATTCAGTCTGTTTTTGTTAGAAGGCATGCAGCAATCAGGTGGAAAGGTTTTCATGTTCACTGCGAGGTACAGGATATGATGCATGAGAAATGGTAATGAGATAACAAGTTAGCCATTGATCCAGACCCACCAGTGGTGACTGAAAACCATTATGTGGTGACTGCTCTTTTCTGGGGGTCTGTTTGAAGTATGTTGGTGGTCCTCATGTATTTCCTAGGACAAAAACATCTGCTGAACAAAAAACACTATCAAAATCAATATAATTATCACCTTTTTGAAACTCTCAGCTTAAGGGAAGGGTGTGTCTTTTTCCTGATCTTGAGTTGATCTTTCTTGTGTGACAAATAAAAGCTTTCAGCTTCCAAATTGTTTCTGCTGGATAAAGAAACAGTTTTATTTCCCAAGTCTGACAGTTCAGCTTCATCTATTATATTTTCCTACATTTGGTTATATTAATGTTGATTAATGATAAATAGTTTCAAGTAAGCCCAAAAAACTTCAGTACCTAGGTACCCATGCAGTCTAATAGGACTGATGTACCTCTCACTCCAACTACTTTAAAAAATGCCAACAGTGTTAAACTAGAAGCAGATTACTGGGGGAGCAGTATGGAGCCCACCTACAAAATAAGTCTCCTGCACATCACCACTCTGATGTCCAGGAAAAATCCTCTAGAATCAAAGATCACAAAAAATGATCAGAACAGTAGAATACTGAGTCAGTCCTCTCATGATGTGCATTTTTAGGGGTGCAGTATATTTTTTACTTTTTCAAAGCCAGCAACAAAATGCTTGGAAAAAAAAATTTCTAAAATTAACTTACACTTCAGATGTGCTCCAGTATCTACAATATTTTCCAACCTGAACTACTGCTGTCCCATCTACATCTTCTATCTTCTTAGCTCTGAAATTAAATCCCACTTTGGACAACACGCCTAGTACACAGTGCTAAAACCAGCCGTCTGGGTCATGAGATGCACAAAAGGACTGTGTTTGGTTGAAACTACAAGGAGGCAAAACATATGCTTACATAAATGAGAAACTGCCTCCCAACCTCTCAATCACAAAAAATGGTATTTAAGATTTTTAATGACTATTCTTTCTTACATTATATATGGTATTCTGAAACACAGATAATTCATACAGAAAAGGAAAAACTGCTCAACCTGAACTTGCTTTCACCACACACCATGCCTGTTGGAATCACAGCCTCTCGGTCCTGTCACTCACATGCAAAGAGATTACTCTCTGCTTTTAGAGAATCCAGCTTATTTCCCCCCAGTTTCTGTTACAGGTACCCTTGGGGCTAGTCTGAAATAAGATAAATTAGAAACTAAAACAACATTAACTCCTGCATCAGTGAAAGACAGACTTACACAACATATTTATTCCTATGCTAACAGGATCTTTTTGAAACTCCCAGATGCTAAGACCTTCATTAGACTGTAACGTAATACTCAGCTGACGGAGAATTTCTTGAAGGAGAGTGCTTTGGGTGGCAGGTGCTCACTCATGGTTCTGTTATAGTGGGTGAGCTTGGAGGGGGAAGCCCAGATTAAGTAGGCTGCTGGGCATATTTTCTTAATTTGAATCCATGCTTCAAAATTTAAGTCAGCTCTAAAACTTCACAGTTGATCACAAAGTTATGGTATTTACTAAAGGTGGGGGAGAGAAGGAGGAGAAAGGGAGGGGAAGAGTGGAAAGGAAGAAAGGAAAAGAAAAAATGAAAAAGAAAGAGAAAATGGAAAAAAAGAAGGAAAAGCAGGAAATTGAAAGTAAAAAAGGAAAGGCAAAGGGAAAGGGAAAAGTGAAAGAAAAAGAGGGGAAAAAAAAAGATTTAGAATCAGTGAATTCAGAGTGTAATCAGCATTCTAATTGAGGAAGAACCGGACTGTATACGGTAATGTAATACTCTAACTGAAGAGCCACCATTGAACTGGGACATTATTTTGTTAGGGTGGTTGGTTGTTGTGTTCTGTTTTTGTTAAAATTTGCAGTTTTGAAATGGAAGTCTTATGCAAGGTAAGGCTTGTAAACTTGGCTCTTGAAAAGTATTTTGTCATATCCTCAAAAGGTTAAATTAATCCTTTTCCCCTCCTCTCTCATTTTTCAGTTTCTTTTTCTTTGCTGAACAGCAGCAATTCTTGAAGTGCTATGTATTTGAGGATTATATACAGGGTGGTAGTGGGAAAGCTACATATAAAATGCTATTTTAATGAGCTTTAACAAAAACTATAAATGTAGAATCAGACATGCATCACCTTTCCCCTCCCTTTTGATGTCTCATACATTGTAGAAGGTAAATTGCAGCTACATCATAGACACAAAGGCAGCTCTAGTAAAATGTAGGCTGCTTTGCCCCTCTTCCAAGGTCTTGTGACTGAACATGGAAAAAAACTTTCTATGATCTTGTGATCAAATGCTGCCATTCAATCAAGAAAGACTAACAGAAATGGCCAAAAAATGGGTCTTTTACAGCTGCTGAGGACTGTTGACCTGCAGCATAATGACATTGTTGTTGTGACCAAAAGAATATCAAGTAAAACATTAGCCTCCCACTTTCTCATTGCTTTCAGACTGAATTGCTTTTCTCTATTGTGCAGTGAGGAGTAGAAGGGGAAGAGGGAGACTTAATTTACAAAAGAGGCTCCTTGTATTCAAAACATATGGAAACTGCTGTTGTCATACTGCTCATCTTACACGATGATTCACAAAGGAAAAGATCTTCACAGGCTCCTTCAGACACATCATTCTTGGGGTCTCCAGGTGGGGGGTTGTGAGGGGGCACAGAAGAGTCCTCAACGTTTCTCTGGTGATAGGGAAATGTTTACTTTGGGAGGTGGCAGGGAGGGAAAGAAAGCGGCAGAAAGGCAAGACCAGGAGGGAAGGACAGGTTCTGTATACTCTTTTCTCAATATACCTGCCTTCAATCTCTCATTAAACTTCCTTTCTTGATACACAGTCCTTCCTAAAGGCATCAGTGTTAAATTTCTCCCATAAACATTTAAGCTTACACTAAACACCTGCTACTTATGTCTGTTCACAAAAGCACTCAGAAGTTTGGATACATACCTTCTCTTTTAAGCCACCAAATTCTTCACCAGCTCTGCCAGTAGAAATATATTTGGAGAAAACCGTCCATGCCAGTCCTGATGGAGCAAATCCACCTGAAAGACTATGTGAGGCTGTATGCTTGAAGGCAGCAGCCACTATGTCTCTGTGGAGCCCTGAAGGCAGTACAGACGAGGCACACATCACCTGGATGCTTACTGATGTACCAAAATGTGTGAAAAACCAATGCTCCAGTTTTATTGGGACATCTGAAAAGTCCAGTCCCAGAAGCTTCTGCTTCTGGTTGAAATATGGATGCCCAAAGGAATCTGCCAAAAAATACCTATTTGTACGCTGTTAAGCTTCAGGAAAACTTTTGTTCAGGTTAACTGGAATTTACAGAGCAAAGACTCTGACTGAAACTTCTGACTTAAAACCTCTACACTTCAAATTTTAAAATGTTCAATGTGAAAGCAAGTAGCAAAGTTTAAGAGAGGGAGGGAGGAATGAGGAGCAAAGGAAGAATTTTGCTATGAGAGGACTAAAAGGACTAAATAATTTCCCTTGGTTAATAAAAAACCCCAAAGGACCATGTAAACCACTTGCCGAGTATTATTAAGCATAGCACACTATGAGCTTGAGTGGTCAGTCTGTGCTCAGCTAGATTGATATCCTTGCTCAAGTTAGCTTTTTAAATGAGTTTTAAACTAGCTGGCTCAGGTGTGACAACACTATACTGCAGCAGTAAGGCCTGCAAAGCAGAAGTACTCCGTCATTTAAAGTGTCCTGAAGGGACTAATAAAGTAATGCAGGAGAGGAAGAAACAGGAGGATATGCTACTGCTGGCCACAGTTGATGCAAAAGCAGAATTCCTCCCTGAAATCTGAATCATGTACAAGCGACTTAACAATGTTCCACATTGTTTCATGCTCTGATTTGTATGGTTTTGTTTGTTTGTTTTGCTTTGGTTTAAATTGCCAGCCCTTTAGACCTAAACAATCTGAAATTCAAGCTGTGAATCTTTCTGGCTCATAAATTTTGCCTGCCGTAACACCTGTGCAACTCATCTGTCTCATCTTGGATTTTACAAGTGCATCCAAGGAACAGCATTGTCCCTGGACCAGAAACTTGTCGACACTTGCTGATATATGAGGCAAGTCAGAATTCAGTGCACATACTCTCAGCTGTGCTGGCTACGCAGCAATAAAATATAGAAGAGAGTTTTTTGCTCATAAGCAAGTATACCTGCCAATGCATATAAAGGGAATGGATTGCTAAATTATAAGATTTATATAGTCACTTTTCAAAGCAAAAAATGCTCTTCAATTTAAAAGAAAAAATGTATATATTAGAATTAGTTTAGATAAACTATGACACACTTCATTACCACTAGATATTATGAATGACAAAGGAATGCAACTCTCCATTTATCTTGCAGACTTCTGGAAACCTTATGAAAGATATGACAGGCGATACTGTGACAGAAAGAAACAAGGAATGATCTTTTCTCATTTATATGCCTTATTGTTCTCCAACTTCAATCTTATAAACCAAGTGAAAGATCTTAATCCAAAGTGCAGTAATGATATTTTACGTCATGACCTGAATTACTGCAATACCAAAAATAAACTGATCTTACATGGTTTTTATTAGGTCTAGTTACAAAGTAATAAACAAACCCTGTGAAATAATTTGTCATTAATTACATAGCCAGATTACAAAAGTCAGTATTTCACAATAATGTTATTTATGGTTCTTTTCCTAGGAACTTACATTAAAGTATAAGAGCAAATAAACCAAGACATATATATGTAGCACATCAGATAATTTGAGAATGCCCCCATCATCAACATCTTTATGTATTTCTGGAAAAGCAGGCCTTAGACAATGTCAGCACACAGTCTTCTGTCAAACAAATTCCCTGGTGGTCCCAGACTATGTGATTTAACACTGATACACACCTCCTAATATCAGAAATACAAACTAGTTCAACTCATGTTCCTCCAAGAAATAAATACATATCAGCTAGTGTGGTTTACTGGGTAAATACCTAATTCTGTATCCTCCTAGCCAAAGCTAAATGAAAATTAGTAGATAGGAGTTGGGTTGTTGCGATTTTTCAGATAGTATCTCTTTGCCTTGAAGGAAAATACAATTTTAAAAATAAACACATAAACAAATAAATACACCCCCCCCTCCTCCCCCAAGAAAAAACAAGATTTAGAAAATCTGGAATGGAGTTTTGCATCAAAACATGGAAATGTGTGCTATGAAACCAGAAGCATCTGCACAAATGTCAGCACAGCAAGAAAAACTGAAGGTTACATAAACATAATTCTGGAGAAATAAAAAAAAAAAAGAGCTAAAGAACCCTGTCTTGTTCAGTGATACAAAATGACACATTTCACCTTTTAAACTCCAAAGAATGCCATGAAGCAACATAAATATTGGCTAACTTTTAAAGGCTCTCTTTGAAAGGATGGAGATAGTCCAAGAAACACTTGATCTCAGCTGAAGTCGTAACCTATTGGCGACCTATTGCTGAAGAGCCAGCTCAGGCTGGATTACCTACAAGCAGTATTTCACTGGGTACCCAGAAGGAGGGCAAAGCCAGAAGCTGCTGCTGGTGCTGTGTGAGAGCCATAGCTCTAAAAGGAAAAGCAGCACTGAGGAGGTTGGCCACACCACAGAAGCCTGCATGAGCCACAAAACAAAGTGACAAAGACCTAACAGGGGAGCTGCTTACTAAGCAAGAGGTTTTGTATGTTCTCCTAATTCAGTACCTATCCTGTAGTTTCCTGATTAGAAAGTCCATCTTTATGACCACCTCTTTCAAAGGCTACATGATCTTAACCATGGATGTCTGAAAAATGAAATTCTGTTTCCGTAGGGAAACTCTCTTCTGACAGCTGTGTATGGCACTCAGTCACTTCTTAACATCTATCATGACCCAGGCAACAGGTCAACAGAACCCATTCTGCACTGAACAGTTTGTTAGAGACTGTTTGTTAGAGACAGTTTGTTAGAGACTGTGTAGACTCCTGAGTTGAAGACTGCCGCCTGCATATTGCTGAGGATGTGGGAAGGACCTGGGGTGCAAAGCAGGAAGTGTTACAGTGGCCTCATGGTCATCACCAGGGCTGAGGTAGGACAATAACAGAAGGAATTAAAGATTTTATGTCTGTCAAAGATTAAGACTGGGAACTGACGTTTAGAGGGTTCAAGATGTAAAAGAAATTTCTGTTAACAACAAGCTGAGCATGTGCATTCATGGAGCAGAGGAAGCAAAAGATAACAGTGATAGAATAAAAAATGACATGCAGGAATTGGAAACAGGATAAAGAAATAGAAAATGTATTAAACAGTGATTTTTTACAAAGGTCTTTACACGGATCATATTTTCTGATACAGTGGGGAAGGATTTATATACTGCAGTTGGCAGATAACAATGAAAATATTTACAAAACTGAATTCTTAGGAAGTAGGTGGTATAAAACATTCAGATAACATTAACATCATGTACGGTAAAGGAACTGAGGATACAAGTGAGGGAATTCAGGTATTTTGAACAAAGATAATTTCTGAACATAACAATATGTGAAAGATAACCTCCTTTTAAAACTAGCTCTGCTGAGTACTAACAGTACGAAACCTACCAGAATGCCCTTCTGTTTAAGTTCCCAGCAGAACTCAGCAAATGTTTTAATCTAACTACAAACCTGTACATAGTTTCCACCTTTGGCTGCTGTTTTGTCTTGTTTAAAATGTCAATTACATATACATATATACAGGAAGCAAGACAGAAAGACATTGATATTTATAGTAATGTATTACTTACCTTGATAAAGCAATGTAAACTCCCCAAAAATATAGTTTTTGAAGAGTTTTCAGGGTTTTATGCATATAAATGAAGAGAAAATTAAATAAAACGATAAAGCACCAAACTAAGATAAAGAGCCTAAAAAGTTATCAAACAAAACATTTTAGGTTCATTCATTCAGAAAAACATCTTACACCATCACTGATAACAAACAAGATATCATTTGTTCATTCATAAGAGAAAACCAGTAAAACATGTTGCTACATTTTCCATTGCAGAATTAATTCACAACTGGAGTACTGTTTTCTCATTACCATTTCAGCCACAATCTCCTAGAAGACATATTGCTCTAGATATGTTATTCCATATTCTAAGGCTATTTCTCTGAAGCAAAGATTAAATATTTAAATATACTCTCAATGGTTGAAGAACCTAAGAGATGACCTAAGAGAAATATTTAAACTAAGGAGAAAGGCAGAAAATACACATACATTCTCCTGAAATGAATGTGTAAAAATGCAGTGCTTGGGACCTTCTAAAGAGAAAAATGTATGGCAATAATGATTAAACCAAGATATGAGGTATGTGCAAATACATCTGTACAGCTGAAGACTTTTTTTCTGTTTAAGAGTTTCTGCTCAAGTTACATTCAGTCCAAAATGCCAGACACCTGTTACTTGCAGGGTTCTTAATCTTTACAAGATTAGTACTTCCCTCTTCTTTCTTTTTGTCAGATATTTGTAACTTGTCATTAAAATCAGCAATAAAAGCCACACAAACCTGCTATGAAAGAGTAAGATTCTTGATCACACATTGTAGCATTGTATCCCACTTATTTTCCCTGAGACAGGAATTCGCCCAATGTCCTATGACAACCAAAAGTATTTACAAAGCCAACAGAATTTAGGAAGTACTATAATGACTAGAAAATTCTGTAAGAGAGCATAATGGACGTATCAGCAGAGGATAATTACCACAACTGAGGCATGTTCCTATGAAATTCCAAAGAGAAATGTAAGAACTCATTAAGTCTTTGCATTTATAAAAAAGGAAAAAGGAATTTTTTTAAAGGCATCCAAAAGATACTAGGAGATGAACAAAAACTCTATGCAAAGATGTACCCTAAGCTTGCCCATCCAAAGAGAAATCAATTTGTTACTGATAGAATTGGTAGGAAATTATTATTATTAATTATATTCAGTGATTGCAAAATGTGATAGATTTGCAGGATTTCCTTTAAAGTCTCCTATTCACCTAAAAAGTCTCCTATTCACCTACAGAGATGCAGCACTGAAAGACTGACAGTGAGCTACCTTCATCATTAGCAGTGCCCTTCACGTCTTGATGGAGATGTACAGTGCTATAGTCTGATGAATACATTTGCTGACTTCTCTTTCAGAGTGGCGATGCAGGGCCTGTACAATTAGTTTTGTGTGGAGCTGCACTCTCTATAGGAAGAAAATATACCCAGTAGGCCCTGGTCTATTTAACTCAGAAAAGCAGTGCTACAAAGGGAAAACAAAAACAAACACAAAAACCTGCTAAAAAAATAATCATTCAAAGCTAATCAGAATATTTATGAAATTCACTGAGAGTTTCCAGATTTCTGGAGAAATGTACTTCCTCAGTATGGAAGAAATGCAGATATTAACTAATTATTTATGCGACAACCAATTATTTTGTACGGCATGTCTAAGACTGAACATGATGAAATTCTTATTAGTTGATCAAGGAGGACAGTGGAGCAATTCCCTTCGGAATGGAATGAAGCCAAGTAGTTAGATAGAGAAGCACCTTTAAGGAGAATAATTCACTAACATAGACACAGTACTGCTCAATTTACATCTGACCAGCAAAATGTTTCAAGTGGCAGAAAATAACCTTTACATTGTCACTGGTGGTCTGGAGCTGCCAGTGTTCAGCTCCACAACTTTTAAGAGACAACAGACAGCAGTTGAAGTTAGAAAATCAAACAAGTAATGACATATTTTTGCCTTGAGAACACACAGAATGCAGAATCTCCAGAGTACTCTCTGTGCTCTTTCTTTCCTTGCAGGTACAACACTGCTTTACTCTTTCCTGACTTACTGTTGGCCTGGGTCAGCTTAGATGTGTGACTCCTGGATAAGCTCAAACATCCAGGTACACAGCAGTGATTCTCCTGTAATTTCAATTTTATTTTTTAAAAAACCCTCCGAAGTAGCAAAACAAAACAAAATTAGAAAAAAAAACCAACAAACAGCGAAACCTCCCCCCAAAAATAAATCCACAAAATCCAACCAAACAAGGAAACAAAACAAAAAACCTCAAAACCACAACAAACCCAAACCAAATAAACATAAATCCAAATTCAAACCAACCCCCTGAAAACCAACCAAACAAGCAAAAACACCAAGAAAAAAACCCAACTGCAAAACAAAAAAACCCACACTAAACCCCACATCCAGTTAAACTTACATTTAATTTGCCAAGGAAACATTAGTTGGAAAATAGCTTTGTATTCAAAATGAATGTTTGAGATAACTATTTGGGAAGGTTTGGGAGGAACTAAGTCATGGTCCATGGCTGATTCATAATGAAAGTCACTCTGATGGCGCCCAGCCTTTCTGATGGGCTGTTCAACATAACATTAAAGCTACCTACTTCAGTCCTTCCCCCATCATGACTTGAAAATCAGGCAAAACCAGCTCCACAACATGAACACTTTACCCTACGGACATGGTGTACCTACACACATACGCTATGTCACCAGGATCACATCTCAGGGCACTAGGGATGAATGGAAGATAGCTGCCAAAACAGTTTGTCTGGTCCATAGTCTCACTGCCTCAGGAACAAGGGTAGGTTGTACAAAACAGCCTATAGTCAGGCTGATTTTTTTTTTTCTTGATTAGCTTCATACAACCTCTTACTAGGTGGCAAGCCTGAACCAGAACATCAGAGTTTGGGTGAGAGATCTGGACAAACATGTAAAGCCCTCCCAGTTCAATGCTATGCCTAAAATATGTACAGCTGAAAATCCTAAATCAATTTAATTTAACCCTAAAAAGCTTGCTTAATTTTCTCTCACAGTAAGATCATGTCTTTGAGCAGTAGAGGTTAATAACAGCTAGTGTTGCATACTTCTACTAATGTTCCCTGGTTCCTCATTTTTTTACTGAAATCCATAAAGAGGTCACAACAATAACTAGAGATGATTTTCTTTCTATGCCAATTACTGGGATGTTGGTAGGGTTATTTTCAGAGTGATTGTGATTTTCCAAGTAAACTAGGAGACCTGATTTTCCTTCCTTCTTCATACAGGAAGATAAGCAATTGCCAGGAAGGGGATAAAGACAAATGCTGCTATATTTGCTGAGAGGCTGCCGTGGTTTCAGCCGAGGCCATAAGTCAGACAAGCAGCCCTCTTGCCCACTCCCTCCCTTTCTTCCCCCCACTCCTGGAGGGACAGGGAGGAGAATTGAAAGAATGTAACTCCCACAGGTTGAGATAAGAACAGTCCAGTAACTAAGGTATAACACAAACCACTACTGATACCACCAATAATAATAACGATAAGGGAAATAACAAAGAGAATATAATACCACCCGTTGACACCCAGCCTAACTGAGCACTGCGTCAGCCCTTGCGGATAACTGTCCGTTACATCCTGGGCATGACGTGCTGTGGTATGGAATACCTCTTTGGCTAGTTTGGGTCAGGTGTCCTGTCTCTGCTTCCTCCTGGCTTCCCCTCCTCCCTGACAGAGCATGAGACTCACAAAGTCCTTGGTCAGACTAAACATTTGAGCAGTAACTAAAAACATCTGTGTTATCAGCGCTGTTTGCAGGCCGAAGGTCAAAAACACAGCACTGCACAAGCTACTAAGAAAGAGAAAAATGACTGCTACTGCTGAATCCAGGACAGAGGCTTAAATACAGGTTCATAGCACACATCAGTAAACTCAGTAGAAGCTCTATCAGGAATCTACATCAAGAGGAAGAAACTACAACTGAGTGGTTTTGCACTGGATGAAAGTTAAGTAAGTGTGAGTGGTCAGTATCACCTGAATTGACACAACTGCTCAAGTGATAATGTTTGCCCTCCAGCTTCTGAAGAAGAGGAGGAAGGAATTCAAAAAGTCTTTTAAACATGGATTTGAAAAGGGTCTTACTCTAATAATAAGGTATAAATATTCTCTTTCATATGGATCAAATACCCTATGATAATTTCTAATTATCTGTGTTGGGAGCTACAAAATCTGCCCTCCAAAAACAGAGGATAAAATGGGATCTTACAGATATCTAATGCATAGTTGAGTAAGTGCAGTTGCTGGTTCAGTGGCTTTGCCCCAAGCATTATGCTTGATCTGCATCTGAATTATACTTCGGTAAATGAAAACTCAAAACAGTTACTTTCCAGCTCATCCTTGCAACTAAACACCATCTTACCACAACAATCATGAGAAACATGGTAGAAAATTTTCCCACATGGACACCTTCTTCAGGAAACTAAAAGTTGATTCATGTCCTTTAACTGAGAAAGCAGCAAAAGTTATAACCATTGAAATCTAATTTCAGTGTATCCCTGGGAACAAAAGTAAGTAATCATGCTGTCTTATCAAGATCCTATTTTGATGTCCCACATTGCTGATGTTGAATACCCAACATATTCCTGATTAATTTAAAAATGTAATAAAAAATATAAGATTTTCAACTTCTAGTTTTCATTCTTTACTACGTACCCTTTTTATCTCAAGCAGGCACTGTAAGAACATTCTGCTTTATTTCTGGCTCAAATGATGTGTCCTTTCTGAGACAACCAGGAATGTGACCATGGAGCATGCAGGGTTTTAATGGCAAAGCTGCACTTACTAACTTCTTGCTATTCACACTCTTTCCATTGGGTGTTGCTATGATATTAAACAGATTACTACTGGGACTCAGTGTATGCGTACAGAAAGGTTTAAGGGTCTCTGCTTATGTTGCTTTGCCTATTGTCCTAAGCAGCCCAAGTCTGTTGGACTTCACCAACCTGGTGCTGTAGTGCATTAGTGTCGAGAAAAATTGTGACTACTTTTTCAAAAGAAATCTACTGAATGGAGTCTTGCAGCTTGTACCACAAGTGTTATATTCTTTCATGAAGGTGATTTGACTAAAATTTATATGTACATTGCAGCATTCAATTACTGTACACAGTAGCTGTGCAGATGGCTTTCTTTTAATTATTTAGTACATCTTCTGCGTAAAAAAACAGGCAATGAATAAGGAGGAATTTAATGAAAGTAACTAAAAAGAGGAAATAGTTTACTGGAAGTCAAAAAGAAAAAAAAAAAAAGGTAATAACTTAGGATGTGATTCTTGCAAAGATTTCCTGCTCACTTAACATAGCTTTTCAGAAAATATGAGGGAGAAATTTTTGCAAAACAGTGGCCCTGGGGAGGCCTTGTCAAACGTTAAGAATGAGGCAACTGATCACTAAACTTTGCCCAGCTGATGGCCATACAGATGACAGCTGAGGATTTCTAAAGCAACCTACTGGCTGGAAATTGTCTTTCAATGTGGCATGGACACACCAATGAATGTGTTCTGCAGGTAGTATCAGAAAACAGCTGCATTTCATTAAGTTATGGCAATTACAAATGGTATAAAATCACTTCATATCTGAAATATCCACAGTTAAGTAACTGCAATTAGTAACTGTAAAGAACACAAAGTTACTATAACCTGAAATCCTGGCGATTTTATAACTATAATGCAGTTGCTGATCTAGTTGGTTTGAAAAGCACCAGCATTTACTTATGTGGCCTTTGCTCTAATTTGAAAAAAAAATCACATATAATATAAGCATTTTAAAGAAAAAATCCGGCAGGACAACACAATTCTTATATGTACTTAAATTCACTGCTGTCAGGCATAAATGTCTGAATAATTCAAACTTGGTCAAGGAGGAAGTTGCTACAGGTCATTAAGGATAGGCTTCTAAAAAGGAGGTTCACCCTCTTAGCAGGGCTGGTAATATAAGTCATGCTCACATAGGATACAGAAATACCAGCATTTCTGTATTCTAAACTCTTCAGTGAATTTTAAACATTGTAATAATGATAGCTGGACTTACCTGGTAGACCGGGTGGGGTTTTCAGATATTTCCCATTAAAATGCTGAATTACTACTTCACATTTTTCTGTAGACTCCATTCTGGAAAAGAGAAGAAAGCGGGATGGGGGTAGATGCAATTCATGTTACTAGGCTGCTATAAAAGTGCTCAGTCAGCAACAACAAAAAGGAAAGGGAGAAAAAAAGCACAAGCACAGATGCTGAGAGACATCTTCAAAGCTGTTCTTGTGGAGAAACTGTTTGAGCTCATTACTGTATGGTGTGGCTTGGGAGAAAGACCTGCCACCCTCTAAGCTTGCAGCTGTGCTCCCGGCTGTGTGTGAGCCACAGCAGTGTCAATGAACAGTCCCCTTTTGGCTCTGGGGGATCACCCTGAACAAGGACATTCTTTATGCTCTCACGTGCTGCTTCGAAAGGCAAAGGATGTGTTTCTAGATGCCTTGTGCACCAAAAATAACTTCAAATAGCATGAAAAAAAAACAACAAAAAACACACCACGATTTTTAGAAGAACCCATAGGATTAAGCAACAATTATTAATGTGTACAATGTTAAAAAAATAATCTGCAAAGACAGACTGTATAGCAAAGACAATGCATATATGCCTATTACAACATAAAGCTAAATTTTGCGTGAAGACTAATTTACACATAATACTGGTAGGTGAAATGCCTTACTGTTTATCTCGTATTACTTCAAGATAACTTTCAGAAATTAAAGCATTAACAGTGAACAGCTACACATATTTTTGATGGAACTGCAAAGAATACAAAGCTGCTAGTCAAATCCCAACCCATGTTTATACCACATCTGGGAATTCATCATTCAGGTACTGTAAACTGCCCACATGCTAGGTCATAGAACAATTGATACAGTTTGCTACAGAGTGGTATAGAAAATTCAAAGAGAGGAAAGAAAGAAATGAAAAGCCAATAAGCAAGCAAAAAGAAAAGGAAAATCACTGGTTTTGTTTTTCTTAAAAAAATTGCATTTAAAAACCATGTTCAATGTTCCTTCAATACACCAGTGCTAACAGGTACTTTCTGCAAAATAACTCCAGTGACATAAATATTGCTTACTTCTCACTAGTCTAGATATTTTTAAAATTAATTTATCCACCACCCTTCTTGTTACATGGTTTTAGGAAAGGGTGGCTCACATAGAGCAGTAGTTTGTCCTCCAGGGTTCAAGTTTGCCAGAGTTCAAAGGAATTACCCCCACTACCACCAAGAAAACAACAAATTAAAAAACAAATCCTGATTTGAATCATTAAAAATTGTCCCTTCCAGGTGATATCACTGCATATTCTGTGGGCTGGGCCATTTCTACAAGCACAAAAAGACAGAAACTTAGATTGTTCACTTTGGCTTCATTCAGATTTAACTAAGCGACTGTCTGCACTGAGCCTTTAGAGACTCTTGTCTCTGAAAGAATAAATGCAATAAAAGTCTGTTTTCTGTAGCTGCAGGCACTTGATGTCAAACCATGTTATGTTGCACCACACAGCAGTGACAATTTCGTTTTAATACATGGGGTACATTTTAACAAGCCAAAGCAGTCCCTGCAAAGAATGCAATATATAAGCTGCCAAGTGAAAGAGACTCAATGCACTTCATGCATTTTATGTGGGAAGAGAATAAAAGTAAAACCCACAGTGTTCTGGGATAAAAAGGCCATCATTCGAATACCACTCTGAAAAAGAATGTGCACATTTTCCTCTCAAGTTTCACAATTAACGGCTCTCAAATGCCATTGCTAGCTATCTATACTCTGGCACATGCTTCACTTGAAACCGACACTGGCATTATCGACTCAGTTTGAAAAGGCAGCACAAAAGACAGAGCTGCCTATACACGTTCCCTTCAGATGTGCTGCTGAGTAACAACTGCATCCAACCCTCCCCTACCCGAGTCCCCATGTGCTTTCTGCTACCTGTGCCTGTGGGGTAGATGGCATCTATTCCAGGGCCACCTCAGTATGAATCACAATTTACACTAGTCCACAATACCTGCTTTTAAGAAATAACCCTTTCAAACTGTGTTCTTCAGGATGATTAGCTTACTGACTGGGAAGAATGTGGGGTATAGAACAACCAGACATATTACTAAAATTGTCTGATATTTGCCATCACAAGACCCTGATCTTACTTTTGTTAAAATTCCGATCAACATCAGCAACCTAGGTAGCAGTGTCTATGGCAGGTGCCTATCCATGAGCTGAACCTGTCTGTACACATCAATTCAGACATTCCTTTTTCTTTTCTCACTTGTTTTAGCCATAAACACTAGCCATATATGGGAAGAGGCCCAATAAAAATATACTTTTGTTAGGTCCACACCAATAAATTCTACCTAGTTCTTCAAAAAGCTGTGGTACTTGCCTATTCTAGAGTGTGATTGGAAACACAGGGGAAATGGACAAAATATGCTTTTTGTCATGAATTTATTCTTCTTGTCTGAGATAGAAATGTTTCAAAATGATGGTTGAAACTGGTATTTAATAGAATTATCATTAAAAGGATTATTACATGTCAAAAGTTAGCTTTCAGGAGACAGGTTTTCTACAAAAGAAAGTCACTTGAGCATGGGTAAACTTGGGGGAAGCGTACACTTAAATCTATTTTTCTTAGTGTTGAGTATTCTTTCATAACTGATAGATCAAAAAATGTGACAGATGACAATATTCTAGAGAACAGACAAAGACCTTAAAAGCTTCATAACCTTCTATAGAAAGATACACATATTCAACTCTTGCTGGAAAGGGAAGGACATTGGCTTTACATGGCAATATAAATTTTAGCTGATAAGTCACAAAAAATTCACAAAAATAGTTTCAGAAGTATCATTTTCAAAATCCCTTCAACAGAATGATTTTGGTGCTCATCCTAATAGGATCTTAGGTAATAATTCATGTTTAAATACAATTTGGACTTAACTATAATGCACCTGAGTATTATTTTGAATCAGGAAATGCACTGCAGAAAATAAAAAAAATTCTCAAAGCCATAGACCAGATTTTTATGATATTTAGAGGTACAGATAATCATCTAAACCAACCAAAATTATAATTTATTTTCACCTGTGTCTATGTAATTCCAGCTTTCAGAAACTGAATTGCAATGTTCCCAAATAAAGTGTAACTAGATTGACCATAAACTATGCAATTGGAAAGGGAATGATTTTCAAAAAATCTGAAAAGGAAGTCTGTTTTTGACTGTTTTCTAGCCGTAGTTTGCAAATTTGAGTTATCTCAATAAGATTAGTAAAAGATCAAACAAACAAACAAAAAGGGTGGGGGGGGGGCTTAAGCAAGTATTGCAACCAAATTAATTTGATGTTAATGTCTTGCTATTACTTAAAAATAAAAGCATATTACTCTCTTTACAGACCATAGTGGCTCCAATGTAGTCATTACATGCTGTTGTAATACAACAAAAGAGAAACTTTACAGTAAAAAAAATAGAAAAATAAAAAGGAAAAGGAATTATTTTTTTAAACCAAAAGCTCTTACACATGCTTATTCTAAAGATCGATGCAGTGTCAAGAAATAACTTCATAAATTTATATACAAGGATTAACATGCTGACTACATAATTATTACACAAGAAATATTCAGTACCATGTAATTACCAGTTAGTGGTAAAACACGAGCTTGGTTTACATATACCCTATAGTCACACTACCTAATAATAATAATAATGTAAATGAGAATCAAGTCTGTAATTTTTTTTGTATCCTGAGTAAATATTTAAAGATTAAATTGTTACTACAACATTACTGTTATGACCGCAATACACCCATGGCACGGGAGATGGAACTAGATGATCTTAAGGTCCTTTCCAACCCTAACTATTCTATGATTCTATGATTGTTGTTTTCTTATATTTATAAAGGCATGGATAATAAAGCCTGGGGGTAATGTTTCTTTACTTCTGTCATGGTTTAAGCCCAGATGGTAATTCAGTAACACACAGCCATTCGCTCACTCCCCTCCCCTTCCTCCCCCCACCTCCCAGAGATATGGGGAGGAGAATAAAAAGAATGTAACTCCCATAGGTTGAGATTAGAACAGTCCAGTAACTAAGTTATAACACAAAACCACTACTGCTACCACCACCAATAATAATGATCAGGGAAGTAACAAGGGAAGAGAATACAACCACTCACCACCCACTGACTGATATCCAGCCTTACCCCAGCAGTGATCTAACCTTTCTGGGTAACTGCCCCCTGTTTATATACTGGGCATCAGATGCTGTGGTATGGAATACCTCTTTGGTTAGTTTGGATCAGGTGTCCTCTCTCTGCTTTCTCCCGGCTTCCCCTCCTTCCTGGCAAAGTATGAGGCTCAGAAAGTCCTTGGTCAGACTAAACATTACTAAGCAGCAACTAAAAACATTGGTGTTATCAGTGCTGTCCCCAGGCTGGAAGTCAAAAACACAGCACTGCACCAGCTACTGAGAAGGAGAAAAATTACTTCTGCTGAATCCAGGACAACTTTTTAAGGCATTTTGCAAAGATGGAAGTAGGTTGGTAGTAGCAATATTATACAGTGGAGGACTCCAAAGAACTGAGGCTATAGTTAGAATACACACTTGAAATACTCAATTTCTTTAGCATATCAAAAAGATGACTGGGGGGGGCAGGCTAATAGCAGTGCATAAGTACCTCTGTGTGGAGAATAAACTAGGTACTAAGCAGTTCTTTAATCTTGCTGAGAAAGTTGTGACAAGAAATAGATAAATTTGAAAAAGAAATTAGGCAGAAACCTTTGACTACAAGGAAGATGAGCCACTGGCACACATTAGACAGAAAAGAGGTGGCTTTTTTTTCTTTTTTTTTCTTGGTTGATGTGCTGAAATCACTTCTGAAAGTCATATTTTAGTAAAAGACATGCATTATCTCAATTGTAGGTAAGTGGGAGCACTCAACTTCACGAGATATAAAAGAGGTCAGAGAAAATTATCTCCAGTTTTAAATACTGCAAAGCTACAAGACAGGTTTGATTAGTACGAGGTTTCTTAGCACCTCCTTATGTTCAATTCTTCATCCTTCTATGTCAACATGTTCACTTATTTCTTTAATTTATTCTGCTAATTTAATTCCAGGCATTCTAAGAGCCTGATATGGCTGCAACTTGTGATTTTCTTCTCTCCTGTAACCAACTTAGCTATGCTGTGTCCCCAACTTTTCAGCTGGTAGGAGACTGCTTCCAGATGTTTGTGATTTTTGGGTTGAATACATTTTATGCTGGAAAAACTGTTCCCTTTGTCACTTACAGCCTAGGAAGAGATATTAATTTTGACAAGTTCTCTTATTGCTCATAAATAATGTCTTTTCCCAACACGTCTTGCATGCATATTCTTCATGTTCAGTCCTGTTTCCATGAACAACAGGAGTTTGTTTATTATCTCAGATGAATATACAAAATCTGCAGAAACCTCTCTTATGAGGACAGGACAGGTTCTACTTCTCCAAGGGTATGGTCCATGCAGCATGGCCCATTATGCCAAGGTGACCATTTTGAGCTGCCTGAGGGAGTACCTCTGCGGAGAGCTACGTTGCTCTCCATAGAAAAACCTCCTTGTTACAGAAGAAATCCAATATAATTAAATGACACCTACGCTACCCTGAACCCCCTGAAAGATGTACAGCTTCTTTTGAGAAAAAGAATATACAAATTAAAGCTTTGGCTCTCCTGTTTTGTTCCAGTGGAAACTGAAGCACGTCCATTTCTGTTGAAATCCATGCAAAACTTCTATAAATAGAAAAATGATCCTCTGTGGGTTCAAAATCTTGTTTCCCATTTTCTGTTGCTCCATTTCAGTAGCTAAGTTGAGTACTGCTTCCAAAGAATAATTTTAAGACATGTAAAATGCAGACAAGCAGGAGGTAAGTTTAACAAAAAACATACGCAGGGAGGAAAGCATCTCATTAGAAACTCTTCCAGAAGAAAAAAGTACGGAAAAGACAAGGATGAAGCCCAAAGTCCCAACAACAAAGTGGGTAAAAGCCTCACTACAGACCTCCACCCTCATCCCCAGCTCTGTCACAAAGGAACAGAAGCATAACCTTTATACTTCATTTTGCTTTGAGATGATACAGACAGCTAATTGAGAATCTTCTGACTTTGGTCGTCTGCTGGGAACAGCATGATAACACTCTTTTTTGACAGTTTGTGTTGGGTAAATTTTCTCATGTTACTGGAAAAGAATTATATGAATACACGGTCATTTCCACCTAGACCCAGGCTGATTTATGCTACTGTCTTCACAGTCTCAGGTTAAGTATTATACTGGTGCCCGCCAGCAGTGCAATACTTGACTGTCTGACTGTCGGCATTTCCATCATAAATTTCTGGTTTCAGAGGCTTATGACTTCATTGTAAAATGTCGCTTGGGGGTGAATCCTGCAAGGTCGTTTTAAGTTGCAAGACAGAAAACAAAATTAAAAAGTTAGTGCTTTCTAACTCTTTCTTTGCATTTTAACATTAGAAGGACCTAAAAAATGCTTGCTCCACTACTCATCTGAGTGTGGTACACATATGTATGGTATAATTAATATTAGTATCTCTATGGTAGGTTACTTACATAATACTGAATGGTATTTTACTGTGGGGCTATAAAGTACAATTTTTATTTCATTGATTCAGTGGTATCAGTAAGTCCCTCCCTGATGTATATCCCAATGCCTCCTTGCTCCTGTTTCCATGTCCCAAGGAGTTCAATTAAACTCACAGTACCTCAGGCTTTGATTATGAGAATTGCTCAGCTAAATTATCTGATGGCACCCAACTTTCTTATTCCTTCTTCTTCACCTTGAAGGGCTTCATATCCACTTTCATCCTACAGAGTCCCATTGATATTTGTCCCTGAATCCTGCCCCTCTTGTCCCTCTTGGGAGTTTGCTTCTCCCTGAAAGCACAGCTCCATGCTTGCCATTTTCTTAGGGATGTACTAAGTCTACAAAAACTTGGTCCAGGTTGATATGTGAGATGGAGAGGTGAGGGTCTTGAAGATACATTCTTTTACAGACCTCCCCAGCACCTTGCAGTGATGCTGTGTGCCCCTTCCAAGGTGAGTTCTTCAATGGAAATTTACCACCACAGGCATTGGAATATTTTAGAGATAACACACAGTCTTTGGGGCATATTCGGGATTTCTAGTTTCATCTGAGATATCAATTACAGAGCAATTTCCTGGATAAGATGTAGGATGTGACAGATCATTATTCTGACTGAAAGTAGGAATGATCCTCGTAATATCTAAGCCTGCACTACCATCCCAGATGATGGATTTGTTCAAGCTAAATTTATAGCACCTTTTCAAATGCCTTCAATTAAACCCCTGAATAAAGAAGAACAAAGCATTTTCCCTCTTCACAAATACAGCCTTAAACTTCCTGAAGTTCTTTATCCCCCGTTGCTGCTAATGCTTCTCTGCCTCCAAAGTAGCATCATCACTGATCCTCAGAAATCTTCCTCTAAATATTCCCCCTTTCTTTTAGCGAGATGGCACTGCTGCTTTGGCTCCAATCTGGTTCTGTTACTTCTTTATCTTCTCCTACCTCAAAATCTGGAACCACCCTTTATGGGCCTGTGGAAAGCCAGGTCTTCCAGCAAATACAGTTACCTCTTTAAAAGAGACAACACATCTTCAGGATAAAGTTATATATTTCGCTACATGCACTCAGCACCTTTTCGTGTCCAGTAATTCCAGCCTCCCTCAAAGACTTTCTTTCTTACTACCTCTGATATGCTTTTTACCTAAAACACCATCAGCAATATTGCTAATGTCCTGTTTGCAAAAATCAAGTCATAAGAGATCAGCTTTAAGACTGCATCTTAAAAAAAAGGTCTCCAAATCCAGTTCCTGTGGCTTTTTTTCCTCTGCTTTTTTTTTGTGGATGAAGGACTATGATTTTGTTCTAAGGTCTGAGGAATCCACTTGCATGTTTTAAATGAAAGATCAGATGCTGAACTCATTAGATGACTTCCAGCAATGGGGATTTAGGAGAAACACCTACAGTTTTAAGTCTTGTGATAAAATCCCTGTGTGTAGGGAACCACTATGCTATTCCCTCATTTGGTATCTTAAGACAGATTGAACTCAAAAGCTTTTCGTCTGTACCACCTCCTTTTCCAATTCCTTATTTCTAGTAAGTATTTCTTCTGCCTCCCCCTCCTTCTAATTTCTCTCTCTGCTATATGATAGGCTGTGTTTAGTCCCACTTTCTGCTTGCCTGTGTCAGCAGAAACCCACGCTGCCAAATGACAACAGCAGCACGAGCCCTGCAGAATGCCAGGTCCCACAGACAGCCTGGACCCAGTTAGCATGGATTTGAAGTACAAAGCATGGGCTGGGGTGAGGCAGAGGCAGGTGTCCAGAGTTTCTGGCAATTCCCTTTCAACTGGAAAAACTGTGGAGCCACAGTAGGAGTCTATAGCTTCCCTTCTCTGGCCCCTTGCTCATAACTGTCCTCCCCAGATTCTCCCCTGGAGCAGACCTAGGCACAGTTGGGTTCAAGCCACAGTGAAATGCTCTAGAAAGTTTCAGGAAAATATGTCCAGTTGCTTTTGAGGGATGCAAAAGAGATACTATCACAGCTTAAGAAACGGAGCTAGTTTTGTACATGCATAAAGGAGGCTGAACTCTCATGTGGCCAGACATTGCTCAGATAATTTTCAGCCAAGATCATTTGAAGTTACCTTGCTTACAAATGATTAAGTAGGCACCTGCAGTACTATGAAACTACTAATCATTTACATTTAGCAAAAAAATCTGACAATAGCTGTCTACTGTAAGTCTTTACTTCCATTTGCTTTCTGAATATACTTATTTTGAGATTGACTAGTCACATAATTGGACAGAATCAAAATGTAATGTTTAATCATCATAGCAATTAATAACTCTGAAACACCAAATCTCAAAATTGCTGGATGCTGCACCATTTTAGTGTGTGTAAAGTTAACTTTTTCTCCTGTGCTTCTGTAGTTCAGTTAAGAGCTGTGCTAAGCAGCATGGCACAATCCACAAGCAGGCAAGATATACTGTGACAGAAGTCCCTGGGTCAGAAGGCAGTGGATAATTGCCAGGATTGCCACACGGGTTGCTGATTTGAACTTCTAAAATTTTATCTGGACTGAAATACAGCTACCATCTCCTACCTGTATTACATTTATACCCACTCAGCATGTGCTCACACTGTAGACAGACTAGAACAAAAGCTTCCTGACTACAAGCAAAACTAAACAGATTAATCTATTTGGATTGATGTGGAGGAGAAAAGATACTAAATAGCACTGTATTACAAAAAGGTCAGGTTGCCAAGTAATTAAATCTTGTACTGATAATCCTGCAAAGACAAGAGTCAGCATTCAATCATGGTTCTGAATTCCTGGCTTTGTTCAAGTCAATGGGAGACCTGCTGTATACTTGGAGCAAAGGCTTAACCCCTCTACCGTTTGCATGGGGAATTACACAATCTTCATGTTAGATCACTAAAGGTTTCTTGAAATTTGTTACATAATTACATTTCCACACACAAAGTCAATTTTTTAAAATGAAAGTTTATCCCTGAGTTACACTAATCTCTACTTAGTGAGCTAGAAAAAAATCACGTTATTATCTGCAAGAATGCATAAGGAACAGTGTGTCATCTTTCAGCATAAATGTTTTGCCTTTTCCCATTTGAATTCAGACAACATTATCTTAACGTTCTTCATGCACGATGATCTTTCACATCAAGGACAAAGATAACACTGTAATGCCACTTATCTTGTAAGCCACTTTTATCATACAGTACCCCATTTCACTCAGTGGTGTTATGACACTAAACAGAAGTGCCATGACACGGCAAGACATGGTGCATTTCAAACAAATTCTCAAGATGACTAAGTCATTTTGTGTTCTCTACAAAGCACAATGTTATGAATATTCTGCTAATAAAATAATTTTTTACATTTCCTTTTATTTTGAAGCAGCAAACTGAATTCTGATTCAGTTTTCTGCTTCAAAATTCAGCACAATTGCAAATTTCTCTACTTACTTCCTTTTTCAATACTTTTCTATATATATATAGCTCTATTCCTTGGCTTTTCAAAAGAAAACTATTTGATTTAAGAATATTTCAAGCTGAAGGGAATCTATATAATTATTTCCTGAGAGTAAACATGAAAACTTGTCTATCTGTACTGACAATGAAGTACACTGTGATAATATGTTGTTCATTCTGTCAAAAATATCTAACTACTCTGACAGGGTTTATCATATGCAAATATTTCTTCTTAAACTCTTCTCACAGCCTTGAGTTCCCTGCAGCTTTCAAGGAAGTAATGTTTTTTTCAGTCACAGTTCCTCTCCTTTGCTCTTCCAACTGATAAATTTACTTTTTCCTGTTACAAAATCTGTGCTAAACATTTAAACAGTTTCTTCACCAAGTGTGTGTTTCTGGCTGTAGAACTTTTATTATTATCCAAGCTTAATAATGCATGGGTAGATCACTGTTTCAAGAGATTTTTATTTACATACACATACATGTAATGAACCATATTTAGAACAATGAAATTAACATCCCTCTGCACTGGTATTCTTCAGTTTGGTGGAAAGAACAGATACATGATCTGATAAAGATGCTGCTCTGCATTCTCAACAGCTGTGAGACTTCTGATTTACGAAATAGACAGCATTTAAGAAGGACCAAAGCTGAAAAATGTGAATGAACCAAGAAAGTGTAAAGGTTTCACCTGGCAAAGCCGACTCCTCTGCTGACTCCATTAGCATCTCTTAATATTCTGGTGGAAATGACATGTCCAAAGGGTTTCAGCATATTCTCCAGTTCCTGTTCATCCATGGAAACGGGTAAATTTGAGATGTATAGATTTGTGGGATCTTGCTCTTGTTGCTATGACAAAATGAGAGAAATATTCTCCGTTAGACTGAGCACAATAGAATAACTTATGGCTCATACAATGATGGCTACTCAAAACAAGACCAAGCCAAGAATTTATAGTTGCATTAGAAACAAAGCTGGGCTATCTGTTCATGACAACAACGTATTTGCCAAATTTCTGCAAACTTTCATGCATGTGTTTAATTCTGTGCGTGATTCTTACTGAATTCAATGATGCCACTCATTTATAGAAAATTACTCATGCACAAGTATTCTCGTGTTTGTGCCTTGATTTAGCGAACAGATTGTGAAGAAAACATGATTTCCACAAATGTGCTCATTGGTAACATAAACAAAGAAAGAAAACTCAACACGTTTTAAGCAGATGTGCTTTCCAGCCTGCAGACTTCCCATTCAACCTGTTCAGCATGAGCAAGCTTCACTGAAAACACACAACACTTTCCATAGTACTTTTTGGGTTTTTTTCCCCCATCAGAAATGTCTTGGTTGGTAATGTGGAACAAGACCTAACTGGACTGGGGGGAGCTCTACAGTTCAATCTAAGGTCCTGCTGAAACAGGTCATATGTTTATTCTCAGACTGAATTAAAATATCTTACAAAAGATAGCCTTTAGTATAAATAATTGAGAAAACAAACTTGAAGACATTTTTCTCATTCTAATTTGTATTTTTAGGCTAAACTTTCATTTTTGGCAATTCTTCCAACTCTTGCTTGCCGAGCTACTGCTACTGAAACACAAAAGACGCATAGATACTATATGTCTAATAAATGTATTAAAGCAGTAAATAAAAACCTTGTCTAAAGACAACCAGGTCTTGATTACATTAAATCAATTTAGTTAAGCCCTTGCAAATTTTCATGGCTCTGTTTCCATTTTCACTGATATGAGCTTTACATAGTATCTGATCACCTGTCAGTACAAGCCTGACTGGGACCAGACATGACTATATAATTTTAGCTAATGCTTGATAACTGAAAACACAAGATGCAATTTTTATGCTGTGCAGTAAGCCAGACAATACCTTACCTGTCAAAGGCCTCTGAGATAGATTCTTGGATTCTTATTTGTCACACATTTTAATGGGCAGAATTAATTTTTACTTGTTCAACACAAAAAGTGCTTTTTTTTTTGCTATGAGGTGTCCTAAAACCAGATTAATAACCTTACAGCAGCACCACAATCTTACATTGAAGAAATTACGCAATGTCCTGCAGCCATCTGCCCTGGTTTAACTAGAGCAAATTACAGTCCATTAAAATCAGTGCAGATGTGTCTTGTCAAACACAAAGAATCACACATTCTGTTTCTACGTATGAAGATGGCACAGAACCAAGATGTCTGCTCCATCACTTCCCTGCACATTCAAGGCCTTGAAAATGGAAAGAAATCATTTCAAGTTGTGATTCATGTGCCCCGTCTTTGCAAGGACAAGAATGACTAAGCAAACTCTAGCGTAGTTAGACTGGAATCAGAAGTCAGTTTTCAGCTTTCCTTACCCCAGGCTCAAGGGAAACTTTAGACCCTTTGGATGAGAAGAAAAGCTGCAAATGGATACTCATAGGGTCAGAAATGAGAAGGCATGTAATGCTGTTTTATTGCATAATTTGGATTCTGACCGAACAACTGCAAACACTTGCTTTTGGACATGCTGCTTAATGCTCACTGCATTCTAGTTTTGCGTCTCCAGATCCATTTACCCCATGAAACACCACATTACTATGTAGGTCAAATGCTCCACTATTTCACAAAACAGAAATAAAAGAACAAAGTATGCACATTTTCAAGCTGCTCTCTATACAAATATATCCAGTTATTACCACGCTTTGTAGTAAGGGACAGAGGAGACAAAAACCACACACACACATGAAGAGTGAACTTACTGCAAATTGAACTGAGGTTACAAACTCCAGAACTAGAAAAACATTCTTTCCCTTTCCAATCAACTTTCCCTGCAGTTATCTTCCTTTCACTCACATCAATTTACATTCATACAGCTCTGAAAGCTAGTTCCTCTCCAATAACCCAAAGATATTAGTGAGGTGTCAGAACCGGTACAGTATTGACAACACGAGGAAAATCATGCAAACAGTCCTGGAGGGAAGGTAGGTAAGAAAAGAGAGGAATATGAGCTTCAGATCACACTTTCAGCCTGGGGAAAAACTAACAAGCAAAAATCTGAAACATTTTCTTTCTCCTTTACTTTTTTTCCACATTGTTCACCTTTTCTGTGTGCAAACTATTTAAATTTCATTGTTTGTTACTCCCCTTCACACATCCCCCCACACATGCCCAAGAAAAAAGGAAAGATACAAGACTTAGGAAGCATTTTCATGATTTCCAAGTACTTTGAAAATGTGAGCAACAGAGACAGTTAAAGCAGAGGCAACACAGAAGCAAGTGGAAAGGTTTGTAATTCTAAATAATCACATTGTTATGCAAACCTCTACTCATTGATTGGCTAAGGGTTTCGATTCATTAACCAATCAGTGCTCAGTGATGGACATCCCTTGTCAATATTTAGAAAGAACATGCGGATGACATTGTCATAACCAAAGGAAAGACTAGTACGAAGAAAGCAGAGTTATACACCAGTAGCTGCACAAGAGCCATTGCTTTTACTGAAGCAATTCAGTCCCACAGAATATTAAAATGAGAACTTTTATTTTGACTACTCAGTTTTCAAGTTGGGGAAGCAAATAAAATAAGTAAGAACTGCTATCAATATGTCTCACTTCTGGAGCAGGAACACATGAGCCATTTCCACATCTGTGGAAAGTTTAGCTACACTCTGAGGATGAATGAAAGACTAGCAAGCCATAGTAATTCTCTCATAAGAATTTATCCAGCCTATCTTTTATCAACATGATAAACAAGAGCTGCAAGCAGAAAGAGACAGATGAGGCCACTCATGCTACCTCCACAGCACAACAGTGTTTTCTAAGAAAGGAAAAAAACACAATAATTTTTCCGTACTATACAAATATAACATTTAGAGAAATACCTCTTTCCTTTACAGAGTAATATCACCCCACAGAAGCCATATCTCAAACACAAACTGAAAATGATTAAATCCTTCCCAACGATGAAGCCTGGAGCTGAGCAGGCTGTGCAGGAGCGGTGAGCAGCCTGGCTGTCCTATCACCATGCAGCCAGACCCCATTGCCACCTACCCTCATAAACCCCAGTTTCTCAGGTTCAGCTCCCCCTCTCAGCCTCTGGCACCAGGGCTCCTTGTGACCCTTTTCAGTTACACAGAGTCCCCTCTGCAGCACGGAGGTGTTGACATATGCTCATTGTTTAGCCCAAGTATTCTCATTGTAGATTCCTCAAGCTCCTGCATGATACTTGCTTCCCCAACCCAGTGTAACTGCTGAGCTTTCCAATGTGAACAGGTGTCCTCCTGTTCAGAATGTGCCTATTTGTTGTCAAGATGTGCCCAACCAGAACCATAAGCCCAAGCACTCCATGAACTGCTAGCCTTTCATAATCCTAACTAGTTCATGGTCAGGTTTCTGCCATCACAAGGTTGCAGGACTGATGGCGTGTGGATCCATACGGTGTAGACGAGGTTCCCTCTATCTCATGTCATACTTTCTTTGGCTTTTCACTAAGCATTAAAAAAAATGCTACTTTCCACCTTGGGATGCTAAAATCCTATTTATTGTTGTGTTTGGTCCCAAACGGGACTGACCAATCATCAGTGAGAGAGCTGAAAGTCATTCATGTGATATAGTCATTTCAGAACCACATTTTCCTTTTATGTCCCCAATATTCTGGATATGACCAGAAGGGGAGGAGAGGCAGAAAACCACAGGCTCTCCAGAAACACCTCTAACAACACTGTGTCTCACATGCCCTGAAGCTGCTAACTTAGATCCCACCCAAGCAGGGTCAACAGCCAAACAGTGCCACACCACTGCCTGTGCTTTGCATTCCCTGTCCTGCTTTCCCTCTCCAGACCACAGCAGGGACACTAGGCTCACCCGGCACCACAGGGCAAAGACACACCTCTTGACACAGCTTCCCAAAGCACAGCAGCCTCGAAGGTTTAACCCCCCCATGTGAGAAGGGCCCCCCAGGGGGATGAGGGCCAGCCATTGCATCTGGCTGCCACCCCGGGGGCAAAGTGGAGGAGGGCGCTGCCCCGAGTGGTGGGAGACTTGCTGAAATACAGTGACATGGCTCCTCTGCTTTTCCCAGACCCTGTGTGCCAAATTCAGCTGATTAATGGGCACATGGCCAGGCCAAGTTGCTGCTTCTTGAAGGGAACAGGAAGGTAGTTGTGGAGCCTGCCGTGTGTGCCACCTGTAAAAGCATCATGGCTCAAGGGATGCAAACTTGCAAGTGCAGTCTCAAGGCACTGTCAAAAGCCTGCTCCTGGCTGTCCTTACTGAGATGCATTTTACCCATGATCTCCCATTTGACTGCCCAGGAAGGGTCACATTTCCCACGCGCACTGCAGCCCCAGAGAAACAGGGGTGAACTCATACAGTCAGGCCCAATGCTCTGAAATCCTGACAGAGCCTCACACCCCAGACTAAGCTCATTCTGGTTTCCTGGTGCATGCCAGCCTGAGTGGGTACACAGACTGCCAAAGAAAGGGCAAAAACCAGACATGATAGACCAGTGCAGGGACCTTTGCAACTCCCTTTGCTCGCACCCCAGCCTGTTTCACCATTGTTGTAGCCCACATACCTTAGCTGTTCTGGCCTGTGGGCTCCAGAGGCATTAGCTGCATGCATACGTTGTAGTTAGGCTATTCTGGCTGGGGCGATGACAGACAGTCCAAACTGGTCAAAATCACAGGTAGGAAGGCTTAAACTTTTGAATGTTGCCAACTAACAGTAGGTCAAACCCCGAGTTTTTAATTAGTTTAGAGTGTTTCCAGTATTCAGCAGCAGGCATCCTGCTGCAAGGCTCTGGAGTTCAGCAGTCAGGAGCAGTTGTTCCGGGGAAACAGCCAGAAATGTCACTGTCTTTTAGTGAGAACTGGGCCAGTCACTCAGCTCCCAAGGCCTGTGCCAAGCAAAAGAAATTTATAATGCAGAGGATTTGAAATGCACTACACTAATAGCATCTGAAATGGACAAAACCCAGCTGAGGGTGTGCTGCAACTCAGCCTGCTCTTTGCTATGCTGGACCCTCTCAGGCACCTTTGAAATAAAGGACAACACTCAGATGGGATTTTCCCTCCCATCCTGAGATAATCTTTGGAAGCAACGCATGAAAAGCTGAAAGAACAATTCCTGCTGGTGTGAGAAGAGGCTGAGCCTCTTTACGTAGTACATTTAGTAATGCATTCTTTAAAGACATATGCTGGGAGGGGCGGGCAGTTTTTGGCTATGAAATTTTTCCCCAGAAGGGACTCAAACCTCCTGTAATCTCGGAGGGCTGGAAACAGAGTGTGTTTGGTTAATGTGGGAACCCTATGTACCAATTCTTTTTATCCAACCTAAATTATTTCTCCTTAGAGATGCCTGCTCTGGGAAGCTAAGTGCTGATTATTAGTTCAAACAATTATTTTTCCATCTTCTAAACTTACTCTGGGAATATAACTTTGTTTGTAGATCAATATGAGATTCTGAATTCCTCCTTTTAAAGATATAATCAATATTTATATTAATAGATCATATGCTTGTCCTTAATAAATTGAGACTTGATCATACCAACATTGACACAGGTCAATATTACAGCTCACCGTTAAAAGCATGGTCCTGCCTTTATGAACATTTTAGATCCACATTCAAATCACACTCAATTAGTACTTTCCCCAAAGTAGTTCGTCTCTGCCTAATGGTCACTGCCCAGGTGTCCTGGGTTCAGCAGCAGCAGTCATTTTTTCTCTTTCTTAGTAGCTGGTGCAGTGATGTGGTTTTGACTTGCAGCCTGGGAACAGCACTGATAACACCAATGGTTTTAGTTGTTGCTCAGTAATGGTTACTCTGACCAAGGACTTTGTGAGTCTCATGCTCTGCCAGGGAGGAGGGGAAGCCAGGAGGAAGCAGAGACAGGGCACCTGACCCAAACTAGCCAAAGAGGTATTCCATACCACAGCACACCATGCCCAGGATGTAACTGGGAGTTACCTGGAAGGGCACTCACTGCTTGGTCGGGCTCGTTTTGGTGGGTGGTATCACATTCTCTTCCCTCGTTATTTCTCTTATCATTATTATTATTGGTGGTAGCGGCAGTGATTTGTGTTATACCTTAGTTACTGGGCTGTTCTTATCTCAACCTGTGGGAGTTACATTCTTTTGATGCTCCTCCCCATCCCTCTGGGAGTGGGGTGGAGGGAAGGGAAGAAAAGTGGGGGAGTGAGAGTGATTTATGTCTGAGCTTAAACCACGACACCAGGTCTTCAGGCTATGTATGTAATTTATCTCCTTTAAAGATCTTGGTTGAACTTCTGTCTCCCCTCAACATAAAAATACTTAGGCTTTTTATGGAAAAAGCCATTTATGTGGAACCAGTTATATGAAACCAGATCATATATATGGAAACATTTATATGCCATTTCATAAATTTTCCAGTGATCACTTGGTATTTTGAAAACTGTAGCTGTACAGTAGCATCAGTCTCATCTTCAGTTTATTAGATTATTTCTAAACTGGATTTGATACAAGCCACTGAGCTTAAATGAAATTTAGAGGAAGCATGTAATACTTTCTCTCAGCAGATTCACATTCAATATCTCTTCTTGTTGTTTTATTATTTAATATTTACTTTTTTAGTACTGCAGATCAGGAGAACTTTCCAGGATATCTGAAATAGACATTAATTTGAAAATTGATTTGACATGCATTTGATTGGATTCACACACCAAAAATCCAAATTAAAAGACTTTTTTCCCCAGTTTTCTATTGTTTCTCCATTTATTCCTGCTGCTTTTTCATATTAATGTGTCCTATTTTTGCACATATGTAAAAGATGCTTGATTCTCAAAGAGGTAAGTTACTGAATTTGTAATTCAGGTGTTTAACTTCAGATCTAATGCTTAATATCTGCAAGTAACATTTGTAGAGGTTCTCTCTTCACTGACCTATCCAAGCATAGCAGGATGCTCCTAAGTTCATTATCACAGTTAGACAGGATGAAGAGGAGATGGTGGCATGAAAATAAAAGAAAGTCACTCCAAAATCCATCACCTTTCAGTATTACAGAAGTGATGGCAGGAAACCCTTTTCCTTCTTCTCAGTGGCAGTGGGAGGGAGGAGTTCTGTGCAGTGGCTGAGGAGTGGGATCTTGCCTGTGTACGTCTGTGTGGGGCCTTTCAAACCAATGAGGATACACCGATTTGAATTCAGCAAGAGTAACCCTGCCTTTAAAGATTTTTCTCATTATTGTTTCTTTTATAAAAAGAAGGAACAAACAAATCAAGAAACCCACATGAAACACTTGCTATAGCAATGGTCCAGACCATGCAGCCTTTCAGAATTGTTAATGACAAATTTTGAGCCATCATTGCAGTAACACGAAATGAACAGAATGAATCGAGTGCAGCTGCTAGGGTTCCCTTTGACTTTTTACTTCCCTTTGTGTGGGCACATTTTTAGCAGAGTAGACAGCTAAATCAATGGCCAGTTAACTATTGATCCCTGGCTGGTTTCACTCTTTTGTTGAGCAGCACACCAAAAGGGTTACAAGACTCTACAGAAAGCGTAAACTTTGCATGGATGTTATTAGTGCACTAAGCACCGATAATGCAACAGATACAGAAGGAGGAAACCGGTAAAAGTGATGGGGACCACTTTGTCAAGAGTCCTTCCGAAGTTCTTCCACAGAATCATAGAATTGTTTAGGATGGAAAAGACCTTTAAGGTCTTTGAGTCCAGCCATTAACCTAGCACTGTGAAGTTTACCACTAAACCATGTAATCTTTTAAATATGTCCAGGGATGGTGACTCAACCACATCCCTGGGCAACCTGTTCCAATGCCTGACAGTTCTTTGGATGAAGAAGTTTTCCCTAATATCCAGTCAAAACTTCCCCAGTGCAACTTAAGGCCATTTCCTCTTGTTCTACTGTTTGTTACTTGGGGGAAACCAACACCCACCTCACTACAACCTCCTTTCACGTAGTTGTAGAGGGCTATAAGTTTTCCCCTGAGCCTCCTTTTCTTCAGGCTAAAAAACCCTACTTCCCTCAGCCACTCTTCAAAAGACTTATGCTCAAGACCCTTGACCAGCTGTGTTGCTTTGACGTGCTTAAGTACCTCTGTGCCTTCCTTTTAGTGAGGGGTGCAAAACTGAACACAGGATTCAAGGTGCAGCCTCATCAGTGCCAAGTACAGGGGGATGGTCACTGCTCTGGTCCTGCCAGCCACACTATTGCTGATACAGGCAAAGATGCTATTTGCCATCTTGGCTGCCTGGGCAGAAGCTGCTCATGTTCAGCTCTGTTAATCAGCACCCCCAGGTCCTTTTCCACCGAGCAGCTTTCCAGCCACTCTTCCCCAAGCCTGGAGCATTGCATGGGTTTGTTGTGGGCTAAGTGCAGACACCTGGCACTTAGAATCATCAAAACTCATACTATTGGTCTTGGCCCATTGATCCAGCCTGTCCAGATGCCTCTGCAGAACCTCCCTACCCTTCAGTAGATCAACACTCCCAGCCAACTTGGTGTCCACTGATTAAGACATCAAACAGAACTGGTCCCAGTACTGAGCCCTGAGGAACACCATTTGTGACAAGCCACCAACTGGACTGAACTCCACTCACCACTACTCCTTGGGCCTGGACATCCAGACAGTTTTTTACCCAGCAAAGGGTATACCCATACAAGCCATGACAGACAGTTTCTCCTGGAGAATGCTATGGGAAACAGTGTCAAAGGTTGCCACCCCCAGGCTTATCTTTAGCAAACATGGTTTTCTTCCTTTCCTCCTTCAGTTTTTTTTGCAGCAGGTACTGCTAGAGGCACTACCTATCTCCTCAACCAAGACCATGTCTAAACACTAAAGGGTGTGCAGAAAAAGCACTGAAGAGCAGAGGGCATTGGGGTATTCAAAGAAGCTTATTTTGCCTTAGGTACCTTCAGAAGATTTTTTGTGTTATTTGATGGCCTTCCAAAGGCTCTAGTATGTAAGAGTTTAACATCCTGAGATATTAAGTCTCTCTTTCACCCTGATACATCTACTTCATGGCAGTCATTGTGCCTTTTTTAGACCAATTGCTGACTACATGTTTCATAAATGATCTTTCTTCCATTTCCAACCCTACCCAACTTCTACATAACAGTTTAAAATTTATTAGCAATGTGCTTTTTTTTGCACAGCAGTGCAGGATATTTGGTCTTAGCATAATTATGCAACTATTGTACAGAAATAATTAAGCCAAATCCATCAAACATAAATATAGCTAAAACTAATCCTGCAGCATGCATTTTCTATGTCAGCTTCACTGTCAACAAGTCAGGTCAAAAGCCTGTTAATAATGACAAGGACACTTTCTTAAAAGACACAGTGGTTCTGCACTTGAACACAGAGAACATAACTGCTATTATGAAAAAAAAGCATTTTCCTAATTATTTTAAGAAGTACCTTATTGTTATTTGCATGAGCAAATTTAAGTACTTCTGAGCTTTATAATGTCCCAAGAATTGAACTCCTGCCACTAGAAATCCTTTGCCTGGGACCACCTAATCAGGAATGAGATGTGACTCAGGCACCCAACCTTACTGTGCCATAACTGAAGCTCTCTTTGTAGTTACTTCTTAAACAAGACATAGGCTAAAATTTGCTTTACCAAGTTTTGTCAAAAAATTGCAAACAAGCAAATTCCTAAAAACCATGACCTATTGAGAGAAAAGGAACAAAAGTATCATAGGAAATTATCTGTCACAAATACCTGTATCAGCTCCATAGCAGAGTATTATTTATAACTATTGTTTTAATTAAAACCATGTACTTTAAAAAGAGTTCACAGTTTATATACGCCTGAGATTTCTTCTCACTGTGCAAACTATGAGAGTGCTGTGCCATGCTGTGTAAGCTGGACTCAGCTTTCTTTTAATTAAGTTTGCTCATGGACAGCACAGCATTTGCTAAAACTAAATATTGCTGGAACCAAATTGTTACTGGTCTGTCCAGCACAGAGCTGCTGCAGAACGTTCCATTATGCCTTTCATCTGCCCATGGTGATTTGATTTGCCCTTCATCTCATATGGCAAATACGGACTTGAGTCACTATGGTCACTGCTTCAGGTTGCTGCATAAGATACATGGTATGTCCTTTTATGTCCACCAAATACAATCATAACCAGAACTATCAGACTGATATAAAACCCTATTTTTCATACTTCTGTCATTACAAGATGAGATTTTTTAGAAATTCTTACTTCTTAGCTTTCCTAGAAACAAATTTCCACAATTTCCACAGTGCACAGTGCACTGCAGCCAAAAAGGCAGCTCAACCTCAGAAAAAATCACTGTGTCAACTCTAGGTCTGAAGGTGTTCAGTTGTCTCCATATTCTGACACTTGTTTTAATGACCAATTTGCTGTTAAGTAAGAATCAATTAATAACTTCAGATTATCTGAAGTCTGTCTATAACAGTTTCTGAAAATGCTACATGAACCCTAAACGAGAATCTCACTAATGGCCCTAGGAAGCCAAAAGGTGATTTGCCTGATGAGCTGCAATCTAAATTGAACATCTTGCCTATTTATTTTGATCTGTCACTGTGTCCTTAGTGAACCTAAGACACTGTGTCCTAATGCACGTTAAACAATATCCCATCATGTATGTTTATTTGCTCTATGCTATACTGCATTGATGACAAGCTGACTGATGCATATTTTCCAGGACTTTCTTATCAATATTTAGACAGGAGTCAAGTTCTTTGCCCCTGCACAGCAAATCTTGTGATTTAACTCCTAATATTTGCATTCTCACCGAACTGTGTTTTACATGATGCTGTCCCACAGAAGGCATACATTTCTACATGTGCATATATATACTTACACAAAGAAAAGGTCACAAAAGAGGTTATTTCCTTTACAGAGGACAAAGCATGAAATCAGGCGACAATATAAACTTTCTGTTATCAATAATGAAGAAAACTAATCTAAGCTAATATGCCATATGCACTAATCAATACAAATAAATTAACAGCTTAAACTAGAGTACTTAAAAAAATAATCTTAGAAATATACACAAAAGCCATCCCATTATCATGGATTCTTGTGACTACTTGGCATTTCAAAAACATGATGCACACAAATAGTAAGTACTGAGTAGCATTTCAGTTCTTTAAAACAGATCTGCAGTGCCAGTGACACTAATTAGCTGAAATAGAATTTTTTCAATATACAAAATGTTCAGTGCATGCATGTCCAATTGTAATACTATCTAAACCAGAAAATTACAATTATTTTTGCTCTACTTAAAATCATAATACTCCCGAACACCTGACAGAAACACGAAGAGTTTAACTCCGTCTTTCACACAGAAAAATCCTTCAAGAATTCTACAGAGCTCCTTTACAGAAACTGGGACTTGGAAAGTTATGATAACAGACCCTGAAAAGCTGGATTTGTGTACAAAGCACTGGAGATTCTAGAGTAAATGGTTACAATTATGACAGAATTTCTATGTCTCAGATTTTTAGTCTATATTTATCGAGGTGGCAACCCTCAAGCCATGGTCCGGTGACTCCCGGAGCTGACCAGGCTGTGCTACTTTCTTACCTCAAAGTTACAAGCATAATGACTCTGTTCTCATGACAGTAACAGTGGACAAAAAGGATTACAAATGGTAGTGGAAATAATGGTTTTCTCCCTGATGTACCTCAGGACATAATACCACTTGCTCAGTGCAGACAGAATCTAGCATTGTAGAGGACAAACCTGGATTCCACAAAGCCTTTTGATCAACCTATGGATTAACCCCTCCTATGTACTTTGTGGAGACTGTGCCACACATTAGAGAAGAGGTTCCATGCTGCACCTCATGATCAGAAAAGGAAGTGATGGGATTTTCTAAATGAGAGGATTATGGCAAGGGGAAGGGCTTTGCTGTCAGATGTTCCAGTGGCCATAGGATGTGTTAATGAAGCAGCAGAGGCACAGATTACAGATGTTGTGCATGTGTAACCTGTACTTAGCCAGGGTGATGTTAGGATTTTCTATTCACTATTTCCAGCACCTGTCCTCCCTAAGGACAGTGTATTTGCTCTGTCATGGCCTGATCCTTCTCTAACTGAATTCTACAGCAAAATTTCCATCATTCTTACTTGGCAGTACCAGGATCTGTACTGGAAAATATTTGCAGAACTATATTCAGACTTATAAAGGTGCAAAAAAACAAGTGGATGAATCTCTTCTCTTTCTTCTTTTTATATATATATATTTATTGCTCTGCTTTCAAAATTAAGACAATACAGATTTGAAAGGATACATATGCACACAGGGTTAAATTATTATCAATATTGCATCTCTGTGCAGATCAATAGCAACTTATGCATTTCTCTTCAGGAGCTTCTCTGGTTGGGGCTAAGTCAGGAAATTCAGAATTCTTCATGAAAATTCAAAGCCTTAGCATTTAACTGTCTACACTTGCAGTGGAAAAAGACTGTAAGCATTAATGGTAGTAAATTATCAGCATGGGAAAGCATTAGAAGCTTTAAGAGGACTTTTTGGGACAGTATAATGCTTTTTAATATTTGACCTATTGACCCAAAGGCGAATTCAAGCAGCACACAGATCCCATGTGATTGCTTGTGAAGAAAATGGAATGCTTTCTTTTGTCATGTTTTGTGTTACTTCCTATAAAACATAAATGAAGTCAGAACTTTCTTGTCTGGGAATTCCTGTTGGGATAAAGATTGAGGTCTGCTTAGCCTGAGTCCATACAAACTGCTGGAGAACAGTTATTCATCTTGATGCACATGCCAGAAATGGAAAACTACTAGTCCTTGAGGATGCATCAATTTTCAGGGAGTCTGGATTCTTTTAACTACTACAGAAACTTGAGAAAAAATCTACATAGATATTGCTTAAGGAAAACAAAATCTACCATAAAACACAGCCTTGACAGTTTTATTTCAAGAAATCTGTATTTAACACAGACAAAAATACCGTTCCCATTTAAGATCAAGCACAACTCACAAAACATGCAATGCAGAAATACTTATACTTCTCCTAAATGTATCAGATATAAAAAGACAACCAAGACGTGTTTCAAATGTGACAAGGGATGGTTTTCTCTCAAAAGCAGGACAGACACAGCAATACCACATTTTCCCTGTGTGTGGAATTCCCAGTGCTGAGTCAGCAAGTCCCAGCAGAGGGTTAGCAAAAAGGCCTTGAAATATTTATTTTCCACACTCAACAGATTAAAATGAAGAAATATTATTAGTAAGTGAAGAAATTGAAACTTTGCTTTATTAAGAAAATATTAGAACAAAATGGCAGGGTTGAATTCTGTGATTATCACTGCTGAATCTCTTTGCACAGAAGCAACTGAGCCCTCTGTGCTCTCCTCAGCACCCATCAGCAGAAGTCTTTCTTTATTTGATGACATTGCCCTGGTAAATGAAGTTGAGATGAGGGGCCAATGACAGGGAAAAAATGACAAAGGGTTAATGATGGGGCTAAAATCCTGCCCCTTTGCCAAATCAAGCAGGCATGGTTCCATGCTGCCCAGGCTGCAGTCTCAGCAGTACTAGTACTGTCCCACCATGTTTTTGCTGGCAGAGAAGTCCACTGCCCCACAGCTGCAGTCAGTGTCATAAAGCATAGCCAGCAATAGCTTTAAGAGGTTACTGGATAGCATGGGACCATCACCCTCCCAGCTCTGCCCACAGCTAACCTGAGGCTGTGACCTGCTCCAGGGGAGCAGTACAGGCTACAGCTCACGAAGAAGAAAAGCATATCAGTGACATGAGACAAATCAATAACCCATGATGGCCACTGGACCAGCTGCAGAAGAGGAGATGCCACATCAGTCTCTATCTGGACAACACAGAGAAGAGGGGTCAGGCATCTGTCATCCATTCCTGTTTGGGAAAGGGAGGTTAGCAAAGTGTCAAAGCTTCCCTGTCCTGATACAAAAAACCCAGCACCACTGGGGAAGAAAGCATTATTGAAGGTTGCATTATACTTTTTGTAGGCAGCAAATAGGGATTGCAGTGGCACAACGCATTAACTAGAGGTTTTCGGAAAGCCAGGGAAGAGTAGTAGACACTCCTACAACTCTACAGTACTGGTGGGAAAAAATCAAAGACAGACAGAGTAGAAAGAGGAACATTGTTCTTCTCTTGCCAGTTAATGAAAGCAGAGAGAAGAGGGAATTTTATTGTGCTTTTCCATCTACAAAGAACATTGCCTCTGCACAAGCAGTGGGGCAGTGAACCAGGAAGGTATGAACTGTCTTACTTCCCAAAACCAAGGAAAGCATGAGTTCTTCATGAGAGGTTTCCTTCAAACCTTTCATTAGTTCCTTCTGCCTTTTATGCCACCTAGAAGAGTGCAGTTTTCTGAGCAGTGAATGCTGACTCAAGTTTTCCAAGCCAATGAATGTTTCCAGTTGCATATTCACATATAAAACACAAAGTCAACAATTTTCTGCAGAAAGAAGTAGAAAAACACTCTGAAATTATAATAGGTATAGTAAGGCAGACTATAAGGATATAAGGAAGAAATTCTTTACTGTAAGGGTGGTGAGGTGCTGGAATGGGTTGCCCAGGGTGGTTGTGAATGCTCCATCCCTGGCAGTGTTCAAGGCCAGGTTGGATGAAGCCTTGGGTGACATGGTTTAGTGTGAGGTGTCCCTGCCCATGGCAGGGGGATTGGAACTGGATGATCTTAAGGTCCTTTCTAACCCTAACTATTCTATGATTCTATGATTCTATGAAAGTGGCCAGTTCTATCCACCTATTAAGAATCAAGGCAGACCTCTAAAGCAAATTTTGTTAGCTATAAGGAGCCATAACCTGATCATACTGTGGCAAGAAAAAGCATTTCCGTCTGCTCAAGAAAATGACGTGAAAGGGCACATGTGCTGTTCTTGTGGCAGAAATTAAGAGCTTTGAGAAGGCCATTAAGCAAAGATGTTTGACATTTGAAATGAAATAATGTCAGTTGTCTGCAGTCAGCTGGTGAGAATTGGTGTGGCTGGGAAGGAGCTCTTCACAGGGCAGCGAGGACACCTCAGAGGTGTTGCTGAATGAAGGTTGCCTACCTGCAAAAGCTAATGCAGTTCACCTCCTTTGTTACCAAAGACTAGGAGGTAAACTATACAGGAATGGCACAAGATTATAAAAGAGAATGGTAAAGCAAAGAGTTTACAAGTTGAAATTAAGACAGCACAAAGCTTGAACCCAAGTACACATGACCAGTCTCTGTGAGGAGGAGGAAAGGAAGAATAAAATGCTCCAAGCCCTGTACTCTTTCCTTTTGTTTCCAGAAATCTGGACTTGGTCACCTTGCCTAGCACAATGACTGGCTACGAATGCTTGTGTGTCAAGAATTTACTATTTTGTACTAAGCTGTCCTATAAGAAAATGCACCAGCATTCCAATAGTAAGCTCTCCGTGGCTCATGCTTTATCTGTTCTTATTATGTCTATACAGTATTTCAGCTGTGGCTAATGTATATATACGTATATCTCTGTGCCTGTGTGTGTGTTTATGCATGGGAATGATGTGTTCAAGTACACATGTAACAACAAAATACATTATACACATAAAAGTGCATTCCAGTTAAAGCATGCTTTCAGTTTTGAAGATTTGGGTAAACAGATGTCTATGTTTAAAGATACGTAAGACTGCGCACAGATTTCCAAAAAAGGAGGCACATTTGCAATTATGCATACATATGTGTGACAGTGTACACAAAGGAGGCTCCCCCATAGCCGCTTCATGTGCTTCGCTGGTGGTACGCTTGTGTGTGATTAAATACATCTGCATGTAATCGTATTTCACATTTATGTGTATACATGTATAAACTGTTCATATAAAAACTGATGGCTGTATGAATGCATCAAGTGAAGGTTGTTACTACCCTCTTTCTCACTTGTAAATCATAAGTAACTCTAAGAACTTTCTGCAGTAATAAAACTGAGACAAGATACACAGGCATTCTTGAGTTCCAGACTGGAAAGGAATTGCAAAGAAGGTATTTTGGACACAGCTGATGTTTGGGAATTAAAGACAAACAAGAATCTGCAGTGGGGTGCACTGGACCTGGCTCTTGTGTTGGTCCTTAAGTGATCTGAGTCATTTTGTTCCTGCTTTAGAACATTATAAATAAAAAGACAGTGTTAAAGAAAGGAACTTGAATTTCTGAACATTTCTCGATTACCTCACCCAGGTGCTGTATTTGCAACTTGTTTTCAAACCAGTTTTAGTGAAGAGCTGAAGGCTTACAAGCCAAACATCTTAACCTCTCAGTTAATGATTGTACCACTAGGGCAAAGAACTAGAATAAGAGAGAGATGCTTTATCATGTAAATTAGGAGTGTTTTATCAGAGGTACATTTCTTACACCAGTGCTTATCCTTGCTGATCCTGATACCAGCAGTTGATGGCATAACCAGAAAGTCAGCCAGTACTCAGGAAACAACTTCAATCATTTCTCAAGGTAAAACTCAGTTGTTCCTAAAGGAAGTAGGACTGAAAGGTACCAATGTGCAACACCTTTTCATGGAAGCCTATGGAATTCCATAGTTTGCTTGTGAAGTTCCCACCATGACTGTGCCAATTCCTGGTGGCTCATGGTAAAACACATACAGCTGTGGACGTGTGTGCGTGTTTTACAAGCCATGTAAACACTTTAAACCCGAGGGACCAAACTTGATAGTTTGCAGTCCTGAGAAATTTGTGCTCAGTTCAACTTTGTCAACAGACCAAGCTAATGTTACGTGTATTCTTTGGGCCACTTGGGTTAAAGAAAAAAGTAAAAATCAAAACACAAAAAAACACCCCTATGTTCTAAATACAGAAGTTGGTCATATCTACACAAAATCCCTTAAAAACTCTCAGGTTCCTCAAGAGAACAATAAATAGCCACTGGATTCCACTGAATGGTGTCTCAGCCTGAGTCTGACTCCATCGTAGATCTGCTGATCAGTGACTGGCCCAGATGGACACACATCCAGCAGCCTCACAATGGGATGTGACATTCAGAGGCTTCCCAATCTGCCCTTGCCAGGGATAGGATGAGGCTGGCTCCGCTGAGAAAAGGATCAACAACCTCTGCAGCTTGTTTGCTTTTGAAGTGAAGTAACTTCAAGTTGTGTGATCCTGTTTTTTGAGATCAATCGACTTAACCTGTTAGGCTGTCTTTCACAGGTTTTTGAGATACTACACTGTTTCAAAAGACCAAGCAATTGGCAGAGAAAGTGAAAAGTTAAAGAGTAGAGCTATTTGTACTTACTCTGCTATTAATATTAAGACCTAAAATAACACTTAAAGAGTTCAAAATAGTGAAGTGTGGGGAAAACATTTTCAGGGATCCAACTAAATCAGAAGGTCATCAAGTAGAATAGGAAGAAAAAATGAAATATACAACCAGCTTCTGTCTATGTGATGTGCATCTTGAGATACACATAGAAAATTGTGTTGCACTGTCACAGTGTCACTGATCCCCACGTAAGTAAAAATTTTCCCCACTTTTCAATTCTGCTAAGCCTGCCGCACATACTATAAGCTCCAAAATTAACACGAAGAAAAAGAAATACTATTCAAAGACAAAGCACACTTGAAACCAAGGTCCTGACTACTCTGGGACAATTAAAGTGCAGCCTGGGTATATTAATCAGTGTCTTCTGGCATGGTTCCAAGTTGGGCAATTACAGTTTGCCTACCTCAAATTCTCCCCAGAGTTTCAAATGCAAGAGTTATTCATGATTTCCTTCCTATAAGAAGTGTTGTTTAGTGTAGCCAGTAAAGACTGATTTCATCCAAGTGATGGGTGAATGACCCACATTGACTATAGAAAATGTGTAAAAGCACTTTGGGATCCTTCAGGAAGAAGGACACTTATTACGTGGTCATTTTACAGAGCTTTTATTATTCCAAGAGGAAGTACTCCTATCTAGATGTTTTTTCACATGCTTTTTTAGTAACCAAGCAGTTCAGGGTTTGGACTTGTTTTTCTAAAAATTAAATTAGGTTACCTGATTTTTTCTGTGAATTTCAGATGATGGATCTGAGACGCAAGCACTGTATCACAAAGACAATTTAGGAAAATGTACACAACAACTTCTACTTCAAAAACTATTCAGATCATTTCTTGAGCCGAAAAAAAAGATTAATGATTTATTATGGGGCTCATTAATCAAAAATTGTGTGTGCATGTT
The DNA here is from genome assembly GCF_012275295.1 of Melopsittacus undulatus. NCBI lineage: Eukaryota > Metazoa > Chordata > Aves > Psittaciformes > Psittaculidae > Melopsittacus > Melopsittacus undulatus. The sequence continues at coordinate 132,275,836 of NC_047527.1, forward strand.
TTTTAAAGGACCAATTCCACTGTTCAAGTCAATTAGGTCCTCTAAAGCTATTACATTGGGAAGGAGACACAATATTACCAAGACTTCCTGAAATATTGTTGAGACTTCCCCGAGTGTATTTAGAGTATAAAATACATGCTATTATTCAGGAGATACTGAATTGCTAAGCTTCTTAAATTTGTACAATTGGGAACTTGAAGTACATTAAAATGCTGAAACTCATTAAGAGCCCTTTTCACAGCTGCAAAATCGCTGGCATTCAAAGCACCATGCAGAACAATAAAACACTCCCCACACCTTTGAACAGGGTGACTTCCGTTCCTCCAGCTCCGCTTTAATAAATCACTGAGGCAGAACTGGTATCTAACCTCCCGTCAACCTCCTCCATTGAAAGGGAGAAACAAAAACCCACAACACCACTAGTATTCTGAACAGAAAAGCAAAATGTAGGAGCATACTGTACTACCCCCCCTCCAAAACAAACCCCTCAGCTACTGCTGCTACTTTGTTAGAGTATAATTCAATTTTCTCCATCAACAGCAAACAAAACACCTTCAGAGGCAGAAAACAATCCATGTTTTATTCCCAAGCCACCCACCAAACGACACCCAAATCGACTTTCATTCCCTGGATATCATTTTTCTGGACCTAAAACAGAAGTCTCAGTATTTCGGTGAGTGTTTTCACTAATGCTAGTTGCATGCTGTCACTCTGCACGCCGAAAATGTCCTCCTGCCCTGTTCACTGCAGGATTGGATTGTGTGCCTGCAAAGTGGCACCAGAACAAACAGCCTGAGTTCTCAGCAAACCTGTGGATGCCCCATATATGTTTCCTACACGTTCTCCAGCAGGCTCACGGTGTCAGTCCTGAGAGCCAGAAGACAGAACCTTTCCAAGATTCATCAGAATTATATCTTCCTCCAACTGCAACAGGATAAACAGAGCTCAACAGCTAGAAGCCAGCCACTTTGCACACACAGAGATTGCAAACGGCACTTAAAAACAATCCTTCTCTTTGATCTGGTAGCAGCATGTTCTGCCTCCTCCTCAGTCAGGAGGGTCACAACTGAGCCTCTACTATCTACAGGTCTCACCAACTCCAAGGCAAAGAAACCCAAGTCTTATCAATGCTAGAGTGCATTGGTCTGATTTCTCCAGCTGAAGGATTTGTTTCTAAGTAAATTTCCATTCGGCCACCTACCATATTTCCTTTGGTATTTGAAAAACAGAAGGAAAAAAAAAAAAGTAACTGACCAAAAATTAAGTGTGAGTAAGAACTATGGGAATAGAGACTACTCTAGAGATTTCACAAGATTCATCATAAGCTTGGTCCTGGGCAAATGTGAAAGAAACAGTCTTGGGACTATTATTTAGCTTGTTAAATTCTATGTGCAAATTCTGTTTATTCCAAACTATTCCCCAAAGCAACGAGTGGATTGTCTCCCTGAGAGGGGGAAATTGTTCCCTTTCCTCCTCTAAACATTTTTAAAAGAAATGGATGAATGTGCAGTGCCAAACTGGTGAAGATTATGTATTTCAGAAGTGGGTTTGAAAGATTCACCAAGAGATATTCACATTAAAGATTAGAGAACTAATTACAGGAAAAAAGGGGGTGGGGTTCTGCATGGGTGTTCCTGTCAACATCAAACAAACTCTAAGAATACAACATTACAAGGGAAGACTAGGATATGACAAAACCAAGGCATGTAGTTAAAGCAAAAGATGCTTTGATAGGGTACAAACTGAGGTAATTTTGTTAAGGTGAAGGGTACTACTCAAGCCCCATGGCTCTTGGCAAAACTCAGTATGATTGCTCTTGAAGTCCAGCTAGTTTGACACGATTCTGACTCTGTATGTTCAGTTGGAATACCCAACACACGCTAAATGAGGAGAGTAGGAAACCCTGCTTGCTAACCAGCACAGGATCACATACATATGCACCTCAACACCTCCCCAACTGGGATCACATTTCTCAACTGCTTCCAAGGCATAGAGATTTGGGACCGCCATCAGCAGTGTGGATAAAGGAGGTGTCTGCGTCTGTGAGAAACATTGCAAGTGACACCACAGTGGCAAATCTCAACTTTTTCACTGAAAACAGGCCCAGTAAGAAACAGGCTATACCAGTTTCAACTGGCAGTTGCTTAGGGGTTGGAACTAACTGATATTCACATGGAGATTACAAAAAAGAGAAGGAAGAGAGCCCCCTAAGCTTTTCAACATGTAACTTTGTTAACAGATTTTGTCATGAGATCAGGAAAGCAGTACTCAGAAGAAAACGGCAGCATTTTCAACAGCATTTCACCCTTTTAGTGTTTGAAATTTCCCTCCTGAAATCATCTTACTCCTATCAGATCATTTTGTTTCAAGAAACTGGGGTGTGCAAGCTGACAGCTTTAAGTAAGAAGGGATGCAGCAAGAGGTTTTCAGGGAAGGGATTGCTGTGGAATTCATCCCCCTTGCTGATCCAACAGAGATCAACAGCATCCACCTTCAACTCAGGGCTTTACTTGTCCTATAATTTAGAGTGATTGAACTTTTGCAGACACTTTAAAATAGAATAGTAACCTTCTATCACAATCTTAAAAACAATCTTAATTAATTTTGGCTAAGCTTTTATTCTCTTGGAAAATAATACAGCCGTGCTTAGGTGCAAGCAGTAAAACTAAGCATCCCTCCTGCAGTGTGATCAAGTACACCTTCAAAAGTACGGTAATCTTATTTGTTCTAGAGAATGAGTCAGTATTTTTGCACAGCAAGTATCCTTCTGGAGGGAAGACTTGGCTTGCAGAAATTTTCTTCAGGATTCTTTGCAAAAATACAAATTAAAGCCTTCTCTTTTGCACCCCAAGTCATTGCATTAAAAATGGTAGCACTGCAGTTGAATAATAGGGGGTATTTGGAGCTGAAGATACATGGCTGCACTTAAAGCTATTTGCTAATGACTGAACTGTACACAAAGGCAGAGGTATGTGTTCAAATATCTGCATCCCCACACCATGGCTGTTTGGATGTGCACTAAGCACCCAGCTTTGTATAACCCCATCTGGCTCTTCAAGTTAAGGAAGAAAGCTGATTTCAAACACAGTACCTTCAAGCATAAAATATTTTTTATTTTTCAAACTAATCTGCAATTACAATTTGAATTATTCACATTATTCATTAATTACGCTTTTGCCATTAATGTGGGCTGTGCTTTTCCAAAAAGAAAAAAGAAAACCTAAATATTTTCCAGGTTTAGTCCAGACTGCACACAGTGAAAAGAAAAACATTTACTGAAGTTTCAGGTTCACAACAGAAATATTAACATGTGGAGTATCTGGTTAAACTGAATACTAGCGTAGGAGAGGAAGCCCCTCGGGCAGGGGATGAAGACCCTCATGCAGGGAATGACAGCCTCTTCACCTTCCCTAGTTGTACACAGTGGCAGAAAGGCAAGAGCTGGGAGTAGGTACCTCATCACATATGATTTCCCTCCAGCATATGTGAGCGACATTTAAACTTAAGCTATTGTCATAAAGACCTCAATTATCATAATCCAAAACTGCTCTGCTTTAGCATCTGCCCCTAATGCTAAAGACCATGCGAACAGGCAAGCAGGACTGTGTGGATAGCAAACCTGAGCCTGAGGACTGTGCCTGATTTTGTAAGCTTTTTTCTTTCCTCCTCTGCCTATGTTTAACCTTTTAGAGATAGAAATGAGAGGAAGTAATTCTAAACAACTACACTAAATTTAACTTTGCTATCTAAAGTCATCTCAAGGATCTTTTTGCTAAGAGTTTGGGTTATGTTTGCTAAGTGAAATACAGCTTGATCTGCTTGCACCAGCTAAAAGTGGTACCATCCCTTCAGACCTCATCTTCATACAGGTCTCAATATCATTCCCTGCAATCCCCTGTGGTTTTGAGCATCTGGCCTTTTCTTGTCAGATGACATTAAAGGGATGAGTGTAATGCTCAGAGTGGGGCAAATGAACAACTCATTTTCAGGAGCAACCCCTACTGTGCAGATATGGCTTGAAAAGTATATGCAGCACTAGGAGCTGTATTTCCAAACCAGACAGTAAGCACGAAAAAAACCCCAAAAACCAAACCAACCCCAAAACAGCAAAAGAGGCCAGAAAAAAAAAAACAAACCAAACCAAAAAATAAGTAAATGTATACATGCATTTCTGTTTTTATTGCTTCAAGTATGTAAATCAATGATGTCCTAACCAGCTGACCATTTTTCTGATCTAAATTACACTAGCTATCTGAAAACCTCTGCCACCAACAGGACCTAAAATAAGTGCTAAAGGAATGCTTTTCCTAATCTTTTGCTCTAAATACTGCATACATAGGTAAATCTGGAAAGACTTCTTACATTTTTGATACAATTAGCAAAGCTTTGGTTACATTTTTTTGATGCAAAGCAGTAAGCTTTGGTTACATCTTTGATACAAAGTAGCAAAGCTTTGGTACATTGGCATTAAGAAGAGCTAATTGTCAATTACTTAAGTTTGAACTGACAATAAAAAAAAAAAAAAAAAAAAACAAAAAAACCCAAAGAATAAATATTAACTTGACCACGCAGGTTCAACACAAATTATGCTGAATGGGATGATTGGTTATGTACAAGCTAAAGCATAATACTCGTTTGCAACTCCCAAGATAAAAGGCTATAAGAAACAATAAAAGAATGCACACCACTGATCTCATATGCTCCTAAAGAAAAGTAAGGAACATTTTTAACCAATGTTGGGAAACCATGTATCAAATGTTGCTTTGAATTACTTTTGAAAATAAAGCCCTCTGTTTCGGGGGTTTGGCTTTTTTATGCTTGTGCCGGGTCTTATTATAATGAAACATTTATATTATTTTCCCAGATTTCTAACACTGTCAGACTTCTAGCTATACTTGGGTTACTGGACTCCCACATTGACATTCTTTAGTTTGCCAGCATAAAAAGGACCTAATTTAGTTGAAATATTCTTATGAAAATGCGTTCAAAGCTAGGAAAGATTTCTGTTCCTATCAAGCTGAACAGAATTTGCAAGTTAGAAATTGAGCATGGTTCGCACCCCCTGAGAACCACTACAACACCACTTTCTTTCTGAAGATACATAAATAGTTAATAGAGGAGTTAACAGTAAATGATGCTTCAAATGCGGATCTTAATATATGAACTTTACGAGAACAATAAAATACAGTGATGGGCTTTTCTAATACCTTCCACAGTTCAGCCATCATCTCTTAATGGATAGGACCTTAGGCTTTATAGTAGGCATAAAAAGGCAGCATTTGACATCCTGGGTGCGGTTCCTGGTCTACCTAACCTGGAGGCCACATCCCTTTACTATCAGTTTTGTCATCAGAATGTGAGAGCAACATCAGCTTTATACTAATATAAGTGGAGTTTACTCATATATAAGGGAAAATAAAAATACAAGTCATCACTGCTTGGTGTTGTACATAGAAAATAGCCTAGATAAACTTACATTTCAGACCTATTTTTTTTTCAGGATTGCTTTTTGTTTGTCATTAAAACAAAAGGCTGGGTTAGGAACTTCAAAGGCTGTATGCACATTATGACATTGGGTCCTGCCTGGCCCCTGTCTCACCTGGCACAGCAACAGCAGCAATGTAGGAAATCCACCAGCCCCCTCTTTGGATATCCCAGGATAACACTGTGGCTTCTGCCATAGGGAACAGCAAAATGTTTTCAGCAAAGTGCATCTTTTAAGTTGACATCATCCTTCCAGGATATGTCAAATACAGCCACTGACACTGCAACCTACATATGGTCTAGGTTAAAACGAACAAACAAACAAACTACCACTTAAATTATGAGGCCTTCCAGAAGCAAGGAGGCAAAAGTACAATAATTGCTTTATACTGTACTGCAGGGACTGATAGTGGAGCCGGCCACGAGTGCCGTGCTGCAGCATATCCGGCGCCACTCAGAAAAGAGACTGCTTGCTGTTTTCCTTGGAGCACAATGGCATAACACCCACTCCCAGGGTGAAAGGGCTGCCAGGCTCCTCTCCTCCATGCTGCACCCTGGCTGGCAGATACCCCGAGAGCATTTGCACCAGTGAAAGAGAGAAAACCAAATCACAGAAAAACAAATTGTGCCCAACTGTGTGCAACAGGTTTCAGACCTCAGCCTCAAGGAGCGAATTGCTCCAGGATGGCTTGGTATTAATGACAAAATTGAAGAAATTAAATCTGTGCAGCTTCCTACATTTAGTAAAGGAAATTATGCATTTCCCACAAAGCCTAATGCCAGCTCCACAGGGATTATATTAGTATTTATTGTTTTGTTTGCTCAAATAAAACACCTGTTGAAGTCAGCTATTTGAAGAATTTTTAATATACCAGCCTTATACTACAGAGGGTAAGAAATGTTTATAGAGGCACTCCTGGTAAGACTGTTGGCTTTTTTTCCCCCCAGGTAGGTGCATAATGATTTAATAACAGAAACAGCATGCCCACAGACCTCTGAACCTCAGATTTAAATAAAAACTAATACATCTGAAATCTGGGTATCAGTCTTCACAGCTCCTTCAGCTTTCCCTGTTATAGAAGGAGGTGTAACCCTAGGATACGACATGCTTCTTTTATAAAGTCCCATCTTAAAATGTCAGGAGTCAAGGAATTAAAACCAAAAGCAGCATAAATCGCTGTCAGTCATTAAAGTCTTTGATCTGCTCTTTGCTTCAGAAGGCATTGTGCCTCCTAAATGGAGGGATCAATCACCATACGCCAGACCTGCTGCTAGGCCCTCTTGTGCCATGCTGCCTGCACAGAGGGCAGCTCATCACGGCACATTCCAGCTTGGCTTTCAGACAAACCAACGGGCAAAAACATGCCAGCAGGAAAACAAAACAACACGACACAACCCGCTTTGTCCATCTACATAACACAACTGCTTCCCCTTTCAGCATTTTTCATACTTTTCTACTAAATGGCAACTTGCTCCTGCCTCTGTTTCCCAATACATCCTCACTGGGCGTTCCACCATCACCATTCTCACTAGCAAACAGGATTACTGTTAGTTGTTTTCTTTTTTTAAAGAAAAAACTGTTTATGTTTCCACTCATTCATAGCCATATGAAGTATTACAATGGCCTGCCTTGACTTGTTTGCTAACTTTTTACAGTAACTAAATAGACTGCATAAAGAGGAAGAAATCTGTTTATCTCCATCTCAACTACAAAACCTTAAAAAATGCAGCACATTTATCTTGCTAAGAAGAATGTACAGCTAAAAAAAAATCAAAAAAGAGATTAATTTTCTCAACAAAAGGTGTGACAGTTACTTTGAAATAACACATATGTATGCTGACTTAGAAAGCTGGGGTTCAACCCAGACAGGCCTTTCTGTCCTGTGGGGATGGATCCTACAGGAAGGCTCCAGAGGAAAAAGGAGATGCAATACACTCCAAGTAAATACAGTAGGATTAGGCCCTTAATTACAATGCTGGCTACTGATAGGGTTGCATGGATTTGGTGTAACAATAGCAAATGGGTTCAGCTGCAGGCCAAGAGACAGTATGAACAGAATACATGTCTATTAAGGTTGTACTTAGCCTGTAACAAGAGTTAAGCAGTTTTTCATCCTAATTCAAACAGGTTTGTCACTTTAAGGCTGTTATTCCTCACGTTTCTTCCACGGCTGCTGCCCTTTTTCAGTTTGAGGAGTACTCTGTTTCGTAAGCATTCCCTTTAATTTCAGATTACAGAAGTCCTAGGCACAATCTGGTCTTTATAAATAGGGAGTTGAAAAAACCCCACAAATGTCAAACAGAGATAAAAGTAGTATTGAATTTTTAATTATCGAAATATTTTATTTCATTTAAAGGAGCAGATTCACTGGTCTTTTCCAGCTGCCTTGTGTCATCACAGCAATGAAACGCATTATATATCCAGTTCAGCTGAATGGTTACAGTGAGTTAACAGCTGCTTTACATCACTGGAGCAGCACAGAGCAGCACGTATTTCAACCTCAACCAGTATTCTTTCAAGGCACTTTATCAAAAGGGAAAGAAGTGCTTAACTGCTTAACTGAGACAGTAGAGATATCTAGTTAAGATGAATAAAAGACACCATAAAATCTCTGCAAATAATTTTGAGGTGGAATTTGCTCACTCTCCTTTGGCTAGCAAGAACATTTCAGTCTCATCAGAATCACTAATACGAGAAAAGTGTTTAAACTAATATGTCTCATTTTCAAACCTGATTTTAGACAGTTTCTATTACAACACTTCAACACAAGTTAGAAGGGCAGATTCACTGTTACTTACGGCTTGGAGCACAGAGAAACCAATACACAGATATAAAGACAGATAAGCACTTTCAGCAGACACAAAATAGGAAGAAAAAACACCACTCTCATAACCCTCCTGTTTAGCTAATGCAGTTGTAAATGGAAGTATAGTATCTTCCACAAGATCTTCACTTGCTTTCAGTCTCATGTCCATTCAAGGCTCCCTCTGTTCATCCATAGCACTATGGCACAATTAGCTGAGCAATTAACTATGCCCTATGCTATTCTTTTTTCACCTAATTATTGCTTCATTTCTCAACTGGATGGAGCAGTTGCTCCTGTTTGCCTAAGCTCTTAGGAAACACTACTAATTTCCCAGATTTTTTTTCTAGTGGAAGACAACCTGCAGCTCAGAGCAAGTATTTTCTTCTACCTGAATGCCAGACAGAATGGGGAATAGCTCCATGGGAATAGCCTCCCTCATCAATGTGTGCATGCACATATACACACTCACTCACTTTTGGTTGTCTTCTTTTACCCTTGCCCGTGTTTGGAAGTTGAATAAAAGAACAAAAGTAGACTTTGTCCCTCTCTCTTATCAGTAAACCCTGGCTGGTTTATTTCCTAGGGAAATAAGGCAAACAAGCTGTTTCTTATGTTCAACATTAGTTATCATAATGGCAGCTTATTGCCATACCCAAAAGACAGTTAAAGGTTTCATAGATAAACTAGAGTTCTACACATCTTTAAGGGAGATGAGAAACCAAGCAAGTTCCCTTGGCTCTAAAAAAAAACACTTGTATGTGTTCACACTTAGTTAGACAGCAGAGTATATACGTAGGAGAGATGCCTTATAAAAGCTTTCATAATGAAAAAGTTTCATTCAGATCTTGCAAGCTTCTGAAACAACCCCATCAATCAACTTCCCAGGAAAATTTGCAGGGAACTAAGCTTTGCTAGTTCTGGAGCTCAGGGAGCAAAGTGTTAACAATATTGTTGCAGCTAACTGTGCAGCATCCTTTCTAGGCTCCTCTCTCTGATATTCCTGCACCATGGGTGGCTGGGTTACAGGAACATTCAGATTGCCTGAGTTACCTTTATATTTGCATCCCTATTGATCTGCACCAACACTGCAAAATGCTGAACTTCATTTACACCCAAGGCTCTGTGCAGGAAATTGTTCAATCTCATATCCTGCTCTCCTACCAGCTGCAGGAGTCTTAGATGAGGTACAGCTCCACACTCTAGCCTGGCTGATGCATCATTCCTGATGGACATCCTAGAGCGCTGAACTGGCTTTGCCATTCAGAAAGTAAACATGGACACTTGAACACAGACAATACTTTCTCCAGTTGACAATTACTCGAGCGCTTTCTTGCAAGCCATTTCAACTCAATTACTCCAGTGAGTAGTAACATTTAATTTTACAGTCTGGGAGCACAGTGATTCTGTAATTCAAATGTTCCTGGCAATTTCAATCATCCTAAAGTTTTCATGCAATTTTCTGTTCCTGACCTCCAGCAGCAGAAACCCACAGAATTCACGGCACTTGACACAGTTGCACATGCTCATAATCGTGCTGTCACTACAACCTGGCAGCCTGGTGCCCATGACACCACATCCTGGGCACATCCATAGCTCAGTACTACTTGTCCAGCCAGACAAAAAAGACATCAGATGACAGGGAAGAAGGCAGAGCCCTCACTAACACACTTGCTGCTACTTCAGGAAGCCAATAGCAGTAACACAGCAATATCCTCTCCAAATGTCCCATTTTCTGATTTCTCTACAACACAGGAACACTGGCACATTATATCCCAGAGTTTCCAAATACAGCCCATCATGCCAGACCTTCTACCTCATTTCCCATTGTTGGCAACATCTACTCTGAACTTGCTGTAGGGACAAGCACTCTCCCTTCCTCTCCCTGCACCACAAGGAGGGACTCGGTGTGGTGGGACAATGTAGTGATTCACTAGTTAACAACACAACTATATGCTCTCACAGTTGCATCTGCTCTAGGATGGCCGAAGCTTACATTCTAAGAAATTAGGACCCTGCCTTCAGAGACAAGTAGAGCTCCTGTCGCTCATACATCAGAAATGTGTGCGCTCACAGTGAATGCATGCTATTCATTTTGGACTGTCTGGACTCCTAGTTTACTAGTATTGACATCCTCATTTTCTATCTCCATGCCAGAGAGAGACAGAGATGAGTGATGAACATGGACAGTGTCCATTTAGTGTAAGCACCAGACAGAAAATTAAGAGTTCATTTTCCTCCTTTCTGTGCCAAAATGAACAGGAACAAGATTCCTGCCATGGTGAAACAGGGCAGTTGAATGCAATGCCAGTGGCAAGAGTGCCATTTTGCACATGCAGTCTTCCATTCCTGTACCTGCAGCTCCCCTTGCCACCTTGCCAGCGTATGGCAAGGTGAGCTCAAGAGAAGCGAAGGATGGCTGCCTGGCCACCAAGCACAGGAAAATGCAGGGATGGCTCAGCACCAGGCAGAGCCTCCTCCTCCCTTTGTCTAGGCTAAACACAGAGTAACATTTTCCAGTCTTCTTTGCCTTCTCTGCTTCCTCCACCCAATCTCTTCTCCCAGAGGACAAGCATTTATCACTAGGAAGGTCACTTTAGAGAGGCAGTTTCTCTCTGGCTGTGAACATCTCAGCTGCAGTTGAAGTCAGCACACATTTTTATGCTGAGTGTGAGGCAGAGCCCTGCAGACCCGCTTCAATCCAAATCCCCAGTGCTGTAATTAAAGTGATTGCTATGTCCAATGAAAGAGCTTTAATTTCACAGGAATTCAGGCAAAGCCAGAGTGTATCTTTCCTTCCTGAGGGCTATGTAGCAAGCTCCAATGGCATGGGATTTTTCTTATGTCATTTTATTAGTTATTAATTTAAAGGAAAACACCTCAAATGTCTTCCACAAATATGATGTCGTGCTTTGGAAAGTGTACTATCTGCAACTGAAAGCAATTAGACTCTATGCATAAGAAAGCACAACAGCAAGTCACTTCTTTCTCAGAAAAATAATGCCTACTCCAAATGAAAATGCTTTCCATGAAGCAGCAGTTTTACCTCAAGAAAAAGTCTGGCACTGACACAACCATTTACTCTTGAAAGACAACGTTCTTTGAGTCGTTGATGAAAAGATTAGTAATATGAATGGAACCTAAAAATATAAAACTGCAAGCAAAATAGAGACTCAATGCATGACATCAATGACATCAATGCTACTTATCCTACCCATGCCTTAGGAACTTCATCTCTATGGACTCCAGCAAGTTTTATTCAGGACTTTTTTTTTGAGAGAAATCTTTGCCTGTAACCATTGCATATACTTTGGTAATCTCAGTTGAGGAACATCATACTTTATGTGCTCTTTATGAACAATTGACATGTCCACATGTAAATCCCAACACAGGAAATCTGGACTTATTGTTTTGCACAAATCATCTGGGTAAAACATTCATGGCTCAATGCTTTGGATTTACTACGCACTGTGACACAGTATAGCATGCAAGAGCAGTGACTCCAACCACACTGCACAACAACTGCACACTATGGACATGGCTGTAGTGCACAGAGTTGCCCCAGGGATCCCTAAGACAGCTGGCAGTGGAAAGGGTGTTGAGTTTAACAAAGGTTTCATATATTGCCCTAATAAAAAGCCTTTAAAATCTCCTCTCTGACAATTTTGTTTGGAAAAGAAAGACATTAATGAGAAAAAGTACATAATACTCCATACCTTGGTCATCAAGGGTTGACCACTGTACGAGCGGAAGGACTGCTTGGGTGGTTACCTTTCCCAGGGAGGCACAGGTGCTGTGTGAATGCATCAGTTCCAGAAAAGTAATCTCAAAGTACCTGGAGCTTTCTTTCCTCCCAAATTAAAAATTAGTTTAATCCTTAAGAGCTCTTGAAGACTTGCTGTTCAACTACACATAAACTGCTACTGCCATTAGCATGTGGAAACTGGGGGGCTGGGGAAGCTGTTGGGTAAAAAGGATGAACGTACGTTTTTTTCCCTGAGGTTGTAGTTCCAATACAGCTCCAGAGAACCAGCACTGTTGCTGCCAAATACCATTTCAGTTATTCCCATTAAATGATGGATGGTCTCAACCCACTCCCTAATGAAGATTTCATCAGGAAGGCTGCTATTGCAATCACCTTCTTTTTTAGGGCAGCCTTAAAGCATCCTCCAAAGAAGGAATTAAAAACCCCACCTCACCTCCCCATGCACAGATGTGGGGCAATTTTGTGGGACTGGAGTTTAAGACAAAAGGCTGGGGAAAGTCCAAAGTCCTACATCATAAGTTATACCTATTTTGGGGGGAGAGTACAGCCATAGCTGCTGATCTCTCCCTCTGCTTCCTCGTACCACCGTCATGTAAAGACAAACTCAGGCCCTCGGAAACTCACACCATCTCTATACACTTCTGAAAAATTAAGTGCTAAATGGCAGCAAGAACTTATTTGAGAGGTTCCTCTACTGCATTTACTAATGTCAAGGCAGGGCGAAGTGACAATAATAAAAGGCAGTGGCAGAGGAACCCCATCATGTATACAAAACAGTGGCACTTAAGTTTCCCAGTATAATGCTGTGAGTTCAGGAAGCCAGATAGTTACAACGACAAGGATTTCTATTAAATTGCATAGCAACACGGTGGTCAACAGGAAATGTTTCAAAGGATATTCATGCAATGGCTGCTGCCGAGTGCTCCGCCAAAACCTCTCTCAGGTCCCTCTTCTTTTATCCAGTGCTATTTACAACAAATTTGGTCATGCTTTACATTTTATTTAAGAGAAAGCCAGTTAGGAACAGAGGAAGGCTATACTCTTAACACATTATACCAACTATTAAATTAATAAACCAGAAAAATAAAATAAAATAAAATTTAAAAAAAAAATTTTTTTGGGGGTCTTTTCCATGACAACAGCTGCACTAACTGGAAGTACAAAGAGAGATATACTAGTAAAATTAGAATTGAGAATGTTCATCTAAACAAGAAAATAGAAATTATTCATGTCTAGTAGCCTGAATGATGTATTTAAGAAATAACATCACAGAGAACATTGTACTTGCTGCAATGTGCAACATTTTTGTTCTTTTAATTAACCCAGTGCTTCATTTTGACTTAGGGGAGGGGAAAAAAAAAAAATAAAAAGAAAAAAGATCCATCTTGCTCAGTGCTTTTGGCTATAAAATATGCTTTACATGCAGAATACATAAAATATTTACATAAACCTCAGAATATTTTAATAGATCCACCTCATTTGATTCACAGTCCTTCAGCTGCTGTTCACTAAACTTGTACTCCCTTTTCTGACACAGTCAAATACCCCAGTTCTCAGATGGAATATGACATTCAAGTGCATCGATTTCATTACACATTAAACTATTCTGGTTGATTGCTTTCAATAAACAGAGTATGCACTCTTCCCTCCTGTTTCCTACAGATCACTAATGTCTACCACTCACTTCAGACATCATTTACTTTTATTCACGATCTTCCAGTAAAAGCACATACCACTCCACCTCCTCACTCCAGTTCTGGTCATGGCACTTAGCGCATAGAAAGCCTGCCAGGCACACATCAGAAAACATGTGATACAGATATATGAATTACATTTGCATAGCCTATTAAACTAACATTTATCTAACTCACAACCAATGCTCAAAATGGGCCACTGCAGCTGAGCTCTGTCTATGGCAGTTTGACCCATTCCCCAGTTCTGATGATTCTTCATCTAGCAACTCCCTCTCTCCACAATCTTTTCAAGACTGTAGACATTCTTGAGCATCATCCCAACTGTGTTCCCAACTCCCCCGTATTACTACTGGTGCTTACAGCTGCCTCCTCCAAGTCTCATGACAGGACAGCAGACAAAATCCCCAGAACTGATCAGAAAGGAAGCAAGGGCCCTGCTGTTTCCCAAGAAAATAAAGCTAAGTACAAAATTGGAGTTTTAATTTGAATGGTTACTAGCCAAATTTCTAGCATGTCTGTGGCTGGTTGGGTTCCAAAAGAATGAATGAGGGTTCAGAACATTTCTAATATTATCTGAAATGGGCAATGCAGCCCTACTTCATATAAAAAGGATATAGCATAATGAAACACAGTATTATTTTAGCTGATGAAAACAAGAAAAGAGCAGTTCTTACCTTAAACAGCCTCTTGCATTATCCAGATATAATAAGGACAGACCAAAGCTTCAGCAAAATAAATACAACCAAGGCATATAAAAATTAATGTTTCTTATGGCTAAACCATATTCTTTTTATCTCAAGTACTATAGTCATCTTTATCCATCTTTTGGGGAGGAATAGGAGACTGTTAATCAGTGTTATACTGTTAAAAAAACTTAAGTGCTACTTAGTCATCTCCTCTCTAACAATGTTTTATAGGAGGATTTTTCCCTCTGAGATTAAAGACAGAATAATGCAAGTAGACACGGTACATTTTTCTAAGGAAAAGAGCACTGCCTCCTTTAAAGTAGAATAAAGAATAAAAAGATAAAATAAAGAATAAATCCTTCCACAAAGCTAGCAGCTGAGAGAGAGTGGCACCAGGCTGCCCCACTATCTTCTGAGAAGCCACAACACTTTTTGCTTTCAGAGATTCAACACTGTTGCTTTTAATGTACTTCCAAAAAAATGCATCTCCCTTAAATTTGCCCATTTTTAAGTGGGCACAAACTGATCATCCCACCACCAGGAAACTAGCTGAACAATTTATTTCTAGCACTCCTTCAGATGCAAATATATAGAGTGTGTCATAGCCTGAGGAAGGTGTGATTTTAAGAGTGCTGAGACCTGTAGAGTCCAATGCACTGTCTTTAGCCTCCCTTCCACTGTTATTAACAGAGGGGAAACACTACAAAGAATATTGGTAGTCATTGTTTCCATGGCACAAAGCCTAATGAAACATTATCTCTTCACTTCAATTCCCATAGCAATTGGTTATGAAGAAGCACCATTTCAGACAACAGCAATATTGATAACGCTAGACTTCATAACAGCACTGCACACATGACGACTTCAGGGCACTGTATCTCAAAGTGCCTGACGCACTGTAGGCGTTATCATTAATGATCATAATTTCGAGTTCAAAATGAAAACTTCAGGAAAAACAGACGTGTCCTCAAAATAATTACACTCAAATGTAATGCATGATTTTACTTTGTGTGAATTTTGAAACAGACTGCTGAGCTGCAGAATGTATTTGCTAGTAGTAACAGTCCTTCTTTGCACACTGGTGATGCACTCCCTGTCTTTGTACATCACTTGCCACAGGTAAAGCCAAATCTTGTGCTCAGTCAGATGCTTCGGGATTAATGCAGACCGGATAGGGCAGTTCTGTGCAAAAAGCCATCTGTGGCATCAGTGTCTACAAACACTATGGATGCCCACTACTTTTAGAAAGACCACATGTGAAGAGGTAGCTGCTCACTGAGACAGACATTTATCCACATAGCCTTTGCATTTACTAATAGGCTCCTTCTCATTCCCTCACATCTAAGGTATATGCAAGGATGTAGACATAATAAATAGGGGACAGGTCTTTTAGGAATGTGTTAGTGTTTCCAACAACTTTCTTATCTGCTTTTTTTATTATTCACCAGTTTCCTGTGTGGATAAGCTTCCCTTGTTAAAAAGTGTTTACCAAAGGAGGGCAGAGAAGAAGAATAAATAAAGATGTTTTAAAGTTTTACAGAAAATTCAGAGATAAAACCAAATCTTAGATCATTAAAATGTTGGGTGTTTCTGTTCTCATTTTATGTAAATAAAACTCCCTCCGAGCTACCAAAAGGTGATTCTACTGCTTAGAGAAACATACTACCACAGTTTCACAGTTACTTATCCCTCTTCCTTATAAGCATCTGTTAACAGCTACCTTGATGAGCTACTGCATTTGGCCAGCTTCAGCACAACTGCTCTTTCCTACCTTGTGTAAGAGCATCTTAACGATCACAAGATGGTTGAGTTTGAGATCCTCAGGACAGTGAGAAGAGCGTGCAGTAAGCTCACTTCCCTGGACTTCAAGAGAGCAGACTTTGGCCTCTTCAGGAACCCGCTTAGCATGGTTCCATGGGATATAGCCCTAGAGGTCAGGGGGGAACAAGACTGTTGGTTGATATTCAAGGATCACCTGCTACAAGCTCAGGAGTGTTGCATCCTGACCAGAAGGAAGTGCAGCAGGAGGGCCAGGAGACCTCCTTGGATCGATAAGGAGCTGCTGAGGAAAAAGTCACAGGAAAAAAGAGGCTTATAAAAGGTGGAAGCAAGAACAGGTGGCCTGGGATGAATATAGGGTTGTTGTCCAGGAAGCTAGGGACCAGGTTAGGAAAGCTAAGGCCCAGTTAGAATTAAGCTTGGCTACAGATGTGAAAGATAACAAGAAGGGATTCTATAGGTACATTGAGAATGAAAGACAGACTAGGGACAATGTAGGCCTCCTCCAGAAGCTATCAGGAGAACTGGCTACCCTGGATTTGGAGAAGGCTGAGGTTCTGAATGACTTCTTTGCCTCAGTCTTCACTGGCAAAGGCTCTGACTGCACTACCGAAGTCTTGGAAGGTAGACACAGGGACTGTGAGAAGGAATACCACTGTAGGAGAGGATCTGGTTCGAGACCATCTTAGGAACTTGAATGTACACAAGTCCATGGGACCTGATGAAATCCATCCACCAGTCCTGAAGAAGCTGGTGAATGAGGTTACTAAACCACTGTCCATCATATTTGAAAAATCATGGCAGTCAGGTGAAGTTCCTGATGACTGGAAAAAGGGAAATATAACCCCCAATTTCAAGAAGGGGAAAATGGATGACCCAGGGAATTACAGACCAGTCAGTCTCACCTCTGTGCCTGGCAAGACCTTGGAGCAGATTCTCCTGGAAGGCATGCTAGGGCACATGAAAAACAACAAGGTGCTTGGTGACAGCCAGCATGGCTTCACTAGGGGGAAATCCTGCCTGACCATTTTTGTGGCCTTCTGTGATGGGGCTACAGAACTGATGGACAGGGGTAGAGCAGCTGATGTCATCTCCCTGGACTTGTGCAAAGCGTTCGATACTGTCCCACACAACATCCTTGTCTCTAAATTGGAGAGACATCAATTTGATAGGTGGACCACTCAGTGGATAAAGAACTGACTGGATGGCTGCGCGCTACTAGTTGTGATCAATGGCTCAATGTCCAGCTGGAGACCAGTAATGAGTGGTGTCCCTCAGGGATTGGTACTGGGATAGATCCTGTTCAACATCTTTGTCGGTGACATGGACAGGTTGAGTGCGCCCTTAGTGAGTTTGCTGATGACACCAAGCTGTGTGGTTCGGTTGATACACTGGAGGGAAGGAATGCCATCCAGAGGGACCTTGACACGCTTGTGAGGTGGGCTGATGCCAACCTCATGAAGTTTAACCATGACAAGTGCAAGGTCCTACACCTGGGTCAGAGCAATCCCAGGCACAGCTACAGGTTGGGCAGAGAAGAGATTCAGAGCAGCCCTGCAGAGAAGGACTTGGGGGTGTTGGTTGATGAGAAAATGAACATGAGCCGGCTGCAGTGTGCGCTTGCAGCCCAGAAAGACAAACATATCCTGGGCTGCATCAAAAGGAGCGTGACCAGCAGGTCAAAGGAGGTGATCCTGCCCCTCTCCTCTGCTCTTGTGAGACCTCACTCGGAATATTGTGTGCAGTTCTGGTGTCCTCAACATAAAAAGGACATGGAACTGTTGGAACAAGTCCAGAGGAGGGCCCTGAGGACTGGACCACCTCCTATATGAAGACAGGCTGAGAAAGTTGGGGCTATTCAGCCTGGAGAAGAGAAGACTGTGTGGAGACCTCATAGCAGCCTTCCAGTATCTGAAGGGGGCCTACAGGGATGCTGGGAAGGGACTTTTCATTAGGGACTGCAGTGACAGGACAAGGGGTAAGTGGTTTAAACTTAAAGAGAGGAAGTTCAGGATAGATATGAGGAAGAAGTTCTTTGTCGTGAGGGTGCTCAGGCACTGAATGGAACAGGTTGCCCTGGGAAGTAGTGAATGCTCCATTCCTGGCAGTGTTCAAGGCCAGGTTGGATGAAGCCTTGGGTGACATGGTTTAGTGTGAGGTGTCCCTGCCCATGGCAGGGGGGTTGGAACTGGATGATCTTAAGGTCCTTTCCAACCCTAACTATTTTATCATTCTACCTTGTAGTGGATGACATTCCAGACCAAAATTGTAACTTCCATCATTTTTAAAGTGAAAATAAGATCACAGCAGAGAGAATATTCTCTCCTTTTCAGATCACAAAAGTGGTGAACAGTTTATGCTGTTGAAAGGTCCTTTCCAACCCTAACTATTCTATGATTCTATGAAAACAAAACCAACCAAGCAAACAAACAAACAAACAAAAAAATCCCAGGAAAGCCAAACCAGAGGAATATGCAGGTCAAAATGTCAAAAATTCGTCTTGCAGAGACGCTGATGTACTTAATAATTTAATTTTGCACATTTATTTCCTCTTACATGTTAATGCATCTTCAGAAGTTGCTGTCATATTCTGCAGTCAGATGTACAGACAGATGTATAGACACAATAATCCCTTCACTGGTAGCTAATATTATAGTCTAAAGTATACTCGTGTAAATTATACTTTTTTCAATAATTCTGTTGCTCTTTTCCTGTTCTTATTAATCCAGATTTTTACCTAAATGTTATTTTATTATTACTTATCATACCCCTTATCAAATAAGAAACTGGAAATTACTCTCTTTATTATCCCTGTAATATTATAGATGCAATGCAACTAAACTCTAATAAAAGGAATAAATTGTAATAAATGACAAACTGGCATTGCTTTGTAGCTCACTGGGGTGCTGTGAGGAGCAGGTCCAACCTTGGCAAGCACCGCTTAGTTTAAGCACACTGTAAAGCTATCTCATGTTGGGACTTAGGGAGAAATTGAAGATTCCATTCAATCCAATAGACCATGTTAGAAATTTATCCTGTCTGGTCTTCATTAAACTTGTAAAACATGACTGATAGAGTGCACTGCATAACACCCTCTAATAACACAGTTAAAACACTAGTCAACACAATAGAAGAGGTAGAGAAACGTGATAGAAGTATTAAAGCTAAGTCAGCCCTGAAATGTCTGGAGTTGTTTAAACATTTATCAAAATCTCTTTAGACTTGGAATCAAGAAGAAAAGTCTTGTGTGAACATAGAAATATTTTTTCTCCAATACCTGTTTGCAGTCAGGTTCCAAATACCAGGAAAAAAAAGACTAAGGATACAAAGCAAAAACAAAAAAAAAGTTTGAATAAAAATAACAATTTTTTTCCTTTTCACCTCTCACTGGCTGAAATCAGTCTGTCACCCCACAGAATATTTAATTCCATTGAAGCGCTTCACTTCAAAGAGTTCCCTCCATTATCTTAAACAGGAAATACGAAGCAAGTATTCTCCAAGGAGGAGTAGTCATCTGACTTGCTGCTGAATTTTAGGCTGGGGCTGGGGGAGAGAGCATTCAGTAAACACCAAACCCAGCCCCAAACAAAATGAAACCAAAATTTTGACAAAAGCATAGGTTACAAACCCAGTGATAAGGTAAATTGGTTTTGAAATAGAAGACACCTTCCTCCTTACTGTTTTTAGCATTAGGACAATTATCTCTTAAAACCACTGTATTATATGTCTCCAAGCATTCTGAAAGTGTATGTGTGGGTTTTTTCTGTAGCTAGATGACTAGCTTGTGGCATTGTGAACAGAAAGTTACGGGATACTAAGGAGGTTCAGTTTCAGAGAGGTGTGCCTAGTCAAACTTTCAAGTTTTGCAGGAAAGAGAATGCTTGCCTTTAATGTTTTTAATCTTGAGAGAGTTTTCCCCTTTGAGGCTGAGATCTAGTAACATTTTAGTGCTGTTGATGTCACAGAACTTATCTGATTTCACACTTCAATATTAATAAAAAATCAGAGAAGACATCTGAAATGACATATTGAACTTATCTAGACCTACACTGATGGATAGAAAAGTAACATCCAATACGTAAAAAATGTACAGAACATTTGTAAGGATCTGAAAGACTTCCATCCAAAAAAGATTGTTTCTAAATTTTTTGCTTAAGTACTACAGTGATAAAATTACTTCCACAATGTTTCTTCATAAAGTAAGTGTTCAAGTGAATCAGTACTTGTAAACAAGCTCTACTGAGAATTCATGCTGCCAATTTAGGATAAACTATTTTGTATATTCAACTCCATTTCTCTGGTAAAATTTCCCTAATGAAATGTACTAAAATTCACAAACCATCAGATCAACACACACCAATGAAATTAAACCCCTGAGAATATTCACCGCTTTATTTTTATTAGTACTGCTTTAAATATTCAGAATGTATGGGTCATGAAACTATGCTTAAGGCAACATTTTCTCATAAGTCATTTGTGCATGTTTTAAAACAGATTTAAAAACTAAATAATTTTAATCTCAACCTTACTGTGAAGACAACCAGCAGAAGTAGTGATGGGGGCAAATCTTAATAACCCCCTCCTCAAGTTGTTAATTTTAGGGTATTTCAGGGCGAAAGGAATGTAAATGCTGTAAGCAGTTTATATAATACTTCAAATTTCTAAAGCAGCGCCCACATTCCCTCCTTCCTTACAAACACAAGATAAAATTACTTGGAATTTCCTTATATTATTACTGAATATAGGACAAACAACAATGTTATTCAAGAGTCAGACAAGGTGACCTGTGGTTATTTTTCATGGAAAGATCACAGGACAATATAAAATCTGACCATTTGATTAGAAAAATGGGTTTCCACATAGTTTACACACATAAGCCCTCTGCATACAATTCATCATGTCACTACCCTGGTCGCAAAATCCAAGTGGAAAAGTTCACGTCTACTTTCTTGCAGGATATGTAGCATAATGCCATGCTCTTGCACACTGACTTGCTTTCAGCATATCCAGTGAGAGCAAAGTACTATTGGCAGCATCCAAACTTGGTACCAAAGATTTACACTCTGTGTATATCATGGAAGTATCCATTGGCATCATGGCAGTCCTACGTGACGGAAATAAGTGATGGAAAGTCACAGTGTGACTTGAAGGGGAAGATTATTTTATTTTTCCCCTCTCAAGTGAGCCAAGACAGCCTGTGATATGTGGATAGCTTCAGGAGATAAAAGGATGCATTATCTGCAGTCACTGGGAGAAGGGTGTCCTTACAGTCCCCCCAAGAATCAAAAGATGCTAGACCCCAGCTCAGTCACAAAGGACAGCTTTGCAACTCCTTATGATTTTTTTTTTGCCAGCTCTGAATGTAAAAGAAAGGCCGAGGAAGAGGCAGAGGGAGGCAGCAGTTTGTGCAGGGAACCTGGCAGGAACCAGAGGAAGAGAAACTGCTGCTAGCAGAGTCTGCAGGGGATGTGACACATCATATTTATCCACAAGAGCCTGAAAGCATCAGGGACAATATTCAGCACAGGCTATGCAGATCTACAAAGTGCATATGATTTGAGCTGCAGTCTGCCCAACTTTTGGCTTAGTGTGAGCTAGAATGTAGACAGGCCACTATTGAAGCCATATGAGGTAGGGACATCACAAGAAGACAGTAATCTATTGCTGCAGCACTCTGTGTGCCATCAAGAGAGGATGCAGAAGCTGCAAAAAAAGCCCCTATGCACAGTCACCTCAAGCATACAAAAAAACCCCTTTTCCTTCTTTCTTTCATTCCTCCCTCTTTTCTTTTTCTTTCTTTCTCTTTTTCTTTCTTTCTCTCTCTTTTTCTTTCATCACTGTGTCTTCTAGAACAGTCATTCATTGTCTTTGCTTGCAGGCAGGAGCAGAAGCTTCCACAAACAGTCCTGATGCTAGAGACTCCTGGGTATAAACAGTGCAACTGCCCAGTGCTGTGAGGGATTCCTTGGGTGAAGTCAGTTATGAATACCTAATGGTGTCTTGGCTTTGTAAATTATGTCACCACAGTGCAAACCAGACTGCCTGGCTGGATCCTTCCAGAGATCCTGGCTGAGGAATCTCGGGAAGGAGCAACAGGTTAGGGGCTTGGATTCAGCAGTTATCACCAGAAGTCTGGAGCGACTTCCAGACGACTCCTTTGATCTGGAATCAGATCTAGGTGCAAAGGTTTATTCTTTCATGTTACAAATCTTTGCATTCAAGATAAGCCTGCCTTGGCTTACCCTCACAACAGGCCCTAAATTATTTTTTATTATCCCTACAGGCCCTATGCAGAAAATATTTTTTTCTAAGGAAAAATAATTTAATCCAATGCACATCACATAGTACATGGCCTTAAGAGAGATAAATGAAATGCACAGCTTATGTAGCTTCTCTTCATTTTCTTTTTCAGCTCAGACATCCTACGTCAGAAAATGGTGATAAGATAGGAATCCAAACTGATTGACCATATAAAACTTTATTTGAATACACAGTGAGTTAAGAAGAAATTTTTGGCTAACAGTTTAAAAAAAACTCCTTGGGGAATCTAGTGAAGTCACATAGCAGACAGCAACAAGGAATGACACTGGGAAGGCACAGACTATTATAACCTTCCTCTGGAAAGCTGTCAGTGCTCAAAGTGAGTGTGTACGGAGACTATCCGAGAAACACTGTGTGATGTTATAGCTAGTTGAAAACGATTTTAACGAAATAAGCATTTCAAATGCGGAGAGAAACAAAAAAATAATGATTTTCATAACAGATTCTCAATATAGTATTATTTAAATATTAAGACATATAATTGATGAAATTGCTATTACATTATCTTAGCAATAATATTTCCTGAAACCTCCTCCTTGCATTATACAGCTCTTTATTCTAATTTCAGGCAGCCTTTCTAACATGAAATGCCAACATGGTACACATCAACGGCCTCGAGGGTATAATTAACACTTGTTATTTACATTTATTTTTTTAAATAATTAACTAGGAGCATGTCTAATGAATGGTAATGGGGCTTAAATTGAGACACAATATGTCAACTACCTTGCCATTTAGAAGCGAACTCCTGTACAGCTTAGGTCTGATCAGGAAGATTGAGCTGAAGTAAGAGCCCTGTGGATAACACTGCATTCGCCTGTCTTCGCCAGTATAAAGTCAATGGTTCAACAGATACTGCCTATCGGTAATTTTGAAGAACCACATATAAAGTTAAGGCTGTGGTTCATTTTTTGTAGGCTTGAGAGATTAAATAGAGGTTTACCCATTAGTTAAGCTAAACTTGCTGTAGTCCTTTGTTACTACGCTCTCTTTGCTTTCCACTACTCAAAGGTATGTCCTCAGTTGACACAGCATGTAGGACATGGCATAAGCAGCTACTCATGCCAGAATAAGCTTCTGACTCAGAAAGACGCTATGCATAAAGAAAATCCCCACACAGTGATGTACTTCCAAAATGCATGACCTCATTTTTCCCCAGTCAGGCACTCAAAGGGAAACAGACCCAAACAAAACATTTTGTGGAGTGAAACATGAAACCAGTGTCTGTTAGCTCACTTCCAAGAGTGAAAGGCAAATTACAAATGTGTAATCAATGTAATAAGGATTCTGTTCATTTAGCAAAGGAATAAAGGCATTTACCCAGCATCCTGAAGGTTTTTCCATTACAGTACACTTTGGGTAAAATCAAAGAAAAACGTATTCATTCAAACCTGACCACTGGTTGGGGGTCCTGGTACCAATAATGTCCATGACTTAAAACAAGAAATATAAGGATTTGTAGTGTTTCTCTAACAGACTCATATAATCAGTTTGACTCAGGCTTACATGAACTCCCTAGTTTTTAATGTATGGCTTCAAATGTATGTTCATAAATGATTAGCACCTGTTTCCATGTAATACACATATTCTATAATAAGCACAAAAAAAACTCAGTAGGAGGAAAACCAGAAGGTACTCATATTAAAACACCTACCACATATCAAACAATCATATGAATGAAGTTCCAGGTTGTAAATATGAGAGGGAATTAGAAAGATATTTTTCAAACACAGCACCCGTACACAGAAGAGTATAGTTACATTGTGTATCACTAATTATCTTCCTTTGCACACCTTTAACTTCTTCCCTTTGGTCTGTCCATTTTCATACTGTTTTCCTTCCTTTCAAACTTCTCCTTTCACCCACGCTTTCCACGTAATTTTTCTGGCCTATTTCTGTGGGCTGTACTGCTAATATTTGATGCAACCTACTTATGTTAGTCTTGCACATACCAATACTCATGACTACTCATGGTAGTAAGGGCTGCAATACCTAAACTGACATCAGCACAACTATTATACATAACTCTCTGATGACATATGATTAAAGAAATGCAATATGAGGATTAAAGAAATAGAGGGATTTATTTTCCTAGGTCCACATTATGCTGTGTGCTATATACAGGGATACAGTAGACACTGCCCCAAGTAATCGGGCAGAAAACCACGAGCTCCTTAGTGCAGCTAAAGCAAAACTGCAGCCCATATAATTATTGCTTCAGAGTATAGCAAGTCTACCCTTTTGGCCTAAGTGTCTATTCATCTATGAACATAAATGTGCACGTATGCGCATCAGCTCAAAGTAAAACCAGAAGAAAAACAATGCTCCTATTTAAATCCTGAATATTTGAAGTTTCAAAATGAATATTTTTGAATAATTATATAAGCAAGATCAGTTGCTTTAACTAAATAATGATTGTTTTGACTACCACATATAATATACAAATAAAAAAAAGGAAGTGTATCACAAGCACATATGCACAGCCAGGTGCATTTCTATATTGAAAGTAGGAAAACAGCAACCATAGTGCATATGCTAAGAGAAACTAGAGGGTGGTATTCCAGACAGAAAATGTACTGTACCTGTAATATCTGTCAGTGTGAATAATTTCTTGGCTGCTGGCTAGAATATATTCTGCAGTTCATTTTGTTTTATCACATTATTCACACGTTTTTCTGGAACAAGCAGTTCTCTTCTTATAAGACTACACTCTAGTGGAACAAATGAGCTCAAGTCTATGATTGATTCTCTAACATAGTTGAAATGCTATGGCTTTATTCGCTTTTTTTTTTAAATGGCTTTATTCATTTACTACCTCCAGCATGACTCCAGTGTCAGCTGCTGAGAAACTGCATTGTGAAAGGTTCCCTCCTCGCTCAAGGAAGTGGTGGTGGGGTTTTTTTAATAGCAAACTCCATGATAAGGAGTAAGAGGAGAAGTGCCTGATACAGACAGACTGTCTCTGCTCACCAGTTCAAAAAGTGCACTCCCAGAAATATTTTATAACAGCTTATCAGTCTAAACATTCCTCTTCAGCTCTGTTTCCCTGATGAAACACTGTGCGAGTCTATTTGGATCAAGGCAGCAGCTCCCTGTTTTATTTCCTGCTGGGGAACTGGCAGGGACAAGAAACCAGCAGCGGCCTGACCAGGGCCCCTTAAGAAGCTAATGCCATGCTATGGATGAGGTTTTGCACAATGTTATTTTGTTGTAGTGTCATCAGAAAAAAAAACAACCCCGGGTTTTTACTTACCTCTGTAATAACCAACAAATATACACGTATTTGGGGAAAAAAGAACTCACACAAAAGTTACCGCATTCTCTTCTTGCATGATTCTCACGCCAAGAATAGAATGTCTGGGACTACTGTGGATTTCTGTTTCTCTGGACTCTCATTTTTTTTTTTTTTTGTTGGAAATCTTGTTTAGAGAGAAACAAGCAAACAAAAAAAACCAAAAAACCAACAACCAAAACCCAACCAACAACCCAGAAAGGCCATTTGGCCGTGATTTGTCCAAGGTCTTCTTTCATGTTTCAAACCTACAACACATTGGCTGAATGGGTCATGTACAGGTATTTCTACTCAGAAAATCCTGTAAAGAAATATGGAACAAATTTGTTAATTCTCATTTTCAAAACCAGGCAATCAGAATAACCCAAGATAAACAACTGCATTCCTGAAACTTCCTAGTAAAGCAGAGATTTCCAAAAAGCCAAAACTATCATTTTCCAGTTTTACAACTCAAACAAGCAGTAAAAACATTAAAGGAAAACATGGCCATTCTTCAGGTTTAGGTACAGTTTAATAGTGGCCCATGTTGCTTTTCTTCATAACCAAGGCAAGCAGCTAAACCAAGTCGGGCTCCACCAACTGGAAACAGTATCAACATACAGCCAATTACATAATATAAATGAAATGTCAAATAAAACTGGTTTTAGAATAAATTGTGAATATAATGTTGCACATGTAGAATGATAATATGCACTGGTATCTCAATGTTTATGCTCTTATTTGTCCAAAAGAATTTATTTGTTCTTTTAAATGCAAAAACTTTGCACTGCATAGAAATCATGCTTCATAAAAATGTAAGTCACTAAAAGAGAGACGAGAAGTAAACACAAGCATGAATTTAACTCCAATTTCTTGTAGCAAAAATGACCTTTTTAAGTTCCACTTAAACAAAAATACATAGAAAAGCAGCTGCACGATTTACAACTGCCACAATCTTTAAAAGGCTCAAATGGTTGGATAAAGAAAAAAAATCAAACATTTGGAACTCAACCACGGGATTTTGGACTCCTTCATTGTCCAAAGCCTTAACTTTGTTTATCAGCAATTCTTCTGTTGTGCAAATAAAATTATAACCATGTAACTGAGCAGGCAAGAGATGTCTTAAATTAAAAGCACTCTGTGATAACAACTGCGCAAAAGCAACATACACACCAAAAAAGCAGAAGCAAGCTAAGCAAGCTCAGGAGCTCAAGGACCTCAACAGGAGAATGTTTTCATTCTCTAAATGCTCTACCCTCCTACATTTCCAACATACAGGACACCAGAAATGAAGGGAGCAAGGCTTCCCACGGACTGCAGGATCACAGAAACAGAAGAAACCACAGCTGGTTATCGCTTCTTGCTCACAGAAAGGCTCCTTCCATCTTAATCATGTCAGATATTAATCCTGTTATAGGGAGAGACTGAGCCTACTTTTCTGCTATAAAACTAATACTAGGTGCTACAGGAGTGAAAAAAGGGGGGGGGGGAACAGCAAACACCACCTTTGTGTCTCTGAAAGCCTCACTGGCTTCACACAATTTACTTTAAACTTGTAAACAACCACCAAATCCTTTCCTCTGCAGTAAGGAAACAGTCTTGCAGCACTGCACCCTGCCTTAGTGTTACACACTTATGTGCCATTTTCTGCTATTACAGCTGGTATGATTCACCTCAGGTTTGCACTAAATGAAGCTTCTTTCTTTCTTCCCATTTTTAAAATCACCAATGTAATTTTTGGCTTATAGGAGAACCTGTAGCTCTTCTGGGCCAGCTAGAAGCCGTTCAAAATTTGTGGTTCACATCTTTGCTTCATTTTGCTTCTTTTGACCTCCTTGTAAGCAGTTTTAGAAGAAAGGGAGTTCACAGTTACCAAACCTCCCAGAACCCTTTCACCCCATCCTGACTGCTGTCATAGGCTCCACAAAGCACCGTGCAGCTGCAGTAGCATTTTCTCTCTCTACCTGTAAAAGAGGCTGAGAATTTGGTACTCTGCTGAATGTTTAATTCCACTATAACTAATCAGAAGGAAATGTGTGCTTGATCTCAGCCTCCTCCTCACAAGCAGGGACTTCTCATCTCTCCTCCTACCCATTCAGCGCTGTAATTTAGAGCACAATTCTGGGTCTGTTATACACTATTTGGAAGTTATCATTGCCCCAGCTATTCATGGCTCATAAAGTATTGTTCTCTCAATTGCATTGTATTGCTTTTTGTGTGGAAATGATGGATGAAATGGGATACATATTACTTAATGATTAGACTTTTGCAAAGCATGTTCAAACTGATATGCCAGGCTTGATGATACCTTATTATCATCAGCGAAACAGAGACAGCATAATGGTGCCATGTATGTATTTCTCGGCAGTAAATGCAAGTGAAATGTTTCTGTTTCTAACCCCGACAGCTCCTTAGTCTCAGTTAGTTCAGTTCAGCTAAAGATGACATGCTAAAATGAGGGCATTCATTACTAAGTGGCATTAAGAAGGGGAATATTTAACCTACCATTGAAATGCTTACAGCAATGCATGGAGAAATCATCTAATGTGCGCTGGCAGTAATTTATGACTTTGGAAAAAATGCTATCATCTTTTTTCCACCGTCTGTGGTCTGGCTTTGCAAACTACAAGCCCTGAGGAGCAAGTTTGATATAATACAGCTAATGAGAATAAGTGAGCACACTGCAATATTCTTAAAGGGTTACACTGCTGAGTCTTTGACTCTTTATACTTTTTAATTTCCTTGTACAAACAGTGCAGCAAAAATGGCAAAATCCATTTGGCTGGTCTGTGCTACAAATTAAATCCTTGATTAAATTCTGGCAATTACTTCTCCGGGTCTTTTTCATTTAAACATTTTTAATTCATTTGAATAAGCTTCTTAATCATGATTCTGGCAATCCATTGTATAGCAAGACAAACTCTAATAAATACTATAATGCAGCAACAGACAAACAGAAGGATGGACGGTGAAAAGGAAGGATTCTGTCTTTTGTGTTGGTTTCTGTGGTTTTTTGGTGTTTTTTGTTGTTTTTTTTTTTCTTATTTCTTTTGATAAATGTGGCCTATATCCATCCTTTGTCAAAGTTGTATTCTACTCTTCAATGATGTCGAAATGTGTCTCATTATGTGTTGACATTTCCCTTTGTGATGTCAAAAGCTAATAAAGACTCCAGGTAGTGTTTTAAATGCTCTTAATAAGAGGGTGGAAGGAAGATTAAATCATCCTTAATGCACAAATCGATACTATAGTCAACTAAAGGGTACAAATTAAGAAGGAAATGTGTAGGGCTGTCACTCTTCTAGCAGACAAGGTGGACATGCTCAGTGAAGGTGCTTGACTTTAACTACTCAGTCTTTACTGCCCGTTATTGTATTACCTACTGAAAAAGTATCCCACAACCTGAGCTATTCTCTGGGGGTTTTGGTTGTTTGGGGATTTTTTCCATCTTTGAATACAAACATGAGATAGCAGGCAGTAAAGTACCTCCTTAGACAGAGAGGAAGGTCCAGAGCCCTCTGAGCATGGAGAGCAGCACCATACCATTTTCTGTGCAAAAAGGATGTGGGGAAAAGCAGTGGCAACTGGATGACCAGGAGGAGGCAGAAGAGAATAGAAATTAAAATAACCCCTTCCAGACAAGCAAAACTGAATGGATATTAACCATTTATTTTTTTATTATTGTGCTACCAATTTACAGCTGGCATAAAATGTAGAAAATATTGATAAATATAGAGGCTCAAAAATTCATACAATGTTTATTAGTGGCTCTAGAAAAGAAAGAGTTAAAGTCTCACTGCAAGGCCAGCTCCCTGTTGCACATGAAATATGCTAATATATAACCTACAGCGTCCCTGCTCCTATAACCTCTGGAAATGTTTAATCTCACCAAAAGAGAAAAGACAACCTTTGCAATCCTGAGAGGATAAACAAAGGGTTAGCAAATGCCCTGGTTTTTATTTCTTACCTTTAAGCCAGAAGACAACTGTAGATGGATGTGCTTCCTTTTCCTACTACATTTCAGAGGCCTGGCTTTATGTAGTTTAGAAAGGAGAAGTACTCAAAAGCTGTACATTTATTTAGGTGCAATTTCATCTGCAACTTATGTTGTGAGCTCAGTGTGAGGTAAAGGCACAAAGTAGCCAGATAAATAAGAGACCAATAAAATAATAAATAGATTATACTGAGATTTAAAATGAGGGAGATGCTAACTATCAGCAAGATGGAGTAATGTATCTGCCTCTCCTTGTCTCTAAAGACAATGAGACTGAGTCTTAGGGATATAAGTTCAAAGGTGAAGGTTCTGAATACTTGTTAGTTATCATGCAGGGGATATAAAGAGTGGGTAAATTTACCTGGTTTGCGTAAAGCAGCAGAGAATAATGATATATTACCTAAATGAGAAGTCTATCAATGCCAAATACTTGTGGCATTGACATAATAATATTTCATTTTCCCAATAGAGGCATTTTAAACTTCAAGTGTTGGGCCCCGCAATTTTTATTTCACAAGTTAATAAAATCATGGTATTTTTTTCAAAGATTTATGTCAGAATTTCATTTTCTAAAGTGTTCTTATCAAACCCATGTTATGATCCTGAAGGAAAAGCTGGTGCCTGAATAATATCACAATGAAGAGAGGAAAAAAAAAATCCCAAGCGAAATACAAGAAGGAAAAATCCTTACCAAGTGAACAGAGGGCCCCACATATTGACCTGACCAGACCCCCACAGCGGTCTGAAAACTACTTGGCGCAAGTAAAATGCCATGTATAAATGCTGGTTTCCAAATGTTGGGCCCCTCATGTAAGTTTAGATGACTGAAAGGGCAAAATGCAGAAGTCAAAGATAACACCTTCAGGATCAGTATTGTATCGCAAATAGATTTTTATTTCTGTCAAATCAGTTTAATTTAATAAAGACTGGTGGAAGATGCAAAGAGTTTCCCACCATGTTTAGAAACTAAGGCCCAAACTACACTTCTTGATGCACATGGGTGTCTCTAAAAGAAATGCAGTAGTATCAGGGAGACTCATCATCTTCCATAAGTCGCCAGTTGATAACAACAACAATTCAGATTCTACTTGTAGCTGGGCTTTTTACAGGTGTGTATGATTTGCTGGCAAGACACTTTTATTTTCTACACCATCTGAACATCAGTTTTGGTGTGAAGGAAAAGGTCCTCTCTTTAGAAATCAACAGGAGATATAACTACTGGCCGATTAACTGGTGCATCAATAATTCTTTTACATCAGTTATTGGTTATTAAGCCTGGCAGCAGAAGGAACTTCCATAACCAGAGACTGGAGAAAGATGACTATTCCCTCTCCAACCAGCAATCACCTGGCAAGCTTTTTTTCACACATCTATGTTTTTGGTTGTTTATTACTTTATAAAAAAATCTTCCTCTGAGCTTCAACTCCAGCATATCACAGCCTGCCAAATTCATCTGTTTATAATCTTAGGCTGAAGCGTCTTTTAATACTCATTTTCTACAACATCTGAGAAGGACAATTCCTACTCCTGTGTTGTACTCACTCCTTCCCTACCATATACTTCCCAGCTGGCACCTCCTGCCCAGCCAGAGAGGCACCTTCAGGATCTGGCGCTGACAGAGAGACACCCTTTGTTAATAAACAGGGGGACAGGCTGCAGCCCAGCACTCATGAGGACATTACCATGCAAGCCAGCATGTTACTCTTCTCTATTCAGTCCCTAAAGGAATCGTGTTTGACAGAAGTGAACAGCTGCTGTGTATTTAGAGATGTGAATGCATTGCATTATTTAATGAATTGTGTCATTTTAATATAATTATTACTAAAAGTCTGAAAGTAAGCCCATTTTTATTTATGCTTTGAATTTTTACTCACTAAGCATTTTCAGTTCTGTTGCAGCCAAAAGTGCTTTCTTTCCTTTCCAGATAGTACCAGGACTGTAGCTGCACTTGCTTGCACTTGAGCCAGCTCCCCTACATGCCACTAATATTCCTATCTTGCATACAGTATCTCTGGGCAAATTACATCCGCACAAGAATTCCTGTTCTTCCTCCTTTTTTGTGAAACTCTTATTACCCCAGTGCCTCTACCTACATATTCTCTCTGACTTAATACCATGACAGTAACATCTATGCCAAAAAGACTTGCACATGAATTATTCTGTCATGTGCAAAGCGAGTACCTCATGTGGAGGAAAGGATGAATTTCATAAGCTACTTGATGCTACCAATATCTTAGACTTTCAGCCTAACAGGCACCACTGCAGCTCAGCAGCTCTCGCTGTCAAGCCCTTACTAGAGCTTGGCTCCCACCATGTACAAGGACATGACAAGGCAGTTTTGATCCTGGCATTCAATTTCCATTCAGAACAGCACTGCTAATAAACTCATGGGGTTTTCAGAACAAGAAGGAATAAAAAGGGAACACAGGTCATGACACTTTGCTTCCTTATTACAGAACATGACTCGACTCTGCCTACTTGCCACCTAAAAAATACAGTGAGGTAAAAGGCTTTTAGAAGTAGTGTTCTGCTTCTATCAGGAGATGGATACAAACTGACCGGTTGCAAGGCTCTGGTGACCATTTGCAGGCATATCCTTTTAGGCAGTTATGCAATAATCTCATTTTTAAAAGTCATCTGGAATCCTTCTCTGGGGCCAGGACCCTGGGCCTGACACATGTTCTTTTTGGAAGGTATTTCTGGTTTCCCAACTCTTCTGCATTGCTCTAGGGCTTACAGACACTCTAGCGCCGGACACAGCCTCATGCCTCATTCACATACCTTTATATTGCTACATTACTGGGTGGATACTGAATCACTCATCACTGACTCATGGGTCACTGAAATATTCACCTATTACTTCATTTGCAGTAGATGTTCCTATGGACATCAGCCAAGTTTATGCTGCATATGTTTTTCACTTGCAGCATTAGGCAGAAGATGCCCTTCTTCTCTAAAGTATCTGTTGCTACCAGAAGGAAAATAAATCTCTGTGTATCTTCCCATATATGCCCCACACATCCAACTTTCAAAATCAACCAATCAAACACAGGACTGTTGCTAGCCTGACTTACAAAGTGCTTAAAGGTAAAATGTGTGCACACCAAATTACCCCACTCTAGGGTTTTTAGTCAGACTGAATAACCTGCTAGCATAAAAAATCCAATTCAGTCTTAAAAAGCACAGAGAAGGTGACTACAGAAGGATAATGCCCTGTTTCTCTCTAAAGTGAAGTACATCATATGAAACTATCAGGCAACAGATCTAAAACAATTACACAGAATTAATTAAACTGTAGAACTCACTGTCACAAGACAGTTTAGATGTGTGCACTCACAAAGCAATAAGCATGGAGAAAAAAAGCTAACTTGTGTGGAGCAAACCAACCCAGGGACCCTGATATGTGTATGTCTGTATTTGCATACCATGCCCATACATGCCTAGAAGAAAGACAAAAGCACATCAAAAGCCTCCCCCATCAGTGCACCCATGCATGATCTGTTTAAACTGTCCCTTATTACTAGTTTTCATTTGCAAATTGAAAGGGGAAGCTGTGGGCAGAAGGGATGCAGCTTGTTCCTCCCAAAGGGGTGCTTAAAATCCAGACCACTTTCTGAGCAGCCGCAAGTGAAGAAGGCAACAGTAAAATCCTGACAGGCACTCTAATGAAAACGCAGCCTGTAGTAGTCCCTGTGATACAGAAAATTTCAAGGACAAAGAAGGAGCAGCCCGTGGGGCTTCACAAGGGACTACTCTTGAGGATTTAAAAAAGCAGGTATATTGGAAATAAAGAGGATCCACACAAAACTACAGAGAATCAGTTAAGACTTGAAGGGAGAGTAAAAGTACCAGAAAAGCAAGTGGAGTTTATATTAGCCAAAGGGATTAAGGGGAGTAAGAAAGGCTTTTACAAATACTTGATGTCAGGCAGAAAAAAGGTAGAAGAGGTTCGCTAATAAATGAAGGCTGGGACAAAGAAGAGACAGTGACTCTAAAATGAATAAATTGGCTTTTAACAAGGGACATAAATAAGAGAAAGCTGGATAATACAAAGAAAGATGGGAGAAAAGGCAGGTAGAGGAACAGCTGCCTGCTGTGTGCCAGCACTGAGGGTGCAGGAAGCGCAGGGCAGCAGAGGAGGCTCTGCAGCAGGTGCCCACGGGCAATGTCCCCATACACCTGGGCACAGGGGCCAGCATGGCCCAGCAATGACTCCCTGTGGGTTTTATAAGGCTGTGTTGCCTTCTTCTGCAGCGCAATTTCAACACTCCTCCTCCACAAAGGAAAGATGGGGAGCTCCTCCCAGGATCTTTGATAATTGTAGAGATAACTGACTGCCTGAAGCTCAAGATCTTGGGAAACTAATACTTGCTGGTTTTGACCGAGAACCATGCTCTGAGGCCACTGGGCAGAGGATTTAATGATGATTCCCTGACTGTAATTTCAATGTGCATATGCTTTCTTCTCACAAAGGTATGCTGGTCCCGAAATCCTGCTTTACAGGCCAAACCTGTGTGATACTTCTTAGGGCACCTCCATCAAGAGTTTCAAATTTAACCTACTGATCAAGCTCAGGCCTTTTTCCAAGGAAACAGAAAACCTCAGTGAAAAGCAGAGAAGGGCTAGCAATTCCCCTCCAGCAAACAAGGCCAGACTTGGCCTGTGTGTCACTGTGAATGCTTATGGAGGTGGGTGACATACAAGGGCTATCAGCTCAGGTAGTGGCTTCCAGATCAAAACTAATATCACTGCAGAACATCTATAATACAGATCAAAATCAGCCATAGGTTTTACACTGCCCTTCAAGCTTGTCTTTGAAAAATGCTTCTTTGGAAAGGATCAGACTTTCCCTGATATTTTATTTTTGGACTTCACTTGTCAAGAAGAATGCTACAAATTCGATGGAAATGTATGGGCCATGTGGTTTCTGTGTGTCCTTTGTCATCTCTAAAAATAGGCCAAATAGCAGCAATACAGTAAGATGTCAGCGCCTGGAGAACCACACAGCAATTTCTGAGAAACCTTGAGAAACTTTCTTACAGAGGTTAAGATATTAAATAATTTAAATTATTTAAATACATTTATGGAAGTTTTCATGATAATCATCTGACCCAACAAACTAAACATCTGTTGGATGTAAACTCTGTATTGCTGGACTCTCCAACTTGGCTATATTAATTTTATCTCTAGGGAAATGATGCAGTTCCTGAGTGTAGCCCAGATCCAAGTAGCGGAACAAGCCTGCAGTTCCTCCGTCTCTTACCCTCCCACAGCCCTGTGCCTGTAAGACAGTTTGAACAGCATCAGAGTAAAGCAGTGTTCCACAAAGATCGGCTCACATCAAACACACAGCTGTTAACCCGAAGTCACCCAATGGCTGTAAACCTGAGCATTAAGTCCCAGCTTTGCCTGCAGAGGTGGTGGGAAGATATCTGCAGCCCTTGGACTCTCTCACACAGCCTCCATCTCTCTGTGTGACCACTGCCTGCTTCCCCTTCTTTGCCAAAATATGGGTCTTTTAAGAATTTGGTCATGTTCTGCGTGGAGGCTCTGTCACGGGCAAGGAGGGCTGTAGAGCCCTGTGGGGCAGCAGGGCTTCACCCCTGCTCTTAAGAAGGTATGTCTCCTGGGACGCCCAACCACCTCCTCCACTGCTGCATTTACTGTTGGCTTCCTCCTAATGGTCTTCTTCAGCTCTATGCTAGCAGACAGATTACAACAATTTATGCTGGCAAATGGAGCTGCACATAACAAATGTAACAAAGAGTAGAGCTATTTCACTTGGTCTCAGGGAATTCTACTTTCAAATGCACCTGGTATCTTGAAGCTGCTCATCAGAGATGATTAACTCAGTACTTCCCTTCATTTTGTCGAGATTTCTTTTGATTTTCCCTATCATCCCCCACACAAACTCCCCTAATCTGTGCAAGACTCTTACTCAGTTTAATACATTAAAAATAAGCAAGAATGAATGGGGTCCTAATACAACTGGTACCATGCCGAAAGTACGCAGAGCTGAGCTATCCCACTGTTGGAAAATAAGCAGATCCCGCCACTTCCAACGAATCCTTCTCCATACATCAATCTCTCAACAAAAGCATCTGAGACCACTTGTCTTGTTTCAGATTGGACGTAAATTCTCTTTAAACAAGTGTGAATACTTCAGTTTGGCATAGATTAAAACCTTGGAGTTTGATTTCAAGTACAAATGAGATTGTTCTAAGTAATATCACAGTATACATGAAACAATACATGTCAAAGACTACAGAAATTTCCAGGTATTCAGACACAGGAGAGGCAAAATGCTGCTAAAGCAGTAACCCAGATTAATTATTCCACTGGAAACCCAGGAGCAGTCAACATTACTCTAAGAACAGACACACCAAACTATGTCAGACAAATAAGAAGTTACCTCAAAGGCCTATCCATTATCCTTTGTTAATACACCTAACCTTCCCCCAGGTTTTTTTGATGAGCTAATGACATAGGCTGTTAGGGGAAAAAAAAAAAATCTGCCATGGGGAGAGAATTGGGTAAAGGCAGAAATCACATCTCAGATGGGAGTAAAAAAATCAAAACTTTTTTTTGATATTTAAACAGACTAATTTATGCACTAATTTCGCTTTTCAGAATAAATCTGTTGCCAAAGCCCCAAGGATGCCTCTCACCGAACTAGAATATTATCAAACAGGAATGAGTGCTCTGCTTTCTCAAAATCCCAAGCAACTCTAAGAAAAAAAAAAGCTAAAGCTTATTTACAAGCATCACTTGTGCACCTTCAGCCATAACAGATTCCCATTGACACTCTGAAAAAGAACATTTGACTTTTACAGACAAGGTACAAGCTGTATTTAACTTTGAATGCAGTCAGTGACCAAGCTAGATGCTTCAATTATTATTTTTTTTGTGAACCACAATTACCACGACAATGTCTGTGCCGTTTTCTTCATTTTCCTATTTTTCACTTTCATGTACTTATGTCAGAGACTTCAACAAAACAGATTTATAAACAAGGACTTCCATTATCACCCTTGACTTGTTCAGAGAATCACAGAATCATAGAATGGTTTGGGTTGGAAAGGACCTTAAGATCATCCAGTTCCAACCCCCCTGCCATGGGCAGGGACACCTCACACTGAACCATGTCACCCAAGGCTCTGTCCAACCTGGCCTTGAACACTGTCAGGGATGGAGCATTCACAGCTTCCTTGGGCAACCCATTCCAGTACCTCACCACCCTCATGACAAAGAACTTCTTCCTCATATCTATCCTGAACTTCCTCTGTTGAAGTCTAAACCCCTTACCCCTTGTCCTATTGCTACAGTCACTAATGAATAGTCCCTCACCAGTGTTCTTATAGGCCCCCTTCAGATACTGGGTGGCTGCTATGAGGTCTCCACGCAGCCTTCTCTTCTCCAGGCTGAACAGCCCCAGCTTTCTCAGCCTGTTTTCATACGGGAGGTGCTCCAGTCCCCTGATCATCCTCGTGGCCTCCTCTG
Source organism: Melopsittacus undulatus (assembly GCF_012275295.1). Lineage (NCBI taxonomy): Eukaryota > Metazoa > Chordata > Aves > Psittaciformes > Psittaculidae > Melopsittacus > Melopsittacus undulatus. The sequence goes on from NC_047527.1 coordinate 132,313,135, forward strand.
GACTTGTTCTAACAGTACCATGTCCTTTTTATGTTGAGGACACCAGAACTGCACACAAAACTCCAAGTGAGGTCTCACAAGAGCAGAGTAGAGGGGTAGGATCACCTCCTTTGACCTGCTCATCATGCTCCTTTTGATGCAGCCCAGCATAACACCCTGAGTCCTCCGCAGGGCTGCTCTGAATCTCTTTGCCCAGCCTGTAGCTGTGCCTGGGATTGCTCCAAACCAGGTGTAGGACCTTGCACTTGTCGTGCTTAAACTTCATGAGGTTGGCATCAGCCCACCTCACAAGCGTGTCAAGGTCCCTCTCAATGGCATTCCTTCCCTCTAGTGTATCAATAGAACCACACAACTTGGTGTCATCGACAAACTTGCTGAGGGCACACTCAACCCCACTGTCCATGTCACCGACAAAGATGTTGAACAGGATCTATCCCAGTACCAGTCCCTGAGGGACACCACTCATTACTGGTCTCCAGCTGGACATTGAGCCATTGACCACAACTCTTTGAGTGCGACCATCCAGCCAGTTCTTTATCCACTGAGTAGTCCACCTATCAAATTGATGTCTCTGTAGTTTAGAGACAAGGACGCTGTGTGGGACAATGTCAAACATTTTCCACAAGTCCCAGATTTGTCTTCTGAAATAATCTAACATCTAGTGTAAACCTGGACAAAACCAATGATATACACAGTTTATCTGCTCATAATAAAATTACACAGAATAAAAATGACTTAAAGATTATTTCATCTTTTCTCATCTTTCATGTAAATTGGATTTTGGTACTGTAAGCCCTTTCTACCCACACGGGGTAGAAAAACAACTACTTTTTATAGTATAATGAACACTTAGATAGCTGCAGAGAGAGGCATTCAATTGCATTTACATTTGGCAATTATTTAATGTCACCTATTAATATCCAGCTACTGTCTCCAGCAGTCCTACCTTGCCTGGTGGCTAAGATTGCTAAATGTGCTAAAAAGGAATTTCCTCCCTATTTCCATCTTTGTTAAACTTAACCAGAGCTCCCACTGTCCCTGTGCACCTTTCCCCACAAGAAAGGCAGCTCGCCTTTAAGTGCTCCCTTAGTACCACAAGCCTGCTGCCAGCACACTGTAGCATATGAATGCTCCTGCTCCTCTCTTCTGCTCATGCACTACAGGACTTTACTCTTTCTGTTGTGGGTTTTTCTTGTTCTATAATCACTATTCTATTGCTTCCGAGGCATTTGAGCTCTTTGACTGCCTTGGAAAACAAAACAAAACCGAAACAAAACCATAGATTTGAATCCCCCATGTTGTGATCTTGTCCTGTCTTTCCATCTAAGCAGAGCTGGAAGATGCAAGTGCAATGTTGAGACCTGGGAAGCAAAATTCACACCATGCCACTGATGTTCCAAGGATAAATTTCTGAGAAGCAGGCATCTGTCTAAGCTGATCTCATGGACAAATTCCAGTTTTCATAGTTTGGATCTCTGCACACCTTAAGTCCACTTTTCCACCTGCCTAAAGCACTGAGTGATATTTCTGTGCCTTGAAAACCTTGTGGTACACCTGTACAAACATGATGAATGTCCTCAGTGCAGACTCATGTAAAACTGTGTGCGGAGTGATCGGAGGCTCTGCAGCATTAGAGGAAGTTTGTAGTATATTTTCAGAGCTTTACCATATTACCGACCTTTTTCTCTCACTTAGCCTTTAAAGCTTTAAGTTTAACACACCTTCCTTTACCAAATTCATCTAACAGCAAGTAACTTCTTTTATAATTCTAGCACCTCTGCATGTATCATCTACAGCAATCTGGTATCTTGTAAGGTAGAAAGTCTGAAGCCACACAGTTTCCTGATACAGAATAAATTTGCCCATTTTGAGGAAGTGTCAAGCCCCTTCAACATCAGTAGCAAAACTTCCCTTGGCTTCAATGAAGGCAGAAATTCATCCCATAAGTTTAATTCAAAAAGCCCCAGGCTTACCCTCCTCTGAAAGCTCATACACAGATTTGGACCAAAACTTACAGAATTCCTACAAATTGACTATGTACCATGACCAGCACAAAAAAATACCTTGCTTTTAACTTGGAATATGAAAACAAAACCACAGAGAAAGGTCTACTGTAGACCAATTGCTTTCCTTTCCAATTAAAAGAGAGACCAGCAAATGTTTATGTAGCATTACTGGCATCTTTTAGCTACAAGTAACTATTCTAACGCTATCTATTGCAATTACATGTGGTTTAGTTGCATGTTTTCAACCCATTCTGCCTGAGTGGGAATTTATTCAGATACACAGGTCTGGAAAGAGAATTTAAAATGCAACAACAGTTATTCACTTTTTGGAAGAGGACTGGATAAACACTGATACCTAGTTTGAAGAGAGTGGGTCAGCAGCCTGCCTAAATATAATTTGGAAGCATTGCAGATAGAAAGATCATATGGAGGGTGTGAAACAATCTCACAAAAAAAGTAGAAATGGTGAAGAAGCACTACCCGTGGAAGATCGCTGTACCATCAGCACTAAGCCCATTCTTCCTGCATCAATATAAAGACAGCAAAGTTCCCTTGGATGTAAGGAAAATCTGAGTTGCAGTTTGAAATGGAAAGATTTCAAGAGTGGTATGGCCAGCACTACAAAGTGTCTGTACTTGTTTCAGGGGGAGGGAAGAAAGGAGGCGGCAGATTTTTGCTCCTTTTGTTTCCATTCCCAGTCAAAACAAGGAAGGAAGAAAAGTTCTCAAAGATCCAAATTTGGGTTTTAAATAAATATCCCACTGTCTTTTGAGAGCCAATCTTTTGTGGAACCAGTGTCCTCCCTCATACAAGGAGAAAAAAGGGAAGGTTTTAGATCTTGACTAATAAAATGAATCTATGATATAATGATCAGAGCTACTCCTCACAAAACTGCTACACAAAGACATTTTGTGTTGCTGGTATCTGACCAAAGGCAAAAAGGCTGAGCAATGTGCCTTCATGTCAGGAAAAATAATGCAATGCTTAGATTGTGCCAAGAGTGTGGTAGCCCACTGGGGCTGAAAGGGAGGAAAAGCAAACAATAAGCCTTTAGTTTCTCACTCCACAGTGCTCCTCCAAGGCTGAACATCCCAGACCAATTTCAAGAGCTGTCCTCAGAGCCAAACAGTCTTTCTCCTGCATGGCTGAAGCAGCTCTAGTTTCCTTGGCTTAGGGCTAAACAAAAAAATAAAATAAATATTAAATTAAAATAAAATCATCAATCACAGGTTACCCTTTTCTACTCTGAATCACTAGACATTGCTAGTAAATCCATCAGATAGGGATTTTGCCCAAACATCTTATGGCCTGAGGCTCATCCTTGCCAGCAGTTACATTCTGGGATGCACCCCCCCCTTCACCCCTGATATTAAGAAGGCTTTGTAAATTGTTAGCCTGATATTCCTCTCCTGAAACTGATAGCTAGAATGCTACTGAAGTACTACTGATGAAAAAAAACAACACCCAAATGCCCCACAGAGAACAAAACTCAAACATCACTCTGTCACCACGCTTCTGAGCCTTGCTGCAAATTAAGCTTTGAAAAAACCTGTTCTTTAAACTTTTTAATTAAAAAATGAATTAAAATGAATTAAAACTATTTTTGAAATTAACCTGTTTACCTCTTAACTAAACAACTACTTTGAGACAAAGTATTTGAAACACATGTAAAAATGAATATTAAACTCTTAGTATAAAAATACCTCCTGTGGATTTCAATTTTGCTTTTAGACTCCTCTTGGGAAAATTATTTTAAACACAGGTGCAGGTAACAGTAGGCTTAGATAAAAAACATGGTTTTCAATAGTTCAGGGCTGGATTAAGGGCTAGTAATTCCTCTATAAAGCCCCAACAGTAAAGATAGCCTGGACAGGCCTTGGAAGCATACATATGCACCTCATAAATCTTGCACAAGATTAGATATTGCTCTTAAGGGTGTTAAGAGCCTAACAAAACCCCCACAGCTATAGTGAACAGAGCCCAGACAGACAACTAAAACTTGCAGTTTCGGACACCTATTTCCTCCCACAAGAGGCTGAACTGTCCAAGAGAGAAATTCAGCACATACCATTAGCCCAATACTTTCCAAAAAAAGCACTCTGGGTCAGTTTTCAATGGAATTTACATGCTTAGATGTTCGGTACCTATCTGCTTTTTAAAATGTCCCTGAAAGCCTATTTGCACCTTAGACATCTAAAATAAATTTTAAATTCTGGGCAATAGTGTCCCATTTTCTCACATCTAGCCTCCATAAGTCAATCAGCCAACTCATCACTTTGAAAGCAAGAGCAATTAAATCCTAGTATTAGAATTGGGTCCCACTAGATCTCCTCCAGCAGCACACCTTCTTAAATGAGATATGCAGGAAAAAAAAGACATCTGCTTGAAGAAGTGGGCTATAAATTACTATTTGAATGCTGATGGCACAAAAAAAAGAACTAAAAGCATTTAAATTTCTATACCTACAGAGGTGTGCTTTTTAATTAGATGGGAGAGTTGACAAAGCTTGGAATAAAAATATTTTCATGTGCTGTGCCTGCAAATAGAGATCGCTCTCTTCAGTTCTAAGAAAACTATCATTTGGATGCGCCTGTGTGCTAACTCTATTTATGGTATAGTCTAACACATTCCACTAATGTGTTCCAAGACACAACTCCCTGGGAAAAGCCGGAATCCATGCAAGAAACAAGGAAAATTTGTCTGTGAAAGGCATGCCTTGCAGTACACTGGGAACAGATGAGTTTGAATGTACTGCTCCATCGTGCCTGTTTTCAGATAGCCCTGTGCTCTCTGAAGACAGTTAAATATCTCCAAAATAAGTACAACCCTAGTGCTCTGCATATTAAATAAATTTGTCCTGAAGGAGGCTGTGCTAATTACGGCAGAAAAAAAAACCCACAAAATGTCTCACTCTTTGCCTGGTCTGAATTTGGAAATAAATAAACATTTATACCTGATCCAAGTAAGTTGTTACTGAATGAGTTTGACAGACTGATAACACTTTCTTTGACGCAGCAATAAAAACTTTCAAACAAAAAACATGATGGCTCCTTTCTGTTTTAAACAACGATCCTGAGAGATCCAGTATATTTAATTCAATATTCCAGACATACGTTTAATTAAAAGAGCTCAGTAATATGTATTTGTAGTTTTTGTTGAGTAGTACAGTCAAGGAATGCTGTGGAAGGGCACCTTTTACCTCCTCCCTCTGTAGCTAACACAGAGATGCCCAGTAATGAGCCTGCCTAAGAAAACAGCAGCAAGAAGGAGTGCAGAGGTACAGAAATTTCTTCAAGAGGGCTCCCACCTATCAACCCAGCACAAGGCTGAAGAATGGTTATTCACTGTCCTTTACACAGCAGAAGATAGATTTCAAGTGCTGGATAAGCAACACAGATGAGTTAGAGGAGAAATCAAGGTTAAGGTTTGAGGAAGCATTATTATGCACACTGGATCTCTACCCATCTGGCAGGCCGTCTGATCAGAGATGAAGGGAACCGCTTGCTCCCACGAATCTATTTAGGGTCACAGTGCACCAGCTCTGTTGTGATGAGCAATGAAGGATCAAAGCAGATCCCTGAGGCTGCCATGTGAAAGATGCCGAATGAGCAGAAAGGTCTCTTATGGACTCCCAAACCCCGGATGTTTCTTTCTTCCTGTCTTTTCTTTTTTTTCCCCTTTTCATTCACAGATGTCCAAAGATCTCTGGCATTTCAGCAAACTGCTGGGGACTGCCAGGTGAGTAAATGGCTGAAGAGTCACAGTAACCACCCTTCCCTCCTGCCTGGATTCACCAGGAGTTTCATATGCCCTGGGAGATCAAAGAGCAGAATGGGTGACTGATTGTCTTGTGAAATAAGGATGACTAAGTCAGATCAGAGTAATTGTTTGCCTTTATGACCCACATCTAGTCTTTTATCACATTTACAACACTTAATCCTTAATAGGAAATGCTCCATTAATTTTGACCACTGAGGTATTCAGGACAGTCTCAAGGGTCAACATGGTTTCTATCACTCTTCTTCACAAGCTACATTATTATTACTCTCCCATGGGAAAATCAGGCTTCAGCTTATCACATCAGTTTCTTGCAATTGGGTGAAGGAGCTTCCTGAGAGGCAAGTGAGCAGGAGGAAGTCAGGGATTTTTCTAGGATGGGCATGAACTCTTCCCCAGCCTAAGCATGTCTGCCAGAAAGGTGCAACATGAGCTTTGGTTGCTAGTTTACAGGGAGGTTACAGAAAGCTTGGCAAACATCAACAGCATTTCCCCCAATATACAAATGGCACAATATTGTTACTCCACCTCAATTTGCATTAAAAATGGCATTTAAGTAACACAGCTAACCTGGAGTAATAATGAGCAGTATTAATAATTCTGTTTATACTATCTAGATGTTTTGCATATTTGAATTATTCACATCAGGAAAATAAAGCATTATGTTTAAGGAAAAAAAACTTATTTCTCCCTTCCAAAACTGTTCTTCTACCTAGCATTCACTGAAGACCAATAGATATACATTTTTATGTCACTAAATTTTTACTGAGGCCTGTTCATTTGTCGAGTTTTGAAATCAAGGATTTCACATCTCAGATTCAGGCTCTTTGACCTGACTTCACAGCTTATTTTGCAGAGTTTTTGACCAGGATAAAACATTTTGCCTCACAAACACAACATGGCAGCTTTGCACTATGTGTATTTTACACATTAAAAATAATGCAATAATAGTAAACAAACAATGTAAAACTGACTAAGAAATACAGGTTTATAAAAGAAGACTGCACAGATAGGTACATTTAGCAAAGTAATTTTCTACCAATCTATGAGTACTGAATATCTAAATTCTTAGGTCTTTATTCATTCACCTTTGGAAGGTTTAGTTGCCAATTCATTTTCTCAATCTCTACTTCATAAATTTTCATTATTTGCATTTTAATACAAGCACGACCTTCATTTGAGATTCAGAAAGGATTAAGATAAGAGAATAACAAAAGAAAAAAAGCATGCTTACAGGTGGAAGAAGTAGAGTGAGACAAACAGAAGGAGAAAAGTTGATCATGGATACGGAAAACTTAGACTGGAGAAAATCTATTTGTTGAAAGTTGGAAAAAGGGGAAGAAGAAAAAGCAAAAATTAATGGACTAATTGTTAACAAAACTATAATATAAACCGGGAAGGAAATAAATTTAAGTTCTTTTAAAATAACAAAAAATAATGTAAATATCAGAGGAAACCATAGGCAGGGGACAGCCTAAAGACGAGGCTGTAGGTATCAATATGGAGAACATGGAGTGCACAGGAAGAGCACCCTTCAAAGGTCACTCTTTCCATCCATTGCATAAGTTTGACTTTGCCACATATTTCCAATACTCACAGCATTTTCTGTGGTATGTGCTGACCTTTTAGGTTTGTCTACTGTAGTATTTTCTTTTACTTCAAATTTTTCTTTAAACATTTTGAATCTATGATTTAATGTCCTGTTAGGTAGAGCTCTAGTAAAAATAAACCCACACACAGAACAAAAAGAAAAACCAAGAAAAATAACCCTTCAGAACATTTCCAGCTTTGGCTCTGGATATGGGTGTAAGACCTCCTCCTCAGAGCTAACCTTCGAGGGTTACTGCAGTAGCTTCAGTGTTGTGTTGGAAAGCTGCCTGGAATAAACACTTATAGCATCTCTTAGGACACTAAAAGCTTGACGGTTGATGCAGTGAAGGTGTAAGCCTGTGACTGGTCTGACACCTGAGTATCACGCTGGGAGCCAAAAAGACAGGTCATAATGCCAAGCCCTGGCATAATGGCTTCAACCAAGTGATTTAAGTTCTTTGGGCCTCTTTCTCCTCCTATGGTCTTATAAATACTGTGCAGACCACAAACACTTTGTATCTCAACATTGCCAGCTCATGCTTGTATGACTTTGGGTACACACAGACAGCCAAATAGCAGTCCCACAACTGATCTTTAAAGAAGGAAAAGTTAACATTTTCACATAGAACAACACTATCAGTGCATTGGTATTTATGGTCTGGCAGTAGGGTTGAGCAAGTTTGACAAAAACTAAGTTATTAAATGAGGCTGGATTCATGACCTGGCTAAATAGAAATGTTGTAGTTCCAACCCAAAGTATTTCCACTTGATTGGGGGAAAACAGATTGAAAGACCACAGTGGCTACATGGATAAAATCAGTCTGGAATGTGACCGTAGTTTATGTGAAAAAGCAAAACGAGTTAAAAATTGTATAATAATGGAAGTCCCTACATATTACATCAAGATTTGAAATGATAACCCAATCCTCATTTTCCAGAGTTCAAAGTCCTTATTTCCTTGTTATACAGTTATTTCCTTGTACAGAAAGGCAGACTGATAATTCCCTTACGTCAGTTAAGGTCTTCATTTCCCTCTACTCTTTCCACAAAGCCGTTCTTGTCACTGGGAAATTCCTTAGACAGCAGCAGGCCCTCTTGTTAAGAATGAACAAGACACAAAGCTCAACTTCTGCAAAGCACTGCTCATTCAGCAGATATTAATTTGAACACCGAAATCACAGTGTCTGCTGACATGCAGCTCAACATAACTGAAGAAACATAAGAGCCAAGGTATAAAGCAGTGAAAGAACCTTCAGATTTGTACATACCCATGCATTGTTGCTGCACTGCTAGGCAGGTGTTTTGATGCTCTGATGCTCTGAGTCTCAACATCTCACTCATTAATCATAATTTAAATAACCAATTGAACTGGACCTCAGAAGACAAGGATGCCTTTCATTTCTCCTCTCTCTGTTGGACCTAAAGTTTGAAGATGCTTTTTTCTACTTAATGAAGTTGGTTCTGGAGGCCCCTATCTCCAGATTGAGGTAATTTTACTTAAAAAAGTTCTTAAATGAAAAAAGCTGAGCAAAGCATGTGTATTTTATGTATCCATGTAGGGAATACTCAAAAAAAAAAGTACAAATTTCTAAGAGCACTAACAAGTTGTGCCTCTTTCAATATGCTGGTTTCATGGTCTCAGAAAGTCAATCACATAAGTAAATTGTGCACATAGGTAGCATATCCAAGAGTAGAAATTTGATTTATTTGTACTTTGTTAAAGAATAACAATGAAAAAGAATTCCTGAAGAACTTCCAAAGGAGAATCTCACTAGTGTTTCCAAAGGCTATAGATGATTTCTGACCAGGAAAAAAATAAACTCAAAAGGGAGGATCTGAGGCTCCTGAATATAAAATAGTGCTTACAACCACATCTACATATTAAATACATTGCTGCGCATCGCTACTTGTTATAAAAACTTAACTACTTTGGGCATATTAACAATTGCTTACATGACCCTACAAGATCCTGGTAGGTAATAACGGCTCCTTCAGTTCCTAGAAGTGACGTGTAACTGCTGTGTCCATTAAGTTAAGCTTAAAAAAGGACCAATGCTTTTGCAAAGCAAAAACGTGTTCATAAATTCCTATATATTTTGTTTTCAAGCTCTGCAAATGCATTTTTTAAGATCAGTTCAGATCTGGTACTCATTCACAAATGAAACGCCAAACTTGGCACGAAGTTTAGCTTGATTCTCTCACAGCATCATTTCTTCCCATTCTCCCTTCTGGCATGTAATGCCTCCTTGTTGACTTCTATTTAGTCACTGGTGTTTCAAAGGAGACATTGGTATCTCTTTTTAAGGAATTATTGTTATTTTTAATTGGAGCCATTTGCCTTTCTGAAAAATCCAAATCACTGATGCCAGCTCTTCTGTTTCTGACTTCCACCACCTCCCTGTCAAACTGGAATGGAAAACAATCAGCTTTTCCATTTAAATCAGCTTCTGCTGTCATGCAACACCCAGAGTTACACAAGAAACAAGAAAGCTGAAAAAATGCATGACCAGTCTGTATGTGTTGCTGCAAAAACTCGGTTCAACTTCTTTAATCCAAACAAAGTCAGAAAGATGAAAGGAATTCAGGTAAAGCAGAAATCAAATTGAACTGCAACATGTGGATCCAAAGTATTCTTCTCATGTCATTGTTGGAGGGAGAGACGTGGAGTTTCAGGACAGAGCTGAGACACAATTCAAAGCCAACTGAATGGGAAGACCACAAAACTTCAACTATTTTACTAATCAGATTGTTTCTAGAGATAGAAGAAACCCCATTCCTGGCCTTCTAGACAGAGCTGATGTTCTGGCCTGGCTCGAGAACGAGCAGCCTTTCTGGCAAGTCAGGTGCACTAGCGCTCTTCTAGTTAAGCAAGGCTTAGGGAAGGGATCTGACTGTTTTTCTTTCTTTTTTATTCTTCTAATTGAAATTCATTTCAGCTTTACATACAGGTATGTTGTTCATGTATCTTGATGTTATCCAGAAACAAACCATTGCAGTCCCACAGGGACTTAATCAAGCCACAAGGTGCTTGGCAATATCTAAGCTTTCCAGGAGTTCAAACCCTCTGCTGTCACAGGGAAAGCTGAGAAGCCAGCACCTAAATATCTTCTGGCAGCCCCTGAGAATCCCCTTTCAAATGCCAAGTGTAGGAAAGGCACACACTTAAAATATATCTTTCTTCTTCCACTGAGATAAGAGTAAGACATATCTTGCCCACTTGCAAGAACAGTGGGTTGGACCACAGAAATAAACAAATATATGACAGCAGAAGGTCTGCTGCCCTAGCAAAAAATGATAAAACATTCAGGGATCAGCAGTTTTAGCCCCAAGTACTTACAATCCAAAGTAGGTATTTCAGGCTGGCGAGTTACACCTCTGAGAACAGAGTTATGAAATAATTTCTCCCATGGCTTGACAACACATTGGAAGGGGGGAGAAATGACAGGCAGGATAAATGTGCCTGTCACACAACAAGCAAACAGTAGAATCAAGCCTTAAGCACAGTTGAATACAAAAGCAAAAAAAAAGCAGAAAACCCAAACCTCTGAACTTTTGTCATAAACTATATTAATTTCTCTCCCTGAATAATTCCCCCACCTTCTATACCATAGATATGTCACACTGCTTAACACCTGGCCTGAAAATAACACGACAATCTCACGAAACACTGAGAGGTTTGCTTCGTTGTTTGTTTTTATTCATTATGCCCCTTAGTTTACCATAGGGCATTAAGTAGAAAAAAAAAAAAAGATGGATGAAGGACAATTTCTGACAATATTATCAACAGTAGAGAATGATATCCCTTTTCCTCCATCTTGGGTAATGTAAAATAAAGAAGTTTCTTTTGTAGTTAATGACTGATGGTGAACTGAGAAGTTGTCACAGAGGGTTATCTCAAATAGTGAAACCAAACCTGAACAGAAATACTTTATCATTATTTAGAAAAACTAACCTGACAGCAAACAAAGCCAATAACATGCTGCTTCTCATGTGCCTACCATGGTCTACATTGAGCTAAGAGCTCATTTCTAAAAGCTCTGCATGTGCAGTTGCTAATGCATGGGAAATATGATTAACCAACTGAGAAAGGCCTAGAATTACTCCCATTCTGACTAGATTACTGGATAATTAGATTGGTGGCACTCTTCCCTTACTGGGCTGTCAGATTAAATCATGCTGGTTTTCTTCAGATAGCTGTTATGTTCCACAATAACAAACAGGGACTGACACCAAATGCTTTTCATGTTCGAAAGATGTAAATGCCTCTTCTACCTCTACTGCACCAATAACAAAAATGCCCAGTGCACTTACTATTTCATTGCAAATGTCATTGAATTTGATTAAAACATACCTACTTGATAAACCTGGTCAGAAACATTTAATTTGACTTGATAAATGGGAATCACAGTGCTTTGAATACTTATTTGACTGATTACCTAATGGAAGGGTGAAATCAAATTACACTTTAATGTGCATAAAGAAAGAACATTTCAAAGTTCTGCTTACAAAGAAACAAGTCTTTCATTCACATGCTCTTTCTGGGGTCTGTTCACTCCAAGAAAGGAGCTGGCAAGTACATCTGGATCTTCCACTTTGCTTAATGTAGGAACTAAAAGCTTTATATATTTCTGATTTCTTATAACTGGTACTGCACTGCATGTTAAAATGGTAACTGGTAGATTTATGGTATTTGGTTCCTCTCTTCTCTCCTGAAGACATGTTGTGGTTTAAGCCCAGCCGGTAACTCAGAACCACACAGCTGCTCTCTCACTATCCCCAGCTTCCTCCCCCCTGCTTCTGGAGGGATGGGGAAGAGAATCAAAAGAATGTAACTCCCAGGGGTTGAGATAAGAACAGTTTAGTAACTAAGGTATAACACAAACCACTACTGCTACCACCAATAATAATAATGATAAGGGAAATAACAAGTGAGAGAATACAACCGCTCACCACCCGCCGACTGATACCCAGCCTGACCCGAGCAGTGATTTAGCCCTTCCTGATAACTGCACCCAGTTTATATACTGGGCATAACGTGCTATGGTATGGAATACCTCTTTGGCTAGTTTGGGTCAGGTGTCCTGTCTCTGCTTCCTTCCGGCTTCCCCTCCTCCCTGGCAGAGCATGAGGCTCAGAAAGTCCTTGGTCAGAGTAAGCATTACTGAGCAACAATTAAAAACATTGGTGTTATCAGTGCTGTTCCCAGGCTGAAAGTCAAAAACACAGCACTGCACCAGCTGCTGAGAAAGAAAAAAAATGACTGCTACTGCTGAACCCAGGACAAGACATGACATGAACTCCATTATCTAACCAGAATGGAAAGCTGAATTACTAATTCCCAAAATAATTAAAAAAAAAGCTACTGTTGTCAAATCTGTACACTAGAATCTCATGAAGATCTGTACGATTACGTTGCTCCCTAAAGTGACTGTTGGACGGCAAAAGTCTTCTGAAAAATAGCAATGGGTGCATGCAAAACCTGGGTCGGTATCTGGATTCAGAAGAAAACTGTGGTGAGTTTCCCATCATCCTGAACAGAAGAGGGGAACAGCCCTTGGTGGCCATAACACAGGGGGCTTTGTTGCCCCATTGTAACCATGTCCCAACAGCAAAACAGCTGTCCCTGCTGAGGCACCCTCTAGCTATCACAGCACCACTGTTTAGTTTTTTTTTTCTTTTTCCTGCAGATTTCAAGAATCATGGAATGGTTTGGGTTGGAAGGGACCTTAAAGCTCATCCAGTTCCAAACCCCTGCCATGGGCAGGGACACCTTCCACTAGACCAGGTTGCTCAAAGCCTCATCCAACCTGGCCTTGAACACTGCCAGGGATAGGGCATCCAAGAAAAACATCCAGGAAGGATCCAGTATTTTTCCTTCTTACTTTAGATTATATAATAGTGCCATATTTGGAGACTTTCCACAGGTAGTTAATAAAGGTGAAGTTTTCTGTAAATCTGTTCTCACTGGTAAATTTATGCAATGTGATGAAAAATGTATCTTTTGAAGTTTGCACAAGAAAGAGGAGATTGAAGCCAAAGAAAAGGTGGAACATCTCTGATAACGTATGTCAGAATATCAAAAACATTTGAAGCTGTAAAGCTGTAGCTGATTTGCTTTTTCCTTTTTTTTTTTGCCTTCTAGTGACTTCTTATTTTTTAAATTTATTTTAAACTGTTAAAGCAGCTTACACTTGTATGAGATTATTTTCCAATGAAACAGGAAAGGGGTAGAATTATAAACAACAATGCCAACAAAGATAAGCAGCTAAAACAGTACACTATAAGCATAGAGAGCAAAAGCTGATACTAAGAAACAAACCACTGTTATATACCTTGTATTTACTGATTGATGGCTTGGCTTCGCGAGCAAAGATTTTGGGAAGGGCTATAACCACACTTACTACAAGCACGATGACCAAGGGTGAGTGGGATGTGCAAATCTGTTTGGAAAAAGGTGCTTAGGCAGTGAGGGAGTGTCCAACCAGGACTGTCCTCTCCTGAGTAACCTTGAGCTGCCCATGCTCTGGTCCACCTGCATGCAAGGCTGGATCTGCAGCTTTCCATGCACCTTGTCCCCTACCGATTCGATCCTGGCCTGTCCATACCGACAGGTGAGAGCCAAGCCCTTCCAGCCTGCGCAGGGGGGTTCTTAGGTGAGGTGCAGCCTGTGCAGAACTGGCCCCACCCTTTACACCTGAGGTTTAACTGCCAGGCCTGGCGAGATAGGACGGTGACAGCAAAGTCCTCAGGTCGTAGGCTTTGTAAGAGTGTCCTTCTCTTAGACGGCAGATCATACAAGGCTGGATGAGCTCCATCAGCCCACATTTGAAGATAGGAGTTTTTCTTCTCCTATGTTCTGAGCAAGACTTTCATTTCCTGGGTCAATCTCGAGCAACCACTATCACAAGCCCACCGAGGTGCTGCCAGCGCTGCGGTATCGCTACGTCTGGGTGGGATTCTGACTTAGAGGCGTTCAGTCGTAAGCCCGCAGATGGGAGCCTTGCGCCAGTGGCTCCTCAGCCAAGCACACGCACCAGGGGTCTGAACCTGCGGCTCCTCTTGTACTGAGCAGTATTACTGTTGCAACAACACAGCATCAGTAGGGTAAAACTAACCTGTCTCATGTATATTTATCATATCTGATAGGAATAATAGGTTCAAGGACTTGCAACAATAACTAGAACAACAAACTTAATGAAGTTTATGATCAGGAAAACCTGTTTTTCTACCCACAGGTTCTGTTTTTTATAAAACTAGGTAAGAATCGTTTGTCTTTATGGCTGAAACAGAACCACATTGGAGGGAATATGAACTGGCCAATTTACAGTGTCTAGCAACATCAAACAGCAAGTTTGGATAGGAAGTAAGTGACACTTTACCTAAGGAAAATGGATGAAGGATTATAACACATTTCTTGAGTTAGAATTTAACCAGAATGTTCAAGTTAACTCTTTCCAATCTCACAGGTTGGGATAGCTGGTAAGTACCCTGAGATCCTTTCTATCAAGGTACAATAAAAAAAGAATATATGATCAGATATTTATATTAACTCTGTTTGTGAATATATGCCAAGTTCCCAGACTCCCCTGGGTTCATAATTTGGGGCTACTAGGTATAAATACATTCTGATCACTACTCAGTGGGCTGGGACTAAAATAAATACAGAAACTGGTTTGGAATCATCTTTTAACAATTCTTTGTCTAAAGAAAGGAAGGAAAAATGCCTTTGGCTAACTTGACAGAAGCAAATGGCACTTGTTTAAGGTCGCCTGCGAATTGGAATGGCAGGAAATTACCTGTGATAGATGAATTAATATAAAGTTAATGCTGCCGTAAGTAAAAATATATTATTCACCTGTCTATGCTATTATCAGATGGACAGATACATATACATGCAGATAAGCACTCACAAAAGCTTCACTAAAATTTTAAATACTCTGTTTTTCCTTAACTTCCTTAATTGAAGGAAACCTTTCCTGGCAGTGGCAGCAGGGAAACTCCATTTCCCTGGGCTTTCACTCTTAGGCTCATTCAGGAGCACGTGTGTTTTTGCTTACCATGATGGAGGTTGTTTCTGATGTGGACACCTGTCCAACATGAGCTGAACGGAAACCACCAACACCTTTCAACAGTGCCTAAGAACTGTCAGATGTTAACACATTTTGGCTAATAATGAGTGGGATTGTGATTAAATAAAGTATCATAAGAGAAGGGTTTGAATCCTGCTTTCTACGTGCAGTGGGGAGTAGGCATTCTTCATTTGAAAGGTGATCATCCAGTCCCTTCATGAGAACTAAACACATTAAACCAATAATGTGAATAGTATCCACCATTTCACATACTTTGTGTGGCCTTATTTCAACAAAAAGTTATTCACACTGCTACATTATGAGGATCCCTAAAACCTCATTAGCAGCAGTGAAACAGATCCAGTGGCAGCAATAAACTCCAGTTTAAATTAGAAACAGCTACATTTTGCACATTCACACGCATACACATGATCTGTTCACTGATAACCCAAAATAATGAATTAAAGTTTACATAACTTAAAGAGGAAAAATAGCAATAAACAACCTCTGTATCTACAGCAATAAATCCTTTATTCATCTTACAGCTGAGCTGTTCCTCTGATCATTAAGGAAAAACTAATTAAAACAGGGCTTCATACACCTTTACAGAAAACTGCGTCCCAGGGTGAGATGTGGTAGAGCCAAAGCAGGCTCGCATTTATTTGCAGTGTGTGGTCCCTGATGTGAAAAAACACACAACAGTCACTCTCATTTTAAATATTTCCAGCTTGAGTTTTCACTGCAAAACATCATTTGCTAAGTTTGTATTCAAAAGACAAGGCACAGTAAAAGTTCTCTTTAAACACAAAAGGAATGCTTTTTGTTTAACAGCTAAACACCCCTCTTCCTCTCCCTTTATTCCACGGAGAAAAATGCTACATACTGCAAAACCCTAAATCAAGTCAAGTTTGCTTTCCTCTATGAAAATTTCTATTTCAACATCACAAGTGCTATTAACTTCAAAGGAAGCTGACAGTTCTTCAGTTATTAAGTTAAAAGACGGCCAGCTTTCAGCTGGAGTCACTGCAAATTAATTCTGCCTTACAAGGCCACATTAGGTCATTTCCTGAGCTGATAGTAATAAATTGCCCTTTCCGTAAGGTAAGAACAAACGAGTATAGAGAGGCTGACCTGATGTGAAAACAGGAGGACTGGTCTAAGCTGGTTGCAGGGAAACAGTGTAGGGCAGCCTGACCCAGCAGTGCTCAGACTGGCCTCCACTGCAACTCCACCTGAAGCTTGAATCTGCGCTTTGATTTACAATGTACTTGGGCGTATGCTCAAGCTGGAGTGTGGCACTAGGTATGACCTGACAGTACCTCTTCTACTTTGTCATTTTACATTTTGTCCTGTGGATTGCAACTGTATACTTGTCACCTACAGCACAGAGCAGGCTGACTGGAAGCCAAACAGGCTGAGATCGGCAGGTCTTGTCTTACAAACTTGTTCTCTGCCATGCCCTCAGCTTTGAGGGGACTTATTTATTAATGGATGCATAGGAAGAAATAGAGCTGGCAGGAACATGCTGTGTAAACAAGCATCAAAGTACTGACATTTTCACTTCTTGCTGTGTAATTTGCCACAGTCATATGAAAACATTAGTTAACAAAGCCTGGAAATCCAGGATTATCTCTTCCCACTAAACTATTCTAACAGCTTCGTTTCTTAGAATGCATTGACCTCCAGGCAAAATGTTTCCTCAAGGGGTGGGAAAAATCCTACCTAAACCCTGCCTGGCCTCAATCTTGTGCAGCCCTCTCTCTTTGCACACAGAGACAGCAGTGGAGACATCACAACATTCAGGTAGGAGGAACCTCTGGCGCATGATAACTGTTATCCCACATCTGTCATACATAACCTGCTGTCTCCCACCTCAATTTCTTCAACCATTTTGGGCAAACAGCTATTCTTTTCTTTTGATCTGTACAGGACTTCGTGGAGTCATGGGCCCAACCCATTACTACTCTAACACAAATAATGAGGTCTCCCCGGTGCCCAAACGACACAACATGGTAGAGAGCCAGTTTTTATGAAAACAGAGGTCAAATGTACGGGAGTTTTGCCATTATCCTCAGTGAAGCTATCACTTCACCCAAAAGGTCCACAGCTCATATTGCAAGCTGAATAGCAAGAAGTCTGGTGGGTCTCCGACACCTGCCTCTCATTATGGGAACACAGATTTCCTCTCTCTCGCATTTCTGCTTTTTATCTACTGAAACCTCCATATATGCACTCTACACTGGTTAAGTGAATTTCAGTGAAGAAGGCACAGATTAATTCTCATTATTTCCATTATAAGCATTATCCCTGAGTTAGTATGAAAAAAATCTAAAACCCCAGACTCTGACCACCAAATGAGCTTAGGTTTAATTATAAACAAAATGGGCTTAATGGTAGGTTTTGTACAGCCTCAGACAATCGAAGCTACTGATAAACAACAGGCATTGCTTATGATGGGAATAAACTGTCTTTTGTTTTGTACAAAAGGAGGAAACCTGAGAGTCAGGAGAGCAACAGCCTATCTCTACGGGTTAAGTAATACGTCTTATAGAACATGAAATATTAGTAAGAAAACCTATACAGAGATGGCTACACAGCTCATTGTATTGTCTCTTTGGGGGAGTGATGAGAATGCAGGTCAGTAAGAATAACTGGCAGATTATCCTGCTTCTGCTGAAACCAGAAAAGAACATTAAAGTCTAGGGCAAAATCTGACAGCAAGATGTCCCACAGGGACTCAGGGTTTCTCCAAGCAGGATGCAGGAGCTCAGGGTTCAGGCCCTACATCCCTGATAGCTAGCAGGCTCTAGCTTTTGTCTTTTGCAGTGCCCCTACAATTAGTCAATTATTCATATGAGGTGGGAGAGGTCTATGCAAGCAAAACTGAGAGAGGCTTCTTGCAAGACAGCTAATAATTTGAGGGAGGGTCTATCTCCTGGCATGTAAGAGACCCTCCTTAGAGCCCCTGCTTCAAATCAGACTGACACAGGACTGAGGCCAAGCTACCAAAACCTAACTTTAAGTTCTGAATTATTAACTCTTTGGAAGAAAAAGGGTTCTTTCACTATTAAAATTCATTCTGGAAGCTTCAGGGATTTTTGTCTAAATACATTTCTAAAGGGCTTTTTGTGTTTTGGTTTGTTTGTTTTGGGGGGAGGGAGGGAAGGTCAAAAAACCTTCACAGTTTTCACCCCCATATTTATCTACTGTTGTAACTGCAAAGAAAAGTGAGTTTAGGTGGTCCAGTGAGATCCATGATGAAGGGTCCTCCACAGAAATAAAAAAGATGTAAACCAAGTTTTTAAATCAAGGAGGAAGAAGGTAGAAATATTGAAAACTGATAAACAGCCTGCGTAAGTTAAAGTAATTCAGGAAATTGCTCTTGGAAGGACTTGAGCAGTGAATTGAAACATTAGGATGTTTAGGGTCTTGATAAATAGAACTTCTTAAAGGAAAATAAATTCACCTAACATTTTGCAACAAAGAATGCCTAACTATTCTATGATTCTATAATGCAGCAACCAGTCTGGTGATGATGTGGATTAATATATACAATTACGATAAAGATAATCTGTTCACATGACATGCCACAAAATAAGCAAGCTGAGTATCTTCTGTTATGTTGAAGTCAGAGATAATTGATAATACATTGGCATATCTTATTAACCGTAATACTCATATCTTAGAAAGTAACCACTTATTGTCCTTTGCAAGCATTTAGTCACTTCCACTGCTTTGAGATCTTCATATTCTAGTTGTCATACAAAATGCACTACGGCCACTACACAGTCAAATGTTCTGAGAATGGAAAAGCAAATATAACCAAGTGAACCTCAAAGAGCTCCAAGTCCCAAGAGAGCCATACAGTGCAGACAATTAGTTTCTGCTTACCAGTAATGTTTTGCAGGCAAACACAGAGGAATCAATCCCAAAAGATCCACGCATAAGCAAGGAGAACAGGTAAGAACTGTGAAAGCAGCAAGCCACAAAGAACAAAAACCAGAAAAATAATTTGAATCAATCAAAGCTTGCCTGTGATTCACCTCTGTAAAGTCTCTCCCTTTATTTCTACCTATCAATACATATCCTATACTGACATTTTGAAAACAACACAAAACAAAGCAGATTTATCTGCAATAGCATCTTTCATTATTTATTTACTCCTAAACCACAAACTGCTATGCAATGCATTTGCTGCAATTGGAAAAAAATTACTTTTTATTGAAGTCTGAGTAATTTCCTATTTTCTTCCATTACTGAATAATAATTTAACACAGTAAACAAATATACACTCATTAAAACTTCTTAGCAGACTAAAGCTTTGAGTCATTCTTCTGGCAAAATTTCTCTTAAAGCTCTTGGAAGTGCTTCATGAGCAATCTTACACAGGTAATGAACACAGTACATGAAGATAAATAACTTATCTTCTCTATTTCAGCACACTGAGAATGCTACCATGGGCTGCAGAAGAGCTGTACATTCATTAGGCCATGCTCATTTCACAGAGTTCGTTTGGCAGCTCTCAAGGCTGGCAATCCGCAGCCTTGTCACCAGTTGAGCCCACACTGACGTGATGCTGGTGTCATCAGAAAAACACCTGCTAACTAGCACACAGCTCTGAGAGGCAAAGTCTTGGGTCCATGGTGGGTACAGCAATACTGGAGAATAATTCTGTGAACAGCACACATAACATGGGCAGTGACAACTGTAAAATCACAGTAAATGACTCAAAGGTACTTCCTGACTGCCTTTATTAATCTTAACTCAAACCAGGGTTCAAACCACCCATTTTGAGGTACATGGGGTAGTGTGACCAGTTTTGAGAAGCTCATATCTCATCTCCAGGACATGCACATGTTCACATGAGCAAGTACTGAAAGTTTAGACAATAGCAGTTAAAAAACCAGGAAAGTGAGAGGAAGCAGGAAGCCATTTTCTGGCACTCTTCAAGACTATACTCAGCACAGATGATAGAAAGGCTGAAGGAATTTGGCCTTCTCCAAGAACTTAAAGGAGAAGAATGTGCCCACACATTTTTGTTTAGATCTGCGCTTTCTTCAGTGTTCTGGTACTCACAGAATATTACTGGGGTTTAAGCAAGGTTTTTGCTATTTATGACACTCGCTGTCTATGGTGCTCCCAGAGGGCAGAGAGCAGGTGCTGAGTCCAAATGAGACCTGCTGAGATAATCACCAACACATGTTCCTGCTCGGGGTATTCAAATCCAAATATCAAAAAATTGCACAACCCTGTCCCAAGATAGGCAGTAAGCAGGAAGCTGAAGGCTGGAAAGGGTACTGGAAAAATCAGGAAGCAACAGATGTCAACCTGTGACACAGACTATTAAAACGCTGATTTAAAAATAAGGGAACAAATCCTCTTGTACTAAATGCCTATGTAAGCCCTCAGGTAAGGATAGGAAGATAGTGTCCATATATCCATGCAAATGAAGTTTCAGCAAACTGGGTGACAGGAAAAAACACTGCCCAGCCAAGGCAGCTGAAGTCAGCATTCCTGGCCTAGAAGGACAGGCTACAGGGTTACACTGGAGAAATAGCTGAAGTTGCACATAAATCCCCTCAGGAACAGAAATGGGAAGCCAGGCAGTCATGGCATTATCCTCCATATGAATGCACCTGTGCCCTTCTCTGACAGCATGCTCATAGGAGAGATACTGCAGGCTCCTCCAATCTGCAGCAAAAGCATAGAAAGACAGAAAGGCAGGCAGAAAGAAAAACAAACAAAACAGGCCAGACAGGCACAGTCCTGATTTTTTCCATATATCACTACTGAAGGATTTTGAAGCCATGATATACTGCCACAAAGCAGGGCTGCTGTCCTACAGCAGCCCCACTGGAGGCATGTTTTCTGTGCAATGATCCCAGCTCCTACAGAGCACTACAGCTTCAGGGGAAGTAAAAGACAAGAACCCACAGCAATACATGCCTCCCATGGGCTCCTTTGGCACCACCAGGGGAGGACTAGCACTCACTGGCCCTCCCACAAGCCCTTTGTCTTCTACCACCTGCACAAAAAGGACTTCAGAGCCTCCCTCTGAGCGATCTACTACAGATAAATAAGATATTAATACCAAGACAGATAGTGATCTTCTTACAACTCTGATTTATTTTAGCTTTCTTGCTGCCCCAGAGTTAACACATCTGGTAGGCTGAAAATGCACACACAACCCAGCATTAGTATGTACAGTAAAACTGGTAGCTCTGAGATTTAGAAGCTCTCAGGTTTTTCCATTAAGTGTCTGGGACTGGCTACTTCTCGAATCAGCTAGCAACTTAACAAAGGGCACTTCCTCCTCTCTCCCTCAACTCCTTGCAAAACATTTCTTTTCCAAACCATAATCAAAATTTGCTCAGCAGGTATTTTAGCATCTGGGACTCAAAGAGGCCGGGGAGGAAAGAACAAGCTGAGAGAGATAAGCAGGTGGAGCAGAAACAACTGGAGTTGAGAGGGAGGAGGAGGTTCAGGCTGTCTTTGTACATTGCAAAATATTTTACATTCTAAGATAGGACTACGAAGCTCCAGATGACACGGAGGTCTACGCTGATACTCTCCACCACAGTAATCTACAGCACTGATATAAAATACCAGGGGAAGAACACACGTAGCAGCCAGTCATTATAAAACAAACAAACACCTGATTTCTCCCTTTTTAAAAAAAAAAGTCTTGAGAATTCAGGATTTGCCAACCCTCTGTCAGGAATAGCTCCAGAGATTTTTGAGCTCTGTTTTGAAGGCCTCCTTGTTACTTTATCATCTTTTCCACTTCTTTAGCCTCCTGTCTCCCCATTTAATTATGAAGGTGTCAATGAGGTTGATTAGAGCACAGATTTTAGGAGCCAGGGGACTGCCATGATAGCAAATCTAAAGAGACAACCCAGATGAGAATCTCTTAAAAATAGCAAAAGAATTTTAGTCCACTTGAGAAAGGAGGCCACAGAAAAAAGCATCTTAACTCTCCTTATTTCTCTGCCACTGGCCAGGTCTGGCACCAGCAGGACACCTAACTACACTTCACAGTTTAGCCTTTGAGTACCTGGACATACACATCTTCACGAAACTCCCCAAATGCTTAAAACCCACAGTAGTCCTCCAGTAAATGTTATATCAAATCCCCCTGTGAGCCTGAGTTGACGAACCTGCAACCCTACTCAATATGAGTGCTTAGCACCTTAGCTTAGGCTCTACCACACCAGACTACACTTTGAAGTCTGTGTGTCCTCAGCCCAAACCCTATTTGAAAGGACACAGTATCAGGCATTACACATTTTTTTTCTTCTCCATGCTTTTAGATAACTGTTATTCCAGACTGTGCATGCTGCAATATTCCGCAGATGCACTGAGGAGGAGTTTTGTTCCAAAGGGCCATCAAGCATCAAGGGCTCACGTAACTAAAAAATACAGTCTGCACTGTAATGAACGGATAATGATACAGGCAAAAGAGAATCCCATATTTCCTTTTAACCTTATAAAGCAATCTACTTGCTCTATTAGCTCTTTTTCCGATAATGGCTCTATGAAGTTATTTACAACATAAATTAAGGCAATTACTAGCCTTGATTCTCACTTACCCAGTGTGCAATTATTCCCATAGCCTAATCTACTCTCACTTGTTTCCTTCACATTTTCCAAGATGTGCAAAGTAGCCTGAGCATAAACAGGCACAAAGCTCACTAAGGTTGCATCTACATTTGCATTTCAGTGTGAATCAGGAATGTGTCTTTGATGCAAATTTCCTAATTATTCCCACTTGCCATTTGCTGTTCATATCACAGAGTGGCTGTGGAGCACAGGAACTCAGGTCTTTTCAGATTAAATTTACCCAGAAGTTCAGTTCAGGACTACACTTGATGTATATCCACCACTACTGAGCATGCAGTCTTACATGACCTGACAAGAACTAGTGTGAAATAAAGCCCCACTCAGATCTGCAGCATTATTTTTATCTCCATATCTGCTTCCATTAGTCTATACTGCTTCTTACTGCACACACAACCTGAATTCTAGACTTGGGCAAAGCCCTACAGCCTAGTCTAGTTTGCTTAGCTCAACAAACATTGCCCGGCTGAAAACAACAGACCCATTCTTCTCTCTGTTAATTAATTAAACAGGATTATGCTGATCTAAAGATAAAGCAAATGAATGAGGAACTTGGTATCAAAAATCATTTTGGTCCCCTTCCTCACTCAAGTATCATTCTTAGTAGCAATGTCCAAGAAGGTAACATACACCACCTTTTCAGTCCTCACTGAGATTAAGATAGAAAGGTTGACAGCTCACTACTGCCCCCAGGTCTGGTCAAAAACTTTGAATGCTTCAGAGCATTTAAGAAAATACCACACTAATCTAGTTGCTAAACGTTCCCTCACGATTTCCGTGATGGTACTAGTGCTACTTCCAGAGAAAACTGGTTTTACTCCTGAAGACATAATAGGTTTCACAAGGAACATGTTCTGAAAAATATCAAACCCATAAAAAAAATACATTATTGTAGGTTCCACTTTGAAACAGAACTTACAGCAACGTGGTCTCAGTGACCATTAACCAAGATCTCCTTCTTTCATTGTCATAGCAAATGCACGTGCTGCTTAGAGTATCAAAAACTATATCCATTGGACATTGAGTAGACTTACTATGTCCCATACTGGTTTATAGGACATTTAGTAGTACTTGAACCTTAAATCAGTTTAAATTGGTAAGATAAATAAGACATCTGTACCTAACCTTTTCTAATGACAGTAAGCAAATACCTGTAAAGCTTGTCCACATACTTGCTGTCTACAAGACACAAAGCATCATCATAACCTCCTGAGGCAAAAAAAAATAAACATAAAATACTTTTGACAGGCTTTTTCTTGTCAAAGACTGTACAAGGACAATGTAAAACACAGAACACAGAATAAAATTAAATACTTAGAAGAAACCTTGACCTGTCAAATCATTCCTCTGCCTTTATAGGAAGAGGCTTGTTTAAAGATGGTGGGACCCTATCTTGCCTAATGTGTCAGTTTTGTGCCATAATTACATTAACATTGTGTATTTCCTGGCAGTTTTACTATAAAGAATTTGCGCCTGTTCAAACATTCTCATTTGTTTTTGATCTATGTGAGTTCTCTCCCCCAGCTCCTCCACACCTCTATTTGCCTTCATAGAACAGAATGAAGGATTTTCAAAAGTATATCCAGGAAAACATTTTCATTGCAGTAAATTACAGACAAAAAAAAAGAAAAATAAAAAAAAAACAACCCCAAAAAAACTAGTAACGCAATATTCCAGCAAAAAAATCCTTTTGGTTTTTTGGTTGGTTTTTTTTTCCTCTCTGGAAAGGCTGAGCAACAAAGCAGGTGAGTGGGGGAAAAACATATCTGCTGGCTTTGCACAATGGAAAGAAAAGTCCACTTCATTTTATTACCATTTCAAGCTGCTTACAGACTTTAATTTGAAATAAAAAAATAACAAAATCCAGATTTTTCTTGCATATTCTTTAGGAAATTCCCTTGTTAAAGCAGAGCAGTAGAGCTTTCCTCTTGTTTCTCTTCCCTCTTGTTCCTTGTGAAAGGACTGTTGTGATCCTGAAAACATAATCTGGGACGAAACATCTGGTCTTCACTTTTTAATTACATTCATCTCAAAGGCTTTCCTGGAGGTAGACATACCTACAAGGGCTTACTGTCAAAACTATAGGAGTTACAGGGCTGCTGTATAAATGGATCAGCTGCAATGGTGGACTTGGGACCAGTCTAAATAAATAAGATCATACCACATAAGACTTTTTCAGAAGTAGGGACTGCACACAAGCAGATATTGCAAGGTTTTGATGCTGACAGAAGCATGGCTTGGGGCAGGGAAACCTCTGGGGGGAAGACAGGGCCAGGGACAGGATTGAGCATCCAAACTGGATGGTATAAGCATCCTGGCAGCCTGCCTCTGGCTGCTGCTCAAACCTTTTCACACAGGGAGCAAGAGTAGTCCCTTTTAAATGGCAAAAGCAGTGCCCTCTCTCCCTTACAATTTGTGTTTATCTCCAAATGAAGACAGAGGGGAGAATGGTGCAGCAGTAATGGCAGCAGGGTTGGGAGCCAGGCAGTCACTCAGGTGGGCTGCAGCAGCTTGCCTGTGGCTGGTACTTGCTTTCTGAGCCTCCCCCAGCCCAGGTGCTGACACTCTGGAGACTATCCTGAGGAAGCAGGAGAGCTGCCAAGTACAAGGTGTTATCCTGGACACTAAAATGCCTTGCTGCAGCTCTGAAGCATGCACTAACATAGATACTACAGGATAAGGAGTTCACAACTTGTTTGGGCTGTGATCCAGCAGAAAGCACTTAAGCAGGTGTATTACCAGCAAAGCCACCAGCTCCATCACACACAGGAAGCATCCAGCTTCCGAACAGCAGGATCCACACCATGCCGAGGGAGCAGGGGGATCACTTTGGAAAAAAGCCCTTTTTCTTTTTCTTTCTATGCATTTCCAAATTTCATGTCAACCTGACTACACTATTCCCTAAAGTGCAACGGAAATGGCACCAAGCAACAACCAGAAATGCTTCTCTCTTTCTCTTCACTAATATTTATGATACAGTAACTGAAGCCAGGAATGGCCCTGCTCTGTGTTCCGTTCCACATAGAAAGTCAGAAAGTGTTCGAAAGCAAAAAAATATCATACTGAAAAAACCCAAAAGGAGTAACAAAGATGGAAACACGAAATAAGATGACTAGTGTCATGCAGCAGATCAGCAACAGTGTGGAACAGCATCCAGGCTATCCCAAATTTGAATCCAGTAGGCTATATGTTGCCTCTCAACCTTAGGGGTGGGTGCTATCCACTCTGAGAACAGTGTGGTAGCCCAGAGAGAAAGATCAAAATCTGAAGTAGCAGATGCAGATGTAGTTTCTATAATCAATATTACATGCCACGTGTCAGAGTATTTCTGAAGCAATATATCCTACACCAGAGCCCTGACCAGAAGAGCCCTGAACCCTGGCAAGCATTTCACAATTTTAAATTATTTAGTAAAAAAGGGTTATTTATTCCTTTCTAAAGCTCTCTGTGAATATATATATACACACACACACATATATATATGTATTTCAATATTAAATCTGAATAATATATACTGACAAGACACGGTGGTTTTCCCCTATTCTTTCCTTTACATTTATATAAACCTAATAAGGTTCTGTAAAGAGGTTATATCTCAAAGTACTATCAGGAACAGAGAGGCAAATAAATGTTTCATCAGCACCCATTTTAAAGACCTTTGCTCATAGTGTTTCTTGCTGGTAAGGTCAACCTGACATAAACCAGTTCTCAGCAGGCATCTCCCGCCTTTCAAAGAAGAAATAAAACTTAAACTCTGCAGACGATAAAGCACTTTGTTTCAAAACCAGTGCTTTCTGACTTCGGCCTTGCAGTTAAACCTCAAAGGTCTGTTCCAAAGTGCTATAATTCACAAATTATCTGTGTTCATTACTGTTTTTCAGCTTTGTACTGGTGAATAGGGACTGTCCTCTAGATTAACAAAAAATCATGGCAGGCTAGAAAAAACATATAGGTAAAAAAATTACAGGAGGAATCATTTTTTAATTTTCATCATCTTTCCTTACTACAGAAAATTTGCAAGATGGAAGCAGCTGATGCAGTTCTAAGTAGCTTAAGGCATGGTAAACAAAAAGGAGCTGTATCTCCCACACAGATTAGCAAACCAAAGCAAACCCCAATAATCTCAGTTATTTGGTGTTCATAGGTGGAGAGGAATGAGTATGACTTTTCTTGTCTAGTACAGAAGCATGCTGACCCTGAATTTGAATGAGCCATGTTCAGGGGATGAAGTTTTCCCAGCTTGTACATCTCCTGTTGGCTGTTTTTAGTTTGTACAGCCTTTTAGTCAGATACACAAGACTCCTCAGTCCTGAGCTAGCTCCACAGTCCATTTTAAAAGTAATTTTCTAAGCAGCAGCAGCTCTACTCAATTAACACTCTTGCAATGTAATCCTGCCCATATTCATACTCCGTTGCTCTACCTGTAGTGGCAAAATACTCCATGGATTCAAATACATAGCAGCAAAACACTTCACAAACATGATGCTCATCCAGTAGACTCACATCTGGCAGTGATGGATACTGCTGGCAGGCAGTGCTGTTGGCTTAGTCCAGCCATAAAAGAAGGCCAGTTTGGGTATGTATGTGGTTTCTCTGCTGCACTGATTAATTTCAGCAGCTTAGATGATATGTGATATTTATGGATTAGAGGCAAAGATAGAAAACATTAACTTACATTCTAAAACTGCCAAGCCTTAAATACGGGATGAGAAAACCTTCAAGCTCGGAGGGCAACTTGATTTTGAAACTACTGCAGCCAGAGAAAGGCATGAATTTGGACAAGATTTATTCTTACATACCTTGGGACTGATCAAAAGTAGAGCCCTGTCACACTCCTTCCAAACAGCTCACAGGGAAGGAGTCAACAAGCCAGATTGCTTCATTCCCTCTCCTGTTCCTGCTTCAGAAACCCTGCCACACATAGGTGACAGGCTTGACGAAAGGATGTCAAGGAATTTGGTTTGGCCCTAAAGGCAGGATCATACCCATACCCATATTATTTATTTTACTAACCACTTACTTATAGGGAGACCCAAAATAATTCACAGAAAAGGCCTGAAGCTGAGGTCTCCTGAACATTTTGGGGAATAAACTCTCCAGGAATATAAAGTCTGTGGATTTCAGAGTGAAGAACTGTTAAGAAAGACAAAGAAAGAATCCTGGATATTCTGGGTATTTCAGAAGCACAGAGGATTTGAAGCAGGGTACTACACTACAGGAAATTTGATGCATTGGTGCTGCAATGGCTTTTGGATTTCCATGAAGAAAAATCCTGTGAATAGAAATATAAACACTTACAAAGGCACACAAAACATACAACTGAGAGTGAGAACAAGGAAGCTAACAATGCTGCAGTTAGAGCAGCACCAGCAACAGTGGCATACGTCTTTTTGTTACCAAAACATAAAAACACACGTACAATACTTGTATCCTGCATCAGGGAGCCTAAACCCTGCAAGATTATCCTGGGGTGAGAAAACCAGCATAGAATTTCTAAGCTGGATGTAGCCTGGACTTGGGAGTAACAGCTAATGAGGGTTAGTTATCTGCTAGCTGCATAACTCTTTGGAGGGGATGTTAGGTTACAGCATGAGTGAGAGCAGCACCTCAGAGCTACTAAGCCTCCTTGCAATGACAGGATCCAGACACCAGTGTCGTGTTTCCACACTGCAGCTCTGGGCCTCTGTTCCCTTCTGCAGTGATCAACAGTGCTCCAAATGGAAGCACAGTTAGAGGAATTTGTTTCATTAACTTTCTGCACAAACATTATATGTTTCCTTCACACTTCTTTAATCTTAAAAAAGGAGCTACCAATTCTAAAGGTCTTTGGCATCTCTCCCCCTTCTGCACTAGCCTATTCAGCACAAGTTACAAATGCCTCCATATTTCCTTCTGAAAAAGTCTCTGGTTTGTAAAAAGAAAGAAAATTAAAGTGATGGGATTCTCCCCTGAAGTCTCTGTGGATATTTGTTTTCTCTGGATGACTATTTTCCTACATTTCAGCAAACAGCCCAGCTGCATGACCCTCCCCTCAGCACCTGGGAAGCATATTGCCAACTCTGGAAGTGTTTATTCTCTGTAGATTAAACAGCATTTGCTGGACGGTGATCACAGAAAGTTGTAAAAACAGATGGACAATGATCTGTCCAGACTTCCAGAGCTCACCATGAGAAGGCTACTTACATAAAAACATTTTGCTGAAGGATCAAAGGGTTTTCTTTCCCCCTGTCTATACTCAGTTACATAAGGTCTGTTTTATAAACAGGGGAACATAAACCAACCATCTTAAATAACTCCAAAACTCCAATTTTGAAACTAATATTCCGAGTTAGGCTGTCAGAATTAACGGGTTAGTTAAAAAATAAATAAAAAAATAAATCACACAAAACCAAACCAATCTTATACATGACCCTTTTCCCATTTCACCTGCAGCTCAAAGTAGTCTTTTTTCCAGATACACTGTCCCTCCTTGGTTCAGTGGAATAGCAAAACTATTCATTCCCATTAGTACCTCAGATGAAACTGATTTAAAAGTTGATATCAGTGTTGTCTCACATGCACTGACATAAACAAGAAACGTGCTATATAAAATCATATAGGCTTTCATCTAGGAGTAAGACATTTTAAAGAGCATTTTTTAGGTGGTGAGCTTGACTCTGAGCTGTGCCTCTGACAAAGTCTTAAGGTGACACTAAATGACAAGACGAACATCAAGTCTTGTCACGCTGCTCCAAGAGGCTAATGTGATAAAGGGGAGATACATAGTGGACAAATACAATGCTGACTCTGCCTTTGGTTCCAGCACTTGCAACACAGAAACTGTGAGGTCCACGTTCTCATTTCCACACTAAGGACTTGGGAAAAAATATAGGGGTTGCAGGGGAAAAGCAAGAAGGATGATGAAAGGATCAAAGCATTTGCTTCACAGTGTGAGAAGCAAGATGATCAATTTATTTAACTCATCAAAAAGATGATTTAGAGGTGGCTTGTTCTCAGCCTATGGGTACCCGTATGGGAGACAGAAATTTGATAGAGAGCTTTCCAATCTAGGAAAAAAATATTACTATCAAACAGCTAGAACCTAAGGCTTGTTCATGTTATAAATCATTCATTCACTCTCCACCACTAATCCCGATTCTGTGACCATCTGGTACTCCTTCAAATACTTCATCTTGAAAACTAACCAGAAAACTAACCAAAGAACTAAACAGAAGAAAATGGGAAAGAGAACTCCAAAACTACATGAGCAGAAAAAACTCCAGTGATCCAAGCTGTGTATAAACAATATTTTCCAAGTTCTGACTTCCCTTCCATACCGTATTAGTGTTCTACTTCTTTATATTTCTGTTAACAACATTTAGAATACTAACTGCTCTGTCAACCAACATTGCCTTTATACTTCATGCAATCAGGTTTCTGTAATATATAGACACTAAAGATTAATAGTACTTGCATTTTGCATACCAGGAAGCTGGACCTAATCCCTAGCCTGGAGAACAGCAGTTTTCAAAACAGGGATAGAGGACTGCCACTCTAGAGGCTCTTGAGAAGGTTATGAAGGGGACAAGATGACTAGAATTTCTGCTCCCACACAAAACGTGCCTCCCAGACTTTCAGGAATTTTGGGGTAGTGTTTTGGAGTACCCACAGTGCATGCAACTTTGCACAGGCTTTCAGCCAGAGAAGAGCTTGGGAAATTTTACTGTACACAAGTGTCATAGTGCTACCGTCCAGAAGGCAGGTGACATGAGAAAGACTTTTTGCTATTTTGCTAAAGAGAAATTTTGTATAGCGTATTAAAAGGCCTGAGGAACTCTGGAAATTGAGAGCAAGTGCTGGTGGTGGTGGTGGTGGGGGGGTTCTATTACGGTAGTTAAGCATTAGATTTTGTCAGTTTAAAAATAAAACATAAGGAAACTCCCAGAATAGGTTTCACTCTAGACAAGCAGATCAAGGCTGGGAAAGGGAAAAGCCTCACGTCCACAAGACCTTATTGCCCGGTATGCAGACTAACAGTGTGATGATTTGGAGCTGCATGCTTTCTTTGTCACATTCTCAGTACCATTATGACCTATTCAGAAACATATAAGGAAGCAGGCAACATCTCGGCCATTATCACAGGAGAATGCTGAATGCTTCAGTATTAAAAGCCACTAGTGCAGTATCACTGCATTAATTGTTTAATCCACAAGCTTGTTTAATCCACAAACACCAGCATTATGCAAGCTCTTCTGAACAAGCATTTTACCTTGTAGACTGGGTTTTGTTTGGTTGGTTTTTTGGTTTGTTTTTTTTTTTAATACATTTAAAATACTTTGTAATAGTCCTGGGATACATGCATAGGAAAGCATTTGACATATCACTGTGTAAAATCCCTGAGCTGACAAGCTGCATTATAACACAGAGCAAGTGAGGGAAACTCATGCTTTTGTACCATTACTGATGAGTATAGGGAAAGCCATAATTATTAACCTATGGAAGCTGGGAGGAGTTAAGCCTGTTTCCACCTTTTTAATGGAGTAAACAAACAAGTAAATTCTTTATTTTTTCCTCACCATCTGTCTCTTCCCTTCCCTTCTCCACTACTGAGTAATAAATAAAGTATTATACATTAATACAAATATCAAATGGGGTTCTTGCTCCCTGCCACAGGAAACACAACATGTTTGGCTAACTCTCCTCTTCTAATTTATGGGAAGGAACTACAGTGCTGACCAGCATTTATAAGCAAGATTAATGATTTGACAATAAACCCCTTTGTACTTTCAACTACCTATAAAAAAAGGCAGCTCTTTGTTTACAGAAAACAAATAAGGTTCTGAGAGAAAATACAACATAATTACCAGTTTGGTTATTTTCTCCAGAAAACTACAGGCTGAATCGTTTAAGCCAGCACTCTGGTATGCCCTGCTTTACACACTGTTTGTATCAAGTATAACCTACCAGGCAGAAACTCCACTAGCTACTCAAATCTTAACACCACAGTGCTGTAGAGGGAAACCCTCCATCAGAAGGTAGTGAGCATGATGCAGACAGACCATGAAGCCAGTTAAGCTGCCTTAATGCTGATCAGCATTTTACTCAAAATAATACCACTACAAAAATAGTTCTTGGACCAAGTGACTGTAAAATCAAGCAAACATTATTTTTTAAGTACCTTCTCTCTGTCGATGAAAATATTTGGGGGTAAATTTAGAAATTTTGGTAGGAAATAAGAAGAGTGATGCTGATTGCTACTGACTGAAGCAAAATACATTTTCCTTTCTCCAGGTCCCTAGAAAGCACCAGTATGCTTTCTAGGTGTCACTGTCCCGAATGTTCTTTCTCTGTCTTGAATTCTTCACCTTTTTGTAGCATAAAATTTAACAAATCCTTTACATAGGGCTGGATGAAAACAAGACAGAGGTCTACAAAAATATATCTAATTGTTATATATTCTCAATGATCAATACCAAGAAAAAAGTAAGCAGAGTTATTCAAAATAGGAAGTATGGTGCAGAAAACAGATTTATATTCAATAGAATTATATATAATGTGCTCAAAAATATTTAGTTCTATCAAACACATCTCTAGCCTCCCATATACACATATATAGAAAGAGGACAAACATTTTCAATCTACACAGTATCTATAAAGAACTGAAAGCTTTCAGATCCTACTAAAATTGGTGAGAATCACTGGCAATTAATCATATCCCAAAATTATTCTGTGACTTGGAAGAATAACCACTAGAACAAAAGAAATACACGCAGCAACTAACATAAAGATATGAGTGATTTGCTAATAAAACCAAATAGCTTAACAGGGGATCATGCTTCCTGCCAACACGTTGGGGTGTTTTTGTGAAATCTATGGGGAAAAAATCACGTCAGGGAATCACTGCAGATATTCTCCTTGTGACTGCTTAACATTTCCACAATAAATCTACGCATAATAATTTCAGTTTGTTACTGATTTGCAGATCACCTGAAAAATGGGGTGTATATTAAGCACCTGCATTTGCCTACACAAACATGTCTGAGTTATATCTTTAAACATTCCTACCTTGTAACTGAAAAAAAAATTCCAAGAATTGCAATTTGTGCCATTTTACCTTATGGTTGGTACTAGATTCTTACCCTCTTTCTAAAATATATCTCTTCCTGTTATTTCAAGTAGTTAAACTAGATATTCAAGGCCCGCCTGGACAAGTTCCTGTGTGATGTAGTCTAGGCTACCCTGCTCTTGAAGGGGGGTTGGACTAGATGATCTTTCGAGGTCCCTTCCAATCCTTGAGATTCTGGGATTCCTTCACCTAAGCTGTGGAGGAACCACAGTCTGCCTAAATACATAGGCAAGGCTGTGACCAGTTCTTGCTTACACATAGACCTAGAAGTCACCATCCAAAACTGACACGGTTAATTGGAAACTTCATAAGCAGTGCGCTGACTAAGCTCACTGCATGTAACTCCGTGCTCCAAGGGATTCAGTACTTTTAGTTAGCAAAGGTGCTGTGATTATGGGCTAATTTTGTAGGGATTTCCCCAGGAACTCATTCTGCCCATGTTGTGAGTGAACTGAAAACCAGAGAGCTGCAGTTAGAAGAGCACTGAGCTCGAGTCAGAAAAGCTTGCTGAGCAGCAGTTCATAGACTTCATTTTAAACATGGTTAAGCTCCACTTGTGAACAAAAGTATGATCAGATGCAGAATATCTAAAAATATTTTGCTGAACTAGGGTTTGAGTTTCAATTTGTCAAAGAACCTGTTAAAAAGATGAAAGCTTTATTTGCTAAGCCCAGTCAGACATAACTTGTAAATGAGTCATAATTCAGTTGCTACCGACAATAAAGCATTTAAACAGAAGATGATACTGAAGACAGCACATGTAAAATAATGCAAATGGACAAAAAGAAAGACCAGAAACTGAAATGTAACCATAGTATTGCAAAAGCTGAGAAAATAATTACAAACTATATAAGTAGAGGATGAGATTTAATATTCAATCACAGTGCTGTTTCTAAAATGCAATCTTTTTTTCTTTTATCTCTTCTCTTTAACAACTGACCTGCATTTCAAGTAGAGGAGCATGCAGGGTGGGAGTGATTTCTGAAATGAGTATTTACACAGCATTAACTGTTATTTTCAAAGATGAAATAATTAGTCTTAAAATCTGACATTTCAGAAATGACAAGACAAATACTGCTGATTAAAAATGCTTGAATAAGTTAAACCAATTCATGATTATTTTTATGAGCACCAGAGTAGAGTTTGCAGAAACCACAGGTAGTTTGTAGCTGGTTCTAGAGTAAGACTTTTGGAAAACTCTGATTTATATGAAATAAATAACTCTAAGAAATGAAGGTAAGCCATCTATTTAAATAAAAACTTTTTATTCATCATCAAATAAGATCCTTTGGCTGAACATCAATCTTCCTTACAGAAATGTAACCTCCCAAAACTACTTCCTACCTCACTAATAATAGGTTACATGCCTATGGATATTAAACACACAGTCTTGTATTTTACGTATTTTTTTAAATGCTGGGCAAAACACCCAAGCACTAAAGAAAGATACTAAGGCAGTATCGTTACAGCAGTTTGCAAATGATTAGTGGAAATAAGCATATTTTCAACTATACTTACATCTGTTTTCTGCATAGCACATGCCACATATATCTACAATCAATATTTCATATACATTCCTGTTCCACAGGACAGTGGCTCATTTACATCCTAGAATGTTAAGAAAGATTAATGTTTCTTTTATAATTGCTCTTTTTTCTATGCTACAAACCTAAGGCGCTGCCACACATTGGAAAATGGAATTTAAATGAGGAAGAGGAAATGCTACAGATATACAGGTATAATGGAATAAATATCACCTGTTGGAAAGCAAGAAGCCTTTTTTATCAGGATAAGAAAAGGCCAGATTTTCAAAGACGGATCATCTTAGGCTCTGCATCTGTGCTATTACCATCTTCCACATGATGTGAAACAATTTATACACAAAGATCACTACTTCTCTGTGGAAAGAAATCTTACTGCAGAGTTCAATTGCCTATATGTATAACCATCTCCCATCATTTCTTTATGCTGGCAAACTTTCTGTGTATTACATACACAAGGATGAATATTACTGGGAGTGCTGTGAATTTACATAGCTTTTTATCTGTCAGCTAAGGACCTGACTGCTCTCTCTGTATGAAGCACACACTACCATTTATGCATTTGAAAATTCTTCTGCCTACAGGAAACCAAAAAGAAAAAGCATTTATTTCTGTCTTATATCAGTTCTTATTTTCAGAAGTTTCCTTTTCTTAAGTTCCTATTCCTCCCTCTCAATCTTTTCTTAACCTTTTTTTAGTTTAACTTATGTCTTTTATCAACTTTCTATTAAACATGCCCAGGAAACCTCTAGATAAGATGGTGACAGATCCAGGAGAAATAAAAAATGCATAGCACCAAAGGCAAAAAAATACATGAAACAACATGAAAATTGCAGAGCAGGCAAATGTTCTCTCTTTTCAAAGTTTCCCACAATCAGCTCCAACATACTTCCCATAAGTAATACTATCTCACAAACTGCATAGATAAGGCAAAAGCCTTATCATATAATTAGACAAAATCTTGTAATGCCATAATGCACATTAAATGTCTGATCTGACACCCAATAAATATGTGGGAGGCTCTCCTTCAAAGGTTGCTGGACTAAACCCTGAGTGTATGGGCTCACTAATGAGCAGCCTGACTTGAGCCCATGAGCCAGGCAGAGGATAGCTACCAGAAAATGCAATCCCTATAGCTCATAATTGTTTAGACATGGAAAATGGAAAACCACAGAAAATAATGAACTGGTCGAGACACAGCCTACAACACATTTGCTTTTCATGTCTTCCACTAATCAAAATTTGTGACACATGACTGGAAGAATAAAAGGTTTACAACTAGAAAAAACTGTGCTTAAATTTGCTATCTAGAGTGGATTGACAGCTCATTCACAACCTTAGCAGAAAAAGCCACTCATTTATACCATTGTGGAGACAATGCAGAGGGAAGGCACACTTAGGCATATGATTACACTGCAGTACAGAAGGAACCCAGCCAGGGTCCTGGAGAGCTCTCCACAAGCTAATTTAACGTGCTAAGCAAATTAGATATAGACCCAAAAGGAATTATTTTTCCCCAAAGTAACTTTAACCCTCATACATGCACTATGCAGAATCAATCTAAAGCTTCTTAAAAGCACCAGGTCTTGGAAAGATCAACTTAGATTACAAATTTGCGATTGGTCCTTTGATTTACCTTGTGCTAAAATACAGCCAGCACACAACATTGGCTTTTTACTGCGTTATGGAGTATACAATTACATGAAATAACATCAAACTCATCTAAATAGCTGGCCATTTAACTGTCTGTTTGGAGCAGTTGCACACTCTGTCATCCTGTGTGATCTAAAGCACAGAGTCAAGCCTGGCTGCTGTTTATAATTTAAGACAGGTAGCTCTGAACAACAGGGCCTTTCCCCCTCCTCCCTCCTGAGGAAGGGAAAGCTCTTAAAAGGTCAGGCACCAATGCAGTTTACTGAATAAAGCTCAAGTTTGAAGAATGTGCCTTCTACAGTGATTTTACTACCTGGGATGTAATGAGTTTTACAGGCTCTCTTTGTTAAATTGCCCTGACAATTTCCATTTCCACTTGCTTCAATCATATTAACAGAAGCTAAAGTTCACAAGTAGTAAAATATTTCAGCATACTGAGCTGGGTCTCTAAAAAATAGATCACACACTTGACAAACATATAGGACATAACATTTGGCATTCCATTTCCTGTTTAGTTTGGCATGTCTCATTTAGGGCAGGACAAGATGCCCTCCCATATTATCTCATTACTCATGGAAATAAAACATGGTTATACCAAGGACTTGATAAATCCCATTAGGCATGTCAGAAGGGCAAGACTGTCCCACTGAATAGGTGAGGAAAGAAAAAGGGAAATATTGGAGATGCTTCACTGAAAGGAAATGTACTTAATATAAGCTCAGCCATAAAAAAATCTGGGTAAATAGGTAAGAACTGAAACAGGAACTCCATCACTGAAATGAGAAAAAGGAATGGAAAAGCGAAGACAGTGGTGAAATTCTGCTTCTGATTAAAAGAGCATACACACAACTCTCTTCCTACCTTGTTGTGTATTTATCTTTGCCTTCATAAATCATACAATACCTAGGGAATGGCATGGCCCTTCCTCAGTCTTTGCTAAGTGTCTAGCACTTCTCAGAAGGTACTGCAATCTAAATAACAATGACCAACAAATGATAGCTTCCTCTTGTCCGGTGCTGAAATAGTTCAGTGAGTTTCATATAGTTTGAAGAATATAACGAAGAAAACTTCAGTGAATGATTATGTGATGCAAAGGAGGATTTCAAAATGATCTTTCACTAATTCAAAGCAACAGCTTATAATATGCAGCACAGGATTCTCACTTATTTGTATTTTGTTTTATAAATGTGTATTTTGATTTATAAATTTTGCTTCCAAAATGCTTTTCTACATTATTTTCCTAAAGTGTCAAAGCTCTGACTACACTGTAAGATTTAGCACTATACCAAGATTTAAACTCATTTACTGTGACTTCAATTTAAAGTGCAACTTGGTGCAACCAAGAGAAGAGCTGGAGCAAGAAATGCCTTTGCTAAGATGAACCACACTAAGGGACACGTAGCAAATGGAGCATCTTGACCTATGTAAAACATCCAAAAGCCATCTACAAACTCACAGAGAGAATGAAGTGAGTGATCTTTAGGAAGCCAGTTAATGGGCTACTGAGGATCTTTGGAGGTAAAGAGATAAAAGGAAAATCCATGCTCTCAAAACAACTCTAAAAGAAAAAATTTGGAAGTATGAATTATCATCCAGTCATTCTCATAAACATTAATAATGCTGAAACAGGTTCAGATACTGTCAATACTTAACATAAAAAAAGAAGCAGTACTTAAATGAATGTTGAATGCATCACCCATTGCTCATCCTGAGGCCCAGAACACAGTAACTGGCTTGACAGCACAGTAACCAGCTCTGTTAGTTATTATATATACTTATCTGGTGGCACTGACTGAAGGTGGCAGATAGTATATGAAGGGAAAATGAGTGCATAATGGGAGTACGGTTCCCCAGATCCCAGGAGGAATAAAACCCTGTAGCAATTGAGGTTAAATCAAAGCTGTACGAAAAGAAATGCTCAGCTCATTTAGATGCAAATATATCCAGACACCACTATGCACCACCTCTAAACAGTACTGCACATCCAGTATTACTTCCATTGTACCAACAAATGCCTGTCTTCTCTATAATAATGTTCTCTTTGATGAACAAGCTGTGAAAGAGTTAGCACATACTTACATTCAATCAACAAACTTCATCAGCACA
The DNA here is from genome assembly GCF_012275295.1 of Melopsittacus undulatus. Classification (NCBI taxonomy): domain Eukaryota; kingdom Metazoa; phylum Chordata; class Aves; order Psittaciformes; family Psittaculidae; genus Melopsittacus; species Melopsittacus undulatus. Next base: position 132,351,599 of record NC_047527.1, read on the forward strand.
GCAAGATGAACAAAAATCATATCCATAGCAGATCATATCCATCTGACCTTTTCATCTCTCTCTCCCTGAATGCACATATGTGAGGCAGGCAGACGTGCACATACACACAAGCAGAAGCAATACATAATGTCTGAAGTCAGCTTCTGGTCAAGGACCCTCAGTATTTCCTCCAATGGTATTTCATTCACTGCAAGAACTGGATTTTAATTTGTGCCATCTACAGAGCTATGCACAGAGTTCATACTCAAGTAATGAAAGAGAATAGAAAAATAGTTTATTAAATTAATGCAACCCTTTTTATCTAAATAACTTATTTACTAAAATTACTAATCTACTAGTTCACAGCATTGAGCCAGGATGTGGCCTACTCGTCACAGGCTAGCAAAATTAACCCTGTGCATGTTGCAGGACTATAGCTTGAGAACAGGTTATTGGCCAACAGCCACTTTTCAGAAACCATCTATATGCATATTTTTCTCCGAAAACACATGCAGCAATTTGAGGCAGTTTATCCTTCCTCGAAGGAAGAATGAATCACCAATTTATTACTTTGAAAGAATTTGTTGGTATGTCAGAATCTTTAGTTTTTCACAGTTGGGCCCTGATCTGATAGGTCGTTTACCATCTAGAAACAAAATCTTTACACTTAAAGTGAGTGGTAGAAGTTAACAACACTCTTGACTCCACTGTTCCAGTTTGAAAAACACAGGACTTAGCGAGCTGTAATGGCCTGACGGGGTCCTAGGCAGCCAGCTTCGGTTAACAATGCTTCTTTTTCAAATTCTGCTTCTGTAAGAAGCTATTGGCCTCTAAATTGCAGCAAGAAGATTAATTGGAGGTTCTACTTTGTTAAGACTGGTTTTGTAGACTTTCAGATGGCTTAAAACACGTGAAATATTTGCCTAAATGTACACTGCTTATACAGATCAGATGGGATCCTCTTTCAAACATGATTCTTGAAGAAACTGCTGAACCTTACCTATGATTTAGGTCCCAATATGCCTTAATTGCACCTCCTTTCGGCTCTTCAGATCTGTGAGGGAGAAGGCAGTTTGTGGATTCAGCAGGCCAAAGTGCACATCATGGGCTGTGGCTGGTAATTTGAAAGATGCCTAGAAGGACACTCTAGATCCTGGTTCCAGCTTGATGGGCCAAGCTGACCTCTGGGCATGAGTCTGTTACCTCAGCTGTGCCTTTGGGCTTAAAACTAAACACAGTAGGTATGCAGGGCCCCCACTGATGGACAGAAGACTACTGTGGAATGACTTTAATAAAGATATCTTCTAGCTGCAACTTGAGTTTTAAAAGCAAATCTGACTTCTCACTCCTGAATCTTCCAGGTTAAAATCTTGCACCACACCACTAAGGGTGAAAAACAAAAGCAAGGTCTATACAAAACCAATGTTCATTGTTAGCTTTTAAAGAAAAAATGTTGGTGTTGTTTAAGGTTTGTGTTTCTTCTTTTACTTTTAAACGATATGTTAAGTGAGGGTGGTTAATTAAAATTAGAAGATCAACAGAGATCACTTGTTGATTAAAAAACTCCAATATATTCCATTTCTGCTCCAAAAGAAGACAATGAAATGAGGCAACAAAGCATTTTACATGGGTGGAACATCACTTAAGGATGTAGAATAACAAAATCTTGAAATAATCCATTACATCTTCCTAACAGAAGACTCTTTGTATTCCTGTATTGCACAATGAATTCACCTGTTAACTTTGTATCCAAACTATAGGCCTGTGTTCTAATCCGTCAAACTTCAGAACTACAAATCGCTGCTAGGTAATTCTGTGCAATTTTGCTTTTAAACATGATTAGAAGTGGCAGTACCAAGGCTGAGGGTCATCTGAATCATCCAAACTTCCGTATTTGAGTTCTTACTGGCAAAAACTGAGTTTTGTCTTAAAACAACTGAACTTGAGTCCCTGAAACGTATTTGTACGTATATCTGTCATCTGGATATTTGTATTGGGACGGCAAGATTTCATAGTCATCTAACACAAATATTAGACACAAATATCTCCCAAGAGTGCCAATTTGAACAGGGTAGATCATTCTCTTAGCAAATATGTTCTGTATGCCTCAAGGTTTTTCTCTACATAATATTTATGTGAATAGCAATTCTAACAAAAAAAAAATCAAACAAAGCCATGAAAGAAGTAGTAAAACACCCATCTATAATTCAGGCCTGCATTTCACATTGTTCTATCTTCATGTTAAAACATTTAGCAGTGAAATATCTGCATGGATAATAAAGAGTCATTGGTGTTCTTTATTTTTAAAAAATAATCTTAAAGGTAATAAAACCCTGCCAATCCATGGAACCTAATCCTCATTTCCTAAAGCATGTGAGCTTTTATCGTGACTGAAGTAGATACTCCTCACAGGAAAAATACCAAGATTTAATGTTATGAATTCATCCACCCTTAACTGGCATTTTCTCGTTCTACCTTCCTTTTTGAAATGCAGCATCTTAGAAAGCATTTAAAGCTTAGAAACACATATATTTAACTTACATTCTAAATCTGCCTAACTTTCTATATTTGTGGAATTATAAGCAGCAAGAAATTAAGCTCCAGGACACAAGACAAGACTTTCCTAGTACAACTCAGGATACTGAGCTGTCATATTCATGGTGTTTAACAACAGCAAACCAGTTGATATAATCATTAAAGACAAGCTGAAGAACAGAACTTTCAGCTGTGAACATTTGCGAACACTTGGAAGGTCACTTTAAAACATGCATTTTTAAAACCTAACATCTGCGTTTGCCTCTAGACCTGGTAAAGCATTCAGATTTAACTTGAGGACTCCAAAAGAAATTTTCCATTCAACATGCAAAATAATGCTGCTTAGACACTTGCTAAAAATAAAAAGTTTCTGCTGCAAACATCACAATGCTCATCAATTGACTTAAAGGTAGTAAAATATACTTATCAGGCAAGGCACTGCCCAGTTGAGAGATGGAACTACAACACTGCAAAGGCCCTCTCTGAAAAATAGTGTACAACCATGTTCAAGAAAGATGGATGATGAGTGTGCAGTAACATACGAAAAATAACATGGTATGTTAACAATAGCAAAAGGAAGGATGCAAATACAGTGTCGTTCTGCTTTAGAAATGTTTCATGTGGATTGACAGAGGTGGAAAGACTGAAGTGAAAAGACTGCACTCACATGGGAACAAAGTTGGTTGTTACAGGAGGGAAGACATTTGTGAAGGCAAAATTTCCAAAATATGAAGTGAAAGGCTAACACATAAGGGGTTGTCAAAGAAACACCAGTAAACAGGTAATAAATAGTATTTACAGGTATCATTCAATGCCTGATCTGATCTATGGACTGTTAAGACCAAGTGACTTCAGAGGGCTGTGTTCTGTGAGAGGTTTTCATCACAGTATAAAGTGTTCCAGGTCTCAGCTATTACAAATTTAAAAGACCTCTCATCAAAGAAATGGAGAAACCTTTAGTAAAATCCTGTATAAAGGATAAGGTACTAGATGATGCTCCCAGGAGGAAAGTGCCTAAGTTGCTACTTTGTCAGACCATGTCCTTTAGATAAGCCTGCACCAGGCTTCCCAGACGTTTTGCGATCAAAGAGAGCCAGTACAATAGTCACTTCCAGGAGAGAAGTACCCCTGTAACTAATCTAATTGCTGACTGACATAAAATGTCCAGCCTCTTCAATGTACTCCTGTAAGCCAATCTGGAAATTACGTATATACTCAAGAGAAATGAATAGCAAGCAATAGTGCAATCATGCAAGATGAAACTATTTGAACTTCAAGCAAAGCAAAGCAAATCATAGTCTGCAACCAACTCTCCTTTTTAACATAGAAAGCCTGACTTCAAGAAGAATTAGAAGACTGATCATGCAAGAGAGAGCCATTGCATATTTCAGCTAATGAAATTTTTATTCTGAAAGGAAAATATTTCCATTCGCATAGGCCCAGTAGCCCCAGGAGAGAGGGCAAGGCAGCAAGACCCCTGTGGCCCTATTACAGCCAGATTTCCACCTCATTTGGATCAGTTCTAGCGCCTTTACCAAACTCATGATTTTACTACGTGAAATGTGCTGTACAGTAATAAGGCAGTCTGACATAAATTAGGTCACGCTGTTAGCAGTGGTGACCTTTTACTGGTGAACAGTTTTTAAGCAAGAGAAAGGATTTTTTGGAAGCTAAGACGATGCAAAAACCTCCCTTCACTGACTCCACATGCTGCTTTATGCTGTGTTACTATAATAAAGCAACATAGCCATATAAATGATATTCCTGGTTTTCCATAACAAGCTATAATTGGAGTAGGTGACAAGGAAAATGTTTAGATAAACAGTGGGATCATAACCTTTTATGCAAAATGGACAAATAAGTTATGGAAATATCTGGGAAACCCTGGGGCTGAGTAGCTCTACTTCAAGCCATAGGCACAGCTAAAGCAGACAGTAAATCACTAAATCTCATCTCAGGCTTTACAATTTTGTTGTTTTGGTTTTTGCCAGTTTTTGCTGACAGATGGAAAAATACTGGCTGAATGTGACCAAGATTTAATTTACCCCCATTTTCCTTTCTATTTCTACAGCACATTCCTAAAAAAAAAACACACAGCATTTTATTTCCAGTGCTTAAAGAATTACTAGTAAATAGTCACACTCCAACGGTACATACTATAAAACCAATACTGTAATACTTTCTATTACTCAGGAGAGTATTAGAGAGAATTGTGTTATATTACAGAATTTTCTCAATAATATTTCTAAATGATTATGTATTAATGCATGCATATATTTGTTTGTATACAGTCACAAATACTTACATGCAACTATGCATGCACATACTAAACCCCATATGTTCATATACAGAGAGAAAGAACTGTGATACTGCAAACAGCATCTTGTATTAACTAAGGATAGTAAAGTGGCAAAGATACCTTTGAAGATAGCGAAGCATTTCTTCAAAGCACCTTCTCTTTACCTGTTTATCAGCTGCATTTAAGAACCAAGAATGATTTAACTGCCTGAAGAAATGACATCTAAGACAGACTTCAGTGACAGATATCAGAAAGACATGTCCAGTTGTTCTGAGGAATTTAAAGTCAAGTTTTCCAGCACAAAGCCTTAACTATCCCAACTTCAACTTTCTAACTTTATAAATGAAGTATCTTATACTCCCTTTCTTAGCTTTTTATTTTTCTTTAGGCATTTTGATAAAAATAGCAACATTGCATACTGAGAAATGGTAATTGTTGAACACGCCCTGGTTTGTTCCTTAATGGTACCTAGATAAGCGTAGTTATGTCCATTCTAACATGGGGAAAATATACCTTCTATCAGATGCTATAAATATTCTAATTCTGTGTTCACTCAGGGGAGGTCTGACTTTTCCAACTACAAAAATGCATTTACAGCTGCTATCATCAAAGTCTTTATTGTTCTCCATGGTATTAAAGACGGCAAGTAGCACAGGAAATAACTGTTGCACCTGTACCTCTCATTACTGCATTGTAGGGGGGGTTATTTTTGGTAGATGTAAACCTCCCACAGGTCTCCAGGACGTATCTCTGTTTAGGTTTTTTGAAGAACCAAAAGAACAATTTCTTAGGACTGGATGTTGTGCTGCCAAGATTTTAAATGCAGAAAAGGCAGGTAAGTTCTTTATTTGGGGGTGGGGAGGCAGTTCTGCAGAAGGCTAATCAATACAAACTCAGGAACACCCAAATTGCAAATTACTGGAGTCTAGGAGAGTACTCTGGGGAAGTATCTTGAGGTGATTATCTGGTTCTTGCAGTCCTGTGTAGGCAACTGCTATAGCACACTATCAGAAACAGAATCTGATGTCAAGGGACCTTTGCTCTAGCCCGATACTGCCAGTTTTATGTTCTTCTATCACTTGCATTTATTTTGATCACATCAAAGTTAGTCTAACATGATTGCAAATAGAATTGTACCCTTCATATCATTATTACCTCCCTTTCTGAGCACAAATACATACATGGAAAGTCCAAAGACTAAAAGATTCAATGAGCTGACCTCATGACCCAGTTTGTTGCAGAGCCTAATCTGATAATTTTATACAATGGAAAAATAGAAGGGTATTTTTTCCAGCAACAAACATTATCATTCATTAGTGAACAAGATTGCATCTAAACCTAAATTTATTTAGATTACAGACAAACCACTCAGACACGTCAGTTAAATGGGAGACATTCATTAATAAGGAAACAACAAGCAGAGTATTTACTAATACAGTAACATTTAGATATTCAGAAAGGGATGCATATATGCACAGGGAATATCTATGTATATTGCTAGTAGATTTGTGTTTACTGTCGGATTATGCACCTGTGTATTTCCAGACTGATGATCTGTTACTCTGGCACTCGCATTTACTCACATGAAATGCGACTGGAGTTTGCACACCTGCTTTCCAAATCAAACAGAATAACCTGAAAGTGGCCTGATTTTCACACAAATCGTATTGCTTTGTTGAACGTGTGTCTCAGTCCAGACTAAGTGGGTTTACGTCTTAAAGCATGCACATATCCTCCTGCTGGTGGTCATGTGAATCATCTCCTCCTCCTTCCGAGGAAGCATGCTAGATACAGTGATTTTTTTGTTTCTCACCTTACAAGAGCATCATCCTCATGCTGAGCTACAGGAGAACATGATTAAATGATATGTCACTGAAAGAAAGGCTATGTCCATTTTCTACCACAGTAATATTTTCTAAAACCACAGGGTTTTGATCATTTCAGAGTGCCCTGGGTTTTTCCTGGTGAGTAAAGATGTGCTTACTGAATTCAGAACATAGTTTCTCTCAGTCTGAGCTGCAGATTCCCGAGCTGCATAGTTGTGGTCAGTAACTCCTTCATGGGGTGTTTAGAGTTTCCTGAGTATGGAGGAAAAAAATAATTAATCTGACTCCAGTGTTTAACTCATTTGCAGGACTCAGATTTCTTCTTCTGCAAACATAAAGGATTTGCAAAGAGTGCGTAAGAGCTTCCAAGATGTATAGCTATGTGAGTGCTAAAGATAGGGAGCCCCATTCTTCTCTTCGGTTTAAATTGCCAAAGCTCTGTGGATTTCAGCTGTATTATTACCAATTCAAATGTGTTCCAAGTCAGAGGAAAGTCAAGAACAATGTGTATTTACGAAAAAAGGCCAATTTTTGTTTGGCTGAAATTCATAACCTGAAAAGAACCCAGTAATTCCACTATCCTCAAAAAATTCTCTAAAAGTTGGCTACATCTTTCACTTACCAGCAACTGTTCTGTGGTGCAGGGCATTAGTAGCATGGAGGTGGATGTATTTACTGATTATTTACATTGCAATTTTCAAAGGCAGAGGAATGTTTTAATCTTAGATGAAGTTACAGTATGAACAAACCCAAGTCATTCTAGAAACTAACACAGCACTTGAAAAGGGAAGTAAAATACCACGGCAAGGTCTATTTTAGGTGATAGCTAGAGAATAAACATGATTGTATGTGCTGTAAGATTTTCTAACCTAACTTAGTGGCTAAGAAAGGTGCTGAGCTAAGATTTTTGGGAACAAAGGAACACAGCACTGACCTAATTCCTCTCCAATAACCAACAGCAAAGTCTCATTCACTTCCAGAGAGTAGAATTATGCTAAGTTAAGCACTTCTGAAAACCCCCAAAGAAATGTTTGTGTATAAGTTTGGCAGGTGTGGTACAAGGACTGCCAACGCACACCCCCTTTCATACTGACATAAATGATTTTAGGAGCATTACATGCAAGTGTAAAAAGGCAGTTGCATTTTATTATCCCCAGGTTCACATGACGTTTTTCCAGCTTGTGAATGTACGCCTAAAAGCAGGAACAGGATCATTAAGCTCAATTCACACAGGCTACCATACAGTTCTCAGGTAGAAGCATGAAACTTTCCAAATGATACTATGAAGCCCTTCCATTAATGTCATGTATCTTTGCTATCACCCCAATCCATCACTGTTTTTAGAAAGCTGCTCTTTGCTTTAGTCTTGATTGTCTAGGACTCTCATAAGACACACTCATCTGCTACTGCAGATTTTCTGAAATGTAAAGTTAGCACTTTGCTACAGCACATCTGTGATTTAAATCCTAAATTTAGACAGCGTTTCATCTGGAAAAAACTTCCAGGTTTGGAAAGGCACATCTTCCTAAGAAATTTTGTGATAAAATCGGACATAAACAAACGATTTAGCATCTCCTCAACACTTTTACTTCATCAATCATTATCTTTTACGGAATAGAAAAATATCCTATACTTACAAAATCTGCACTTCAGGGCCACCTCTAGCTGGTAAAGTATGATTCCATATTATAAGAGTGAAAGATAGTTTATGCCAAACAGCAACATAGTAAGCAGATAAGAGAGGATGAAGAGAGCATGGCTTTGATAAGTGGCACTATATGAAACTTGGGTCTTGTGGTTATTGCTTCTGCAGGACTCCTTTGGCATGGTTAACTTGGGAAAAGAAATCAAAGAAGAGAGATATTGGCACCCGTAATTTCCAAATCTAAACCAAGCCACCTTCCACTTCTTTGCAGCTATAATTTTTCATTATAATTTAACCCAGGACTCTTACTGATTCAGGTCAGTACTGGTCAGTCAGTATGTACTGTGCACAAATGCAGGGAGAGATACTTAGCGTTTTGGAAAGATAAGAAGAACATTTAGTGCAAGAGTGCTCCACACACATGCACACAGTTGTGCCAAACATCTCTGGCAACTGGTAAAGCAGCAGCCCACGCCTGGCTATGCAATTCATTTGGAAACAACATGGAAAGTGGCCAGCATTAGCACAGCACAGTTCTCATCTTCTCCTACACTACTGAGTATGTCAGGACTTCCAGAGCCACCAGCTCCTGCTCTAACACCAAATCAAGAATATCTTTTAGAACTAGCCTATACAAATATTTGACTTCACTGAACAGTTTGCTTTATGTATGTGTGTGAAGGGGGATGAGGAGGAGGGGGATGATACCTGATAATTACAGAATGAAATTAAACCAAAGCCTGACAATTTCAATGTTTAAAAGTCCTAGCATCCTGCTTTGGTATCAGAAGGAAAGTTGACTCAGTCAGTAGGCTGCAGTGCACAAGTATTGTCCAAAAATGCAAACAAGGAGTATCCTGCAGTTTGGTTAGCTAAATTCTGCAGACACTTCAATCATAAATTAAGAAACCACTTGTGGGGTTCAGTATATCAGATGGTCAGTGTATAGGCCATATTTCACTTTTTGTAAGGATAGCACTTTTATTAAATATTTTCATGAATTTTAAAACTGAAAAACACAGAGAATCAAAACTTTCCATTAAAAAATATTCAGAAGAAGAGCCTTTACTGGAAAGTCTTTCTATTTTCTACAGTTCCCATTTTAAAGAACAGCCCTTTACAGTATTGGTATATGACATAATAAGAATAAAATAATAAGAATAATGGATAGAATTTTAAGAGAAAATGAAGCTGAAAAATGAGCAGGCAGAATGGACTGATTTTAGTTGGTCAGCTGACTCATACCAGAGCAATTCTTGAAACCTACACAGTAGCCTGGAAAACAAATAAAATTCTTCTGTGGGATTTCCTATTCCTTAGTCCTTTGAGAAAAAAAAAAAAAAAAACTGTTGATTTAATTATACAGCAACCAACTCTGTTCCTCTTCAAAAGTTCTTACGCATGGTTCTGTTCCATAGGAAACAGCTCCCTTTTATGTTTCACCTAGATGGTGATTACTGCCTGTATTTAAGCTTCTGCATGATGGAGAGATAAGAAGACTATGACACAAGAAACAAAGTCACATTCTGTAATTCCCTTGTCAAACAAAACACATCAGAACCTATCAGCACAGTCCTTTTTCAGAAGCAGCTCTTTAGTATACCCTCTAGATGGCAATTACTGTAGCAGAGCAGTTGAGAGATGTTCCTTGGTCTTAGACAACTGTCAACACTAATAAAATATTTCTTCAGTGTCCACACAGTTGCTGAGGATGTCTAAATGCATTATACATACAAAAGAAAAACCCAGAGAAGACATCCTTCATCAAATACATCTTTCAGTACTTATAAATGCACTTGGAAAAACAGCAGGATTGAAAATACGTCTTTTGTGAACGTGTTTGTTTCAATGCTCTAGATGGGCTGCTAGATACTAAAGAAGATACAAAGTACTCTTTGCAAGTACCTGTCATTGCCTGAACCTCCACATTATGCAATCTTTACAGCAGACTAGAACTGAAAATGAAAGAGGACCGCAAAATGTCCATTAAGGTATGAACTGATTGCACAGTCCACCAACTTCGGGGTAACTTCAGACATCTGATTTATCTAGACTTGATTCTTCAGGTGATTTAGACTCATTGGCATCATTAAAAGCTTACATACAAAGCAGATTAAGAAGTCTCCTCCTGAATATGTAATTCTGGGTGAAGGACTATTGAAAATCCCAATAATAGATGTGGCTACAGGTTTTATTAGAACATTGATAGGTTTTTCACGTGTACTAGCTTCTTTGCCCACTTCTCCGAGCCAACTCCCATATTAATAAAACTCTCCTTATTAATTTTCCATGTTCTGTCTATAACATCTTCTGGAAAATGCAGGAAAGGAGCAGATGGAAAAAACAAAACTGATACGTAAACCATGCACGTAAGCATTGTCTTTTCTGTGTTGTGTTTGTGTAGTCCCTAGCACAGAGACAAATCAGTTGTGAGATTATTCAGTGACATATCAGTTTTGCCATTTTCAGTAGGAAAACAAAACAAAACCCCCCACCTGGACCATACAACCCTGGAGAAGCAGGCACAACATACATACAAATGAATCTGCATGTCCAAGTTATTTCCAAAGGCAAGCAGGAAGCACATAATAAAGTACGGTAGCCAGCTGAGAAACCATCACTTCAGCAGCTCCATAGCATTAATTCTTGTCAGCAAATGAAATTATTAACAATCACTTTTGAAAATTACAGACAACTAAGGTGAACTTCACTGGGCATAGGAAAGTGGCAGCAGTCAAAACTACTGCTTTGGGTGCATATGTGAAAGAAATGAGAGGCAAAATGAGAAAGAAATGAGAGAGGCGACAACATATGTGTGTACAGGAGTCTCACACAGCTCTCACATGGATAAGACACCAACAACTTGTTACACCAAGCGGTGCACGGATGCTTGAAACCTCACTTTCCAGCCACCACCACTACCTCTGCAAGCATAATACTGCTGTCCTCCCTCAGCTGAATCCTCTCCTGACTACTTTAGACCAGAATGAAAAGAGAGATTCAAATACATTTAATGATGGTTTTCCCTGCATAGTATTATGGGGTATATTAGCCTTGACAGAACAAGTTTCCCAACAGTGATGGAACTTGGAGCATAATCCACCAGAGTTTAACCTTCTTCCAGAAGCAGCACTCTCAGATAAAATCAGCCAAAAAGGTGTCCAAATGCTATAAAAATGAGGGAGGTGGCTGTACTTAAGCATCGAGAAAATGAGTTTATTTTACTCAAGTATCCACAAGATACTTCTGCTAGCCAACATGGGTGGGGGTTCAGGTCTGCTTTTCATTTTTCAAAGAAGATTCCTGGATTTCTATGAGAAAAATTATATTGTGTTAAAACTTACAAAGAACTTCTTTTTCCGAGCAAGAGTTCTCTCCAGGAAATCACAGACAATAGTGACACTTCAGCATAGCTTCTCTCACTATTGGAGAAGGCCAGAGCATAGCAAAAGCTGGCTGATGCCTTTTTCACCTTTTTTGAAAAGCATCCATGACTGGAGTGAGGCTTTTGACATTTGCTGTACACAGGCTGCAGTCTTCTCTTGGGCCTCTACGCAAGGCAGCTCCACTGCTTTCCAATGCAGAACAAGAGATACAGGACACTGACTGTACTGTTTAAAGGTATGGCATAAAAAGGTTTAGGTAATTTTTCCACACTTAAGTCTTTTTTCTTTGATTTCATTTGCTAGTCACCACTAATTATAGCAATTCTTGCTATAAACCACTAAAAACTGCTCCAGATAAATTTCCAAAAGTGGAGGCTAAATTCTTCTTCTGTCTCTTTCTTCAAACCTCTTCTGAGCCCTCACTGTTAACTCAGACACTGGCAGGTAACACCGTCTTTCAGTCTTGTTATGCAATTTGGCTTTCACCATGCACAGGAACTAACATGCTTCTCCAGATAGATTTGTGTTCCCAGGCTCCTGCCTTCTCAGCAATGTGAAGTACTTTGTGTAGAGTCGTCTCAATTTCCTTTGAATCCCCATTTTTCTAAATACTTTTACTTTTTTTAGAGATAGGAAAAGTCGGTTGTATATTTATCTTGAACTATCAAGTGCACTAAAAAGAACCTATCTGGGATTCCAGGCACCATGGCTAAATAACAAAAATAGAGTCAGCCTTATGCAAACAAATGTGTACACACCAGCTGCCACAAAATCATGCAGGGCAAAAAAAGTTCTCCCATCACAGATCCCCCAGAAAACAAACCTCAGCGGCTGGTACAGCTCTTCGCACTCTGACAGTGTCAGACTTTGCTTTTCTCCCCAAAATACTTGACAGTCCAAAACACAGTATTCTAAGTCACATTGTTTTGGTATTTCCACACCTGCAAGTGCCGAAATTGTTCCTTGTTCTGAATCACGAGAATACCAAATACAGATTTATCTTTCAATCCTATCTTTAAATGTCTAATTTTAAATCTACAACTTTACAGATTAATGTACTTAAAGATTTATTCCTCCCCAAAAATGGCTGATAATAACCAATAGGCCAAAACAGATCTCCTGTCTTTTGTTTCTTTTTCACAGCTTGAGTAATGTGTCAAATTGCCTCTATTTTAACAAGGAGAGGCAGTATATCTGAGAAATGAAATATCATAGTCCTTAGTTGGTGTTCACATTCTTCAGTTTGCCATCTTTTACCCATTTGAAGCAAACATTTTTATTGCCATATGTCAATAAAAACTAAGAGCCAATAAAACAGCATAGTTTGCTTTGTGGGGTATGGTTAAACAGAAATATGTGGATGACATCCAGTTACTTTAAGGCACAGGGAGTGAATTCAGTAGAAGGCAAAAGAACCTCATTTACCACAAAGGATTTTTAAAAACAAACAAAAAAAAATAGCAAAAAATATATTTAGTATGCTACTGTTGAGAAACAAAGGTTTTAAATCACCAATGTTACTATAAATAGGAATCTTCAAATGTGGTGATGGTTTATTAGTTGATTTGCCTCTGTTTTTGTAATTACCTGTTTGTTTTCACTGCTTGAGATTCTAGGCCGGCACCATCTTTGCAGAGACTAAATCAAGCAATATTAAGGGCTTTTTGTGATTCTAGGACAAGGCATTTTTTAAATACAAAACAACAGCTATTTTTGCTGACTGACACCGTCTAGAAAAGGCTCCTGATTATGCCTTCAGAAAGGCAAGAGCTGGAGCACATGATGGCCACTGCTATAACCCCCATCCCCTTCATCCACCCCCTTTGTTTGGGGACAAAGGACAATTCCAGAACCAGAGTATCTGTGCTCACTGTGCTTCCTACAAGATGTACAGCATGGCTCCTGCAGCCTCTCTGGACAACAGATGCCAGTCACCTCCAGACAACCTGCAGCAACTGTTCATGCAGCAACCTACTACCATTTACATCCTCAAAATAAAAAGACAGGAGAAGCCAAACCGACACAGACCAAACAAAACTTTCCTTATGCTCAGTCAATCGCTCCTTCAGAGAAGCCCACCAGGCACGCCAGAAAAGTATAACTATTCCCAGGCAAAGGAACTAAATGAAGACAACTCCGAGGTGAAGAAAAGGCAACTTTTTCACACTGCAGTCAGCACAAATGCATTTCCAACTGCTCTGCAACTCCAGTGCTCTTCATTTTACAACCCTCTCCAGAAAGAGGGGCAGACAAAGAATAGCAGGGCAGAACCCATCACACAAGACACAGCTCTCAAGAACACAGGCAAGCCATAGTCTGACTAAGGCACTGGAGCCAAAGGACAGAAAAAATAGCATTGGAAAAAGTGATTAAGACGTAAGAAAAATAGGATCAAACCCAATTCTTATTCAGATAATCCTGCAATAACATGGTTTCTCTTACCTTTGCCATCTGCGCCTGCACGCCATTTGCTTTCAGAGATGCTACTGCTTTCTGTGCTGCTGCCGGACTGTCAAAATCTACAAAACCGTAACCTGAAAGATAAACAGACATTTTCATTATCATCCATGTGCATTTGCATACATAAAGATGTTATTTTTATAAGGAAGGCAAACCTTTCCATTCTCTCACATTGTCTCATAGTCTTCCAGTAGCACTGGACCACCAGCAAACATCACACCTCTATTTCTCATACCTTTCTTCCTGAACTTAATGGTGTTTAAGGAAGTGCAATGACCTGAAGCTTCAAAGTGCATGCAGATACACAGAAGAGGGGGACAGAAGGCAGCCCTTTGTCTGTCCTAGCATATAAAAGGTCCTTGGCAGCCCAAGAGCACACTCTCATGGGGCTGTGGAGTCCTGCCCCATCTCCTCCATGCAAGGAGGTAGCAGTATGGCCTCCCTGCGATACCAAGCTACAGCCTGCAATGGCTGGTTTCATGAGAAAACACCACCCTTTCCCTGTCCCTTGAACCCATACCAGGATTCAGCTTAGGAAGAAGAGGGTAGCAGGTCTCTGCAGCAGGCTGGGGCCATCTGTGTACGAGCAGAGTGCTATTTTAGAGCAGGTGGAAGCAATTAAAGGAGAAATCACAGCCTGAACTCTACAAGTGACTGCAGAGAGTTCTAGAAGATGGTAACATAATAAAGTCACAGCCTGGTTAAACCACATCCCTTTCATCTCATTGCCCTCCCTGCTGTAACTCGGGACACATCCCTACCAGCAACTGCTTCAGGGTATCATCTGAACAGCAGCTCAGTAAGGTTTGATATTAGGGACTGGCAAGGCACAATTATGTGCTTTTAAGTGGCTTTCCTACCCCCAGTATTTGGATTAGTTTATTAATCATTCACTCATTCCCTATCTTCTCTTCTTCCCTCAGAGTTTTCCCATCCTTTAACCAGACATATGTTCAAGCAAGACCAGTGCTGTTAAGCCCTTCCTAGGTATCAGTAACTCTGGAAGTATTTTTATTTTCTTAAAGATACAAATGAGGATGAAGAGGGGACAGAATGGACTTTTCACAACTTCTCAGCACTCAGCTGTTTCTGATCTTGAAGCAGCATTCAAACGCCTTAGAATCAAGACTGGTTTGGGTTGGAAGGGACCTTAAAGATCATCTAGTTCCAATCCCCTGCCATGAGCAGGGACACTTTCCACACAATGATTTCAATAGAGTTACAAAGGTTTTAAAATCTTGCCAAGCACCTATTTAGGCAGCTGCATGTATTTCACATTCCATCCAGGAAAAAAAACCAGCCTAAATCTTATTAAGCAATTACAGCACAGGTAGGCATGTGCTGCTTAGACAAGTTATGGTCAGAGGCCACCTCTTTGGCATCTCCCTGGGAAGCCATACGGACAAAACTGAACTGCCTAAAAGCTTTAATAATATTAGCACAAGTATATTTATAGCATAGCAGCTCCTTCGCAGACATCTCCATTTACTAGGTCAATACACATCATACAGGAGGTAACCACAGATATGCTTTTCTGCTGTATCCATTTTTATTTCTTTTGCCAGACTTTCTTCCTCCTCCTGGGAGGCCTTATTGCCCTCCTTTCTGCACCAAAACTGGTAGAAGAGTGTGTGCTTTTGGTCACCTTGCCCCTCAAGTCATAAACATCTCTTGATTATTATTTTGGTGTGTATGCATGATTTGATAATAGGGGTTAGTCCAATGATGAAATAATTTTGTGCACATACACTTTTTTGTTTTCTTGTCTTAAATATTGCTTGCAAAGTTCTAAGAAAATGGAAAATAGTAGGAAACAGCCAAAACTATTAAAGAAACTGCTGACTTAATTAAAGAGTATGAAAAGCACTAATTAGATAAAGTCAAGAGCTGAATCTTTCTATTCTTCTCTCGATTTTTTGGGGTTTTTTTTTGGGTGGGGGAGGAGGGGTGGCTGGGTGTTTCCATTCTGTTTGGGGTAAAGTTTTTAGTAGGGCATTACTACATATTGAAGGAAAGCTTGAAACAATCATATACTGGGACAGCAGAGCTAATAACTACCATGAAGAAGCGTGCTAGAGTTTGGTCAGTTTGGAGAGGCACGGGATGTTTTATCTGCTCAGATTCCACCACTTGATTTTCCCTTTTTATTGCTACCATGCATGTATTTTTAAATCAACTTATTCTGCATCACATTTTGCTTTGCAGCATGCTATCCAATCTTACTGTTCACTGCAGAGTGGCAGTGAAGCTGATGCTACTTTGAAACAAACAAACAAACATGCTACAAGAGACCAAGAGTCCTCTCTCGATTTCTCTAATGCCTTTGCCCTTTGGGAGAGAAGCTTCTGGGAGGAAGGAGACACAATTAGGTGCAGCTTCCATCTTCCTAGATGGGAGACCCTGATAAGAAGCCAGAGATGCAAAGATGGAATCCTGAAATGCCTTTGGAAGCCATGGGATGGCATGGATCAAACAGAGAGCAAATTATTTTTAAGGCTAGGAAGGTGCTCTTCTCAGGGGACTAAATTTCATTTTATTTCTCACCATGTTCATGCCCACTGGGTGGTAAAAGTGAAAAGTGTTTTAATATCAACATCAAAAACAGGTAATGGAGTTGGATTTTTATATTTATCATCAGTGTACCGTGCAGGATTCATGTATGCAGTAATAGAAGGGAAATTATTTTTAATACAGCTTTCCAGACAGCATAGTAAGTATTCACATCTAAGTTAGTATCACTTATAAATATAAACCAGAATGTGTACAAATATTCCATTGCTGTATTATAGGGATTGGGTATATCTAACACAGTGAATTACTGAAGGTTAACATCAGGCCAGATGTTAATCAAAAAACATGTTTTAACATTTATCTGTTAAAACTGGATATTCATGGGTTTATAATATCTAAAAACATTAATATCTTCTAAACATTTATTCAATGGGCACAAGAGGCTATATAACCATATCAGAGCTCCAGTGAGAGTCTCGAGACAAAAAACCTTGCATCTTTAGCCACCCATTATGCATTCTAGTACTACTATTCCCAGTCTCACTTTAAAACTGTTCTTCTTCCTTCTCTCAAGTTCATTTTCATTCCACGTACTCTTTTTTCTGGCGCTCCCCCCTCCCAACACATCTCTCCGCCACACACAGAACATCAGGACAAAATCACTCCATGGCTGAAAACCCTTCCAAAGAACATCAATCTGCTGCAAGGGAAGCCAAGTTCCCAGGCTGTTTCAGCATTCAAGTATCCTTACAAGAACCCTACAATGCTACATAGCAGAAAACCAGGCATGCTGCCTTTTTGTACAGTTTATGTTCTTCCATGTAGAAGTTTACAGCCTACGCTGGTGACCTACACTAACATATTTCAGTTGTTTACAATCTCACTTCATTTTTTGAGTTTTAGGCACTGACATGGTAGTGCTGGCTTTTTTTGTCTGTGTTTTTGACTGTTTGTGGGGTTTTGTTGTTTTATTTTATATACTTCTCAGGGTAGATTTGGTCCCCACAGAAGCTAAGGCTCGGTTTCAGAGCACCCCTTTCCAGCTCTTCCCATAGAATCCCCAAACTCCCTGTGCCAAGAGCTCTTCCCTGGCACCCAGGCTGTGGCTGGAGCAGGTATAGGCTGGGCGCCCCTCCATGCCGCCAGCAGAGCTGGGCTGCTCTGTCTGCCCCTGGCAGGTGCAGCATGGGCGGGTTTGGCTGCTCAGGCTTGGATAACTGTTCCTTGGTTCCTTCTGGGAAAAGGCAGCAGGCTGGCTGGAAGCATCCCGCGGGAAGGATTCAGACCAGGGTCTGCCAATGGGATGCTGCTGCTCTAAGAAAACATCTACATATCTCTCTGCTGTTCCAAACACAAGTGCAAGCCCCACCAGCCCCACCCTCTACTACCCAAAAATTCCACAGCTTTTTTTTTTCCCCTCTTTTTCTTTTTTTTTTGCATGTGCACTGCCTCATAAACATTCTGGTCAATGTGTTATACTTTTACACCCCCCCCATTTTGTGCAGAACATCATGACAAACACACTCAGATTCTAAACCAGGACCTTCAGACTCTGCTCACAAGAATCCATCACCACCACAGGAAACCAAAACTATTTCCATTTTTTTCATGAAGCATCTGCCCTTTTCCTTTAAGAGCTCCAAATGCAAACAGGGAAAGCTTTGTCATCCCCCGTTGCTTCGAGAGACGGGAATTGAATTTATCATGAATGTGAGCCCCTCAGCTTAAGTGTACTTACACTGAGGGTGACTTTGGCACTCCAATGCTACAACAAGTATTCCAGGATCCCAAGGTGAGGTTTTTTGCAGAAGGACGTATCACTAGTTTATACATGCAAACACACATACAAACAAACTCAAGACAGGACTATCTAGATTAATTGTTAAACTTTTCCTCTAAGAAATAAAATGCCTGCAATTTTGTTTTGCCCTGATGCCATTAGAGCTAAACAATTCAATTTAAGAAATAAACCCAGTGTTTTCGTACCTGTGGGGGAAAGAAAACAACTAAGCATCAGCAAGAGGTTTATAGCTAGCTGCAATAAGTGCTACCCAAATACACTGGCAGACACTAAACATCTCTGTCTCCTATAACCTAAATGGCTGGGGGCTTCCCGGCCTCAGTTTCACAGTTCCATAATTGAGCTTGGCAGCAGGTTCAAATGAATTAAAACTGAATGTCACTATTTCCTCAACAAATCCCTCATCCTTGCTTTTTCTTACTTGTCAGGAGAAGACCAGCAGAACAGCAATTAGTGGTAAGCAGTGCAGTGAAAAAGAACCAAGAATACACTAATTAGGTCACTTGCCAAACACGTTCATTTCATTGGCAGATTTAATCAATGTTTTCCTGAAATGTCTTAAATCTCCTATGCTAATTTAAAGTTTTGTTATTGTTGTTACTTTAAACACAGATGGGATGCCTGGAGATTTTCAATTCCTTTCTGCAAATCCATTTCAAAATAACAACCCCTCATATAGTATACCATCAAAATTTAGGCACAGGTTTTAGGAAATAGCCTCTAATTTTATACCTACATTTTTGTGCCTGCAAATACCTACGGGTGAAATTTCGTGGGTTTAAGTAATTGCAGGTGTGTAGAGCTCTTAGACATCAAACTCTGAATTGCCCTGACTGATAGTGCACTTAAGGGTAATGCCAAATAATTTAAGGGACTGCCTGCCACTTGCAGCTCCCACAATTACTGCAAAGTGCTGGAGTGGTGGCACACAGCAAAGGCAAGGTCCTGCTGCTCCATATGGGTTCTAGAGACTGCCTCAGAGGAGCTCCATTTGCATAGTGATGGGAGTGAGGGCTTGGCTGCCTTTTTGAAGATTTGAGGCAGCTTCTCTGCCACTGTTGAAAGCAGCATTAGGTACTGGAAGTGAATGGGGACACAGGTTTTAGGGTATCCTGGAAGTTTGGTCATAGAATCATAGAATAGTTAGGGTTGGAATGGACCTTAAGATCACCTAGTTCCAACCCCCCCTGCCACGGGCAGGGACACCTCACACTAGACCGTGTAGCCCAAGGCTCTCTCCAGCTTGGCCCTGAACATTGCCAGGGATGGAGCATTTATCACTTCTTTGGTGCTCCAATTAGTATTTCCAGCTAGCACATCATGGTGCTTTTTCGCATGGCAGACTCTCCATCAGCAGACGTCACTGCTGATGCCATCGGAAAGGGACCTGTCATGGTTGCTGAACTAATCTGCACCCACACCCGCCGGGCTCTGCTCCCCTTCCTGCCCTCAACACACACCCTTGGGTCCCCACAGTGACTCCCTCCTCCTGCTGGCACTGAACCAGCTCAGCCACAGCCAAAGAGGAGTGTGAAAGGGCCATGCACAGCCAGGCACAGCTCTGCACCCATGGCAGCTCTGTCCTGATGATCCAGGTGAAAAAGAGCAGGAAAAGTGTGAGGAGCAGAGTGCCTTGGCATGCCACTCAGAAAAGCACCTCATAGCAAGCAAAGAGAGTAAGTTCTGATGGGGGCTGGGAAGGAAAAGCAATGATGAACAAGGGAGGATAAACTGGGGCTGGTGAGCTGTCGGCTTCACCCTGCCACAAGGCCAAACATTACACCTGACCTCTAACCAGGGTGCTGCTGTAAATCACTTGTATTTCACTCAAGTCCAACCATGGTTTCTGGCCATCTCAAATTCAATATATCAGATTTGAAAACCAGAACAGACAACACTGAGCATATCATACATGTTGGGTCTTCAAGAGATGTAGGGACTGTCTGAACAAGAAAGAGGATAAAATCCTCTTACAAGACTGTTTGCTTTTTTTTCATTAATATTTTTTGGTAATGCTGCTTAGAGGTTGGAAATTGAAAATCATTCCCAAAAGGTGCTGTGATGAGGGAGAGGAATACCAGCCTAGGGAAGAGACAGCAGTAAAAATTACTTACTGAATTTAGAAACCATGAAATAAAATGTCTTTTTCTAACTTATAATGTCACCTCCATACATATCTGCATTACACATATGCACAGTTTTTACACAAACACTAATAGATAAACACCATTAAACACATACATACAATCCTTTCTCCTTCATGCTTAGATGAAACCATTCGGATTTCAAGAGAGCCAAAGTCAATTTAAGTTGTAAAGTTCACTTTTGCCCAGTACTTATTTAGTGTTTCTTAAAAGGCAGCATTCATTCTGACAATCAAGTAGCCCACAAAAAAAGTGATTATCCAGTAATTTACTATACAGTTTTCAGACATTGTTTTATGTTCAGATAAAGAATCAAATTAAGTTCTGATAAGCCCTGGAAAATTAGA
Organism: Melopsittacus undulatus; assembly: GCF_012275295.1. Lineage (NCBI taxonomy): Eukaryota > Metazoa > Chordata > Aves > Psittaciformes > Psittaculidae > Melopsittacus > Melopsittacus undulatus. Next base: position 132,372,532 of record NC_047527.1, read on the forward strand.
GTTAGCAAGCAAAGAGGCTGAATCACCCCTGAACACAAAATTACTGAAAGCAGCTTTTTCTTTCATTGTTCCAATTGTGCCAAAAGATTCCTGCAGCTCCAAATGCTCAAATAGTCTACATTATTACTATTTTTAAACCTCTACTTTATAAAAACGTTCTCAGTGGCTAGAAAGCGGTGAATCATCACCTTTTAATTAAAACAGCTAATATATATAGTTAGAAAAATAATTGGAAACGGAGAGCTTAAATGCAAGAAGGGAAAGATAGTCCCTTCATTTCAGATCACTCCCCAGAGATACACCTACATTGTTAAGCATGCATATAGAGCCAAATTTTTTTGTTTGCTTTAGCTTCATATGGAAATATGGCACAAAACTGTCACTTTGATTATGTTCTCGCAGTGATTTCTTTTGCTTCTTGCATTATGTGATCCCCTTTATAACAGAACCAGAGAAAATCAGCACTGTAGGTAACAACCAAACACATTTTGGACATTCGTTTGCAAACACATTCTTAATTTGAGCATTCAGTTACTTTGATTTAAATAAAGTATATAAGGATGCAGGTTATTATTAATTGTGCAACTGATTAATAACAATATTTACATGCAAAACCAAATATGGAACTCATGATGATCTTCTCTTTTATTTTAAAATGTTACTAAGTTGAACAACTTTTGCAATCTCCAATAAGTAACAGTACAAAAAGACCTGTAAAACTATGGTATGTGGGAAAGAAGTACTTATACAATAAATAAATAACTATAGGTAAATGCATATATGTGTGTATTTTTCTAGAATATGATTCTTCCAAACCCCTGTTTTCTGAAAGAACAAAAGCAGACCCCAAAACTGACAAGAGCTCTCTGTGAAATATGACTGCAATAACAATAGCAAGTGGAAAAGGGGTGAGCAGTACCGACGTAGCAAATATACCTATCAAGAAAATGGTACTGCACTTGACTACCCTCTCTCAACATTTACACTGCATTTCTGGCAACTCAGAACCACAAAGACTGGCAAACTAGAGAAAATTCTGGAAAGAGCACAAATACAGCCATAAAAATCCAGATTTTGCAAACAGCAGAACTCCACTTGATTATCCCTAACAATATAGCAAGTGTTTGGGGTCTTAAAAGTAAACCTAGACATAAGGACCTATGGGTAACCAAAATGTAGCACATGATCAAGCATACACAGTGAGACGTAAGCTTTGTGAGGACCGGCCAAATAACACAAATGTTGGTGAAAATACATTGAGAGGGAAGTTCAGAAACATTTCCTGGTATTCTGCTAACAGCACGGACTTGGATTAATCATAAATGCAGTGATGGAAAACTCATCGCTAGAGTTTCTAAATATGGGCTGAATAAAGAAGAGAACATACAGTAAATCTTGCAGTGGAAAAAGAGGTAAACACAATTTTCCACCTTTACCTTCTGAAGTTACTCTCTCTGCAAGTCCCATCAATTCACTGTCAAAAATCCAGAATTAAGATTAACTCTATTTTTAAATACAGGGATAGCTCATGCCTACAATTTCCATATAAACCAACATATGATTTTATATGACATTTATTTAGTACCATAACTTTACTATGTTATTATGTATTAGTTACATAATGCAGTCATTAGGTTGAATTTTACTAGAGTTTTTAGCATGAGACATCCCTTATGGCTCTGTAGCTGAGATGAATTTCACACTTGAAGCAGTGACTGAAGCAAGCAGAATGTTCTCCCAAAAAACAAGCACTCCAAGAACAGTGCCTAGTTACATATTAACATAAAAGAGAGGGAAGAATACAATAGCAGTTTCTTCCCTTGACTGACGAAATACTCCATGACTCACAAGTGATAATGTTTTGCAATACACAGAACAAAATAGCCAGAATTTGCAGTTTCAGATTAAGACCTACTTTCAGAGTTATGGTACCAACTAATAGCTCCACTGAAAAACCTGACAGGAACCTCACACCCAAAACTGAAAAAGGGTTTGCTTTTTCAACAACTATTTTTCATGTTTGTTTTCCTCTCTGATTACAGCAATGTCCAGATGCTGAAGTTCCAAAATACCACAAGAAAGACTATTTTCTTGGTATTTCCAGCCAGCAGGAAACACTGACACTCTCATGAGAAAGTCTGTTCTTCTGAGGTTTCATGCTCAGTTATGCAGACTCCAGAGCTTTACTTAGCTTGGGTAATGTTTGGGTAAGATACAAAACCAAATCTCTTGAGATTTATCCATCACTTATTTTAGAGCTGAGTGACTTGAGTAAAAAACCTGGTGTACAGAAACAGTTTAGGGAAAAAAATAAAATCATTCAACCATTATCTCTGTAAGCTCCCAGTGCCTGTATAAGACAAGCAATTTTCTCTTCTAAATACTGGGCCTCAATTTACCTGACGCTAAGCAAATTATCCACCAGCTGTTCACCAAAAGAGCATATAACTTAAGGAGCTATGAGACTAACTCCAGCAGTCCCATGGACTAGTTAGAAATGAATGCTGATATTGCCATGCACATCTCAGGCTTGATATCTGGCATGGCACTCCAGCAGGCATTGATGGATACACATGAACAAAACAAGAGCATCAATGAGAGCTCTATTTCCACTGTATGGTACCTATGGAAGAAAGCAATGAAATCTTGAGGAAGAAATTTAATCCTTCAGCAGTCAAATCTTCCAGCATTAGGTTTAACAATGATACTATTCTAGGAGGCAAAGGAGGATGTTCTGTATCACCCACTGCTCTTTGTGAGAAATAAAATATTCCATTCTCTTCCTCCCAACACTAGATTGCTCAGCATTCGTAACATTAAGTAACCGCAAATACTCGCAAGCAGGAAGAAACAATCTGACAAGAGACGATGCACTTGGTGATCACACTGTGATTACTGTACTTTATTAAAAATAATTTTCATTTCAGTATGTTTTGACAAGAAAATAGAAAGCATCTTGTGCAGGTTTCAGGAAATATTAAAATAACCCAAGGTGATGAACATGTTATTATTCAGCCTATTCCAGAGGGAGATGCTCGAGTACTGAAATGGTTTTCGTTTCAAATACACATTCATTTTCAAGACACCACACTTGAAAAATTGGATGGTATGTTTGTCATACAGCAAGCAGTGATAAAGAGCACAGCAATTTATGTTCTTTATGCAAAGCACTTGTAATTCAGAAAGCAACTGTAGTTTCTAAAAGGCAGCAAAGTGATAGCACTTTCCCAAGAAAGTGAAATGTGGGGTTTTTTTATGCCAGTTGGCCAATTCTGGCACATCAACCTTTGTTATGATAAACATTATGGGTAACATGCAAAGAGTTCCAATTCCAACCCATCAACACTCATGGTATCTTAGAGCTTTAGGCAGAGATGAGCAATACTTGCTGAATATTTCATGATCCTGATACTAAGAAAAGGATCCTGATACCACCATCACCATAATGCTAAAATACCAATAACCTTTTGAGCAAGAGGGCAGTGTGCTGTGAGCACAACCAACATTACACCTGTGCTGTGGAGGGGAAGCACAGCAGGGATGGGCAGCACAAAACAGGATAAGCCGCAACACATAGGTCAGAGAAAAAAACTCGTGTTAAAATTATTGTGTAGATTCAGTGCTCTACAATTCTGGTCTTACATGGTACTTCAGACAATCAGAATTTAAGTATCCCTACAGTGTTACAGCTATATTGGCTATGACTGTTTATAGCGTGACCTTTTCCAATAGATCCTTTTGCAGTTAAATACCAGTTGCACCATCATGTATCAACCACATTTACCTGTAGCCTGAGGTTCAAAAATGCTATTATTATGGGTAACCAGACATGAAAGAGACAGCTAAGGGAAAAAAAAAAAAAAAGAAAAAAAGAACGGAGAAGAAATACCATAAAAAAATCTGTTTTCAAGATCTCCAATCTATTTTCTCAGATTCAAGATAGTTCTACAATCTAGGTAAATTGAAGATGCTGATAAAATGGTTGAAATGCTGTCTTTTAATCTAATCTGAATTTCTGAACCTGTAGAAGTTTTCTTATCATTACAAATTACATACCTCAAACATGAAAAAGAATTAAGTGAATAATATGTTTTAATCTTAAGCAAATATATTCCTTTCTTCTTTCCCTTCTCTGATTTAAGGTAGCTATTTAGTGCTATTTTGACTGTCATCTTGTATTTAAAATCACCTGCTGGTGCAGCACATGGCAGTCACACACCAGAAAGGTACGATGAAGGATGCTATCTGGAAGCCATACTGAAGCCACCTGGATGATGACTGTGAGGCATCAGGATGTGAAACCAGCAGAAGGACAATCCCCTTTGCACAAATACCAACATGTAGGAAGCCTCTTGCACACTGAAATTCATGTCCACAACAACCCTTTGCACACTGAAATTCATGTCCACAACAACCCTTTGCACAGCTTGTAGGGAGAGGAGGCACAAATATGGGGCTGGAAGATGCATCCTGGGTTTTTCTGTAAAGTGGATGACTCTAACCCTACACTAGATGAGCTCACACCAGTGACTCACATAATTTCACCCTTTTATTACCCTTTACCTGCTGGATGGATCTCACCTGGTACATCCTTGCAACATGTTGCTTTCACAGCTATGCCCATTTTCAGCTTGGGAACTTACAAGAAAATCTAATGCTTCTGACATCCTTTTTTTTTATTCCCTATAGATAAGCTTTCATCTTCCCATGCAATGTTTCTCCTATTGCTTCCTAAGTAAATTAATTTACTATTGGATTTGTTCCATTTCTCACAATTCAAGATCATCTTCAGGATCATCTAATTACTTTTTTGTATAATTGCCTAATGCTTTGTGTAACAAGGAGGTATCAAGGGAGTTTTGGTAGCAATACCATTTAAGATAAGATGGGAAATCTGGTATATGCTTTGGAAAGAGAGAGGTAGGTGGGTGTTGCCAATGATGCTGACTGATATATCTAAGCCTGTATCCAGATCATAACAACAGCAAGAAGCTGCATCAGTAGCTCCTAAATATTCAGGCACCTTCTGAATATAAAACTATTTGTTTAGGGTCTTTGGTGAACCTTAGGGTTTAACTAAAGAGCAAACCCATTGATATATGTCAGCAGTGAAAGGCCAAATATACTGTGAAGAACAGCTTTCACCCCATGAAGTCAGAGAAAGGTATGCATTTAGCTCCTTAGTAATAGAATAGACATGAAAGGGAGAAGGAATTTATTTGCAAAGCTGTTCTTTTTAAAAATGAAAGTGAGGACAATTCAGACATAATACTATTTTCTTACCTATGAGAAATATTTTGTTTCTAAAGATCCCAGAATTCTTTATGAAATTATACAGGAAATGATTGAGAGATGCTCAAGTCGGTAGTAGAATCAAAGTTTGTTTGAAGAGCATGGTTCCATACAAGCTTAGTACATCAAATAAACCAAAATGAAAGAGAAAACAGAGAGAAGTTTTGCCAGGGCACACAAACCTAGGACGGTTTGTTTAGGAAGCTGAAATGACTATAAAAAGACATTCTAAATGCCCAGCAGCATCCTCATACTTTGTATCAAAGAAATAAAGAACCATCAATCCAAAACTGTTTTTCAGTCTTTTATGAAATAGTGATGAATATTCCATATTTGTGTGCGCAGGTTCCTGGTCAGTCACTTGGCCTACGGTTGTTAAAGCAGGCAAGACAGCCAATATTCCAAAGGACTGTAGCACATCTCTTACACAGATGCCAAATACATGTTAGTGTTGTCAATATGGATACATGTAAATGTTTTGAGACTGAATGTCTGCTTCCTGTCAACAGCAAGAATTAGCCAGACAAATATCCGGCAGGCATGGTTATGCTTTCCTGGAGTATAAATATTTTACTATAAAATTTGCAGGCTGCTTGTTTTATCACTGTTGCTCTCAAAGCTATTTTTGTGACCAAGTACAAAGCAAAACAACCTCTCATACCCTCGAAGCAGTAAGGTGTGTGGGGAAGAAAATAATGAGGTACTACCTGGCTGAAAAAATTAAGGAAATACACATTGTTATTCAGGGCCCATGTCCAAAAGGGTACCTGCAAAAGGCAATCCATCTCATTTTTGTTATGCAGAGTTGGCAGCAGCTTGCTACTCTGCTCTTAAACCTTCCTAGTCACCATTCTTGTTTCTGGGGCAGACCTGGGACTCTTTCTCCCAGTGTTTCCATCAGACAGGTGGTGCATGAATCAGGAAATGACATATCCACGTATTTCTGTATTTAATACCATTGGAAGGTACTGCATATTTCTGTTACATAGAGATGATAAAGCCTTGGGTGATACAGAATCACAGAATCATAGAATAGTTAGGGTTGGAAAGGACCTCAAGATCATCTAGTTCCAACCCTCCTGCTATGGGCAGGGACACCTCACACTAAACCATATCACCCAAGGCTTCATCCAACCTTGATGCCTTGAACACTGCCAGGGATGGAGCATTCAAAACCTCCCTGGCCAACCCATTCCAGTACCTCACCACCCTAACAGTAAAGAATTTCTTCCTTATATCCAATCTAAGCCTCTGCTGTTTAAGTTTCAACCCATTACCCCTTGTCTATTACACTATAGTCCCTAATGAATATGGCCCTGAAAGCACGTGTATTTTTCACTGCTTAAGAGTGGGGGTGAGCAGGACATGGAGCTGCTTACTATATTTGGCTACGGAAGGAAAAACAGTCAGTGTATTCTTACCCCTACGGGTGGAAGGTGTCTAATTTAAGTAATCATTCCCCAGAGGTGCTGATTCCCTCATATATCAGGCTTGGAGCCTTGAAGAAAATAGGGATTGCCACTATCATTTCTAGCCAAGGAGTGCAACAGACTCACCCGCCCTAGTGCTCTCCTCCTGCACTGGAAGACAGTATGAGGTTCCAGCAACAGTCATAGAAGACATTTGGAAAGTGGACACCTTCTAGTCTTCTAGAAATGATACCGTCCTGTTCTCTCATTTTATTAGGGTATTTTTGTTTTCACCCTGGATGGTTGGGACAAACAGTGCACATGAAAAAGAAGTAGCCTTTCTTTGCCTTTATCTAGAAACAAGCAGATGGGTCAAATGAAGGACCTCACGAAAAACACAATGGTGTGACATGACGGGACAGAGGCTGCAGTATTAGGCAGCCCTTTGTTCCCTTAGTCTACACTGTAACTACATCTAACTTGGCATGCCCTCTTCAACTTCCTATCAGGTATTTTTTCACTGAGGAAATTGCATTTATTGCATTAAGGCATTTTTGTCCCAGGTAATGAAAATCCTTTAAAAGAACCTCCAAACAGACAAAGCAATAAATCATGTGATTCCAATATCAATGCATGCATGTGGCACAAGTGCATTGCACTTGTTTAACAGGCTGACCAACAGAATCAAGCTCCCCTCAGGAAAGACAACATTTTAGTGTATGCTAGAAAAATTGAGAAAAAAAAAATCAGCCTCTAACCAAAAAATAAACTCCACATTTAATAGCTTAAAATGAAGCCACTGAAGACTAAACATCTGGGATTTTTGGATATCATCCCAGATACTGTGTGCAGCACCAAAGCTCTTCATCACTGTATACTCTTATGATTTTGAATAAAATCATTCCCCTGATATATGCTGTTTCTCTGCAGAACATCACAAAATAGTGCCTGTTGCAGTAAGATCTTGGGACAAGGCCTGGGTTTTTACTACATGTGGAGAACATGCAGAACCACAATGCTTTGGTTTTCTTCAGGATCTCCATGATTTCCCATAATACAAATTACCCACTCTGCAACAGTGGCAACAGCAACAACCCCCACAGACCACATAAGAAGCCAATTAGAGGGGGATTATCAGAAACACTAACAAATCAGCAACACTTCTAGAAGTGCCACTGGTAGTCAATGGGATTTTCTGTTCCTGAAATGCAACAGGCACATCCACAGAACATCACACCAGCATCCATTAGAAACCTTCCCAGCAGCACTGAACAAGGTAGTATGCCTATGCGGCACAGAGCAGTGCATTAACTCTATGTTCCTTCCGTGGCACTTAGGTCTGTTTCTCATCAAGTAGGAGAGCACCACTATGCCACCAGTTTCAGTTTGGAAAGGTTTACTGAACACAGCATTGTTCTATGTGTTCCTAGATGCTATGCGGTTTTTGAAAACTCCAGTTCCTGCACAACCTGCTTTGAGATCTCCACCGTCCCTATCTGCTACAGTTTAGACCTAGTACCAGCCATGCTCAGATGCAACCTGAATTTACTGAGATTGCTGCACAAAAATTCCATAGTTGGTTCTGTGCAGGAGTTCAGATTAGATAGGTGCATACATTCAAACTCTGTGAACTGCTGACAAAGAGCATATGGAACATGGCCACTAGAAAGCAACTGAACCAGCACAATGTTTCATAAGCCAGAGGTACATGAGTTATAACTACAGCCAAACTACACGGTGCAAGAGAGCCACAGAAAGGAAAAAAAAAAAGCACTGGATAAGGCTGAAACAGAATTATCCTTAGTAGACAGTGCCCCCCTGGAGCTTTTATGCTCATGGCCAAGCAAAACGGTTCTGTGCAGGAAGACAAGAACTGCAGACTTCTGGCATGGCTCTTGAGACACAAACAGTATGAGAGGCTTGTTCCCAAAGTGGAACAAAGAGGTGAAGCACAGCCCCTTGAAACAAACAATTCCTGGCCATCATACAATCCAAAGATGCATAAATAAAAGAGTGTTTCATCTAAGTTTTCACTTTATTTTCATATATATAAAATAAAGTTGAAAACAATAACGTTTGTAGCCTTTAGTTTTTATAAAATGACCTCCTTCTACTTTTTCTAGCAAATCAGATACAACCATATTCTCCCTTTTTTCATAGATATATTGGTATTAGGAAGCTCTGTGGTAGGCTGCTCTTTTTGTTCTTATTTTTCCAGACAACCTTGTCCATTTTGCTTCCAGCCCTGCCATGGTCACTCCTATTCTTTCCAGCTCCTCCTCTCCCTGCTCCTCTAACATGACTTAAAAAGAGAAAGACTCATGCATAGGCTAGGAAGATGGCTTGATGTTGTGGTTTAAAACCAAGCCGCACAGAGCTCATTCACTCACTACCCCCCTTGCTCCCCCAACTCCCAGAGAGTTGGGAAGGAGAATTCAAAGAATGTAGCTCCCACAGGTTGAGATAAGAACAGTTTAATAACTAAGGTATAACAAAATCACTACTGCTACCACCAATAATACTAATAATTATAAAGGAAATAACAAGTGAAGAGAATGCAACACCTCACCAGCCACCAACCCATAACTCACCCCACACTGCCCAACTGAGCACTGACCAATACCTCTTCCAATGCCCAGAGTCAGTCCTTCTGGGTAACTCTCTGTTACATCCTGGGCATGACGTGCTGTAGTATGGAATACCTCTTTGGCTAGTTTGGGTCACGTGTCCTGTCTCTGCTTCCTCCCAGCCTCCCCTCCTCCCTGGCAGAGCATGAGGCTCAGAAAGTCCTTGGACAAACCAAACATTTGAGCAGTAACTCAAAACATTGGTGCTATCAGCAACCGTTCCCAGCCCGAAAGTCAAACACAGCACTGCACCAGGTACCAAGAAGGAGAAAAAATGACTGCTACTGCTGAACCCAAGACACTTGATCAATGACTTTTCCACTTCAGTAAGTCATTTCAAAGGAATAATTCTATCCAGAGATGACAACAGGGAAGATGTTTCCACAAAACCCTGCATGCTTCCATCAAATACATAATCATACCAACAGAGGCGAGGAGAGAGTGCAGACCTCATGATCTGCAACCCAATTCTTTTTCATTTATTTGTTTTTTCTCCCCACAATTTCTGGTTTTCCCATATTTCCTGCTATATTTTAAACAGATCTTTCCTTTACTGCTTTTTATCTATTTCTGTAATTTTCTTCCATCATCAACTCTTTCCCTGTCTGTTTTTCTAGCCTCTCCAGCCCCTTATTTTCCTTGTCTGCTAATTTCAGCTGTTAAGATGGAAACAGCAGTTCTCAACAAAAAAAAAACCCTAAACCCAACAACCAAACCAACCCAGCTTCCAAAACTGGAACAGGAAAATCAGAGGCAACAGATATTTGAGGAGTCCAGTACAGAATACAAGGGTTTTGAAAAAGAGCTGAAAAATAAGCAGAAAGGTCTGTTTTGAAATGATGGTGCAACAAAGGAACCAACTAGGGAAGAAATAAAGTGAATACCAACCCAAATCTTTGCTTGGAATTGAAATATTTTTCAGGAAAAAAAAAAAGTTAGCATTCTACATCCATTATTTTTCTTGTCCAATATGCTTCTGTACTTAATGATTATATCCAAGCTTGGGAGCAGACTTGGAAAATTCTGTGAGATCTTCTCTGCTAATTAAACTTTCTGACAGAGAAAATGACAGAATTCCTACATAAATCAGAAATAGAAAGTACTAGGTACCAGATACACAAAAATGTCCAGCACTTTATCCCAGGCAAGACCAGGCTCATGAACTGCTGCTGCACTTATCTTTTTAACACTCCAATATGTTTACTTACTTTGTAAGATTCAGTCAAGCTGCATCAGGAGGGGTTTTGCCACCAACACCCCTCCACACAAAGGACAGCTTAAAGCTATCTGAAGGGACAAGGGCACAGGACAAAGAAACTGAAACCTTATCTTAATGGATGCTGCAGTTCAGGATTGCAGCACATTTCTAGGGCAGTGAGAGAAAGCCAATACTCTGCTACTATTAGTCCGTGGTTCCCTGCTGCTACTTGCTTCACAGGCACTTGTTTCAGTCCCATAAACACAGCTTGTAAATACTAAAGATGGAACCAGGCCCTTTGACAATTTTTTAACAAATGTAAAATAACTATATTTTAATCCAGGAAACACCTATTAGAAGATTACTATTTTGCTTCTCAAAGTACTGTTGATACAGAAGAAAATTTGCAGAGAGCAGCTGAAGGTAGCTTCCACACTTCAGTTATGCCCAGCTTCAGATAATGTTGACTAATTTAGGACAGTGCCGTGGTTTAAGCTCAGTCGTAAATCATGCAGCCACTCTCTCACTCCCACCCTTTCCTTCCCCTGCTCCCAGAGGGATGGGAAGGAGAATCGAAAGAATTTAATTCCCACAGGTTGAGATAGGAACAGTCCAGTAACAAAGGTATAACACAAACCACTGCTGCTACCACCAATAAGAATAATGATAAGGGAAATAACAAGGGAAGAGAATACAACCGCTCAACACCCACCGACCAGTACCCAGCCCGACCCCAGCAGTGCACCAGCCCTTCCAGGTAGCTACCAGTTTACATCCTGGGCATGATGTACTATGGTATGGAACACCTCTTTGGTTAGTTTGGATCAGGTGTCCTGTCTCTGCTTCCTCCCGGCTTCCCCTCCTCCCTGGCAGAGCATGAGAGTCAGAAAGTCCTTGGTCAGACTAAACATTTGAGCAGTAACTAAAAACATTGGTGTTATCAGTGTTGTTCCCAGGCCAAAAGTCAAAACCACAGCACTGCACCAGCTACTAAGAAGGAGAAAAAATGACTGCTACTGCCGAACCCAGGACAGACAGGCACCACAGGCTCCTCATGTGTCAGTAGAAATGGAGAGCAGCTCCTCCATAAGACATTTCAGAGCACCAAAGCTATTCATTTTCTGAACCACCTCCTGAAGGAGCATCTCTCTTCAGGTTATGTACAAAGAATCCAGCTTTCAAACTGAGAGATTTTTTTTTGTTTCTAAAACTGGGCAGGGTGAACATTCCCCTCTGTATCACTATTCAGCCTTTATCAAGCTTATAGTGTGGTGTAAGAGCCAGCTCATAGCATGTGCCAAAGGGAGAAGAAAGGAAGGGAAAGGAAGACGAGACTCTCACGCTGAGATTGTACAGAGGAAGGGACAGGGCAGTGAAGCACTCAGGCAAAGCATGGCATAGGCGGATAAGGAAAAAAAAAAGGCAATAAAATCAGGGATACTTGCACACCGGATTTTAGTTTTAAGAAAGGAAAACTCGGGCAATGCAGCCATTTCTATCACAAGGCTCTGCTAATGAGAACACTGCTAATGAGAACACAACATGGACAAAAGCTTCTCTCAAAGCTCGTTCATTCAACACCAAACACTTCTCAGTCAAAATCCAGAAAGACTTCCTAATAGGGATTAGCTCATTTTCATTGTGAGCCAGGGGCCTTTGGAACAAAAATACCAAGTGTTTGGTCAGGAAAACTAATTTGGGCCAAATATTGTTCTCATTTGCTCTCGGTCTTTTTTCCCTCCCCTCTGTACTCTCTCCCAGCGATGATGAAGGGTATAACTGTCATCACTACTTCTTCCTGTTAGCACATAGGAAAGATTCAGGCAAACAGCTTTTACACAATTCCATTCATTGCAGCTGGGCCATGCAGGCAAACCACAGTGAGCTGATATAATGAAAAGAAAGTATTAGCTGCAAAGCATGAACTTTTTTCCTAAATTCTTCTGCTCCCTTAAATCATTTTAAAGCGAATATTTTAAGAAGCTGAGTGAAGTAAAATCAATTAACCCTTTCTTCCTTAGCTTTTTTTCTCCTTACAAAGTAGGCAAAGTATACAAGCATGCACATTATTCTATGGATGCATAACTTTTAAATAAAAACAGGTCAAATTTTCATTTGATATAATTCATCATATTGACAACATATCCCCCTCCCTCAGTATGCAGCACCCTACTAAATCCTGAAGTGCCCTCTTAAATTTGCGTAATACAGATATACTATCACTCAAATCCAAAGTGGACTGATACAGACATATCAAGGAACACATAATTCACTGCATAGATGCAAATGAAATCATTCACTGATTATGGCTGATGCCCAACAGATTAGCAAACTAGTGGAAACAACTATCTACCAAGCTGGCTGAATTTAATGAGCATTTTGCTCAATGAGATTTTCTTTGAAATAAAAGTGCAGAAACCAAAGTGTTATAGATTGTGGTGGTCTTTTACTTAATTGAAAGTGGAAGAAAGAATTACATACTTCAGGTATACCTGCTGAAGTTCATCATTACCATAGGAGATCAAAGCCTTTTCCTTAATCTCTTCTTAACTAAAATAATTTAAACCTATTTTAATTGTTACTTCCTCAGGCTGTACCCTTTCAAGGACAGGTCCACTGTTTTTAATTGAAAATACAATAACCTGCTTCATACACAACACACAGATTTCCAAATCTCTCTGTACTAGGGAAGGGCAGCAAATTGAGAAAAGGACAATGACAGTTCAATTCACATGTGCAAAGCCTATTTCCTAGCAGGGATCAATAACAACTGACTGCATGACAGTCACAGGGAAACCGGCACCAGGCTCGATGCTGGAGATCACTAGTGCCCTCAGTACAACCAAGCCTGACAGCATACATACATGTCACAGGGAGGATACATGCAGAGGTGCCTGAAAGAGGTCTGAACAGCCAATCTGGGTGCTGGAAGCAATATAGATGCAGGGTCCAGGGAAACTGGTCAGTGCAGGCCCAGGTTAACACAGTGAGTGCCTCACAAATAATTTCACTCCTTGTACAGCCAAAGTAGGACTTTTTGTTTTCTCTTCCTTTGGCTCCATTCACGTCATAACTTTACCAGCTACATCCATCTTCCTAGAAAAAATAATAATGCTAAAAAACCTCTAAAGTACTTCTGGCTCAGCTACTCCTCTGGAGGAGTTACTTTTTCCTCTCAGAAAAGAAGGACTAGGTCGTCCAGCTCACAGGACTACAAACCGAAGGCTGAAATAAAAGATACAGTTCTCAGTGATTGTCCTAGGTCACCAAAGAGTGAATGTTACCTTATTTCATCTCCCTTTCTATTTATCACTTGAGCTTATCGTTTTTATTCCTGTCACTACACCAATGCTACACAGTCTACAGACCTTCCTGTAACTTAACCTCTTGCTGCCTCAATTTCTTCTTCTGTAAATTAGGAATAATGCATTTTTATTCATCTTTTGGCAATTAGACTAATCCAATTAACCAGTTATTGTGCATTTGTAAAGCACTGTACGCTCCTCAGATGCAAAGCACTACAGTAACACAAAGTTTTATTGTTATTATTGTAAAAATTATCAAAATTCAGAAGGGAAGGGAAGATGCCAGCTGGCAGATTGAATACCCAGTCTCACTGGCAGCAGTTCCATTGTAATAGAAGCAGGACCACTGCTGACTATGCAGTCTTGTGCTTCCAGTCTTCAACTGGTTAAGGAGCTGTTGTCAGCTTATTTCACAGAAAGCTCCTTGTGGCTCAAAATACTGTCTGATCAGCTTTCTTCCATGGAGCTAGGATTCCCAAAAGCAGAAGTCTTTAAGCACATGCTTAGAGTAAAAGCAGCGCTTAGGTGCTTTGGTTAATCAGATTTATGATAAAACTCAACATAAGAAAATAAAAAGGTTTTTCCCTCCCCAAAATACAGATGTTAAGAGTATTCAAGGCCAAAAATCCTCTTGATTTAACTCATCTGTAAACCCCACATTTACTAAAGTTTGCTTCAGCTAAGTATATACATATATACATACATACATACATAAATTTACATATCATTAATATTTCATTTAAATAAATCTTTTCCTTGGCACTTGTGCCTGGATGTTGCAGAAAGATTCTCAGACTGTACAAGGCTTTCAGTCCTCCTCATGACATCTGTATTACTCAGGGCTAAGGGGTTTCCCTTAAAGATTCCAATTAAAAAGGGCTTTCTGACTGTCTAAGAACAGTTACCCTAGTCAATGATGCAGAAAGATAGATATGTGGCACAGAACATATCAAAGAAACAGGCTCTGTACTGGCAAGCACAGACTCTTGTTGAAAGCTGAAAAGTAACAAAATCTCTGAGGATATACAACAACTTCTGAAAGAGATTTTTGGCACATTTGGACCATGGCTGCATCAGCAAAAAATCAAAAACATGACAAAAGGAGTCAGAATCTCATCCTCGAGTAACTTCCTGGAATAAGCAACAGTTAATAATGAAAAGCAGACAGAAAGCCACTGAAAAAACCCAAAATTAAACACAGTTTACTCAAAGAAGCAAGACGGTTACCACTCACAGGAAGCAGCATTAATTAGGACTTCTAAAAGGAGATTTTTCATCTTGTAGGAACTTATTAGCAGCTGATTTCTCCAAGGCAGGTTTCAAAACATGTTCAAGTGACAATTATATAATGTTACTAACTAAGAGACAACCATGACGACGAGATCAAAGATTAAGTCTACATTTTTTTTCTTGGCAAATTGCCATAAATTAGTATGGGAAACTTCAGTATAGTGCTGAGGAAGTTGACAGCTGAGTAGAGAAAAAAAAACCGGGCAAGTCATACACTGGTAGCAACTGCTCACAGCATTAGGAAAACCAATAGCAGAAGGCTGGAGGATCCAGCAGATGATTTGATATCACTTGAGAAATCCAAGCTGAACTAAATAGCAAGCTTCAGTGTTCTTAGTTCAGATCTCAGGAAGTAACTACTGACACACCACAATTTAGTCTATATGATAAATGAAAGGCAGTGAAGCAGCTACAGCTGCAAATAGTTTCCAGGGAGGCTCATGTGAAAACCTGCATGAGGCAGGATATCAGCACTAGAAAGAGAAAAAAAAATCAAACCAAATGTTAATTCCTCAAATATATGTCCTCGAAGAAAAAGGCAGGAAAACAGCATGTGTAAATCAAAGGTGATCTAAATGACTGTGATAATTGGTGACAGGCGAAATAGATGTCTCATATTAGCATATGTAAGGGAACAGCAGACCAGATTTCAGAGTCTAGATCATATGCCTACCAGATTTTCACCTTCCGAACAGTGAGAATCACACAAGTGCTGAAACAAGCTTATTAACTTTATTAGTTTTTGATAAGATCCGACAACCTCCATCACTGCTCACTTAAACTCTAACAGGGACATCTGAAGGTTGCTCAGGAGCAAAACAGACCTTTTTTGTCCCATACACAAGAGGCCATGCCTGGGTTGTTCTTGTAGAGGGAGAACAGCATGAACTGTTGTTTTTACTGTCTTGAAAGACAGTGCAGAAAGAGCCCCATTACACTTCCCCCTGCACCTGTAGTAGCCACCCTCATGCTTATCTCAACACCTTGTTGGCCAGAGCACCAATATATGTGGTTTCCCAGGGCTCTGCCATAAGCAACATATACAACTGGGCCACTGCCATTTTGGTCCAGGCTGCTGTTTAGTTTTGCCCACTTGCAGCAACTCTGCATCTTTATATGCTATGGGTTCCTATTAAAAATAATGATGAGTCATCAAAGTGAAGCAATGAAATAAAGGTATGGGAGAAAATATGCTGTTTGTCCCCTGCAGGATATTGCCATGGATTTTGATATGAAGAATGGATAAATGGATACTACCTAATCATTGTCTTTGCCCTTTAACAGGAGACTTAAGTTTGGCATTCATTGTCAGAATAGCAGTCACCATTCAGCTACCGCACAGGCATGCCTCCAAACTTCACGTATGGTAATAACACAAACAACATTATGTTAATGATAAATTAACAAAAACAACGAAGTAATTTGGAAAGTAAAAAAGCAGAAAACATGACAGAATTCATATATGTTGGCACTGGCATGAATGTTAGGAGGGATATTCATAAAGCCCTATTGTCAAACTGCAATGCATTTACTCATTCAAATAAAACCAAAATCTGCCTACCAAAATCAACACTTAACACTGCAATGAAAGTACTCTTCATCATAATAAATAGGTATAGACAAATACCCTTAAAATACATATTTGGTTTTTATTGTAACTTTATTTTAAAAATAGCATGAAAATACTTATTTTATTTGTTAAGAACAAAGCCTTACCATCTGTCTTAGCAAGAGTACTACCAGGCAGCTGGGGAACATGTAAGGGCATCTCTCCATTGGTCCTTCAGAAGGGAATAATACATGGGACCTGATAGAGAGAATGCACCAAGACCAGGCCAGAGGTGTCAACAAATGTACAAGAGCGAGCTACTATTTGAGATACTGAATGTATTCTAGTTGTAGCACATCATTTATATGCATTTATGGTTCTTATTCTATTATTGCCTGCACCCCACAGGATATACCATTGGACCTACAAGCACTTCTGTTGTGGGTTTGTTTGGGGTTTTTTTCTCTCCTTGCTATGAAAAACATACTGGGTTTCTACTGTTGGCAGCTCTTTCATCTCTGATTTTTTAGTATTGGTGACATCTAAAAGTCAAACTCGAGCTTGTTTTCCTTATCATTTGTGATTTACTGTTGTTTTGGTGTGAGGCTTTTATATTTGGGTTTGGTGAGATGAAGCTTGAGGAACTGGAATAAATAAACCTGACTTAAGCAGGTTTACACATAATGCTACCTATTCAAGTGTTATTTAAAAAGATGATTAAAAAAAACAGGATGCTGCAATAATCATCGGTTACTTGTGTTATAATATAGAAGAAAAGCTTACCCTAAGTTTGAGCCCCACATTGCAAAGCCTTACAGAAACCAAAAAGGGACAAATTTTTCATGTCTCAAAGAACTATGGATAAAATATGCACGACAATTTAAGCTTGGGAGGCCTGGAAAGGTTATTCATTTTTCCTGTCTGGAGAAGAGTTATTTGTTTGTTTAATTGTACTGTGCCTTTTAATAAAGAATGTTAAGGAATCTTCTGTTGACAGGAAAAACAATACAGTCCAAACCATTTCAGCAAGCATGCCTATTATTCACCGGGTAGTATTATTCATATGGCATGCATTGTATTTGCTGCAAAGAGGAGAAACATTTGCTGTTGTGCTCAGCTGAACAAAGAAAGCTTCTCAGCCACATTTTATCTATTTTTTTCCTCAAATATTAAATATTACATCACTGTGAAATAAATTAATTGACCTGTGTTGTGAACAAATAAATTACAAAATTCAATATGCTGCTTTGAATTTGTAGCTAATTTCAGTATGCTGGCTTTGCAGTAGCTCTAACATATGAGTTAAGTAAGCTTTTCTGACAGGTGTAAAAGCCTTTCATACCACTTGCAAGGTTATGTTAGCGAAATATGACAGAAAACGTGGACTAGTCACAATATCATATGTTCCATATCAGCAAGTATCATAACAGAAAGGCTCACTACACCAAATAGAGTGTAGTATGTGGTAAAACAATGGGTTTGCAGAGACCACATAAGAGTTGGAGCTCCAATTTGGCAGACTGCTTTGCCATAGGATTAACCCAAACAAGACTTAATTATCTGGGAAAAATAATAGAATGGCCTTATCCATCAGGAGCATTACACTGTGTTTGGCTAGGGAGAGAAGAAGCAACATTTATTTATTTGTTTGCTTTTCTAACACTGAAAAGATTTATGCAAGATTTTGGCAGGTTTCATGAGTGGCCTTCCTCTGCCACTCTTGCATTCATTTTCTTGAAGGGACTTTACTGATCTCTCTTCCCAGATGTTTCATATTTGAAGAAGTGCCATAAATCACTGCTGGAACAGGAGACATTGCTGGCTTTGACCCATACAGTGTTTCAAATCCAAGGTTGACTTTGTTTTACCTAATTAGTGGCTTACACCCACCTTTTGGCCCTCGTGTCTGTCCCCAGCTCATCCAGGCAATACTCTGCATACTTTACAAAGAACATTTTAATGGGGATGCTTTTGGTTGTTACCAAAGATCTGCCGAGCACCTCCATTCAGAAGAATAGCGAATACTGGAAACGAACTATTTCTCTATCACAAGGCTGAAGAGCTGAGGAGCCAAACAAACATAATCTAACTACTCACTTGTGCTCTGTGCTCTTGGAAAGAGCTGTAGCCTGGAAAAAATGAATCTGTGTGGAACTGCAAGCTGGGCTTCAGTCAGGGTCTCTGTGCTGAGGCCAGCCCTGCATTTGGTATGTGATCCAGAAACTTTCAACCTCATGTTGAAAGTCAGGCAGCCAAAACATATTGTTCTAAACATCCCTGTTCACATGAACTTCAGCCACTATTTACTAGCATTCATTTAAAAAAAAAATAAAAGAAATATGACTCTAATACTTCGATTTTTTACTAGCAGGAAAGCTGTTCATAGCATTCTGCCTCATGTCCGACAAAAAGCACAGCTTACCAGGACAGTTGAGGGCTGGCACCAAGAAGAACTTAACACCCGGAGTTTTAAGCTCCTCAAACATGAATCCACACAAACAAAACAGATTTTTTTCTTTAAAAATTAAGCCCTAACAGGTCTTCAGAGAAAGAAACAAGTGTAGTATCAACAAACACAAAACCAACCCACCAGGATAAACTAGGGTTTAATTGTTTTGCTCTATGGCCATCAATAAAGCCTATCACTTAATATCTATTTCTAGAACTTCCAATTCAAATTACATCTAATGAGTTTACAGTACAATTTTTAAAGGGTCTCGCCTGAGTCATAAAGACTGAAGCAACCATTAAGCCCCATTTGTTAACAGCTATGATAACTACACTGTCATTACACACACTGCAGGACATTGTGCTACACATAGGACTAATGTTATTGCACTACACTAGAAGCATTTTAAAGTCATCTTATGCAACTAGTAAGACAGGCAAAACACATTTTCTGATCATAAAAAGCTTCTGCAAATTGCTGAAAAACATACATCAGCATCAGCTGCACATGTAAAATATTACATTATTTTACCATTTAAATAGACCATGTTCACCTTGCCAGCATTAGCTTTGCAGCTTCTGTTAACTATAGTTATCAAAACACACAACTGTTGTGGTTACATTTTTGTTTGAGTTTGATGACAGTTTTGCCCCCTTACTCCCTTTAAATCATTTTAATTTGAGGGAGTAAATTTGCATGTGTGTGTCCATTTTTTCCTAACATTAATTAACCTGTCATTCTTTTTATAACTGCTCACTGAATCTAGAAAACAAGATGCTGTGTAAGCATATATGTTAATGAAAGTGATGAAACCATGGAGCTATACTTGAAGCTGGATGGGTAATCAGAGCTTATCTACTTATAATTAATTTGTCACCACACTGAAGATTTGAAATTGAAATCTACTGACCAGACTTTGGCCTTAATGTATACCTGGAGAACACTCAGGATATGAGATTATTCTAATTTACAGCAATGTAGATAAAAGTGGATTCTGAGGGTTTGTATCTTCAGTTTTAGAAAATCAGGATTTTCAGTAAAGCACATGAGAAATTGTTAGAAAAACTAGCCTGGACTGAGTCTTAAGGAGATACTCTCTTCCCACTGAAAGAAAACAAAACGGAACAATGGTACATCACAGGATCTTGTGGCCATGATACACCAAGCTAAAATCACACAGGATACCTCTGATAGCTCTTCTCGATCAGAAAGATGTCTCTGGCAGCACTGGCACAATGTTGAAGCAGTACTGGACCAATTTTGAGGACTGGTGGAACAGGTAACAACTTCTACCCTGTTGTATGTTCATCCCAAGAAAATATATTGCATTCATGAAGTGAATGTGTGGCTAAGTGTATGGTTTCCCTTCAACATTTCACCCAAGATATTCTCAGAAAGCTTAATGTCTTAGATCCAAAGAAAACAGATGTATAGTATAAGATGCAGTAGCTTATAGAGACAGGTCAATCACAGTACAGCATTCTGCTTTGCATAGAAGAATGTTAAAGACAACTTAGAATAAAACGGAAAAAAAAACCCAAACCAAATCCCTGGAATCTCCAGTTAATGATGACTTCACATATAGCTTTAACTATGATATTCTGCTGATTTGTCCACCAAAAAAAAAAAAAGAAAAAAGAATTAGCACACTTTTTATAAAGGCTTAGCAAAAATGGAAATAAGGAAAAACCTGGCCAAACCTGTATGTTGAAGGTAGCCTTTGTATTCTAGAGAAGGAATTATTGCAGCATTTGTTTTATGTGCTTCAGAATAATTAAAAAAAGGCATTCCATAGGGAATGAGTCCTTGTCCTGTCTTCCTTAAAAAGTCTCTTTATCATTACCATTTTCTGAAAGAATTATTTATAAAAGATTCTCTATAGATACTCATTTGGGTGCACATGCCTAAAAATAAAATCATTTAATACAACAAACATCTTAATTTAGAGTTAACTTTTGACATGCTCCTTTTAATGTTCATCTGGTAAATACAAAAATGACTCGGCTTAAAAAGGGACTTTAATCTGAAGGAGGGCAACGAAAGGTACACAATGCCTAATGGCACAGCAATGTTTTGATCCTCTTATCAGCAACAAACCTTATGTCATACAGTGTTTATACTAGTTACTGTAACTATTTAATTTCTAATCAAAGGTTTTTCCACATCTTACTATGACCTCTCGCTCGATGCGCCTAGCTGTGAGGTTTTGACTTCTTCCTACTTCCCAGTAGAGTCGATATCTGCCCGTTAATGCCCCACAATTTCAAGTCGTCAGGGTCACAACTTGCTCTATGATGGTGTTCAATTGATGTCTGTAAGTTGGATGCTTACTACTTCTCATTAAATTAAATTTCTAAGCAACACTAATGAAATTCTTATTGGTTTGCTCAAATTCCTTCTAGTCTTACATTCTTACTGCTGGTGAAGACTACACCAGCCAGCTGTGGGCTTTCCTCAGAGTGAGTGCAGTCTGAGAGCAGCATTCACTGTCCTGGGCTACACAATTCAATGCTTTGGCTCTCCAGGGCATTCTTCATTATGCTGCAACTTGTTCCTAAGGCAAACACAAATACTGCAGGCTCAACAGCAGAACGGACTGGGAAGTTGCCAGACAAATATCTTTCCTCTGAAAAATACTCCAATCCACTCAAATTAATATAAAACAATATAGCGGTTTCCACAGACCATTCACTTCCACATTCTTATTTGTACCCAAAGTTGCAACAGGGCTAAGGGTGGCAGAGCAGTCTGAAGGTCAGGACACCCTCCGGTGGGGGTGAAAGAGGTCAGGCTGGAAACTGACTTAGACCCAGAGCTCCAATCTGAGTTTTTCACCTCTCAGCCAGCTGTCTGGATGGGGCTTTTCCTTCTGGTGGTTACAACACTGTTAACAGTGCTACATTAAAGACAGGCAAGAAGCTGGTACAGAGAAAATACCTTTTTTTTAGACCAACAGAGGGTTGAAAAGATACATTTTCACACACAAGCTTTTCTTCAGACCTCAAAAAGCAGCATGCTGTTTCCCCTCCTGTTTCAAAAATCTTGGGCTCACCCCAATACTGATTAGGTGAAGAAATCCTCAAAAAAGTTTGAGGATCTTCTGTTTAAGATGGGTATCTGTAAACTTATTTATAATTGAAATATTTACAGACAAGAACAACTATGTTCATTTGGGAATGGTTCACATTCCTGGCTTTTTAATGAGAGCCAAGAAAACAATCCTTCCATTAGCTCAAACTCAGTATCGACACATAGCTTTTGCTATCTATTCAGTAAAAACACAACTCAGCTGAACTGTGCAGATGTTTTGAACTGGCCCAAAAGGCCAAACAATGTAATCAACATCCTATCACCTTAAAGTTGTTTCCCTGAGCATTCAAGTACACATCTGTACTGCGCATTTCTTCTTTCACCAATGACATCCAATAAAAAACAAGTAGCTTAACAAGCTTGCCAGTAGATGCTTCAATATTTCAGTCATGTCAAAAAGAAAACAGATTGCTTTTTAAAAAACATAGCTATTTAATACATCATTGCTGCTTGGACCTGGAAGCCAGGACTCAGACATGCAGTTTACAGAAGTCACTGAAACCAGGGAATAAAAATATATTTGTAAAACAGTATATTGATTTTTTTTTAAGGGCGTGTGGAATTTTCCCTGGGTGTAATTCAGCACACCTTGTCAAAGAAACATTTTCTTTGAGTGTGCAAATTGAACATTTATCCTCTCGGCCATTTGGGAGCCAGCGGCTTTGTGCTCTTGGTGTTCCTTGTGCCATTAGCATGTATGCAGTTTCTTCATCCATTTCATACCAACCTCCCAGTAGTGTGAACACCAGGGCCATCCTGAAGGCTTTCTGTTAACTGCATTCACTTCTGATATCACTGTGTTTCGTTTGTAGTCCTTCAAAATGGAAAAAGTCTTCTAATACTCAAACTTTAGAAAGACCTGTTGTGTTCTCAGCTTGCAGTCACCACTGGTGCCCATTGGACTTGCCCAAAGACCAAAAACATATTTCCAGCAAATGGGTATATTGCCTTCTCTCACCTTCCTATTCACAACCCAATCCCCTCTTTCATTTTTGCCCTTTCATTTTTACTATATGCGATGTATTAGCTGCATAACTTTACAGACCAAGATTTAGGTTTCACAGTGCTTCTCAAACACCTAAAACCTCAGAAGATGAGGAAAAAAAATGGACTAATGGGAGCTAATTTGTCTGGCTGCCCTCACCAAAACCATAAAGATGACATGAAAATCAGAGAAATAACTTCATGGATAGGTGGTCTGGCTCTAAAGATGACAATTCTTGAGCCCTAACATGGAGGAGCAATTAGTTCCCATTATAATAAGCTTAGTTGTTTATTAATATGAAAGTATTTTACAAAGGGAAAAGTAGCATGGAACAAATGCCAACTAAAAAAAAAACCTGGATCCAACAAAAAGGGCAAAAAAAAATCAGAGACATTTTAATTTTTCATATTTAATTTTTTTTTTCCATAAGCATAAAGCATTACTTCTCCCCCTCTGCAATAATTTGATAGCCATGGTATCCAAAATACAATGAAATGCTTAAAGGGGAAGTGTTTAAAGCAGAAAAAAATGCTGTCAGTAAATTCAGTTATATTGATAAATGATAGAAACATTCTATCATTTAGATAATGGCATTCTCCAATTAGAAAAGTGGCCAGCACTTTTTCCCTCTAATTTTTAAAAGAAGTTTAATATTAAGAACCATTTGTGATGTCCTGCCCAGACCTTCTGAAAATGTTCAATTAACCCCATAATTTCCCCTTATCATCCAGCCATTGGAAGCAGGTATCTTGACAGTGGAAAATTATCTGCAAGTGATTGGGAAAAAATGTGGGAGCTAGGCTGGCTGTGGGATGGTGCCCTAGCCTTTCACCTCTGCTAAGCTGGAAAAAAATGTCTGCCTTAGGTCATAAATCAAATGGGTTTCATGACATGAGGGAGTCCCTTAGGATTGCAGACAGAAAAAGGAGGAATGACAGACACAGGTACTAGGACTCATAAGCTACTTCTGTATTGCTGTGTGCTGCTTCCCTATGAAAACGTCACACAAGCATGCTGCTTCCTACTGCTTTTTACCTGCATGCATCTTAGGAAATTCTTGAAAAATCTAAGCTTTCAATCACTGAAATCACACACACGCACATGCACAGACACACACAAAAAGCCCTTTAACAGCTTTTGGGCTTACAGCCATCTTTATCCAGCAGGCTGAGCTCTTGGCATGGAAAATGCTGGGTTAATTCCTCCCACCCCTGCCTGTATAAACAGGCATTTGTATCTCATGCCCCACGGAGTTCAGTGAGGTGACTCAAACAGCAGGGTCCCTCACACTGTCCTCGGCAGGCTGTGACACAAGCCTCTCAGAAAGTGAGGTTTGGATGATCAGCCTCATCTTCCTTTTCCTCACCTAATCTTACTCTCCTAAATCATTCTCCAGGCTGGGTAGTTCAGAATTCTCCTATTCAGATCAACCCCTGGTAGCTCAGGACAGCAGTAAAATACCTGTGTGGCAGGAGAATGGTGCACCCACAATTGAGGCTTTCACTACAATACTTTTCCTCTCTGCCATAAGCACTAATAAAACCAAGGAAAAACCTCATCTTAGTAGGGAGTAGCAGTGACTTTACCTATTTCAGTTCACACAGCTGGAAGAGGAAAACTTGGGGGCACAAATGACTTTTTCAGGGCTCCCTGTATCAGCATTGCACTGCTGCAGGTACAACTGTGTAACACAAAAATTAATATACATATTCATATGTGCATAGGCATATAGAGATACAGGCATTACATGTAGCACAGGAAAAGAGCCAGACAAGGAGATTTTACAGATACTGTAACAAACAACACATCATAATACAGGCTTTGCACTAAAGGGCATGTCCAAATGAGTTCTTTCTTCCAGCTACTAAACGCAGTGCTTAGGTTGGACATATTGCAACAGACCTGTAGCAACTGTATTAAAATTGTATTCTGACAAGCAATAGTATATTTTCATGAGGCTTTACACATGGTCAGGGATTCAACCCTACCATTAAAGAGAACAGTCACCCAGTATCTTGAGCTGTTCTTCTTTAGCATGAATGCAATTACACCCCAGCACACCAAACCGCTCTATCTCATCCTTGTGACCTTTGTCCTTTAGCAATCCCACAGAGGAAAAGAAAAAAAATAAACCAAAAAGCTGGCATTCTTGCTACAAGAACATCACATACTACTTTGAATCTGCTTCAAGATTTTGCTGCCCTTAGAAACACTGAACTCTCTTCTGTATGAACAACCTGACAAGAAGCCAGGCAAAGGGCCATTTGTCGGTCAACAGGAAGGGAGCTGGGACAAAAGGTCCAAGTTGAGGAACGCTTCTCTGGGCTCTCTGTCTATGTGCTGCCTCGGCAGCCTGTGCTTGGGGCACAGCCAGCATAAAAATGTACTCTGGGTAACTGCGTGCTTTGATTAAAAAGCCACAGAGCTTAATAACAAAACCTAACTGGATAGAGAAGAGGACTGAAAAAGAAATAGCCAAGCTCATGAAAAACAGCTTGTACCTTCAGGCTCATTTTAAAAATGTGTTTTATTGACTTTTTACTCGATTAAAGGATATTCTTATTCTCTTCTTAGATACCATCCACTGCTTCATACCTCACATCAATAGATGCAACAGGCTTATGTAAAGCAATCCAGAGCCACTGTGTGAACGAGTTCATGTTTCTCTCAGTATCTCGGAAAAAATGAGCTCTTGAACTATTCGGAAATCCCATTAAACCCACACATGGATAGAAAATAAATGCATTTCCAGAATGTGTGTGACACCAAATACTAAGTACATGTAGACCCAACCAGCTTCTAAGCACTTCTGAGTTAACTGTTTTGAGAAGCAGATGCTTCCAGGCAGCTGAACCAAGTGGCATTGCCATTGCCAAAAGATGTTTGTTCACTGAAATATCTCTGAAGTGGGACTTTGGGCAGACACACGAAGGCTCGTTAGATATCATAACAGGTATTTAAAATTAGCTGCTTAATCACAAAACCAAATCACTTACCTCACTTGCAGCAGACCTTTGCATATACAGAAAACATGTAAAAGTCTCCTGTGTGAGAAGATCTATCCATAGCCATCCCCGCAACTTCACTGTTTGCAGCTTTGGGGGGTTAAATCAGATGTCTGGGTTTTTTTCCCCCCTTTCAAAAAAGCTTCTAAATTTCTTTTGCACATAAGGAAAAAATATCCTTGAGACTCAGAGCTCAAATATAACTTTCTAAAACAGGACTGTGGATTCC
Source organism: Melopsittacus undulatus (assembly GCF_012275295.1). Classification (NCBI taxonomy): domain Eukaryota; kingdom Metazoa; phylum Chordata; class Aves; order Psittaciformes; family Psittaculidae; genus Melopsittacus; species Melopsittacus undulatus. The sequence goes on from NC_047527.1 coordinate 132,398,960, forward strand.
TCTCCAAGTAATTTTAGCTAGATGACTAAAAATTTCAACTGAATTATTAAAAATAGAAAGATTCTTTTTCCTTACCGCCAGAAAATTTCTGAGCGCCCTGAAGTCAGTTGGGTCAGAAAGTATCACCAATAAGCAGAAAGAATAAAAATAATTCACAATTTAAAATTTATTATAATTTTTAATTTTGATGAGAAAACTTTTCCACTGCATTATACACTATACTTATAAAGGCCTTAGTATTTAAAACATTGTTAGCTAGTTTTTCTTACTAGTTCAGGATGAAACTGAAGTAACGATACAGGAACACATTGCTACCCATAATCTATTGGGCTACCCCCTTTGCAAGTTCTCACTCCATGAAAAATACAAAGCAGCTTCTGCCCCTTTGTTGAATGTAACCTCTCTCATAAATAACTTGCATTTACCCCAATACCCTGAGTGGTGCGTGGACCTGAACAGTCACTGAGGAGCATGCAAGCACTTGCCGTCTTATGGTAACTTCCTGATATGAGCCTTCAGCTCCCTGCCTCCTTCCCTTGTTGACTTTATTGTATAAATAGTAAGAATAAAAAGGGGTAAGAAGAGATTTTGCAACAAAAGTAATCTAATATGATGTTTAGGTCATACTGGGGACACACTTTAAACTAAGAAGGGGAATGACTGCCTGGCAACAGCGTTGAAAAACACATACTGGCATTCATAGTGCTAGCAAATTCAACAATGCCATAGGAGCATCAAAGAGCAGATCTTACTGCACTGCATGAACAGAAAAGTGGTGCAAAATTCAGCTAAAATAATCCTTCCTCTATTCAGTTTGGAGGTTTGTGACCATTCATGAGATCTACATTTCGTGACCAACTACATTTCAAGCCCAGAGTGAAACAGAAAAATAATTACAAGCTTAGATAGTATGAATTAAGAAGAAAGACTAAAATAATCAGGGTCAGTTACTGGAGAAGACAGAGAAGAGACAGAGTAACAGTCTTCCGGCAAATTATCAGTTGCTACAGTATGTAAAGATAAAGCTATTTTTCCATGTTCATTTGGAACAGTAGCCTAAAACACAGCAAGGAAAATAGATCAGATGTCAGAAAAACACCCAAACTGTGGGTAAGCATAGCATGCACTGCCTGGGAATGTTCAGGAATCCCAATCATTGAACTTTTTGGGATAGGATGCAGGAATAACTGTAGGAATGAATCAGCTACTGTGAAGCTTACCTGATCAGGTGGATGGACTATATAAATTCTTACTAGCTTTGTCTTCTCTTAAGTATTATTTTTATACAATCCCACATTAATCTTACTTGAAACTAAAGAATTTATGCTAATATTTTACTAGTTATCTCTCACAACAATAGGTTTATATGACCTGTCACTGATAATTTGAACCCTGCAATAAATGTTTTGTAACTAATAAAACATTACACATTAAGCTAACTATCAGATGAAGAAAGACCACATATTTCATTGCAGTATTTTTTCACGTCTAAGGACACACTCATATTTCTCATGTTAACCCCTGTAAATTAAAAGACAGATTAGGAATGGAAAGCTTACATATGAAGTGGACATACAGATCTCAATTGTATTTAAAAAATTGCCTAGATATAAATTTCAGGCTATTCAGACAGTCATCACACAGCTGGCACTTCTGTTGCTTTGCCTGTTACAGTCCATTTGAAATCACTCTCCCTTCTCACTGCAAAAGCTTTCAAAACCTTGAGAATGGTTCCTGATCCCTTTTATTTTCAATGCCAGTAACAAGACCCATGGAGGACACCTGCTCCTACCTTCTGGAAATAACTTTCTGCAATTTAATTTGACTGGCAGAAAATAATAAACCTCCAAACCTCACTATAGTGGTAGCCAGGTCTGTCATACTGACTTGCTGTAGTCATCCCCTCTAGAACTCAGACCCTTCAGATAGATTTACTGCGAAAATCCAAAAGATATTCTGAAGCACAGTGTCTCAAACACTAGGAACACTGATTTTCTATTTTCTTCTGTGTGCTTTGTGTTGTTTTCCCCCTTGTTTTTTCATGTGTTATACTGTCCAGCACACTGGAATTAACCAGGAGATATGACCCAGATGTCAGTGTATTTGTAGTGGAAAAAGGCAATTTCAGAGTCTAGTGCTTAATAAATTTTTTGCACGATTTCCGACAGCTGCTAGCCATGTGTTATTTCAGGATAGCTGAATCACTGCACTATTAAAGAACCGAACCATGCAGAACATGCTGAAAATGCAAATCCACAAGTTACTTTAATGTGGGATGTAAGTGTAACAGAGCATTTAGGGCTAACACTGATAAATAACCACTACATTATCCTTGACACCAGATTCTGGATTCCAAAAGCCAAAATCTACTAAACATATGTATTTGCTGCATGTAATTATAACATCCTGATTTAGTCACTGGAATCTCTTCTTTCCCTTAGGTTTAATCTTGTTTACTTGTGACACAATGTGGGTTCTCATTGCACACTAGAATCTAGAGACAAAATAAAAGCCTGTGGTTTGAAACAAAAGCTAAATAGAAATCCTTCCTCCAATGATCTTAAGGGCTACAAAAACATGTAAGCTTCAGATTGTAGTCCTGGAGTGTATAAATAAATTAATAAATTCCTTCTCTCTTAAAACTGGCTCAAAGGGATGTGATCACTCTTCCTTGCTTATACCACCTCTGAATATGGAACACTGGCCCTAGTCTGTCACGCGACAGCAATTTGAATTCAACAAGTGTTAAGCTTACCCTAAGAAAGTAGAAGAAAACAAATATCCATGCTTATAAGTACACTGCTACTGCACTTGGGTGGTCATCTGAGAGAAGAGACACTGGGACCAAAGTCTCCTCTGATATAATTCCAATGACCTCAAAGTTACACCAAGACCTAGTTGCCCACTGCACTTACTGATACACATCAGGACTTTTAAATAAAAACATATCTTGGGTGAGAGAGTTCCAGAAACAGATGAACAAAGCCTTAGAAGGGTTTTGCACACAGCATGGTGTAACCCAGTGATCCTGTCCAGCAGAACACCGGAAGAGCTCATTAATCAAGAGCCAAAAGCCCACACTCTGGATTTTTCTGTTTATCTTTGCATAATTTGTTTACATAAACTTTGCACAATATTTTTTAACCCATCATTCCTTTGGTATTTACTTATCTTCCTAGAAAAGAAACTTCCTGCCAAATAACAATCAGAAAGTAGATTTTCCCCTTCCCAACTATTATCGCCACTAGTAAAAGAGGACATTTAAAGAGATGTGATAGTTAAGAACAGCCTTCTCTGACAGCAATCCCACAATTTCAGCCCTGCACACCACTTCTGATAAAAATATAACAAAATCATTAGAAAACATAAGGCATATACAGAGGCAGATGACTGAAAAGACTGTTCCAGGTATAAAATGCTAGGTTACGATTTAAGGCCTTTCTGAAGAAAAGGGCATGTTGCAGAATTCAGCTGAAGTGGGTTGCCTTCTCTGTAAAAGCAGGCAGGGTTTACCAAAGCTGAGAGGAAGGGACAATGAAGGAGTGAATTAGTGAGGGAGCACTAGTTAGTTGTATACTCTGCACCCTAGAAGGTGGCCAAGTATTCACTTCTGCAGAGCAAGGAGTAGGATCCAGATCAATAGAGAAAGTCTGCTGCATCTCAGCATGATCCTTCCATACCCTGAACTCTGGCTATCATCCTAGGTAACCACCGGCATGGTCTTCTTATGCTTCAGAGCAGAGCACAGGATCCCTGACCTCCAAATGCTCTATCTTTGCCTAAATATTCTTTTTTAATACATACATATATATAAAACAAGTGGAAATGCCTGTATCAAATCCCCTTCTAGCATGTTCATTAGAAGGCATTAATCATAGAGATCTACAGATTTGCACAGAAATGGTGACCCCCAAGACAAGCCACTATGGGTATTCATGACAGAACATTTCCCTTTTACAATACCTTAAGTACTCACTGAAAAGACATCTTTGAAACAGGTTTTGTTGTTAAAAAAATGGTGGCTATCAATAACAAAATAACACACCTCCGAAACCAGCTGCTTCACATTCCATCCATCAATCTTTTGCTTGCTTATGTCAAACATTGACAGGTTTAATGCATTGAGAGATAGGAGTTTGTCCTTGGCTCAAGCAGGAGGGAGGAAATGAAGGCTGAGCACCAGCCCACAGCACCCATACAGAAAAGCCTTAAAAGTAAATTGGGACCTTGAAAACACTCATCCTTCTATGCCCTGGGATCTTCTTGTGCAGACACCATAGGAGATGCAAATGTGTGTGTGCATCACTCTGAGTAAGGACAAAAATAGCAACCCCTGAACTGGAACACCTTTTTTTGGATACATTTTGGGCAATGTAACAGGAACAGGCATATGCCCCAGTACTATATCCTGGGCAACTCCAAAAGCTCCCTTACACTTTATAAAAATTAAAATAAATCTGTCTATACAAATTCATAGACCAGAATATTCTGCACTAACAGAGCAAATAGCCTCTACAAATGTAAGCATAACCTAAGCAGCCAAATATACCTCTCTAATTTCAATCTTTTTCGGTAAATCTGAGGCATGCCAAGAAAGCGTAGCTATCTTCAAAAACACGTAAGTCCCAAAGGTCTTCAAAAGAAAGACTAAGAGTAAGCCATAGTACCTGCAGCCTGCTGAGAAAGCTGAAAGAGGGGAGAAAAGAAGAGCAAGTGTGGAATACTATGTCCTGAACCATCCGCATGCATAGGAAACAAAAAACGCTGCTGATATTGTGCTTCCTAATGACAGTTTTGTACAGAGAGTTTGGGAAACCATCTGATCACAACTTGCATTGGGATTTGTCCTGTCTTGGACTTCTTATCATGGCCTTTTGTGACAGGAGGAGGGATGATGGTTTTACACTAAAAGAGAGGAGATTCTAGCTGGATGTGAAGAAAAAAATTCTTTACAATGAGGGCTGTAAAATACTGGCACAGGTTGCCCAGGGAGGTGGTGGATGCGCCATCCCTGGAGACATTCAAGGCCAGGCTGGATGTGGCTCTGGGAAACCTGATCTAGTTGAAGATGTCCCTGCTCATTGCAGGGGGGTTGGACCAGATGAACACTGAAGGCCCCTTCCAACACAAACTATTCTACGCTTCTATGATTCCTGTGTACATATCCCCCAAGATAATTTGGGAAAGAAAGGCATCAACTCCAACCACAAAGACAGCAATCTTCCCTATAAATTTGTAATACCAATACGTGAACCCTTCTGGTGCTGTAGAACATGAATTTGGCATGCAACACTTACATTTACTTTATCCTACATGTGGTTTATATTACTTATTATTAAATTTATTTTTTACACAAAATTGAGTATATTTTTAACCTTACCAAAACCTGGTCATATTCCCAACCTTACTCTTAGCACTATCTCCCAGATAAAAAAGATTAAGTCCATTCTCTGGTCTTGGTGGTCTTTAGTCCAGGAAATGCAGTGGCTAGGCTATTGTGTAGCAGTACCATTGGCCACACAGCTCTAACCAGATTTGGAACACCTACAGTTCACTGAGAAATGGTTTAGTGTGAGGTGTCCCTGCCCATGGCAGGGGGGTTGGAACTAGATGATCTTAAGGTGCTTTCCAACCCTAACTATTCTATGATTCTATGAAATACCAGTGGTGTGATCAGTGTCATGGCCTATTTCTTGAAAGACTGTCCTGATCATAATGTAAGCAGGGCCTGCCTTGGCTAAGATATGTAACAGGTTCACAGTTAGCCATCTCAACTACTCAACTGACATGTTGACCTAAGAGGATAATAAAAATTAAATGTTACTTTCAAGATTTCTCCACCTTTTCTGGATACTGTATAAGGTCATCCAGAGGGAAAAATGCCTCATAGCAAAAACTGACCTGCAAAATTTGTTCTACCACACACTTTCTTTGGAATTCTGTAAAATGGGATTAATTGCACTTCTCCCGCATCCTGGGGTGTTGGGAGATCAAATGCCTCCAAGACTGTGAGGCACTCTGGTACTGCAGTGGTACAGCCGTGGAGGAATTCAAGATAGGCAGATAATCCACTTTATGACAGATGGGGAAACACTGAAGCAGAGAGAAGTTAAGCAACCTGTCACTCAAAAAAAAGCCAAAAAACATGGAAAGTGCTACAAAGAGAATCTCATCCCCCCCTCCCCAGTACTTCAGACATTTTGAACAAGCTTCAACATGAAGAATATTACTGGAAATAACAACATGGGATACAAGTGACTAGCAGATTCCCAACTACACAGCCCAGTGAATATAAAACACCATCTCCTCTATCCCATCACTGGTGTTAGCCTATATTACCACACAAAATGTCTGAATGCAGCACAACTATAGTAATTTTGATAGCAACTGAAGTTGATAGCAACTAGTTGATAGCAACTAGTTGATAGCAACTAGTCAGTCAAGGGAAAAGCTGGACGTCACTTCTAATCCTTTACTCTGAAAGGTGGCAGCACCAGCTGCCACTTTTCTCTTTCCACAGGATCTTACACCTGCGAGCTCCAAGGGGCTCACTACTACCAAACAAGTTTCATGGCAATGTAGTAACTAATGACATTGGAAGAATGACTCTTGATTTCCACTGGCAATACCTCTGCCTGGGTGGTTTGAGGAAAAGAGTTATCAGTCAAGGAATAGCAATTTAGAAGCTGTAAAAGTGGGGACAGAGATGCCTGCGGGATTTGTGTGTGTTAGCTTTGCTTGCAACAATAGATTAGGAAATCAGATCACAAGTTACAAAGTAAAAAAGGAGGAGGGAGAAACTAAAGTTAGACAGATGGGAACTGCTGCAAACTGCACTTTTGAAATACACTATTTCTCACGTGCAAAACAGCCACGTGTGCTGATGTAAATCACCCAGAAAATCAACACTTTAAAGAATTATTGTTTTTAATGCCAAATGTTCAAAGGAAAACTCAGTATTATTTGAAAGTGTTTACAAATCAGAAAAAATTATTACCACACCTGCAAATGAATAAGCAACAGTATTTCACTAGAAGGATTATTACAGATTTCTTGAAGCTCAGCCCTCCAGAAATGTCCAGTTAAAACCAACAATTTTTCTTAAAAAAAGGAAGCAGTAAAAATCATGTATTTATGGTATTAATATTTTATAGCAATTTGCTATGACAACACTATTTCAAAGCTCAATGATATGATTCAGTAAGAAAGCAGCCTACTTACATATCAAGTTGTATACACATTCTTACATTATGTATACATATAGGGAAAACATACACATTTCAGTCAATCATTTAAAAGGAAACACAGTTGCCTGAATGTTTTCGTCTGTCAAAAACCTGTCATTATGTAACATTTCACTGGGCAGTTCATCTGATTCTCTCTAAAAAAAACAAAATGCTGAGCTCATCAAGTTTAAATTTAAAACAGCAGAGTACCGTGACCAGGCTCCTGATGGCGAATGCTGATGGAGCACTTTGCTCTCCCCAAGACTAACATGTGTCTCACGCTAACCTAAATGGTACTTTCCATGAACACTGACAGCAATGTAGCTCACTGCGTAGACATTATTAATGGAGAATCATCACAAAGATGTATGGCTACAAAAAAAAACCAACTCATTATCAATTTAAAAGGATATGGGTGCAAACATGACTTTGAGTGTTTATCCAGCCCTACTACTACATTTTTATTTCCCTGAGTCACTGCAGCTATTATCTGCACGAAAGGTACTGCTGCATAGTTTAGTAGACAAATTTGGAATTCTTATAGTAGTTTCTAGTAGCTTCCATGGCAAGAAATCAGTGCATTTCCTACAATTTTGCAACACAAAAACCATGGAATTAAAGAGGCCATCTCCATTTTTAAACTCAGGTTTACTGCATGGGATTCTAAACGTAGACTATGTCTTTATTATTCAGTGATTATATTTAACTAGTTAGACCTCCCTGTTTCAGTTTTCTTAATTACACCAATCATTGCAGTCTTTTTCTGATCTAAATGTTTTTTATGAATTCTTTACCCCCTGGAGACACTTACAAACAGTTTTGTGAGACGCATATGGGACAGCAAAGAAAACTCAGGTGGTTTAATCCTAGTTTTGCCAATACTTCCCTCTGTGCCTGTGAATAAAATACAAGCTTTTCCTCCCTTCCTCCTGTACTTTCAGTTTCCATGACAGGATCTCAAAATAGACTAATAGGCCTCCTATGCAGAGATCTTAAATTCATTCAACTATTTTAAGGAATGAAAGTTCTGACTATTAAAAATTTTCTCCTATTGCTGATCCATTTAAATACAGACACTGCAACATCGCTTCACATGTCTATTAACTATAACCTCTCGAGCTAACAGTTGTCCATTTTTTGTGACAGTTCTCCAGTTTAAGCTTACTAGTTGCTCCTGCTGCATGAATTAGGAGTCTTCCATCATCTTTGAGGTAAGGACTGAAAACACATGAGTATCTTTTTGAAGTACTCCTTATTCTTAACTTTCCTGCTTAGCGTTTGCTATTGGCTTAAAGCAATTTTTCTCAGGCCAAGTGGTATCATCACTGTTTTCGCACATCTTGGCCCTTCCTCCTACTCAACCTTCCATGGGAACATGGTCCAGAGAGGATTTCCAGTTTGTCAGGTGACAGAAAACCACCAGTAATATTTTAATAGAATGATTAACATAGAAATAAAGCCCTGTGGAACTTTCAAATGATAATTTGTAGGACTTTTTGCAGGAGTTAGCCAATGAATCCTAACAGACACAGTCTCTAAGGGGTTTGCTTTTACCAGGCAAAGCTTAAATCATTCCTATTTTTTATAGGAATATTTGCCAGATGACAAGGATGTACACTTTCCAGCCTTTATTTTCTCATCAGCTGGGACTTGGGCTTGAATTTATTGTTTGGCTTTTTTTGTTTACTTTTAAGATGACAGGTAATATAAAATGGTACTATGCTCCCTTTGTAACTGGAGGGCAAGCTTTCACATGGAAAAATTATCCTAGACAACCCTTTGGAAGAAGGAAGAGAAGAAATGATGACTTGACCAAGATTCAGATGACTAATGACAGATTAAGCATTTATTTCATTGACTTGTTGACGTTTACCTTCAAGAGAAAAGGAAGGCAGATGTGATAGCTGTCTACAATTAAATGAAAACATTTTATTAAGTAACAGAGGTGCTGATTGTCGGTACTTCCAACAAAGGGTAGAATTGGAAAGAATGGCTTTCACAATGCTTGGAATTCACTCTGGGAATATATTCCTAAAAAAGCAGAGATGTGCAAACCAAGACTTTTGAAAGGTTCATGCAAGGTCATCCACATATAAAACACATTTCAAAAATCAGCAACTTACTAAAATCACCCATGCCCTAAGTACTTATTAAATAGGATCTCCTAAGCACATTTAAGAAGTGTCAGGCTCTGGTTTGATTTCAAATCTAATCATAATAATACAATAAATCTTCCTCTAGAAAAAAAAGAAGGCCAAATAGAAAGCAAACAAAAATGGTTTAAGGGCACTGATATATAAACTCCCAGATTAAGTATCACTCATTTACCTGGGGTAATGCATCTTGTTCTGACCACTTTCATACCATCAATTTGTAAGCAAACCAGACAGTTTGTTCACTGATGAACAGTAACATTAAATAGAGGTCGGCAGAAACAGTTTTACAAGGAAATATTGTTGGAGCTAAAATTTATCTGTTGGGTTGAAGCTACAATTTATCTGTTTTGCTGAGTAAATACAAGAAAAGAGGAATGCATTTTAACATTGAACTATAATATTGAAGGGTAAAAAGCGAAAACCAAAGAGGGAGATGAACTAATTAGCGTGGTGCCTAGAGGTAGGGGAGGAAGGATAATGAAGAGTAGTGGGATTAAATTAGGAAAAGCAAAATTTAGGCTGAGTATAAAGAAAAACCCTTACTAATAATAAGTTTTATTATTTCTGGAATTAGTCTCTCAGGTAAAATGATGGAAACACCTCTCTAAGATTCAGGACTTTTAAATTTAGGTTGCACAAAGACATTAATGCATGGTACAGAAACGCATATACTCTTTAGGGAATAAAACAGTGCTGGTGGGGACAGAAAGAGCAGATGAGACCACATCCTGTCACACCTCTATGAATGAGATACACTTAACACCCTCTTCAAGATGCCCAAAACACAGCCTACAGCCACATCAGACTAGCCCTGCTTTGAAGCACTGCCCACATGGAAAAAGAGATGGGCATGTGCACAAGGGAATGGGCATATGGGTGGATGGCAGAAGTGGCTGGCCCAACAGAGTCCCAAGCACAGCAGAGTGAGTACACATCAGCATATCTGGACTTTGTTGCACATTCCCAGCATCCACTCTGTCTAGCACTCTTACAGACCTTCCTCAGCATGCTCTTACCTCCCATAGCAAAACAGTTCAAAGGCAAAGAGGAAATAAATCCACAAGCAAAAATATGGAATTTAAGTTTTCTAGTTGTTCACAGTGAGGAAGGTGAGACAGGTTGGCTAAGGAAATTGTGGATGCCCTATACCTGGAAGCATTCAAGACGAGGTTGGACAGGGCTTTGAGCAGCCTGCTCTAGTGGAAGGTGTCCCTGCCTATGGCAGGGCAGTTGGAACTACGATAGTCTTTAAGTTGGAACCTAAATATGATCTTCAAGGTCCCTTCCAACCAAAAGCACTCTATGATTCTGTGATAAGTCAAGTATTTTGTTACTTTGGAGATTAGCTAGTCCATGCCACAGCATCAGAGGCCAGGCTTGGTGCTGTAGTTACAGCATGCTTGCTTTTAACGCTTTCTGAGTAAACAGGGCAGTTCAGAGGCATGACTGCAATTGCTGTTGCCTCTTCATTTAGTTCACATAAAGCCAAGCAAGCCAGCTAACCTCACTGCAAAACAAAACAAAGCATTCCTTCAAAATGGCTGCAAGACAAAAATGCCACAGCATAGCTGGCAAGCTGGTTTCTTGTTTATAGCAGTTTTCCTGCTATTTTAAGTGGGAAATATTACCTGAATCTGTTCTAACATTTTTCTGGGGTTTGCCCTGCCTATCTCGCTTAAAAGATCAACAAACGCTTTGCAAGCAATTCTGAGAGCACTGCAGGGACCCCAACTGGATAAACAGTTTGTGCCTAATAATGGGCAGGTCGTTCACCCAACTGAAAAAAAAATAAGAAGGAAGGGTTAAAAGCTGTAGCTTTATCAGGAAACATGAGGCTTTAAACTGGAAGCAATTTGTTCAATGGCTATTTTGAACATAGAACTTCCTAATCGCAGTTCCCATAAAGTCTGGCTTGGAGCCAGCCAGAATGGTTCATTTCAGCTGCACAGATATCTTCCACAGAGGAAATAAAAGGATTTCAAACCCCGGAGTCATTTCCTTTGGTTCTCGGCTCATTCAGAAAAAATGTCCTTTTGGTCAGTGATATCTCCAACTTAATTCCTGCAGCATGACTTTAAAAAAAAACTCTTTGTGGGAAACTTTTTCTGAAGGTTTGGAAGTGCGCCCTGTAAGCTCTTTGCCAGTTGCTGTAAAATACCTTCTTTCCTCCCATAAGCTTGAGAATTTAAAGGTCCTCTTCTCTTATGCATTAATGCTGAGTTTTTCAGAAGTTCTTACTCATCTTGGAGTCTCATTTAATAATGAAAGGAGGTATTTACACTCATGCACATAGACATAAGAGTCCGCAGAAGTGCACATCAAAATAATTCACCAAATGTACTTGAATCACACCAAGTGATCTTTGTCCAGCTTCAGGTGCAAGCAGAACAAGTAAGCATTTATCAAGAAGAGCAATGTATTGTTTTCCTAAAAGTACCACAGGTTTGGGGGCATCTAAGCACACTACAGTGCACACTTCTGTGTATCACAGATACACAGTTGAGAAATATTTGAAGATACAGTCCCAATTAAGAAAAGTAACCTAAAAGATCCAAATAGGCTATATTTAAGACAAGCATGCAGGCCAGTCAATGTAAATATCAGAAATGACAGGAGTGTAATGTTCTCTTCAAATGAGTGCTATAGTCCTTGAGGCTACCATGTTAAACATGTAGTCGGGGTTTCACTGAAATAATGGAGATAACATTTTTGACACACAATCTAGCTGTAATGACCAAATTCATTCCGAGCACGTCGGACTTGGGGACACTGGCTTTACATCATCAGAAAAGAGAAAGGAAGCTTTTCAAATATATCCTCAGGCCTGTGATATTTCTAACAGTACTATAAAACAAAATACTTACTAAGGTGTAAGGCTCGACATAAATAGTAGCATTTGTGGGTTCTCTAACAGGAAGCTTATATATCCTTTGTCCCAAAATGAACTTTGAAGCACCAGGATGCATTAGAGCTAACACGTTTTATCAAGAAGATTGATTCTAGTGAAACTCAAGGCCTTCTTCAGTACTGTGCTTCATCATGCATCTAATGTTAAGCATACACATTGTAAGGAAGCCCTTTTTATATTCAGAGAATTCAGAAAGCAGTGCAAATGACACATGCAAAATGGAAACAGTAATGAGTTGAACCCGATTGTCAATTTCAAATGTCAATGCCAACCTTGTGATTGATAATTACATTACTCTTTCTAGGAAAGTTTATCACTAGACCAAAATCATATGTTTAGCTATTATTTATAGATTGTGACTTGTATAATTGACATGCTCACGATTATCAATTCTTGATCTGAATAATGCAGCGTATTATATAAGATGGACTGATACATCCCATGGGCTCTTTTCAGTGGTGCCCAGCAATAGGATGAGGAGTAACGGCCATAAACTAAAACACAAGAAGTTTTACGTTAACATGAGGAAGAATTTCTTTACACTGGGGGTACAGAACACTGGAACAGGCTGCTCAGGGAGGTCATGGAGTCTCCCTCTCTGGAAACATTCAAAAGCCATGCTCTCCTGTGTAACATGCTCTAGGTGGCCCTGCCTTGAGAGGGGTGTCGGACTAGATGACCTCCAGAGGTCTCTTCCAGCCCTAATGATACTGTGACCAAATTCTAATGAAGTACTTCAAGACATACATACCTACCTGTTTGTAGGCAGGTAGGTAAGTACATAGGTAGATAGCACTGCTTGACAGCACTGCTCTGCATAGGGCAACTGAGGTCTTAAAACTGAAAGCCTTTACCCTCTGTGAGAGATTTCCTTACAATGCTTTGAACAACACAGAAAGCACCTACAGTCTACAGTGTGGACATCTACTAGAGAGGAGATAAGGTGTAATATTCAATCTTACTTTTGTTTTCTGAAGGAATGTGGGGAGCTATCTGATTTATAAAATAAATTAGTAAAATAAAGAAGCACATTTTCTATATGCCAATCCAAACATTTCTATATTGCAGTTTTCTCCGTTGAAATATTTATTTCCCAGCATAAAATAACACTGCAGAGACATTGATGCAGCTTATACAATGAAAGGCAAATGGGAGGTTTACAGAACAGCTAGTGTTTCTGAGGTTAAAGTGGACCTACACCGAAATTATAATAGTACTTTTTTTCTTTCTCCCTTCCTTTTTTAAAACTATATGTAAATTCAAACCAAATGTTGACTGGGAAGTTTCTCCCTTTTTACATTCCACTTCTCTCTTCCAGGAATGCCAAACTCAGGAGCAGTGTGTCAGTAAAGACTGTCTAAACTGAAATGAAATTTCTGGTTTCACTTAGTCCCATAGGCAAAATGTGCTTCCACTCTTCCCTAAAACACAGTAGGGAACATGGAGCTTTAAAACTCATAATATGAAAATCCCATTTTCTTATGAGACTTATTAATATAAAATGACTGAGTGATAGTCTCAACTTCCACTTAAAATAATAGTGGAGCATTTCATAGCCATCCCTCTGCCTTATCCTCACTAAAACATGGTGAGCTCACCTTGATGGGTTTCTGAAACAAAGCCCATTTTGAAATTATTTTCTTTAATGTGTAAACCTACCGACATTTCCTAGGTCTCACAATAGCAAACACATACATAATCTGCAAGGAGATGAACCGTAATAGAGCCATACTTCACTCCTCCAGCTCCTGCTCCCCAGCACTTCAACAAACCATTGCAGTTCCCTGTGTCCACTGCAATACATCACAAGGCAGCCAGTCAGCCTGGCTGTGGGGAAGCAAGACTGCTGCCCTCCACTTTAGCCCAAGATCCGGAGCTGCCCTAGAAGATATCCTCCAGAGACAGGTTTGTCAAAAAAGTGGCGGAGAACATGGAAGATAGCCCATCATCACTATAGCCCCACGTGCTCTGAGTCTAGCTCCCATATTGGCTGTAGTGGCCCCAAGGAAAGCAGCCCTACAGAGAGCACATTTCCTGTCTCCCTCCCCAGTGCTCCTTGCAGAGGTGTGGCTATTTAGATTATTGTAGCAGTTGAATGAAATGATGCCCTAAAAAAACCCACATCTTACAATATTTGCCTGACTCCAAACTCAGAATATTTTAAGAACTCTATGAAATGAGTGCATGCATTTGGACAAGAAGTAGGTAACTGAACACTCTCTCCACTCTCAAGTCGCCTCATGCCACACATCCTCTTATAAAACCTGGGCTTGCTCCACCTCAAAACTTTGCTGCTCTGATAGTTAGAAACTCTCACCCATATTTCACTCAAAATTTAATCATAGCAGTTTACCCTCACTTATTCTTGCTGCCAACTCTGTGCACACATTTTTTTCCCTTGCCTAATACCAGTCACTGATTTCTTCACAGATGGTGCCTTTCCTATTTTTTCCTGGTATTCTGAATGTTCCTTTAAATTCTATGTTGTGCATTCCTCACCGATCCCTCTATACTTTTTTGAGTAAGAGCCCAAACATTTCCAAGAACTAAGCTGAAACCACAGGAGCATGGAAGGAGGAAAAAACTCAGGGTTTTGTCCTTAGGACAGCAACTGGAGATGAGGTCAAACAGGTTACCTGGATAGAAAGAAGTTGAAAAACCAACCCTATCAAATACTCAGGGAGAAGAAATCAAGGGTAGGAATTAATCCGTTTACTATGCCAACTATCATTTCTACATCTTCTCCATGGGAAAGCTGTACACAAGTGTGTTGTGCAGACAATTTATGGTCTTCAGCAGGAGATTCTGGCTCCAGAAAGCAGAACAGAGGAATGGGAGAGAGTGGAGGAAACAGAGACATTCAAGCAGCTGCACCTTCAGGGATATAATTTCTAAGCAATCGAGCCAAATACTGCTAAAGGAGAGAAGAGAAAGATTCACATAGGTTATTTCAGCAGCATGATACAGCAGGCCCAAGTCCAGTAGGGCAGCTGCCAGCTCCAGGCAGCACTGAGGTGGTGAAGCAAGATGTGACCCAGGGCCAGATCTTCCCTGCTGAGAGCTGCTGACTTTACTAAAAGTGTCCCTCTAGAACAGGGAGCTAACCAGAAGGAAAGAGCAGGTTGGAGCGATGGCAATTACTCTCACCAGGCAAACAGATGGGGAATTGGTAACTGAAGAAAATCAGAGGGTGATCACTACATCTGTCCCTCTTGCAAGCAAAAACAGCAGGCCAGAGAATGTAAGTGGACATATTGGGATGGAAAGTAACCACAGAATCACTCAAATACGGTTCTGGCAATGAAACTGAGAGAATAGCAGCTCCCTAAATGGTTTAACCCTAAGAAATAAGATGGGTGAATGGGAATATATACTACAGTAAGAAAACACTCATGTTAGTGTGAGAGCAAGTCAATGGGACATTGTGCCATTAAGATGCATAGCACAGAGTAGGCTGTGCTGACGATGGAGAAATGATCAAGCTAAGCATGGCACTGAGCAACAGGGAACCTGTAAGAACTGAAATCCCAGCCCTAAACATGCAAAACAGTGGTTCTGCATTACTGGAAACTGGGTAACTTTACTCCTGGTTGCCCTGCCAGGCTGGCAACACCAACTGTAACATGCAGAGGGAGATGCAGAAAAGCAGGAAAGGCAGAAAGCAGAATACTCATACAGGACTTTAAGTATCCTTATACAGACTGGGGCAAAATGGAATATAATGCAAATATCGCATTTGTAAGTGCTGTCTCAGAAAGCAGCTGCTTAGAACACATACAACTCTTAACTTGAAATGAACA
This sequence comes from Melopsittacus undulatus, assembly GCF_012275295.1. NCBI lineage: Eukaryota > Metazoa > Chordata > Aves > Psittaciformes > Psittaculidae > Melopsittacus > Melopsittacus undulatus. The sequence goes on from NC_047527.1 coordinate 132,415,050, forward strand.
CGGATAAGGTAATGGGACAAACTGACAAAAGCGAACACTAACAAATTACAACAACAGATGGTATTCACCCTCTCCATTTGAACAGAGCTGACTATGCATGCTAATAAGTGGTGTAAAGCTTCTTTTCTAAAACCAAATCCATACCTGAGGACCAGAAGGTGTTCTGAAAAGATCTCAGGTATGATCTGGGTACCTATAGGTCTGTAAACCTGGTGTCAAATCCCCAGAAATTATAGAAACAGAGTAAAATCAATGGAAATACAGTATGTGGAAACATTTAATATGGCTTTTGTAGGTTTCTCTCACAGACCTATTGGAGTTATTTGAAAAGGTCAACCAGCCTGTGGATAAGGGTGATCTGGCTAATATAGTCTGCCTGGATCTCCAAAAGGCATTTCACAAGGTACTCACAAAAGATTTCTTAGGAAGCTAAGCAGCCGTGGCTTAAGAGGGAAAGTTCTTGGGTAAACAACTGGTTAAAAGATAAAAACAGAGGGTAAAGGGCATGATCTTTCTTACAAGAGGGGAAACGGCACTGATGGACTTCCACAGAGCTTCGCCAGAACCCTTACTCTACAACCTGTCTCTAAACGACAAGAAGAGGCTAAGCAGTGAGGTGACAAAATTATTCTGGGAGAGAAAACAGGAGGGGCATTTATGAAGAACTGCAGAAGGCCTTATTAAATGAAGCAACCGAGTAATAAATCGGTACAAGAAATTGGATGCAGATAAATACAGTCATGCACATGAGAGGAAATTCTAGTTTCACATTATAAAATTAAGTCCTTTGAAATGTCCATTGAAATGTCAGCTCCATATTTGCTCAAAAAGGCAAACTGAATTCTAGGAAACATTACAAAAGGAGTAAAAAAGCAAGGCAAAGAATATACTGCAAAAATATCTACATATATTTTCCTGTCAGCCTTTTCTTCCCCGCAACTTCTGAAGCATCGGACACTATTCAAGCAAATTTAACAGAGGTAGCAATCTAAAATACTTTAGTTCTAAAACCTCAAACTTATTACTAGATGCTATAGAAAACAGAGACTTATAAATCTCAGCAACCTCAGAAGGATTTGATGCACAGCATACACCCCTCTCTTTTAACTATTTTAACACTCCTACAGTAGCAGCCCAAGAAAACAGAATATGGCAAGCAGTAGCTATGCAATTCTTTCTGATCTAAGAACTGAAATTCACCCAACCTGATAGATATGTATCTGTCTCCAAAACTAAAGGCATATTTAATGTCTGTTCTGTGACTTTCTTCTCTAATAACTGTCTATACTTTCTTCTCTATAACGATCTATACTTCTCTAATAACTGTAACTACCTACACTATATATCTAGCAATAAAATCTGGTTTTATAAAAATAAATAGGTACTAAGAAAAAGTACAACACCCCAAACAAAAATTACACACTAAAATGTTGAACACAGATTTTCCCTCAGTTTTGGGGCATTTTTAAAGATATGTTCCATCAATTATGTGGAATTTACCCTGCAATTTACTGTAAGCTGAACTGACTGACAACAGCAACCAAGATACCTCAGGCAAGCCAGGTCACTCAAACTTGTTGTTTCATGATTCAAGGTTGACCACACAAACTTTCACTTTCCACAGAATGTCATGCTTGGTTGGTTAAATATGCAGGCAATTAACACAGAGATAACATGCCTTTAAATGGAGGTCCCATTGACCCCCATCTCCTGGCTGCAACCTTTGCTCTGAAAGCAGACAGCTTTGCAAAAATATTCAATTAATAAAAAGCCATGAATGGCAACAAGTCCATTTTAATTAATTTAAAAATAAATAGTGTTTACTGCTCTATATTTAGCAGGTTAATGAACAACACCACCACGATTAATACCATAAGCAACAAAGGAATGTGGCTGAAAGATCTTCATAGAGATCATAATAAAAACCAAAATAATTAAATGTCTGGGTTTCTCCTGTTAAGAATAAGACAGAATATTCTGTGAGAATGAAGTAAACAAAGCCTGACATAACACACATTTGAACCCCATCTTTCTTGTCTCTTCCCATGTCCTATCCCAAGTGTGACACTACAACTTGCCACAGGACCTCCAGTGCTCCATGCCAAGTGCTCCTTACTGCTTCCACCCTCTCCTCCAACACCAGTACCTCCCTCCCAAATGCCGCAGTGGACAAAATCAGCTTATGCGTGGCACTACCATAGATGAGCAAGTGGTGATTTACTGTGATTACTTTAGGTGGAGTAAATCTACACCCACCCCGTGTTTCCTGCAGTGGGAGCACTGAGTTTCCATTCTACATTAGCTGCCTGCTTTCTGAAAATATTCAACTTGGTTGTACGAAAATCACAGTTCTCTGACATATTTTCTTGAATCTGTAAAATTCCATGCAAATAAAAATATGACAGCTTGGAGGCTTTGAAAATATAAACCAAACTAAGGGGGGGTGGGGAGGTGTTTTGGGTTGTTTTTTTTTTAATAAAAGAAAAAATGAAACCATTTAGTGGTTTTTTTTTTTAATTGAACTTCTAGTTTGGGGGTCCAGAGGAACCACATATCACACCACTGCCATCTAACGGATCACTGGTCCCAAGGAGGACCCAGTCAGACAAAATCTATTTCACCAAGTAAGAGAGTGGTTTCTACCACCCGTAACATGGCCTCCTCCTTTTCTCATATATAAATTTAGCTCTCCTCTAAACATTCTGGGTTTAAAAAATCTCACTAAATGTTATCCAAATGCACGACTATTCTCAGGAGAGCTGAAAGACATTTTTGGGGTTTTCTTTTTGTGAGAATTTAGTATTTCACAAAAATGTTATTTAACTCCATTCAAAGTCATAACTCACAGAACCTAAATTAATTAATCCTGCTCTTTTTCAAAGCCCTGGGCTGCAAAGTCCATAGGACAAGGTTGGGGTTTTAATTCATTTTTATGGAGTACAATTGTTTTCTCTACTGTTGGTCAGCACCCAGAGCTGCTGTGCAGCTACCAAAATCTAAAGAGATGGAGTAGTATTAATAATGCACACCAGTTCCTTCCCCAGCACAGGTGTGGGTGGGTTTTTTGGTCAGCACTGACAGAGCTACATCTTTATTGCCAGAGGTTGTGATTTTTCTCCTATGTCGCATATATATCATATATAGTGGTTCTACACCATCTTGAGACATGCAGCCCTCAAATACCCAGAAATACAGATTTAATAAAAATGATGGCAAGGTCTATTCGTGTTTTACTTCCATGGTGTATGATCTACCAAGAAAGAGAACGTTTACTTAATTCACTTGGGTCAGAGTTCTACTCTTCTAAACAAAATTTTCCCCACTACTAGGGAAGAATGAGAATAGTGACTTCTCTAATTGCTGGCATACCACAAAAGTGAAGTCAGGCTATAATTAACAGATCTGATTCAGAACAGTTCCTGTTGAATGACAGTCTGTCAATTAGATTCATTATCAGATTGTCACTATATCAAGTAAGGATTTGTTTTGCATATGCTATATGTTCTGAGAGCATGCAGTGAAGTTGGCTCTAGCAAAAATTAGGAGCTGGGCATTGTCCTGCTCTGCATCTGCCTGGGGGTTTCCACAGGTCAGCTGTGCACTGAAGGTCTTGAAACTTTTGAGAAACCAGCTTCTCAGAAGAGTACCCCTGCTTTTAGTAGAGATGAACTGCCTTCAAGCAACCTGAGGCCAAGCAGACTTACTGTTACATACGAGATGCTATATCATGGCATCAGAGAAAAAATTTAAGCAAAGTGATTCTGCAAGACAGTTGAAAAAGTCAATACACTGCAAATAGGCATTCAAAGCTGATTATGAGCCACTGTTCAAAGAGAAAAATTTCTCTTCTGCTCACTTCAGAGATATGAAATAGATATTTCCAAGTCTGCTGAGACCATTAAGAGCCTACTAACGTTACCCAGTCCCAAAATGCACTTCAAAATGCATGCCAAGCTGTTGGCAAAGTTTTGTACAGACCAATGAATCAAAACATTAATCACTGTGTATAAATGGAAATTTAACTTTTTTTATTTCTCTGGAAGGAAACAAAATTAAACCAATTATTTATCAGTGATATGGGCCTGCAAATTCTGGAAGCAGTAAATTAAGAATAAGTACAGATTAGATATGTCACTGAATATTTGAGCATCTTGGTTCTCCTTACAGAAAATATTTGCTAGGCCATCAGTTCATTTATGAAAAGATAATGACCCAGGAAATATTTTCCTTAATTGCAAAGAAGCCGTTTAAGAAAGTGTCTGGGGAACTAATTAGAAAGGAGTTTCCTCTGTAGAGAACCTGGCCTTAAACTCAATAAGCAGTTTTTAGAGGACTTAAGATGGAGCACTGTTCAGATGCAGTCAAGAATGTTTGCTGAGGTGCAGCCACACTTTGCAGACATGAAGGTGGGTACATCTCTGAGTTCTCACCAAGGCAGGGCAGTGGCCAGTGCTAGCACGCTCCAGCTATGATGACTTGCTCAGTACGACTCATCAAACCCTCTCTTATTTCACTTCAGCAAATGTGAAAAGCATACAAAAACATACAAACAGGAGAATCTCTACCTTCAAGATGAAGTGGGAGTTTGCAACAGTTGCGTGTTTGCCAAGACGTGTAATGCCTGCTGGCCAACTCAAGAAGTGCCAGAAAAAGAGCTCACCCAACAGCATCACCTGCTCCACCTGAGTACCACTGCTTCTTTATAGAATCACAGAATCAGCTAGGTTGGAAAAGACCTTAAAGATCATCAAGGCCAACTGCTACCTCAGGACCGCCAAGTCCACCACTAAACCATGTCACTAAGGGCCCCATCTACATTTCTAGGGAGGGTGATTCCACCACTGTAAGTTCCAGGGGATAGTTACATATATATGTGTGTGTGTGTATGTGTATATATACACATATGATAATATAAAACAAGAGTAGATTAAAAAAAAAGAAACGCACAAACAAAAAGAAATGCAAACAAATAAACAAAACTAATGCACAAAATAATCACACCTATTGTCTCTCCCAGCATCAAAAATAGGATTGATTTGTTACACAAGTTTAGAGTTTCAAAAATGAATAAGTCTGTTTCACAAATTATTTACTTTCTACAAGACCCATTTCCCCTTGAAGCACGCTGTGTATGCCCTCCTAGTGTGAATAGTTTACAGTCTCTGATCAGGCACAGACCTACTTCTCTGGATATTTTTTTCCCTCAAAATGGCAATTCTGAGAATAATAAATAACACAGCACAGTTATTGCAATTTGAGATTATTCCCAATAAATAAAATTTATTAACTAAATAGCTTTGTATGCAGCTTAGCTCTTTCTTCACTCGCTTATTATTTTACATAAACTTGCTTCATATTGCTAGTCACAACCAAATTGTAGCATCTCCAGTACAATAAAAATAGGAATTAATAATGTGAAAATGCATAATTCATATGGTCACAAACAACCTTCATAGATTACATGCAAAAAATACTTTCTAAAATGTAAAATTATCAAAATATTTTGTCTAACATACACACCCAGGTATATCTACTATATGCTTATAAGTTTCGTTTATCAGAATACTAAAGTTGAAGCTACCAGCTGATTAGCTCCAGTGCATTAGCGTACTTATGGATGCTGTGAACTTAAGCAGATGAGTAACACCACTGATACAAGGCAGCACAGACTCCTTTTGGGAGATATGAAACACTACCATGCTGTTCCAATTATAACCAACATTTACAGTAAACCTCCAGTTATCCCATTTTTGTTACACAAACAAACTCTGAATTCATAAAATAGGTCATGGTAAATTTTAAGTACTGGTCTAAAAATAGTAAGGCAACTGGAGAAATAAAATTGCATGTGATATATGGCGGGTTAACACTGATGACCTCATGGCATTTTTTTTTACCATAAACCCACCACAATCCTAATAATCATATCTGCATCCCCAATTTTTGTATTTTAAAAATTAATAGATCATTGCTAACATTTCTCAACAGGAAAAAAATGCCATAATGAAATATTAAAATCATAAATAGAGTCTCTATAGTTCCCCTCATCACATTAGGCACATTTCTCTCATAAGACAAACACTTCTATTTAACAAATAGAGCAATGCAACGTTTGAAAAAACATACATAAAATGAAGAATGTGCAGTTGAAGTGTTTGTCTCCTACACATTACTGTGATTCACAGGTTTTAGCTATTTAAAAAAATTCCCACAGGTGGGATTTCAGACTTTTGGTCATTCTCCTGTGCTCATCTTCTAAGGTCCTAGCAAAATGCTCAAAATCATATGAGTTCCTGATTAAACCAGGAAGTAAGTCTGCATGCATGCAATTAAAGTGTCTGCACGGGCAGATACAGATGACAGTAATTCATACGCTAAGAAATAGGCTTGTGTATTTGGCAGATTAACTGTTCTGTATTCCATTGCTATGAGGTATGGAAACTGTACTGTGAAACAACCATTACTCATTCCCCTGGCTCTAAGCACTCAGGCCTATCAAAGGCAAGCCAGTCTGGAAAGGGTGGGAGGCAAGGGCTGGAAAGAGAAGAGTCTACACGTTTCAGATTAACGCTTCTCTTGAATGGTTTCTTTTATTTCATTTCCTTACTTTTTAAATTATCAAATACGGTAGACCCAGAAGGGAAATGCACAGGGGGAGAGGGAAAGAGGGGAGGGAAAGGGAAAAAGCAAAAGCAGCCAAAACTCTCTGACTTGTTCATTAGGGGTTTTGTGTTTGAACATCTGAATGAATCATGTGTCTGTTTTTCATTATTCTCCATATGTGATTGTTCCCTGCTTTGTTCAGTGGTTTCTGGCCATTTTGTCATGACTGTGCTTATTTTGTTCTATATATTATTCTATTACAGGGTGATTGTTGCTTCTCCTCTGCCTCACTTAGCAGTTATGCCACCAGCAAAGAGCAATCTGAAAATGAGAGGTTATGTCAGAAGGTTTCCCTAGTGAGTTCCCTTGCAGTATATATGATTACTTTAGACTGGACTGCTTAATTCATACCAGAGAGAAATCCTCAGATAGCACTATTCCTTAGCATGAAAGGAATGTAGTGGGTATCCTTTTAAAAATTCGAGGAATACTGGTGAATGGCTTAAAGCCCAATGAAGAATGTTTTCCTCATTTTTCCAAAAGGAAACCTAACACTTCATGCTAAGCAATAACTTATTGTTACACATCTGCTGTTAGATGGGCTATTTAAAGTAATTTCTTTGCTATATTAACTATTTTCCACTTTCTGCAAAGTATAGAGCTCTACTCTGTTCTTTGGTCAACAGACAAATGACCCTGAAATAGAATCCAAAATCTCTAATCATGTGGTAACTTCTTCTACCATCTCCTTGAATTTAGTCCACACTACTGCTTTGGATACACATCACAGGATGATGTGTTCATTTAAGAACATACGCTTTGCAGAAGGTGAGCAAGGCCCAGAAGACTGAAGAGGAATAAACAAGTTACCTGGGTTTTGGCTTTTGTTGTTGAAGGTATTTTTCTTTAGTATCTGTTTTATTTTTAAGGAATGGATGTAGACTCCAGTGTATTAGAAACACATTCAACTTCTGGAAACATCTTAGAGCAAATTGTCATATAAATCCATTCACAGACCCTCAAAGGTAACACATGATTAGTACCATGCAGCATGGATTTAGCATGAATAAATGTCACATCATGCTTCTGTCTAGTAGGTAACTAGCCTTATGGATAGGAAAATACTGCAGGTTTTAGTTAATCCTTGGTTGTCACTCAAAACTTGAGCAAATGGGAGAAATATGATCTAGCTAAACCTGCTGTTATGTAAGTGCCAAACTGATTAGAAAATACAATCTAAAAAGAAGCTGCCAACAGCTCAGTGTTGTACTACCCAGTGTACTTGAGAGGGTTTCCTCAAAAGTTATCCTCAGGTCTGTTATTATTCAGTCTTTTCCAAATTATCTTGTTCAATGGATTAGAGAAATCATTTATTAACTGTGAAGAGGATACTAAAGAGGTAAGTGCTACGACCACTCTGAAGATTTAAGATTAGAGAATAATTTTAGTAGATTAAGGAGGAGCCAGGAAAAAATAGGATAAAATTCAGTGCAGACAAATGAAAAGTACTAGCTTTAAGAGGGAATAATCAACAGCACAGAGCAGAGAACACAATAAGGAATGCCTGGCTGGCAGCAGCACTGGAGAAAACAATAACAGAACCAGAGGCTGCAGTGAATCTCTTCACATAAACCAGCACTATTGTTCTCATGCAACAGACCATGCCTTAGAAATGTATCTATATCTTAAATACATAGAGCTATTTACATAGATGCATCAGCAAAGAGAAGAGCGATGTGATTACAAAGATGATATCCCATGCCTGGCTCTAAGGTCTTCAAGTAAGAAGTGAGATAACTGCAGAGAGAGCAGCATAGTGCTATAAACCGGAAACTTGAAACAAATTGGTTTTGAGGAAAAAGTGTAAGGACCAGTGGTAAATCTAAGGAAAAGATAAGGCAGACACATAGCAGTCTTTGTTTGCTGCAAAAAGGAACAGAATAAGCTGTTTTGCATCTCCACAAAGGAAAAGCAATGAAGCAACAGGCTTAAATTGCATCAAGGAAGATTAGGATTAGACATTAGGAAACACTTCATTACAGTGAAGAGAGGGAATACTATCAGGAACTCGAATCTCCATTGCTGGAGGCACTTGAGCTAAGGTTACAGAAGCACCCCTCAGCAGTGGGTTAGTGCTGATCCTGCCCCAAGGCAGGTCCTGACCTCTTCAACCTCTTCAGGTCCCTTCCACTTCTGATTCCTGGGAAGCTTGCTTTTTGGGGTTTTTTGGTAGCCTTACTGAAGAAGGAAATTGTTGCTAGCATTTAAAACAGCAAAACATCTACTCTACTTTTTTTTTTTATGCCACAAAGCATACTGTTAATAAATCCAATTATGCTTATGATCTTTTAATGGCACCACTTAAGACATAAAGATCCATCTTTCAAAATACAAATATCTCTGCCCTACAGTGTAATACAACAGTGTGAAAGCAAACTTTTACAAAGTTCCAACTCACTGTTATATAACCTCTACACTACAATAATTTCAAATCTAACTGCAATATGAAGAACACCAAACCCAGATGCTTCTCTTTCTTGAAACTCGTAACATTCATATTCTCTACAGTCTTTTCACTTTACATTTTGTGTTTCACAAATGGATCCATTCCTTTCCTTGTTTACCGCCGGCAATGGGAACAGGACGTTCTAATCACAAGGAACCGCATTTGTGGAGTCAAACATACATTTAAAAACATACCCAAAAGTTTAGAACAATCATTGAGCACACTTTCCCCAGATTTTCTCCTCCACCCTTCAAGCACCCAGTTGAAGCATCTGCACCAACATCACAGTGATTTCAGACAACCAAGCGGAGACAAATACGTTTCCCTCTCCCATGGACTTCATCCCATTATTCAACATACAGTCCAGGCCAAATTCAACTCCATATGCTAGATTTAGGTTGCCATTCCAGAGGGACAAATTTCAGAAAAGAAGATGAAGGATAAAGTTGATATGAGTTAACAGAGAACATGTAAGTCTTGTATGGTAGTGGGAAGGAAGACAAGGACCTACACATCTTTGTCCCCAAGAGAAGTTCTTAGTTGGAGTGTAAGACAGTGAAGTGTGGTCCCAGGATAACCCCAACCTACCTGATTATGGAGTTTCTATTTCTCATTCCCCATGAGACCCCTTCAGATCTTCTAGGCCTATGGTCTAACACCTTCCCACCCCAGAACCTCATCCTCAAGCACTCCTACCCCAAAACCCTTCCTATCCCACCACAGAACTCTTCCTCCTTGCTAAATCAGTTAAGAATCCACTCAATCCACTCAGCCCTTTGCAGTTCTATCATGCTCCAAGTTCCCTTCTCCTTACAGCACTTCATGCTGCATCCTGCCTCCACAACACAAACCTTCCAGCCATGCAGCACTCAGCAGCAGGCATGTCTATCTCCTCCTAGCTCCAAAACTGCAAGGCTCACCTCTGTGCCCACCTGGCCACCCTGCCACGGCTTTCTGCACTTGGCCTAGCCTGTCTTCCCAGAAGGGTATTCCTTCATAATACAATAAAAATGCCAACAAAACCAAAGCAAAATACCCCACCCTACCACAGAAACAAAACAAAACAAACAAAACAAAAAAATACCCAACAAAACAAACCAAGTCTTCATCCTGGTGTGATAATCAACGAAATACAGAGTAATGTTATCGGAAGTGCTCCCAGGAAGGAGAACACATGTTCAGGCAAAAGTAATGCATGGTAGTGCCACATGATGGACCACGACTGATGGGACTGCTGACATTTCCCAGGACTAAAATTGCAGTCTTCCAACTTATTCTTCCCTTCAGTCACTAATGGATGGTGTTGCTGGCAGGCAACAGATAAAGGTACACACTTCTAGAGACTTCAAGAACATCTCTGGTACAGATGGCAGGATTTTGACCCATCTCATAATTTCCCCAAATGCCTTTTCTGCTTCTCTTCACAGCCTTATCTGCTCACTTATTAAATGTATTCCTGTACTGCAGTGGTTTGTTCGGGTTTTTTTTACTAATTCATATAGAAATGCTGTCCAGAATCTGCTTCTTATCAGAAGAACACAGTCCAGTAGTTCTTACTACTGCAAAAGGATACTGTATACCACTAGCATAAAGTTACAGTCTTTTCAAAGCACAGCTTCTCCCCCATAAGGTTCATGGCTCTTCAGACTGGTAAATGAACAACAGCTCTAGTTCTGAGATGCTACTAGACATGCTAGTCAATATTTATCTAGGTAAATATAGCTATACACATGCACAAAACATGCTATATTTCACTAAAAAATGCTTTCATACATTAGCAAGAAAATTAAGAACAAAACTGGAAGAGGAATCGTTTTTATATCCCAGTATTGCAACCTGTGGATCTGTGTGTGTCATAAAGAATATATTCTTGCAATAGCATAGACCAAGACTGCACAAAAATAGGGAAAAAATAAACCAGGTTTTGCTTGGAAAACTTTTCCCAAAGGTTTCTCAGTTTTATATGGGAAATCAATTTGCATCACTGATAGTATCATTCAAATCAGACAACACTATGTGGTTAGAAGGTAATTTACTTTTCTGCCGAAGCAATTTGATACTTGTTCTGATTTGTGATTTTCATTTTGTTTGTTAATGAAAAAAAATTAATGAGCAATGTTACTGGAAACACAACTCAAAGCTGTGGCATTATTAAATATGCTTGTAATATACCATACATTATGTTGATTGCACAGTTGGAGCAAAAGCCTTGGCAGGGAAGCTACCAGTCAATCACTCAAACAGACAATGAACTCAGAGGGTGGACGCTTTGCACTTACCTTTGCACTGATTTGTGTTTTTGTCAAGAATTGCCTTTGTGGATACAATTTTCCCATACCTGTGGAGAATACAAAAACCAGAAACACATGTTACTATATCTTAATAACATACATAGCTATTTTTGTGCACATGCAACACACACTAGGAAGAGATCTAGTGCTCTTGAAAACATGTTTATCTGATACTCCTGAAGAGATTCCTTCTCTGCAGTTCAACAAACACTTTTAGGGTTCACTTTAGAGGCAGCACTGGTTATTTACCACACCCTGTCCATCCCTGGTCACTACACTGCACTGCCAGCATAAATTACAGTAACAGCAAGGAATTCAGGGCATCAGCACAAGGATAGAGATTTCTTTGGTTAAACTACTTAGGTTTCCTTAATTTTTCTTTTTACTATTATTTTTAACAGCCAAACAAGGCTTGTTTTAACAGAGATGGACCAGATTCCTACAGGATTAACAAAACTGCAGGAATTTTGGTTATTTGCGCTCATGCATGCATCCATGCCTGCACATACACACTCTAAATTTCTGGTCTGGATAAACAGACGTTTTAAGGTTTATGTGCATCTAGCTCTTTCCAAGATGAATGTTAATACTTAGTTGAATTTATATTACCTCCCATAGATAGCATGGCACCGCACTGCTTTTTGATAGACTTAGCATGATTAATATGGATTTTGGGCAGCTACAACTTGTTGCATGAAGCAACTAGACCATAAAACAGATATCTGTCTTTACCTCACAGAGTTTAAGACTAAAACCACAGACTTAATAGTTAGTATCACAAAACCTTGGTAAAAGGTCACAGAAGACAGCATTTATGGCTGAATATAAGACTTCAGAAGAATAAGGAAAATTATTTTATGTCTCAAGTCACTGGTATATCTTGGTCCCTTTTTCACTGAACAGAACTTCCTCTAAAATGTCATTTCCCAGTTTGTTTTTTAAAGAGCAATACCAGTACTCTGATGGATTGGGCTTTGATTTGGAAGACTTGTCCATGAAACTCAACTTTGGCCATGAATGAAAGACATATTATTATAAAAGATTATAATAGAATTGAACCTTTGAACGGCAAAGCAACACTCATGGAAAATAACCAACAGTTCACCAATTATAAAACCCTGAAATGTACAGCAGACCAATTTTTTTATTTGGTTAATCTTTATTAACAGCAATACAAAATTAGTGTTAGTGACTTCCATTTGAAATCCAGAAACCAGGATGTAGAAGATCTTGCTGCAGTTCCCTTCTCTGCCTCAGGAGGAAACCTATGTCTCTTGCTATAGAGAAAAGGACTCAGAGCAGTCAGAGCACTGTACATATTCAAGTCATGCTCTTATCTGTCCTAACAGTTTGCAAACATATCCAGTAAACCAGGAAAAACACACACAAAAAGAAAGGAAAAGGGAGCCAAAGAGGGAATGGTACCATCACTCACAGGGGAAAAGTTTCAGTTTATACTTTCTTGTGAGCAGTGAGCAGCAGCAATGGGAAAGATCGAGAACAGCCTCCCTGCACATACTCTTTGGTACCAGCGAAGATTTAAAGCAATTTTGTGCCTGAAAAAGTTCTCAGCTGAAGTTTCCACACTGCGAGTGACACGTACCCACTTAGTTTTAGATAAAAGACTGTGTCTCCACCTCTTTTCACTCTGTTTTTGTGACTGATGCAAAGTAAGACTTTCCATTTCACTGTTTTTCTTTTCCCTAAGAACCCACCAAGGCATTTGTTTCCATTTGACTTTCATTTTGGGGAGGAAAACCATGCTTTGTTTTATTTCAGACTGAAACCAGTCAAGAGGAGGGTGAAGGGATTAAGAGTTTGTACAATATAAGTTGAGCCCTAATTCAGGAACAACAACAAAAACAATCATACAAGCCTTCCTCTCCTTCACACCCTCTTCTTTTTTTTGCTGGGTCTGTAGAGAGGCAGGATTTTGTGCTCTGAAAGCAGACGTAATCGACTGTATACTCCGCATTATGGGTATATATGCAGGTAGCTGTGGGTCTATTTTTGCCACAGCTGCCTCCACTCCAAACACATTTAATGTTAACCATGAGATCACATGCTTTTCTAACCTCAAATGTCTCCAGAATTTGGTCTTTATACTCACTTATGTTCCACTTAATTTTATAATTCTTCATGGTAATACCTGAAAGCTGACTTTGGCCCCAAAGATGTCAGAGTCTTCACATATCTTAAGAAGGCAAAGTCAAATTCTCCATCGTAGTGATTTATGGTTTTTCAGCGGGCCAACCTACCCAGCAGGAAATTTGGCCTGTGTGGTGCATCTTCATTTATTTGATTAATATACGTTTAAAATCAAATATATGAAAAACATGAAAAAACATGTCTTCTTGTGCATTAAATGGCCTCTGACAGACATATGGAAAAAGAATCCAACAAAAATCAGCGGCTAACCCACAACAACCTCAAATAAAACACAACCCCTACCTAAACCTCCGCCAACAAAAACTAACACCCAACCTCCCTTTCAGTTCAGCCACTCCTAATGAATTGATATGTTGTTTCATCCAAGTCAAGTGAAAGCAAAACCTTAACTCATCTTGCCAGCAGAGGCAGGCATTTGTGGTTCCACTGCTTTTAGTACAGATTTCCCAGAGTTATTTGGTACATACTGCGATTCTGCAAATACTTAGTTACAATAGAGATTTTACTCACAGAACTAATTCTGTTCTGTTCAGAAGAGGTTTCCTCCCGCATGTAAAGTTACATGCACACATTCACGTTCGCAGAAACAGACATCAGTGGTAAGAGGCACCACAGTAACAAACACTATTATAGGCAATTAGCCATATGCAGCCAATTTAATCTACTGCTATAAATCTTGAGTGCTACCACAAGAAAGTAATTGGAATTAATTTGGACACTGTTTGCCTAAATATTTTAAGTAATTATTTTACAGTAATCAGAACATCAGTTCTGATGAAGAACATTAGTGTGCTGCATGAAATCAGGAAGGTATTTTGTTCCTACAAATGTAGTCATACTTCTTTCTTGCATGTGTGGAGAGTGGTATTAAGTTATGCCTTCCCTCCAAAGTTGTTTGGCTTTCTGTTTGCTTGACCTTTAATTGTGATTTTATTTCCCCAGAAATAACAAAAATATATAGCTCAATGGGAACACACAAAGAAACAAAGATAAAGTACATCTCAAGAGCTGGCTTCTTGGTTTCTTACATTTAAACAGAAAGTACTGTAATATTCAACAGCCTGCAAATCTCTGCAAACTACTGATATCACTAATGTAAAACACACCACGTATACTTTTCTTGTCATGAGAAAACATGAGCACTGTTTAATTTCTTCCTGACTTATGGTGCATGAAGGTATTGTTTCAAAGATTTTGAATCAAAAATTCTGGTCAGAAAAAGACACTTATGGAACTGAGTTAATCTCAATGCCTTATTACAACCCTTCAACATAACAACTGCATCATTAAAGATAACCTACTGCATCACAGTACTGAAGGAAATAGATGCAATGAACCTGTGAGATAGCTACCCCAAGAACATGTCTACTGAACATTGGAACTGAAACTGCTATTCAGATTTCCACACAGACAGCATGCGTTGTTTTTTATTACATTGTTCCCAAAATGTTTTCTAAATGCATAGTAAGCACAAATAAAACTGTTTACATGCTTTTTTAAGAAAAACATATTTTAAACCCTTATACTCAATTATGCTTTTAATGTTCTTCTAAGTAACAATTTTCATTTAAAATCAGGTAGTCAGACATTTGAAAGAGCTTCCACATCACGAGCTACTACACAGACTAGGACTTCAGCTCATTAAAGAAGCATCCATGCAGTGAGATGATGACTAGTTGTCTTCATTGCTTCTCATAATACATAAGGACTGCCAAGAAAATTATAAAGTTTAAAAACTTCAGAAGATGTCCTTCCCCAGAATGGAAAGTTGCTTGTGGAACTCAATGCCACAGCCTGTGTTGATACCCCACAGAGGCTCATCTCTACATAAAGCTACCAGACAGCTTCTAGGAAGGAAAATCTGTCATGAAATTAAGAGCAAAGACACATCTGTGGCCCTGGAAGTCACATACAGCTAGGAGAGGATAGCACAGAAGTATCATCACACATTGTCCCTGTTTTAACATCAGGCACCTCCACAGATGCTGAAACAAATTCCTGTCTGACCCAGCTCAGCCGTTCTAACATTCCAAGAGAACATTAATTTGGGGACAGAAATACCTTCATACAAACACAAACATTTTTATCTTTCCTTGTATATATCAGTTTGGGTGAAACAGCTCAAGTCACCTGAAAGCCACTACTAAAATTACTTCACTTACAAATGGCAGTAACACACAATGTCACATAGAGGATACAACTAAGGGAAGAATCCACAAGAAACGTCTACACTCGGTCTTGGCTACAGAACTATGTCAAAAACCACTCAAGAGCTCCATCCCATTGCACCCCACATTTTCTGACTACTCAACAGATGGGAAAGATGCAAGCAATGCAGAATAAGCCCTTAATGTACATCAAAGTTGCAGTTTCAGTAGATCATTTCAAGAGCTTGCAGGCAGGTGGTCAATCAGCACTTACACTGAAGACAAAGCTCAACCCGGTTGCTCCTGGGAAGTTACTTGATAACTGCTGTTAAAATAGAGATAATTCCTGAAAGAAGCACTTCAACCACAAGTAATACCACTTGCAAGATGTGGGAACCTTACCCACTGCCCACGCTGATCCCAAACCAATAGGAATTTTCTGTCAAATGACACAGTTTTCAAGCCATTTCTGTTTCTGCTGGCAGAAAGCCAATGGTGCAGGGAAGACAAGTGGGCAACCAAGATCAGGAGGCAAGTGAGATTCATCTGGGGACTAGCTCAAGACAGGGGAACTGGGTGCCACTCATCCCCCTACTAAGGGACAGCCGCAACCGGGAGCTGCTGGGTCAAAACAGGGATTGCCTAGGAGGCCAGACTGGTTGGGGCCATTCACACTGAAATTCAGCTTTTCCATGTGGTTATGGAAAACAAAAGCCTCTGGGATAGGTAAGTCTTACTCTGTCCTCCAAGCCCAGCCTTTTGGAGTGGTGTCTCCCAGTCTTGCAATACAAAATGGCCTTCGGAGTAGACAGGCTGTTTCTCTCACCACCACCAGACTCGATGCTGTATACGCTGCTGTCCTCATCTACAACATGGTAGGTGCACAGGTGTGTACAAAACAAAGCTTTTGCCCAATTCTGGTTACTGCTTGTATGTTTTAAATGAATGTGAATCTTGGAATTTAAACCCAAGTAACCAGTATAAAGAATTCTTCCTTGCTTAGGTAAACCGGTGGAATTACCATGTAATTTCCAAGTTCAGAGTTTAATAGTTATGTCTCCAGAATCAGGGTTTACTCAAGGCCTCAACGCATTGCACTCGGAGCACAATTCACCCAACTGAAAACAGTCAACATTTCTAGGCATTTAGGTAACATCTGCTTTTATCTTGGGAACTTTTGCACTGGGATGAATTTGACCAGCAGTAATTGGATTTAGATAAGCAACACTGAGGCGCTTTCATTCTTGTGTATTAATATATAAATAGCATAACTGGGTTTATTTTGTTTAAAGCAAGCTCTATTAGGAAAATCATGGATTTGGGGAGAGAAAAAAAAAGCCACATTATAAGGCCTAAAGTACAGAAGAAACTACTGCTGGGTTTCTCAGGGATGTTATTCCAACAATACGCTGCCATATGAACTTAAGACATTCATATACCCACAAAAGGTAAATTCATTCAGAAAGAAAATATCTGGACATTTCATCTGCTACATAACATTTTCAATGCTAGTATTTCTTTCTCAAAAAATACAACAAATTACTATTCAATCCATTAACAGAGATTGAGCTGCTTCATTGTTGTTTCTGTATATTATAATTTTAAATAATGAAAATTTAAGCTCTTTTATTCACACAAAAAAATACAGCTACAAAATTCATGCTGTTCAGAGCACCATTTATTTGCACACACCAATGCCTGGCTTGGCGAATCAACAGAAACAGGTAGGTGCAGGGAACTTATGGTGTACTGGATTAACAAGACAGTACTTCTGTAAGAGCTTAACATTCATCTGCTCTGTCTTTTCTACTTACTTCAGTCAGGCTGTCAAGTTCACAAAAGCATTCCTTTACTAGATATAATACAAGTTAGTACAGCAATTCGGAGCAACAACTTGTCACAGAGTTTCAAAACATCACAGAAAAAGGGAGAAGGACCTCTTGAATCCTTTGGTTGTACATCTAAACCACCCCTGGACCAAGAGAGAGCATGACATACTTCCTGTTCAAACTAATCTGCATTCATACACTTAAACATTATATGCACATTCACCTCTAGAAAAATGGTCCCAAATGAAAGTGTACAGGCTCTGGAGACTTGCTGTGTTTTAAGTACTTAGGAAAGAAAGCCAGGTAAAACAGAAGTTAAAGTAAATGAAATTTAAACAGATATTGAATTTCTGGGAATAGAAAGAATTTGACCTTTCAGAGCTTTAAGAAGTATATCCCTTTAGTAGTTCCAAGGTAACTTTTCCTTTAGCCTTGTTCCTTTCCGTGCTAAAATAAAATAATAAAAAAAATGTTTTGTCTGCATGTAAATGAAATTAAGTGGCCTGATGCAACACTTCCAGAAATCAAAGGCAGTTTTTTCATTGCCTTCAGTAGCTCAAACCCTGTTCACAGGGCTTATAATAAGGCTACAGATCATCACACTCTTGATACCCAAGACAGAATAAAATGTCACTCACTAAGGTGGCACTACCTATAAAACCCTGACATTTTTACAGTGTTTTTCCACAGTTTGTTGCACTTAACTCTTCACTGCAGTTTCTGTCTAAAATGTTTATTCTGAATTAGTGCTATTACATTCATATTACATCGGTATGTTTGAATATTGATGCTATTTAAGACTTGTAAAATATGATTACATTATTGTACATCATATTTAAATTAAAATTCCGACATTAATATTTTTCCTTTGATAGAAAACTATATTTTCCCCTCACATTTCTGCCATGACAAATAACCAGTGTTAATAATTAATTAGCAAAATATTCTACAGTTGCTAAACTAAGTATGGAAAATGAAATCCATGCACAAATTAATAACTATGATTTCATGCAGAACACTTCAGTCCTTCTTCTGGGCCATCATTAAATCTTCAACTACTAATTACTCTGTATTAGCAAGAATTCAAATGTTTTTTTAAAAAAAATGCAACTTTTGTTTGCAGACGTTTAACAGTGCTGCTAAATTTTCTGTATAATGATAGGATGCATTACTGGGAAGACAGCTTAAAGATCTGAAACCCTTCAGAGAATGAGGTGTGTTTTACTGTAGCCTGTCACAAATGATAATGGCAGGCATACCCTGATTTTCAAAGAATAGGAGGAAAAAAATTACAAATCAAAACCTTATCTTTTCTGCTATAAAGACATTGCTCATTGGCATCTATACAAGAATTCAGTTATTTTGGTTATTGTGGAAATACCCCCCCACACACACATATCATTCCTGTAATGCAGAATTTATTTACTTTGTATGTTCTTGCATGCTGTGCTGTCTTCTATCCAGCTTCTCATTCACAGTCTTGCTTACTTATGGAGGATTCATTGTGAAATTACAGTTGGTATGAACCAGCATGTCAGCATACCATGATATTAATCTCTGAAGTATTCAATCATTTAACAATAGCCTCATTATTCAAAGGAACTCTGAGCATTCAGTTTGCACAGATTTTCCGACATTTCACTAAAACAATTTACTCTTAAAATAATTCAATGACTGCAACATATTGTAAAATATATATATAAATACATATGTCTCAATCAGATGGTTCCTTTCCAATAATAGCCAAGAAAAGAAAAAGAATTAAAAAGGAATTAAAGAAAAAAGCAAGAACTCCAGCTACCACCATGAACCCAAACTGATAATTTAAAGCTAAAGCATTTTATAGAGTTCACACAGAGGCCATTTGAATCAAGTGTGTGAGTGAGACTTCTTGAGTTCACAGAGCTCCAATTTCATTATTTGCAAATTAGAAAAATCCAGGTACCTGGGATGTCTTTGGAAACAGTGTAGTTTTGAGAGGAACTGTTGTTTAGGATTTCTACTTTGCAAAATACATATTTCAGGAATTAGACCACAGAACTACATCTTCTTTTTTTTTTCAATATATGTTTTTTAATCTTTTTATTTCCAGAGCTGGAATGTCACAGTTGTATTCCTTTTCCAAAGGCCAGACTTTGACAAAAGTGGTTCAGAGAAGCACATTTTTCTCTGCCAGAAATTTTCAAGGGGTAACAAGAAGAATCTGGATTTCAATTTTTATAATTACATGGACAGAAGTTCACACTGCTTGCCCAGGACTGAAATGGAATAACTCTGGTTTTGAGTTTCTTTGATTTTTATGTAGCTCCAAGAAGAATATTTTTGAAAGCAAAGTTTTTTTAGTCCGTTTATTTGGACAACTCTGTAGCGTAAAGACAGCCTCAAGAGAGGGTGTGAAAATGGATTCAATAAGCTATTTGTCCACAATATTTTTAAACACTTATGCATATCTACAACTTCAGACATGTAAGAAGCACAGTTGAACTTAAACACAACAATCCACATTTCCCAAGTTTAAAGTATGTTTGTAAGCTCATAAATTAATGTGCTTGCTTGGTGTGGAAAGTCCTCCCTGCAGCTCCAGTACAGTAAACAGACTTACACAGGACATGCAAGTGCATGTTTCCAGTCAGCGCGTGTTTTGTTTTCCTCAGTGCAATGCCTATAACTGCTACAGTAATTAGTTTTAACGGGACAAATCTGTTCTTGCTGGTAAGTCAACACAACTCTCAGGCCACGGTTCCAAGGCAGGCATTCTCAAAAGCTTTTCAAACAGCAAAATTCAGATTAGGTGAAGTCACCCAATCATGAAATATAGGTACATAATTTATCAATCATATATTAATTTATTTTGTCTTCAAAATGCTTTAAAAACTTGCAAGTAAATACAGCATTAAATTCTGACTCATTTATTAAAAAAAACAAACAAACAAAAAAACAAACAAAAATATTTACAGGTTTGAAAAGATATTTGGTTTAGAGCCCTTGTCTGTACATAAATAATACATCATTCTTTATTGTTACTATCCGAAGAGAGATGGGCATAACTGAATGTATTAGCCTTACTGTGTCAGGCTGGTAAATATCTTTGGAGAGGAAAAACTTATTAAAAATGGTGCTTTGGATCAAGCTTTTGGTTTCCAGAAATATAGTGCTCTCCTTCTGTCTCCAATGGGCTGCCACAGTTTACACCAATGGAGCTACTGCCTCCTTATTTACTGTCTCTGAGTGCTGAAGTTACACTTTCAGGTAACATCAAGGGCAGGGAATAGGGCATAATTAGCACATCTTGTAGCTCTCTGCTCATCAGTCAGCACTTCTGAGCCTAAGACAAAGTCTTAGTCAACCAAAACCTCTCTCAGGCTTTGTGCCAGATGCTCTCACTGGACACCTCAGCCATGAGTCTCCTACAGAAGAAAAACCAGCACTGGCAACTGCTGTGCTCTGCTGTGGTTCGGTTTGCACTCAGAAACAGCCAGCATGGACCAGGAAGGGGTTAGATAAGCCATGGTATTCACTAAATAAATACACTCTTTATATACTCGATATCTTCTGCCCTTAAAAGGAAACTTGTTTGGTTCTGCCAGGCAGAACCCCGGATAGAGATCTATGAAAAAAATACATGCTATGTAGCCCATCCATTCTGAAAGATACATGAGCAGATCTGGAGGAAGGAGCAAGAATTTAAATATTTTACGTTTCTGCTGAGAAATTTTATCCCAGGAACAGAAGATTCACTGAAAACCGCAGTGAGCACGTCTTGAAATCAACCAGTAACACTGGATTTGGAAGCAAATCTGCTTCAGTTGCTTGTGAGCCCTCAAGATATGACTTTTGTATATTACTGACTTCAGGTGCCTTCAAATAAACTAATTAAATCAGCTACAATCCTCAAACATATAAAGATACACATGGAAAAAATGAGAGAGAACTGTGATTCACTGGAATAAACCCACAATTCTTTTTGTAAGTGGCCAAGTAGTATAGTACTGATAATTCCTGTTGTTTTCAGACACACAAAGTTATGAAGTTATCTTTCAGTATCAAAAAATAACTAAGAAATAAACATATTTGAGATGTTTTATTTTGGTTATGTATTTCAAGCCTTTGTGATAGACTTGGGTTGTGTTTCATGCCTGTCTTTACAGCCATAAAGGAAAGAAACCTACTTTTTTCAAACACTGAAAGCTGAGATTCCCATCTTATCACATGCCTCAGGATCTAAGGCTTTAAGAAACAAATAATGCAAACCTCACAATAAACTTCTGAGAGTTGGCAACACCAAGGGCAACGTCTTCATCAAATATTAGTGAACATCCTCAGCTAAGGAAAAAACACTGCTTGGCAGTTGCATGGTTTGGGTCCCAGAAAACACACTTCCAAATGAAAAAAATAATAACAACAATGCACAAATCCACCCTGTGTTCTATTCCCTGCTTTATAAAAAGAGCTGGATTTAAAGATTTATGAAAACCCCAGTGTTGATACCTGTCACTTTACTACTGCTATCACACACATAAATGGTAAATATATCCTATACAGATAAATCATGTTCCAGCAGTCAAAATATAATCTACCAAATGTGCTGGGTTTAAAAACTAATAGCACAAAGTTTACAGTGATCACCTCTAGTGGCACGCTGACTGTTGAATACCCCATCAGAAATAGTGAAAGCACAAAAAACAATGTAAAAAGGACATAAGTCTGTCTTCATGGAGTCAAAGACACATTCCAAACAAAACAGACTTGCAGCCTGCAAATATTTACAACTATGAACAACTGAATTCATACTCTGCACAGTCCTGAATACAGCCAATAGCCAACTCTCATAAATCAAGCACTTGCAATATCAGGCCATGTATTTACACATTCCTGAAACATCTTATTCATCAACAGCATTTGCACCCTTTGCTCCCAGTTACTCAGACTACGGGAGTTTCTATTCCCCTTTTTGCTTAAGGGAAAGAAGCTCTCAGAAGACCAATATCTTGAATAAGAAGCCAAAGCAAAAGAAAAGGTCTGTTCCAGCTATTCATTTCCTATATGCCTCAGCTCTTCATTTTTTTGGGCTTGCTCCTCAGACCACTGAGATCAAGAGGAAGGCTTACGGATTCATCCTGTTCTCTAGTTTCTGAGAGCCATTAAAGGTTACTCTGCATGCAACATTCCATTTGCTAAGACAATTTCCTAAGTTCAGAATTCAGTTTCTTTTTGATTCCCACATTGACAAGACAACCGCTTCTTTGTTCAAGCTTCATGTTTATGAGAATTTTATCTTATCTCTGGTTTAGCCTTTAATATTGAGCAGAGTCAGAACATAATCATCCTCTTGTTTGAGATGTAAAGATTTATGTCTGTCTACTTTTTTAAGACACATAAACATACAAACATACTTACAAAGTCTAAGCAAATTTACTTTATTTGTGCTGTTATCTGAATGATATTTAACACCAGTCACAATTTAGTTCCTTTATCTCCCCTGTAAAATATTTTTGCAAGATCGGTTATAAGAGTAAAATGACAGCATCCTAGAAAAAACAAGTTTCCTACAGCCTCTCTGCAAGGGAGAAGCAAGGTTGGAGCAGCAAAGTTTAAGCAGCAGGAAACCTGCAGAAAACAAGAGAGTGAAGCAAATCATTAGTTTGCAGGAAGACTTCCATAGCCACTAGGTCACCCAAAGTTGAAAGACACACTTGGTGCTGCAGTGAAACTGTGATTGAGAGACACAAACATGCAAGAGTGGAGAATGGCAGAAGAATATTACCCTGTTCTGAGTTCCTAACTACACCTATACATGGCGAGGAATACAAGGACCCCTCCATCCCAGAGCCATGCTGGCCCTGCAGGAAAACAAGGAGCTATTTGAGATGGCTTTAACCTAATCCCAGGTTTCCCTGCATGGCTCTAAATCCCAAGAGCATCTGTAATACAGATGCTCCTTCAGAAAGCACTGATTTAGTTCTCCATGTTTGTCCTACATCTAAAAGGAAAACATGCTTTAAAAAAAAAAATCACTAAATGTCTAACCCCCTCTCCAACCTCCCGATGTTCCCCATCCCAGAGCTTCTTCAGAAGGCCAGTCTTTCTTTCATCTCTGAGACCTGCTCAATTCTGACAAGGGGGAAAAAAAGCAAACAACCAAATCTACCTTGAACAGAAACCCTTTCAAGTCTTCCCTCAATGTTGAAGCCTTTGCAAATTTTAATCCCTGCTCTGCCAATATTGTCTCCCCTTCCCCCTTCAGTGGAAATTTTCTACTTTTTACAAGCCCAGACCTCTGCAAAAAATTGATTTCCCCTAGGATACAGCAATCCTACTATTCTATGCATGGCCATTAATGATCACCCTGTTCACCACGGAGACAGACATGGCAGCATTCCTCCCCAGCTCCTTAGCATAGGAAGCACATGGGGAAAATAAGAACAACCTCAGAGCTTTACCATACCAAGAGTTCATCTTCTCCAGAAAATACCAAATAAAATCTCTGAACAAATTATTATGGGAGCAAAATAATTCTTGCAGGTTTCTGTAACTCTCTACTTCCACTTCACCAGATTAAATTTTTTTATATCTCCCCCAAATAATAACCATCATGTAGTTCCCTCTCTGCCAGAGCCATGTGGGAATGAACCTTAAATCAGATGTGACTTGAAATCATGTTGGTTTTACTTGAGCCCTGATCTGAGGGTATCCAAAGGCAGAATGCATTTTAGCCTAGCTTGCAAAACCTGCTCGAGAAGGTGAGAAAATACCTGGGTGCTGTACTGTTTGCAGGTTTAGCTGCCTTGCAAGCAGTGTACTTGCTGGCTTCACTATCTCTAGGAGATCCACAGTCCCATGTTTGATTCCAGTGTCACTCCATCCTTGGAGTGACAAACAGTTTTCCCCTTAGCTCTTGGTGACTCTGTTGGCAATGTAAAATAAAACGACTGTACTCACAAAAGAGCTTAAACCTTCTCTATAAACATCATGTGTATAGACTGTAAACTGACCATCCTGCCTCCTCCTTGACCCATGAAATAACTTCCCCTTGTCCCTGCTGGTACAGGAGTGTACAAAGGAGAACTGGAAGCCACAAGGAAGAAGATGGGGTAGTTACACCCTTTCTTCCATTTCTAGCAAAACATTTTATGTGATGAAGTTAATCTTGCTTACTGAGTTGCATTGCTAGCTTGCAGCACCAAAAATGAGGAAAAATATGAATAAGGCCTGAAGATGGGTATAGAGCTTTCTTTTTCTTTCTTCTATTTTTTTAAAGTATAATTCAGCTTAGTTCCAGTGAATTTGCCCCGAATAAACAGGTGCAGTGTCTTTAAATCCAAAGGTAAATTTAAACCAAAACAAAATCTTTTTAGTGACTGTTGAACAAAACAAAACAAAGCAAAAGCAAACAAACAAACCCCCCACCCAAAAAAACAACAAACAAACAAACAAACAAAATAAGCCAGACCTAAAAATTAGTTCTGAAATTGGGAAAAGGGCTTAGCTACTGAACTGCAACTTAGTCTGAAAAAAGTCTACACAGCTAATGCCTAATTCAGCACTTCAGAAGTGCTGGGGTGGGTAAACTGCCCAAGCCAAGAAACTCATATTTAGAGCTCACATTGTCCAGCTACACTCTAAATTGTGCCAGGATTTCTTTATATAATTCTCACTAACGCTGGCTGATATTAGCTGAGGAAATCCTCTGCAGACAAACAGGACAATCCACCCCACCATAGGTTCCATAAAATCACACACTCTATGGAAATTTCCAAATACCTCAGCACAACATGGGTGAGTTAAGGATAAAGTTTCAATCCTGAACTCCATAATTTCCTGTCTTTTGCTAGTCTACACAGCTTTTTAATGTTATGTTAATATCATTTTTGTGGGTGTGATTGAATTACCAGCCACTCTTGATGCCAGCATTAGTGGATTTCTGCGTAACAGGAGAGCATGCTTTACTGCACATACTGTTACTAAATACTATTAAGCAGACCAGCTGCAGACCTCCTGATAGCAGGACTGGAGGGCTACCTCGTTAGGAGGTGATGAGCACTTTAGTGCTGGCACACAGCCTAAATCCCATGAACCCTCAGCGTGTCGAACTCGCCAGCACGTCCCCACCAGACAGCCTGCTGCAGCCCAGCCCCGGGACTCTGCTGAGAGCACAGGGATCCTTCTCCCAGGCTCAACATCCCAAGACCTACACAGTGCTGCCGTGACTTGGCAGTCTGAAAAAATAGAGATGTATTTACTTGGCAACATTTCAATTCCAGGTGCAACAGAGGGCTGCTAAATTCTCCACCGAGAGCGTGCCTCACACACTGGTGACAGCTACTAACTAGTGGCACAGTGCTTTAAAAATCCCTTTCAGAAGTCTTTGCAGAGAGATTAAAATGCCACATGTACGTGAGCTGTAACAATTCTAGGGCAGCCTCTAAAGGGAGACTTAACATGTGCTTTCTCATCAATACCCTTGCACTGCTAACCAGCACCTACCTAGCAAATGATGAGCCTGACTACAACTATGTGCAGAAATATCCCTTTTAAGAGGAAGACTGCATTACAGGAGGAAGTGAGGGCAAATCATGGAAATAAATAACGAGGGAGGACAAGGAATTTAAGTCTGTTCCACGTAGCCAGCTCAGTACACACTAAACTCTCCTGACAGGCATCATCATATAAGGAGTTGCAATGTATTCTAGTCACTCTTGCCACTCTGACCCACCTGTTCCTCACCACAAAACACCTCTTATGCTGGCTAGTAAAGCTCTACTTACCCAGTAGCAGTGGGAAATTCAGCTGCTAGTGCTCACCTAAGAGCAGTCTCATGTCCCCAACACCAAGAGAACAGTACAGGAGGGACAAGTGATGTGGTTTTGTAATTAAGAGAAATTTCTTGTCTCTCCATATGGAAGTGTAGTAAGAACCAACAAATACAGGAACCTAAGAAGAACTAAAAAGTGCAAATCCATGCTACAACAAAGCCATTTTTTTCTTACAACTTTCTGAAAATAGAGATGAAACAATCAGAAGTCCTAAAAGTTCTGACAGTATTTAATAGCTGTATCATTATAGACTGCCTCCCATATCTCTAAGACCTGCAATCAATCACGTCTTTAGTCTAATTCTTATGTTAGGAAATGAGCAAAATCATGGTATGAACATACTGCCATGCTTTGATTTAAACCCCACCAATGACTTGTTCATAGTCCATTATGCTTC
Source organism: Melopsittacus undulatus (assembly GCF_012275295.1). Lineage (NCBI taxonomy): Eukaryota > Metazoa > Chordata > Aves > Psittaciformes > Psittaculidae > Melopsittacus > Melopsittacus undulatus. The sequence goes on from NC_047527.1 coordinate 132,441,805, forward strand.
ACCACAGCCACTAGTTTTTCTTTCCATTTAGAAGCAATTGCTTTATGTTCATTTTATTCTAAGAATCAAGAGACTGCCCCATATGAATTCTCCAACGGGCTGTACGTTTGTATGTGTGGTAGGAATTCATTTGTTATGCAGTTCATAAGACACTTAATAAACTTAAAATCAAAATATTTGTGCTAAATTATTGCAGAGTAATTAAAAATATCATAGCCATAATCCATCCAACTGAAAATCCTAAATTTGGTGTTGATTTAGGTAAAGCAGATAGGCCAAGAAACATTAAAGATTAGTAGAGAAATTAAGAAACATTAAAGATTAGTAGAGAAATTAAGGTCTACAAAATTAACTATATCTTAGATCCAAAATCCTTACTTTTTAAAATAAACCTTCAACAGTGCTGCAGTTTCCCCTTTCTGTGGTTTTTGTTACTCAAAGCTGACAATGGACAGACACATGATTTACAATTAAAGGTAATCAAAACCTTGGGGGTGAAAAAATGAGCTTCTGCTTCTGACATAATGGCAATACCAGTGTACTGTGATCTCAACAGAGTGCATGTTGCACCTTACACTCCTGCTGGGATACCACAACAGCTTTTGAGCATCATTTCTTCTGCTTAGGAACATACATGTTCCAGTGATGTGTTTCACCCACTTAAGGATGTATACAAACAGATATGGCTACATAAACTACACATAATAACAAATCTCTATAAATATGAAAAGGGAAATTATTTTCAGATAATAATCATCTCAGATAATAAGTTTTAAAAACATTTAGATGACCCTCTCAGTCCTTGATGAAATTATCTAAAGGCTGTCTTATAATCAGAGCTAAACAGCTCCATCTATTTTTATTATTAAAGGAAAAAGCCTGAAAGTGACTTGATTACATTATTTCTGAGAGGAGGACAAAGGAAGAGGGAAAGGACCTGAAAGGTCTTTAATCTGATTGCACCAGAACCAACAGGTAAAAACACCAGAAAGTTGATTTGGAAGTAGATCTGAAATTCTGACCAGGTAACATGGTTAACAGGAACAAACTGTTAGCAACAGCAGATTTGCTGTTGCTTTCATATCTTCAGAGTCAGAGTGGATGTCTTTCTGGCAGATTTTCTTTACATCAAAATAAATTTCTATATTCATTCCAGGAGAAAATAAGGGAAATTTAAGGATCTGAATGGAGCAGGAAATAATAGTAGACCACCCCTTGGTCTCTTCCGGATCTTAAATTCTATGAATCTGTGGATTATTTTATCCCTTTTAATTACTAGTTCCCCACTATAAAGAAGCTAAAAAGTTAATATTCTTCTTGAATCTATGAATTACAGGAAATAATTGAAGTTTTATAATTGGATTATAACCCCAGGAGTATATGGAAATGCTCAACTGGGAAGCTGAAGTAAGGAAAGTGTGTCTGGTTGGGAGTTTTTTATGTGATCACCAGGCAGTAATAATCATAAATGCTGTACTTATTACATGTATTACACTGAAACAATAACATGGCTGTGATCCTGCAATAACTGCTACTTAAACAGACTTCAATGTTTCCATGAAGCTTATATGATGCTGGGTATCTGTTGGCAGCAAACATTTCAGAATACAGCCTACATTTCCACACAGCTGTTACCTTCATTAGTTTATGAGGGGTCACCCCCAGAGCTGTGGCTGGGTACTTTCCAAGACAACCAGAACCCAGAGGTTTTCACTTTCCCCAGAGTTTGTGATAGGGACACAGAAAATACCCACCCAAAGAAAGTAAAAGGCCTCTTCAGATCTCTGTCCAATCAACATCTTTTAAAAATTAGGCTGAAAACATTCCCTCTTGCCTGTTTCCATTTTATAACGAGACAGACATAAAACCTCTGACGTAGCTGCAAAAATTCTAAGCAATTCCTTCTCTAGTGATCATTTTTTAAAAGAATTAAAGACTTTTCAGTGTTTAACACAAATCTAATGCAGTGCTTCTCACAGTAAACCATTCCAGGAAGTTACCACATACTTGGAATGAAGGACATTGCATGCTGCATAGTACAGAGCTCTTGTTGATGCTTGTTTGGAATGGTATGGAAAAGTCTAGCAGCTGAACACAATGACATTTTTGTTTTTGTGCTGATAATATTCAATAGCTTTGTCACCAAAGCTGGCCTGCCACTTCCCCTTACACAGAAATACAAGCATGCTCTGAGGTTCTTGCTATTAGCTGGAAGCAGGGCCCAGGTTATTCCTGTTTGGGGCCATAGGAGGGTGTATATTATTAAGCTTGTATTGTTTCCTTTCAGCAAAGCTTTAGGACAATGTATTTCTTAAACAGATCTTAAAATTATCTGTGTCATACTTTCTAGATAAAGGTTACAGAAACAATTCTGCTACACAAATGTCAGAACATGAACAGTGTGTCTACATCCTCACCCAAAAGTTTGTGACTCCTAAGGAACATAAACCACATTCCAGTCAGAGAACTTCCTACTTTCTTCTTCACATTCTGCATATGTAATACAGCTATCAGTTCTCAAAGGACAACAGATCAGAAAGACTCACTGAACTTGACACTGCAGAATTTAGGAGAAGAAATACCACAAATGCAGTCATGTCTAAAAGTCATGGATGAAATTCGAAACAGAAGAACTGAGTGACCTGAACTTTCATTGCCACTATTTCCATTTGAAAAATAAAAAACCCACCCAAAATAAAAAAAAAAAAACAACCAACAACCCAACAAAAAAAAATCACAACAAAAAAAAAACACAAACTAAAAAAAAAACCAAAAAAAAAAAACAAAACCAAACCAAAAGCACCAGAAGGACTCAAAAGGACAGCACTGAAAGATTCTTTGTGAAACCACCAGCACATAGCACTGGAAAGCAGAAACTGAGCATCGGAGTTTTACAGAATGCCTTGAGGGTCTGGAAAATATAGACTCTCAACACTCCCATGGTCTTGAATGCTCTTCTACAGAGCAACACTTACATTACAAAACCAGGCATTTGTGACAGACATGCATAGGCAGGACCTTTCTGTCCTTTGGACAGTTTTTTGGCCATGAGCATTTGCAGACTCTTAAATGCTTCCATCAATAAGAAAATAGCCTTATGGATGGATGGTGATGCCATGGTTGGCTGGCTGCATACAAAACATGCTGAAGAAGTGAGGAAAGGAGATACAGAAAAAACTAGAAGCACACACGTCAGAACAGGTCAGAAGCAGTCCATTAAGTGTGTTTGCCCTCTCCTTCTATCTCAACACCCCTCCTGCACAGTAAGCAAACCAAGAAGCTGTTAATGGTCATGCCCTTCACACCACTATACAGAAGACTCAATATTCTTGTTACGAGCTCTCTGATTTGTTGTGCTTTGGTGTGGGTTTGGGGTTTTTCTGGTGATGCTGGTTTCTTTCCCCGCCCTCCACCATCAGATGAAATGTTTTCAACAGCAGTGTCTGAGAATGCTGCCTCCTCCCCTATCTTCCATTAAAGCAGGTTCATCCAGCTTGAAAGGAGATGAGAAACTCTCACTGGCACTCTGTCACACTCCAGTGGAAAGATAGGCACACTCAAAACAGAAGCGTGCAGGTGATCATTTATTACTTTACACAGATTATTTTTCTGTTTTTCTTTCTAACAATGGGCATATTCACATCCCAGTTGGAGCTCTCTCTAGTGCTGTGGGCATTTGCTGACCTAGTTTTGTTTTCCCTGACAAAAAGGCTAGACAATAAGACCAGTTTCTTGCCTATTGAGCAACTTTAATGCTTCTTTTTAACAATGAAAGATAATTCTGAGATTATTTTAATGGAGAATGCATATACAAATATTTTTTTAATGCTATCAGGTAAAGGAGAAAAAAACCTGTGCATGCCCATATTTACACACTGCAAAGACGTAATTTGTATATATCTGAGTACAAAACTGCAAATCATCTGATTTCAGAAACCAAGATGTTGCTCAGAATAAATACAAGTTCTTTGTACCATTTCAGACCCAAAGAGCAACCTCATAACGTTTCTAACAGCATTAATAAGCACCATCACTGTGAAGATGTCTTCAGTGCAAGAATTAACAAATCATGCCCCACAGCATTACGTTCCTCTGCTTTTATGTCTACTTCCCATGTCCTCAATGCTCACTGTTTAGTCCCTGATCAAAGGCATTTTGACTTTAAAGTATTAACTTGAAATTTCTTTCTTTTCCCTTTCTTACCCCTCTCAATAAACTTTTAGGAATAGTTTATAATACAAAGAACTTTTTCGCCTCGGTCTTCACCAGCAAGAGCTACAGACACTCTGCCTAAGTCGCAGGGACTGCAAGAATGAAAAACCACCTAAGATGAAGACCACCTAAGGAGTGTGAAGGTGCATAAGTCCATGGGACTTCACGAGACATGTCCACAGGGCCAACACGGCTTTTGGTGGCTTTCTATGATGGGGCCACAGCATTGGTGGATAAGGGAAGAATAACTGACATCATGTACCTGGACTTGTGAAAGCCATTTTACACTGCTCTGAACAACATCCTGGTCTCTATAGTAGAGAGACATGGATATGGTGGATGGACCACTCAGTAGATAAAGAAATTGGCTGGATGGTTGCGCTCCAAGAGTTGTTCAACCACTTGATGTCCAAATGGAAACTAGACAAATGAGTGTTCCTCAGGGGTCAGTATTGGGACCGGTGCTGTTTAGCATCTTTGTGGGACTGAGGCACCCTCAGTAAATTTGCCAAAAACACCAAACTGTGTGGTGTGGTCAACACACTGGAAGGAAAGGATGGCATCCAGAGGGACCTGGACAGACTCAAGAGGTGGGCCAATGCCAACACCTAGGCATGAACACAGGCATTAACAAGTGAGAAGAAGTAGTTCCCTCATTGCTTTGAATCAGCAGATTTATTCCAGCAGGACACTTTTGCTGTGCTTGGCCCAACAGTACATCCTTCTCGGGATTTTGCTTTCCCAATTTTTCTTGAAATCTGGGGCTGTTGGAGTTTTTCTTCTTTGCCCTCAAGTGTGGACATTTCTTTGATTCCCATGAAGACTGATATCTTCAGCAGATTTCAGAGCCATTTGCAGTTCTCATATTACCAGGATACACGGAACCAAAACACCCACAAAGATTGTTATATGAGCTAATCCCACTGAATGAGCACTCTCACCTTCATGCCCTTTCAGTCTTTGCTATATCACAGAACAGTGTCACCTGGTATTAATTGCAAGAGAGACACAGATTATGTGGTTCTGTTTGAATGATTACTGAAGCCACAGTGCACCTTGTTTTAACATACACAAGATTACAGAACACAGTAAATTCCTTTAAGTCTTGAGAGATTACTCCTTAAAAATACAGAAGCAGACACAGGCTTAACATGCCACTGCTATGGGCATCTCAGATAATTTGGGGTTTGTGCTCACTAGGGCCAGGTTTACACTGGGTACAAATTTGGTCTGACTTTATTTTTGAACAAAGGATTTACTCCAGGGATTCTTTTGGTCTTTTTGTTTTGAGCTTGCTATGGGGATCTTATTTTTGTTAACCTTTAATTTATTTATAAAGATTTATTTATAATTCACACTGATTATTTTTATTAGCATTATAATGCAGAAAAAAAAGAAAGGAAGGGAATTTACTTTCCCCATACCTTCATTTCTTCAGTTCTCACATAATACGGACTCTTGTTATTTTCACGAAAAGAAAATAAAAATAGCTAGGAACATGAAACTCTTGCTGCCTTAACATGTGGCAAAACCAGCCATCACAAACTTTCTATAAAGCTCAGTCAAACTGAAAATGTTGTACTTGTTGCAGACCCTGTCCTGAAAGGCACCTTGAATACCTCTGAAACCTCAATGAACTCAGCAGTTCTCTATGGGGGCTCACAGTTCATTTCAAAATTAGTCTAGTATTTAAGTAATGTGTGTATTTTCAATTAATAACCTCAGTTACATTATCCTTGAGGCTAGCCCTTCCGTAGAATCCAAATAGTAGCAGCCTGAATATTTATTCAGATGTTCCATGGGACAAAACCAAGGTCATTCAGAATTAAATGACAGGCTAAAATCTCACACTAGATGACCTGTCAAAGACACAGTCAGGATACCATCAAGAGAAAAAAAAAAGCCAAAAAACAACTAAAAAACAAAACACACCCCCCAAAAAACAAGCCCAAAACATTAAATAATCTGCACAAAATATAGATCTAGAAGCTATTTAGAGAAAGCAACACTCATGACAAGTATGATTCAGTAGGTATTTCCCATGCTTGGAAAACTATTTGTCTGGAAGATTCTGTCTCATCTTCTTCACGAATCAGCCTAAAGCAGCATACTTACTGCTTTTTAGGTTTAGATGTCTTTACTGTTTGTTGTTCTAATTCATCCTTTAATTTTACCCTGGACCACAAAGAAGACAAAACTTGAAGGGTGACAAGTTAACTAATCCAAACAGGAATGAAGTACATGGAAATAGATTTCTGAAGGTACATGACAGATGCAAGGGGAGACAACCAAGTCAAGACAAACATATAAGTAAGTTTAAACTATCAGATGTTCGAAGTAGCTATCTTCCAGACTACAGACTGAAAATTTCAATCATAAAAAATTCATGACTGAATCGAGATGAACAAGGCAATGAACAAGGCTTTTTAGTCAAATGCTGCGGGGTTTAAGACACTTTTCCCAAATTCCCGTTCTCTTCTTCAAAACTTTATCCTCTAAAAAACATTGGGCCAAAGTCATCTTCAGTGCAAACATGTAGAGAAACAGACAGACAGAAGGACCAAAATCTTGAGAGACATACTATGAGTTTTTGAAATGAAAATGAAAACTCAAATGCTTAATATATGCGTGAGATTTCCTTCAATCTATCTGCACCGGAATGTAGTTATTAAGAATGGGACCTGTTCAGTATACCAGTAGGGAACATCACCATCTGTGTATGTCTGTAAAAGAATTTTGGAATTTTTCTGGATGAAATATAAAATCACGCATGAAAATTAGAGTGACAGGCTGTGAATATTTCAAAGATAATAATTTATATTTTGCTTGTATAGTGACAGATCATGTACATTTTCCTGTATATAATCTGTAATTTTACATTTTAAGGTTGATTATCTTTCCTTTTGATAAAAATCATATTTTGACTGGGAAGATACATGTATAATAATGTGTACCACTGCACCAGCACACTGTGTATGTCAGTAAAATAAATGCTAATATTGTGATATTAACTAATCTTTTCATGAAATATTTAATAACACAACCTTGTCACATTTAATAATCACAATTTTAGATCTGTAAGTTCCAGTGATCAATAAACAGAATAAATAGAAAACCTCAAGACAGGTTAAAAAAGGACAAGGTCCATTTTTATAAGTTCCTTTACTGTTTTTAAAAATCCAGGAAATGATACACACATAAAAGAACAACAGATTCTTGCTTGCTAAACATTCCTATTCACTCTTTTTCGATGTAACCTTTGACAGAGTCTATAGGGTCCCAAATGAGGCAGTGCAAGCTAACAGCTTCCTGCTGCAAAAAAGAGTTTGATGCTGGACACCGTTTAAACCAAATGCTGAGGACCAGAAACACACCAAAATAAATTTCTCCAATAGTATTTTTTGTATTTTATTTACTCAGCTACTGTACAGCTTATGATGACTTGTTTTCCTTTAGCTGTTTGAACAGTTTGACAGATTACTGTGACAAGGTTATTCTTAAATTGATGAAAGGTTTGATAGTGTCAGAACATTTGTCAGAAATGTCTGACATCACATGTAATGGACTCTGCACTTCTAGAATCAATGGTACTCCAGTCTGCTGTTTCCTGCTTAGTGTGTGAAACACACCACCCAAAACCACACAGCTGAAATACAGAAAAGCAGGCAGGACTCACCAGAACAGCCTCATGCTTTAACAAACAATTCTCATTAAAGGGTTTCTCTTCCATAACCCACTCGGCAATAGGCAATAAAACAAGAAATGTTACGCATCACTTAAAGAGTAGCTTCTCTGCTGGAGTAAATCTGGAAATGGGATGGATTATGATAAATGTACACAACCAGAAGCATCTTAAGCATTTCCTGTACTTCTGCCAGAGTGTCCTGGGTTCAGCAGTAGCAGTCATTTTTCTCCTTCTTAGCAGCTGGTGCAGTGCTGTGTTTTTGACTTCCAGCCTGGGAACAGCACTGATAACACCAATGGTTTTAGTCGACACTCAGCAACGCTTAGTCTGACCAAGGACTTTGAGTCTCATGCTCTGCCAGGGAGGAGGGGAAGCCAGGAGGAAGCAGAGACAGGACACCTGACCCAAACTAACCAAAGAGGTATTCCATACCACAGCACATCATGCCCAGGATATAGAACTGGGGACAGTTACCCAGCAGGTCTAGATCACTGCAGGGGTTGGGCTGGGTGTCAGTTGGCGGGTGGTGAGTGGTTGTATTCTCTTCCCTTGTTATTTCCCTTATCATTACTATTATCGGTGGTAGCAGCAGTGATTTGTCTTACACCTTAGTTACTGGACTGTTCCTATCTCAGCCCATGGGAGTTACATTCTTTCAATTCTCCTCCCCATGCCTCCGGGAGCTGGGGGGCAGTGGAGTGAGGGAGCAGCTGCGTGGTTCTTGGTTGCCGGCTGAGCTTAAACCATGACAGAGAGAAATATTGTGGGTTTAGAACATTATTCCCCAGACCTGCCAAATGTCAGACGTTATAAGTGACAGCTGTACTGCTGGCAGCCTTGTCACATGCTAGAACAGAGGAAATGGGTTCAGAAGGGCTCATCTTAGGCACTGGCAGCTAGCTTAGGGGAACCAGTGTCCTGGATATAAGCTAGCTTTGGTGAATAGCTCTCTTAAATGCAACTCTCCAAAAATCTTGCGCTGCAAAATAATCATAAGTTTTATGGACTAGAATTTAGGTTTTCACCTCACATCTTGCAGCAAATTAGACTAACACTTTGATGCAGGAAGCCTAGGAGCCAGCACCTTCTGCTGTTTTGTGAAAACCCATTACATAAAGTCTTTCACACATAGTGAGACCCCAGTCATGTAAGCTAAGAGAGCTCTACAGAAGACAACCATTTCTGAACAAATCTAAGTCTTGCTCATATAGCAGCAGATTGCTGCTATACATACTGCAGTGGTGGGGGAGAAGGGATTTGGACCTTTATCCACCTCTACTATGTAACCATCTGCAAAGTTAAAAAAAATGTCTTTCAATATATTACTTCTAAAATCTACATGCTGCCATGATAAATTTTTGTCTTTTCAGATATTTAAGTTTTCCTATACCACTTTCTTTTGCTTTCACAAATACCTCTAATATTCTGGAAAAAAAGACAGAACAACGATCTGGTTTTTCCTCACTTCCATACAGACAAAGGATAGAAAAATCTGCAAAATGAATGTCAGCATTTTTCCTAAAGAGCATCTGTTCACACAGGAACGCCATGATACCTAGACAAAGGCCTCTAATCACAGAGCAGATTAAGTTTAGTAGAGTGCATTAAAAATTTTGCCACAGTGCTGACACGAAGCTCTCATATCATACTCAGCATGCACTTCCCATACACAGGGGTATACGTAAGGGGTCTGAACTTTGTGATTCAAGTAGCACTGTTCATACCAGCACCTCACATCATGACGGCAGCACTAAGCACCAAAGCCATGAGGCTCTTCTAGGAACAGTTAGTTCATTCCCTATTGGTTGAAAGCATTTGTCTGAATTTGGACAGGGTCAGACTGTAACAAGACGTATGGCAAAATAGCTTTCTGAACATCAGCAGACTAGAGTCAATTTATACCTACTGAGGATCTGGCCCTTAAACAGAGATTATCTGTGGCTGTCACAAGCAGGAAGTGTCAATGAATATAGCTTGTACAAATGTCAGACAGGTACACTCACAATTCAGCTTCCATGAAGTATGAAAAATCACCAGCATGCTATACTCCTATGAGCAGTTTGCCCATTTACCTGTAGCAGCTTTAATAGGAGAAAGTCACAGGGAAGAGATTCAAGCTCACATAATTCTGTTAAAGTTCAGATATCAACTGCAGTAAGACAGCTAGTTCCAATCCTAGCCAGCCATGTCCACATAAAGCATACTTAAGTCTTTCAGAATGTTTGGTCAAAATCAGGAAAGACAGAATCACATAAAATTGTAGCATATCTTTAAATTGTTACTCCTACAGCAAGATTCAAAGCAATATTTAGATTCAAGCCATTAGATCAACCCCAGACTGCTCCTTACTTTACCAAATTTCATTTATTTGTTTAACTTATTTGCAATCTATTTGAAAGGCTGATTTGTGATGACAGATACCAGAGGTACTGTTGACTTTTGCAATAGACAATTCTGTGGCAAAGCATTATAGTTCTGCATCATAATAAGAATGGATTTTTATTTTTCATATCTCTTCATGTTCTTATTTCAACACAAAAAAATGATGTGCTATCCTAAATTCCACCCAGGTGAACTTACTTTGGAATCTCAAACTGGATTATTCCCCTCCCATATCATAGAACCAGCTAGGTTGGAAAAGACCCTTAACATCATCAAGTCTAATCATTACCCCACGACTGCAAGTCCACCAAAAACCACACGAATAAGAATATAGACTTTGGAAATCCACTCAGGTTCCCACTTCTACTCTCATTACCCACCACATTCAGTCAAGTGAGGAGGGGTAAGAGGATGCAACATTTTAAGAAACAGTTCTTTTGATGATGCGTGAGGAGCAAAGAGCTCCTTTCTGTTGCCTCTCCAGTTTCAACAGGAATAAACCACAATAAAACTGACATTTTTCAGCACAATGTGCAAACGTGACTCAAACAGTGCCACTTTCCACACCACCATTTTCAGTGAAACTGCAGATGATTATATGTTAATTAGATGGTTACCAGGCCACCCTCAGTGGGTTTCATACTTCTCAGTCTTTGAGCCCAGAAATGTGTGACACAGCAATCACAAGATATGATAAATAACCAAAGTGGGACCACCCATGTTTTGTTGTACACCAGGCCGTGATTCACAGATCACCATAACTAAAATCTGCCATTAGGAAGGTTTACTTGCCATGCAAATTCTTCTTTTAACATAAGAAATAAGCCCCACACATTAAAATAAACAGAAGTCAATGTGAAGGCCCTCATGTCTCTATCCCCTAAATTCCATTACCAGATAATTTTCCAACAGACATTAATTAGCTGTTCAAACTAAGGAATAACACTTGGCCTTCAAGTGCAGAAGGCTTCTGATGTCTTTTTGAGGACATCATAAGTGTAAACTGAAAGGCCAGCTTTGACAATTTCCTACCCAAAGACACAGAGTATATTAAGTGCACTTACGGCTGGCACAGCTTGATAAGGTCCTGATCAGTGGTGCCGGGCGGAAGGCCTCGAATGTACAGGTTGGTTTTACTCAACTGCTCTCCACTGCTGTTGTTGCTGCTGTTGTTGCTGCTGTTTGTGCTGGGGCTGGGAGGAGCCATGGGATGGGGAGCTGGTGCATAGGACTGCTGGAAACAGAACAAAACAAAGCGGCTGTTACTGGAAAACAAAAGCATGGGGTGGACTCATGTGCTTTACCCAGGTAATTCCAGAGTTGTGTACTGAGGGCATGCTTGTCCTGATCACCTCAGGCTGCCCACTCTTATAGCGTGTGTACCCACCCGAACCCAGAACGCCTTTCAAAATGCCAAACAGGGGTTTGGAGTTTAGCCATGACTATGAAGTGAATTATGCTACCTTTTATAAAAAAAATCTTGAATCAAAGTAGCTCATTTATGAGCCTATTTTATCTAGATCATAAAATAAAGCTCAGAAATAACAGATACTCAGGAGTGACAAGTATTAAAGGAAGAACTTAATCTGCTTTAAGAATACTCCAAGACACAAATAAGAATATCTAGCCAAAAGTATAGAAGCCAATGCCAGAAGCCTAGTTAGTCTTTTCTAAACATGAGGAGCATCCAGTACATGCACAGTCAGGTGGCAGTCTTGACTAGCCTGAGTGAGGGGAAAAAAACCCATTCAAACAGCCTGAAATGACTCTGTCTTTACAGGTGACTTTCACAATAGAGAAAAAGGGGTTGGAAAAGATGATCCAGCTAAGACCTCCTGCCCTCAAAACCTTACCACTTCTGAACAACTACAAAGCACACACAACTGAGAAACACTGCTTAAAAAGGGAGGAATTCTCACAGGGAAAACACCACTCTCTCCTAACTCCCTGGTAAACACATGCTGTGAAAGGAGACACACACATGCTATATAAATTACTTAAGTGCCTCTGATCTGGCACAACAGGGAATTTAAGCTGCTGCAACCATCCCTGGCTCTCTGACCATCAAAGTATTTACTCGCAGCACAGAGTGCCTGTCAGGAGAACGGAGGAGTGGTTGGAAGGAGAAGACCATGTCCTGCCACCACTGTGACCTGTGCAGGAAAGCTGAGCTCTTAAGAGAGAAGTTGGGGAAGCTAAGGATTGCTGTGGGCCAAGGTTCCGGCTGGCAGTGTGGGAACTGGAGCTCTGCCTCCAGTTCACAGCCGCCTGCCGAGACGTGGAAATCCTATTTTCACAAGCTGATCAGTGTATTCTGCTAGCAGTATGCATGGCTACAACAGCAGGTAAATATTGGGCCAATGCTAAGTTAACCACGATGTGCTAATGGACTAATAAAAGCAAAACGCCTGCAATTTTCATTATAGTAGTAGCAATGCACTTCAGTAACTTCTAATAGGCTTGTTCTGCATTTAAACCTTGAAGAGAGAAAAATATTTAAGTCTGTGAGCAATTTTGAGCACACTAATCAACTGCCCCTTTACTTTCAGTGGCTCTACTTTAGTGCTTATAATTATGCCCACACAAAATCAGAGCCTCAGTAGATGGACATTTTTACCTCTTTCAAACAAGTCCCTTCACTTAGAAGAATCAAAAAAAAGTTGGAGAACATAAGGGGAGCATCAGTGATAATTGAAGCTGAGAGGCTTTGATTAAATACATAAAGTACCACACTTGCACTGATGCCTTTCCTGCTGCCTTCTCTGTCCTGCTTCCTAGTTTCTCCTGTTTAAACCAGGAGAGCTGGAACACACAATCAGATGTCAGGACATCAGAATTTCTCTGCCTGCTTGTAATGTGACTCAAATAGAAGCCATTAAAAGGAAAAAAAAATCGTTTCACAGACAGTGCAATGGCAACACTAGTAAGTGATGACATTACTCCTCACCTAGAGTAAAAGAGTCAGGGTAACAAGCTTCCTTCCCCAAGTATCTGTGTAGATACTTTTGCTGACAATCAAAAGCACTGAATGTATACGGATCATATTTCTCTGCACACACATTTTATCACTGGGTAGTCCTCACCCAGCCAAGCTTCAATGTCATTCCCAGAAATAGACTGCTGAAGCAGCAGTCCCAGGTACCAGGCACAGGGAACCATCTTGACTGAGCTCCAATGCTGTGGGCCTGTCCTGGAAATCAGCTCCATGCTACGGCCATGGCATACGCAAAACTGCAGGCAACGGTAACCTCCAACAAATACATAGACATGGGCTTCTTAAAACATCCTGGCTGAAAGCATATTTAAATCTCCGGGCACTCCACGGCCATGGTAAAGGTAGATGTGACTGCATATAGCACATGTTTGGCTTTAGTATAATGAGAACTCAGGAAATATCCTGTGGTAATCTCACCCATTTTGATTATCGGTAAGGTAAAATGTAAATAATGTCAATATGACATTCTTACTGCTTTACCCCACAACTCCATGTTTACCATACACACCGAATGCACACAAATGATGTAGAGCAAAGCCAGAATTTTCTGTAAGCCAACAAAGTGCTATGTGCCTTAACTATTAATTGTTATAACTAGATATGTCTTAGGAAGGGAGAATGAGTAAACGGCCTACTGTCACACCAACCTACTAAGCAAGGAAAAAAAAGAGTGGAAATATACCTTTGAAACACAAAAAGCAATTTTCATTCTATTATAAGATCTTTATCCTCACACAGAGAAAAGCATTGGGGGCCTAATTCTAATTTAAGCTTAAGACATTTTATCCCTCTTGGCCAGCCGAAAGGGGACCTAGAAACGAACACGAATTACATTTACACTGATTTTAAGGCCACAGCTATAAAAAGACAGTCCTCGGTACAGCCGGAGAATTAGGCCATCGGATAAGTGGTCTCTCAAGCAAGACCTGCGAAGACTATACACACACACAGATGCCCAGGTTCATGACAGCATCCTGGGAGATGCTTTCAGGGTGGGTACAAAGGCAGACACATTCCACTTTGGAGGATGCTTATCTCCTTAGACTGGAAAGCACCGCTGTACTCCAAACCCTCTTCACTATTAAATCTCAGCCACTGCAGCCCACAGTAATGCATATCTAATACCCCAGAAAGACTACCAAATTGCCTGTACTAGGGCTGATGACATCTTCTGGTCAGTTGCCAGACCAAAAGCTTTGGGTCAGAAGAAAGCTTTGAATTCTTGTTTCCTGAGCTGATGAGTGTATGACTGATGGCAGAAGTATGCGATTTGTTTCCAAATGAGCAAAGGGTCTGGTTCATTAATCTCCACGTAGTAACTGGAGTGAAAGAAATGAATGGCAACCTGATGATGATCCCAGATACGGACCACTTGCTACAGGATCCTGGATGATGCCAAAGGGGGGCATTGTCTGGGAAGCTGTGTGCGCACCTTACAGTGGGGAATTTGTGCCTTGTTATGGTGTTGAACCCTTCATGTCTGGGGCCAAAGTGCTTAACTTCTCTGCCACAAGAGCTATGAGGAACACTACTTTCCAGAGTGGCTTAAAACACCCTGACACCAGCTGTAGAAATATGGGAAAGACATTTTGCCAACACCGCCAAGCACAGGACCTGCAGTGTTAGAAAAAGAGTGTTAGGCGAAATCTACAACCTTTACTTCAAAAGGAAGCTGGAATTCAGAGCTGGCTTTGCCATTAATTTTTCAAATACCCAATGCAACCAACTCATTTTCCAGTTCTCATGCTTCATTATTCAGAGGGGAGTATGTGGGGAATGAAATGTTTAGTAGATCATTCCAAGCAGCTTATTAATTTAGCATGGCTGGCTAATAGGATTTGTTTTCATCTGCAAAAAATGAATGAAATTTCTCCTCCTTTATTATTTAAAAATCAAGAAATTAATGTGCTTAATTCTTATCCAGCCTCATGAACACACTCTTGTGCTTAAACCCTACCACTGAGCTCTCTGAAGCAGTGTCTCATGCAAGTGCACACAGCTAAGCATGAATAATGAGATACCTTGGTCTTTCTTACTAAATAAGCCAGAAAAGCTGAACCAGAAGCCTCTTGGTTACTAAACTAACATCCCTCCTCCTTTCCAACATCCAACCTCCTTTCACAAGAATGGTATTTATCTTCCCATGGCAACCACAGTACTCTTATGTAGTTTTTCACTTGTTGCAAGTTTAATCTAATGCATTTCTCTTCCAAAGCAAAACACTACTTAAAAAAGACAAATTTCAACTATTTTTCACGTACAATTCCTTTTGGATAGGAGTCACAGGCCCCAGATGCCAAGTTGTAGAGTCTGCTTTATTAGCAGCAGCTGGCTCCTTGGCAGGCTTCTGAGGCAGTCGGGTTTGTGGTTTTGGAGTGGCCTCAGAGCCTAGCATGCAGCTGGACAGCTATGCTAGCAGACTAGCCAATTTGTTTGTATTCACCTTTGACTATCCCAAATTTGTACTCTTTAATCCACTTGAAATAAAGATCTTGGAAAGATTCCCCATTAATACTGATGCACTGACTTTTCCTATCATAGTACATAATTTGTATTTTAAAAAAATGAGCATAACACACAAACCTGCATTAAAACATGTGTTATTTAAGCAATTGTGAACATACACTATCCATTTCATTCTGAATGGAGTGTTTTCCAGCTGCTAGATTCATCTCACTTAGAGCCCAATTGCCACAAAATTCCCTTAGCTCCTGATTGAGAGAATAAAATAAGGCAAAGTAAATATAAATAAATTGTGCAAATATCGGTTTACCTCTCACACTAGCAAAGCACAGCTCTCTTTACACCCTACTGTAGAAAGGAGTAATTTTTGAGCTGGAGGGCTTTTACTGGCCAATTATAGTAATGATGAGAGGATGCCACCAACTTAACAGCCCGTTGATGGGAATTTGGAGCTGACTGAACAGAAAACCTCATACTAAGCAAAAGGCAATCACAGTTGAAGAGAACACAGAGAGTTAGGGCAAATATAATAAGAAGAGTTAGACAGAAGCAACTCTACTGCCTTTGGCTGGCTCCCTCAGTGAGAAGTAGCACCAAAAGGCAAGCTATATGTCTCGTCCATAGCCAGGTTGAACGGAAAAGCGGATGAAAGATGAGCACTGAAACGTGCCACACGCAAACCTCCTGTATTTTAGAAATGCTGTGATCAAGGGAGCTCAAGGCATAATTTTCTTTCTGAGTTTGTAGAGCATTCATTGTTCTTGTGGAATCGACCCATGACTGTTGTCTAGGTCCCATCTAGCCAATGAAGGCCTGAAAGACAGGGCCCTTCTTGGACACTTCCCCATGTAGTCAAATCCTTCCTTAGACACCCAACAGAAAACACACAGATATCATAGTGCACATTTTCTAACCCCTCTGCACAGTGACAAAGCTTACTGAACTGTTTCCATAGAAGTACATACATCCCACCACTTGGCAATGTTTTCCATTTGGAAAAGAATGGCATGTGAAAATGCAAGTAAATTCAGAAGAGGAAGACAGACAGTAAGCTTCAAAGTCTGTTCTATCACAGTTCCTTCAATCAAAGAAACCAGAACACACCTCAAGAGGATTTTGATTTCTCTGAATCCCTTGTAAGGCCTTTAAATGTGATTTGCTGGATACAAGGTTGGTGAGTCAGAGCTGCTGGGTTAAGCTCTCTGTACTGCCACTACATCACCGATTCCTTATGTCCCAGTTTACCAGTCTGTCATGATTCTTCCTTATCTTTTCAAAGCTTGTAAGATGCTATGTGATTACTGGATGAAAGATGTTACTGAGGACTGCAATATTACATTATTATAAGATGAGGAAAATATTATTAAAATGTAACTTAACTAAAGTTATCCCTAGTTCTTTTGCAGATAATTCTTTTTTCTGCATAAAATTATTAACTACCCTGTAGCCAAACTGAATAAATGAAACCATTTAAAGCTTAACTAAAATTCCAATCCAATTAGGTTTCTAAATAAAAATAATTACTTTTATTTTATTTAGAAAAAAACTTAGAATTATTCAGTCACTGTGCTATCTTGCTCATGCTTCTTCTATACATTGAATTTATAGTGTTTTTTTTCATCGTATTCCAAACAATATCCGTAGTCCACAGGAAAGAGTTGTCATTGTGTTTTGCTTAAAAATCACTTGTGAAAAATCGCAATTATAAAAAAGAAAAAAAAAAACATAAAAAAATTAGTCTTTCAGTAGGCACATCAGTTATCCAACAGTCAGATAGGTTAGTAGATACTTTGAGGTCTTTGTTTCACAGACAAGGCTGTTGGAATTAGTAGACTAAATGCTCCTGGGGCTTACAGTTCCCTTGAAGCTGGCACAAAGCACTATAGGTCCATAAAGCAGAAGCTCAGGCAAAATTTGTCTCAATTTTCTTTGTTCTAAAAGACTTCTCTTCCAAATCATGACTGCCCAGCTTTTAGCATTTTAGAAACACTTACAAGTAGACAATATACAGGAAGCAAGGCATCCACAGGAAGAGGATGAAGTCCTTTATTGGACAGTACCTGCAAAGTAGGTCTCATTTTATACAGTTTTTTGCATTAAAACCAAAGCAACAACCAAACAAAAGCAATTCACTCTTCTTGGCTATCTTTAAGAGCACAGAGTTTAGCAAACATTACCCAGGGTGACATACACAAGAAGCCTGAAAATTTTCTCACTGATCACAGTATCTTCTAAGACAGACTGAAATACATCAAACTTATACATCACTCCATCTCCCACCATTACTAATAGGAAACTCAAAAAGCAAATTGGTCAGGTGGAAAGTGGCTTATTGTGAAGTATAATTAAGCTTAAATAATGAAGTAGATTAGAGTACATATCAACAGGGGAGACTCATGAACATCTTGCCTGAAGATGAACAGGCCCCAGCAAAACCCAATCCAAGACAAGGGAACAGGGTAGAGAACATTGTCTGCAGACTGAGAATGTCCTGGCCACTGCCATCCCACTGGGTTTAGGTCACTAAATAAATACAAGCCGCCAACTTCAGCCCTTCACCCTCTCCCCCCCCACCCCTACATGTTGCTAAACCAAAGATAAAACTACTTATCCCTCATAAGCAATATTCCATTTATCTGTGGACTGCCTGCCATTCTGGACTAAACTACCGTAGCTTCCCTGAATTTAGGGCTTCTCACATCCAGACAGGAGGCTAACAGTTTAGACTTAGCACTAAAAAGCCAAAGAGTAGGAATGAGAGCTGTGTCACCAAATAAATATTTTCCATAGCAGAAAATAACCTTCAGTCTTGTGTCTTCCCATTTACTTGATGGCAGGAGGTTCCCATGACAGATTATTCCTGTAGCATTGTTTCTCAGAAAGGGAGAAGAATTTTTTCTATAAAGTATTTTGGCAGTTTGGCAAACTTGTGAACAATACCCTATATTATTTGACATAAATTAGTGTTATTGCTTCATTATCCCAGTCCAGCATATTTTATTGATGCACTGAGACTAAATATGAACAGAATCTAGACCTTAAAAACACTTAAATCTGGGCAATCAGGATGATAACACATTGCAATTCCCTAATAAGAATATTTTAGAGCACAGATCGAAATACAACAGCAATTATTGCCTGTGATACAATGACTTTGTGGTAAAAAAACAGGGAGAAACTACAAATTTAAGCAGAAATTATTGTTTGTGTTTACATTTCCATATAGCCAGTTTTGGGGCTACAAGGATGAGTTCTCAGTCCATGTGAAGGTTAAGAATAAAAATGCAGTTTAAAAGGCATACTTACCTTTTGATACTTTTCAAACATTTACGAAAACAAACGTTTCTGCCTTTGAGAAAGTACATGTACTTCTTGGGTATTTGTTTACATGTGGCAGACTAAAAGTATCTTGGAAATGAGATGCAGGAGGCAAATGCTTTATTGTGTATCTTTTCCTCACACAGTCCGCACGTACCACAGCATCAACACTGGTGCAAGGACCTTAGAGTAAAAGCCCATCACATAAAACTGAACTTAAAGCACAGGAAAAAAAAGCCAAAACATCAGTATCATCTCTTTCTATGTGAGGATCTGACAAGCACAGATCAAAACCAGATGTGTTTTCATTTTGCAAAAATAAAGACCAACCAAAAAGGTTTTTCAAAATCCAGCCCAAGTTTCCTCAGTTTGTCTTTCTTATGGAAGAATGAAGCAGGAAGTCTCCATAAGCATTTGACAGGATGGAGGCTCAAGGGTGGCAGAGCTCCCCAGGAACAGCTCCCCCATCATCATCCAGTGTTACCGCAAACTATTGCAGATGTGTATGGGGAATCTCTGCCCCCTCCACCCAGTTCTATATAAAGATGAATTGTGCCTCCTGTCCTGCAGCCAAAGGAATCCACAGAACACAGAGTATGGGAAAGGCCTGTCCCAAAGATAACAGTGTGACACCATCAGGACAGAATTTGGGGCATTCCACAATAGCAGGAGTTCATGTTTTCTTTGAGACTCCTTGGGCTACAGCAATGCACTGCTCGCAGGCTGGGGGCCAGAGGATGCCCACAGAAGATATATGCCACCGCAAACCTCTCTACATTCTTGTTTCTGGTGCAAACTCCTCTAACAAATACATGACAGCAAATACGTTTTTTAAAAAGACATCCATCATTACAGATCATACTGAACTAGGAAGGAGGCAATCAGCCTCTTAAGACCAATGCTTGTAATGTCATTTAAAGGACAGCTAGAAACCCTGTCAATAGCAAGCTGATACAGAAGGGATAAGAATCTAATGGTAGCAGCTAGGACTTAGAAATCAGCTTATAGACGTAGCTGGCCAAGGTAGTGCTGGGCACATTCACATTTCTGACAGTCCTGAGCATTGTACCATGAAAAGCTAAGGGACACAGGGAAGCTGGGGTGGCCACATGTAGGGGTCATAACAGGCAGCTGGGTCTGAAACCCATGTTAAGAACCTCTCTATCCCATTCCAGGTACTTCTCTACATTCTCCAAACAAGTTGTCTGTGTGAGTGAATGTTACAATCAAAGTCACCATTATAAATGAGCTAAACCACTGTTTGGTCCCACACAAAGAGTGAGGGGAAGGAATGGGTCTCTGCTAGACCCTGAAGGAACTTTGGTAATGAGGTCAATTACAGACCTTCGTCAGGCCAAAGGCAGCTTTGAGCATGACATTACCAACAACCATGGAACACACAAAACATTAAGTATCTGAGAAGGTGAGCAAGATTTGCCATGATACATTTTGGGATGATTCTATGATTTAAGCACTTACATTTTCAGTTAGTGTCACTATGTACTCGAACTCACATGCTAAGGAAGCTGAATACAGATAAACATGCTCTACTTTGTCACAGTAGACTCTGGGCCCTTATGAAATCTCCATTTCCTCCAGATTTCATGTGGCAGAAATGGGAGGCAGTGTGGGAAATGCTATTTAATTTCCTTTGATTTAACAAGCATCTACTATAATTTATGTTTAAATTTTCTTTCAGACATCAATCAAATTCACTTGAGGCAAAACTTACTAAAACTAAATAATCAATGCAAAAATAGAGAACCTGTTTATTTTTTGAATTTGCAGAATTACACTCACTTTATTTACAGGCAATTCTATTTTATTTCCTTAAAGCTCAATTTCTGTAAATGGTGTTGGTTTTGAGGATTAATTTAAGCATGCTGTGAGTGTGCAAAAACCCCAACACTCCTGTCTTTTTGTATATATGCCATAACACCCTATTTTTGTTTCCATTCATACTCTTATTAGAAAAATCATCTCTACCTTAGGATGAGTTTAAGCCTGAGCAATAAACCCTCAAGATATATCCCATATTCATACTGAATGCAGACTGAGATTATTGGACCATGTGTGTAACTAAATGCCACGGCAGCTACTGCCCACTGTGAACTTTGCTGTTGTGACTAGAGGTCCTGGAAATGCCCACAAATGATGGAAGTCTCCTCCTAAATTTTGTAATACTTGAAGCCACTAGAAGATGACAACTCTTACTTAGCAGCTACTGAGATTCTGACATCGGTTTTTGCTAGAAGATAAATAAAGATCTTGAACTTCTTCGAAAAGTAAAAATAAGTTTAGAATGTCCATTTTGCTTCAAAATCAGTCAATCTGAATATGCATAAATCTGCTGTGCTAGTTAGACAAAAGACTCATAATTTCTTACACTGTAATCCTGTATTATTCAGTAAGTCCCTTCCCTTCTAATACCTTCTTCTTCTTTCAATGTTTCCACCATCTCTGGTTTTTAGCACTTTAGCAGGAAATGGTAGGGAAAAGGGAGGAGAAGAGGTCTAAATTTACTAAGGTAGAAGTTCTTGGTCTCTTCTTCAGCAACATATTGTGCTTCTATGGTTGTCCAAAGTTTCAAATGTCATTTGACTCACACATTCAAAAACGTTGACTCAAAATATCCATACAAAACTAACTTACAGCTCAGCAAAAGTAACCTACCCTCTTTCCCTCCCCCCCCCCAATATGCACAGAATGGCTCACAACAAGAGCAAAAACTTAATTTCATCATGACAACTTTCTTTTCTCATTTCCCTAAAATCATCATTATTTTCTGCTAATTGTTGAGATGATGAGCCAAGTATCTTGCTACCACACACAGATTTAGCAGAAGTTGCTTCCCCTAAAAGTGCCACAGACTTTTTCCATACTGTGCGTAACAATACGAAGAACCTGAACTATGCTCAGAAGTGAAGAGCCTTGCAACCTGGGGACTCAGCTGCTTTGTTATGCACCTGTGTAAAATCCAAGAGAACACTAATTTGTATAATGAGGTACTCCTGCTGCAAGCTATAAGAATTCAGAGAAATAAGATGCATGTGTTAAAATTCCTGAAACAAACCAGAAAAGGTTCTAAAAAATACAAGATTCTAGCACATTCATCTGTATTTATTATGTTTTTTCATCCAAATTACACATTTCTTGATAAACAAGAGCTTAACTTCCTTTCTGCACTTCAACATTGCCTCCAGTCTCTTTGGTTGAGTTTCTGGCTTTTTGACGTTTTAATATTCTTCATTCACGATTTACTTTTTAAGTCTGCATTTTTTCTCTGCAAATAATATGTATTTGAAGTAATTTCAAATGTTAAATCAGGATCAGTAAAATAAGAAAACCTTCTTAATATATTTCCTTAATAAATGTTGTGCCAAGCTTTAGAATAAAAGCTTAAAGAATGTCAGCATGTAACCATAAGATTTAGATCTCAAACTGGACACATAAAAATATTCTAAAAGTCTTAAAATCATGTAATACCACTGTCATAGACTCATATGCACAAGGTGTTGAGCAAAACAAGGAATTCAAGTCTAAAATGAAAAATAATTTACATACAAAACTATAATGGGAGAGTGACAAAAATACTTCTAACAAAACACTAATCAAATTGTAACAAATACACACCGTGTTACCAGCTGGAGCAGATATTGGTTACAAATACCAGGGCAATAAGGTTGTCCATGGGCATGTTGGCAGTAAAAGGAAGACTAAAGAAAACACTTGCTCACTGCTGGATAGGGCAGAGGACTAGTGGCAAAGGGTATGGAACAGATGGAGGCACTTGGCACTTTCTTTACCTCAGTATCCACCAGCAAGGTCTTCTCAGGTCTCTCTGCTAGTAGTAGGGCCTGAGGTGAGAGGTGCTGCCCCAGAAGAGAAGTATTAAGTTAGAAAGTACTCCAGGAAACCAGTTACATGCTACTCAATAATGACTGCAAAGGAGCCAATGCTACCAAAAGGTTGCTTTGTCCCACCTCTGAAAGGCCATGGCAACTGGAGGCCATCAGGATGTACCTCATGATTGGATAAAGGCAAACATTACACTTGTCTTCAAAAGAGGAAGGATATGGGGTACAGCAGGCTGGCCACAGCCTGCCAAAACTGAATAGAAAAGCCTCACAGAAGCTGTGCATAAGCACATGAGGGCCAAGCACTTAGAACAGCCACCATGGATGATCTAGGGCAAATAACACTTGGCCACTTGCTTGTATTCTGT
The DNA here is from genome assembly GCF_012275295.1 of Melopsittacus undulatus. Taxonomy (NCBI): domain Eukaryota; kingdom Metazoa; phylum Chordata; class Aves; order Psittaciformes; family Psittaculidae; genus Melopsittacus; species Melopsittacus undulatus. Next base: position 132,465,085 of record NC_047527.1, read on the forward strand.
GTTGAGACAACCAGCTCTACAAACTGGGGGAGAGGACAAGAAGCTGTTTATCATGACTTTAGCAAGTCCTGCACCTTTACAACAACAGGAGGAAGTACACCCTCACTGAGATTGCAGGTGAACTTGGGGTGAACAGCTGACTGACTAGGGAAAAGGGTGTGCTGGTCTTGCCTGGTGTAGAGTTAATTTTCTCCTGTTTCAAAATATTAGTATTCAGGATATCCAATGCTATACAAGAAAGAATTACTCAACACAAAACTCCTTCACCTCACACATTATGTATGTTAAAAACCCTCAAAGTTTACTTACAGAACAAATGACTACTAAGTGATTTCTGCAGGTGCAGATACATCCTATAATCAAATTCAACTGCACAGAAAGGATTTAGTAAAACTGACACATCTGAACTTTATTCCTTCGCTATGCTTTGACCTCAAGTTTAGTTCATTTGCTAAAGTCATTATTAAACAACAATGTTCTATGCAGATTTCAGGAGCAGTAATATTTACATTAATGCAATATCCTTGGGTTAAAGGAATTAGAAATGCTGAGAATCCTATTCTTCAGCTTCTAAGAAGATGTAGTCTAAGGAAACACTGTCTAAGAGAAAACAGTACTATTTTAAAGGCAGTATGGTTTTCAATTATTTTAAATAAAATCAACTGGCAGATCTTTACAAATCTCTGAGACTGGTTTAGTGTGCGGTGTCCCTGCAAATGGCAGGTGGGTTGGAACTAGATGATCTTAAGGTGCTTTTCAACCCTAACTATTCTGTGATTCTATGATAAAGTTACACGATTAATGCCACTGCCAGCTGCCATCAGATAGTCAAAGTACAATTTTGGTAAGATTTAAAATTAAGTGCATCCCTCGTTATAACAAATACCTTCTTCTTAAAATAGGGAAGGCAGTCTGACTCCCCCAGTAATATAAAGGCATAGCTCCCAAAGGGCAGTGTACTCAGACCAGGTAGTCACAGTATCTAGGCTCAATCTCAGATATAAAATGTCACACACAGTAGATCTAAAGTGGTAACTACAACTTAAACTTCAACTTTGGGGACTTTGGCCCAAGAAAGCTTGAAAAATAACTTCTTCAGTGATCTTAAAACTGCAACAGTACACTCAGAGCATCAATATTGCCAGTTTCCAAGGTGTGTTTGAGGGCACTGCAGGACTGAATCCTACTTACAACCAAGGCACAAAACTACCATTAAATACCTTTGCAAATGCTGGGGTCTTGTGAAAAGCAGAACACATCTAATAAGGTATTTAAATGACCATGTGGCAACAAATACTCACATGGGATCTAAATCCAGGTTGCATGGGCTCATGAAGAAGTCCAACATTTCCTAACTTCATGACTGCATAACCTTAAAATAAATAACAGACTCTAATAACAGAAGCTGACAGTTACTTTTGTAAGAAACACCACATTTGGGAAAACAAAAAGCCCACCTAGCAGAGTGCTTTACATTTGGGAGTTGCTAATAACAGGTCTTTTGGGAAATGGCGTAAGAAATGCAAGCAGAGAGTAATTATTCCCAGTACACCTTTAACTTTGAGACTTCCCAACCAGAAGCTGTACAGGAACCATCAACCTAACACATACCAAATGTTCTACCTCTTCTATGATATGACCAGTTTAGATTTTAGCCCTCTAAAAACCTCTTTGTGGGAATCAGTTTTAGAATTTAATATTATATTAAAGAAAACATTAAAAAATAATTTCTTCTAAATATGGCACAAAAGAAGTAAGTTGTGTTGCTTCCTCCCATTCCTGTTTTACAAGGAAAATTTTGCAGTGGTTCTTTTTTCACCATTCTCCCATTCAGACCATTTTACCTGAAACTGTCATACCATATCCCATGTCTTAACATAGACAATCCTCCAAAACACGAGGAAGGGCAGCCACCCAGTCAGAACTCTTTTAACTCTAGTGGTGTTAAATACCCAAATCATCTCTCACATGCCTAATATTTTGTTTGTAATAGCTTGTCACTAAATTTCCTTTCTTGAACCTAGGGCTAACATAGTTCTACAGGGCAAAAAGTCTTTCCATACAGTAAACAACCTGTTATCAGGCTATCATATATTTCACTGAGGTCCATTTATCATTACAATTCCCTCATCCTACTGGCCCAAATAGACAAAACTCTGCTGCAGAGGAGGGAATCTATGCAGCAATGTGGCTTTGCTTCAAGAGACCCTGCCATAGCTTTCTGCTGCCAAACAGAGCCTGGCTCTCTCTGCCCTATCTCTGGCTCCCCACACTCAAGACCTCTGGAAGAGCCTTTGTTACCAGCAGACCTTTGACAATCCACTGGTCTGCCAGGGATGACCACAGTTTAAAAGTTCCTTTGCAGGCTGTATACTGAGGGTTTCTGAGCCACAAGTGGCCTCCTGGCATCCTTCTCTCTTTCCATCCCTCCCCACTTCTAAACAGCAACAGCTACATAAAGATGCCTCAGAGCATCTGGAAGAACAGGAATTGTTCAGGCTCTGATAGCAAATCAGGCAAGTATAGGTAAGGGTCAATATGCAGAGTGATTCCTGCATTTAATACCACAGCTCCAAAAAATACAGCCACAGCTATGAAGTCACACGTGCATTTATTACATTTCTCAGTCTAAATATCATACATTTATTCAGCAAAGAAACATTTTTTCTTTTTTTCAGTCATGCTTTTTACAGTCTTTGGTAATTAGTCTGCAGTAAACTAACTACTACATCAGCACAAGCCAGGAAATCAAGACTTTGAAATATCCTCTCTCCCAATACTACCACGTACGATGGCACACAGAACAGTTTTCCTTAAAGCACTACCCTCCATAAGCGTTAACTGCCAGATTTCTGCAGTGACAGTCTGCAAGGCTAAAATTAGCAAGCAACACCTTCCCTTGCACCTCATCACATGATAGGAAACAAACATAAATAGGGAAATACAATATGTTCCTAAAGGCAAAGTCGGAATACTTTAATCTCCATAACAGTTTAGAATTAAAGGACACTTACACAAGCAATTCCTCATGATACATCATCTGTTACTAGTGTTATAAGTCACTTTCAGCATACCTAAAAAGATGGCCACCTCTAAATATGCTCCTTCAAAACTCAGTCTGGCCTTCATCAAATTATTTTATGTCTATGCTACAGACAAATTGTTTTATTAGGCACCAGTATGTTACCAGATATCTATTTATTCTAGCACCCTTCTGCACAGGTAACAAACCTTTCAGTGAATCCATCTCTCTGATAACTGTTATTCTATATTTCACCCAGGAGTATCAAAAACTCCTTCATGGGCCATATTCCTCCCTCCTGCACCACTGAGGTGCAGCTGATTGCAGGCTGGATGGCAGACTTGGAAGACAGAACACCAGGTCATATTTCTCTTCTTTCCCCCCTAAAAGTGCTCCACATAAAACAGCCACAATCCCATCTTCTTCAAAACTTTGTCCAGAGGATACATAAGACCTGGAGTATTTAAACCAATTTGCTAATTCAAACACAACAAATGGTAGAACAGATCAACTAACATCGCATCACAGCCCAAGCGCAGACAAATTGTCAACTCATTTAGGACCTTTATTTCTCCTGCTTAAGGGAAGCAGGCGCAGTCCTTCACACAAAACCACAGACATATGTCACAGTGTTGCATAACACTACATAGCATACAACAGGAGTGCATATAGCTAATGTGATTCAACTTACACAATGCTCTGACAACCTGCTTTTAAGCTTATCATCACCTCACTGGCTCAGTTCTAGCTCAGCTCGACTATCATCTACTCTTCTTGATGCAGTGGCATGCCTGTGGCTGAGGAAAAGGGATAATGTCTCCCTGAAGCAAGGCTCTGGCTTGGCCACAGATTCCCAAAGCAGCACCTTGGATGCGCTGAAGCCACTGCATTTCAGCAGACCTGAGGCAGGGAGAGGCAGAGATTTTTCTGCAAATCCCCAGGGATCTGACTGCTTCTATTTTAGTATCCCTAATTACAAACATCGCTATTTTTGGTCTTAAAACCGTCAGAGCTTCTATAAAATTAGCCACAGCATTTCACTCGAAGACATCCTGGCAGCGGGCAGCTCCACAGGCTAGCAGCCTACTTGTGAAAATAACGTTTATCAGCTACTCACTTGATCACAACAACATTTCTGACAGTTTAAAGTTGAGCCCCACTTAAAAGAAATCTTAAAAAAAAAAGCAAGAGAAAAAAGCCTCTGGATTAGCAGTTCTCACCCAGCATCCCAAGTTTGTGAACTGACCTTGATGTTTAATAAGAACTGTTTATGCCAACAAAAGAGAATTAAAACCAAACAAACACAAAACCCCCTCCCCTGCCACAACATCTAAAGAGCAAACAAGGCCATTGCCATTGATTCCTTTCAAGCCATTCATCAAACTACTGGCAACAAAAATAAGGCCCAGCTTCATTACAAACAGAACAATAAAGAAAAAGGAGGTTGAAAATTTAGAAAGAAATGCTCACAGACAATAGATGGATTTAAGATTTTTCTTCTTTTTTTTTTTCCTGTCAACAATCCAGGCACCAGGGTTTTTTTTGCTGTGCTGAAAATTACTAACATGAGTACTAACAAAATTATGTGGCTGTTTCCGATTAGTTCCATGACTTCAAATTTCGAGTGGTTCTTGAAATATTATTTATCAGAGCTTTTAAAAATATATACAACATTCATGAATGAAATCAGGACAGGAAAAAAACACTTTCATCTTCATAAGCAGGAGCTGATCATATTCGAATATCCAAGATAGATTACTTTTGCTGCCTGTCAACCCAGCCTACCATTCCTATTTAAAGATTTTTCAAATGAAGTCAGCTTCCTTAACAAACAAAAGCAAAAAAAAACCCCAAAAAAACAAAAAAAACCAAACAACACTACAAATGACAAATCCGCCACCACAAAAAAAAACTCTCAACACTTTCTCCAACCTAAGCCCACAATATTTGCCTTCAGCAGCCAAGAAAATGCCCTAGCTGTATTTATTAGCTATATGGTGGCATCAGTTGGGAAGAACACACAAGATCAGCTCTGTTCTCCATCCCATGCACTCTAAGGACAGACACCCCCTCCCACAGTGTTATGGTCCATGGCCTTGGTCATGCTTTTGCCATCACCAAGGAATGACAGCACTAACACACAAAGACCAACACACTCACCCAGGGCAGGCAAGGCCAGTAAGCAGCAGTGAGATGCAAGGCAGAGATGCACAGAAGTGCCCAGTCAAGAAAAACACAGACAAACCATCATCTCAGTATGGCATCACTCAGCTGAAGCCCAGTGCCTTGCAGCATCACCCGATCCCTTTTTCACATTCACCACTTTGCACTGGAGTGGAAACTCTCAGAAATTAATCTGGATGGTAGGCCTGGCACTTTGTACCAATTACTACATTGTAAAATAAATAATACCAGTCTTGTGACAAGGCTAGTAAGTGATTACCATGATGCCTCATAAATTGGTATCGACTTGCCATATTTTGAGTTTAATGCAATTAAGGATATGAAAGGAAAAGCTTTCTTCAGGGAAAGTAAAGGTGGCAGGATAGGAGGTCTCTTGGTATCTAGTACCAATGTTAACAGTTGCACGCGAAGTGAGGCAGCAAGATCGTTATCCTTCCTGAAGATATGGTGGCACTGCTTATGTTAGCAGGTTAATTTTCTCTGTTTTCTAAGCTCCCTTGCAGTTATCACTGATGGCTGGTCTCCCTCTCTAAGCTGACAGTTTATCCAGTTGTTATTAAAATTGCTTCATTTCAAGCTGCCATTGTTTGATAGCCATGGCCTGTGTATATAAAAAGAAAACCCTTTAAAACACATTTCAAACACCTCTATTAGTCAAGGAAATATTTAACAGCAGCAGTAGCTATGCAACGAGAGGTTAAACTAGTTAGTGTTTGCAACAATTGCACTTAGCTATTCTATCCAATGGCAAGAACATCTTTGTGTTTATCAAGGGAACAGATTTAGTAAGAAACTGCACACAGCAAGAAATAAATGAGAGATGCAGGGAAAACTTGTATTATTGTGGCATCTGCTAGAGCTATTTTAGAACAGTGTCCCCCTGTGCTGCTTCACTGAGAGGCTTGTGTGTATTGACTAAAATTAAAATCCATTTCTCAGGCATTCGTAAATAGGCCACAAAAACTTAGCAAGTCTAAGGTGTTTTGGGGTTTTTTGTGGTCCCATTATTTTCTCCATCAATTTAGAATATGTTACAGCCTATGTTTTGCAGTGCCCCTTGTGCTCTGGACCTGCTATGAGAAAGGCTCTGCACTTTTTCACCATTCCTTATGGCACGTCCTCACCCCTATTGCATATAGGGCCATTCTCAGGAAGAGCTTGTCCTGAGGGACTATTCACTCTTCGAACTAGACTTTAGTTTTAAACCCAAATTTTTTGTAAGGACAAAGCAGGCTCTTTGCTCCCAATGGCTTTGGCATCCAATTTCCTTGGGTGCATGCGGAAACCCCAGTTTATCTTCTGCTCTACCAATGCACAGATACCCCCTGCACAGGCAAGGCCAAATGTTTATACGCTGTAATTTTTAGGTGTTTTTTAAAGAGCTGATTCACTGTCATATGAAGCAGAGTCCACCTCTTTGTGAGGCAAGACGTTCAACTCACCAACATTTAATTCCTTTTTTTTCTCCCATTAGGATGTTGCAGTCTGATCAGACAGACAGAAAAACATAAATGCAGAAAGGGCTCTGAGCAAGATTATAAGCCGCCTGCTGCCCTTGGCAAATCTGAGCTACTCACACATGCACTGAAATAATTGGGGCAGTGTGAAAATATACTCATCTGTGTGAGCAAAGTTTGTGTAGATCCAGACACAACTAAGCTCTAGAAAAATGCATACACCATTTCTTACCTTGATGTTAAACATTTTAGTTGGTGTTACATGCTAAAGCAGTGTTTATGTTACCTCAGGAGACAAAGAGAAAAAAGAAGTATTGGGAACATAAGACAGAACTAAAATGGTACGTCTGAAATTTAAACTAATAAGCTAATCTAAAAGCCTCCATATTACGTGGCTGGGTTTGGAGCAAAAAAAAAAAGCAGAATATATCATGATTTGAGTAAGTTGCACTTAGCAATATGAGAATAACTGCTGAATTGCTGACTTTATTTTTGGAAAGATAAAGTTTATTCTGATCCCAGCTATACCAACACATTAACTATTACTGTTACCAGTTTCCAGACAGTAGCATCAAAAGGGCTTTTCTTCTTCTTCAGTGGGATGATAAAGAAAAATACCACTTTCTTAGCTATAGAAGTATTTCCATAAAACACAAATTGCTGACTTTTTGGTGAGAGACTTATATCTGTATCATCAAAACAGACATCAGCTTAGGTAAATTATTTGCACGTTGAAGGAGGAAAGTGCCAAACTGGAGAACAGAACATCTGCTATGGAAAAGGCTATAATTATCTCACGCATCTGAACACCACTGGGCATTGAAGCTACACTAGCTATTTTGCCAGATACTCTATGTTCAGGGCTTTTACTTGACACCAGCAGGAAATAAGCAAGAGTTTGTAAGGCCTGTCAATACACAACTTACACACTTCAAAAGGCTCTACTTTTGATGGCATATGCCTGGTCTTCTTGCTCTAATGCGATGAAAATCTGAACTATTTTGCTGTCACTGTCTCGTATTACAAAATGCTGTAACATTGCTAACTGTAGTGCTCACAGGCTAACAACTACTTCTGTGCTATCCATCCTGGCGTGCTCTGCTGGCTAAGCATTTTAATGGGGGTCCTGGAGATTTCAGAGAGAAAGCAGGAAACAGCAAAATTGCCACTCTTTAGCCTTACCTCCATCCAGCAGAAAAAGCAGGTTAAGTGGCTTCCCTCAGTGGATATACAGTAAGTGCTGCTGCAGGAACTTTTCTCTGGGGATGCCAAGCTAAGAAGGCTCAAGCTTGGTCCCAACCTATGCGCAGGGAGAGCTCTGCTTCTCTGCTTCTGCAGGGGCAAATCTCAGTCCCAGGCTGCACATTCAAATCCTCTCAATGAAAGCCTTTTATGGGAGGATTCTTTGGTATTTTGTTAGGTTATCACGCACTTCTGGTCCACTCACAGAGAACCTATCAAGCACAGCTGATCCCAACAAGTCTTTTTTAAATACCCACCTCATGCCTGTCATCAGCAGATCACACAGGCAAATACAGAAATGAGTTATAAAGCTGTTCTTCTTTTAGGACAACAAATAGCTACTGTTCCTATTTCCCCACAAGTAATATGCATAATTGTTCACTTCTGGAAAAGCAACTGAAAAAAAAAAAAGTAAACCACATTTTTCCCTGTTATATCTCAGTTTATGTGTGTGCTTTTCCAAGAAAGAATCAGTGGAGAAAAGGAACAATAAAAATACAAGCTGCAGCAAGAAGAATAGTGTACAACAATTTGCTTTGATTCTGGGAACACTAGAGGCAAGAAGGAACTCAGCTGCCTGGGTATCTCAAGGACAGATTCCCACGTGAGACTCCAGCCCGGCTGTGTCACAGACACTAACAGATGGGTTTCCCCAGCCTTGAACAACCTAATGGAGCTTTCAGCCAATTTGCATACTGGCTGTCACTGGGTGAAATGGGTATGTGTCAAGGACATTAAACAGGCCAAGACAAAAGTGTAATAGCCTTGTATACAATATCACTTCTTACTGCTTGCTATTTTTCCATCCCCAGGGGGAATAAAAGAAAAAAAGAATAGAAAAAAAAAAACAAAATAGCCTCCCTGGAAGCTGGTTCTGAGGCAGCAAGTTCCTGCTGTTGGGAATGGGCTGAAGCAGCAAGGCAGTTTTCTTGCAAAACGGAAGAACAAAACCACTGCCCAGGTAATTACTAGCCAGTTTATTTTCTTTTTTTAAATCAAACCATTATTGGAGTCTCCCAAAGCCTCCCTATATTAGTGATCTCTCTTGGTCCCAGTTCCTCAAACAGAAGCATGTGGAGCCACTTCCTGTGCCTGAATGTAGTCCAAAGTAACACCACTAAAGTCCCACACAGGTACAAGAACCCAGCTGCTCTCACTCTGTACAAGAGCTAAGCCTTTCTCAGGCCTGAGTCCAGATTTTCTTTCATATCTCCTAGCACCTCATACATGGCTGTCTCTTCATAAATTAATAAGAACAACAAAAAATTCAAACTGGACTTGCAATAGAAACCTACAGCCTGATCTGAAATATAAGGTCAAGCCCTCAGGGTGGCTGAATTACCTGCGGAGTTACTGCAACTCTCAATTGCTCCAGGGAAACAACACATGTACTTCACATTTGCCTAGCAATCACTGCAACCCAGTGGCTAGATTCTGCTCTCAGTAACATCAGAATAATTCAGCTATCAGACAAGGAGCTGTGACTGAAAACGGGTTAACAGCGACTTGTACAAAACCAGCTCCTTTAAATCACTTGGAATTTTATTGTCATGCCTTCTTCTCCAGAAGAAAGCTGTTTCTTTCAGCTTGCTTGTAATGCATGTTGGAGGGTCTGCTGTTGTTTAAACTCATTTTTTAACATTTACTAGAGATCAGATTAAAATTTAAGCATATGAAAAGAGGCTTCTCTAAGGAAAGCTTCAGCTCTGGCAACCAAACTCTGCACCCAGCAGTATAAAATGTCAAAGATATTGCTTGACAATTTCCAGGGTACAACAAAGAAAACCATGCCTAAAAGCCTCAGAATATAACTCAGCTGAGCCATACTACTTCAACACTGAATGAGTGTATTCATACGTGATGCTGCTAGATACTAGAGAGCTTTGCAAAGAAGTGTATGCAGATCCGTGAACTGCTCATGATCCTCTTGCTCATTTTGAGTGAACATCTACCATGAGAATACAGAGAGGACCAAGAAGGTAGGTCCTGGTGTGAAGTGCAGCTATGGAGGTGCTATTTCTGATTTTGTTGTTAGTTGGTTTAATGATTTCAACTAAGCTGTCACTAAGGATTTCCATTTCTTCTAAGAAAAATTAGAAGAATAACTTGGGTTAAGGCACTTCTGAAATCTTTCACTAGAAGAGCTCTATAAATGAACAGTATTTTTGTCACTGATACTGTTCTACCACTTATATCGTTATTCAAAATCAGACCCAAGAGTAGTGCACAGAAGAGCTATATAAAATAGCTCTCTGCAAATCTAGGTCAAAGACAGAGGTCAACACTTTAGTGTCAAAAAGCTGCAGGACTTCCAGATGAGCATTCGCAAGTCATCACAATATCACAGGCCCAATTCTGAAGTCTGTTTACTTACAGGGGGTGAAGAGGGATAAAGCCCAGAGGGTGTTTTCACTTGGGTTATGTGTATACCTCTCTGTTTATTTAGTGTTACAAAAAATGTGCCGAGCTTAAGTGTAAATTATTTCAGCCTTTGGCACTCTTCAATTATATATGCTAATTTTAGCTGGAGTAGATTGTACTTGAAATCACGTGAGCAAAACCTTCTGTGGCGAAACCTCTTCTGATGCTCTGTCAGATCTTCTCACTTGCCAAGAGTCACCCTTTCTGCCAGTCGATTTTAATCTGCTGGACTTTTATTGTGAAAAGAGGTTTCACATTCAGCGTGACAAATAAGCATTTTAATTTAAAATTTCTCTTTCAGTTCAATTAATTACATAGGGGTATGCATGTATCATCAGGAGCTAATGACAGCGTTTCTAAATACTCTCACATAATTTGATTTTAAGAATTTCAAGGATATTAGAAACTAAGTGATTTACACCTTAAGCAGATAATATATTTCTACAAATCAGGTCAAAATCTTGTGGTCACATTATAATAAATACACTCAACAACTTGTTTTTCAAAAAATGTGTTAACCAATCCGATACAGCATTTCAGCCCTGCCTCATTACATCTCTTCTAGATGCAGAATGGATAGCCAGCAGCAAAAAAAGCCAGGATAGGAGAGCCAGTAGTAAGGCTAAGCTTCATAGTAGACTTAAACTGCTTTTTGCCCTTTTGGCTGCTCTGCAGTAGCAAGCACACATCCAGCAGCTCATTCAGAGTGAGGCAAAGTAATTTAATTTAAGGTTGCATTATGCCAAGGCAACAGTTCCTCAGACAATTTGAAAAAGTATACAGAGTATTAATAAAGCTTTTTATATGTAGCAAGAATATACAGCCCAACAATATCCAATCTGAAGCCCATGCAGAAATCTATCTATCTTCCTAATGGAAACACCAGAATAACACTCAACAATGTCAGCATTATTTTATAAGTGACATTTAAACAAGGGAGATTTCCCATTTCTTCTATTTTTGCCCTGAAACTAGAAGAAATTAAAGTCATACAAGTACAAAATTATTCAGGGATCGACTTTGGTAGGTTTAGGATTGGGGTTTGGGGTTTTTTTTTTGTTTGTTGTGGGATTTCTGTTGCTGTTGTGGTGTTGCTTTCTTTTTTTTCTGGGGTTTGTGTCAGTTTTTTAACTCAATTGCATTTACTTGATGATACATATGTCAATTAGATAATTTTGGAATAGCAAAGGGACTGTAAAAGTGGGAAAATTATTAACTGTACTTCCTACACTAAAGAAGGTTTAAGAGTTTTATATACACAGCAGCAGTTTAAAATGCTGACCTCCTTTAGATCTTGGGTTCACACCTTAACACAGCAAGGAAGGTTCAAGATTTACAGCTTAGTGACAAGTCTGCCAATTCATCACCACTAAACCATCTCAAGCTCTCTTTGGAAGCAGAACAGGTCAAAAGAGGAAACCACCAGCTGCTGAAGAGATCCCCTTCCAAATAAATTCATTCCACAAGTAGCCAGCCTGGCACACTCTCCACAAGTATCTGTGCTGCAGTGGGGGTATACAAATCTTGACTTTTCCAACTAGCTTCCACAACTGTAAATTGTAAAAAGTGTTATCAAACTTTGAGTTAATACAGAGTCAAGAAGAGAATCAACCACTAAAGTCCAGCCTTCCGGATGATTCAGTTTTCTTTAATTACAAAAGTGGCTGTGCTGTTACCTTAATGTGTGTCTAGACCTAATGTTTGTACTCCTAAAGTCAAATGGTAAAGGAAAGACAAAATATACGTCCATCAGTTTTTAAAGGAAACTACAAAATATATAAATCAGCTTGTGGAAGCATCCAAATAGAGGATTTTCTATGGAACTAACTCTGTTCTGGCAAGGAAAACACATGCAATTTAGGCTAGTCTGACCAGGAAATACAGACCTGATCCTATGCACCTACAGTATGTCCACCTGCATTAAATTTTACCAAATATACTGACAGCTCAGTATAAGAGTGACTTACTTTTCCTTAGTTTAAACCTTTGTCCTAATTAATTTAAACTGAACTGCTACAAAGCCAAAAGAATATTGACTTAAGCTTATATACATAGTCTTTTGCATCAGCTAAACTACATCAGTTTGAAATCGCACCATTAGTCAGGCTAGTGTCATTCTACATAAGCTTAGCACATGCAGCATCAGACACCCAAACCCCACTGAAGTGCAGTGATAGACCTGTGCTTAATTCCTTAAAACTCCTTAGGAAATCCTAGTTTAAACCATGAGCAGGAAGCAGTCACACCAAAACCCCTCAGAGATGAGCTGAGTAGCTCACATCTCTACCACAGCTGCTGCTGCTTTCTAAGTGCCCCTCATTTAGCAGAATACTTTAACCATATCCTTAATATTTTGCAGAAGAGCACTAGGGTTATTCAGGTAGTTATGGGTAAGTTATGCATACTCATGAACTTTGCTGGGATCACAGAAATTAGTGGTTTGTGTACCTCTGCACCAGGTTTAGTACCTCTGCACATCATATATGCCATCTAAAAGCACCAAGGGAGGCTGAGGATTGATGGGTTGGGGACTAGCCTGTCACGTCATCTTCCTTTCCAGCACCCACTGAAAAATACAACAGGGAGGGCTGGGGTGCTGCAGAGCTTATCTCCCCTAAAAAAACCTCACACCAGGAGCTTCCAGAGGCAACACACAAACCCACTGCACAGCCTGACCAAAGAGGCACTCCCATTTTGCCTCTCCATCACTGCACTCACTCTGAGGTGGCTGAAGAATTGGATCTGATGGCTGTTGGCTTGTAATCTTGCATACTTCATGGCTGCTATCTCAGGAACTGTTTTCAGACAAGCAGTTTGGCAGGATTCACTGTCTGCAAAGTGCATCCTTAGTCTAAAGAGCACTTACAGGGATGTCTACAGCACTAATGTCCAGGCCATAGGACTGAACCTGCTTTCCAGCCCATGCACCCTGCCTGCTTCCACTATTTCCAATACATATAAGTATTATTACTTACTCTTATAAAAGTTCAGCTAATGACTATTCTGACACATGGACTATTTTTATTGGTAGAAATAAAGGTAAGAAAGAGAGTAATGTTAAAAATAAAGTCACCCTAAACTGAAGAAGTTCACGTCCTGTCATTCACCATCTAGGAGAGCTGAGAGGATCAGTGGGATATAAAAGACAAGTTTTCTAACTGGCAGGTCTCCACCAGCCTTTACAATTAACAAGCTAGCTCATTGTCTGGGTTGTTATCTAAATTACAGTCTAGGCATTTTCTGCTAACATATTCTCTGACTTTTTAAACACTATACTGTATAGTACCTTAGTACAAAAGCGTCTTTCTCTAATTCTAATTAATTCACTATTTTCCTGTTTTAAAAATTAACTACTGTAACCATAGCCTTAAGCAAAGAAAGGGAGAAGCGGGAAAGGAAAAGAGAACATACTTTCAGCAAGGAAGAAAGGGGGCTGAAGTTCAGGTGCTGGGATTTTCTTTGAGACAGAGGCAATAAACACTATTAAAAAAAAAAAAACTTGAAATCACATTAAACCAGATCTAAATCCTTAAGTTTCATTAAAATTGAAGATTCACATGCTTCCAGTTTTGGTCTCATCATTTTTGTTTTATCAGCCATACACAACATGGCAGCTAACGGGGTATGCAAGACCAGTCTTGTCTTATGAAGTTTCTGTATCACTTTTTCAATGTCTTTATAATTCGCTTAATTAGAAAAATAAAATTTAAAAAATAAAAAGGAATTATATATTAGGGGATCCAAACTACATGCTAAGTATCATTACAAAAATGTATCCCATTATATCCATTTTGGATGGGGCAAATAAAGAATACACAAAACATAGGAAAAGTATAATATAGATTCCACTAACACACAGAAACAGGCACCTCTGGACCAGCTCCCAGTAACAGGCATTTTTGCTGGTTTTGTTTAACTGCTCTTGTTTCTTGAGATTCCCCTCCTAAGTCATCCTTTATAGGTGTCATCTTGTACATACAAGCAGGTAATGCTTTTTAGCAGTTATTTTTATTTCCGCTATTACATACCTGGTTACAACCACTTATAAAACATTTTGACCAAAATTATACAGTTCCCATTATACAGGGAATGGATAAAAACGGCACTTGCTTCATCAGCTGTCTGTTCATTTTGCTTTTGTAGACTCACTGATGTTTCACTGCAAGCTAAGAAAACATCATTTTCTCCCACTCTTGAAACCAGCAAAGCAGCAAGGCTTTTTTCACCATGTATGTTAACAATAATATTACTTATGTGACTGAAGGCAAGCTAGGAAAAAAATAATTAAAATCAGTAATAATTAAAAACCATTGAAAAAACATAGAGGATTCCCACAGTATCTTTCATGTTTGGTTTTCAGCCCAGAGTTTTACCAGTGCCACTTGTCAAATCTGGCTGTTGTTCTTTAAAGTGGAGAGAAAAAGAAGTAAAGCTTTCTTTGACCCAGAAAGACTACAGATATGGGAAACCTTTCAAAACTTACTTTGCCCTTTCACTTCATGGTTGTCCTGATACACTAAATCATTATGCTATAAGACACATTGACTTCTGAAAACCTCCTTTAGAAGATTCCTAACAGCAAGTTGGTGTTTGAAAAGGAACTTGTTTTAAGGGAAAACATACACATCTTTTGATTCTATGGATTAATTCAGACACCAGTAAAAACATGGATTTGGTTTTCCTGAGTTCTTTACATTTTGTATGGGATACGGCGCCGTGCTGTTATGAAAGTCTTTCCCCTAAAGGCACAGAGACACTTAATCTGACATCATTATGCACTGGGACATTTTTCTCATGCAAGAGCTAGGGTTTCAGAATACATGGAGATGTCAGTAATTCTACATATGGAGTTAAGACAAACCCTCTTGATACTGTATGTATTCTGGTGGTTCTTACTGGGTTTGAGAATTCTTTCACTTTTCCCAAGTAGCATTTATTACTAGAATACATAACTACCCCTTGGTTATGATTCCCCATAGACAGACAGCACAGATACCTTATAGCAAACCCTGACCGTCAGCAGCAGGGTAACACCAGTGAAGTATAAACTGCAACAACTTTTAGCCTGCTCCATCTGGCACCTGGAACCAAACCAGTCCTCTGATGGAAAGCTGTCATGATGTCAAGCAAATTCTGACCCACCCTTTCAGCTCAACACCAGCAAAAGCAGAGCTGCTTTGGGATCAATAACTTAAAAAGCTGCTCACTCTGATTTGTAATCCAGACAAGTATATGGGAGACAAAGTACTGCAGGACTAAGCCCAGACTAATTTCTTCTGATTTTATACTTTAGGCAATTTGACTTAGCCATGCATTTCACCAATTAGTCTAAAAACACCCAGATTTTGAAGGTTAAACATACATAAATTGTAAACAGAACACAGCATATACTAACACAGAGTTTTAAACATGAAGGGTTAATATTTGACCAAAGTGTAAGGCTTTTATGTGAGAAAATAATAACTTTTCTTAGCTGAAAGATTTTTTAAAGGTTCATCTTCTCTGGGGAAAGCAGTAAAATGCAGTGTGACAGATAAAAAATCCAGCACATACCATGTCCACATTCACATCTAAAAAGACATTTTCAACATTTCAATTCAAAGACCAGCAACAACTAAAAAAAAACCAAAACAACCCTCTCATATCCTTAGGATGCCAAATAATCATTTCATCCATGTCTCAGTATTGACTTACAAAGACATGACTTGCCTTTGCTGTCTAGTTTTCATATACAAACGAACTGAGGATAACTCATTGTTACGGAAGTCAGTGGGATTGTCAGCTACTTCACAGAAAGAGAGCCAGCTAGATGCAGCTGGCTCAGAACTCTGGAAAAAAAAAAATATTAAAGGCGACAAAGAGTATGATGTTTTGGCTCTTCTGCAGCCATTATGACATTGAGCAATATGCTGCAAAGAGCTATTGCAGTAAAGTGATGCAAGACCACCTCCTTGCTGAATAAAGGTCATGTAAGGACTCTGTTGAATACTCTAAGCTGTATGGCTAAGTCTGCATCTACTGAGGTCTGTTGCGAGCTTTTTGATTTTGTATTTAGAGGGGGGTTTTGTTTGTTTTTTACATCTTTACACCACAAGTTCTGGGTTCATCACATATCAACAGAAATGTTGTGGTGTTCAATAAAATCTTCCAATTCCAAACATTACCAAAAAATCTACATTAAAATTTGTTTCATCTTCACCATCAAAACCATATGAGTTTTTCCTGCTTAAAATAGCCAGAAAAGCTCTCCATAATCCCAGCTACAGAGTGGAGAGACAGAGGGGTTGTTCTTGCCTCAAGGAGAGACGCTAGGATACCACCAAGAGCTCTTCTCCAGGGAGCATATCAGAGATGTCCCAACCCATCCCCATCGCAGTCTGCAGTGACTGCCGGCCATACAGAAAGCAGCATGCTGGGACACCCACCCTGCCCATCAGACCAGTCCTACCAGCCACACAGCACCCACCCTGTTCACATGCTGCTGCCCAGCACCCATCCCTAGTCTGGGACCCAAGGAAGTTTACTTGACCTGAACAGGCTTCTTGGTTTTCCTCTCCTCTGTTATTCCCATTGTGCTATGTTATAGCACATTATATAAAAAATATATTGTATACATATATAGATACAGACGTATATTTCTGCCTACATAATGCATACAACATGCATATATGCACACAGTAAGGAACACATGTCAGCAAAAGGTCTCTTCGTAATAACATAAGGATTGCATCAGTCTCATTAATAGCTTCCATTGTAAAACAATTTTGCAATTTGTACTGCCTTCCATACTTAATATTTTCAGAAGAGGAAAGCAAAGAAGAGACTGGAATCTAGTTACTGAGACCATAGAACCAATGCAATTCTGCTGTCTTCATTACATTATTTTTCCCCAGAAACAGTAATAGTCTAAAAAGATTAAATTAAGTAATACTTTAAAAAAACCAAGCAGGTCTTTAATTTCATTTCAATACCATCTTGCTCTTCCAACAACCCTTTTTAGATGTGCAGGAAATGGCTTAATGATGTGCCTTTATTAAAGGGAAGTACTGAGGTATCTCTGTAGATTGATCCCATCCCCCAGAAGTCTGCACAACCACAGCTCAAAGAATACATGTTCCTGCCATCGAAAATGTCTTCACCAGAGCCTCCTTTTTATCACAGAAGCTGCAACAAAAACAGCACTTAAAGGACAATCATCTCTACTCACAGTACCTCCTGAACTGTAAACACAGTTTAAAAACAGCAGCCATGGAGCTCAGGCATGTTATCTAATCCTTTAGAAACTCTATCCTACTACAAACACAGGGAGCTGCAATGCCAACCAGCACCATGTGCTTCCACTTACTGATCCACTCACTTTCTGCAAGCACACACCATCCCTCAGCCCTCACCACCTTTAACACAGCTCTCAGGGCCAAAACAATCAGGGCCTCACCTGGGAAGATGCCCTGCTCTGCCTGTTACCCCCGTAACACCCCAAGAGTTAAAAGCAAGTGCAACTATGCATGATATAAACTTATATATGCTGCCTTCTAGAGCCCAAAAAGCCATTATTTCTCCCTCTTCTCTGGACCCTTCCAGTGCTACAGCTGGAACAAAATCACACAATCACAGAATGGTTTGTGTTGGAAGGGACCTTAAAGCTCATCCAGTTCCAACCCCCTGCCACAGGCAGGAACACCTTTCACTAGACCAGGTTGCTCCAAGCCCTGTCCAACCTGACCTTCAACATTGCCAGGGATGGGGCAGCCACAGCTTTTCTGGGCACCCTGTGCCAGCGCCTCAGCATCCCCACAGTAAAGAATAAAAATAATAAAAATATAACAATATATAAATAGTGAACAAATATTTATATATATATACACACATATAAAAGGATATCACACAAGTGGGGTTTTTGTGTAGTATTTGAGGCTGCTGTCCTTGCTCTCACTAGTGGCCTGTTTGAAACAGTATTTACCTGAATAAGTGTTGCAAGGCTCTCACAACACTCATTTTGTTAGCAAAACAGCTAACCAACCAGGGTGACTTTGCAGCTGCCTTGCAGGGCAGCACAGCAACAGAACAGCTTTGACAGCCAGACCTGTTGTAACAAGGACACAGCATTTTTTCTTCCTTGTTCTTTCATTTTTTTCTTTTAATCTCCATTTACTCAGAACAAGGTAATCTGAGCTAACTGGAAAGCCATTCCCTCCTCCTTTTAATACCTTTTTTTTTCCTAAAAGCACTGACAACTCCTGACAACACGAGCAGCATAAGCTTCACTCATAGTGGCCTTAGGAGAACCAAGAAGTACTTGATATCAGTTTCAGAGCTCAGAGTGGCTGGAGCAGGAGCAGCCCTTCACAAGTCCTCCTTCCAGCCACCAGTACAGACCCAGAATACCCCTCAGGGCACCAATACAGCTGCTCACTGCAGTGACCCTATCATGATTGGAATGGGACGTGGCTACTCCAGAATAAAAACCAACACTGGCTATTAGGTGAGTAATTCTGGGCAAGGTGAGAGTACAACCAAAGGGCGTAGGTTTTAGTACCTGCCCCAAAACCTGCCAGATCAAACTGTGCCTGAACAAACTACCTTTGGTAAATCTGACTGGTGTGAAAGGCTATTGCTTTTTACAAAGAAGCAGCACAGCTGCTTTTCTCTTCCCCATCACTCTTACATTTACCAGCAGGCTCACTGAAGGACTGCAACACATTTTCTACAAGTGTTTTACCCATTCCTGCCTCTGTCAGTCTCTGTCCCCACTCTCTACATCTCATTTGAAGTGCTGAACCTGAGAGCATTTAAGTTGCAACCTGCATTGATTTTTTAAATCTGCCCATAGAGAAAGACAAATCCTCCTTTACAGATCAATTTACAAGACCGGCACGGCAGTAAGGTCACACACACAGGAACAACCTTCTGCCACCCTGTTACCCTGTAGGACCGGATCTGGACCTCACAGTGAAATCACCTTTGTCATTGAGAACATACAGGACCCAGGTTAGGGTGAACTGAGACTCTAAAACTACATTTCAAAAATCACACACGGAAGAGGAACACACTCAAAGGTTTATAGAATCATAGAATGGTTAGAATTGGAAAGGACATTAAGATCATCCAGTTTCCAACCCCCTGCCATGGACAGGGACACCTCACACTAAACCATGTCACCCAAGGCTCTGTCTAACCTGGACTTCAACACCATTAGCAATGGAGCATTCACAACTTCCCCGGGCAACCCACTCCAGTGCCTCACCACCCCCACAGGAAAGAACTTCATCCTTACATGCAATCTAAACTTCCCCTGTTTATGCTTTAACCCATTTAAACCATGCCCTGCCACTACAGTCCCTAATGAATAGTCCCTCCCCAGCAACCCTATAGGCCCCCTTCAGATACCGGGAGGCTGCTATGAGGTCTCCACACAGCCTTCTTTTCTCCAGGCTGAACAGCCCCAACTTTCTCAGCCTGTCTTCATATGGGAGGTGCTCCAGTCCCCTGATCATCCTCGTGGCCTCCTCTGGACTTGTTCTAACAGTTCCATGTCCTTTTTATGTTGAGGACACCAGAACTGCACACAATACTCCAAGTGAGGTCTCACGAGAGCAGAGTAGAGGGGCAGGATCACCTCCTTTGACCTGCTAGTCACACTTCTTTTGATGCAGCCCAGGATACGGTTGGCTTTCTGGGCTGTGAGTGCACACTGAAGCTGGCTCATGTTTATTTTCTCATCAATCAACACCCCCAAGTCCTTCTCTGCAGGGCTGCTCTGAATTTCCTTTTTGCCCAACCTGTAGCTGTGCCTGGGATTGCTCCGACCCAGGTGTAGGACCTTGCACTTGGCATGGTTAAACTGCATGAGGTTGGCATCAGCCCACCTCACAAGTGTGTCAAGGTCCCTCTGGATGGCATTCCTTCCTCCAGCATATCAACGGAAACACACAGCTTGGTGTCATGGGCAAACTTGCTGAGGGCACACTCAATCCCACTGTCCATGTCAGCGACAAAGATGTTCAACAAGATCGGTCCCATCACCGATCCCTGAGGGATACCACTCGTTACTGGTCTCCAGCCGGACACTGAGCCATTGACCACAACTCTTTGAGTGCGACCATCCAGCCAGTTCTTTATCCACCAAGTGGTCCACCTATCAAATTGATGTCTCTCCAATTTAGAGACAAGGATGTCATGTGGGACAGTGTCGAACGCTTTGCACAAGTCCAGGGAGATGACATCAACTGCTCCACCCCTGTCCATCAGTTCCCCCAGCCCCATCACAGAAGGCCACCAAATTGGTCAGGCAGGATTTTCCCCTAGTAAAGCCATGCTGGCTGTCACCAAGCACCTTGTTGTATTTCATGTGCCCTAGCATGCCTTCCAGGAGAATCTGCTCCCAGATTTTGCCAGGCACAGAGGTGAGACTGACTGGTCTGTAATTCCCCGGGTCATCCATTTTCCCCTTCTTGAAAATGGGGGTTATATTTCCCTTTTTCCAGTCATCAGGAACTTCACCTGACTGCCATGATTTTTCAAATATGATGGCCAGTGGCTTTGCAACTTCATTCACCAGCTCCTTCAGGACCTGTGGATGGATTTCATTGGGTCCCATGGACTTGTGCACATTCAAGTTCTTAAGATGGTCTCGAACCAGATCCTCTCCTACAGTGGTCTTCCTTCTCACAGTCTCTGTGTCTGCCTTCCACGACTTCGGTGGTGCAGTCAGAGCCTTTGTCAGTGAAGACTGAGGAAAAGAAGTCATTCAGAACCTCAGCTTTCTCCAAATCCAGGGTAGCCAGTTCTCCTGATAGCTTCCAGAGGGGGGCTGCATTGTCCCTAGTCTGTCTTTTATTCACAATGCACCTATAGAAACCCTTCCTGCTTTCTTTCACATCCGTAGCCAAGTTTAATTCTAACTGGGCCTTAGCTTTCCTAACCTGGTCCCTAGCTTCCTGGACAACAACCCTGTATTCTACTCAGGCTGCTTGTCCTTGCTTCCACCTTTTATAAGCCTCTTTTTTCCTTTGAATTTTCCTCAGCAGCTCCTTATCCATCCAAGGAGGTCTCCTGGCCCTCCTGCTGCACTTCCTTCTGGTCAGGATGCAACACTCCTGAGCTTGTAGCAGATGATCCTTGAATATCAACCAACAGTCTTGGGCCCCCCTACCCTCTAGGGCTGTATCCCATGGAACCTTACTAAGCAGGTTCCTGAGAAGGCCAAAGTCTGCTCTCTTGAAGTCCAGGGCAGTGAGTTTGCTGCATGCTCTTGTTACTGGAAGCCACAGACTAAGCTAGATCCACATGGAGATACAAGTCATGTTGCATTAGACAATATGAAATGAAATTAGAGAGGCCACATCCAACATGTAGATTGTTTCTTTGCACGCCAAATGCTGCATGCATGATTAACTATCAACCTTCAGTGGGAATACAATAAGCATACATGTATACTCTACTCAGTGTGTATATACACACACACACACACGCACTCAGGCTGCCTCTGTAAAACTATTTTTTTACCTTGTAAAACAGAGATACACTACATTTCAATTAAATTATAGGTGCAATGTCCCATTGACACTACTTTTGCACAGACTGATCCAGAGCAAGGAAGGCAGTACCAGTGCACAAGGAGCTGGAGGTACCCTACA
The DNA here is from genome assembly GCF_012275295.1 of Melopsittacus undulatus. Lineage (NCBI taxonomy): Eukaryota > Metazoa > Chordata > Aves > Psittaciformes > Psittaculidae > Melopsittacus > Melopsittacus undulatus. The sequence goes on from NC_047527.1 coordinate 132,487,047, forward strand.
AGTCCCTGTTCTGGAGCTCTGTTGGGAGTTATGCATTGCTGTGCAATCAACATGCCTTCAATATGATCAAACCACACAATGGCCTTAGCAAGGATTCATTATAGCAACAAGGAATAAAGACACTTGTCCAAAGGTATGCTGTGTTAACTATCTAGAGAGTCATGTTGCCATTGATTCTTATAGAAGAGATGCAGATAAGACCATAGTGACAAAACTGGGTGTCAAAGGAATGCAAAGGGAAAGGAGCTGCCACAAAAAAAAAAAAAAGGTGTCAAAGGAATCTGGTGCATGAGGCAAACTGGACAAGGAAGAATTTGTAGTAAATCTCTACTGGTCTTCACATTTGAGGCACTCAAGATTAAGAATGTAAAGGTGCTAATGACATGCAAATTTTTGGAAACATCTTTTGGTTTTATAGACAGCACAAAACTTAGAAACAAAGCATAGATTTCTCTAAAAGATTTCTATGACATAGTGTATGAGGAAAGGTCTTGCCTAAGAACTAACAAACATCTTAGAGAAAACTAATTCACATTTGTAAGAGTCTGAAGACATGTTATCCATATTTATCTTACTAGCAGCAAGCAGCTGAAATTAACATGAAAGCTGCAATGCCAAAGTATCACGAATTTATACCATTCAGAAGTGTTTAAACTGCTGTCATGGTGTAAACCCAGTCAGTCACACGGTCCCCCCCACTCCCAGAGGGATGGGGAGGAGAATCAAAAGATGTAACTCCCACAGGTTGAGATACGAACAGTCCAGTAACTGAGGTATAACACAAACCACTGCTGCTACCAGCAGTAAGAATAATGGTAAAGGAAATAACAAGGGAAGAGAATACAACTGTTCACCACCAACTGACTGATACCCAGCCCAACCCCAGCAGTCATCTAGCCCTTCTGGGTAACTGCCCCAAGTTCTACATCCTGGCCATGACGTGCTATGGTATGCAATACCTCTTTGGCTAGTTTGGGTCAGGTGTCCTGTCTCTGCTTCCTCCCAGCTTCCCCTCCTCCCTAGCAGAGCATGAGACTCACAAAGTCCTTGGTCAGAGTAAACATTACTTAGCACCAACTAAAAACATTGGTGTTATCAGTGCTGTTCCCAGGCCGAAAGTGAAAAACACAGCACTGCACCAGCTACTAAGAAGGAGAAAAATGACTGCTACTGCTGAACCCAGGATAATTGCACAGCTGAGAGCTTAACAGACAGAGCATTAGAAAGAGAAGATTTTTCTGCTTCCTAATTAGCTGTCAAGCAACACAGTGCTCCTTATTGTCCGTAACAGCGCTGTGGGAAATAGCTCCTCTGTATGTTAGGTAACATAACCCATGGAAGGCCAAATGCAGTTATCACCACAGGATGAATTTGCTTTGGTTTTCACCTGAACTACTTCTTCTGCTCTTGTTTACCATCTACCTCCATTTCCTTCACATCTCACTCTCTGTTGGTCCATCCTCCCCACCCCAAGTTCAAAGAGGGACCAGAACTCACAAAAATGCAACTCAAATGCTCACCACTAATTGAGCAGCATCAGGAACCCTTTTAGTTCATCAGCTTCTCGCATTTTGTGATCATTTATACTTCTGGATGAGTTTTGATTATAGCTCAGCAAATGTTAGACAAAAAATAATTAACCATAAGTGCACTCATTACAGGCAGGCACCCATAAACTGCAATATGAACATCAACTATGCTTCCTTAAGTGACAAGGAGTCCCTCAAGGCTCAATTACTGCCACTTTTTCCTCCATTTCAGATGCTAGCAGTCCTGTTCTTTCTAAATGGGTAATAACTACCGATAACCATTTACAAGCAGCAATTAAGAGTTTTAAACTAATACCAATGACTTCTCTCAAAACTGGGACCAAGCTTTATTTATTTTCTCAACTTCATAGACAATTATCTCAGTGTGTTCCATTTCCTACATAATTTACTTTACTAAATCACTATTATTTACAACATACACACAGCTAGAATTTTACTGAAAATGCCTAACCTCTAACAAGGATATAATCTGAAGCTGAGAGAGGAATATTGATACATCAGATAAATTTTCCTCCATAGCCTAGATCCAGGAATGGTGATTAATGATGGATGAGACCTTGTTAGTTCAGAATACCTGCTTATATTCAAGTACAATGCACAAACCAGGATGAACAAGCTCTCATAGCCCCATCTTTTCCATAAGCAACTCCTACCCATTTTTAATAATTGAGCTTAGTCGGCCAAACATAATTCCAGCAAATACTGGAAGAAATCAGTATCAAATAATAACTTATCGAGTATGTATTAATTGTCCGTTGCCCATACACATGATCACATTTGTGTGGCATCCCCACTCCTACACTCATCTGTTAACTGCACAAACCCTTTCCAGACAGGAAAACAACAAAACTACTCCAAATCAAACATGACTTGTCCCAGCACACTCAGAAACTGCTTAGCCAAACTACAGCCTGATAACACACTTGGGATGTTGACCAAACCTCTAAATGTCTGACAACCCACAAAAAGGACAACTTCCAGCAGAGGCATCTGAGCTGGTGACAACAGCAAAACTGACAGGTCACACCACAGCAAGTAGGTGCAGAAGTAGCCATGCTCTTGGTACCACAGGCCAGCAGAATTATCCTGAGTGATAAAATAGAAAGTCAGGTGCTTCAAAGTCTTCATCAATGCCCTTTAACAATATTTCCTTTATGTCTAGAATATTTCATTCTCTTTTCTCTCTCCCTGAACAGCACAGTACTTTGCATTCTACATTATTCATTTACTAATGACAGTTTGACTCTCATCATTTCCATTAACCAGTGCCATTTGGTTAGTAGACATTTCCATGGACTCAAGTTATTTTGAAGACAGTGCAAATTTTGTCTGTGTTAACAGTGAGGGATGTACCCTGCTTATATTCCTTCTATTTAGGATTTACTCTGTAAAAGAAATCTTACTCTTCAAATATTTTCAAGTCACTTGTTGGGTGTTTTTTAAACCTTTTTGTAACACTTGCATCACTCTTTTCCAAGGTTACACAGCTTGTGGCAAAGCATACATACAGAAATAGAAAAGTCCTTTCACAGTTGTTGCCCTGAAACCTTATCAAAAGTCAGAGTCAAGAAAAAACAAAATTAAATAATCTATTTAATCTTTTAAAAAAATAAAAAACATGTTGAACTCAAATTTTTACTTAAAAAAAAAGTCAAGCTCTCCATTTGAAAGCAAACAAAAAACACAATATGAAACAATACAGAAGTTGGACACAGTGCTTGTAGGGTAGGGGTTTGGTATGGTGGGTTTTTTTTCGTGCACGATACTTACATACTCTAGTCAGAGAGTGAGATAGAGCAGTAAGAGAGAATAATACTTTCATCTTTCTTCAGAGACACATGGAGAGGTACTTGAATGGGGCTAAGGGAAAAGAGGAATAAAAGTGATGTCTGTTTTACAGCACTAACTTTCAAATGCATACTACTTTAAATTGAAGTATCTAAATGCAACATCTGTAGTAGTTGACAAAAACACAGATCCAGCTAACAAGACTGTTGTTATTGCCATCATCTTCGATACTCAGCTCATGAAGATGATGACTTGAAAACAATGAAAATTAAAACTCATAAGCAGCAGCAGTCAAACTGCTCAAGAATCTTGATACCTCTCTCAAAGTACCATCAGCTCCTGACAGCCGGATTCAGACAGGCAAGGTAAAACGTTTCAATCTGTGCATCCCTCTGGTCTGTCTGCAGTGCAACACACAACTTCAAACAGTGCTCAGTAAACAGTCTTCTCATCACTCCAGCCTAGGCTGAATTTTAATCAAGGTCCTTTAAATGCCATTGAACAAATCCATATACTATAGATTGCTTCTTGTATGCCTCTGGCCAACCAGTATTTGGAGGGTCATTTATTATTTTTAGAAAACCAAAACAATCCAAAGTAACAGTACAAATTGCAGCACATCTCAAAGCAGGGTGTAGTCATTTCTGGTCATTTTGTACCGCATGTGAATGAGGCTTTTAATTATTCCTTTAACATGACATAGTGGATGCATCCATCTCTTAGCCAGATGGGAAAAGGAACTGTACTTATGATTAAGCAGCAGTTAAGTTTTCAGGCCACTCGCATGTTAAATGTGAATTCTAAAATTCATGTATTGTGCAATAAAGGTAACCAAAGGACAGAAATAAGGGAAAATCTCTCAACTGTAATAGTAACAACGAGTCCACAATTAAAAAGGGATGCTACATATGATGAAATGCTACATCTGCTTGTAAATTTTGTTGTGCAAATCTGTCTCAGGGAAGGTTAGACTCTGTGTATCAATTATCAAACCAGGAGTATGTCTCCAGTAGATCCACAAGCTCAGCAAAAACTTGCTAGAAAGTGTACATGTGCAAGAGATGGGGGGAATGTGGTCATTGCTTGACTGCTCTGTTCTGCGAGGGACTATATTAGGGACGTATAAGCCAGCAGACTGCTGACTGCTACAGTTCTTTCTGTCTCCCACAGATAAGACAATTAATCAAACTTTGCTTACTACCTGTCAAAAGCCTGTCTCTGTCCTCTTGTTGAAACAGAGAAAGAATGCAGAGGCACTTCCTTCACTTACAGGTTCTGTCTTAAGGAGCAGTTCCAGTCCTTTAAGGAAAACATTATTTCATGCTGGTAAACAGCTTTAGAAAAAATCTCCTCCCCCTGTCTTTCTCATGAACAGAGCAACAGAGCAGCTGACAGGCAGGTAGAGATGACATTCACTTGAGAAAGGAGTAGGGCTTAGCACAGCATCTGAGTGCAGCCCTCAAAGAAACCATAGTGTTTCTAACACCCTCCCCTCCTGTAAACTTCTGCCCACAGGTTTGGACCAAGCATCCATGTGAGCCACCCTGTGGCTTTGCCTAATTAGCTGTGGAATGGCATTCTGAAGACATGTGAGGCCATGCTGGGCAGACACTTGTTTCGTGGCTTCAGTGTGTTGCTTCACAGAAGAACGTTCCCTCTGGGTTTTGAATGCCTCACTGATAAAGATCAAGGTTAAGTCTTCTGTGCTCTTCTCCTGACTTCCATCCCTGCCTCCAAACCGGCAGCCAAAGGAATGTGCTCTAGCAAGCATAGTAAAAGAGCATGAATCAGACAGCCTGTGTGTCCTAAATCCTAATTCTCCCCTGGCATAGAAGGTGTAAAAGAGACAATGAATGTGATCCAGAATTTCTATTTCCCTTTCTGTAAAGGATAATGTCAACAGGACATTGCACTATGACATACAAAAAAACAAGGGAACCACATGCAAGCAAGAAGAGTTCTAGGAAACTAGGCAATAGAAATTAGACACTATGTTCATTCCTTCTCCAATTTTGCCAAGGCTAATGGCATTTGAAGGTGTTGGGACCACCTCTTGGCTTTGCAATTGTCCTTTAGAATTTGAATTTCAAACTGAATGGGCAGTCTCAGGGCTAGCAATCTGTGTTGTTCTGCAGGCTCAGATGAGGATAACCAAGGCAGATCTTTGAAGAAATTTATGCCTGGGAAAAACATTCTCCCTGCCTCTTCATGTCAGAAGCCTACAATACAATCAGAAGAGCAATTTGAGATGGGATGTGGGTTGGTTGGTTTTTTTTTTTTTCTGCCATTACAATTACAGGCATTCACTTCCATTATGGGAGACTTCTATATATATTTTTTTAATTGGATACTCCATAAGCATTCTTCAAGAAATATGTCAAGTCCTCTTCCTAGGAGGAGGAAAAACGAAGAAGGAGCTGGAGGAAAAAAGAAAGAATTTTCCCTTACACCTTCAAAAGCCTGAGGAACTGGATGTGCACATATCCTGAAACCTGCTGAAAGCAAGGTATGCCTTTTTGGTCAATTGCTAATGGTGCAATTAATCAATGTGCAAAATGGCCCCTATTACCTTGGAAGGTATCCTAAAAGAGGTATGTTTCCCAAAGACATTGAGGAAAAAAAAATAAAAAGAGTTCCACTGAGGCAGGTTTTCATCAGAACTGAGGAAGGTGTAAAAAAAAAAAAAGGGTATATACATTAATTGTGAAGAACTACATCAGGCAAAAAAAGGCACATTAAGATCCTTCTTGCTATTGTTCATCCAGGTCAAAATGAGCCCGTGAATCTGGACAAATAGACACCACAAAATGAACTGAGAGTCCACCAAAATCAATGAAAATGTTACAACTTGTTATCAATTGTTCTATGCACTTCTTCCCTGTGATTGACTAGATTCTTCAGTACTTTCATAGTAGATATTTCTTTCACATTATAGCCTGACAAAGTGCTAAAAATGACCAGTTGTTGAACACAGCCGATTCCCAGAATACACTTGTTTTGGATTACTTTCTGAATTGGGTTCAGACTAAGCATTTTTAGGTCTATTTTTATTTGTGTTGAAATAGATGCTTCAGTTTTTTTAGCTGTTTGAGCAGCAGCTGTTGCCACATGCATGAGCAAGAGTTGGTCTCAATTCAATAACATTGGATTATTATTACTTAATAATTGGCAAATATTTAAATTCCTCCTCCCTTCTCTTCCCCTCCCCCACGCAAAAAAAAAAAAAAAGATTTTTCTAATAATTTCTATGAGAAAGAATCAAAATGTTCTTGAATAGGTTCCTCAGCCCAAGCATAATGAGGCCACACTCAATTGTGAAGATATTATTCTGGCTGTGGTTAAAGATAATAAAGCACATTTGATTCCACTTAAAGTTGTATTCCTTCCTAACTTCTATTTGCCACACTTCTTGATTAAACTACTTCATTTGGCAATCACAACCTAAGGTATCAACTAAGAAAGAAATTTCTAATTTCCAGCATCCTCCACAGTCCTAACCTCCAAACATTTACAAAAACAGAAACAAAAAAAACCCACCCAAAATCAAGCAAGAAATTCTAATGTTTCCAATCCCTAGCTTTTAGGCAGCATCCCTCAACTCACAATGAGTGATTTTGTAAACTGAATTATCCCATTGCAATAAAAATCAGAATATGGAAACCAGAAGAAATTGCAACTTTTGTATAAATACAAATACATTTTTCACTCTAGTGAAGCCAAAGTAACTTTAAGTGAAATTTATGAGGGAGCATTCCAGATTTTTTTTTTCCAGGTCAAGTAGTTAATTCTAGTGGTTTTAGAAACATCAATTTTTGACAGAACATGAAGCATATATTTTGCTTCTTCCCACTTCATAAAACTAGCTGATAAGTACCTTGAAAGATCTAAGCAAATACACTCCTCAAATGAAGCAATTTAACCCAAGTAAGATGCTTTTGGAAAATGGATACTAAAAGATGAAGTTAGCCTTTCATCCAGAGTCAACTGCAGATTCGTGCAGGCACTAGCCAGATTTTTCCATGAAAGAATTTTTTCCATTGACTCCTTGACTTCAGGATTCTTTGAGTTATTCTTCTAAAGCAACGTTTCCCTAGTTGCAAAACCTGATTATTTCCATTTGTCATCCTGATTACATAATGTATGCAAAGAGTCCATTTTACAATATAATATTGACTAAAATATTAACAGAACATGGTGACAGGAACCAATTGAAAGCAGCAACATGCACTTTGCTATTAACTGTGTGGTTTCCACCATTAGCCTATTCCCCTGAATTAGATTTTAGCTGTTGCCAAACTAGGAGTCAAGAATATTTCAACGTGCTAACATCTTGAGCTCTGCAACATGTTTCAGGAGCCAGCGCAGCCCAGTGACTCATTATGTGCGTAAAACTTTGCAGAAGATCACCGATCAGTTCTAAAGTCCTGTTTCTTTAGCCCTTGAATTGAAAATTAGAACATGGCATATAAGGAATTTTCACCTGAAGTTTAAAATGCCTGTATACATAGAAGTTTAATTTATTATTCTAATGACTTTCACAGCTTGAGATTCTCACTGGGAGACATGCCTGTATGCATTTAATAAGGCTGCAGAGATTGGGACTATTCCTGAAGGACTTTCTGAATCATTTCCAAAGCATCTTTTTATAGCTAGCAAAGTATAAATTATGTAAAAAGGCAATTAGATAGATACCATCAAATCTATTTGACTGTTAACCCCTCTTTGTTAGATTAATCTATAAACCTGAAAATAATCCACTTTTAGCATTCTAAGACCATTCTCACATATTTAGATGTGAAGATGTAATCATTTAAATAGCTGTGGCAGTGGGGGGCACAGGGAAAGGCAGGAAGTCTTCATGCTCTTCTACTTCATTCTCAAGACCAAAACAGCACATTCATGACAAGTCTTCCGTCCTATTACTGGGCTGTTGGTAACTCACAAACATAACTAATAATCCCAGCATTAGCTTTTCTGCAGTCTAGTAAAGAGATCTGATGCAGTCACCTAGTACATGGAAGATTCCATATGCTCTCTTTGCTAGTTCTTTGGAGAGGCAAGAACAGAGTAGAAACATTCCAATAATCCACATAAATCAACCAGTAGAAGAGAATGAAGAGAACCAGTGTAAGAAAAACACAGTTCCAACTAAGCCAATATGATTTTTTTCTTTTTTTTTTCCACAGGATCTCCCCATAAATAACAAAGGATATGGGTTGGTGCGACAGCTCTCTGCTCCTTTTCATAAAGGGCACTTCACTGCCTCCTCGGGGTTCACATATGATGGCAATGAATATTAAATAAGGGCTTCATAGGGTAGGCATGAATGTGAAATTCCCAGGGGCTAACTTAGAGTCAAAAATTTCTCCTCACAAGGAAGTTACAAAAACGACCACCATGCTTTCCAGCCATTTGAGGCCAAAATACTCCCGAGAACAGTGTATCTCCAGTTTCAGTGCCCTTGAAGCCAGACAAGATCATTTAGTCTCAAACACGAACTGCAGCTTGCGTGTAATCCAGACTCAGATCGGAACATCTTCTTCTTCAACCATCTCTAATTATGGATAACCTTGACTTGCTTTTTAGCTGGGTAAACAGACAAGCTGGCTAAAGCATTTCTTGCACCATGGCAGAAGTCTAGATAATATATACATCAAAAGTGCTATCTTCCCCTTCACCACATGACTTCTGTTTTACGAGGTATGCCCAGAAGCAGGGATCATGTTAAACCATTTGACAAGAACATTCACTATTCCCCCCCCTCAAAACTGACTGTGAGATTCCAGTTACAAAGACATTTTGTCAGTTCACCACTGTAAGTGGCCACTTTTCATACACGCCAGCTAAGCAGAAACAACCTGAGACTTATGAATACTTATCAGATTTTGTGAAAGTCACACATATCACACTGCTGTCTGACTCCCAATAGCAGGGGACTTCTGGGTGTCATTTGGAAATGAAAGGATGCTGTCATTACTCCAAGAGAAGAAGGAGAGCCAAATAAGATTCCTCGTGAAAGCAGCCCAATGATAGAACATTTTGATTAGATGACACCAAGAAATTGTCTGCTGGCAACCACACTTTTTCCCGTTACAACAGAATGATACAATAAGAGGGAATTTCTTTTCCAACTTTCACTCTACTGGGAGATTTCTGAAACCTCAAGTTTCATGAGACAACAGCCTCTAGAAATGAAGAAACAGGACAAAGCATTTTCAGCAAATATTTTTCTTGGTTCAGCAGTAACAGTCATTTTTTCTCCTTCTTGGTAGCTGGTGCAGTGCTGCGTTTTGACTTTCGGGCTGGGAACGGTGCTGATAACACCGATGTTTTCAGTTACTGCTCAAATGTTTACTCTGGCCAAGGACTTTCTGAGTCTCATGCTCTGTTAGGGAGGAGGGGAGGCCAGGAGGAAGGAGAAACAGGACACCTGACCCAGGCTAGCCAATGAGGTATTCCATACCATAGCACATCATGCCCAGGATGTAACTGGGAGTTACCCGGAAGGGCTGGAGCTCTGGGGGTTGGAGGAGGTATCGATCGGTGCTCGGTCAGGCAGGGTGGGGTGAGTTATGGGCAGGCGGCTGGTGACGTGTTGTATTCTCTTCACTTGTTATTTCCTTTATCATTATTATTAGTAGTAGTAGCAGCAGTAGTGATTTGTTCTATACCATAGTTATTAAACTGTTCATATCTCAACATGTGGGAGCTACATTATTTGGATTCTCCTTCCTAACTCTCCGGGAGCTGGGGGAGCAAGGGGGGTGGTGTGAGTGCACGAGCTGTGTGGATTGGTTTAAACCATGACAGGAACAAAAAGAGATGTTTCCTTACTTGCATTTACATGCATTCCCCTTCTTACAACTGATCTTTCTTTATATGGTAAATCTTGCATTTCAAATCAAAGAGCCTACCAAGAACACTTTTTAGTTTGAACATGCTGCCTGGCCCCCAGCCTGAGAGAGTTCATCAATATTACCAATGAGAACTGTTCACACATGGCCAGCACAGCAGACCTTCACAAGGAGCAGAAGATGGCCATATGGAGAGCATTTGTGAGCTACTGGTACTCCAACAGCACTCAGAACTGGAGCAAAGCCCAGCTCAGAGCTCTCTGCAAGCACTGCCAGGTCTGGACCTGAGTGACAGCCCTATCACAGGGCAGTGACCGGGAAGCATATCCTCACCTCTCTGTCTTTCTGCCTCCAGCGATTCTTTCTCTTACCACCATTTTACAGATATCCTTTCTATTCAAGTTTAAGAGAGAAAAAAAGAAAGAAAGAAAGAAAGGGGCACAGGTAATACACACACACGTATTTTGGAGGGATTTATCATGAAAATTCATGCCCTTCCTCCACTAGATACTTTCCCTCTCAGTCACCAACCAGATGTTCCACTGTGGAATAAAGTTCTTTTCCAAACTCCTCAAACAAATAGAAAGATTCAAAACAGGTCATTCTGCTACATGTGCCATGGCAAATGCCTGACCCACGCAGTCAGACAGCCAGTCCCTCTTGAATGAATTTCTATTTAATTCTACAAAACAGAACCTAAGGGATAGAAAACACATTGGTTTGCGTGCAAGGAAATGCAGAAACCAGGCCCCATTGCCAGCTTTGAAAGTATCTGGAAATTGATTGTCCTCTCAAAGGTGACTACCCCCAAGAAAGTTGTTAGTCACTACACTGAGGACAGTCTTCCTCTCCCTCAACTGAAAACTCACCATGAACCTTGGAAATGTTTATAGAAAGAATTATGTTGAAATTGGTAGGTACTCGGGTTGGAAAAGTTTACATTTGGAAGAGGTATTCTGTAACTTCCTGCCCAGCTTTGCCTGCAACTCTCTCCAAGTGGTCAGTCACAGTGGAAATTGGTTTAAATGCCTGCTGAGAGCCCCAGCAAGCCTGACAACTGAACTGACCTTGGATTAAGTTGAGTCACAGTTTGCAGAAAGCTAATCATGTACCTGCAAGTCCAAATAAAAATAAGCACATAACACTTTCGGCTAGATCAGGGAAGGGGAAGGAAATCAATATTAAATACACTGGAAAATATATTTTGTATTTTGAAATACAAACAGAAACCTCCCATGGTTCAAACTCAGATAATAGTTTCAGTGAAAGAAAGGTTTCAGCCGCTATATTGAGTGAAATATTTAATGTATAAAATTATAAGGTTTTTCCTCCACATTTTTCACAAAAGTTTTCAACAGTTCACTTTAAGCTGACATTGTTTAAGTATTAAAAGCAAACAAAAAAAAATCCAGACTTGAGCAACATACATGATGTTCCAAGCAGAAAAGGTGGGGGTTCTTTCATCTAAGCACCCTTACATTGAAGGACAAAGAATCATTAACTAAGATGGAGAGTTATAGATTTGGTTCAAAGCAAATCAATTTTTTTTTAGACAATTTTTCAATTCATCAACAGATGTTATACATCCAGCTCTGCAGGTAATGCACCTTGCTCCTTGCCCAGGCCTTCTCCAGCTCTCCTTTGGGTCACTTTCTACGTGGTGTGGGGTGGATGTCCCCAGGTAATGGCAGCACTCAAGTACAAATGAGCTACTATAAAGCTGGTGGGTATTTAGGGCAATCCTACATAACTGTCATTTCCTGGACTTCAACTGCTCAGGTTTTCAACAGGTAACTTGCAACGGGTAAGTGTCTGGGACAGAGTAGTTTTCAGTGTGCCTCAACCAGGAAGCACCTAACCAAAGTACCTTACTGAACACAGCAAGTGCTGTGTTGTCAGGTCAGCACTCCAGTGCTCTCTGGAAGTCACCCAGCTGAGAACTGCAGTCTTTCCCCACGAGCCATACTCAAACATTCTGAAATCCAGGTCCTGTAAGCAAGTTAAAGCTATAGGTTTTTTTCACATTTTAAACCAAAACATCAATCAGCCTTTCTGCTGCATGAGGTAGCCTGAAAGCCCTCCAGCCATGAGATGTTCCAAAGATGCCCGAACTGAGAACAGTTTTAAGGCTACCTCAAGTACCACTTTTGTTGCAGTAGTCACCCTGTGGAAAGCTGCAATGCACTCACAACACTGTTCTTGCTGTGACTAAAACCCACTTATCCAGCTTCCAACCATGTGTCCAATACTGAAAGCCACTACTACAACTCTTCACATGGGTAAGCCTGACAGCAAACATGCAACAGCTTTGCATAAGCACAGCCATAGTATGATCTGTGGAGTACGGACTCCATGCCACTGTTTTATAAAGCAGCAGATACATCCTTGAGACTAAGGAATAGTACACCAATAGCAAGAAACATTTCAAATTAAGAAATGGCATTCGCCCTACAGATGTCTTTGATCACAGTGAGGCACCCTCTTAAGCATAGAGACCTTTCCAAGCACAGTTCACCTCTGGCAAGCACAGACATACTTGTAAGCTAATGCTATTATTAGAAAACAGCCTTTGAAGATACACAAACAATGAAATTCTGTGAGTAAATCAGAATTCACAAAGGTTCATCTAAAAATATTAATTTCTTGTAACCTAGAGTTGGTTGGTTTTTGTTGTTTTTAAAATGAACTCCCCAAAGGTGTGCTGAAATCCAACTATATACACAACTTTCTTTCCATACACCACAAATGAATTCTGTTGTAGAGCAAACGCACAATGAAAACCTTTAGTGGCATAATGCAGATGTCAGACATTCAGGTAAAATAAAGGAGATATATACCTCCTGATGTATAACATACAAAGAGTAAACTGGAAAAAAAAAATCCATTTCCTTTACATTAGAAAGTTACGTTTGCTATGAAAAAGACCAAACCAAATAGTAAAAATTCCTCTGATTCAAACTATATTACATTAGTGTGGCTCCATAAAAAAGTATGTTGCTATGCTGTATAAATTAACTTTCATTTTCTGGAGACAGTAAGTGCCGAGTGTTTTGTCTAGCTATATGGACCATGAACAAAGTAGTAATTTTAGAGCATTCCCTTCACGCATAAAAAAACCTGCATACTATTAATATGTCCTGACTAGATTAAAGGTCTTGCAAATGATTTTGCCTGAAATGCCCTAGTATGAGATCTCCTTTAGGGAAATATCTTCAGCACCAATTAGTTTAATTGACAAGGAAGCCAAGAGAATAACAGCGAGGAGACAGAGACAGAGTAGACCAGGAAAGGCTCCATTTCCACATTTGCTCTCACATCCTGGAGTTTATTTGCTGTTAGTATTTGCAGCCTTCCCCACCCTAACTATTTATATTACCATCAGTTCATGGATATGTTGAAACTTTAAATCATGGGAGACCAGCAGTGTAAAACTCCATAGGTTATCAGCACCACAGCCATGCCTCGTACAATTTTTTTCCCTTTAAAGACCCCACTTCCACCACTTGCTGTCCCCACATAGCTGGTATGCTTTTGAACAATTTTAGCACAACACGACTGTTTTTTCTCCACCCTCCAGGGAGGAAACAAAGAGAGCAAATTTAACCTCCACAGTACGATAACAACTGTGAAATCTGCTTTCCGTTCCTCACTCCCCCCACCGTGCCCTCCAGAAGTAACCGGAGCATACCATCCCATCAAACTGGTGACATTTTAGGGCCCCTGTGCAAGGGAGGGAAGAGGAAAAAAAAGTTGTTTCAACCTTGGGAATAATGTGGAATCCACATAATTTACTATTTCCTGTGATTCATCAAACTTCCTTCTTCCCAAGAGTAATTGGTCACCACTTATTTATACACCACGGAGAGGCTTAACTCCAAAGGTCAGTCCAAGATTAAAAAAAGCAGACCATTTGTTCAAGAAATCTGGGTGGTTTGGGGCTGGGTTTTTTGTGTTTGTTGGAGTTTTGCTTTTTGTTGGTTTCTTTAATTTTATTTTTCCCTTAATTGTGTAAAGGAAAACTAACATGCTTTAAGCAGGCATTTAGCCTGTCAGAAAATACATGGGGTTACCATTGCTAAAGTGGTATCACACAGCAGATCTAGGATGAAGAATCCTCAGCAAAATGCTTGCACACATCATACATCGGACCTCCGTTTCAGGCAAAAGGACTAGGGAAACTGGGAGCACGCAACACAGCATTCACAAACTTGATTTGGCAACTTCTTTGCACATTTTAGAAGAAAAGGATGTTACACATATGGACCAGTCATGCCTTGACACCCATACAGATGGGACGAGTGCTGGTGCCGAGAATACTTTTGCAGGAAGAGTGTGTGTGTGGTTTTATGTTTACAAAGCAAACCATTTGCTTCCCCTACAATATAAATGTTTTATCTTTACCATAATATGAAGAAAAAGCAATTATGAAGCTAGAAGCCCAGAAGAGAGAAATAAAAACAACAATCTAGTCCTCAAGCTCCAAATTTCAAACAAAACTATAATTCTAACATTAAGCATCTACTCTAAATATACATGGACTTTTAATATACAAACACTGAGAGACTATAGAATTGAGCAATTTCTCTAGCTAAATTTCTGCTCAGTTTTAATTTTCTCTCTGCACCTTACAGCCCTATAAACCGTGCTTACACAAAGATGTGAAGCAGTATAAAAATAGATGTTTGGCTGGGTTAATACCACATAAACTGCAAAACCCGAGTTGTATAAGCAATTAATATTACCCATGTTAAAGTTTTCAGCAATTAAATGCTCAGATATAAAACTTCCAATCAAACAGAAAGCTTCCATATATAAGCTTAAGTGCACATGTGTAACAGCATCCATGAAAGTACAGCATATAACATCATTGACATTAACAGGGGGCAGACTAATTCACCCTGTTCAAGAACTAGAAAATGCAGACCAGCTCTTATTTTAGGGTACAATTAAAGCATATAAAATATATTTAACTATTGTAACAGGAAAAGAAAAGAAACAGAAGTTAAGCCAATTGTTACAGAATAATCATGTATTTTCCAACCCCTCTTACAGATTCCAAAGATCTCCTTTATGGGGAGCAAAGGAATTCTAAGCATCCTTGTAGGGCACTTTGCCCCAGGCATTAACTGAAATTCCCACCTTGATTCCAACAGGGGGGAAAAGGAAAAGAAACAGATTCTTTAAAAAATTACACAGATATGTGTGTGTGCATGTGTATAAAAATACATATATATTCAAACAACATCTAGTCAATAGCATTTCAGATTAAGAAAACAGAATTAAATGCAAAGAATATTTAGTGCCTTAATTACAATCTTAAATATAATTCTTTGTGACAAAAGGGCACATGCAGAAATCCCTAGAGGGTCAGGAAAGAAATCATATGTAATTGCTTTTGTTCATATGTTTAGGTCAGGTTTTGTTTCTTTTTTACCTTCACTTTTTGTTAGGAAATACATGATGTCTGAAGAAACAGGAATCTCCGACAAAGCCTTCCCTTCTTCAGCTAAAACACGTCTTCAGGGGTTCTCATGGGTTTGGTTTGGGTTTTTTTCTCCTTTTAGTATTTCTATGTATCTGTCTAACACTGGTCAGATGTATGGTCAAGATCATAGCCATTTTTTCCAATTAGTTCAAAGTACTTCTACTGCCTCAAATTAATCATTTTAATTATGCTGTCAACAGCTGCATCAGGGCTTCAAATCAAATCTGTTTCGTTAACGAGATCCTGTTGCCGTACATTTTTTACCCAATACCCTTTTAAATAGCTAAACTGCACGTTAGGTAATTCCATTACCTTCGGTGAGTCTTCATATAGACACTTTAAATAATTTAAAGAACACACTCTGAATTTTCATATGCACAAAGAAAAACAAAAGAACTGGAAATCATGTCTAAGATAGGAATTTTTGTGTTTCCTTCAAATTTTCATAAAAGTAACATGGGACAATTGTTTTAAATGCAAGTATAGGAGACAAGAAAAGAAGACAACCAATAAAACTCGCCATGAGAATTTACCGCTTTCCTTTTTCATCTTTGTGATGAGCTGTGCCTCCTTGTATCTGCATTTGCTTCAGCAAAACCTTTCTAAATTGGCAGAACTTTCATGCAGCAAAAAGTATGTATGAGGAAGGTCAGGATTTTGCTCAGCTTTTTTCTTGCTGTCCCTGGTGTTCCTTTAAACTTTACAAAAGAGCCTGTAGACAAGACTGTCAGGTAAAATTCACAGAACAAAAGAATGCAAATTGCCACCTATTACCTCTCAGGCACATTTCAAATAACCAAAAGAAGTCTAGATAAATGATAAGATTACACTCAATAGCTTGTTTCTGCTATAACCAACCACACAGTCCTGACAGGAAATACTCTGCAGTTAAGCCAGTAGTGATTACTGGACAAGGAAAATATAGTTACCTTTTAACCACAGCATAATAACATTTACAGATCAAAACTATGTTACTAAACTCCCAGACTAGCCACTCTCTATGTCTTCTCAGAAATACTTCTCACAAGCTAACATTTCCAACAGTACAGGACCTGAAAGTATGCATACATCGCATTTTCTTTCCCACTTCAGCATCCACAAATCCCACCCTTCCCTCTACACAGCTAAGTAACTATCCTTTTAAGAAAAGAATTAGCTTTTGTAAAGTCACACACTCAAATCAGCCACTGAAGCAAGGTGCTTGCAAGCACTTTGTGTTGGCCTAACCCCTGCTCCTCTGAAAATACCACCCTCGGGCAACTGAACCCTTGGCCTGATTTCCAAAATTGCTGAAGATTCAGCAATGTCTAACCATTGCAGAGGAACTACTGGGCTGTTAGCAGAAAAACATCCCTCTTACTGAGTCCCTTAGGACCAGAGCCTAGGATGCCTAATTTTACACAGCCATTTTAAAACAAAACAGCCTTAAGTCAGATTTTTTGCTTAAAGTTTGGCCAAGCAACTTGCCCCTTGTGATGAGAGGCTAAGAAGGCTGACACATCTGAATCTGGAGAGGGGATGGGTGGGCAATAGTAAGAGCGAGGTTTTCAGAAACTGTGTGGGTAATGGAAGAGATGAATGCATAACTGCTATTGCCCAAATCCTGTCATGCTATAAACCAGGAGACAACAGCCAAAATTAGCAAATAATCAGTGTAACACATGTCCAAGAGAGAACTTTATGCTATAGTGGCAAGCTCCTGGAATCTGCTGCCCCCAGAGGCCAGGGTGGCAGGTGGCATGAGGAGGTTGTACAAGGGATAAGAAACTACAGGAGGACAAATCTGTAAGCAGACACTAAAAAGCAGCAGGCAGAGATGTTCGCTCTCTCATGCCAAATCCAACAGTTGTGGATGCTGGGACAACAGAGGAGGAATGAGTAAGACTCATGTTCATGATACCATCAAAGGTGGCATACTGAGCTTGTGGGGGCCCTGGCTAGCAAAAGAGGGCATTTCAGCTTTCTTATGGAGTGGCCATGAGTAACCCAGTAAGCTGATAGAAATACATCAAACCCTTGAAGCCCTTCCCTGCAACAAGCACCATATACTAGAATTGTGGAGGTGAATATACTTTATCTTAAGAAAGGTGTGTTATGAAAATGCTGCTTCCTAAATGCCCAAACTGTTCTCCTGGTGTCAGTATGCAGTACTACCCTGGCAGAACATTCCTCAAGGTAATTCCTGCTCATCAGCTATCAATAACAGCTAGTACATCATGCTAGCATCCCTGATGTAGCTAGGTATGGATTTGTCCTGTCCTGCCAGGGGGCAGCTGAGTCAGAGGCTCCCAAAGCACTGGGAAAGCTATCTATACCAAACATGGCATTTACAGCCACAAAAGCAGCTCCACCTCATTTGAGCTTAAAAAACAGCCCCCAGTTGCTATTATGCAGTATTTTGCTCCGTATTACAGCTGCTTAAGAATTAAAAATAACATGCACGGGAAAGGAGAGCCTGCCATACAGAACACAGTTCTCTTGCCAAGATATCAAGCATTTGGGGTTTGTAAAGCAAGAGTCAGCTCATTTTTGCCATCAAATTTCTGATGACTTACTTAACAGTAACATCTGATGCTCGACAATGCTGGTATATAAAATCAGCTAACACCTGAATGGCACTGGGAAACTTAAGGGGAGGAAAAAAAATTACATAAAGATCAAACTCTAGGGATTTCTTTTACACAGACAAATTTTACACAGTTCTGCAATGTCTATTTTCATCCCTAGAGTATGCAGTGTAAACAATAATCAAGACTGGATCTAAGTCCTTTGAATATCCCACATGAAAGCATTTTATAATGCACTGAATCTGTTACCAGTTTGAGAACATCACCAGCATCAGCCAGCTAATAGTGAAGTCAGAGCATTACCCATGAAAAATAATGTGCACGCAAATTCTGTTTCCTAAAACTCTAGGCTGTATTGGAACATATTTTCTACATAAACATTACTGATTTATAGGATGGATTCTTAAAAGCTTGTTATCAAACAACATTATTTTATGTATGATGTTATGTTGTGCTTTACAGCAAGGTTCTAAGGTAAAATTTTAATTTAAATGCGTACAGTAAAATGGTCTAAGCATTATTTTGGCAACTTCATCTGTAAGAAATTCATCCCTACTCCAAATTCATAATATAAGTTCTTGTAGACTGAAATTGTGCCTAGCAATTATTTAAGAAATATGACTCAAGAATCTATACTTAGTTTATAAACATTGCTGAAATGTTTGCCAGCAAAATATTAGTCTTTTGATTTTGCCCATAATATAGTTAAGATTTCTGGTTTGTTGGGGTTTTTTTTTAGTGATGGAAAATAATTTTTCCCTTAAGACTAGGGATTCAAAGTTTAACGGGCAGGTCCTGTCCTGGCTTAAATCAGACAGTTCTGGGTAAATCTATTTCACTCAGCTAACGATCACCCTCAAAGGAAACGACTCTTGCTTTTTATGTCACCAAGCCAATTTTTCCATCATGGATTTCCATTGCATCTTTCTTTTATGGAACATAAACTCCAGCAACAGCCTACATAATCCTTCCATTTCCATTGTGCCTTCCTTTACTCCAAGTTCCATTGTCTTCTGTTTCTTTTCCTCTACCTCTGTACTAATTGCCAGGATCAGTTTCTTCTTTGAAATGTCTTTCACGTGCACATGCTGGAGCTAGCCAGGCTGGGCACTGAAATAAAGAGGGAATATATCTCTCCCCTTAACAGGAGAAAAAAAGGCCACCTGATATGATGAATCAGAAGACTTTTGTGCTGCTCCTAATTTTAACATCTCGTGTTCAAGTAATGCTGATCACAGCCTTTTCTTTCCTAATTACTGTTTTGGATGGACTATATGATTTTTAGAGCTGGTGGAAGAACACCAAAAAAGTACAATGAGCAAGCAGCATTGCTGAGAGCATAACAAGCTAGCACAGCAAAGCCAATAAATACAAGATGGGAAAAGGGAATTAAATGTATGCATCATTAAACAGTTTATTCAATGCAAGACAGTATCAATAAATCAGGATTTTAATAAAAAAAGGTTGTCTTTGGTGGTAAATCATGTTCACATGAGTTTATTCCCTGTACATTACCTCTTCATGTATTCAGGAAGAATTAAATATTTGCCTACTAAGAGAAAACTAAAATAATTGACTATTGTAGGAAGCTGTAGTAGTTTTAAAAAATATATTTCTAGTTAAAATTCGGTTCTCAGCAAGGCAATGTAACAAAGAACCATACGCTCATATAAAGGTATTTCCCTTCCTGCTTGAGAAGGACGATACAGAGAGCAACTTGAAAAACTTCATATGGCCAAAGAAATGAAAATAGAACCAATTCCATTAGAAATGCATTCCTACCTCCAAAATCTTTCTCCAAGTCTCTTTGCATGCCACAATCTTCATGTAAATAAGAAAAAAAAAACCCACAAAACCCAAATGGCCACATATTAGCACTTGAAAATAGCTTTTAACTAACAATAGGGCCCAAGAATTCAGATAAAAAAAAAAAATAATTCACTGGAAAAAACTTTTGGGAACTGGTTTCTGCCCAGCCACGATTGTCCTGTCTTAGACCTGCACATGTGCAGTTTCCCACTGCTGCATTTTGTGCTTGTCACTGCATCCACAACGTGCATACATAAATGTATACGTAAAAGCTTAATTGAATGTGTTACAGTTACTAACTTTTAACAAAGCAACTACTGATGCATTTCCACAGTGCAAAGTTCTACTGACATAGATTAAACCTCAATTATCAGGCACACTTCACTTGCTTCATTGTTAGAGGGTATGTGTGTGTCCCCTTCTTTCCCGTATCACTTGTCACTTTTATTTTTCTGCTCAGAGAATTTATCCTTATGAAACTTGCTGGATTGATGCCATATAAATCACAAATTAAAGAAGAAAAAGGAAAAAGTATTGACCTCTAAGGTAGATATCTAGGTTACTGAGAGTCAACTTATTTACAGTATATTCTATCAGCAGTAAGTCCATAGTACCCCTGGAACCCACATTAGCCAAACTGAGCATCTCTTAGATTAGGGGGAGCTATAGGAATTCAGCACTGCTGAAAAGAGCCACTTCCAAAAACCAGGGTGCAAATTAGCATGAGTCTCATTACCACTATTTAACACTCAATTACCAACAGTGAGGGTACATATGAATCCTGCGGTCATATTTATCTTAATTTTCAAGCAGTGCTAAGCAAAATCTTTATATTTATTACAGAAATTAATATGCAGACATGCACAGACCTTTATTGTTATCTCTAGCTGCACTGTTATCTTGAGAATGTTTTGATGTGTGCATAGTGTTGCTTGACAAACTGTGATAAAACAACTTTTATTATGTAGGGTAACTTTCTTCAAAAACTGAAGAGTAAATCACTTCTTGCAGTTCAGCAGATCTAATTAAAACAAGTATACAGCATTCAGCTTTTCTTTATGGCCATGCATCAGGAACTGAAAGCTTCATTACCTATAAATTCCGCAAAACGTGTTATTCCATATATTTGCTGGGTTCATTCACTACATTTTAGGCTGACTCAAACATACAAGACTCCAAAGCCAGGCAATGCATAATCATCAAAAAAAAAAAGTTTAAGTGTTTTTGCCCTATTTCAACAAGCCGAGTTTAACGTAGGGAGGTGAATGGCAAATCCAGACTGACAAAGCTTCATTTTCCCCTCACTGCACTTGAGTTATTTCTAAGGAACACCCAATAATCATGAGCCTCCATATACTCTAGTCTTTTTGGGTTTGGGTTGTTTTCTTTCCTGCCCACTACCATTAAAATGGATTTTCAGGACTTGCATCTCATCACATCTGTATCTTTGCACCTCAGAGTCTGGAAGCATAAGGAAAAATGCAGAGCAGCTTAAACAGAAGTCATACATCACTTACAAAGACCAGACGAGGTGACTAGAAATCACATTCACATCAATGACGCTGCAGTTGTTAAGATACAAACACAAGTCCAGGAGTTCTCTCCCACCTTTCTGACATTATTTCCCTTCAGTCATTCCTGCAAAACTGTTAAAGCTGCACATTCCTGAAACTGAAGTGCACAAACAGGTAAGACAATCACTTCAGATACTTAGAGCTG
This sequence comes from Melopsittacus undulatus, assembly GCF_012275295.1. Lineage (NCBI taxonomy): Eukaryota > Metazoa > Chordata > Aves > Psittaciformes > Psittaculidae > Melopsittacus > Melopsittacus undulatus. The sequence continues at coordinate 132,508,819 of NC_047527.1, forward strand.
AGCACAAGTCACAGTTTAAAAATGCAAGTTTCTTTTTAGTATAATCCCCAGAGGAATTTTTGCAGAAACCCTTTTCTCAGAAGAACAGATCAAGAGACAGACAAATCATAAGGAAGCAGTAAGATAGTGAAGAAACATTCAAAGAAGGGAAGACAGGACCACTGTATGAGCTCACCTCTGCTCCCATGCCCCAGCTCCAACCACAGAGCCAGAAACCCTATTGCTGCCCCTTTTCCTGCCTGTGACTGGAGATGTGAGTCAGGGTTACAGCCTAGCTGTGCTATGCAGAAAGGAATCTTTAAACTCTATCCATGTCTGTAGCATATAATGAAGTGAGACCAGAACTCAGGTGCATTCAAGAATGAATAGCATCTGCTGAAAGCATATTTCTCAAAGCATATAATCCTGGATTATTTTCTTGGTTTTCCAGCTTTATGAAAGCCTCAAAATTTGTGAGCCTCTCTTTTCACTCTTGGACACAATATAGCAGTACTCCAAGACCCAGGGAGCATTCAGGACTCAGGCCATGATTACACCTAAGGAACTGGTATTTCCTCATAGCAGCCAACTCATAGTTGAACCAAATGCTTTAAGATGTGCTATACAAGAGGTAGGTATTACTACCATTATTTGTCTCTTCTGTGGCAGACAAAACACTCTGAATTGCAGCTTTCCCTGTTTACATGAAAACAAGGAAATTAGCTATCAGTGATATCTAGGGAATGCACAGAGGATGCCCTCTAAGACAGGCTTTCTGAGTTTGCCACCATAAAGATCCTTATGGGGGAGTAACCTATGAAAATGTCTTTAAAGTGGGGAGTTGCTCAAGGGCATCCTAAGCATGAAATATGATATTGTACCTCCCAATTATTATTGTGTCTCCTAAATTTTATCTATACATTAGAATACAGCACACCATGCTTACATAATCTTTTTAGTTGTTATAGATACTGATTATACTACATTAAATATTTATATCCATAGAGATAGCAAAATGTTACATGTCATATTGTATATACCAACACATTTCCAGTTCAATACAGAGATATGCATAATGGGATGAAAATTATTTCCTTAACATTTTAGATACTGATTTTAACCAGTTTAACTCATGTACTTGTGTAGTTTTCTGACTGCTCGGCTTTCTTTATAAAGGACCCCAGGCCAAACAAGATGATCTGGACTGGCTTTTGGCTTTGGTTGGTTGCTTGTTTTTTGGTGGGTTTTGGGGATGGTCTTACATACTTTAAAAAACTAAAACCCACCACAAAAAAAAAAAAAACAAACATTAAGGAACAGGAACTGCTGTATTTTAATTGTGCTAGCCAACAGGAATACTTCACAGTTAATTGCACTTGTGTTTTCTCAGGCAGCTCAAACACTGGAAAGTCAGAAACTTCACAAAGTGAGAAAATATTAACTTTTCAAATGAGAAGACAGAAATAAAAATGAAGTGACTTCAAGGCCACTGACAGAAGAGAAAGCAGGAAAGTCTGTCTTTCAACCATTTGATCTTTCCTTTCACTAAAGGCAGGCATCTTCCTCAGCTGAAATAGGGATGTTTTGGGGCCAGTTAAAAAAATATCTTCAGTTGAAAATGAGGGAGGATTTTACTTGGCTTGCTGAGTTAGGTGGAATGGGTAAGTAATGGACGTACTCATTAACTCCTGGGCTTTTTACCACTGCTTTTAAAGCAATCACAGAATTAGTTGAAAATTGTTCTCTGGCCTGTCCATGTTTTCTATTGAACAATTCTCATGATGGAAGAGCCAAGATCTATGACCTTAACTTGGCTCCAATAATGCAGAGAACAGTCTCTCCTCTGCGGTGAACTGAGCCTTGAACAATTTCATTAAAAGGAATCATTGGAACAGATGAAATCGATGCTCTCATAACACAATAGTCTAAATCATTAATACAGATCCTAATTTAAAGCAGGCAAGAATGTAGATTTTCCCTATCTTCTCCTCTTGCAGAACAGCATGTGTCGGGCTATCGTAGGAGGCATAAACACACCTGCAGCATTGATAGCACAAGTTCAGCCCTTATTCATCTCGCCAGCATCAAAAATAACCAGGGTGCCAGCTCCATTTTGCAACATGGAACTGCTCAGCCATAAGTGCACAGCAGAAATTAGGTGGTCAACCTTGCAAATGAGATGGATGTAAAGAAATCACTGTTTGTCACCAAATGATACTTCTGCTGTGAAGCAATTTTATCCACACACAAATATACCAAGCACAGGTCATGGTAAAGCATTCAATTTGATACCAAGAACCTCATGGTTTTATTTCACATGAAGAAGAATTGTATAATCAAGCAGTCCAACAGATTTGCACACCAAGGACAATTCCTCCAAAATAAATGCCAGCAGCTTCTTAATTTACCAATATGCCAAGCTGTAGAGACTTAATGCCACCAGATCAAAATATTTTCAGATGATTTTTTAAAGGTAGTACTGAGAAGCTTGCAAATCACATATTCACATTTTAATGAAATTAGAATGAAACATCAATAAGGCTCATTTAGCATGTCAGCAATTTTTTTAAGAGGCAATAGCAAATACTAGGTTTTGATTTCATAGAATCATAGAATCAACTAGGTTGGAAAAGACCTTTAAGATCATCAAGTCCTATCATCATTGCCAAGTCCACAACTAAACCATGTCACCTAGGGCCTCATCTACAGAATTTTTGAACACTTGCAGGGACTTGCATTTCCCCAACTTCCCTGGGAACCCTATTACAATGCCTGATCACCCTCTCTGTGAAGAAATGTTTCCTAATTATCCAATCTAAACCTCCCCTGGTGCAACTTGAGGCCATTCCCTCTTGTCCTATCACTTGCTACTTGGGAAAAGAGACCAGCCACTCCTCTCTCCATCCTCCTTTCAGGTAGTTGTAGAGAGTGATAAGGTCTCCCCTGAGTCTTCTCCAGGCTAAACCCCCCCAGTTCCCTCAGCCATTCCTCATCACACTCCAGCTTCATTGTTCTCCTCTGGACCCACTCAAGCACCTCAATGTGTTTCTTGTAGTGAGGGGCCCAGAACTGAACACAGGATTCAAGGTGCAACCTCACCAGTGCTCAGTACAGGGGGATGGTCACTGTCCTGGTCCTGCTGGCCACACTACTGCTGATACAGGCCAGGATGCTGTTGGCCTTCTTGGCTGCCTGGGCACAAGCTGCTCATGTTCAGCTCTGTCAATCAGCACCCTCAGGTCCTTTTCCACTGAGCAGCTTTCCAGACACTCTTCCCCAAGCTTGGAACATTGCATGGAATTGTTAGTGCAGGACCCAGCCCTGAGCCTTGCTGAACCTCACACCACTGGCCACAGCCCATCAATCCAGCCTGTCCAGATCCCTCTGCAGAGCCTTCCTACCCTCCAGCAGATCAACACTCCTGCCGAGCTTGGTGTCACCTGCAAACTTACTGAGGGTGCACTCTATCCCTTCATGCAGATCATCAATAAAGTTATTAAACAACACTGGCCCTAACACAGAGCCCTGAGGGACACCACTAGTGACTGGTTGCTATCTAGATGTGACGCCATTTACCATCAACTCTTTGGGCTCAGCTATCCAGCCAGTTTCCAACCCAGCAAAGAATACACCTATCCAGGCCATGGTCAGACAGTTTCTCCAGGAGAATGCTGTGGAGACCATGTTAAATGCATTAGTTTAGTCCAAATAGACAGTCTACAGCGTCTACCTCATCAGCCAGGCAGAAGGATTTATATATTTATGCTGCAGAACAGCACTGCATTTGCTGGGCTGCTACTCATAGACTCGTAGAACGGTTAGGGTTTGAAAGGACCTTTAGATCATCTAGTTCCAACCCCTGTGTTACCCAAGGCTCTGTCCAACGTGGCCTTGAACACTGCCAGGGATGGAGCATTCGCAACTTCCCTGGGCAACCCATTCCAGTGCCTCACCACCCCCACAGGAAAGAACTTCCTCCTTATATCCAATCTAAACTTCCCCTGTTTAAGTTTCAACCCGTTACCCCTTGTCTTATCACTACAGTCCCTAATGAATAGTCCCTCCCCAGCATCCCTGTAGGCCCCCTTCAGATACTGGAAGGCTGCTATGAGGTCTCCACGCAGTCTTCTCCAGGCTGAACAGCCCCAACTTTCTCAGCCTGTCTTCATAAGGAAGGTGCTCCAGTCCCCTGATCATCCCCATGGCCCTCCTCTGAATTTGCTCCCACAGTTCCATGTCCTTATTTTGAGGACACCAGAACTGCACACAGTACTCCAAGTGAGGTCTCACAAGAATATGTCTATATTCATGACATAGTCTTAACACGCGTTTAATTTACTAAATGACTAAATGACAAACAGGCAGTTCTGTGAGTTCTAAGGCAAAGGTAACTCAGTTGTGGTTCTCACACAGAAGACAAATCGAAGACCACTTTAAGATCAGTATAATTTCCTTTAAAACAATAACAGTGGAGAGGATTTTCATACACAATTACAACGGAGGAACACCTCCGTTTTTCTGACCTAGCTGTCGCTGTTTTGACTGCTTCCTAATATATTCAAAATTACAAATAGCTGGCATGTGTCTTCTGAAATTAAAAATATATGAAGGTAACAGGGAGACAACAACATCAGAACACCTTTGATGAAGACATTACATGTAACCAATTGATTCTACTTTACCTGTCTAGTTTCAGCATAAGCCATTCTTTACGTTTCATGCCTCAAACTCCCTTTCAGCTGGTGGCACAGTCACAAACCAGAGACAAGTACATTTGCTTCTGGCTCCACGGTCTTTTGCACTCCCAAGCACACTTGTAGCCACACAAGACTCTAGATCTAAGTTTCTACCAAGATCTGCTAATCAAGGAGCAATGCAATGACTCCAGCTCCCCTGGACCAACTGCTTTGTGCCTAAGAACTGTAGGAACCACCTGCAGCTTATTCCCTAGAGACCAGAAAATGATGAGAGCAATAATGTAACATAAACAGAGGGAAAGACAAAACATCTGGAGCCTTAGAAAATTTATCCAAGCAAAATTTACCCCCAGACCGGAGCTGGGCTTGCAGCCGTCACCCAAGTACTCACTGTGTAAGCTTGCCATGTAATGCTGTGGCAGCTGGGATGTACGGATATTCGTGAGAAAGATTATGGCTGGTGTGGCCAAAGAGAGCTCACAGCATGCTTGATTAACATCCCACTCCAGAAAAGCCCTTGTGCCAAATGCCAATATATGAGATAGCACATGAAAGCCAACAGAACAATTTCTGTGCCTTTACCCTACAGTGCCAGCTGCAGGTGCTGGTTGCCACTGATCAGACTCCTTAGGATCATGTTGTTACAAGATTCTCTTGAAATAAGTCTTAATGCCTGGTATAGCCACTTAACTATAAAATTACAATAAACAAAAAGCTTACATTCAGTTAAGTTTAATGCTTGTATGTTACAAGCTGACACCCAAGCAAGAAAACAATTGACAAGAAACTTGCCCTTCTAATTCAATATTGAGCAGCAGCCTACCAGGTAGGAATGTGTCTGTTTCAGGAAAAATTTGGTGATAAATACCTAATGTGATAAATACCTAATATTTATTCAAGCTCATCATGAGTGCTTGTGCAGGAGCAGGATAAGAAAATGCACTAGAACTATGCCATTACTTAATTAAAATTTCCCTTTTTAAAAAAAAATCTAATTTCCAGCCAGCGTGCTAATGATTTCATGACCATGCTCCATAAACATTATTTCCCTGACTGGCTTTAGATGCATTCAAGCAAATATTGAAAAGGCGTAAGATTTGCCAGCAGTCTTCCTGTTCTGACTGGTGGAAACCCTCAAGAACAGATCTGTCACAGAGGGCTCAGAAATGAGAGAAGACAGTCAGAGACATTCAGAAGGCATCTTGCAAGGCTCAGGCCTTTGAAATAAAGCATAACAGAGCATCCCAAGGCTTTCTGATTATTTCCTGCTCCTCACAGGTCATCTGTACATGGTCATCATGACACATTTAAACAGGAACATCTTTGAAAATGAAGGGCTGCAAGAGATGAAGTATTCTTTGATTTAAGCTCTGGACTGAATCGCACGAGTTTTGAGTTCAAATTCAGCCTTCTGCCAGGCTGACTGCAGGATCCGAGATGCTTTGCCCACTCTCCCTGTCATTTCCAATGGGGATTAGTTGTGTTCCCGATGCTTTTATGAGGTACTCACCAACAGCAGGAACAGTGATTAGGAGCACACACATCCCCGAGTGTATCCTCCAATTAAAAGCAGAAATCAGTCAGTTTTGAACAGATTGCTAGCATTCCTGTGCTACAGGAGAGGAACAATCTGTGAACATGTGTGTGGTAACACTGACCCCAGCTGCCCTCGGAAGTGGGTGCCAGGTCTCCACATACCTGCACAGCACTCTTTTATCAGATCAGCCTCAGCGTAGTGCTAGACACCCTTCTGCCTAAATATACTGGCAGGACAAATTTGGTTTTTTCCAACCAATGCACATGCACACATACCTCCCCCCCCCAAAAAAATAAATATATTAATTAATAATAATTATAGTAGTAATCATAATAATAATGATAATAGCAACAATAATAATACAATAATAATAACAACAGCTGGAGTTACATTAAATTCTCTGATGCAACAGATATAATGGGCTGAAAGAGAACTGAAGCCTTCGAAGGACTCTAGCAAAAACACACTTGTATGTGTTTTGAGTTTATAACTATGCTAAACTCCATGGCAATTATTAGCTTGGCTTGTTCTCAGTACATGCAGACACTTTTCTCCACAGAGTAATAGCTCAGTATTTCTTACCCTCACAATTAGCATGGTCTCCTAGCCTTACCACTGGTGAGGTTAATATGAGGAATAAAAGTACAGTTCTGCCCATCTTTCTGCAGGTAGCAATTTTGTCACATCAACCTAATACACACCTGTCTCTGAGAAAACTGCTCTATGTCACAGGCCATATTGTAACCATCAGATGACAAGTTCTCAACACTGCTGATCTGCACTGCATTCAGGTAATGACAACATCAACACTCCTGATTTTCTCCTATTTGATGTTTTATTTAAAACCCTAACTCCTCCAAACAAATGATCATCTAAGAATGCTAGCTTTCATTTCCTAAAGCATACTTCTAGCCCTCACATTGAACGTAAAAGCCTGGGAAAAGGAACCAAATATACCTCAACATCTAAAAAAAAAAAAAAAAACAAATCAAAATTAAAGAACCCAGTATGTACTTTATATATCCTCATTTTAGGGGATCATCATGCTTTCCACTTCTATTATGATGTTTTTTTCTAAAATCAACATGACTAAATTGAAAACTTACCTTGAACTTAGCTGAAAACTTTGCTAAAAGAACTGTTCAAAAGGCAAATGTGTATCAGATAAGTTGAACAAAAAGTAGTTTGCGCTTCATTTTCTCTCTTTCTTCCCTCTCTCTTGAAGAGTGCCCATTAATCCCAAGAGATGGAGGACTTCGTATTGCCTCTGACTTACCATTTATGAGGTGCCTGCAAACTTCAACTTAAAGTATATCTGTTAGGAGTTTGTACATGATGCTGTGCAGGGACTTGGGGATGGACCAGTTGGTTGGAAGGAATGTTCTGATAGTTATAACAAAATCTTTAAAGCAGGAAGGTAAATTAACACTGAAAGACAGCACCCCAGTGCTTAGCCAGAAAAAGGACCACAAGGAGTTTATTTCTTAAGACTTGCACTCTTTCTTCATGCTGAAGAATTAATTTATAATGTGAGGTTTCAACTCTGCAAAACACTGCTCTCCAAGAACTACTCATTTTTTTAAAACTGGTTTAATAATATACACTCAAGCACAAAGTGATGCTTTAATTGCAGATTCCTTAGAACAATGAAAGACTAAACAAATCCTTAATTTATAAGGCTCCACAGTGCTATTTAAGGACAATCCTGTATTACTGTAGAATTTCAAGCCGAACTCTCGTGGTGAGGACCTAGTTAATTTTATCCAGTGCACTTTAGTAACCCCTTTGCAATTAGTCTGATGCCTGAGATGAGGCAATACAAAGCTACCACCTACCTCCACCTCATTTGCTTAAAGGTGTGATAGGCTTGGACCCAGTAAAAGTTAGAAAGCCCTCATCATCCTGACAGAGATCTGAGGAAGGCGAGGAGAACTTCTGGCTGGGCTGGATGTTGGGACAAAGTCAGTCCCTGATTATTTGTGTGGCACTGGCTTACTAGCACTGCTGTTCATATGCCAACATCTCACATCTAGACACTGCTTGATTCTGCAAGACAAGCAACTTGCAGAAACACACTTCACTGAAGATTTTGTTAACAGATCATCCAGGAAGAAAAACATCACCAAGGGAAACTTGATGAATTCCTGGATGCTGAACTGAAGCGCATCAAGGGATACTAATAAAAACAGCCCCTCAAAGAACTGAAAAGTTTTCCAGGAAAGACAGAATTCACCCCAGGCAAGTGATTTCAGGTCAGTTTTATCAATCGGTGAGACTTTGCACTTTGCCCTCCTCACATTTACCCTGGTGCATTCCCGGTAACATTCCTAATCCTGGGGTAATGGTTGGACTTGATCTTAAAGGTCTTTTCCAGCCTAGCTGACTCTATAATTCTAATCTCAAAGAGAGAACACAGTATGTAAATAAAAAAAAAAATCAAATCTGATGGAACATATTTGTTAGACATGTAAAAGGAGCTAACAGGTATTGTGGCACCTCACCTTCTCAATCAAAAGGTGTTAAAGGGGAAAAAAAAGGCAAGCAAAACCAATGCTTTAGGTCTGTCCAGCTTATGTGTTATCCACAACTGCAAAAATTAAATTCAAATCCAGAGGACAAAAGCTCCTACCCCTTTCCAGTGAGTCACTATATTTACATTTTCTATGCCTATTCCATTCTAAACAATTCCAGAATTAGTTCAAGAATGACTATTTAGTGCTTTCTGATGGTATAGACCAATGCTTTAAGAGTCACAAACAAAAACATAATTGCCATACCAAACTGAGTTTTCATTCAGCTTTTATAATCCTGTAAACAAACAGTGCTATTTGCACACTTAGCACCCACACACTGCCTTGAAACTTTTCCCTAAACTGACTACCTTGGAGAATGTAGTGTTCCTTTCCAATAAAAGTGCTTTTACAATCAGGCTATAAGAACACAGGTCCCTGCACCTGGGTAGTCTTTTGGTTTAAAAAGCACAAACCAAATTAGACAAAAAAAAAAAAAAAAAGACCCTAATCAGGAGACATACAAATTTTTCTGTCATTTGGAAGAAGGAATTATGACATATTTCTTTTCCAGGGCCATTAATATTTCACTAAACTGTGCTGTAGACCCATCACAAGTAAGATGTTTGCAACACTGAGAAAATCACAAATTACAAGAGACCACAGAAGTCTTCATTCATCCATGGTCAAACCTCATTATAACTTCAGTTATGAGATATATAACCAAAACCATGTGCTCACAACATTTCCAATCAGCACAAACCTGTGTTGTCAGGAAGCCCTCACAAAATACTCTCCAAGAACTGCACAACATCTCCACTGACGGTAAGAAATAAAGACTCACAGGATAAAGTACCAGTGGGAGTGAAGTGTTAAAGAGCCCTACTTTAACATAAGAAAAATCCTTTCCCACTGCTGTACAGATACGAAAAGAATCATTAAAGGTGGTAAGGGAGGAGAACTGTTACAGGAAGCAAAAATACCCCTCTATCCACCCCGATTCTCACGAAGTAATTCCCATTCACTCCAAACAGAATCCTTCCTAATTATTGTTTGATGGGGCTAGAGGGAGGAAGATGTACAGCCATATTTAAAACCTTTGATATTTCCCCTTAAATTTTATTAAAAACATTTGGATATTCTTCCACTCAGCAGCCAGCCTGAAGTCAGTTTTTAAATATTACCTCTGTCCTCTCTCTAGTTCCTCTTTATTAGGACAGCAGAACAGTTCCTACGGGAGAATTAAAGCCAGATGCTGACAAATGGGCCAAACTAATGCATTTGTTAAATCCCAAACATCTATACCTCCAACCTCCATGGTATCTCTGGGCAACTCTAACACACCTGTTGCACAAGGCATTACTTGCACTCCTACAGTGAGTGGAATGTCACAGTCAGGCACTACCTCTGATTTTGAAAGCCTTTCATACTTTGAGGCCTGGATAAGAATCACAGTTAAAGACAGTGTATTATGTAAGGAATCGGCAGTATATTTTATTGAACCATTTTAAAACCATGTGCACAATCTTTCTTCTCTCACTTGCCTTGAAAAATGCTACATTAGCAAAAAGAGACAGAAAAAGCAACCTGGTATGAACAGGGTCAGACTCTTCCCACTTTCAGAACATGACTTCTCTATTATTGTGTGAACACATGAAGGAAAATTGAGACACTGATAAAGAAAGAACTTCCAAAATTTGGAAAGTGGACCTCGGTACTAACATACAATCCTGCACTTTGACCTGATGAGCTTAGTCATGCCTAATATGGAGATGGGAGCTCTGGCAGAGATGAAGTTTCATGCATGCAGAAGTGATGGAAAGAAGTAATCCTGCCTTTTACAGGCACATGGGCTCCTGATTTGGGGCAGGGTGTCTGGGATCAACAGCGCATTCTTCCCCTGCCCTGCTTAGTAGCGAGTAGTAAACAATGACCCCCTGGTGAGTGGGTTTACTACAAGGTGAGACTGAACATTTTTTTCAGTCAAATACCATGAAACCTACAAATTGAATAGGAATAGAAAAAAAACTGATTCTATAGCAACGCCTTCAAACAGTCTACAGAAGTGAAGAGAGATTTATGGGTCTTATCCAAATCCTTGTGAGATCAGTGGAAAGCCCACAACAAGGTAAGGCAGGAATTCTGTTCCTGCTGTGGAAACCCATGGAAGAGAGATCATCCTCTGCTAACTTTTTTCTTCTACAAGGAAGTATCAGGAAAAGAAAATTTGGCCCTAAGCTACAAGAAATAATATGTATTACTGAATTTCTAGGTTCCACAAATATTGATTACAAGTTTCTTTAAAAGGCATTGACTGAAAAATAGCAAAGTTTACTTATCAAATCACTAATATTTTCTTTTTTTCACCAATAAAAAGAACAATCCTCTCCTTAAATTACAAGTATTCTATCACAACTGCAATTAAACCAAATGAGTTCACACAGTAAATAAAACCCTCTTGATCAAATTTTACTGGTAGGCAGTTAAGAATGATATTAATAGTTGTTTGATACTAGGCATCGAGTAATTTCATTTGATTACTTCTTACAAATATAGTCTAATGCTCTCTTGCTTCAGTACATCCATTGCATTTGTACCTTTAATGTGCTTATGAAAAGTTCATAAAATTTCTTCTTAGCTGTTTTTCACTATGGTTTCCACCTGCTATTTGAGCTGGATGGACCAAAGTCCAAACAGAATTTCAAGTGTGGTATGTTCAAGTTTCAATTTTAATTTGCATTACTTCTCACATTTCTGGCAATTCCCCTTCTGTTCAAAATCTTTTTTTGTGGCTGGGATTTTTCCTAGCAGTACTAACACATCCATGCTAAGACCCTGCTCCCTGCACAAGCTCTAAATAAGATGTCTCTACTCTGAAAAGTTTACAAACTGAAAAACAGGAGTTTAAAACAAATGGATGGAACCCTGTCCACTTGTTTAAATCAACATTCAGTAACAGACTGATACTGGAATCTAATGATTTTTTTTGCACATATTTCTTAGTTGTAAAGTTGCATTATTCATGCCCTGCATTTCAGAACCACTAACTTAGCAGTTCCTTGGGACTAAGAAAGATAAAGATACAGGAAAGTTCTAATTAAAAAATAATTTATTGCAATACTAAAAGTTGTTCTTTTAATGAAGACTGGATTCTTCTGGCAGCTGTCTGCATTGCAATCTAGGTTTTAAGGCCAATATCACTTTATTCTCTTACTTTTATAAATGCAGAAAAGGTAACATTACATTAAGATTGATGAAACTAAATTGAGTTCTTACACCGAAATATCATTCTTTATTATCTCGATTCTAATATTGCTTGCAAATCATTCTCTGGCTGCACAACTATTTATTTCAGGTTTGCTTTCAGAAAGCTGAATAGGGAAAACACTTTTTGCCTTATAAAACCACTTTTTTGGTTAGCTTTGCTCTACAAAATGAGGGAACAGTTATAAAAGCAGAGATTTGACATGGAAGACATACAAATTTCCATGGCTATATTTTTGTTTACTAATAGATGAAGATGAATGTAGAAAACTAAGAATTTAACATTTGCTCCTACTTCTTAGCAATGAAGGCCAGATTTTGCTGGGGCTACTTGTGTGGCATCCCGTTCCACAAGCAGTCCTAAAGAAACTGCTGGGTTTCTATGTTTGGCTCAAATGCTACTTACCACCCAAAATGAGCACAGAGGCCCTTAACAAATGGTTGGGCATTTATAACCACTTTACTCTAAAAGGAATTAAATTTTGTTTCTGAACTGTTGCACTGGTTCTGCAGAGCAGCATGCAACTGCTGCCCAAATATCTCTTCTTCAGCATGTCCGAATGCTGCTCCCAGTGCCGGCATGAGCAGGGTTGCCATTTGCTCATAATACCTGTGTTCTGATATACCTCCTAAGGAAGAAGGCATTTTGCTTTGAGCTCAGCAAATTTCCGCTTTGCTTTTGTAAGAGTTGTAGTACTTGCAGAAATGCACACACAGCTGCATATTTTGGGAGTTTTAATATTCATTATATATTGTGTTGGAATGGAAATCAGACAGCCAATTTCCACTGAGGCTCAAATAGGAGCTGGATACCACACTCTTTTAGGATAACATATGGAAAAAGAAAAAAAAAAGCAGCCCAAAATAACCCCCAAAATCCCAAACTCCACAACCTATCCTTGTATCTTTTCATAAGGATCACTGGCAATGGGTGAGGGGAAGGAAGAGAACAGTGTTCAGGAGATGCCTAATGGGATATGAAGGCTTTCCTCTGCAGCACAATGAGGCACTAGGAAACAAGATGTCAGGTCACTGATGACGCATCGTGTTTTACCAGGCCTACGAACATATTGCCTTTTGAACTTCAGGTTTTTACTCATGTGGTGATTCTTAGCCATCATAATGAGATTCAGCCATGCAGGGGACCACGACTCAACCTTTCTCACACCATTCAGCTGTACCTATTTATATAGCGTCTTTGCACTCAACACAGAATAAGGACTGCAGATCAGTTAAGGCTAAGCTAAAATTGGAATATTACTCTAGCATGGCAAAAGGTAGCTGTGCTACACTACTTATGCAAGAGCATCAAACTCTTAGAGGAAAACTAAAGTTCACACCAGGCGTAACTTCAGCATCACAGTGCAACCCCTCAAAATGTAACTACACCTTTAAAAGGTGTGTTGAGCATGCCCTTCTCACACACAAACAATTCACCAAATACCACATTCTGAGAAAAAAAAAAAAAACAAAAAACAAAAAACAAGGATTAAAAATAAACAGTTCTGCCTAATGCAATACACTGTATTATTAGAACCCTGGAAATAAACAGTCATGCCAAAAATCACTTCTACATGTAAGAAAGCCTCCAAATCAGAACTAATGTACAGACTTGCATGCATATTGAGAAAATAAAATGGAAAACAGGAAATTTGATACTTTATTTATAACTACATCTTGGTATTAAAGAGGATAAAGGCACATCAGAGACTGTAAAGACAGCTTTTTTCTCTACAAATGGCTAACCTGACAAGTAATTCATGAGTGTGTGCCTGTGTGTCTGTGCATGTGAAAATTAAAGAAACATTCAGCATCTTATATGAAACCAGAATTAAAGGATGTTCACTATTTACTTGCAAAACACTTAAATAGGATACTTTATTTCTTGGTCATTTCCTACATACAGAAATACCTGCCAATTTCCAACATATTATATATTCTGAATACATGAAATGCAGATGTTGCAATCCCAGTAACAGAGACCAGGACACTTTCTGACTCTCCCTGATCATTTATCTCTGGCAAAGTTGTGCTTGTGGATCTTCTTGTTCAAAGAAAGAGGATTTTAAAGTAAACACAGACTCTTTTTTTCCTATCAATCATGATCCTAGGGATCAAAGATCCTTTGTAAAGAGAATTTCCACCTTTTCCTCCCAGATGCATTCCTTAGAATATACATATCCAGAATGAGACAAGTTGCATATGGTTTTCTATCAAGTAAGCATCAATGCAGGGGACACTTGGACACACACTTACAGAACTGGTAGCAGATCGATGACAAAGCAGCACAATGGGTGAATTTCTATACCAGTAACCCTTGGGCCATTTGGCCTGTGTCATTCCAAGGAAAGTGAATGCTCTGCCTTAAGAGCCTAAAAGTTCTGTGGGACAACATTTTGTAGTTTAACAGAAGAAAGGAAATATCTTAAATATACTTTGGAAAAAAATATGAATCAGTTGAAGGCAACTACTCTGATTTCTGAGTATAATAGTAGGCTTCAAAAACTCTCTGATCAGAAACAGGGTCTCTAAACATATCTACCTTCATAGAAAAAGTAGTGAAATATTCATTTTTGCAAGTATTTGACTTGGAAAATAACACATTAAGCAGATTGAAGTTCCAAAATCATATTCAATTCCTCTGCAGGACTAAGAAAGAACAGATCCTTCTTCCTTGGACAGCATTTCCCGTAAAAACACAAGTCCTCCTGGAGGAATTCATTTAACGTGCTCTTTAAACAATACATTTTGTCTAAGCCATTACTGTATGTCTACTTTTCTGCATCTGTGAGACCAATAATGATTTCATTCAAGTATCTATTTCAACTCATCTGGTCCCAGATTTCATTGCAGCAGACCAAGCTGAAAGCTCAACATACCATATCCAGAGATATGTTATCCAGATAGGAACTTCAGCTCAAAACCAGCACCAATAGCATAATGGTGCTCACAAAGTCTAAAAAAAAAGGAAAAAAAAAAGTAGATGAAGAGATACAGCCCAGTTCTGTGATTTGTGCTTCACTCTGAGTGAAGAGGCCACGAAGTACATTACTGGTCTTTCAAGGTGCAAAGTGATCAACTACCACATGTGCCAAGAGTGAAAAGAAGAAGAAAAGGGAAACAGAAAAAAGGAAGGTAAATTTAGGGGTCAAGTCTTTCTGCTGAGTTTTCCTTCTCTTTGGCAATACACAATAAGCTTTGTATCATCCAGGACAGGTTTACTCAGTAAATCAGCATCAACAAGTAACTCAGCTACTCACAGGAAAAGTACTGCTTTAAGATCAAGTTCAGGTGGATGGATGTTTCGCTTCTTTATTCTGGACACAGACAAGCACCTCTCCTTTCAGCATCCGAAATGAGGGTCAAACTGACTATGTCAGAGTCATACTCCATATTCAGTCAAGAAAGCACAGAAAGAACGATGATGATCACCAAGGTATCCTCTAATGCGAAACAGGGAAGGGATAATAGGCACTAGTATACATAGCTTTGATTCACAGATGATCTTTTGTGCAAGGACTTTCACAAAGGCTTCAAAAAGGCTGTCTTGCTTTGATTTTGTGGCAACAAGCATGGTTTCTTTTCATAGCAATTTTCATTTTCAGTTAGCATTCACTTGAGCTGAAACTTACTCTTAACATCATTCTTCTCCCCACATCCATCATTATTGCAAATCCAGGAACTCCATTACCCTGTATGTTTCCCTCAGCTCTGTCTCTGGGGAGAGCTCAAACTGATGGGGAATAGAAGTCCAGGAACAAGTAAAAGTGAGTATCTACTTCAGAACTACATCAGCATTATCTGGGAAAACATTCAAATGGTAGCAACCAAAAGCTCAAAACAAAGCTGCAATTCATATTCAAACTAAAGAGAGAATACAAAGATGCACCTAGTTTTGGAACTTGCTTAGATACATAAGAGACAGAGCTTTACTCAGTTTGTTCCCCAGTCACGTGTTGTTAAAAGGAGAATACTAAATGTTTTGCACTGTTCCAACCTCAGGTAGGTGAAAAAAAACAGCTTCACTGCTGTCCATGAAAATCCACCATTAACAGCAGGGGAGCACATCTGCACTTCCAATTCTCACTCATTTTGAGAGCACGGCCTTGCTGACAAAAATTTCATTATGATAAATGTCACAGGAAGCCAGTGCCCCCAGAATTAAGAACCAGGCAAAGATGGGGGAAAAAAAAGAGCTCAACTTCACAGAAACAAGACTTCTCACAGCACATTCATTTCTTTCCAAGAGAAACAGAATTAATGGTCACTTTCTCCCTCACAGTTTTCCCTAAAGCTCTCAAGTATGTCACTTCACAGACCAGAAACCTCATCCTACCCACAGAACCTGCCAAGCTCCACAGCAAAGAACTCAGTAAGGCAAGTGAAGAGGAGAGCAAGGACACTTACTTTCATCGTTGGCATCTCAGCTCTCTTTCCTAAATGTCTGTAAGAGCAGAAGCAGAAGGTGCCCAAAATCCAAGAAGCAGCAGAATTAAGATAACATTCTTGTAAGCTGTCCTGTGATGTAACTAGGAATGAGACACACATACAATAATGATAGTCCAAAACTTCAGTGTCTCTAATAACAATTCAAAATCATAAAAAGCTTTTTTGAGTCAGACAGCAGCTCAGCAGAGAGCATTCAGGGTTGTCTAAAGTTCTCCTTTACCTTAACTGATTAGGCTGAAGCATTATTTAGGTAGAGGACTTTGACATGATCAAAAAAGCAAACACACAGCTTACAGAATACTAATTATTAATTAAAAGTGAACTTATGAATAGGATAATTGATAAGAAATGTTTCCCTTCAGCCAACATTCTTGTGGCTTTTTTCTTCTCCCCAAATACATAGCAGCACTATAGCGTTAGTTATTTCAAGATAAATGCATGCTAACATTGTGCAGCAACAGCAGCAATAATGAAAATATCTGTGAAAAAAAAAGTCACTGATGGTAGGAAAGTTACTGAGCATTAAAAGAATAGCCAATATAAACTGAAATTGGTTCTCTATCTTATTTCTGTTGGGGGAAAAAATAAAAATCACAAGCTGGATTCATTTTTTACTGGATCATTATTATGCTCCTCTGGAAATTGTCTGCAGTGACTTTTCATTCCAGGAAATAATATAAATCTAGTATTAGAGCTGAACTCAGGAGTCACATGCACCTTAAATCCACAAATTTAATTGGGTTCTGGGATCAAAAAGTTATATCCGGGTTGCATTTGCCATTCTTTCAGCCTCCAATTGTCCTTTCCAAATCAGAATTGCTAATAGAAATTTTTTACAAGTCTATAATAGTGAAAATTTTCTCATACGGATAATGGGCTGGATTGTGCCTGGCTCTGTGAAGGTGCACAAAGGGGAAAAGATCACAGAGAGCCTAAAATACTAAATATATTTTCTATCAGGCCAGACAGGATTCACAGCCTTCCAGTTTATGTGTGTTGACCAGTGGACTCTCAGAAGCAGTTGAGGATGGTTGCGACTTCTTACTCCTGTAGCAGTCAACTTGCCTTGCACAAAGGAAACGGACAGGCATGATGCACCTTCTCAAAAGGGGCAATAATGGCCAGTATTTTATGGAACAACTGAAAGCTTTCCTTCTGCCCAAGCCATAATGGTATCCAGATCTTTCACACTGCAGTAATCTCACCCCTACTTTTAAGAACCCTTAAAATTCTTATCTTTGAATTTTGGCCAAGCCAGGGATGCTCATGTTGGTTTTGAAGAGAAAGCAAAATGAAACTCGGTACTTATGTGCTGCTCCCAGAGAATGGACTCCTCAGATCCGACTGCACCCTACAGAGCTCAAAACCACATCCCTTCATTTGCCAAGATGATGATAACCTAAGCCTGGCTGTTCTCAGAGAGGATGTTAGGATGTGGAATTGGACTTGCAGTAGCTGGCTGACAAAAACAACTTTAGAAGAAACACGTTACAATGACAGTAGCAAGTTTAAGCTTTGGGTCACATTAGTGATACTCTCTAGTGCTGATAAAATCATAATGCCAACCTGTAGCCAGAAGACCAATAGTTTACGTAATAAATATTCTTCTACTATATAACCACCACTTGAGTTGTACCCCCTCAGAAAAAAAAAAAAAGGGAGAAAAATCTGTCTCTGCTATCAGAATTAATCACCAGTCCCAAGAAAGACCAGGAAGTAAAGTCATTAGGGTAGATTGTTGATGTTTGTTCTGGGATGTTTCTATTTGCAATTCTAGTTATAATCTAATAGAGTAAAATTTAATTTCAGTTAAGATATTTCCCATATATATATCATTCTAAAATACTTGCTGAAGTTGGATACAGTCACTTGACAAAAATATGAAGGAAAGGCATGAACATCAAGTTAAGAAACAAACAAAAGAACCCCAACATCAGAAACACCAAGAAAGAAATCCTGCCACTAAGGTGTCCCATGACCAAGAATTAAGTCAGGTGGAGTTTCAGGTTTTGCATCCATCTCTGCAAAAGGATGGGAAGGAATATAATTTACCTGGTTTGTGGAACAATCCCTCAACATTGTTCTTTACTGTTAACATATACTGATAAATAAGAGTCCAGAACAAATCCATCAGCTGCAGGGAGTGCCTGTACTTTCAACATCCTTTACCAGCAAAGAATGTTTTCCATTCTACTCAGGAAGTGCACTCCATTATAAACACACAAACCAAAGCCCTCTATTCTTTAACAAAACATTTCTCAAATTAAAGTGTTAAATCTTTCCTTAATCAAAGGAGCAGCAGAGGTTGAACATCTGAGGTGAATCATTTTGCGGTTCAGATTTATCATTATTATTACTAGAAGAGTGAGCTATGACATAAAATGGACTGAGAGCTCCTTAGAGCAAAGCACTGTGCAGAACACAGAGGACACACTGGCACAATGGGAAGCCAGTGAGTTAATACACCATGGGACACTACCCCATCTTACTCAATATATATGTCCTTCTGACCTATTAGAACTTCAAAGTCAGTGTAAACCATTTTCATGACAATGCTTCAGGACAGCTTAATTTAACCTGCTTTAATTTACATCCACAATGAAATTAAAGCATTCATAGTCAGCTACCAAATTTCAGCCGAGAGGCAGAATTTCCAGCAGCGCAGCCTTGCTTGCAATTGCGCAATGATGGCCTAAGAAAGTCCTCAACTGACAGACCTGACAGCTAAAAGAGCAACATGGATAAAGGGTGCATGCCAGGAGAATGGGAGAGTCAAGTCAAACATGAAATAACTTGTCCAAAGTTGAACAGCATGCAAGGCAGAGCTCTGAAAATAATGGATATCTTTCCAGACCACCTATTCTATCAAGGTAGATATCAAAGCTACAAGTTTGCCTTACCATACTTAGCAAACAACTTCTGTGACCAATACACATTAAATACTCCTACTGGATTCCCAGATCAGTTTATCAGAACAGCTGTCTACACTTAAGCTGTCATGCCTGTGGTTACAATACTGTACTTACTGGACTCTGCTACTTTAACAATATTCTCCCTTCAAGTCTCAAAAATGGCTGTGCTGGCTCAGAACAGAAATCCATCTAGCCCCAAATCCTGTCTTCAACAATAACCAGAAGGAGATGCCAAGAGAGGAGCACTGGAACACAGCAAACATACATATACTACCCTTGAGCACACTCCCAAACTTCAACAACTCAGGGTTTGGCACTTCATGGACTGTCTTTTGGAGGCAATTCCTAAATATTTAGGATCCACAGGGGATTTCTATGCAATGAAATGATCCATTCCCATTCTGACCTCAAGTGAACTTTTATCACCTCCAATACCCTGTGGCAAACGATACTTTTTGCTTAAATGGTTCCCAAATCCCCCACTCTTAAGATTCAAAGTCAGGTGCTCAAGCCATGCCATTACCAAGCTAACCCAACAACTTGAGTTTTACCCCTATTTACCCAGTCAAAAGTTGGCTTTGTTACAGTTACCACATTCCCCTAATTTTCAATTATCCCTGCCCTCCCCTTCCACCAAATATTTGGCCTGAACCATGAAGAATGATGCCAAGAAAGGCCAGAAGAGTGAAACTGGCAGGGAAGAAAATTCTCTTTGCAAAAAGGATGCTGCTTGAGGCATCAAGCAAGCTGTCCATCTCTACACCTGTTGTTTCTCTGTGTCAAGCCTGTAGTGTATGAGCAAATAGGCATCACCTTCACAAGACTCAGAGATGAGTACTAGCACTGAATCTACATAACTCAGGTAGAGATATAAATCCATTAAGCTTCTAAAGTAAAACCATTCATGTAATTTTTGGTACCATGTGGCATTACCATCACAAGAGCAATGATAACATGAACTTCTATCAAGGCTACCAGTTTGTCTCACCATAACTCTGCAAACAACTTCTGTGACCAACACACATCAAACATTCCTATGAGGGCAGGATTCCCAGCTCAGTTCATCAGAACAGCTGTCTGCATTAAGCTGTCGTGCCTATGGTTACAAGAATGTGCCATGGCTAATCTGGAACTGGGTGGGATTAACTTCCTACAGCTGCTGGTGCTGGATTTCTGGCTCTGTTTAATTTGGCAAAGAACCACACAGGAAGCTGAAAGACTCAGTCACTGTAGTGAAGCTTCTGACATTTTTGTCCCTGGACCTCAGAGAGCCTAAACACAACTCATGTCAGAAACCCATAAACTATTCAATTTACACAAACAGGCATGTAAGCTCAGGTTGTAGTTTTGTTACCAATTTAAACTGCCCAAAGTGCAAGTTGTTTCCACCCTTGCTACCTCCCGTAGTTGGCTGTTCCCACTCCCTCTCAGATGCCAGCAGTAGTGCTTGTTTGGCCATGCGCTGAGCTGGCTCAGGAAGCCCAAGGACAAAGGGAAAATAAGGAGGAAAAAAAAAGGAAAAAAAGGAAAAATAACCCACAAAAACCACCACAACAGGAAAAATTACCCCACCACAGAATGCCTTAGCTGTCTTTCAGATCTGCTCCCTAGCCTGATTCACCCAGTAGCCACACAAAAGTGAACGCCTGCACCAGAGAAGGAGGAGCTGCCTGCAAGGACAGGATTCTCTCTAGATTTAGGACTGAATTAAATAACCATGGGACAGCAGCATGGTAGGACTGTGCTCACGTTCTACTGAACTCAGCTGTGTTGCAGTGAAGGAAGGGAACAGTTTGGTTTGTCTGCAACAAAACTGTCTGGGTAGATCATGATCCTGCCACGACTCTGGACAGCCCCTTCTTAAAATGATTCAAACATCTGTAAACATCGCCAGTTCAAGATTAAAGTTGGTTTGACAGTGCGCATTTACCAATTACTTCACCAGTCTTTGGATAGTTGGTCTAAGCCATTAAGCTTGCTTCAGCTTTCTCAATAGAAAACATACATTAGTAACAATGTGCTGTTCAGAACCCAGACTAATTTCATAACAGCAACCTGCCATCTCCATCTCTACTGGGTGGAAAAATGACTGCCAGGTACCCCTTGACCTCACCTGCTGGAGAAACAAAAATCTGTGTGAACATTCTCCGCATATGAACTCTAAATAGGATTATCAGGGAGGGAGGGAGAGGACACTTGCACTGACTATGCCTGTTCTGTGTTTGGGAAGCTTAAGTTGCTGGGCATGCCTACCTGGTGCATATCTGCAGTCAATTAGTGGTAAAAGGCACCTCCTGCGGAGCCCATCAAAGCCACCCCTCCCTTAACAGGGCTGCTGCACAGAGATCTAAAGCTCTGCCTTTCTTCCTAAAGGGAGGCAGGGATCCCCTGCACCATACAACACAGTAAAAGATCAAATCCAGGAATCAAACTCAGATATCTCACTCATGAGATCACTAAGGCTGGCAGAAACATCGATTTTAATCAAAATCAAATAAAAAGTGAGCCAGTGAACCTTCAGAGAGCTGCCACAAGCAAAACACGTACAGCTTCACTTTAAAAGACAACAGCAATAAAAAAATCTCACAGCCACATCTGTACTAAAATGCATTTGACATCGGCCATGTTAGCCATCCCACTCGACTAATTCCCAGTGGCACATGGCTGCAAATTTCATCACCTTATACAGTAACACCTAAGAGTGTTTGCCTCAAGAGACACCTGACATGACTGCACCAACCTTCCTTCAAGGCTCTTTCCCAATGAAAGAAAGCTTTAATTTGCATCTAGTGCTCTACAATACTTTCACCATTAGATGCTGCAGGGGCAAAAATGTTAAACCTGGGTATCGCTATGCAACCAGGACAACTACACTGCTCAGTCCTGCAGATAGAAGGAATCATGTCTTTTTCCTACTGAAACAACCATTCCTATCATTAGGATCACTGATCCAAAGTCCTTAAAAATGAGGGAACAAGTCTACAGACGTCTGTATTCTCATTTAGTACCTTTAGTACACCTCTATTTCCAGCTTTGACAGCAACTTCTCCACCAGGAAGCTTAACACAGAAGTGTCTGAAATATGGCCAGTAATGTTCCCCCAAACATCCCCTTCACACCTACCACGATAAAAGTCATATTTAATGCCTCGTATTAACTAAGGACTTTTTAGAACCAAGGCCAAAGGCAATCTATAAGATACTGCAAGTGAAGCTGCTGAAGTAGATTTCAGGAGTAAACAAAGGTTTAAGAGACTTTAGATGACAACAAAAAAGCCACAATGTCCACAGTTAAATACTGTAGCATACTTTTTTAGGCCTGCAAAGCAGTTTTTTTTTTGTCCTTTATCCCCTCCTTTTAATCTAAAGCATCCTTCTGCGAATAAAACAACTTTCTACCTCCTTTCATGGCAATGGATTCCACTAATCAGAAATAACTGAAAAAGCAGAGGTATAAAAAGAGCCACAAGAAGATGTAGTAGCAACCCAATTCACCTTCAAAACTGGCCTTTTCCTTTTAGTTAAGGAGTTCCATCCTTGTTATAGAAACAGGGAGGGTTATGTTTTCTAATCTTTAAGGAGGACTGTTTAAAAATCATTAGCAACACCTGCATCTGCAAACCATTTTGTAATGCTCTGAATGAAAAATGATAATAAATTGCACTGACATTCATGGAACATTTGCAATTTCATCATTCAAGAGAACACAGGGATTCTGTAAGAGAAGCACAATAGAAAATCTTACATGATAGGAAATAATATGGGTAGTTTGCATTTATATAGCTCCCACCACCTGAGAATATTTAAAATTCTTAAAAAAGAAAAAAAAAAGAAAAAATATATCAACTGTATCTCTGAATATTTTTCATCAGATTCTATGGCCTCTTACCTATCCCAGATCACAAAAAGAAGACACAAAACAGCAACTTTTATTTCAGTTCATACAGCAAGGTAAAAGGCAGAAGAAGAAACCAGTCAGGAATTCTTGCTCTACTTACTACATAGCTGCTTAAATGCTGAAGTGCCAATATCAGAAAGAAAAAAATCTCTAAAACATAATGAAGTGGCACAGAAATATCTATCAACATTGCAGTCTGGGATAGAGTTTAGCCTTTTAGCAATATACCCTGAACCAAGAGCTGAAGTAAGTTGTATCACATTGTAATTTATTCCTAACACAAATTCTGCTGTCACTTAATTAACATACAAATACAGTTTTTCTTCCATTCAATAAGAAAAGGAAAAATCTATTCTATTTCCTAATGCACTCCAGTTAAAGTTCCCTTTGTTTCAGCTCTTCAAAAATGGAAGTGTTATTGTTTATTTCTTGACTTTTTCCCTTATCCTTATTTGTTGCAGGGATTTTGGGGAGTAGCATAAATCAAAAAAACTTCCTAAAGCCATTTGGACTTAATTGTTTCCAGCAGAGCCATTCATATTTCAGCATTATCATGTTGGCTAGCCCCCTTCTAATTCTTTCCCAGCACTCAGAAAATGGTGAGCTGGGGAGCAAAGAGAAACCAGGTGGCTTATGAATAATTACAACTTCTTACAGTACTTCTCTACATGCATTTCTAGTAGCACACTGTTCTAAATTTAATAGGATTCTGAATGCTCTGAACATAAAGAGAAGTATTTATGTGGAACAACATTGTCTGACTTGGTTGATTTACTGTTGGTAGAAAGAACTCATTAGCTGTCAGGCCAGTTGTTGAAAAGACCATAATGCCAATGCACAAAGTTGACATAATGAAAATAAAGGAAAGAATCTGGGCCAAATTCACAGGCAATCTGTAAGGTAACGTAATTTATACCCACTTATGCTCAACTCAGATTCCCTCAGAACTTGTTCTACCCAATCTACTGATGCATGAGGGACTCTAAATTGATGTAATTTATATGCCAAAGAGTCAGAAATGCTATAAGGCCCCAAAGTCGAGGGCACTTAAAAGTCATGCTTTCCTACATATTGTTCTCTTTGTTAATCTGTCCTGAATCCCCCCTCCTTTTACGATTTCAGCCTGTGATTTATACCACCAAGAAAGCCTGAGATACAGTGGGCCAAGTGAGAGGCTGGGTTTAGGTAAGTAAGTATGACTCTAAGGAAATCTAAGTTGATGCAACACAGAAGCTAAGGAAGCCAGGTGTCTATCACATGCACATCTACTCTGCCCATCAGTTAGACTCGATTTGAGATTTGGCTCTGCATGACCTCCATTACCACTAGCATCTGAATTTGTTACTGAAAAGATACAAGCAGCCACAGCTTACAAACCTACATTTTAGGGCCAGAAGGGACATTATGATGATCCAGTTTGACCTCCTGCATAACAGAAGCCATCAAATATCACCCAGCACCCCCTACACTGAACACAGTAATATGCTCAGTGAATGAGAAAGACACACAATGTTGATTTAAAGACTTCAAGTGATAGAGGAATCTGCTGCATCCCTCAGCAATATGTTCCAGCAGTAAATTACCATTAACCTTTTAAAACATGCACCATGTCATCTCTTGAATTTTACTATCTTCAACTCTCAGCCATTGGCTCGCTCTTTGTTCTACTAAGCTAGATAAATTTGTTTCTGTATTCTTATAGAGGGTATATATCAGACTGCCTCTTAGCCTTCAGCTCAGTATCTCACATTTTCTAGATCTGAATTCAAGAGAATATTGTAATTAAAATAGTTTTCGAATGAGTTGAGCTTGCGCTTGAAAATATTTCTGTATGCTATCCTGATAAAAGCATTTTCACTTGGAAGAGGAAACAGGACAGTTGGAATCTGGTGACCACAGCTCCCTCTTTTAGTTTCTGAGCACTCAAGAATGCTATCACTTTAAGTGTTTACTCTCTACTGGGCTATCTGAACATACTGGGAAGACGGGACAGAGAGCCAGGATTGCAAGCAGCTTGATTGTGAAGCCACTGCTCTTCAGGTCCTTTCAAAGGTCTCTGACTGACAGCTTTTCTGCTATTCCACTCAAAGTGAACACTCCATCACACACAAAAAAATGTTGCACGTACCCCAAAAATACAGATTTTGCCACCATCTGCTAATACACAGAGGTATGTGGTCAGGAGTAACTCTGGTGGCAATGATATATGGTCATATTTTCTGGTTTCCTGTTGGACTACAAAATACTGTGTAATAAAAGATCCTCACACCTCAAGGGAAATCTCCTTTCAAATTCCATTACAACTTGAAGAGTTGCAGGAATGCGTGAGAAACACACAAAGGGATTCTCTGGAGTGGTGTTCTACTCTTCTACCAATCAGTAAAGGGGATTATCCAGAATGGGATGTTTTCATGTGTTTCACATTCTTGTTTCTAAACCCTGCAATAAGATTCATCAGCCAATACAGTACACCACTGTTGCTTCCAGTTTCAGAGGTTGGCATGCTAACCCATTCCACACAGGAGTTCTTGATGCTGCCTGTCCCAGACAGAGATGTTAAAAGTTTACACTCTGCATGAATGAAAGGGCTGAATGACCAGCCTGATTTCTCAGTTGGTCAGAAAGCTAACCCCTGGATAGCAGCTAGCTGGCTCTCAGAATTAATGTTTCTTTATTATCTGTCAGGATTAGCGGCTGTTCAATTGGGATATCTGCTCCCTAAGAGAGGCACAGCCTTCTCACAGAAACAAACTGAGCCACGAGGAAGTGCATCATTGCAGCGAACCACAAAAAGCAGACTGACAAACACTGTTTCAGTGCTTCCTATCTGTTAATGCCTTTCATCCCGCGGCCTCCTTCACCTCCAGACTTGGCCTCTGTCTGCATTTACACCTTCCCAGAATAAAGTCCTTGCTTCCCCCACCCACTTGGTAACCATCATTCAGCTAGTTTGTCTATGAGTCATCCACTTCAAAACCCTGCTGATTCACAGTCCTCAAAAAAGCAACTTGCTCAAAGAACCCATGGAGATGCGGGTACACCATCCACGCCTGAGAGGAATTCATCCAAGTTGACCCGGTCTCTTTACTGGTGAAAGGCAAGAAAGATGCACGTCGTTTGTGACTCTTTATTGGTTTATAACCTAATTAGGTAAAGTTATTTATAACCAAAGTATACTTCAATGGCCTGATTTCCAAAACTATTACACACCCCACAGCTCCCACCAAAGCTAAAGGGCACTTCACAGTGAAAAATAACATAAGGCTACACAGTTAGCTCTTGAAACAAGAATATACAGGCTGACTTCTTGAACCTACTGGTAAAAACTGTGACTTATGCATGTGATAATACATGTGGTATTGTAAAAAATAATAGTTACGTACATTTCAGATGGAGCTGTCACTCTCAAACTGACCAAGCTCCTTCACCTACATATATATTCTATTGAGAAACTAATGTCTTTACAAGGGAGGGACAAAAGGCCCTTTTTGAAGGAAAAAAATGAAAGAACCAGACAAATTCGTCTTCTCTCCCTTCCACCCCTATAAAATTATTTGCACACTGGATGAGGTACCTGGGTAGGTAGCAGGACCTCTTTAACCAGAGGATAAGGGCTTCAGCAGCTTCCTCAGCCACACCTCTCACTATCTTGTGTCTCATAATATGAGCCACTGAGAAACATCTGGTAGAGATACTGTAAATCCACTTGATTTCACCTCTGAAGAAGGGAAGATGGTCTGGATGACTTCTTGGGGTCTCTTCTGATATTACGTACCTTTTACGAAAATACTATCAGTCCATCAAGGAAATAAAAGAAACTTCTCACTGTGAGATTATCCTTCCTCCTCTCCCTACTTCTGAACTCCACCAGAAATGCTCCTCCAAAACCTGCCTACTAAATGCACAGCCCAGCTCAGATCCATGCCTTAATTCTGAGTGGTTTACCTTCAACTCTCTCTAGCTACCACCAGCACCATTTCTCAGTCAAAAGTTACCAGAGACATCTATCTTCAATAGGACACTATTAGAGGCACTCATAAACGCTGGCAGCAGGACAGATCTAAGAGCTTGCTCTAATATCTGGAGCTCACAATCACATGAGATTAAAAAAAAATCCACAACAACAAAGAAATGATGACAGGAGCAGTCATCTCCTGAATTAGCCACAGGACTCATTGCTACAGCTTGAGTTCCTTCAAAAACTTCTTACTGTTCACATCCAAGAAAGACACACACACGTATAAACTAGGTATAAACTAATCAAGGTATTTCTCCAACAGACTGGATAGAAAGAAAAAAACAATTATGATGTTTTCATTTCTCTTTGAAATTGTTTGGGAAGAGGTAAGTACCTTGTTTAAACAGACTACATGGCTGGATAGATAGATTAGCCACACAAGTTTAATACTGAAAGCGTTCAGAACTGAATATCCAAACCAGTTAGTAAATCCTCTCACTGTAATCTTCCTGGTTTTAAGAATTTATTCCTATCTACTAATTTAAACATCTACTTTTCCTTGAATCGTTTTTAAAAGATAAAAGACTGCATCTAATGATTCTCATGAGTTAATACAGAGCTGGTACACATCATCTGTAACAATGTAAATATTATTTGAATGTTTTTTAAACAATCTAGATAACATTGAACAAAAAAGAAAACCTCTAACATTAGATATTTTATAACTTGTCTCTTATCTGCTTGATGTCACATTTAGGAAACCACATTTTGAAAAGTCAGTAATGTATTCCTACTTTAATATTTGTGTTTCTTGTACCCAAAAAACCTCAGTAAAATCATTAAAAAAGGAGAAAAATGAAAAAGACTTGATAAATTCTCCCACAGGAATAATTTAAAAACCCTTCTTTACTGTTATAAAGTAAAATTAAATGCAACTAATATTTTATTTGAAAAATTCCACTCAACTTTTTTTTCACCCCCTAAAGAAAGATGTGCCAAAGACCGCTGAATTCACTGGGGACTTGAAAGTTGCTATCAATCTCTACATAGAAAGCATTCAGATACTGCAGTGATGGGCAACAGTATAAAACCCTGGAGAGAGACAAATTGATAAAATGCCCTCAGGAACAAGTTTCTTTCCAGGAAAACTTACTAAACTAAGGTTTAAATTGAAACAATATTATTTTTCTATGTAGTGACAGTTTTTCATCTTTTAACTATCTATTGTTTGTGATACACTCACAAAATGAAATTTCTTTTCTAAAGGCTAAATTCTGCCAGTCCTCTTGCCATGGAATTATTCCTCATCAGATATGCAGTGCTGCAGTTTCAAGCAGAGCTGCCCACAAGGTGACATTCAGCTGTGAGCACACCCATACTTGCAGGGTAGTGTCCAAAGGGAGAGCACCTCACAGATCATCAGTATCCCAACACAGGCAGCCATCTGACCCGCTTCTACCAACAAGGGGAAGAAAACTGGACAATTAAACATCTAAAGAAAAGCAAACAACAACTAGAGAAAATTAAACAACTTAAGAAAAAATAAACAACAACCAAGGAAAAACAAGCAACTAAACAAATCGGGAACAGGTTTTTTACCCCCTAGATGTCTGCTTTGGATATTCCCACTGCTAATGCTGAGTAAGCAACAGACACAGCAGCACTTGGCAGCAATGTGAAACACAAACCCAGAAATACCTAATACATGTCTAATTAAAAAAGTCAATGATCATCAGTTGAGTGCTAACCCCAAAACTTCAATCTATAAACTCCAGAAATACTCAAGACTGCAACCTGCACCTAAGCCTATGAAGCCGTGGTGAAGCTGGGTGTTACATCCATCCCAGGCTTTCTAGAAGACTTTATTCTGCTTTGTGTGTGTGACTTTGGAGCCCTTTAGGTATATCTGGGTTAGACACTCAAGTTTTTCCCTGCAGTCTAGTGGGAGATTAAAACTGGTACGCATCCAAACACACATACTGAAACTTTAGATCCTTTTGAACTAAAGTACTTTATACGGAATAATAAATTTCTGCCACTTAATATAACCATGAGAGCTGGTAACAGACCAACGCAGGGAGTATTTTTCAAA
The DNA here is from genome assembly GCF_012275295.1 of Melopsittacus undulatus. Lineage (NCBI taxonomy): Eukaryota > Metazoa > Chordata > Aves > Psittaciformes > Psittaculidae > Melopsittacus > Melopsittacus undulatus. The sequence goes on from NC_047527.1 coordinate 132,538,114, forward strand.
ATGCATGTTTCATAAAACTAAACTCCACTTAACTGCTAGAGAAGCTTCTGTCACATTTTCCCTCATCTAAGCAAATAACCATCCCCTGACAGCCCTTGAATCCCAAACACTACAAGATTTATAAAAATTAAAAAGATATAAGGAAAGAAATCATGTCCATCCTCATTATCTAATATAAGTTCCAAAGGCAACTGAACAATGTAGCTATTTAAATCATTAACATTATGCCGCTAACAATATGCAGTGTTACGGGTTAAGAGACGCAGAGGTATTTGCTTTTGGAAATACATTCTAGCACTGCTGTAAGAGTTCTTTCCTTGGTCTCTCAACCCTCTTTTCCCACCCACTACAAAAAATACAGTAGAAGTGAAAGAAGATTTCCCTGTCAGCTTGTAACTGCTATTAAAAAAAAATAAAAAAGATGTAACATTTAAGCCCTAAGGAACTCCTGGTCTTCAAAAGTGCAAAGTACATACAGTTCTAGTTGAAGTTAATAGGAGCTGCAGGTGACCAGCACTTCTGACTCTGAGGCCCCAAGCTACTGTACAAGCACTGTCCCTTTGAAATTTCAGCCTAACATTTATCAGCAGCCAACTTGAAATACATATGCATCCCTTTCCCCCACAGTATTTACTTTCTGAAAGCACCAAACAGTTGTCACAAACACAGCTCTCCTGCAGTGTTACAGCCCCAGCAAAATGGGAAGCAAGCATGAAAAAACACCAGCTCTAATCCTCACTGAGCACAAGCCCCCAGCCATTGCACACGATGATATTTCCAGAGCTCTCATCTGCTGGGAATAGACTTGCCGTCTCACACTAACCTCAGCTGCTTTGCTCTTTTGTCCAGTTCTATTTCGTTCCCCATGAAGCCAGCCAGCAACATCAGCTAAGATTTTATTTTTGAAGTGGCAGCACACTGACATTGGCACCTCCAGAGAGCCACACCGCAGCTTCCCTCTCTTTGCTGCCAAAACCCAAAACCTTCTCACAACAACACATGGGAGACTGGCCACCAAACAGCAAATATGGACAAACCAAAGCCCAGGGAAACATAAATGTAGTTGTGAACTGAATGTGTGCAACTGCAACCCTAAATACTAGTAAAGAAGATGAAGAAATTAGCAATGCATGAACTGGGAAGGCAGAGTGTCTCCTTCTCAAGGTGACAGAGTAGCACACAGTATATGGGTAAACAATAGACACTAGTTACCATCCACCATCCAGGTCATGGCACCATCCTGTACTGCAACCTCGCACCAGGCACTTTTCTCCACTTCTGTTCCTACCCACCTTTGTGAGCCTGCCTTATTTACATTGCTCATAAACTCTTGCAGGCAAGGACTGTCTCTTACCCTGGTTTTGTATGCAGCTCAGCACAACAGAACTGCACAGTCAGAGGACGTCTGCAAGCAGTAAAATGCCACAAAAGAAAATAAGGAGGAAGAGTATGACTGGCTTAGGAAATACAACTGCAATATCTATATGCAAAGTTTCGCTGGTCAAATGGCAGAACAAGCACCATGACTTATATGTAAGCACTAAGTGAAAGAAAAATGACAACCAGAAGAGCTCTTAAAAGGATGAGAAAAAACAAAACAAAGTGGGGGGAAATCCAAAACTGAGAGAAATGGTAAAGGGATAGATTTACTAAAACACAGAAGATGGACAAAGCATAGTATAAAAATAAGGCTTCTAGCTTTCCTTCATTCATTTCATGTTAACAGAGCCCACACCTCATGCCTCAGCCTTTTCAAGGTCTGTCCTTCTCACCTAAGCACTGGATCACCTCTCTGTCACTCAGACTGGTTAAAAAGAAAGCATGAACTTACCTGTCTCCACTGAAAGCAAATAAGAATTTGGAAATGAGAATTAAAGAGGAGGAAGGAAATAAAATTCATTTCTCTCTGCTCCAGAATAGCTGACTAGCATAGAAAGGAAGTTGCCCAGTGAAGGCTGAGAATTAATAAACAGCTAATATTTTACTCTCTTGCTAAAAGACAAAGAGAGATGAAGCATAAATGCCCACGTCATCGGCTGTTGTTGGGAGCATGGCAGCCATACTTCATTCCTCAACACACGTTGTAAAAATCACAATCTACATCTGTGTGGCCATTGGCATAGTTTCCTGTTCAGCTTTCAAAACGACAATCATCCACCACTATTCACAGTGTTTTTCACATATTTAAAACAAAAGCCTTGGAACAACATATTATCAACATCAGGAAGATCATCCATTTCTCTGTCATTCACAATGTACCTCTGAGACAAGCAAAGCGTGATTTTTAAAAATGGCGCTACTTCCACCGCAACAGTAAGGGAAGCACATATGATAATGTCACAAGCCAAGATGAGAGGAGTAAAAAAAGCAATGACAACAAAAATATTTTAAACAAGCCCTGGCAAGACACACAGCGTCATACACGAGAAAACCAAAGCCAGTTGACTCCGATGAAGCTGTATCTATCAACTGCTATTTAGCTAGCACCTACCCGTAAATACCTTCCTTGCTATTCCCTCATTGCTTAACAAGGTGCTGTGGGTTGTAAAAATTATTCTGAAGGACTCAAACACACACCAGCTCTTGCATGATGTTGATCAAATCATGACAATTGTTTCAAAGCACCCTTCTCATCAGTGCCTGACAGGAGGCTCCACAAGGGCCAGTGAGGCTAAGTCTGAAAGAAGTTCCCCCCCCCCACTCCCTGTTACTTGGAAGGATGAAGTAGTTTTTTGCATACTTTCCCAGGTGTCCGCTAAGTTTTTAACGTCTTCTGGAAAAGAAGCACTACTGGAATCTCTACAACAGTGAAAACTGGGCCCTGATCTGCCCCTCCTGCAGGTGGTCACACACCACAAACACCTTTTTCACCCAGGCATCTTAGGACTGCAGACAATCAACTTCACCAGCACTGAAACAGTGAATTCCTCTCCTCCAGGAAGCACATCCTTTCACGCTGCTCCATTTCTCCACTTCCCCAACTAAAAGACCCAAGGCCTTCCAGGTGCAATGCTGAACCAGCTAGGCTGGTTCAGGCAAATGTTCTCAAAGTGCTCTGTAACTCTGGATGCTCCATCTAGAAGCTGTATTGGGCATGGCTTCAAATGTTTTCAAGACCTCCATCTGTTGGAGTTGTGGGTACTCAGCATTTCTGGATAACCAGAGATTAACATGCCAACTTCTGCAAATGTTTTCCCTTTATTTTCCCAGCTTTGCCTTCACTCTTGCACCACTCACACACTGAATTTGCTAATAAAGCAGAAACAACATTCTCCACCTCCAGGTTCTGTCCGAAAAGAGAACGTGTGGATGCTACACCCTCAGTAATCTAGTATAGGCTTCTGAAGGCTGAGGCCATTATTTGGATGCAGCCATTACAGGAGCAAATAAGGTGTTTAAGACACCTCTCAGAAGATCAGTTAATGTTTATACAGCCTGCTGAAAATTGAGACGACTGCTACATATTAAGTATTACCATCACCAGGGATCCATTTAAGTAAATGCATGGCAGAAATTGAAGGAAACAAAACTTACTTCTTCTGTCCAGCACAATTATTGTGAGATTTATGCATGCTAAAAACACCCAATAACCCATCTAACACCATCTATTAATGTTTATGCTATTAAGTTGAGACAATCTTATACTGAAAGCTTTTCAAACTACAGGAAATTGCATGTTGTGCAGGGACAACTGTATATAATTACAGCGATTTTGTAAAACAGCAGAGATATAAAGCAGAAACTGAGTGGCCAGCAAGGCTTCTAAGTCACACAGATAACAAGTATGTCCTGGCAGGCCAGCAGTCTACAGCTGTTCTCATGGCTGTTTCTAGACAAAGGAGTTATACCCATAATCTCAAAATACAGGATGACTCAGTGCATTGCACATCTGTATCTGTGAGGCAACAACAGACAGGTGGGATCAGCATGTACCATTACTGCCATCCTGGAGCCACCATACATCAGCCAGATTTATTATTATCCCCTCTTGCACCACCAGCTGGCACCCACAGTAAAAGCGCCACGAAAAGGACACTTACTGGAAATATTTGGATCAGCCCCTGTGTTTCTTTAGCATGCAAAAGCTCCAAAGAGATACAAAGAGCACAAACATGAAATCCAACAAGTGCAATGCTCTCCCAGGCAGAAAGTTCCCAGCTGCTTTGCTAAAGGCCACAGCAATATGTCTCCTTTGAGCTTCTTTCCATGAAAGGCTGTTTAACAGTACTTAGTGAAGCTCTACCTTGACACAGTAAATGTCATCTTAATACAGCCTAAGTAACGTATTTGGCTTACCAAGTCCTACCACAGGCTTTGTCAAACATCTGAAGGACTGCAGTGCCTCCAACTTTTTTCTCATGTCTTTCTGGTACAGAGTGGTAGTTTTCTTGAATGCAAAACCAGGCAGTGACTTGTATAAGAGCTGTCGGTCTCATTCTTTACCTTACTCATTGTATTGGTCGCAACTCTCTTCATCACTGGTCTCCCTTCCACTATCAATGCAGAAGAGTCATTTGCACACAAAACAAGTATATATTATACTATTCAGTTACAAGCAGTAGATTGTAAGTTTGTGTGTGTCAGCTAAGCTGAACATCAACAGCTGTGTAGACACATCCCAGCTGATACTAAAGGAAGTCTTGTCAGCAGTTCTGATCTTAAAGTAAATACACTAAAAAACTTAGCTTTAATTAGGCTGAAAAGCAGATACAATTTTCTGGAATGAACACGGAGTGAATGCTGCCGATAACACCATCTCTGCAAAATATCTTGTTCAGTTTGTCTTAAAAAGACAACATTTTCAAGATAAAATATTCTTACAAGAAATGCATCCCTGCTGTTTGTGTGTTCACAATAATCTGGATTTTTACTTTTTTTTAAGCTGTGTGTTATGCTTCATTAATATGAAATCACCATCCTGCACCACAGACACATTAGCCGAGCTTCAAGTGACCTAATTCATTTTTAATATTTCATAGTTTGCTAAAAGCTGAAATGAGAGATCACTAACACAGCTCTGACACCCCCTGTCATGAATCAAAAGATGTAGGGAAAAGGTCATGTACTTACTAACTGGCACTAAACCAAATCCATCACTCTAAAATGAGAGAACAGAAACGAAGACTGCATTTCCCATTATGCTTCTCTTTTCGTAAGAGCATCCATCAACTTGTACGATACCAACAAGCAAAATTTATTCATATGCCTGTCCCCCAATAAAAGGTCAGAGAAATGTGAGAAAGAAGAAATAAGGATTGCAGCCTTTGTCTGAGCAAGAAGTAGTTCCCTCCCTCTAAAGCAAACTGAGCAGCAACAGCCTTTGAACACCAAAAGGAGAAACAATTCCCAACCACATAAAGAAACTAACAAGTCCCCCTTATATGGCTAAGAATTGCAATGCCCCTTTTATTTTTTTTCCCCCACAGCTGGAAAAATTAGAGCAAGAGGGGAAAATAGAGCAAACTTTAAACGGGCAGTTCTCTGAGCACACAGGCACATCATTCCAGCTTTAAGAACTGCCAAATACTGTCCTCTTTAAAGGGAAGGAGGACATTACACCAGGTGAGTCCCTGAAATCTAGATTTTAACTCTCCTGCTGTAGCTATGGATACCTAGCTTTAAAAACCTTTTGTGAGGTAGCAGTACACCAGGCTTCCTTATCTCCTCCTCTGGCAAAACACCTCCACCTGAAGCTCCCTAATCTCCTTTTATCTCACAGGTCACCAACAAACCACCTCAAAGTTTTGCCAACTCTGGCACTGTGCATCCAAAGAAAAAAAGCCCTCTGCCCTACCTACTGCATCTTCAGTCTGCCTCTTACCCTCCGGTAACCCTGGGGCAAAGGCTGCCAGCTTCTCACCCAGGAAGGCAACTCGGTTGCACCTCATGCTGTTTCAAATAACCAGAGTTTCTTGCATGCAAGTCAAACAGGACCCTATAGCTGATCCAGTCCTGCTGCTTCCCGTCGGCGTGAGGCTGCATGAGGAAAGGTCAGGCTCCCGCACAGCATCGATACTCAACTTTGAATGGCTCAGCCTGGCTGGTCTCTAAATATAGCTGGGCACAGGAAAAGCTGTGAAAGGGGCTGGGGAAGGGAGTGGGACAGAAGCCAAATGAGCAATCAGTTAAATGAAACAACATCATGTTGGTCCATCCATAGGACTCTCCTGCTCTTCTCTGCCACACTCTGCAGTGGAGTATTTAAGTGCAGCTTCAGGATTTAGTATATTAATGCAAACTCACAGAATAAGAACAAACTGTTGTTTGATTTATACCTGGGGAGGGGAGATATGAATCTGTTGAACAACTTTTCTTCTTGAATAAATTTGAATCACACGAAGTAACATCACTTCCACTGCATGACAGCCCATAAATCATCATCAACCACATGGTACCATCCATAAAGCATGTGTCATGGAGACACCAATGAGGAACAGAATATCAGAGCTTTACATTGTAAACATGTGATCTTATGCATCTTCTGGTTTCTGCTATGATCGATACAGGTCAGGTGGTTTGTTTCATTCGTTTGCATCTGAATGAAGTCAATACAATTAACAGAGGAACCCTTATAGAAAATCTGTCCAAATAATTTCAGCTGCATAATTTTACCACCACAAATGAAACACTTAAAATGTAAATATTTACTTTTAAAATAAACAACCACATTTGATACTGTAGTTGACTTTACACCAAATAATCAGAGAGGGAATTTATTCCTGACTGTGCAAGCATGGAAACAAACAAGGAAGACAAGAAGAAAGAATGAAAGGGGGAAAAAAAGCCTTTGCATCCAAAAGTAGGACAAATAATCTTTTTTCTCTTATTTGACAATGTCAGGCCTGAAAAGCCTTTCAGCTAATAAAAAGTTCTAGGAGAAGATGTTAGACTTTACTGTAAACCAACAAAAACAAGCAGGCAGTACCGCTGCAGGATTCAACAGGAGCCTCCAATCTGCAACTACTGATAGGACAAGCAACCCTTACTACACTTGCCCATTTAGAAACATTGTATCTCAGAGACCTACACAGAAAACTGACTTCCTTCAAATTTCGAAGAGGCTACATAGTATTTTATCTTACTAATTATACAAATACAATCAAACCCAGCTCTCCACTTATCCTTCAGTTTTAGTGGATTAACCATGCTTACTTTCTCACATAAATTGCTAATCTTCATTATAGGCACAGGGCTTCATGTGAGACATCTCCTATGGCAATTAAGATTTCCACTATGTATAAATCATCTCTCCACTGTGGCAGAGAGACAGACAGACAGAACATCTGCTTCTTGCTGTTCAGTCTCTAAAACCATAAACCAGAATAATGTTAAAAAGAAATTGTAGCCACAGAAAACTCAAAGTGCTGTTAAACATCAGGTGAAGCAAGTCCTCATCCACTCATACAATTGCAGAATCTTTTTGACAGACAGTTCCTTTTTGCTTTGTATTTTTTTTTCTTTAATATAAAAACCTACATATTGTCCAGCTGCCCTGGTTTCACCACAGAGAACAGTATGTGCTTTGTGGGCCTGATTCTGCCTTCCTGAAGGCAACTGAAGCTCTTTCATTGATATTTTTTGAAAGGAAGCAGAACAGATCCCTCTCATTATAACTTCTATTTAAGAATATTATTGTTAATCAGCTACCTCAAATACCGGCATGTCATTCTACATCAGTAGACACCATTCTCAGGCAGATACCATGCACACTGAGAGTAGCTTTCTGTGTAAAAATGTTTACTTCTAAACTTCCCTCCATCACTCCATCTTGCCCATGAGTGGGAAAGTAATTGTAAAACATCACTACACAAACACTCACAATATAGGCTTGACAATATCCAAGTAAATCACTGTTCTCAGTCTCCCTTCTCTGCCCATCTGCAGTCTTTGGTATGAAACAACTATATCATAAAAGCTCTTATTCACACATGCTTTTGATATTACACTATTTAATCACATACAGCTGTAGCTGATGAGACTGTTACAAAACACAATTTTAATGCAGCACTGGAAGAAAGTTCTGGAGACACATAAACCATTTTCCTCTACATTAAATTTCTAACATTAAAAGACTTCTCTTCAGTAAGAAGAAAATAATAAAAACAGCTCACTTGTTGGCTTTTTGGCTTTGTTTTTAAATCTGCTTCTCTTCTTGGACACTCCAGAATGGGCTTGTTTGCAAGTGAACTCAGAGCGCCTGCCTGGAGTGTAGATTGTGACAAACCCACTTCCCCCACACCAAAAATAATAATTAAAACCCCCTGCTTGCAATTATATGTGAAGGGAATGCTATCCAGGCTACTTGCAGCAAGACCTGAAATGAACTCCAGCATCCTACTTGGAATACATCTTTTCTTACCTGTTTTTTAATTCACAAAAATTCAAGAACTGACATTCCAATAATTTTAACCAAGATACTTGAATTCAAATGCAAATATACCATCATGCTTATTTTGAAAGATCCCCATGAATGAAAAAGTTCAGTTTGCATTGTGCTTTATTTTGAAGGGGCACCTTGTATAAAGTGTTCTAACACTAACAATCCTACTAACACACAGTATTTGCAGCAGCAAGATCTATATAGCCTAATCTGGCAAGTGCTCATAACTCCCATCTTTTGCTAAGAAAGTAAAATATCTGCCTGCAAAATAAGTATCTGTAGAATACAGTAACACACAAATGTTTGATAGAGTGAAAATCTAAACTTTCCCACAGGTTGGTTGGGGAGGGTTGTGTGTTTTGGGGTGTTTTTTGTTGTTTTTTTTATTATTATTATTTTTATTTAAACAAGCTTGCATTGAAGCAACAGATGAATGGGAAAAAAAGAAAATGACCAAGTGATTCAACATTATTTTTATATATATCATGGTGTCCCTTATAGCAACAAAAGTATGTTAAACCAAGCATGTAAGGGTAAATGGCAAATGGTAATGGAAAACAAATGAGTTCGTATATTTCTGCATTTTTCAGAGGAACATAACTTTTATCTTACTTACTGTTTAAAGCAACTAGCAAAATATGAGAGTTAGATATTAATATTACTGTCAAAATTACAGCCAGGCTTAAATATTTTTAAATGGCATTTAAACAAATTCATATTTCTTTCGGACAGTTCTCAGAGACATTCAAAACACACTGTGACATACTGAATCAAACAGAGGCTAAGTGTGAACGAACTTCATTCCTAGAAATGCATTTCTCTATTTGCAAGTGTTTGCCTTTACTTTGGCATGATCACATGGGCTCCAGCTAGACTTTTGAGCTCTGGCAGCAATCCAAGCTGCAGATGGTTGGAAATGCAGCCTGAAATCAGTGTGTGGTTGATGAATTACTCCTTACACCTGACCCCTGCTTCACACCAGGCACCAAACACAATCTGAACACTACCAGCCAGAGAAGCCCTGTCAGGCATCTCCGTATCTGGAAAAATTTCTTCAAGGCCTTCTGTATGGCCAGATGGCAAAAAGTGGGGAATGCCGTAAACTCACTAAACAGAAACGTGAGTGACAAAAGAGCACAGGATTCATAGGTACAAGGTGAAGAGAAGCAAGAGCTTTGCACCAATTCCCAAAACATGCTTCCTGAAAGAGGTTGATAGAGTAAGGAGGAATGCATGCTCGTGACATGCAACTGAGAGAGGTCCCCAATTCCTTCATGCCAAAGGATGCCCTAAAAATGGCAAAAAAAGAAACATAACAAACAGGACAACACCCCCCCATATGTGTACCTGTAAAATTACTTAATGGAGCTTAAACTCTTCTGAGTTTAAATTTCCCAATTGTTTTTTGACTCAGCTGGGGCACATATCTGTCGCTTCACAAACATGCTCATTAAGCCATTCTTGCCTTCAGGCCAGTCTTCAGACTTTCCACATCCACAGAGACAGGATTTTATTCATGTAGGTGTTGGGAAATCACATTTCTTCCTTTTGCATGTGTTCACATGTGCATCAGGCATAGAGATGAAGAGGTATTGAGAGTACAGTAAACATTACCTCTCTGGAGTATTTCAGCCTTCTGGGTAGCAAAGTCAACATGATGAAAGTTAAACTATCAAACCCAAACCATGACTAATAGGTAAGAAATACTTGGAGAATGCATGAAAGCAAACCACACAGAAATAGCTCCTAAACTGGCATATTTTTACCCCAAAAACAGGTACAGCAAACCAAACAATGCCCACCAGCACTTAACTGTGGCACCTCTTCCTTTCTACACAAGTGATTCAGAATTTTTCAGTAGCCTGTTTGCAGAAAAAGCTTACCCCAGTGCTAGGTCTAGCCATAAGCTGCAGAGAATAAAGAGAAAACACAGCACTGACCAAATTAGAGACTCTTTCAAATACATTCAAGTAGATAATACTTTTCACATCCTTACATGATCTTTCATGGTACGTAGTTTTCTTTTCCTCTGTGCAAAATGGCAAAGACAAAAGAATTTGCTTTGGCAAGCAAGAAATTAAGGAAAGAAATTCAGACCACAATGCAAGATTTGACATCATTATCATCTCATATGCAACAACTTACGACGTACTCCTGTAAACCAGTTTTTTGAGGCGTTATACCATCAGCAAGGATGCAACTAAGGAAATTCACTTAACATCCCAAAATAAAATTAAAAACTGCTACAAATTCTCATCAGATCTACATGAGCCGAACCACCTCCATTCAATATTCTTTGCAGAAAGGCCACAAGACTGCCCTTCACTTACAACAGTAATTAAAATGTTTATTCTAAAATAAACTCCTATGACAACTGGACTTTGCTCTTAGGATCTGCCTAAAGAGGTTCCAACAGCGTACTTTGAAGCTGCAATTGTCAGAGAGCTTCATGCCAAAACAAGAAAAGTAACATTATGTCTTTCTTCAAACTCAGTGCCTTTCCTTAAGAAACATATTAAATTCCTTGCACTTGTATCTTAAAAATTATCCTACTTCCCCCCCATTTAATTTTTGGATAACAACAGTTTTGCTTAAACCTGCAATTAAAGTTTAAGCTTCATGGTGGCATCTGGTAATGAAGGAACATGAGTAAACTGGATAATAAGAGTGCATTGCTCCATGTTCCACAAAAGGCCACGAAACACTAAAAACTTACAGCAATCAGACAAACATATGGAATCCATTTTTTCTATTTATAATCCCATTACCCATATAGCTATTCATTTACACCATCTCTGTGCAACAACGAGCTAGCTATGTTAGAAGACACAAACACAGACTGTACCCTGAGATCTTGAGCAGCCCTGTGTTCCCCATGAGGACATGATGTACAGTAACACGGTAGTTCGCGAAGAAGAAGGGAGACAACTTCACCAAACAAGCAAAGCAAAAACAGCACTTCACCCAAATATGCTGGGGAATATGGATTTCCAAACTTTGCTTGTTGAATGTGCTGCCCCGCTGCATTTCACAAGTGGTACACAAATGCCATAAGAAAGCCTAGAATTTCTTTCTTAATTATAAATGAATGGCACTCCCCCCTCAGCATGCATGACTATGAGCATAAGACAACATTCTTTCTGTAGAGCTGAATTCTACCATGCAGCTTTTGGAAAACAAAAAGCTGGAGTTCATAGGATGGCTAGAATCGTACAAGGGTTTATTAATATGTGCTAATCCAGTAGGTATGATAAAAGATACAGTTCTCCACCACCACACTATTTGATTACCTGACTATTAGCTTTAGAAATACAATGCATCTAACTGCTTTAAAATGTCCCAGAAGCTGATGTCTAGCTTTAAAGTAACAAAATCCAGATGCTGCCTGTCTGCACTATTCTAAACTCTTAAGGTCTATAGAGAAGAAATACTTGTACACATGTGTATCCATACATGTATTTATGTTTATTATTTAGGGTTTACGTATGCACTTAACTGTGGAGCAAGGAAAATAAGAAAAACTGCCATAAAAAAATGCATCACCAATTTGAAATTTTACCTGTTCTTCCAGTAACAGTGCATGTGTGCAAAGACAGACGCACATGACTTTTCGCAGGGTTGATAATTTTATATACCAGCTATAAAGTGGTTTAATTTATTTTTTAAAGCACCGAGTTAAAAAAAGCTATGGTACCAAAAAGCTATTGTTACTATTTTAAGCCCAAATACAAGGTTAGTTTTCTCAAAAAGCTTATTTTACAAAGTTTAAAAATGAGCAAAAAAAGGAAAAGGGAAATAAAAAATAATAAAAAAAGACTGGCAAAATGTAAGCTACGTGAGTAAAAGGCATGGAATGTCCAATATTTCTCCTCCAATACTCGAGGCTATTGTTCTTTCAGAAAACCACCATCAATTGTTTCATGTCCTTGGCTTGCCAGGTTTTGAGGAATAGCATCAGTCTGCATCCCCCAATCCCCCAAACAGTTAAAGCTATAGGCAGTATTGCAGTCAAGCTAGTGACGGGCTGCTGCTGCAACAGCAACAATACACACTAAATGGTCACAAAGGTAAAATGCAATTTGGATCGACCTTGAAAGGAAAAGAGGGGGGAAAAATACCCAAATCAAACAAAACAATGCACTACCCGATATAAATCGGGCCAAAATACAAAATTTAAAAAGTCTAAACTTTAGACAAAAAAAAACAAAAACCAATCTGCACGACACAAGAAACAGTAGAGCAAAGAAGTGAGAGACAACCGTGCCATGAATTACAAGGCTGTAATCATACTGAGTGGTTCTGGTGTCATTGCAACTCCAACCAGCCTGAATTGCCATTTTTACAATTAGTTAATTTATATAATGCAGTAGGGCTATAAACATTAACGGGAAAGTAATTTTTATTGACAAGGAAATACAACTTATCCCTTCAGGATTGCAGCCAGATCAACATGCTTAAAACCAAAAGTCTGGAGAAGTCAGCCTCCCCTGTGGCACTTCACCACACACAGACACACATGTCAAATGTCCCATGTGCTAGATTTGCTACAGAAGCACAATGTGTGTATGTGTATGATATGCCACACATATGTGTGCACCCTGCCTATTCCCCCCTCCCCCCCCAAAGGACGTTCATTTATTGACTGAAACTGTTAATCTGTGAGGGTGAGGTCACACTTCAGAACAGTATTTCCCCCCCTTTTTTTCTTTTCCTATATACTTAGGGATTTTTAAATGCAGTGTTCTAACAGGGTTTGCAAGCTTTCAGTTTAGTGCTTTCTTTTGTTACTGTCCCTTGGTCACACAGGAAATCTTTTCAGAGAGCAGACTATTATACAATGGCATTAGAAAAATAAAGCTTTAATTAACTAACTCATGGCCAGGTAGCACCAACTTCCCTCCGTCTCTTTAGGCGACGCAGGCCTGCTTCCCAGTCTGCTAGCATTTAAAAAATTATTAAGGTAAAAAATAAAGGAAGAGTCCGCGCTTGGATACGCTCTCCAAAAGTAGCTACCATCTATTCCGAAACCTTTTAAATACAACCGAATACAGCCGTATCGTCCTCAATATTTAACTAAACATTAAAAGCAGTGCAGAACACTGAAACAAACTCTATCAGATTTACACTCGGTTAGCCCTAAGCTCTCCTCCGAGCTACACAGCATCTCCTCCTCAGCTGATTAAAAGTTTGAGTTGCCACAGACAGCTTTTCTAACAGCAAAATGCTTTTAAGCTCCGAACAGACTGCAGAGATCACTGGAAGAGCCACCAAAACCAGTGTTTTGTGCCTGATACTGACCACAGCAATCTTTACCCCATGCCATAGTAAACACACTACCTGCCCGGTGTTACGATAGCGTTAACCGCAGCGGTCTCCCCAAACAATAAAAGGAATTAGCCGACGCCAGCAGCCCTTGGGGAAAAATAAATAAATAACACAAAATAAAGAAAGACACGAAGCGCAGGGCAGACAGTAACCTTTCTGCCTCTCTCATGCCTGCCTTCTGCCTAGCAGATCGGCTCTGCGTGACACCGAACCCGAGGAAGCGCTGAAAAATCGCCGGAGAGGCGAGGCGAGCCCTCAATTCACGCCGCTCCCTTCCCATCACCCGCCGAGCGCCCGGCCTCGCCGGCCCCTACCTTGGTTTGGAGATAGTGGGGGTAGTAGTAGGTGTACTGGGGGTACATTGGCTGCTGGTCCAAGCGTTTGCCCATGTAGCTGGAGTCCTTCTGGCTGGTGCAGGGAACTCGTTGGCAGGGTGTAGTGCCCCAGGGCCTTTCTTCCTCTCACGCCGCTATTCCTGACAGCGCGGGCGACGGGGGAGGCTGCCGAGACTTCCTCGCCGTCTACCGCGCGTTACTTCCAGAGCAGCCAAAAACGCGCCCGCACGCACATATACGTGAAGAGAAGGGGGTGGGTGAGCGGGGCGGGTGGAAGCCCCTGCCCGGCTGCCCGCGGCGGAGCAGCCCGCCTTCCCCGCTGGCGATAGCAAGCAGCGTGCCTCCGGCGGCGGTGCCCGCTGCCCGTCTCGTGAGGGAAACGTCCTGCGAGAGGAGCCGGGAGCACAGTCCAACTCCTAAGCCTCCGCACAGCCGCTCGCTCTCCTCGTTCTCTCCTCGGCTCGCCCCGCGCTCGAGCCCTCCCCTCTCGCTCCCCACCCGCCCCCTTTCCAACAGGGAAAAAAAAAAAAAAAAAAAAAAAAAAAAAGGAAAAATTAAAAAAAAAAAAAAGAAAAAGAAAAAAAAAAAGAAAAGAAAAAAAAAAAGGGGGGGGGGAGGGAAGAGCCTTCCCCAGCCTAGTTGCCGCTGCCTCCCTCACGGAGTGACATGGTGCTCAGGGTTTGTCCTGTCTTTCATTCAAACCCCCTCCGCGCCGCGCCACCGGTGGGAGGGACCTCGGCGCGCCGCTCCCCCGGGAGGTCGGCGCAGGCCACGCGGCCGCCTCCGCGCCCCCGCCGCGCCCGCGGTTCCCAGCGCCCCGATGCCGGCCTCCCCTCAGCGCTGCGGGCTGCGGCCCCGCGGGAGCGGGGAGCGCCGGAAAGCGGCTGTGGGACTCGGGAGAGCCTGCGGGCGGGGGGAAGAGAGCCCCACGGCGCCTCGGGTTTGATTTGCTGTATTATGTTGTTTGGGGTTTTAAGCAGCAAGAAGGGGAAGGTCACGGAGCACGGGAGCCGAGCGGGAAAGTCGTTGTCGTCCTCCCTTTTCCCCCCCTTCATAACTACTCCACACCGTCATTCGGCACTTCGCGGAGGGGCGACCCGGGGCCAGACATATTAAATACATACTTTGTCAGCCCGCTTATACAAGACTCGGTTTATTTAAAGTTGGAACAAAATGGAGGAAGAGGGTAAAAAGGCAGCTCACCCGGCCTGACTTACGGGGGGCCTTCGGGCAGACGTATGAACATTCCACACTGCCTACCAAAGTTACCCGCTGCTCTGGCTGACCCCCCGGCACGGCCGGGCTCCCCGGACTGCAGGAGCAGCCCCGCAGCCCAGGCCCAGGTGTGAGACCCGCACCCAGCCCGGAGCCGCACACCTGCCGAAACACCCCGGACCTGTGTCAGCCCCGCGGCCACAATTTGTCCTCCGACAGATTTCGGAGGAAGAGTTTGTCTTGCGACAGGACTATAAATTACCAGTGAGAAAGTGCGGGAATAACAAAATGTTTCCTCTTGTGCACAAATCACAGCGTTTATCTCCCTCTTTTTTTGAAATCACTTATTCCTTTAACATGTCATCAGATTCTTGGGCCTTTCTACAGTGGCTTTGCCTAGTTATACTTTTCTTATTATTATTATGGGAGGGGGAATAATGTGGGGCAGCAGTTTCTTTTTGTTGTGATTGAAATCCTCAGTAGTATTGCAGCAGGATTGTCAGCTGCTGTATTATCAACCAAATTGCTCCAGAAAAAAAAAAATATAAAAAGAATTTCTTTAAAGGGACACTTCTCAAGGCTGGTAGAGCTAAAATTAGACTTGCCAGCTGTGTTTTGGTTAGTGGGCACGTGCTTGCACATGACAGGAACATGGAAATATCACGCTTTACTCTGGCAGTTTGCTGTTTTCGTAAGCAGAGGGTTTCGTTATGGATTACTATAACTGCCCCATAGCCAATGAGTTCACAGGAAGCCATACACACGTGCTCAAAACACTGCCCATGCATCTGTGTGAAATCAAGCATCGATAATTATTAATTACTACTATTTAGGTACCACTCCTGCATTATACAGTGGAACAACATGCCATGCATACACAGGTATTTGCCCCTCCTATTTCAGGAGAAAAACTTCTGCAGAGTACTCTGTTCCCAGGGCTCTGCACAGGCATTAGCTGGGAGCTCTTGCCCATCCAGAGGAGCACAGTGGAGCACATCGTTCCAGCTTCCAAACCTGCTGAAATAGATTCAGAAGAAAGGACTGGTTGAGTAAACTAATTTAGTGTTTCCAATTCCTACTTAAATCCAAGCTGGCCAGGACTGTGTGGTCGCTTGAAAGCTCAGAGCAGAGGTGAATGAAGAAGGAAGATAGGAATGGGAGAAGAAGCCCACAGTTCCCATTTCCCAGCCCTATGGTATATGTTGCTGCTCAGCTTTAAACACATTGTATCTCATGGTAGTGACATGAGTGATACTCCAGTGATACTCCTGCTTATGCTCTTTTTTTTCTCCCCTCCCTCTGCTTTTCCCAGGGGTGAAATAGACTGTTTGAGGGTTGGTATCTACAGAAGTGAATAGTGATTACTTGACGGTACAGAGATACTTGGAGGCTGACAACTTTCAGGCTGTTCTTTCAACTGCCAGAATTAAGTTGTTGTGCTTCTCTCCCCACCTTCTCACTTTTCCCTCAGGATATTAGCGCAGTTTTTCTTGTTAAGTGGTTTGCTTGTAGAAGTGCATGTAACCAGATTTGGGGGAAGAAAGAACCTATGTGTACAGGGTGAAATAAAAAAACAATACTGACAAAAGTAGAAAACCATGCATTCTGACCAAGAGATCTATCTGAACATGAAAGGCTTGTTGTGGCCATTATTTTAAGCCCAGGAACAGCTGTTTTGGCTATGTCACCTGACTACTGAGAGTATTTCACATCATGCCATAAAATTTCAACACAAGATTTCAACACACCCCCCATCAGACGCAGTGGCCAGGAGCACCAGCAGTTCTCACAACTAGAAAAAGGTCAGGAGCTGCAGGAGAAGCCAGACTGTTCCTTGTGTAGGTAACAGCTCTACTTCCCTCCTGCTCTCTCACAGCAAAAGTCTTATATGCACAGATGGTTTGCTTTTCCCTTTTCACCTGTAATCCTGACAAGGTGCTGAGAAGCCTCTACCGTTTGTTCTGAGTGCTCAGCACCTTGCATGACTCAGCCTTTGGAGAGATGCAAGATAGAGTGGAGACAGCAAAAATAGAAATTCAATATAAAAGAGTAGGGGGCCAAGGGGAGAAGACGGGAGGCAATATAGCATAGCAAAAATGCAAATGAACAGCCACAAAAGCAGATTTAGATAGCACACAGCCTCTGAACAAATGCTAGTGCTGGAAAATGGAAAATTTCCATTTGCAAAATACAGACATCAAAAAGATCATCTGTGACTTGGGAGCACACTGTTTAAATAGAATCCCCTTCATTTTCTGGCCTGTGCATTTGAATAACCGAATCCACTTGCAAACTGAAATAGCAGTTTGCCTACCGAGTGTTAAGTATAAATGTTCCTCAAAAGAAAAGACAAGCTGTTCGATCCCAGTGAGCAACAGCAAAAAAAACTTCACAACTTTTTTCCATCTTATTGGAGGCTTGTTATCAATCCCAAGCCAGGCCCACTCCCGGGAATCCAGCGAGCAAGCCAAGTCACAGCACACCTGCAAGGATACTGCTGCCTCTTGTGATGGCAACCTGGTGGGAAACTCACAAGACAGGCAAGCAATAAGGATCTCTTGAACGGGAAATTTAGAAATGAAGCAGCGAAAACCAAAGCCACGGACACAAAACCTAGAGTTAACTGACAGGGAAAAAAAAAGAGAATGCTTCTCCTGGCAGCCTGAAGCACAGAAATTACGTATGTTTGGATGTATTTTTACTTCCCATAAAATGCAGATTTCTTCATTCATAAAAAGTGAGTTAAAAGAAAAAAGTGGACACCGAGAAGAAGAACATAATGCAGAGGCTGTTATTTGCTAAAATACACTTCTAGTTACACTTCTTTCTTTCTGCCTGTCCTATGAAGACCTTCTAAAGTCATGGGTATCAGCATCAGGGAGCAATTCGAACATTTTCAAGCTCCTTGCTCTTGAAAAGCAACAATACATATTCTAGAAATATTAACTTTTGAGACAAAATTATGTCAAAACTGTCTAAGTCAGGACTAGGGAAAATTGGCTTGTTGAGAGCAGAAATACAGCTGCCACCACCTAAAGCAATAGAATAGGTTAAAGAAAAAAAAGAACAACAGTTATCTCAGGCTTATGTTTTTGACACTGTCTCTCTGCTTTTATTCTCTCTATTTACTCATTAAAGCTATTTCAAAGGAGACTGTAGTGATGCTTGACAGCTTGTTTACAATGGGTTACAAGAAGAATACTGATTTTATTTCTAGATCTGTCAGCTCCTTCAGTCCAGGTACCTTAAAACTATATTGATGAACACTGAATCTTGTTATTTAATAGTTCATTTATCAAGCTGATTTGCCTAAGGATAGCTAACTGAATTTCTAACAAGTGATATATCCTGATGCAACCATCAGTACAATATGTAATAACAGTGGAGGATGTGGGGAAAAAAAGACATACACAAAAAAAAACGCCGATCAAACACCTTAACAACGACAGCGTTAAGTATCTAAGATCAATGAAATCTCTCTGAAGTGGGAGATGCCACCATTTTCAGCTGCCCTCTCACAAGAGGGCAAACACCACTGGGGATGGCTTTCCCCACACACACACTTCCCCTGCCTGGAGAGCCAGGTTTGGTCTCCACTCTTCAGCACTAACCATCAGAGCACCACAAAGTCCAGAATTAGGCACAGCTGCAGGTGGCCTAGAATAATTCTGGAAGAGTTAATGTATGTGATTTGGGACAACAGCAAAGGCTTGGCATTTATCTGCCATTACAGTTTATTATTTTTCACTTTATCATCTTCTGTCTTAATACTGTGGTTCAGGTATTTCCATTGGTCTACTTTTACATAAAGGCCCAATCTTAAAGGAAATCTTCAAACAGCAGCAGAGTGAAAAATTCTGGGGGAAAGCAAACAACAGTGAACATTCACTGATACCAAATTGTTTGTGTTTTCCATCTAATATAATCTCTTGCATAAGCAAAAGAAACTAGCAGCCACCTCTGTGTTAAAGTCCTCTTTCTGCAGATGCTAATGGATACAACCAAAGTAAATTATCTTATCTTAATCTTTTGTCTACAGTCTGTTTCCTATGCATTTCAGAACCCTTGCAAGTGTTAATTCATTCTGTGAGGTGTAAAAGAATTAAGTAACAAGACCAGTAAACAGCAAGGCCCCAAATGTCACAAAGAATGGTGGGTTCCTCTCCACAAACCTTCATTACATGGTAAAAGCCAAAGCAAATACAACTAAGAGAAAGGGACTGGTACTTCCTTTCAGATCTGGAGGAGATTCATGGGGAGATAAAGTAAAGGGATATCAGAGAAATGCAACATGAATAAATGGAGAGCAACACTGACTGTAGCATATCACAGTGTATCCTCAAACAGGATCACATAACAATAATCTAGGGCTTTTAGAAAACACCAGGATTGTACACAGGCTAGAACACATCCCTTTCAAAAGTGGTATTTTCTATTGCAGCTCTATATCACAAGTTAGTAGATATTGCTTCTGGTCTTGAGTGTAAACTCTTAGGATGAATATGTCAAACAAACCCCCAAACAGTAAGAGGACTAACCAAGGCCATTTCACTCTCCCAGCATATTAATTTAATACTACCAGTATTAGATGTGGTATGATTTCAGAGGGACAAAATTCTCTCCTTCATACCTTCCTTCCCTCTAAAGTCCTTCTTACTAGCCACCTTCCCCACCCCTCTGTTTACTTAAAATCAGATTGTAATCAGGGAACATGAGATTTTTTTCTTAAGGAAGTTTATTTCTGAAGGTAGTGGGGAGACGTAAATATGCTGCCTGTTTACTGAGACTCATAAACACATATGAGCACAGGCAATTAATTGTCACTGAACCAGTGAACACGGAAAATCCTAGCTTTTTAGGGCATGTTTAACTAAATGTTCACCCATCATGTACTGAATTACTTAGTGAGATATTAATTTTGTGCTCCAGCTGAGGGTAATCACAGAACAAACTGGCATTATTCCAGTTGCTCTATGAAATTACAGCAAGGGTAAGCTTAAGAACAAAGGCCAGCAGGAGTCGAGCCTCTCAACTTGAAAGGAATTATCTTTTCCTCTAATTGAAGTGAGGGCTGTTTTGTTTTGTTTTGTTTTTTCTTTCCTTCCTCTAGCTAAATTTCCAGCAACACTCCTTGGCAGAAGGTCTCTTTGCAATGGGGTTATCATGGTTAAAGGCCAGGAGCAGACCCTCTTCTGCCTGGGAAAGTTTACTAACGAAACTGCACCAGCATCCTCGACAGCTGGAGTTGTGCTGCATAATGCTTCGTGTGGGCACTCTTACCCAGGGAAGCAATTACACTGGCAAATGCCCCTATTTACCTCAACCCAGAAATACGTAGGGTTTTAGTCCCGTTTTCCTGCTGGCACTGCCCCTGACCTATACCATGACCTTGGACAGATCACTTTTTCTCCCTCCCTTCTCTCTTACAAGCTTCAACTGGAATGTCTGTAGTGAGACCAATCTCTATGTTTTTACAGTACCACAGGGGAGCCACCATTTTGGTAGGGCACCAAAACAGCACATCATCAAAAATCTGTAACAACGTATGTAAGCAGCTTGTTCTTCCACTGTCCAGACAGCTGCTGTTAAGAACTTAACTCGCAAGCTGTGCCTTTTTTTTGCATGGGAAAAAGTTAACAATAGGCAAGAATAGAGGGTCATTTCAGGCTAAATTCCATCGCTATCAAATGTAATACTTGCTGCTTTCTCCATACTTATCCTCCTCAGCATGCCAAGACATACTTCTTCTTGTCTCTTTCATATCTGGCAAGCTTGTTTGCCCACTAAACTCTTGAGCTAATGCTGGCTGTAAATAAGGCCTGAAGGAGCCTTCGCTAATAATTTCTATTATATCTGCTAGTAAACCTCCTTCTAAAATGCAGCATAATTACAGGTCTACCCTTGCAATTTAGTCCAAAACTTAATTCAAAAGTGTTTGTAAAAATATTTTGACATTATGACTATTGAAAATTTTATGGTTTTGATGAAGTATGACCATTTTTTCAATTTAGTTCAGATTTTTATTTTTTATTTTTTTCATATAAATTTTGCCTTGACCCAACTGCAATAAAAATTTCTCCATGTGGTCCCCTTCAAGAAGGACAAACTGAAGTCTAAAGAAGTCTCTAACATGTTTTCCAAAATATCTTAAGCAAAACTTCTCTTTTTTCTCTACACATGTAGGAAAATATTATTTAGGAATTACACAGATGAAATACCACTATTTAAATCAGTCTCTAGGGAAATGTGCTCATCAGTTGTTTGGTTTTAATTGAAATTCATGCCTGGGAAAAGCCATCTGAACTTTAACTTACCCCAGTAAGCCCAACAGTAACTCAGAGTCTATCCAGACCAAAGTATTTCATAAATAAAGAAAAAATACAGCTTATGAGAAACTGCAATCTTTGGCCATAACAAAATGTTATTCTTCTCCTTCTCACCTAAAACCAATCAGAAAATGAAGTTAAAAGCTCGTAAAAATGCTTAGTAAGACCTCTAGTGCCTTGTTATGAGCATGTAAAGCTTCCCTGTGATATTACAAGAAAAATTATAAGTGTCCACTAAATATGGAATCAAAAGATTGTGCATAATGATTCCCAACAGAGGGTGCATTTCCAGTTCTCAAATTCTGTCTCAGACAGATAGGGAGAAAATGCATAGCAAATGGAGAAGTACAGTACTGAGAACTGGGTAAAAAGTTCCACATGCAGGTAAGCTGGAGACTCAAACCAGTTCTCCTTTTTTCAAATCAGTTCAGTCTTTTATAGGAATAATAGCATTTTTTGTAATGGACAGTTTCAATTTACTACAGCACCAATGCAACCTGCCGTGCAAAATCAAACCTTATGTCATGCCAGATTACTGTCCATCATAACCAAAGGAAATGTCTTGAACTGAATATATTTGGTTCAGAAAATCTGTATTTGTCAGCTGCAGTGTAGCTCATTGTCCATTAAACAGTACCAAGCCCATTCTGAACAGAGCACTCTGTAGAAATGTTTAAACTCCCAATCCTATACTTGTCAACTTCCCAGAGCAAAAGGGAGGGTGATACCTGACATCTAACAAAAACAGAGTTAGGACTGCCACTTTCCTGCACCACAGAAATTCTTTGGGTAAGAGATAATTTGTTTCCTGCAAACAGGCGATGGCTAATTATAGCTCAAATCTTCCCTCCTTTTTTTCTTCCACCACTGTTTTTCTTCTTCTTACTCCCCTCCCCGCTGCACCTTTTCTTCAGTCTTGTTCATCAAATATCTTTTGCCTTAAAAAAAAATCTCATCAAATCTCTACATTCTCCTTCATCTAGAAGTTATCTGTTTTGAGAATAATTTGCCTGTCATCTTTTATATATTCCAGCTGGAGTTTTTAATAAAGCACAGGGACTCAAGGCTACTGTATTTTTATTAGGAGATGGTGGAAACTTTATAATGATTTCTATTCACATTCAGCAAAGGCTCTTCTCTATTGTTCTACCCTATTCACCTCTCCCAACATTCTATTCCCAAATCATTTTTACTCTGTAATCCTTCATCCATTTTGTCTCTTCTTCGTTCCTGTCCCCACCTAACCCCTGTCTTGCCAGCACAGGTACCTTCCTTTCCTTAACCTTTTATCCATTCTCTTTTTTTGTTGCCCTGATTCCTCAGTCACAGATGCTTTAGGCTCTGCTGATATTTTCTTACTCATGTTACATTTCTTTCACTGTAGAACCAAAATATTCAAGAGGGAAAAGGGGGAGAAGGCACCAGTAAGCTATTCTTTTTAACTTGGAAATCCATTCTGTTAGATTTGAAGAGAAAGCACTGCATGCCATAAACACCTAAATTCCTGTCAGCCAAGATGTCTCAGCAGGGTCGTGGGCAGTTAGACAGCTTAAAACATAGCAGAAGGTAAGGATATTAAGTTCATTAATAGGGGAAGAACTGTGTCTCACAAACTGAGGATCCAATCAATCTCACCTAGTACTGGCTTATTTTTAATAAGGGGATTCAAAGAAGTTTCTACTTGGTGTAGATGCACACAGCCATCCTTCTCCTCACAATTGCAAGTTGCACACCCCTGACATCAACACGTTCATCTTTTCAGGATCCTATGGCAGCAAAATGTGTCAGCTTAGAAACACAGAAACAGTCTTTGCCAAAGATTTCTCACCTCACATCCAAGAGGGTAAGAATGACAAGGAGAAAACACTACAAATGAGGAGGAGTGAAAGATGAATTCTTTGATACAGTTTTCCATCTGAAATACCGACACAAAACCAGCTTGCCAATAATTTAAAGTTCTGCAATTTGGTACATTCCCACCAAGAAAAGGTAGATGTTTCTGTACTGTGAAGGGGTTGTAGGAGAAAAAAGCACAAAACCATAATTTCATTTAATGTGGGAGTTGTACTTTAGCAATAGGTATTTCTTTGTGCTAGTCATCTTATTTGAATGTTTTATGAGAAGGGCCAGTAGCATTCTTGTTCTACAGGAGTTTGACATTTTCCATTATATCAGACCTCCATTTGGGTGAACTACGGGTTTCTCAGATCTCTGCCATTTCAGCTTAGTATTTCCATGCTGCATATCACATCTTCCCCTCGAATTCATGGTGAGAAGTTTCAGTCAAAGTGTTTACCTTTTTCTTGTTTCTCAAGAAAGCTAAAAGGTTATTTTTCTGTGTTAAAGTGGTTCCAAACACAGGCAAAAATGCCCAAGCTCACTCAGCTTCTTCTCCTTGGATAGTGGCTGGAAGGAGCCCAAAGTCAGGAGAGGTGTCTTACTACATGTGGAAGAGGGACCTGAAATTTGGCCAAAGGGGTGACTCCTACTGCTAAGGATATGCCTTTTGCCTTTCTTGTGAAAACTTTCCAGATTTGGCCATGTAAGAAACATTTGAAAACACAGTCCCTGCATGCTCAATAAATACTTCCCTTTTCCCTCTCAGCTCCCATAGACTTCTGCAGATGGGTAGGGAAGGGCACCAACCTCCCTCTTACCTGTGGGGAATTGTGCACACAGACACAGGAGGTGCACAAAGCCAAGCTGGTCTCACCTAAGCAGCACAACAGAAGGCAAGTTTGTAGATATGATAGTTGCTGGCATCTAACTCTAGTAGTAACATGGGTTAAATTGCATTATTTTTTGCAATTACAATACTGCTGTGCCATTGGAGTATTTCCCATCACTCTCTGAGATGAGAAGCCATGGAGGAGGGAGAACAAAAGTAGACTGAAAAGTAAAAGTGAGATATTCCTAGGTTATAGGGGGAGATGAAAACAATATGTCAAAGCACTGGTGT
The DNA here is from genome assembly GCF_012275295.1 of Melopsittacus undulatus. Taxonomy (NCBI): domain Eukaryota; kingdom Metazoa; phylum Chordata; class Aves; order Psittaciformes; family Psittaculidae; genus Melopsittacus; species Melopsittacus undulatus. The sequence goes on from NC_047527.1 coordinate 132,562,654, forward strand.
TCTAAAAGTAGCCCAAGGCGAGTGAGCATTACAGTACAGAGTGGAGAAGAATCAAATAGGGAGCTGGAAATACCTATGCAGAATGGGATGTGAGATTAAGAAATTACTAAAATTAAAAATGAAAAAGCAGCAGTGATGGCAACCAGATATTTAAGAAGCAAATTGATTCAGGGGGCTAGATGGGACAAGAGAGGAACCAAAATGGGTAAGAATGGAAGAGGGCAGAGACATGTATGAGGAAAAAAGAGAATAGTCGTTCCCATCTGCCTCCTGGCTGTAAACCCCAAATTCCTGACGTTAAACAGTCCTCTGTTGTCAACAAAAATCCTCTATGCCCATCTGCAAAGCAATCCAGCCCCTTCTAGCACTAGTCCACATAGACGATTAAAATCTAATACTGCCAGACTCTCCACCTCTGTGATGAATAGAAAGATTTCAACCTTGCTGACAGTGCATTTGTCAATATGCCATGGGATGGTATTTTCAGGTTATTTTTTTAAAAAGCTAAAACCTTTTTCCCACATAAATTAAATTAAAAGAACAATAGGGAAAATTCCATGTGATCCCACATTTAACGCTAATGAATAATGGGATAATTATAACAAATAATAAAAAGATAATGAATGCTCACAAAGAAGCCCATTACAACTGCAAAGACAACCATTACTCAGTAATTTTACACCTTTTGAACACTTGACTTTGCAACCTTAATGCCTTTTTAACATTGTTTTTACCTTTGTAATGATATGTAACAATCTCCAGACACCATATGCAGTCTTCATATTTCCTTTATCTCTTTCAAATTAATTTTAGCACTGGGTATGAGAAGATGAGTGATGACCACACTGAGCAACATCCAGCAGACAGTGAGGGATGCATTTAGTTGTTTCCTCTTTTGCATTCATAACTGGTACCTCCACAGCTGGGATCATGCTACAAGCTCTCAGGCTTGGTTTGTCTGCTTTAAAGCCTCTGTGTTTATGACAGTTCTGTCAAAATTTCTTGATTCTGTATTTTGTTTCTCCCAGTGGTCTAACAACAAAACCCAAGCCAATGAGGCTTCAGAATGAAATTAAATAGTTAATGATTGTATTTGTGGCATAGCATCAACCATTATCTTGATTCCTTTTCATTTGACACCGTGCCAATTACTTTAGTTGTACATGCTGTCCTTCACTCCTGGACCCCTGCTTAGACATGATACTAGGCACATTTTTTAAATTGGAAAGAGGCATTGATGCTTACAGACTATCATCATATTTCAAGTTACTGCTAGGGAAAGCCAACATCTGTAAGGGTTACTTTTGCATTTCTTCAGGCATTCCATATTTTAGTTGCAAATGTCAGCTCTTAGCAAGTTCTTATCTCTTGTTCCCAAAGTATCATAATATTAATAAATGACCCATAGGACTGTCCCAGTTCATGTCACTCCTGCAACTCTGGGTCACCTTAAAGCCACTGCAAGTCCCTAAAGGTCTACATCATTCACACTGGAATTCTAATGTGTACCGTGTAGCAACTGCCACTACACTTACCTGCGTGCTTATATGTAGGTGGTTCTTGTGGCAGCTGAGACTTCTGTTTGCAATGAAGGAAAAAAACTGTTTGCAGTTAAGAGCAGACACTTTGGGGGACCAGCTCAGTTAGTCAATTACCTGTGGAGCACACGGTCTCATTTCCAGCCGAATGACCCTGAAGCAGTCATTGCAGTCTGAGTGGAAAGGGGAGTTAACACTAAATAATATTAGATAAGAGCCAATATCTTCTCAGCACTCTTCAAACAGCAAGAGAAACATGTCTTAGGTGTAAAGTGAGAGATCAAGTAGGAGGAAACAGTTGTGAAGAACGATAGGGCAAATGAAAGACCCTGCATGCCTCTCTGAATTGGTCTTTTCTATTATTAAGTTCATGGCTGTACGGGAAAGGTGACAGAGATCCCATGCTCTCACTGTCACAGCAAGTCCTTCACTTGTTCTTCAGCAATACAAAGAGCTGTATATGAACTTCATAGTATTTATATCTCTAATTTTACACAGTAATGTAGTTGCCACCTCCTTGCATAAAGGAAACACAGTAACACCTAATTCAATAGCTAGCCTTATAACAGCACTAACCTGAAGGGCAAAAAGAAAAATCAAGGTGATATATGGATACTTGTGTATCCTATAAAGATGAATGAAAACAGACTCTAAATTCCAACATGCTGCTTTGAAAAAGACCTGAACTGAAATGATGGATGACTTTCTATATACAAACACTTACACACATGCAACCCATGATCCAAGTAGGCTGGTATATGACACAGTGTCACTGCATGCTTTGGTTCCCACAGGACTGTCTGGAAGAAGTTTGACCTGCTTCAGCAGAACTCTCTCAAAGATCGCAACCATTTCCTGAACCAGCTATTAAAAACCAGTTCTAGCAGTGGATTTCAAAAGCTGCACACCCTGCCACTTTCTACAGCTCCCCCAGGAGCCACAGCTCCTGTGGCCCTGATCATATATGGCTCCACATACCTTCAGTGCTCAGTCCCCAGTGCTGGCCTCCTCCTTATTGCTGGCGGTTGCTGCACATCTGCCAGCATGAATACCAGTGCCTTTTAGAGAGGGAAGAGGTGTCATACCAAGCCTGGGCTTTCTGGAATATGATACTAGGATTTCTACATTAGCCTGACAGAGCTTGTAAATTTCTACCTTAGTTGCTTTATATAACACAACAGAAAGTATATTAAAAGACAAATTGCAAAGTAAAGAGCTAAAATTTTTGGAGTACCAGAATTCAGACTTATTATTATTATTATTATTATTATTCAGACACCTTAAATACCCCCTTGAGGATCATCATTAGAATAAAGTCTGCAGAATTACATCTAATTCTAATGTGAGGGCCCCCTGCCTTGTTCTCAGTGTTGTATGGTCATTGCTAACCAAATGACAAAATATTTCCTATTTTATTTTCTCATCACTTTTTAATGCCATACTATATTTACCGTACAGCATTCCAACTCTGCTCTGAAGACAGAATTATTAATGTTTGCACAGACTTTCAAGCAGGTTTTTTTCACTACAGTGACAGCATGCTTTATAACACATCTAAATTTATCTCCCTAACACCTGAGGAGATAGAAAACTATGTTCATCTCTAGTTAACAGGTAGGCAACTGCGGCCCGTACAAAATTAACTGAGAAGTCAGCACTGGGATCTGGTGCATGTTTTAAGAAAGGGCTTACATTTTCAGAATACTGTGCATCATGTAACACAGTCCTGCTCAAAGCCCAGGCTTCCATTAGAAGACATATGCTTATTGGTCCCAGCTTGCATGTAAACTAGGGGCTTCAGGTATGACATCTCTGCCATGGCTCCTCCACAACATTAAAGCCTGCAGCTCCTTCTCAAATAGGCTTCAGCTACAAAGCTGACAGAGTGATCAGTAGCAAACAGACCTTCCTGTGACTCCCCTATGGGGTTAGACCACTGAAGTGCAGCAGCAAGCCCCATGGATATCCTGGCAGCAGAAAGACTTGCTGAGCCTTGGCAGGTGAGTAATGCTCCAAGCCTCAGACCCCCATGCTGATCTCAATCCTCCTGCTCAGTAAACTTAATCCACTCTTACAGCAACTGAAAAGAAGGAGTTTTAATGGGAAAGGATGGGAAACCTTATCAATAAGCAGTTCCGTCAATCCTTTTCTGTATATAAAATTAATGATACTGAATTGTAAAATTATCAAAGAATGAAGCAATAATTTTGTGAAATAGGGAGCTAAAATAGACTCCAAAGGATTAACATCCGCAGTAGATTATCCCCTCCACATTAAATTGGGTAATGGATTTCTCTGAATAAGCTTTTTCTTTATAACAGAAGCATGAGATACTTCTTTTTAAACAGATCTGTAATATCTTACTTTACATACGCCTTTTGTTTTCTTTTGGTATTTGCTACAGTCGTTTAGAAGTGGTGATCTTGACTGATGACACAGGCACATATTCTTGTTGAGATGTCTTAATATAATGGAGAGGAACACACAAGCCACACGTGATCTTGTTCAGAAAGATAGAGCAAAGTTCTCTGCTAGAAGATTTCTGGTCACTAATGGAGTACAGTGGGACTCCAGCAAGCAAAAATAGCATTGTGGTTAAGATATTGGACCAAACTTGGAAGATATCTTCTGGTTCCTGGCTCTGCTGCAGACATCCTGTGTGTCCTTGGATAAACGCCTCTTGTGAGGCTAATTTTATTTATGTGCTCATGTACATAGTAATGAGCCTCATAAACAGCCTATAAATATAATCATTTGAAGTAATTTTTAAGGCACAATCTCTCATATTCAGTGAGGGATTTCATGTTCTCTTGGGAAATGAGAAAGTGTTTGCTAGGCTAAAAGCATGAGATGGGTTTGGATCTATCTCAGTTTCAGTGGCATTTGTGTGCACATTTACATCTGGCATACATGCACCATTACAATAAAAAAGAGTCTTCATTATTTGCACTATTTCTCATTTTCTTTCTCAGACTGCAATTGTTCCCAGTTATAGGAACTCAGACTGTAGGAAGCAAGAAGAAACACAAGTACAGATGATGATATCATTGAAATATTCACTGACTGTGTCCTTTTTGTTCAAAATACTTGGAAATGTCCTGCAGAAATCTGTGTACATGCACAACAATTGTAATTATTCACATAGACCATACTGTAAATCACAGACTATGTACATCTGGAAGTTACACATCTCAACACACACACAATGCATGTAGCTATCCAGTTCACAAGTAACCTTCTAGAGGAAGGGTGGTTCTGGAGCAAATGCAAATCTGCCAAATCTGCTAGCTAGGGTGGTATTTCACCATGTGTGGCTCAAGCTATTCCTTTGCTGCTTCAGGGGGGGTTGTTGGTGCTCTGGAAGCCTCTGCTGCAGACACTCAGAAATCCCATGTAAACAACTGATGCTCTCAGCAGGTCTACATCAGGTGGGCAGCAAGTGCAATACTTCATGGACCCTGGTACTAGCCAGCAAAAACAAACTGTGGTTAAGGTTAGACCACCTGAGTACTCTCAGTTTTGTTTGTCAAGACTTATTCAGCCTCTTCCTTTACAAGAATGATTTCTTCCAACATATATCTTTACACAGTTGTTGACCCTCTGTGGCTTGGATGAGGCAAAAAGTATCAGGAGTAAATAAATTATTCAAGTATGTTTTATGAGTCTGTGTTTATTGTCTGCACCTACAATATATGATTTCAAATGTGATCACTACCATATACTTTAAAAAGCAAGTACATAACTACTGTATTAGGTTTTGTTTGGGTTTTTTTGTTGTTGTTTGTTTTTTGTGGATGGGAGCCACAGTGTATTACAGTTAACTCCAGTGAATTCAAGTTCATTTAAGGGGAAAGGTATGTTCCTGACTCTATCCCGCTTCCTGGTCTGTCGGAGAATTAACAACTTCAGCAATTAGGAACAGAACCTTCCTAAGCAGTACCCTTTTGTGAGGGAAAGGAGAGAAGACATGAAATAAACAACCACTGCCCTCTTTCCTTGCCTCTCAGAAATGGTTTGAGCTATTTGTTAAATGCCTCGGCACCGGGGTTTCTCAGTAACAATAAAGCCTGTGGCAGCAAAGCAAGAATCCTGACACTCCCAAGAACTTGTTAATTTTGGCAAGAAAGTTATGTCTGGGGAGCTAAAGTGGAGAAAATGATAATGTAATAATGTTGTATTGCAATATTATAACATTATGAATAACATTCATAATACCATCGGATACCTTCCAAAAGAAGACTACAGATACAGCAAAACAACAGCAACATAAAAATTAGCTCATATTTTATGAAATCTGTGGATGCAGTGACAGTTCAACAGTAAACTGTATGTAACAATTACTCAAAAATAGGGTTTACAGCAAGCTTGGATAGTTTTTTCCTTATATCCTTTTGGCATTCATTTCCCCTCCACTCCCCCCCCCCCCCCCCCCTTTGTGTTTTGTAGTGTAATGACAAAGGCATTGCTCATGTTCACTGAAATACCTCCAACTACATACAAGCTGTGATCAGTGTCACATTTACCACTGTCTTACACTGCCCCTATACTGCTATTTTCTATTTTTCAGGGAAATACATTTAAAATACATGCACAGAGTAAATCCAAAATGAGCCTTTAATAATCTTGTTCAGGGCAACAGAGAATAATGACAGTGTCTTCAATGAGGGGCATAATTACAACAAGCTGTCAAAGGAAACTTTAAGAAAGTTTGGGGGCAGGGGAATTAAAAGCTATTTACCTCTATCAAAGCAGAATGAATAAGGGTAATGAGTAATAACCCTGAGAAAATGACAACAAAGGGGAACATTCTCAGCATCATGAGTGGGAAATTAATCAAGTCCCTCTTTTGTTAACAGGTGTTACACAATAAATTCCCTGTGTTCCACCCTGAAAAAGCATCCTTAATATCAGGAAAGAAAAAGTTTTAAGAAGAAGTAAACAAGAAAATGTTACCCTGTCCTTACAATGCATTATTTGCAAATATCTCAAAGCACATTTTAGTTCAATACAGTAAAAGAAAAGGAAGCTCAATATCTTACAACACTTTGATCTACACTTACGGAGAAAATACAGTGCCCTAAAGTAACCAATAGGCAATGGATCCATGACAATGAGATACGCTTGGACAACACCAAATACTTTTTAGGAAGCTTCATGTAACATCTAGCAAAGTATCAGTGTGCCTACTGGAGATACGCAGACTTGGGCATCTTGATTACATCTACAACACCTCTGTCCGCTAAGTCAGGGCATACTTAGTTCAAGTCAGAGCAGCACAATACAGTTGTGTATACAGAAGAATGAAAATCACAAAATTCTTAGTTCTAAAATGGGATCCAACTGTACACCTTTTTCCTGTCCACAAAAAAGTTAATGAAGCAACCTAACTCACTCACCCTGTGCTGCCTCTCAGACATAAATAGTAGTATATAAATACCAGTCTCAAGTGAAGTGTTGGGTGAATTAAATAAATTTAACATGGATGGATTAAATAAGTTCACATCTTTAACACATTTTGAGAAACAAAAATGCTCTATAAGCATTAAATGTTACTGAAATAGTAAGCAAAAATCCTTTTCAAGGGGGTACTACATTTCATTTTTTTGTATATCAATTACTCATTAATGCAGCAAAACAAAGAAAGGTTAGATGTGACAGTTCACAAGGAATCGTTTCACTGTTACATGTGCTCTTGATTTGACACTACAAATAACAACATTATTCAGTGAACCCCTGATCATGTTCCCAAACCATTCCTAAGGGCTCCAATTTTAAGACTTTCTGTGCAAATTGTCCTCTCTAATGTCCAGTCTAGCTTAGTCTTATACACTCATATATACCTAAAAAACAAGCATGCACAAACCATGTTACTGCTGCTCCTTGTAAAATTGTTTGAGTACAGTTAGTTTAGAAGCTTACTCATTTCAGGGATTGTGAAATATGCCTTGCACCTCTGCACCTTCCAGTTTATCTAATTATCAAAAAAACCCTCAATCTATTCTTTAAAATAAATCTAAAAAAAATAAAAAGAGCCAATTCTAAGCAAAAAAAAAAAAAACAAACCCACCCAAAATTATTAAAATTCTGTACAAAAGAGCTAATGTGAATGCCCAAGAGATCTGTGTGGTTAAGTGAAAAGCTGTACCTTTTTAGGCAGGTGAAGGCATTGTATCAGATTGTAAAACTGTGAGCTTAAAAACACAAGAGAAACCTTGCCAAGATAATTTTACCCTTTATATCAAGTATCAAACTTACAAACTGAAGTAAATTAAGGTTAAAAAAACACCACCAAACACTAAATAAAACCTTTTCTTCACTTTTTTCCATTCCGACAACTCCTGTAGTTGTCTAAAGGCAAGGGATGTAGGTAGCTGAATGCCAGTAGCTAATACAAATGAGACTGAAAGAGGGAGGCGTTTGAAAGAGACCCTCTAGAAAGAAATGAGCCACGCAGAAAAAACATGAGAATTTACAGAATACAAGGCACAAAATGGCTTTTGAATTCTGCTCTTCTTTTAGATGCTATTCGAAAATAAATAATGTTCTTCTAATAACCAACAATAATTGTTTTAAAAGGAGAACGGTCCTGTATAAGCAATCTCAGTGTCAAAGTCCAAACAGAAAGAGAGGGTTCTAAAAGGCACAAAGTCCAGTCTGCTCTCAAGGCAGGCACTTCCTAGCTACTTAGGAAAATCTTCCCCAAAAAGCTGTCATAGCTTTTTTAGTATGCAGTTTTTCTTCATGTTGAATAAATATAATTAAAAGTAAAAAAAGTACATAAATGTGAAAGTCATGGGATCTGGGTCAGTGAACCTATGGCAAGTTATTCTACCTACATATTTGGCCCTTAAGTGAGATTTCACATGAACATATATAAGTATTATGTGGTGTATTAACTCCCTCTGTTTAGAGTAAGACAGGAAAGTTGATCAAATCTTACTTAATTCTGAAGAACCTATATATGTCTTGAAGCACACAAAAAAAGAAACCTCCTTCACCTAAACTACATGAATCATAGAATCACAGGATCAGCTAGGTTGGAAAAGAGTTTTAAGATCAAGTCCAATCATTATCCCAGGACTGCCAAGACCACCACTAAACCATGTCACTTGAAGGCCTCATCTACACAGTTTTTTAACACTTCCAGGGATGGTGATTGCACCACTGCCCTGAGCAGCCTGTTCCAATGCCTGAAGACCCTCTCAGAGAAGAAACTTTTCCTAATATCCAATCTAAACCTCCCCTGGTGCAGCTTGAGGACGTTATCTCTTGTCCTATCTCTTCTTACTTGGGAGAAGAGACCAACACCCAACTCACTACAACCTCCTTTTAGGCAGCTTGGAGAGTGATAAGGTCCCCACTGAACCTTCTCTTCTGCAGCTAAACAACCCCAATTCCCTCAGCGGTTCATCACCAGATTTATACTCCAGACCCTTCACCAGCTTTGTTGCCCTTTTCTGGTCTATGTTCAGAATATGTCCAAACTCTCTGTGTCACAGGCCATGCTGAGCAGGCAGGCCTATGATTTCTAATCTAATCAACCTCAGAGTGATTGTGAAACCAACAGCGGTGTCTAAGCAATTGGAAAAATAGATATAGAACAAAGGGAAAGACCCGTCTTATTACAGCTTCTCCCTCAAGTACATAAACTCAGCATCAGTGGAAAGTATAAATATTTCATTCACTATTTTGTACTGTATTTCTCCTGTGATTTGTGCACCACTACTTTCTTTTAAAGGTGCATTAATGTCTTCTTTTAACAGCATCCCTTCTAAATTTTTCCTCTTGCTTAATGGGCCTGAAGGGATTAAACCCTTAGCAGAAAAATGCATCTGTTGCGCATAACATCACAGTATTAGACTATCATAATACCAACTCATTTATTTTCATTTTGTGGAAGTGTACCTTCCCTTGAGAATGATGCTACAGGGTATATTTCCTTCCTGATGCTTCCTTTCATGTATTGTATGCTATTAAGAAGAAACACTTGTATTCAGACATCAGAAGCCCGAGGCCCACTTTTTACCTTGCATTTTGAGGCCACATTATACCAGAAAGATAGCAAGGCTGATTAGAAAAGAGCTCCAGAAATCCTGTCTGTCTGAAAGAACAAGCTATGCATGTTCTTTGCATTTATCACAGTTCTGGACACTGATCAGACAGAAGAGACTTAAATTTCCTTTTGGTTTAAGTGACTTCTTTGTGCATAAATTAGGGAAAGCTAAGCTTAACGTTTCAGTGAGATGAGCTGGGATGTCACTGCTGGAATACATACCACAACGATCAACATCAGCACAGACAATGGTGCTGACCATCTTGTATCGGGCAAGGCTTCATCCACATGCAGTTACAGCTGCAGTAATCCTTTGGTTTAGCATTAAATAGGATTCCTTGCAGAGTGCTCATAGTCTCCACCATACACAAAATCAAGACCAGGTAATCAAAGTAGCCTTGAAATAAAAAAATTGAGGCACTACAATTATTAAAACTGGTAACTACATTTGGATACTTTAGTAACTTAGCTTTGGTAAACTTATCAAAATTTTTTTAGTTTACCTGAATGGAAAGATTATACTTCATCTGTAAACTAACTTCACTTTAAGCTAGCTAAGGGAAATTGTGTATATCTGGTACCAGAATCATAAGGGTCTTCCAGTTCCTAAAGAGATCCATGATGATTCAGTAAGATTTTCAAAAAGCATCTGGACACCCACTACATGGTACATCTGTGTAGATTTGGGGCAACCGCATGTCTTCAATCACGGGCATCTAATTTGGCTGATTTAACCCTTTTCACACTTACAGATGGCAAAGCCTGCCTAACTTCCTAACACATTTCTGGTAAGTATAGCAATGTCAAAAATGTGTTGTGCAACTGTTTGGAGATCAGCGAAATTCCTTCAATGTTTCCTTTGAAAGAGCACAGGTACAGTGCAGAACACTTCCAAGATACCCACAGAGTTAACTCTGCTGTCACTGCAGCTGCCACGAGCAACAGTAGGAGCAACCCTCAAATTTGGGGGTGGTTTTCTCTCTTCTCAATGAATGGTTAAAACTTTCTGTCATTGCTGCAATAAGCAGCATTTGAGAGAGGATGACACAGTGGCAAGCACTTCTGTATGTTCTATAGCGCCTTTAATAGCACCAGGTAACGTTACACACAGGGATGAGCAGCCTTTAGGACAGTAACAATATAGTACCCTGCTGCTTTTAGTGTGAAAATTATCAGGGAGGGTGGGGCAGACAGGAAGACAACCACCTTAAGCATTTAAGTGGATTTGAAATGCATCTACCACCTACCCAATGGCAACATGTAGTAGCTAATACACTGGACACTTTCCTGCTAGGGCTTGTGGACAAAAACAAAACCAAACCAAACCCAATACTTTCTAATGATTCAGAAAAACTGAGTATTTCCAAACATGCCAGGTTTTCATACTTTACCTTGGGTTTTCTTTTTTTTTTTTTTTTTGCATACTGTGAATAACTTTGTGATATAATTCCATAAAAATCCTATGGGTAGGGATTCTAGTTTTGTAGAGAAATTGCAGAGGTTGCATGTTGAAGGACAAAAACATAAGACAGTTACTTTCCTACTAGGGCAAGAGAGAACAGTCTTAGGCAAACATTTCCAGAGGTAGTTTGAAGAAGCAGTTTGTCAAATTGAGTGGAGAAGGGTGTTTAATTCTCCTAGCTAGCATGATAGTGATCAGGAAGAAATACAGAGCCAATGCTTAATGGTTCAAATGGAGATGTTGGCAAGGAGCTGTTTTGGAAAGAGACAGATCTGCAGTGGGTTTGACTCAATTATAGTCTGTGTTGAACTGAAAGCCCAAAGTGCTGGAGAGTGAAAATGTACCAAATTTTCCTGTTTCTTCATGATAGCCTTTTTCCAGTATCCTGCACTTTTCCAGGTCTAAGGGTAATCATCATTCTTACCTTAATTAAAATTTAAGATGTCTGCTAAATAACAAAGGCAGAGGATGGAGGGGTGGAGGAGAGAGCCACTACTTCTCTCAGTCAGAAAGTAGATTATATAGCCTGTAGTACTTTTGCAATGTGAGAGACTTCCTAGAGTACATAAGTGTGTTAATCAATAGGATGTGTCTAAATGTATAACCAGCTTCACCTTTTAAGAATTCATATTATCCAAGAGGGGGGTTAATGAACATTAGCACAAAACAAAACTGTGGCTGCAAAATCCTAAAATGACAGGGAGAGGAAAACAACACTGACTTGGAATCACTGCAGGCGTGGCCACTGAAAGATCCTGAGAAGGGCACAGTCCCTATTGAGTGAAACTAGAGATGAATTCAAGTCATGCAAATTCCAACTCAGTTTCAGGCTTGCCTTTATTTTTGCAACCCTGCACAAATCAGCAATCTTGTGTGACTGAACTGCCCTTGCTGTCCTTTTTTCCAGTGCAAGCAGTGGAATAGTCTGCTCTGCCTAATACACAGAATTACTGAAGAAAACTGCGCTTCTTACCCATTTCCATAACTTTCCTGCTTAATGTAGAAGCTTTTTCTATTAGTGAGAAAAAGCAAATGCATTTGACTTCCATCTTGCAGCAATGTATGTTTGCATAATATTTCAGTCTGGTCAGCTTTCCCACTTGTCTTTCATCTTCCCCGTATAACACCTGTTTTTTAAAGACAGCAGATTCTCCACTGTTGTCTTGGGACTACATTGGGACATCTTCCCCAAGGAAGACATTTTGTTGCTGTTTTACCATGTGTAAATTAGCAGCAACATCTTCTGAGATTCTTGCTAAACCTGCAGGGCCGATTTTCCTCAGGAAGTTGTCTGACTAAGGTGTCAACTGTGTTTTCACACTGGATAGCCAAAACATACTGTTTTGCCAGTGTTTTCATTATGCTGAACTATACAAAAAACAAGGGGCAGTGTGAAAGGCAGAGCATAACAATACTATATTATTAACATCAGCATCTGAAATATTTTCATGTTCATTTATCTCAGGGTGGTCACTGTTACTAGCTGACTCTTTTTCATACTGCCAATACACGTCCAGCAGAAATACACGATCCTGTTGTGCAATTCTGTGGTCTGCTTTTTTTTACTCTCAGCTAATTGTTCCCATTTATTTCTTGACATCATAGTATATATAATGTGGAAGCTCCTGAAACTAAGAACTTTACTAGAGCATAAAAATTGACTTTTTCTTTTTTTGTTCTTCCTCTATTATGGAGAAATGTTCAATTAGAAATCCCCCAAAGAGACCAAATCTTTAATGCTTGGTATCGTGACACCTTTAGAAAATCAACCTATTTTCAACTGCCTCTTGTTAAGCATTTAGGATCAAATTTGGTTATCAGTTTTGAAAATATGGATGCATCTATTAATCTATCTATAAAATTCCTTTTACATCCACAGTGCTATCCACACTTCTAATAAATCTGAGATGCATCCAAGACTATATTGATCTTCAGGCATTGGCTGTGTATATTAGTCTCCACTTCTTTTCTCACAGTGTATTTCACTCATTGACAAGGTAATTGGACCACTGGGTAGGCAAAATGCTAACAACCACAAGTGTTTCCACAGAAAGCCCCTTTCTGATGGCATTTTAAGACACTTTCCCCTAAGACTCCTTCATCAATAAGTGTTGACATTTGTGCAGCAATGGAGGATTACCTGAATTATGTAGAAAAGGAATATAAGAAATTACCAGGTGCTTGTGATGGCTGGTCAGAAAGGCTATAAAAGCATTAAGCATCTGAGTCAGGTAAAAAGTTTGAATATGTATGTAATATGAGAATATTGCCAGTCATATGTACTCTGTTCTACTCAAATCTGCAGTAAACATTACCATGCAGGCTGAATTCCAATTGTCAAATTGACTAAACCCAAATTTGTGCATGTGAACTGAAAAGGAAGAAGAAGAAGAAGGAAAAAAAACCAGTAATATGTAGTTCATCTTTCAAGTGAGGAAGTAATGACTCTGCCTGCATGGCTTTCTGCAGGACAATGACAGCAGTTTCTGAGGAACACAGGCAAAGATAAGACTCAGGAAGTTAGATTTGGTTTCTTATCCCTTAAGTTGGCATATAAAACAGCTGTGCTAAGGATCACTAACAGGAAACAAAGAATGAAAACTGCAAAGATTTCCAGGTACCACAGAAGCTAAAGTTGAAAAGACTGAATCAGCATTGGGTCAGTCAGAGCAGCATCCCTCTCACTGCAGGCACAGTGCTAGCCCAATTTCTTTCTCACTGAAAGTCAGGAATCTCGAGGTTGATGATGACTGATTGCCATGCTTCAGCAGGAAGATCATTTCATTATACTGATAGGGTCAAATTCTAAATTCAGATGTATTAATATAAAGCTACTTCATTGAGAGCAGAAGAGCTGCTTTAAATCAGTATATAAAAGTAAAATTACTGGTTGTACCCAAATATAAGGAGACCATGATTTTTCCTTATTTGCATGTGTATGTGTCTTTTTTTTTAAGAGAGCAAGTATGACCTTGAATACAAGGAGACTTCAACATGCTTATATCCTGAAAAAGAGAAAGTCAGCCTCCCTGCATCCTCCTCCACTCTCCCATCAGATCCCTGCCTGATTTCACAACCCACGGTCATTGCTCCCCAAACCCTCTCCCTCTCAACCCGCTTTTAAGTGCTGAGCAAGATAGCAGGAGCTGGAGCCTGAACTGAAAGCCCACCTCACACAAAGGCAAGACAGATCTTGCTGAATTCCTGCTGGCTGCCTTGCACAGCAGCAAGAAAGTGCAAACCAGCTGATTGACAGTGACTGGCTCCTGCCTAATGCATAGATAAAAACATTGTTCAAATGTAAGGCCATATATGTTGTAGAAAATTTTCCTTGTCAAAGAATTCTCTTAGTATGGTAGAATTGAGGACCCACGTGTCTTTCGGATTCAAAAACTTTAACTTCCATTTTGGGGAAGCTCCATGAGGTAAATCCCCATCTCGGCATTCCAAAATCTAATCCAATGGATTCACAGAACCTTGCTCAGCTTCAGCATAATTTTCACTCAAGCTATATTTCTGTAGTCAACATTCTTTTAAAAAAAAATCCTGTATTTGCCCTATCTAAAAGCCCTATATTTGCCCTTCCAAAGCTCTGAAGTGATTTAATAGCAGACAGCAACTAGCCAAAAAATAATCTGCAAGCTTCAGAAGCCACAGAAATTCACTGCTTCTTTTGCTGATTATATAGCTAAGATTACACAAAACAAATTTTAATTATTGTTAAAGAGCAATAAGAGTAAATTCAAGCTGGGTCTCACAGAAAAAAAACTTAAACCACCTGTAAATAACATCTCAAAATAATACACACTACCTACGCTCTGTGCTACAAATAAATCATCCTGCTGTTATTCTAGTGATTTTTTTTTTTTAATCTTCTGAAGTCTGATCCAAGGCCCTGGGATTCACCCCCAGTCAGTAAAGCTGGTTAGAAAGAGAGTAGATATCGCTCACAACTGCATAGTTACCACAAGAAATACTAAGTTTTACTCATGTAAAAGGATAAAAGAGTTATCTCTGCTGTGTGATAACATACACTTTTCCCATTTTAATGATAATGAGACGACTGCAAGATACCCAAAATACATCATTTCCAGTTCAGGTAATGTTAAACCCACCAAAATGCGAATTAAATGTTTCTTCCCAGTAAGCATAAATAAACTGTGGAACGCATTGTTAGAAGATGAGTGCTTCTCTATTCTATAGTGAACAGACCAAAAGCATGGGAAGACTGAAAAATCTTAGAGCCATCAGCAATTATAAAATACAATGATTTACGTGTAACTGGGATAAGTCACACACTGCCAAAGGTTAAAAATTGTATCACTACATAGATGCTAATAACAACCCATTCTTTGACATCTGGGCTGGCCTAAGCTTGTCTGAGTGGTCCTGCACATCCACAGGCATGACAGAAATTTTCTCCACCACTCTCCAAGGCACCTGGATTGGGACATGGTTGAGTCAAGCTTGCTCTCTCCTGAAGCTCCAGGATGTCTGTCTATATGCATTTCAAACTGAGAAGAGAGCTATCTGATAGAGCAGGAAACAGTAAAAATTTTCAAATGGATGAAAATATGGGATTTGTCAGTGACCTGCTAGGAAGGAAAGATTACTATGTCCCAAGGACAAAAATCGTGATCAGAATATAGGGCCTGCTTTGCAAAGTGATTTAGCCAAAATTTGGTCCACACAGAGTAACTGTTGTCTACAATTAATATACACTTTGTGTATTATTTATTTTATATCTCATTTTAATTGTTTATTTATTTACTTATTTTACCTCAAATTTAAATAAAAAGTGAATTGTTTCCTTTCACTTACCAGCACGGACAGGTATCTACCTCACTGATTATTCTATTACTCCAAATAGAAAGAGAAGTAAGAGAATGTACTGGGAAATGTTTAAATGTCACAGTGTTCTATACATATTGATAGTCTTCATACTTTGATAATGCAGTCCAGGGGTTCAGATGCCATAATTAACATTGAACCTAACTTTTTGTCCTAAAAACAAAGAATCTGCTATATTTCAATTTTATTCAGAAAAAGTTCATGGGAATAAGCAGGTTTCTTTAAAATAAATATTAAATTCTACAATTTTAAAAAAATCTCCTCAAATAGGTATTTGTTAAACTTGTCTGTGAAGGTGCTTGTACATATACCCAGGAGGTACTGATGACTAATTAAACACTTCACTGAGAAAAGAAATATATTCAGTTTAAATATTTGTACAGATGAGGGACATCAAGTCAGTTAGCAACAACTTAAAGCAAACCTCAGAGGGCACTTTAGTCCTTCTACCATCTTAGCTATTCAATTCCTAACCCTTCAGCCCATGGGTAGTTTGACTTCAGTT
The DNA here is from genome assembly GCF_012275295.1 of Melopsittacus undulatus. Taxonomy (NCBI): domain Eukaryota; kingdom Metazoa; phylum Chordata; class Aves; order Psittaciformes; family Psittaculidae; genus Melopsittacus; species Melopsittacus undulatus. Next base: position 132,579,063 of record NC_047527.1, read on the forward strand.
TGGGTACAACCAGAGAGCCTTTAGCCCTTACTACTTGGGAAAGTGCCTCTTCTGCTTCAAACACTACAGGAATGAGGCATCTCAATAATGGCAAGTGAATAATTTCATCTTCACTAGAAACAAACCTATCTTTCTAAGGAGACCCTCTCATATGCAACAGTTACATATTCTTTCTCATTTTGTACCAGTAAGTCAGCTCCTACTTGCAATTTTAATCTTGGTCCCTATTAACCATGTATTAAAAGTACGTTTCCCTCAGGCTGTCCCTCACAGGAACTGCCTAAGGGAGGAGCTCTCCATGAACATCTCTGAGAACAATTGTTTTTTCCATCTTTCCTTACAACTGCTGTGATGCCTCCAAAAATGTTAGTAGTTAAAAAAAAACATGGCTTCTTGCTCAGGAAGCACCTCAGGTGTAAGCTCTCAGAGGCTGGGGGAGCAGCAGTGACTAGCACTGCAAGTTTGTCCTGCTCCCATACCATGTCTTAAGTTATCTGTGTTGCCACTCATGAATAGAGGTAACTAGATTAGAAGGACCTTTGTTCTACTCATCTTACATTCCGACACCACCAGTTGCCTGTAACTTCAATCAATGCCACTGCATGGCTTCTTTACACTACTCCATCTTTTTCTATCTGCTTGCTGTTTTCCATGTCAGCCCATACTTAGCTTGTGACAAGCATGGCATTTTTTGCTGTTTTCCAGTTCAGAGGCAGCCTGGCAGGGGCTTGCTGCATGCAGTGGGGCCCTTGAATTTACGAAAACAAAACATAGCAGCAGCTATAGGGTAACTGTTCACCAGGTAATCAGGCTACCTTTGAGGCAGTATTTTGAGAGACAGTGTCCTGGGTTCAGCAGTAGCAGTCATTTTTTCTCCTTCTTAGTAGCTGGTGCAGTGCTGTGGTTTTGACTTTCAGCCTGGGAACAGCGCTGATAACACCAATGTTTTTAGTTACTGCTCAATAATGTTTAGTCTGACCAAGGACTTTCTGACTCTCATGCTCTGCCAGGGAGGAGGGGAAGCCGGGAGGAAGCAGAGACAGGACACTTGACTCAAACTGATCAAAGTATTCCATACCATAGCATGTCATGCCCAGGATGTAACTGGGAGTTGCCCTGAAGGGCAAGTTCACTGCAGGTTGGACTAGGTCGGTGCTCAGTCGGGCTGGAAGTTATCGGTTGGTGGGCGGTGAGGTGTTGTATTCTCTTCCCTTGTTATTTCCCTTATCATTATTATTAGTGGTGGTAGCAGTAGTGATTTGTGTTATACCTTAGTTACTGGACTGTTCCTATCCCAACCTGTGGGAGTCACATACTTTCAATTCTCCTCCCCATCCCCCTGGGAGCGGGGGAAAGAAAGTGGGGAGAGTGAGAAAGCGACTGCGTGATTTATGGCTGACTAGGTTTAAACCATGACAGACAGCCACAATCTTCTCAACCCTCAAACTTTTCAAGAGAACTGGGGATTCCAAGCAAGAAATAACAAGCAAAACCACCTCACAAGCAAATGTGAGGCAGAAACACCCAATTTGTCCAGATTACCCAAGCCAAACACACATGCCCTTAGCTCTGCCCTTTGAAGAACATGATGGGAAAATGACTCAAAATCCGAAGCATAAACAGGCAGATCCATACTACTTGCATAAAAATAAAGGCTAGAAAAAAGATTCTAATGTATGTATTTGGGAAGTTCTATTACAGAACAGTATTTAACAAACTGGTTAAAATTGTAATTCTGGCATGACATTCCCAGTGAACAGCAGGCAAAACTAACTTTACTTTGCTGAACTCCCTTCACCAAAGAAATATACTTCATTTTTTCAAAGTGTCCTTTGTCTAACAGATATTCAGGCAGGTAAGTTGATTTTTTAGGATGGTAAAGTATTCTCAGAAACATTTAGAAATACCCTAAACTTCCTGTGGCATAAGATCAGGACTCATCATCAGATTTTCAGGGCTATTCCCTATTTAGTTTTGAAACTACAGTTATGCTGGTGGTTGGCTTATGTAATTCGCTCATCTTGCTATTTATTTACAGCAAATAGAGCTCAAATGGAAAGTGCTTCTCCCTTCTTACCTTAAAATTAATCCTATGATGACTATGGCTCATTGTAAGTAGCTTAAAAATCAAAACCAAAAGAACCCACAACCCTCCAAAGTACAGCACCTCCTGCATATGTGACTGATGGCAGGATGCCCACATATAGCTCTTCAGCTGGAATAAATATTAATAGAGAGTGGACGTCTGTGATTTAAATCTGTAGCTGAATTCTACATCATCTGAAACATTACAAACAACAGTTCTCATTAAAAAGAAAAACAAAATCACTTGGGAAATTAGTTTTATTCTCACCTTCCTTGTGTTTAAAGCAGAATGTAAAAATCTGAAATGAAACCCAGGAATAATTGACTGACTATTTCCCCAGTGAAGGGTTATTATGGGAACATATAAAACATAAAACATATAAAAAGAAAGCAGAAAAACTTTTTTTTTGTTTTATGCAGGTATCAAATAAAAATGTTTCTGTCCTACAGATTACAGACTTGAATAGCCGCTTTAAAATATTCTGTTAAGATCTCACTTATCATCAGTGCTGAATTCAAATGAGTTTCAAATATACTGAACTATCACTTTGCAACATATTACTTACCCAGGATTATTTTAATTTTCATCCAGTGCTACTAAAAATTCAGCTCTCCTCCTTTACCACATTGTTGTGTACATAATGAACTTTATGATTTCTTACAGGCACAACCTATTGCTTTTGGTTTGACTTTCAGATAGTTTTTCCAAAGTCATTTTTCAGTAAATGAGGAAAGCCCAAATACAACAACTTGTCTTATGAGATTTGTCATCTTATTTCATTTCAAGATGGGATATTTGAGTTTTTAAGGATTAATGTATTGAATAGGTCTTTGCAGAGCATATGCTTCAGAATTGTTCACCGTCATGTCATCTCTAATATGTCCAATAGCATACTCTTTTGGAATTAAAAGACAAGTAACCAAACAAGCATAACCAGAACCCTGTGTAACTTCTCTAAATCACAGATCCATGTTGTGGCTGCTTCTGCAAGTCTATTGAATAAATAGATTACTTGACCAGGTCAGATTTTATTTGACTTTGTACTTCAACTTCCAAAGTGAGAGATCAAACATGCTGGGAAAAAAATACCCCAAATTCAGGGAGATCCATGTGGGAAGACCACCTTTATCGCTATCTCAGGCAACCGCCTCTATGCACACGGGTTTAATGCTGTCTCAGAACTGATATTAGTTTTCAAACATCAGGATGGCTAATGGCAAGTATTACCTCATCATTTTGCTATGGAAGAAAAGGCTACAGAAAAAAACAGGCAAGTAATACCTTCTGTTACATTTAGCGAGGTGGTAGGTAATAAGAAACATGAATGGTAATCTCAATAATGCTCCTCATCTAATTTCACTGTACATCAGTTCTCCTAAGCTATAAAGGAAATGTTCCCTCATTGAAATACTGAGGATAACTGCCAATACTTGTGGGATGCTACCAAATCCTTTTATTAATCTGAAAAACATCATCAAACTAAAACATTGAGGAACCTCACAATTCCAGGCTCTAGAGCCCAGGCTTCTTTCAACAGCCTGCATTGCCTCAAAGGGGGCAAAACCAACTTGCAAATAACAACAGTGGTGAAAAAGTATCTTCCATGGCTACCAAACTAATTTCCAAAAATTAACAAATATAAATTCAAAAAGTGTTAAAGTAAGCAAAAGAAAACAGGAAAGGTATTTCTGTGAGACAGACCTGAGCGCTTAAAGAATTGGGAGATTAATTCCAGCTTTGTAGAGCTCTGCAAGTGGGTGGCTGTATTAAATATACTTTATTCCAGCATATCTAAGCATTCTGAACACTTCTAACAAAATAGTTGTTGGAAACAAGAACTATCCACAATTGACAGAACAAATGTAAGCAACAGTTACCATACAAGCAATTATGTAAAATGTGTCCTGGGATTTCCCTCCATCAACTGAGAAAACAACACTGAAGAAAACCATATGTGGACAGAATATAACATGAAAATATTTTAACTGTTCCATTGATAGGATTTTCCGTGGGAGCATTCTCATAGATGCCATTCCCTAGAGATTATGCATTCGTCTCCTTTACCAACTGCAGGAGTACTGTTGTTTTTATATACATATTATTTAAGGGCAGATACAGAAATGAAAGGTGAATTTCCTAATGGCTTTAAGAAATATTCCAAACGTTACTACTTATGTATTCTGGAAGTGATGCAGCCAAGTATTATCAAGGCAACTTGTTAAAATGAATAGTGTTCCTAACTCTCTCCCCACCCATCCTAAAAAGCTACTTTATTATTATACAGTACTCCAGGAAAATTATTGCTATGCTACAATTTTATTTATATTCTTTATAAACAAAATACTACCTAGATAAAGAATATTTTTCCTCCAAATTTTTGGGTTTAAATTGACCTACAATGAAAATAAATCCTTTGTAGGATTTAATTTTATGAAATTTGGAGTCTTTTAAGGATTCCACAAAATATTCAATGGTGTTAATATCTCCAGCAATTAATCCCAGAAAGGCATACTTTATTTTTCTCCTTGAGTTTATCTGCTATTACTACTGCACAGCACTCTTCCCCTTCTGATGCATAAAATCCAATGGAAACAAAATGACTAGCCAAAAAGAAGTTCATTTCTGGGGGTACACTTCCATTTATAGGTGCTGCTCTTTGAATTTTTCATGGTTTGCTGAGCATTTCATTTGGGTTGGCAGGTCTAGTGGGTCATATGGTGACAATTCTCATTTTCTGCAGCATCTGAAACGTCCACTCATTGCATCACTGACAGCTAAAATTAGATATTTGGCAAAGCAGTCCTAGGAACTAAGGGCTTGATTAAGTTGCCTAATTATAGCTGCCTAGTGCCATTTGAGATGCCCTAGAGTACCCCCGGCAACCACAGAGGCCTGGCAGGTATCACACAAAACCTACGGGAGGCCTGTGGTCCTCCAAAACAGGAGCTGTAGACAAGGAAGGATAATCCCTATGCCATTTCAAATGGCACAGGGAACTTTTGGTTAGACTCATTTAGGAACTGAACACTATGTGTTTGCCACCAGGATATTTAGAGACCAATTCTCCTCTCTTAACACATTCTTGCATCGCATTCCCTCTTTTTGCAGACAGGTCCATGAACTCTCATCACTGCTCTGTGCTTGTTCTCTGGCACGCAGCACAGGGAATACAAAATATAAAAATAGGTCACAGCAAGCTTTAATTCTGGGGGATAGAGAGGGGTGATGGAGAACCTCATCTGTGGAATGGAAGAGAGGGCTTGCATACTTGCTTCATATTTATATCATCACTGTTCACTCAGAGGAAAAAGAGATCTGCTTAAGGAATCGTGCATGCTAGTTCTTATTGTATCATGGGTTTTCCTTGGAGGTGTCCAAACCAGAATCCAGTCTTGCTCAATCTGTGAAATTTCAGATGATTACAGACTGAGGTTGATAGGTTTGTGTTTAGGGAGTCTTGATGGCATCTCTGAAGATTGTAATTCTTCATTTGCCTCTCTTTCCTGACAACATTGTATAAAAGCAGGACAAAATATTGCTTTATTCTTCTTTTCCACATTAAACAGAAAATGGCTTTCTCAAGAGTATGCATTTGCACTGGACTCAAGAAAATAGACCCCTGCAGAGCATGAAATGACACTGGGGAATACATTTTCCTTGACATACTGGGCATTTTTCATCTGCGTGAGGCAGCTCTCCAACACCCACTCCCCTGCTTTTTAAAGTTATTCAGTACCTTATATCAGCATTTGTTCTTATATTCTCCTTAAAAAGAGAAAATGAACACCAAAAGTACAGAGGTACAAGTAATGCTTATTGCAATAAAAATGATATGGTCTCAAAGAACCAAGAACGATTTGGAAAATGGTACAATGTTCATATAGTTTCCCAATGCCCAAATTTTCACATTTACTCACGAAGGTGTAAAATATTTTCTATAAACCTCCTTAAATTACATGAAATCTAATAGTTTTATGCCTAAGGCAGGGCTAATAAACTCTCCCTGCTTCAGTCCAACAATTCTACTGCCTGAATAAGCAATACTCAAAAACTAGCACAGCTAAAGAATCTCCTGAGTATCAAATCCTGTTCTGCAACAAAATAACTCTCATTGAGGCCAATATTTATTCTGACTGGCATGTATTGCTGCTCATATCAGCAATTAACTTTTTTCAAATTTGAAAAATTGTACAAATGAATGGTCTTATATTTTTACCATAGGGAAAGTGCTTCCAAACCCCTCCACTTTCTGCATTAACTTGATCTGTTCAGCTGCACAATAGATTGGTTAAGATTATCATTAATGATATGACTAAAGTCATTCTGTCCACAATCATTATTAAATAGTGTATTCAGAGCAATAGCTAGAATACCATGCTTAGAGTGGCTAAACTGAAACAAATGTTTAAAACTCATGCAGTTTGTGAACAAGGACTGAAGTACTTTTCAGTCAGAAACAGATTAAAAACTTGCTGTTGAGCATATGTCATTTAAGATAATTCATGAGCCAGGGTAGACTGCTAGTGGTATATTAAAGCCATGGTAAGAGTCCCTGATAGTCAGTGACTGCTGTGGAGTGAATTATCACTAGATGCCACAACCTTATTGGCCTAAATCTCACCTTGCTCTTGCCTCCATGGAGAAGGCTATATACCCCAAATTCAGAAGGACCAAGACCACAGGAAGTGAGTACATCCAGAAGCGTTTTGTTAGAGTTTGTTTGGTCACATTTTAGTTCCTAAAAATTTACACACCTTGGTTTGAACCATTTTATTTTCTTTTCAACTGTTAGTCATGTTGTAATAAAAACAGGATCTAAGAAAATGTCTTCAGCTTGGCTGAAAAACGTATCACAAATTTTTGTTGTTTTGATATTAAACTTTAAGGAAACTTTGCATTTGCTTCAATATTAGCAAATTAAAATGTAAAAATATAAATGTACTGAGACTCCACCTAATAAATATCCAATATTTAGCAGTCCCAAATAGTTAAAAGTAATTCCAGATACAAGGGATAGAATTTGAAGAGTTTTAAAATACAGATTACCCTATTAGACAAGATTCTGAGCAGATTTCAATGAATTACATTTGGATTAAAAAGATCATGTATTCATTTATTTATGCCTTATGTTTCAGCTTTGGTCCTAAACATAATGCTACCAAGAAGAAAAATACTTTAAGATGGATAAGGATGAGACAGTTGGAGAGAAAATGAAAAAGTTTATGAACTGCTCTCCATTTCCTATACTGTAAGAGAAATACACAATTTTCCTATTAAAACCCTGTGGAACTCTGATGCGACTATCACTTCCATAGAACCTGCCGATGTCAGGCAGAGTTTCTTGAAGGCTCAGATCCTTTTTGGCTTCTAAAATAGCAACAAATAACCCAAAACAACATTTTTCTGAATCACCATCCCAGGCTTAAACAATTGGCACAGGGAGGCAGATTTTTCATGGGATTTTGTGTGTATGACACTAGAGAAACTATGTGGCATCTGAATCACTAATATACATCTGGTGAAAGGGTTCCTTCCTTTACCATGTGTGCTGTCTGAAAGTAAATACACAAAGAATTTGACAGTTTTAATCTCATGTTTATCTGAGAAACTGGACACCTATTCCTTATACGTAAAAGGAGATTTCCTGTCAGCTTTCATAAATCTCTCTCTTGACCCTCAGCAGCAGCAGAACCAGCACGAGATACATTGCAAAGCCAAATGTTTAAAGTTTATATCAATATAAACATGGGACAAAGGTAATTTACTCAGTGAAGGAAGACACTCCTGCTACATTTAATTATGCTTGAGTACATGGGAAAGTATCTTTACAGCTGTTGTCTCTCCCTGCCTTTTTAACCCAACTATTGAAAAGTCGTCTTCTTATCTCAAATCCAAAGCCTAATTAAACTAGTGAAACACCATTAAACCTGGTAAGAAGAGTTATCTCCAGCCACTACAATTTGCAATTAGACTGGGTGAGGTGAGGGTGGAGGATAGCAATGTTATGTTCTTCCCTTAATGAGAACATAAACACTTCAACATTAAAAGATTATTTTCTTAAAATCCCCACAGGTAGGCGGGGAATTCACTTCACTTGTGAAAGAACAAAACATAGGAAAGAAAATAGTGGAAAAAAAACCCTTTTTGCTTTATGTGAAAAAGCTATTTTCCTTTCTTTCATAACCTCAGAAAAAGCCAGAAGGGGACATAACAAAACAGCATATATATGTGATTAAAGCAACAGGGTCAGGGAAAAACTAGAGGCCCAACTTGCCTCTTTTTTAGAACAACAGGAACAAGGCTTGTTTCAGTGTATTGATACAGTAGATAATAAAGACTTAAGTATGTGACAAAGAAGTCCACACTGGAGTCATACACACCCTTCAGCTACTTTTGCTCATCAGACCATCACGGAATACAAACAGATTGTCCTGGTTGAAGCAAGAGGGAAATATCTGTGAGAGACATTCTGAGGAGCGATAGAGACCACCACCTCTTTAGACTGGAAGCTGCATTATGAATGTTCAATATATCGTCAGGTGGTCTTATATGAAGCTGCAGATGTGCTGTGATACCACAGCCACCACAGGACATCATTGTAGCAAGCACTTTGTTGAAGAAACCTTCTCTTTGTCACAAAACTCAAGTACTGTGCAAACCCAGAAAAAGGCTTCTTCTTCCAACTATGTAATTTGTGCAGGATAACTGTCAAGTTTCTCCCCCAGTGCCCTGTTTGGTCCAGCAACACATCCCTTTGTGATTGCTAGCCTTATTTACGTTTGATTTTGAATTAGATTTGATGAACTTCAGTTTAAATCAGAATGAAGTATTTTCACTTTGTATGTTAGAAATTAGATGTTTTTATTTCTCCAGACATATGACTTTCCAAACTGTGTAAGGTCAGTTTAAAAAGCATTCTTTGAGTGGGAATGACACATCTCTTGGGTCTGTTTTTTTGTTGGGGTTTTTCTGGGGGTGGGGAGGAGAGTGTTTGGTGTTTTAGGACTAACTTAAATATGGTGAAAACAAAATTCCTTAAGAATGTTACAGGTAACAATCTCAGTTCATGTTTACTGAAAGATTTTGGTTCCCTTCCCCCCTTTATATTAGGCAAGTTGTTTATAGACAGTTTGGCTGTTTCCCAAAAAATTATAATTTGATTGCTGCCTTTTCTTCTGTGTGCTTCTATCAGTTCTTTTTCAGAGGAAAAAAAATCATTCCTCTCCTCTTCTCTTTTTTTTTCTTAAATAAGGAAAAATATTTTTAATCATGCAAGTTACTCTACCCAGAAAGACCATCACCAACACAAACACCCCTAATGATGTCAGCCAGACTAGAAAAAAGGGTTTGTTCACAGGGAACATCTTAGAATAAAATACCAACATTAGATGTAGCCCTTCAAATCAGTTTATTTCTTCTTAGTCACTTAACAAGATTTCAGTGCTGGTTGCCTTTTTAAAAGCAGTTATTCATGAAGCCATGCAACTTAGGCATCACAAAAGCGCTAACATGCTTGGCTTTCTTTTACTAATGTTGTGTGATTTATTTTTTTTGTAACTTCACTAACATTTCAAGAGGAACAAAGTGACTGTCATGTGGTACACTCAGTCCTGGAACATCAGCACAGCTGTTTGTTCCCAGACTCTTAGTTTTGATCTACACAGCAGCCGGTATTTTCTCTGAAGGGAATTACACATTTTACCATAAGCAGTTACAGTCTCCATATGCAGTTTGCCTATTGCACAATACTTGGCTGTAAGAACAATGAATCAAATGCTTTGTCCTCTTTCTATTGCCTTTTTTAACCTCAAATTGATTCCTCTGGTGCAGGAAAAGAGGACCAAAACCAGCCATGGCAGAGAATCACCAAATTACTCCATTTTGCATTTCAGAAAAATCTAAATGACCAAATATCTGCTTCAGACACCCTCTGCTGGAAAGCATCAATTTTATCTCTCTGCTTCTGAATGAATTGCTCAGAGGCAGGGGACAGCATGAACATTTAACTGCTTGAAAAGACTGGTATCTGTTCTATAAATCATTGTCTTGCATTTAAAGAGAGGAAAAGATTTGATGGTTAATTTATTTATTTCAACAAAGGTGAGAAACATGCACCTGACTTCTTTGACTATGAAGCAGCAAAAAGGACTCTATTCAAAATTCTGTGACAGCTTGCCTTTAGGATTAGACCAGACCTGATAGATTTCTCCCACAAAAGTACAAGTGTCATAAACTTATCAGCAAGTAAAAATAGGGACTGCAATGAAAAGACTTAACCATGATACACACAAACCTGACATTTTCCCCACAGATGAAAAAAATGCCTTGAACCAAATATCTTTAAATTAAATCTGTTTATTTTGTGTAATTCTCAAGCAAAAAGTACACTGGGACACAGCTCCTCTGCAGTTGTAAGTGACCACAGTTTGAAAGCCTGTTAGTTTTCCCAGTGCAGAATTTTGTTCTGTAAACAGATCTCTTTCATCATTAATCTATTAAATATGCATTGAATATATTGACTCTGGGCTGAAACCTCTACGTAGTGAGACAGAGTATGGCCACAGTGGTAGGCAGGATTGCTCTTTAAGGAAAGGGTGAGAACTTCCTCATTCAACACAAATTCTGTGCTATACTTTTGAAGTCTTGGCCCCCATTTTCATCATGGTAAAAGGGAAAAACAAATAAAATTAAATGATCTAAGTAATGATGAATCTACTACCACTGCCTTAAAATCTACATCCCAATGAACTAGTTGGAGAAGCTTCCCACTTCCTTTTCCTCATGTAGCAGTGCCAAGGGATTTTGTCCTTAAAAGACTGAAAAGACAATTCTATCCAGCTTCAATCTATAATTAATTCTTTTACTTTTCTATTCCCAAATAAAGAATTAAAATAAACAGCCTTATTTGGTACCAAGCATTCTTCATCACATTCTCTCCTTGATGATGCTACAGCTTTCACAATTCTGTATGACCTGCACAATATATTGTATATGGGGCAGTGAAATACATTCCTTTTTAAGAGACCTTTCCTGAATTACAACTTCTTTCCCAGGACTCAGAGATGAATAATTGCACCTGTCCTCCTTAAGCAGACAAAAGACATTAAGTAGCAGCCAAATAGAAAGAAAGATTTAAAAAGAACATTGCTTTACATTTTGGCAGGAAAACAACACAATCCAATCTTTCATCCAGCCGTATACAATATGAGGATTTTTACTAGTACAGCTTCCAAGGAAAGGGAAGTTTTCAAAGGAATCATAGAATAGTTAGGATTGGAAAGGACCTCAAGATCATCTAGTTCCAACCCCCCTGCCATGGGCAGGGACACCTCACACTAAACCATATCACCCAAGGATTCATCCAACCTGGCCTTGAACACTGCCAGGGATGGAGCATTCACAACCTCCCTGGGCAACCCATTCCAGTGCCTCAACACCCTAACAGTAAAGAATTTCTTCCTTATATCCAGTCTAAACCTCTGCTGTTTAAGTTTCAACCCATTACCCCTTGCCCTATCCCTACAGTCCCTAATGAATAGTCCCTCACCAGCATCCCTGTAGGCCCCCTTCAGATACTGGAAGGCTGCTATGAGGTCTCCACGCAGCCTTCTCTTCCCCAGCCTGAACAGTCCCAACTTTCTCAGCCTCTCTTCATACGGGAGGTGCTCCAGTCCCATGATCATCCTCATGGCCCTCCTCTGGACTTGTTCCAACAGTTCCATGTCCTTTTTATGCTGAGGACACCAGAAATGAACACAATACTCCAAATGAGGTCTCACAAGAGCAGAGCAGAGGAGCAGGATCACCTCCTTTGACCTGCTGGTCACGCTCTTCTTGATGCAGCCCAGGATACAGTTGGCTTTCTGGGCTGTGAGTGCACACTGCAGCCAGCTCATGTTCATTTTCTCATTGACTAACACCCCCAAATCCTTCTCCACAGGACTACGATGAATTTCCTTTTTGCCCAACCTGTAGCTGTGCCTGGGATTGCTCCCACCCAGGTGTAGGACCTTGCACTTGGCATGGTTAAACTTCATGAGGTTGGCATCAGCCCACCTCACAAGCGTGTCAAGGTCCCTCTGGATGGAATTCCTTCCCTCCAGAGTATCAACCGAAACACACAGCTTGGTGTCATCAGCAAACTTGCTGAGGGCACACTCAATTCCATTGTCCATGTCAGCGACAAAGATATTAAACAAGACTGGTCCCAACACCAATCCCTGAGGGACACCACTCATTACTGGTCTCCAGCTGGACATTGAACCGTTGACCACAACTCTTTGAGTGTGACCATCCAGCCAGTTCTTTATCCACCGAGAGGTCCACCTATCAAATTGATGACACTCCAATTTAGAGACAAGGATGTCATGTGGGACAGTGTCGAACGCTTTGCACAAGTCCAGGTAGATGACGTCAACTGCTCCATCCCTGTCCATCACTTTTGTAGCCCCATCACAGAAGGCCACCAAATTGGTCCGGCAGGATTTTCCCCTAGTAAAGCCATGCTGGCTGTCACCAAGCACCTTGTTGTTTTTCATGTGCCCTAGCATGCCTTCCAGGAGAATCTGCTCCCAGATTTTGCCAGGCACAGAGGTGAGACTGACTGGTCTGTAATTCCCCGGGTCATCCATTTTCCCCTTCTTGAAAATGGGGGTTATATTTCCCTTTTTCCAGTCATCAGGAACTTCACCTGACTGCCATGATTTTTCAAATATAATGGCCAGTGGCTTTGCAACTTCATTCGCCAGCTCCTTCAGGACCAGCGGATGGATTTCATCAGGTCCCATGGACTTGTGTACATTCGGGTTCTTAAGATGGTCTCGAAGCAGATCCTCATGTACAGTGGGCCCAAGGTCTAAGTTTTCACAGTCCCTGCATCCGCCCTCCAAGACTTGGGTGCTGCGGTCAGAGCCTTTGCCAGTGAAGACCGAGGCAAAGAAGTCATTCAGAACCTCAGCCTTCTCCAAGTCCTGTGTAGCCAGTTCTCCTGAAAGCTTCCGGAGGGGAGCTACGTTGTCCCTAGTCTGTTTTTTAGCCACTACATACCTATAAAATCCCTTCCTATTACCTTTAACATCCCTTGCCAAGTTTAGCTCCAATTGGGCCTTAGCTTTCCTAACCTGGTCCCTAACTACCCTGACAACATCCCTGTATTCATCCCAGGCCACCTGTCCTTTTTTCCACCTTTTATAAGCCTCTTTTTTCCTGTGATTTTTTTCTCAGCAGCTCCTTATCTATCCAAGGAGGTCTCCTGGCCCTCCTGCTGCACTTCCTTCTGGTCAGGATGCAACACTCCTGAGCTTGTAGCAGGTGCTCCTTGAATATTAACCAAGAGTCTTGGGCCCCCTTGCCCTCTAGGGCTATATCCCATGGAACCTTGCTAAGCAGGTTCCTGAAGAGCCCAGAGTCTGCTCTCTTGAAGTCCAGGGCAGTGAGCTTACTGCACGCTCTTCTCACTGTCTTGAGGACCTCAAATTCGACCATCTCGTGATCACTGCATCCAAGACTTCCCTGGAGAGTCACATTTCCAACGAGCCCTTCCCTGTTGGTGAGCACAAGGTCAAGCAGGGCACCTCTCTTCATCGGCTCCTCTATTGCTTGCAGAAGGAAGTTGTCTTCCACACAATCGAGAAACCTCCTGGATTGCTTGTGCCAGGCCGTACCGCCGCTCCAACATATGTCAGGGTGGTTGAAGTCCCCCATGAGAACAAGTGCCTGTGAGCCTGAGGCTTTTCCTATTTGTCTGTAGAACTCTTCATCCACATGTTCCTCTTGATCAGGCAGTCTGTAACATATCCCCACAGTAATGTGTCCCGTCACCGATTTCCCCTTAACCCTGACCCACAAACTTTCTGTTAACTGATCACCTGTCCCCAGACAGAGTTCCATACTCTCCAGCCTATCCCTAACAAAAAGGGCAACTCCCCCTCCCCTCCTACCGGGCCTGTCTTTTCTAAAAAGCCTATAACCTTCCATTCCAACACTCCAGTCAAAGGAGCCATCCCACCATGTTTTGGTGATGCCTATTATATCATAGCCCTGTAGATGTGCCCGTATCTCTAATTCCTCTTGTTTTTTCTCCAATGCTACGGGCATTTGTATAGAGGCATCTGATCCGAGCTCCAAATGAAGCCAGCTCAGTGGCTGGAGCGGCTAGAATATTACTACATTGCTCAGAGTATTTATTATAGGTGCTGGCAGCTGACTGGATGTGTTGGGATGGAATGATGCTCCCCTCCCCCAACACAACTAGTTTAAAGCATCCTTGACAAGTCTGGCAAGCCTCCCAGCAAAGCCACTCTTCCCTTTCTTTATCAGAGCAGCTCCACCAGCCCCCAGTAGGTCTGGCCTACAAAAGTGGGCCCCATGTCCAAGACACCCAAACCCTTGACTATGACACCACACTTTTAATCATTTATTAACCTGTCCAATCCTCCTTGCCTTCGGAAGGTCCTCCCCTGTGCCTTGGAGAATTGTCGAAAAGACTATCTGAGCTCCAGAACCCCTGACCACCTCTCCCAGGGCTCTGTAGTCCTTCTTTATACTCCTCAGGCTACTACTATCTATATCCCTAGCACCCACATGTATCACAAGAAGCGGATAATAGTCCGTGGGACTTACTAGAGCAGGCAGCCTCTCCGCAACATCCCTGATCCGTGCCCCAGGTAGGCAACACATCTCCCTTGCAACCGGGTCAGGCCGACAGATGAGCTCTTCTGTCCCTTTCAAGGCAGAGTCCCCTACTACTACAACCTGCCGCTTTTTCCTGGCGGCACCAGTAGAGATCTTCTGTACCAGTGCACCAGCCGACTGTTTCTGGTGCAAGTGCATTTCCTCATCAGCAGGACAGCAAAGCAGTTCTGGGTGGGTACAGCAGATTTAGGAGGAAGCCCCTTGCTTTTAATTGCTCTCTTCCTCCTTTTGTTGTTTTTTTTTGTTACTAATTCCCAGCTTCCCTGATCAACAGCCTCCTTCTCTCCTCCATGAGTTAGAGGGGAATCTTGAGGCCCCTGTGCTGTTTGGTCCTGGAGCAAGCAGTCCTGCTTCCTTTCAGCTTCCCTGACATCTTGCAGCTTACTGACAGCATCCCGTAGCTCAGCCACCTGCTGGAGGAGGGCCTCCATCAGGGAGCAGCGAGAACAGCTCTGCCCATTCTGCACCTTTCCCTCACCAGACCAGTGCAGGCACTCTCTACACTCCAAGCTCTGCACCGCAACCTCCCCACTTACCGGCTCTGTCTGGGTGCCTACGCTGACCGCTACTGGGGCGGCCGGGGCAGAGCTCCCAGACCGGACCCTGGTCATATGGCGAGCGCTCACCATCCCGCTTGCCTGCCCACGCGAACTGCCTCGACCCGCTCTGTTTGCCCCCTCTGTTCGCCGCGCTCCCTGGGTAGATTTTTAACCACCCACAGTTGGTGCCCCTCCTCCTGTCTCTGCCCTCGGTGAGTCAGCTCCTCGCGGTAGCTGAGCTCTTTGCAAGTCCTGTCGAGGACTTGGGGCTCCCTCCTCAGTGGCTCTTGTCACTCTGTGGTGAGGTTTCTGGACGCTGATCTCCCCCGGCTCCGCTCCGGTGCCACAGACGTTCTTTCTCAAGCTACCCCCCTCAGCAAGTGACTAACAATGTCCGCTGATGGCCGCCTACTCTGATAACGAAGCAGAAGCTGAGGTACTTCTGAGAAGCTTAAAAGAGCCTATTTTTAAAATAAATCACTGTCAGTACAAAAAATCAGCTACACATGTAAGTATTTGTGGATAAACTGTTTCGTTTACATGATACAAATGAAGAAATAAACTAAGATGGGGGGACAAATAAAACCGCATGGCTTTTCCAAGACCACACAGGGACACAGTAGTAGGATCTAACATAGAGCAGAAGTAAATATGCTGGAACAGACCACAGCCTAGCTCTCCTGACAACCTTCACACTATTTCATAGAACTGTAGAATTGTTTAGGTTGGAAAATAACTTTAATATCATTAAATCCAACCATAAAATGTTTGTGACCATGCTGAACATAAAGGCTGAATTTTGCTCTTACAGACTGCAGACTGATCTGCAGCTGCTCTGGTTTTATCAGAAGGAAGCTGGCAGATGCTCAAGGAAAGGTTACAGGGCAGAAGGACAGAGCCTCAACAGAGTTTTTGCCTTTTGTGCCAGGAGATTCCTAGCACCTGACCAGGCCTAAAGGTCTAGTACTTTAAAAGATGAGAAAAAAAGCACAAAAAGGTAGAAATATCCACAAAGATCTTTGTGATATTTCCAGACCCTTTCAAACTATTCCTCTTGCATGGAAGCTGCCTGTATAGCCAGGGAACGTACGTATTTGCACACGAATGGATCAAATAGAAAATATTCTGCTCCTTGTGGAACCTAAAGGTAGTCAGTTGACAAAATCCAGGCAGTCCATCTTGCATCTACGAAGAGGAAGACCATGAAAAACTATACTAAAATATTGACAGCCCCCAAATAAAACATAAGGAAACAAATAACGAGTGATGCCTTGGGGGGAGGTGCCCTTGCAGGAAGCATGACTCTTTTTCCCAAAGCACAAATGTTTGTCGTTAAGATCTTTAATAAGAACCTGATACTACACAGAAAAGAGACACTGGTTAAAAGCAAAGAACGTAAGTAACCTTACCTGCTTTCAGCTACAAGTTTTGGCCTTCAGGAAACACCTCTGTCATCTTACAGTTACAGGTTTTAGAGCAGAATTAAACACTACCTAGTTATATATTTGGAAAAATACCAGAAAATTGGCCTGGTTTTGACAGATAAGGCACTGACTTGGAATTAAAACCAAAGCTTAGTGCCGTTCTTTTCTTTCAAAAGCTACATGACCTTGGTTAGGATCCCTTCTCTCAGCATTCCTGCTTCCCCTCCTCCTTTCTGTCCCACCTAGTTACATGCTTTGGAACAAGGACCTTCTTCTAGAGTATGCTAGTACAGTTCTGAGGTCAATAGAGTCCTTATCCGGGCAGATAAAAAGTCAACAGAGCACTGTGATGAATTGTTCCCTGAGTAGCAGAAAAAAAAAATAAAGCCTGGTTTCAGTAGATATCTGTTTTCTTCCTCAAAATCTTCAGCTAGTTCCTTCATGCGTCCTAGGGAAACACCTTCCACACAATGCTTCCAGTCTCCCCAACACAGAGTAAATCCTCCCACAGTAACCTTCATCTTGAAACTTGCCAGAAGCAGAGGAATGACTGGAAAACTGGCCCAAGACAGACACACAGATCACATTCTCTCCCAAGGTATTTCTTTGAAAGGAAACACAGCTAATAAAAAAACAGCAAACATTTCAACAAAGGTGACACAGATCAAAATTTGGATGGTTTAGGAGATTAAGCATGGCCATGGAAGGAACTCTAGTATTTTGATCTTTTTAGATCATGTGCTCTCAACAGTGTCTGAATCATTTGTGGAATGTATGCCAGAAAACAGCAAGGGACAAATTATCTTTGGTTGGCATTTGGGCTTCCAGTAAAGCAACATTTGAAATCTGTTAAGGGTAAAACCCCTGAAATTTCATCAAAAGGATATTTCAATTTTGACAAATCAGTATTTACCACAGACATGCATTTCTTCCATCTCCCCTCATAAACAGAAGTCACTGTTGACAGTGCTGTTGAATATCATCCCATTTGCAAGACTAGTGTAAACAAAGTTTCAAGGCAAGGAGGTAGATCTAAGGGCAAAAGGAATATTTTCATCCCCTATGAATTCACTAAGTTGGGTGGGTTTATATTAAATCAATACCCTCAATTAAAGTGAAGAGAAAAGAGAAAGACTCCATCAGCAAAACTGTTTGAAGCAGTATTTGTTCAGACTAGTCCAAACCTCTTCACCCTTGGGGGATGCAATACAAGAAGGAAGTCTCCTGAGTGTGTTAATTATTTAAAATGAAAGCAACACAGTTGCTGGCCTTTTGAAATAATCAATCTTTCAAAAAGTGTCAGGTATCTCCAACACATGTGACAGGTTGGCAGTTTGTAGCTTCTACTCTCAAGCCCTAATACCAGGATTTTCTCTGGAGCCTGGAAGAATTCATCACCTTTACTAACAAATCCTAAAGACAATCTGACTAGCTCACTGAAAATAAGATGGTGAAGCTAAGTTAGAACCACAGAACTCCTGTTTGCTAAATTAAACCAAAACCAAAATAAACATTAGAAGCACATAAACACACACATATATGAACTCAGACACAAATACATGTAGAGATATATACCTGTAAATTATAGGCTTTTACTGAGATCTGTATTTATTGCCTCCTCCAAGTCTATTTTTATAGTCTAAATTTAGCGAATTTTCTACCTTTCTTTCAAAATGAAAAAGAAAAAAAAGGCAGCATCTACTTTGTATGTTTGTATTGCTCAAGTGTATTCAAAGACAGCTTCTTTCTGCATGTATATACGGGAGAATAAAAACATAGGATCAGCAAGAAAATTCCTATAGAGTCTGACTGTAAACAAAAAAGTTCCCATCTCCAAAACAGTTGACCTTCTCAGCACTAGAAGGTGGTGAGAATCTTTTCAGCAGTACGTATTTCACCAACACTGTGGCTATAGATCTATATGTATTTTTTGATCATTTCAAAGATTTCACTTATGTTTTCCACAAAGAAATCTTTCTAATTGAAAATGAGTGCACAAGAGTTACATACAGCGGATTTTTTCCAGTCTTGTTAATATTAATAGTTCATTAAAAAAATATATTGTCTTGTGGTTTTTGTGGAAAATTCAATGATTTTCTCTTAAAATACAATCTAGAGACAAAAATATGAACGACGATAACAAACAGCAATTCACAAATTTCTTTAATTCATCTGTTGAGAAACAGTAACAGGACATAATATATGTGTCATGTAAATGTGGAGTGTACACAAGAAAAAATACCATTAAAACAATATTCACACATAAAGATCAGAACTCTGAAACCAAACATCTCCAACCTCAAATTTAGGTGGAACTTTTCCATTTCCCAGAACGTTTTGAAAAACATCTGTTGCAAATCAGTTGAAACACTTTGTATTATCAGTGCTCTCCATTCTGACAGGCCCTGCCGTTTCTGACCAGGGCAATCAACTACAACCTGTAATTGCCATCCACCAAAATTCCTCCAGAAAGGAAAACCTTGTTGGGTCAACCTGAACCACCCATAGGCAGTGGCCTTTCATACACTCCACATTAGCCCTCCTAGGTCTGGTAGTCTGCATCCACAGCACTGTACCTTTGCAGAAGCCAAGCACACAATTATCACAGCATCACATATATATATATATATATATATATATATATATATATATATATATATATATATATATAAAACTACACTGTGAGGTAAAATACGGTAAATTCCACTGGCTAAAGTCCTGGTGACTTCCCTACAGCTCTTCACAGAAGTTCATTTTCAAAGCTTAATACACAAAACAAATATGCTGGCTACCTCAAAGGCTGAATGTAAAACACATTCATGGATTTGGTGATTTTTGTGTTGTTTTTTTTAAGGCCTGGCCAAGTTTTAATGGGCTGTCACACATGAATGATCATGAAAGCACTACAATGAACTGAGCTGATAAGCTGATCTGATAGGAATTAACTGCATGTGATTGCTGCTTTGAAAAAGCTGGCCTAAAGAGGCAGCACTGAAAGCAATCTCACAAGTCACTGGTACCACTTGCCTCAGCTATAAGTAAGCACAGATGGTGAGAAAAGTTAATTAAGAGACATATTTGTTTGGAGGTTTGAAATTTCCACCCTCTCTTCTCCAAAGAAGCTAAGCCACAGTGAAAATGTGTTTTAGGTTTGCACCCTAATAAGTTCATGGGTTTGAGGCTCTGTTCCTGTAGATGGAGGTAACAGATAAACAGAATAAATAATTTATGTCAGCAGTTAGCATATGGATTTGCACTTGATCACTAAGTTACTCATTGCACCTGATAGCTGCAACATCTTGCCAATTAAAAATATTCCTTTCTCCACAACTCTTCATTTACTGTCCTCCTACCCAGCACAGCTTTTGTCTTATACCACAACTGACACCCAGCAACGGAGATGTCATCCTTTTCATTCTCACTTTAATGACTGCCTCTTTCCTTTGCTCTGTCACTTTTTCTTGCAGGATTCCATAAAGAATATACCAGCAATTACAAAAAATAGCTTTTGGTGATAAACCTTTTTTATCTTCTACTGGTTAGGAGCTCTCTTTCCCGCCTCTTTCCAGCCCACACTTGAGCTTTCCCAAGATTAACTAATGGGCTTCTGAAGCTGGGGCTATGACAATGCTCTGTAGAGTGATCACCATCTTTAAAGGATCAAAGTAAATCCCTTACATCTTATATACTGTAAGACTCTGGCCACAATGTCATGTAGTATTTTGCTCAGTGGTCCTTCAATAGTGTACAATTCTTTAGATTCATTTCCAATTTTTTTTAACCTGTGACTATTACAATGGCAATCGCTAGTAGCACCAAAGAAATACTGGTGGCAGAATGGTAGGAATCAATCTCACATGAAAGGCCCTTGAAGGTAAGAAAGGGTTATTGCTAAAGACAGAGAAAAGTGATTTCAGAAATTCAAGTGAAATTAAGAGGTTCTTTGAGAGACATTTCTAGTTCATGCCTACTGTACTGCTTATTTCCTATCCCATCATTGTTGATTATAAGGACGTGCATGTGTAGAAGGAATTTTATCCATCTCTAATCAGACCAGCTCTATTCCATGAATCTACAATCCACTGTTCGTGACATTACAGAATGAATCAGGCAGGAGGCTCAAGCCAGATCAGAAAGTGACAGTTTCTGTTTAAATAGGTATCTTGGAAATTAGCAATGATAGAAGACAGTATTATACTAAGTAAGCATTTAACTCATAGCACTGCCTCATTCTTGAAAAAGAGGTGGAGCAGAATTACTAACTGGAAAGATCTTGGTATAAAAAAATAATAAACCAGAGTGCTGATCTGTTCTGCTTTTATTTCTAGAGAAATAAAGGTCTATTTTGAATAGAACACCCACACTGTACATATTGAACACTCTCTGGATTTATGGAAAGTTGCTTTGTAAACATTATCTTTGCATTATATTGTATGGTCACATAATTTATGGTCTATCTTAAGAATTTGGCATGTATCAGTATATTGCTTCTGTCAGCCTTATTTCTATGCTATAGAACTGACTTTGAGTAGGATACTGCACTTACCAGAATGTGTTCCCTAACTAGGTCAGATGATAGGATCACATCAGAAGACTAGAGATTGAAACCCAAGACCAGGCTTGTACTAAGAACCTTCCTGTGTTATTCTGAAAGGAGTTTAGCAAAAAAAAACTTTATCTGCATATATAAATAAATATAGAGTCATAGAATAGTTAGGGTTGGAAAGGACCTTAAGATCAACCAGTTCAACCATGGGCAGGGGCACCTCACACTAAACCATATCACCCAAGGCTTCATCCAACCTGGCCTTGAACGCTGCCAGGGATGGAGCATTCACAACCTCCCTGGCCAACCCATTCCAGTGCCTCAACACCCCCACAGTAAAGAACTTCCTCCTTATATCCAATCTAAACTGCCCCTGTTTAAGTTTTAACCAGTTACCCCTTGTCCTATCACTACAGTCCCTAATGAAGAGTCCATCTCCAGCATCCTTATAGGCCTCCCTCAGATACTGGAAGGCTGCTATGAGGTCTCCACGCAGCCTTCTCTTCTCCAGGCTGAACAGCCCCAACTTTCTCAGCCTGTCTTCATATGGGAGGTGCTCCAGTCCCCTGATCATCCTCGTGGCCCTCCTCTGGACTTGTTTCAACAGTTCCATGTCCTTTTTATGTTGAGGACACCAGAACTGCACACAATACTCCAAGTGAGGTCTTACAAGAGCAGAGCAGAGGGGCAGGATCACCTCCTTTGACCTGCTGGTCACGCTCCTTTTGATGCAGCCCAGGATACGGTTGGCTTTCTGGGCTGTAAGCGCACACTGAAGCCGGCTCATGTTCATTTTCTCATTGACCAACACCCCCAAGTCCTTCTCCACAGGGCTGCACTGAATTTCCTTTTTGCCCAACCTGTAGCTGTGCCTGGGATTGCTCCAACCCAGGTGTAGGACCTTGCACTTGTCATGGTTAAACTTCATGAGGCTGGCATCAGCCCACCTCACAAGCACGTCTAATAATTTAGCCATGATATAAATGTAAGCATATAAATTATTAATGCATCTCACATTCCTAGGTGGCCCTTAAACATTGTATCTAATCACATGAAAGTGACAAGTTGTCTAATTTTATAAATGTATACAAAATAAGTTGTCGAAAAAGTCAATCATCGAGAGCTCAGTACAGATGTTAACCCAATTTGTGTGGTAATGATCAAACCAGTCAGTTTACATAAAGCCTTACAGCAGCACAATATTGCAATCCTGCAGTTCTGTCATCAGCAATGAGGGTTACCTACCTGCCCCTGGAAATTTTTCTGGTGGCCTCTGCATAGCCATGCTGACAGTAAGACCTTCCATTAGTGTTGCCCACAGTAACAGCCGTGTTCCTTTTCTGCTCTTCTGTCCAACGACTGTCAGCAGGAAACTGTAAAAGGAGCTATAGCTCCTTCTACTGGGTCTTAAGATTCTTAAGATTAAAGATCTCAGATCCCAATAGGGCTCAGAGAAGTGAGTGAAAGAAGGCCACTAGTGTCTCATAGAGCTCTGTGTCTTCTGAATTCTGCTTTGCACATTCTCACTGTGTAATTTCAGAAGCAATGAAGCATTTACAGAAGTTAGCAGAAAAAAGTCTGGGACTGTTGGAATGGGGACAGAAGTACTGCTAAGCAAATGGGTTGTCTGATCCACATATGACATCTCAGATGTAACAGCTTGTAAACATTATCTGTAGAGCTCCAAATAATAACTTTACAGATTTAACCAATCATGCTTTGAAGGCTGTCACTGATCTAGTGGAGCATGACCAAATCCCATTAGAGTGCAGAATAGATACTAGTGGAAAGTCTTACATATGCTGAGTTGCATATCTACATAAGGAATGCAAAGACATCCCTACATGCTACAGAGATGTATGCGCATGAAAAGATTAATACATGCAACTAAATTCATCATCCCATGGGCCTACAACAAAGATTACAAATCCTGCAGGGTAACTCAGTCTGCAACAATACTATGTGCTTCATCAAAGAGTATCACATTGCCAGATTCCCCCATAAGTAAGGACTGACTTACAAGTCCCTTACAATTTCAACTGAAATAGTCAAAAGCAGATGAGGTCTGTTTGCCTACTTCACACGTGTACTTCTTTAAAATTAGAGCACAATCTAGGTAGTCATTTGTTAGACATAATTCATTGGACAAGATTTCCTAAGATCTGCTGAAATTCTATCATCCTTCCAGCAAAATGTGGAAAAGGGAAATTAAGCGAGTCTTTGAGACTGGGTATGAGCATTTTGAGCATGGGTAGGAAACCTGCACAGATGTGAAAGTGCTCAAAGGACTGTTAAATCTTGCCCAGTGGGGATAATCCAAACTATTTTGACTATTTCTTTACATTGCTTTTTATCTTCCTTGTGTGAAGAAAGTTCAAGAGAAAAGCATGTTAGACAGCTAGGTGTTTCTTCCTATTCTGAGCACTACATGCTGTACTTTTCTGGCTGCAAGGCCCTGCATGTGAATGCCAGGGAAATTTCTATCCCCTAATATCAAAACCAAGTTGTCATATACTTTGTAAAGGCTACCCACATTATCACTCATGTCAATATATACAGATCCTACAGGGTATCCTGCCTCCCAGTGTAGCTAGAAGTTAGCATCTTCTTGTTTGTTCAAAAACTACATTGAACTGTTGACTGGGAAGATACGCAATCTTTTTTTCCCTTTTTTCCTTTTTTCGAAGAAAACAAATTACTTTGTTTAAACAAATGCCCTGTCCTTTTCTTTCCTAGGGTGGAAAGAGTGCTTTTAATCAATGATTGTGGCACTGTGAAAGAGAGATGCAGTGCCCTCTCAGATAAAGTAAAATAATCCCCCCACCACCTTTGCCTTAGACATATTTCTCAGCCAGAGTCACAAGGGTCTATTAGCGCTGCACTTCATATGGTATTTTTTTCTTTCATTAAGAAAAAAAAAAAAGATGAACCAGAGGAATTTTTTTTCTTTGAGTTACATTTGACCCAATTAACATTAATCTTTTTTGTCTCCTTCAGCTTTTCTCCACACAGTAGAGAAATCCAAAGCTTTTCTCTTGGCTCTGTCTCCAGGGACTAATATCTTTAAGTACTCCAAGGGTAGACCCAACTCCCTGACATTTGTCTGCCTTGAACTTGCTAAGCACTAGTAAGTTTGTTAGCCTCCAAAGCATCAAGAAACTACAATGATCTTTAGACATATTCCATGTGGGCGGTTTTGCAGAACAGCTTCATACAGCAATAAAACCTACAGCTTGTTCTGGTGAACCTGTGTCAGATGAGGGCAAATGAAACCCTCTGAAGTATATAGTACATATCCAGTTGAGCATGTTACACTGGGAAGATTCATGAACAAAGGAGCTCCTCTGTACCCAGCTTTTATTGTTGTCATTTGCCACAGAAGTGTTGGTTTGAGCCCAGATTAAACAAACCTAAGTAAGAAACAGGAACCTGACTAAATCTAACTTTATCATAGACACTGCAACAGATATTCAAGCAAATATTAAGACACTGTTTTCTCTTCGAAACTTGACCTTCATCTGATGCTGAGGAGGGAGGAGCTGAGTTTGCTGGACTGCAAATGCTTATGGCCTTATGCTCAGAGCGTGCAGAAGTAGTGAAGGTATAGAAGATGTGTGTAATCACAGTGATAGGCACTGGAATGGTAGCTAACCTGTTACAGCTTCTTACCACCAGTACAGGAAATCAGTCCAGTCACCTGCTGAGTAGCTCTGCAGCAGAGCTTCTCAGACAAACAGGAGCTAAGAAATCTACCAAGTTTCCTAATCAGTTGAACACAAGGACACTTGAGGACAGGACTAATCAAACAATCTGCACAAAGGTTAATGCAGCTCCAGCTATTCTTAAATCTCTACTTTCCAGCATTCAGCTAAATCAACTTCCAGACTGAAGTGTAATTTCCAATGACTACATGCTAAGGTGCTCAAGGAAAACAAATATTGTACAGATAAAGCAATTCTAGTTGAGGTAGCATCAACTTTAGTCTTAACAAAGGAAAGGGGAACTGTGGAATTAGCCTAAAAAAGACTCCTGTGCCTTGACTGACATTTTAATTCATATGGGCAGAAAGATGTCCCCATTTTTAAAACATCTTACAGGAAGTCTGCTATTCTTCTTGTGTGCTGTTTTGCTTAGTAGAGTCAAAGCTTGACTCACAGACAGAGCAGTGTTTATTCTAAATTACCAAAGTTAAGGAGCAATTAATGATTTGAACACCCATAGTTTAAGCTAAATTGAGCTGTACATGGACTCTTTGAGCCACCATTCTAAACAAGGAGAATATCTGTGCACTTCAGATGCCAAATACCCTTTTTTTCCTTCACAACAGCTTTTATCATTTTCAGTGACACTGTAATGGAATTGAGCAAACAGCAGAATCCATAGAGATGTTTAATACCTTCTGAAATCTCACCACCTCAGAAAAGAGATAAGATTTTACAAATTTATTCCCTTCCTTTATTTCAATTACCATGTTAATGCTTGAGACAATTCCTAACCCAAACTACTGGCCAAAAGTCTGTTGGCAGGTAAGACAGCAGATCTAAATCAAATCACAAAGATTTTGCAATAAGATTGCAAAGCACAATTTCCCCTCTGTAGTAAAAGCTGCACTTTCCCCTATTTTCCTACTGTAATTCACTATAGGATGGCAAGACTTCATTACGTACACATGACACCATGTTAAAATAGTACATCCTTTAAGACATTCTAACAATATCCGAAGCTAAGTTCAAATCTAAATATTAAAACAACAAAGTGTAGAGTGAGATTTTCCCCAGTTAACTCCCTCAGTCTTTCAAAATCAGAAACTTAAAGAATGAAAGGGCTCTGCTGTAAGCAGTCTGCTACACCAGTATGGCAAAAACCACCATCAGCCATCAGTTGGCTGTCAAATTAAAACACAAAAACAGTGAGCCACCGTCCCTTTCTTTTTGGCCACCAGTTCATGCAAATTACATAAGACCAGTAATCTTTGCTTAGCAACAAGATTGCATCTTCACTACTGATTATAGTAATGATAAAGGAGTGAACATCAACAAATCTAACGATAAGAGATGTCCTCCTTCACTAATTCATCCATACAATTTAAAATCTCTGAAATAGAAAGAATAATTCATTCATCCAACAGACTCACCAGAAACAGAAAAGAAGCCATCACTAATACCACCTTCCAGCCTACATTCCTGACACTGAAACCTAGGCACACTACGCTAATTCCATGTGAGGAGAAGGCTTGCTAAATATACAAAAATATGTGGTTTTCTACTGAGCCATGAATCTTTCACATTTTCTTTTGTCTTTGACTCATTCCAACATTTTCTAGAGTTAGGGTTAGTACACACGAGCTGTCCTGACTGCCATGTGACACAGAAAGTGCTGGCAAAGTGTGCTGAACTGTCAGCCCCTGTTCACCTCCACCTCCCAGGGAATCATACGGCTCATTCAGGTAACTTCAGAAAAGGTTATAATTACTTACAGCAGGATGTCCAGCACAGTAGGTGTAGCTAGCATGAGACTGGTAGTGCAAGCTTGCTCTTGGAAAGGTGTATGTATTCCAAGCAGGTTGGCTGCTATTCCACTGGGAGCTAAAGCCAGGGCTCATGGTCACTCTTGATTTACTGTTTTGGTACGTTCTCACTGTGGAGCTGGACTATCAAAAAAGAAAGAAATGCAACGTAAAAATAGCTTTTAGGATAAAATATAAACAATGCAGCTACATATCATCATTGTGCATATATATACTGCCACATGGACTGGAACAAACCTGAATATTTCCTGTAAGAAACAGGGAAAAGCAAAAAAAATTAATTCCTTCAAAGATATCAGTGAAACCGGTATCACTGTACTGCACAGAAGAAAGGCAGATGAGAGACTTCAGGCTCGGATGTAAATCAAATAGGCAAAGGGTGACAGAGATAAAGGGATGTTCTGAAAACCTGTAGAGGGTACAATCCTGCAAGATTAGTAGTTGAAACTTCCATATGTATTTATTTATTATAATGAACTGAATATTGGCATTTATTGAACTCCAGATCAGCTATGCCCATTTTACAGTAAATGGCAGTTTGGGGCCAATGTTTCGATATGTTTCTTGAAGTCTTGAAATCCCATCTAGTGGTTAGGGTAGGTCAGGCCATCACAAAGATGCCCCTACATTTCACACATGTAAAATCCTAAACAGACTATGAAATGTCATGCTTTCTTTTAATTACTTAAAATGCAGGATAAAACTCTTTAAAAAAAAAAGTCAATTCAATAACTTCACCTGAAAGTAACCCAGACTACAGATGTGTAATTCACTTTCATTCTTTCTGGCTTACTCTCATTTTACTTTATTTTAAACTGCATTCTTCTGCTTCAAGTCCTTCTTATATAAGACATATTCCTAATACGAGCTTGCACTGATAGGGGTAATTAATCAGGGCAGGAAAAAAAACCAAATATTTTTTCTAAAAGAGTAAAAGATGCGTCAGAGGTGAATGCGGTTTTTGCAGCTATTTAGGTTGGCCTTCAAAGATACACAAATGTACTTTTTTCTCCATACTGTGTTCTGCATGTGGGTTTTGCTCACTTTGTTTTTGTTGGCAAAGGTGACCTCAATATCCTATGCAAATTTACACCAATTAATTGTAATTATTATAAACCTGAAATTGTTCTTTTTAAAGCATTAAATTGACGGTGACCTCAGTAACACAGTGAAAGCTTGAGAAATATGAACATAAATAATATTTCTTAGAAATGCTTACAAATGTCCCTGTTAGTAAATTGATGCTATCAATTTCAAAAGCTATACTCAAGAATGACATTTCATTTATTTTTACCCTTATTTCAAAGACAACTTTTATACATGATGTATGTACCATTAACCAAATATCAATATGGGCCACCACTGAACATGCGTTTCACACAATCCAAGACCATCCTTACCCCGAAGTACTTACAAGATAAATGAGAAGGTCAAGGAAAGGATGAAAGAGCACAGCCTGATGCAGAAGCAGAGAAAACAGCTTCGTAAACATGACTTTGATTTCAAAGCTTCAGCTCAGTTTCACTGGGAGACTATTAGTGAAATGGAAGGAAGATGGGATAGAGAGAAGACATACAAAAAGATTTCAAGGACACATTCCAGCCTTAAAATACATACGCTGTATGATCTTTCAAATTTTTAATATTGTATTTAGCTGGTTGATATAAACTACAGGCCATGCTGAATATGCCTTTGTTATTTCGTTTAATTTTCAGAAGTACACAAAGTTTTCCTCGGTTATCGACTGCTGTATAAACTTAAGTTCAAGGAAAGGCCAAACAACTTCCTGCATGTGTTTATTTCCTGTGCCACCGATTAGGAAGCCTGAAAAGAGCAGTTCCCCTCACCAGTTCTCAATATCTCAACAGATTCGCCTCCCGCCCCCACCCCTAAGAGAAGAATTCCTGTGGTGCAATTTCTAAAGATTTAACTTATGACTAGCTGAACACAAAGAGTATGAATGAACACTAAAACCCACACTGAACTCTCATTAGTCACTGTGTGTGACAAGTGGTTACTTTGTTCTTACAAAAGGCTTTAGGGGGAAAAAAAAATCTGCCCCTATAGTTAAAGGAGCTTATTTGAAACAAATCTTTTTTCTGTATGAATTTAAATCATGGCAAATCAAAGGAAAGAGACTATGGCTACAGATAGAGGAAAAAAAATAAAAAATTCATGTTTTAATGTTTTGGGTTTTTTTTTTTCTTTCTTTTTTTCTTTTTTTCCTCTTCCCCTTTTACCCTCTTTCCCCAAGGACCAGAAACTGCATTTTCTTTCCTTTGACGTATTACTTATCTTTCAGATCACTCTTCAAAGGCAAATCTCTCTTTCTGGACCCTGGGAGACTTGCTTATACATGAGAGATGAAGGCTAGATTTTGTTTTGCACAGACCAAGTAGGGGTTTAGCCATAATCTACTTCTCCATGTAAATTTCTCCCCTTTATAAACATCAGCATGCCTGCTTATTGACTCCTCTTGAGACGCTCATCCCCAGCCAAATATTCTGTATAATAGCTTCTGTATCCAAACAATAGCTTCACTCCTTCCTATTATTTCTGATGGGTCTGCATCATATGGACCAGTGGAAAATATCTGTGGCTGATAGGATGTGAAGATGAATTGTCAGCTGTGATAATTGTTAACTGATTATTTTTCACTGTGGCAGTGAACTCCACTACAGTAAGGAGGGATGTGCTGTTAGCACTATGCAGATGTGCCCAATGTTTGCTCCTCTATTAGAGAACAGGAACAAGAACAGGCCTTGGTTTTAAACAGCCTGCCTCAGATGCTGAATAGCCTTCTGCCCTCTGAGTTGTATGTCTTGCTTCTGTATTACACAAAACACCTTCCTGTCTCTGCCACCATGCTGGAGGCATGGTTCAGCCCCAGTGCTGAATCCCAGCACAGAGATGAGCCCCTCTGCCTCCTTTCTACTCCTTCCACTCAGCTCCCACTTCACAGAGAGCCACATGAGAGGCTGTGAGCCATTCAGACTACCAAGAATGCAGTGGATGTCCTGCCTGTGAAGGCCAGTGGGGATGCAGAGGTAGTAAGCAAGACCCCACTCACCCTCAGGGCAGATGGGAGGTCTCTGAAAGGAGAGCCCTCTGCTCTGAACAGTTGAGGCATCAGATCAGGGACCCCAAAAGTCAACACATTGAGCTCAAGGCAAAATGAAGCTGAGCCTGGGAAAAGGTGGTAGGGGGAGGCATTGTCATAATTTGCCCTTGCTTCTCACTATCCAAACTTACTTTAACTGTCAATAAATTCATTTCCTGCAACTTGCATCTTTTTTTGCCTGTGACTAATTGCTAAGTGATCCTTCTCTCTTTATCTTGAGCTTTTCCGCCTTGTTTTCTGTTCCCATTTTGTTGACAAGGAGGGGTGAAAGACCGACCAGGTGGCTGTCTGCCAGCCAGCAAAGGTAACCACTACGAAGTGGCAGGCCTTGTGGCAAACAAGCTTTTATTTAGGATTTGAAAGTGCATCTCTTTCCCCCTAAACCTCTTGATTTTTCCAATAAAAGGTACCATTTCTCCCCATAACCTTGTCTTCTTTACGTCTCTCAGGCTGTCAATGGTAGACCATGGCTACCACTCCCCAGACAACCTGATCAGCTCTTCTCAGATAACTTCTGCAGAAAATTCTCAGATTACAATAAAAATGAACTGTTGCCCTTCTCGCTGTGTTTTGCCAGAAACAACAAATATTACAAAAGCTAGGAGAAAAATTTCTTTTCCTTGAATAAGTCACTCCAGTACCTTTATATCCTAAAGGTCTGATTCAATCTGAAATTGACAACAGTAAAATTTAAATGTCTAAGCATATTTTAAAGTACAACCCTTTTCCCCCCTGTGCCTTAATTTGTCTGGCTTGTAAGCATGGATAATCTTACTTTAAAACTTCTAGGCTAACCTTTTCCTCATGTTTGTAAAAGTTTTGAACATTTTTGGACATAACCATGAGTGAGTGCAAAATACAATTAGTATTATTACTGTTTCTTGAGCTTAACTGCTTTCAGCTCATGACTGCTACTGCTGAACCCAGGACAGTTCTTTTAATAGCCGACGTGTGAAGTCCGTTAGTGACAAAAATAGAACATTATGGAGCACTTTCTATCTTCAAAGCACTGTGCAAATGTTAGATTTTTGACTATTGCAACATTTCCAACTTTTAAAGCAGTTTAATAGTAGAGGTAAGAGCTAACAGCCACTCCTTCCTAATTTTATGTGAATAAGCCACACTCTGACTAGGACATTAATAAACATAAATAGTTGTGCTGTAGCCTTAGTCTTCCTGTCATCACACCCATGCTCTCTACTCTTGCCATACAGAGTCATCATGCAGTAAGCTAACAGGAAAAATGTGGTAATTCTGAAATGCTGCATCATATCAACTGCAAGACTGACTACATCTATCAGACACCCTTCTGCCAAGTATCCCAAAGTGCTGTGATTATTATTGGCTTTGGCACACCAATAGAAGAGAGAGACTCCAAATATGCTGCTCTATGTTACCACTCTACGTACACTGGCTTTAAAAAATAACAATAAAAGACAACAAGTGGGATTAAAGAGGTGTAAATAACATCTGAATTCAGCCTCCTACTTCCTCAACTTTTAAAAGCCACTTCCTAGAGCTACGATGTCATTTTCTTAGCCCACACAGTTTAAGCTGCTTTCAGTCTCTTGGATTTTGATTACATAATGGTTCTGTCTTCAGCTGCATCTTCTGGGTTGTGTTGTGAAAGGAATTGTGTTTGAAAGGCTGCCCACCTTCTTCCCTGCAACCATTCAAGGGATCTGGCATCCCTTATTTTGGATGTCAAAATGATGAGAGAAGTTGGGAAAGGCCAATTAGAGAAACTGATATTATGGACATATTGTTTTCAGGAAATCTATATGCCTGTATTTGAATCAGATCATGATGCAAAGCAGAGTCCTATGCTCTTAAAAGTTTGGATGCTTTACAAAATACTACTGTTCCCATAGAAATCAAAGTTTTCCTATAACCTGAAAAAGTCAGAAATTAAAATAGCTGCCCTGGAACATTATCCCATGAACTAAAATGATGCATTTGTTTTCTTGCCCAGATAAAATAAACTGGCAAACCAAGTCTGATGTTAGTTCATCACAAAATCCACCTGAGACTCCTCAAAGACTGTGATAATTGTGAAATTGAGGAGTGAGGGTGTTTTCTTCCTTTTGGATTGTTATGAAAACTAAACATAGAATATATTGTAGGTTTGTATTTTATTTTACTAGCAGGAAAGAGGAATTTTATGCTGCTATTTTTCCCAAAATAATCTTTCACTAAGGCTCGCAAATCTTTTACAGTCTAGAACCAGATTCCATCTGTTCCAGTAAGAGCTGAGCTCTTAATATTTGGCCGCTGCAGATTTCAAGTTTATCAGTTGTCTCATAACCTTTATGAAAAAACCTCAGAGACATGACCAAATTTAAGAGAAACACTGTTTTTCCAGACATGGGATTGAAACTCAATACACTGTACCTGGAAAAATAGGATCAACTGAGAGAAACAACATTCCACTGAAACCACAGAGAAATGATGAGGCTGTATTTCATATCTCGGCATACATTTAAGGCTATAGCTCATCCAGTAGTCTCAGGAGTGCTGAGTGCTTGTCCACATCATGCCAAAACCCAGGTTGTGTAGCCCATCTGCCCTCTCCCAGTAGGTGGAAAGGAATGGTCTCTGTAGTCCAGCTTGTTCAGCAGGCTTCTCGACAGCAGACTGAAGGGCACCCAGGTCTGCAGGACGCAACCAGCAGAGTGGAGTTACACCAGAGCTGGTGCCCAACAGGAATGCTGTTCATAACCTGAGAGACTTTTTAGAATAGGCCCCAAATTAGCTAAATAAATTGAGGGATGTATTCTAGAAAATGTGTCTGCCACTCATTGTTATTTTTCCCTGGAGTTATGACTTGAAAACAAAATATATATGGTTTTCACACTTTTCTAGTTAGAATTGCTGTCATTTCCAGTGACTCAACACTATAATTCATGCTGTACTTTTAACTGTTACTTGAATCCTAAGAGCATTTTTTTTCATGGGCAAAGTAAGAAATATTGCTCTTGTATTTACAGAGAATGAACAGGGGAGCTGAAAAAATGCAGACCTTCATGGTTTGAGGAAGAGGCCATGAAGAGCCTGTTTTTCTGCCATCTTATCATCCACATCAGTGCCATGGGGCAAAGAACTACTAACAAGAGACAGGTCAGTGACAATTCAGCCTAAAGCTTTCAAGTCTCTTGGCAACTGGTGTGGAAGACCTGGGTGTAATCAAAAGTTGCGGTTAACTGATGGGTGTCTAGGCAAGAGATCGCTGTATGTCTGTCAATTTCTGCAAACACAAACCTCCCAAAAAGCATTACCACCACCAATACCTCAGCATGCAAGCTCAGTCAAAGACCAAATAAAAGTCTTAAGAAATACTCCTATGCTTCGAACTAATTCCTCTAGAATAAGAAAAGTAAAATTGCATGCATGAGAGAAACCTGTATTGGTTTTGTTTACCCATGTTGTACCCAGCATTAGGTAACTGGGACACACATGCTCCTGGAGGGCTTATTTGTATGTGTTCCTTCCACAGATGTAAAAGTGAAAGGCGATTTTTCCAAAGGATATTATTTTGTTTACCTTTGTTAGGTTATCTGAAAAAAATGAAAATGGGATTAAAATATTTGTTGTTAGATGGGATTCTTAGTGGTCTAGTTTAAACCTTTAATCTAGGTTTGAACACAGTGAATATTTTGACTCCAAGTCTCCTCCTTCTCCCTCCAGCTTCATCTCCTTCACTTTGAAAAAGGTGAGGGCACATCAAAGTTTCTTCTGTTCAGAATATCATTTATTCAATCTATTGTGAGAAATTTAAATCAGACCAACCTCAGAAGGGCATTGACAATGACCTTGTAATGGTAGGTCATGAAATAACTATTTTCTGAAAATAAAATTCACTCTAATCTGCTAAATTTACTCCAGCCTTTTACAACACCAAGGTTACAATTTAAAGTAGTGAAGAATTATGTGAACCCAAGATGAGCATGATTTGAGTGTTCCCAGCAAAATCTGGCAAAATAGCACTGGTTAAGAGCCCACTACAAGATGACCTGCATAGTTCTGATTTCTAAATAAGCCACTTGTATAAAATAATCATTCAATCCAATACTCCTACGAATGCACACACTGCTCATCCATACAAAGTGACTGGAAAAAACGCAGTTCTTCCACCAGGAGCTGCTGAGCACACAACTCAGAGAAGCAAAGAACTTGAAGAAGAGGCTTCCTATAAGGACAGGCTGAGAGAACTGGGGTTGTTCAGCCTGGAGAAAGCTCAGGGGAAATCTTACAACAGACTTCCTGTACCTAAAACGGGCCTACAAGAAACCTGTAGAGGGATTTTTTACAAGGGCATGTAATAACAGGACAAGGGGGAACGGCTTTAAACTGATAGAGGATAAATTTTTATTACATATTAGGAAAAACTTTATTATGAGGGCTGTGAGACACTGGAATAGCTTGCCTAGAGAAGCTGTGGCTGCCCCATCCCAAATCAGTGCTCAAGGCCAGGTTGGACAGGACTTCGAGCAACATGGTCTAGTGGGAGGTGCCACTGACCATAGTAAAATGTTGGAACTGGATGAGCTTTAAGGTCTCTTCCAACTCAAACCCTTCTATGCCTCTTTGATATGATTCTATACTTCATGTCAGATTAATCTTACCATAAGTTGTTGATTACATATAAAACACATCATACTAAGTCTCTGATCTTGGCAGATCTCCAGAGCAGTATTTCACCAGGTCTAAAAATTCCTCTCTCATATATGACAGTTGGCACTCTTGAAGTCTTTTCTACAAACTACATGGCAGTTTTTGGGTCTCGCAACATTCCCTTGGTAAAACAGAAAACACAATGGGATGATGCAAAATAATAATACTAATTACTGTGATAAGTACATTTCCTAGGATCACACTCCCAGGTACAGCATGCTCCTGTACTAGTTTTTGTGTAAGTCAACAAACCACTTTTACCTACACATTATTTATTTTTATATGGACCTATGTACTGCTGACCGAAATGCAAGTTTAAGACCTTTACTGATTAATGACTGATTTTAGCATTTACCTGCTTGCTAAACTGGGACTTTTTACAGACAGACAACATCTTTTGTGAAACTCATTCTTTTTGATAGTTTGGGGAGAAAAGTAATTATTTAATTAACACTTGAATTCTTTTCCCTTTTACGATACCCAAAGGTATGTTCCACTTATGTTCAGCAGTATCTTAATGTTATTTTCTGATATATCTGTTTACTACATGTATATTGAATTACTCTCTGCACAATAAATCAACCACTGTCTTGGATACATATTAGTTTCCTCACACTAGAACTGCAATATACAACTTCTTTTAGACAATCCCAAGAGTAAAAGCTGGCTGACAATCTAAGCAAATCTGCAACATTAACCAGTGTGTGCAATCCAGACTCACATACCAGAGGAGATGCTTATGAACAACTAAAAAATGTCCAACGGCACAGCATCATTCCTACAATTCCATCAAATGAGAAAAAGTCAGATCTCTTCCCACAGCTGCAGTAGGCAAACTGTGATTGCAGCACCACATGCATATTACAAGCCTTGACATCCACAAAATGCTTACTTTACTGAATGCAATGCGGTTATGAAATGTGTTGGGCCACTGGGAAGAATTCTATAAATCCTGCAAAGCTACCCAATATAACACTCTGCAGCTAACTCCTGTGGATGGGCCTGCATGCTTTTGTAAACCTCACTATGGGATTAGGACATTTATCAAAGCCATGATTTCTTTCCCACAATGTTATATCTATTGTACACCAGGAATTCTGCAGGTGCATGATTTATCCATCCTGTCATTAGCTACAAAACCCTGCAAACAGTTTTTATTTTCTTCTGGAGAAACAAATACTCTTCCCATAAATTGTTTTACTGCTGATTGGGGAACAGGCTCCTGCTCCCTTGACAATAAAACATCTTGCTTTTCTGACCTTGGAGTTTTAATTTCCAGCATAACAATCTGAAGCTCAACACCAGTTCTTATGGAATTAATTAATATAGGAAATATTACTGATTACTTTTTTTCAGTATCACACCTGAACTCTAATTACCTGTGCCAGCAAGTCTGATCACTTGAGGGATACTACAGACAACACAGCCCCTAAAGATCTAACCATGTGGGAAGAGGAAGAAAATGTCAAATAAATCAAACAGATAAAATTCTCTTTTAAAGTGAGAAGAAAAATTCAATATGAATTTTGTTACTGGAGTCAGGATTTGTCAACGGTTTCAGTGTGCCTGAAAATGTTCAATGAACATTTTAAAAAGCAAGGAAGGAAAATGGCTATCCAGGAAACTCAGAAACTAGAAGTGATTTCTTAATCAGTGAAATCATACTCAAGCCTTTCACTCAAATTAAATATTCATAGAACCACATATATTGTATATGACAGAGTTGAATGTGAAAAGGCTAATATCCTCTGGCTCTTCCAGTACCCAAGTAATCCATTAGAAATGTAATTGTCTAACCATTCCACGGCTTCAGCAGGATGTATGAAAAATAAAAGAGAAAGCAGAGAACCACAGAGAGAAGAGGAAAATACGAAGATATATCCAAGACTAGCTCTCAGGATACTCAAAATCAATTTCAACTGCCCCAGATATCTGTTGAGTATCAAATACAGAGCAGAAGAACATGCACACAGAACTATAAAGTTGCCTTGAAAAACTGCTTTTACTTCCCTTAAGCTTTGGGCACTTACATTGGAGAAAAGAGAGAGATATCATTGATTTATTAAAAGGCATGAGCAAATTATAAGTGGGAAGCTGACTACAAGCCATTTGAATTCAGCATAGCAAAGACTGGTTTTCCAGGATACATCAACACAAGGTTACAGATTTCATTGAAAAATAAGTAAATCTCAGTGAAAAGCGACATTAAAATTCCCCATGTAAAAGACAACAGAAATATATACGCGATAGTGCGTTAAGGCTCAAGAGCTTACGGGATTTTGTTTTGATTTGCTTTTATTACACAAGGGAGAGGGAGCAATGGAAAGGTATTAAAATCCAAATAATTCTGCAGATCATTAACAGTCCTGTAGATTAAACTACAGGGAAGGAGACATGGGCATCAACACAGAAAAATACTGTTAAGTCAGTGGAAAACTTAGTGACTATTTGAGATCACCTAAGGAACCTGAAGGTGCACAAGTCCATGGGACCTGATGAGTTGCACTGAGGGTCCTGAGGGAACTGGTGGATGAAGTTGTGAAACTGTGGCAGTCCAGTAAAGTTCCTGCTGCCTAGACAAGGAGAAATATAACCCCCTTTTTAAAAAAGGGGAAAAAGAAAGATCCAAGGAACTACAAGTCAGTCAGTCTCACCATGGTACCCAGCAAGACCATGGAGCAGATCCTCCTGGGAACTATGCTAAGCCACATGGACAATAAGGGAGTGATTTGTGACAGCCAACATGGCTTCACTAGACACAAATCATGCCTGACATATTTCATGCTCTTCTATGATGGGGCCAAAGTGTTAGCAAATAAGGGTAAGCAACTGATGTCAACTACTTGGACTCGTGCAAGGCAAACCTCATGAAGGTCAACAAGGCAAAGCACAAGGTCCTGCATCTGGGTCAGGGCAATTGCAAGCACAAACATAGGCTGGGAGAGAATGGATTGACTGAGAGCAGCCCTGAGGAGAAGGACTTGGGGGTGTTGGTTGATAAAAAGTTCAACATCAGCCAGCAGCATTTGCTTACAGATCAGAAAGCTAACCTTATGCTGTGCTGCCTCAAAAGGAGTGTGGCCAGCAGGTTGAGGTCCCTCTACTCCACTCTCGTGAGGCTGCACCTGCAGTACTGTGTTCAGCTCTAGGGCCCCCAGTACAAAAAGGGTGTGGACCTGTTGAAGCAAATCCAGAGGAGGACCACGAAGATGATCAGAGGGCTGGAGCACCTCTCCTTTGAAGACAGGCCAAGAGAACTGGGCTTGTTCAATCTAGAGAAGGCTCAGGGGAGACCTTGTAACAGTCTTCCAATACCTAAAAAGAGCCTACAAGAAATCTGTAGAGGGACTTTTTAACAAAGACATCTAGTGACAGGACAAGGGGGAATGACTTTAAACTGACAGAAGGTAGATTTAGGTTAGACATTAGGAAGAAATTCTTTACTATGAGGATGGTACAACACTGGAATAGGTTGCCCAGAGAAGTTGTGGGTGCCCCATCCCTGGCAGTGTTCAAGGCCAGGTTGGATGAGTCTTTGAGCAGCCTGGCAGAGTGTAAGCTGTCCCTGTCCATGGGAGGGGGGTTGGAACTAGATGATCTTTAATGTACCTTCCAGCCCTAACGACTTTATAATTCTACATATATCTCAAGTCAAGGAATAAAGCAGCATGAGATAACACATGTGGAAGGTTTGACCATGCAAAACTTCTCTGGCCTTGGTCAGCACAGTATTTAAACGATGGAACTACTTGTGACATTAAGGTAAACCATGAATATAAACAAAGAGATCCCTGATAAAGCTTTGGAGAAACTACTGAAGTTAAATACAGTTTTCTCCTTCATAATTGTCTACTGCACATTAAAGCTCTATCATGTGGCCAGATTGTGAAAAAAACTTCACTCTAGATAACGTCAAATATTTCTAAATATATAAAAAGCACTTTTACTTTCAAGTATCAAAGTGAATGCAAAAAAAGCAATATTTCCTTCATAGTACCTTTCCTTCAAGGAGATACATAAATATAAACCACTCCTTTTATTCTTATCAGCAAACAATCAAGAGCTTTATGGGTTGACTTGTAATTTGGCCATGACATGTGTTTCAGATCATTTTATGCTCCATGAATTGAAAAACAAACCAAAACAACAATAAAACTCCAATAACTTACATTTTAGTAAGGTTACTAAAAAGTAGCTTCAGCTTTTATGGAATTATGTGACTGAGAAAAAAACAACCCCAATATATTACACATTGAGGGGCTGAAAGTGGAAAGCAGAGACCTTTTGAATCTTGCTGAAGGGTGCTCAAATAAGAGAATTCATCGACCCCTGAGAGAGGAAATCCAGCTGAGGCTCCTTGAAGCCTGGCATGTGGAGCTGCACTTCTTCACTTAGGAAATACTGACAGCTAGGGGAATAACTCAGTTCCTCTTAGCCTAAGGGATTTTTCTGCCCTAGTGCCCAACGGTATGAAGAAGATTCAGACCCTTCCTATTGAACTTCAACATCATAATCTTGACAGGCAAAATGAAAGTAAAAATGAAGGAACATTCTGCTTTTGTGCTTCTTCCTTCTGTATCCAGGGGCCCCTTTCCTATCCCCAAATGTGTGTTAAGAAGTTAAAATCTAGATTTTAAAATATAAGTACACCAGTCATGTCCAGGCTGAAAGACCTAGATGAGAGATGAGGAACAGAGACTGAAGACAAGCAAGAAGATGACCAGAAAACACAGCAGGAGGCTCTGAGGATAAACAGATGCTACCCTGTCTCATCTGTGTTTTCTGCTTTGTGTTTCTGAGCCTACTGTTTCTCAAGACACTAGACATGGAATGAATTCAGATAGAGACTTCTATCACATTGTTCCCAGTTGCTTTAAACCTCTGCTCCTCAAGTCAAATCCTTTCTAGAGTTGATGAGTGCATTTTCAAAGCCTGAGGAGCGGTAGAATTTCTTACCACTTTAAAATGACACTGGTCTAAAAACACAGGAGGATTAGCAGCAAATTAAACTAATACAGTTATCACAGAAATTCTTTTAAAAGGTATATTTTGAAATTCATGTTTCCATGTCAGTAGATAGTATCTGCAGTTCTGTGCTTAGAATACACATTTCAGGAAAATTTGCCATACAGCATATTCAATCATACACTATTTCCTGACACATGTGGGTGTCATAACCTTACATTAGAAACAGGAAAAAACAGTAATATTATCAGGTTGTACAGAAGGTTATAGCATTAGTTACCCTATTAAATATCAAAATAGTTCAGAATGACTGGTGGGAAAATCTTTGAAGTTTGCAAAAAAGCTGGTCTTAGAGATACATTATTTGTTCAGTTTAAAAAATATTTAAAAAACTCTAATAACTTATATGTATCTTCATTACTAAGTGCAACTTTTAGTGTCTAGTGAACTGTTAGACACTAAGATAGAAAGCTGATGGGTAGATGTAAAGGGAAAGAAACTCACCTATTAGAAAAAAAAAAGGATGGTCTTTTAACTAAAGAGGAGCACTATTATTTGGAAGATCAAAAATCATCATTAGATCTGCATCAGGCTTCTTATGTGACAAACTGCCCACAGTTCTTTCCTGGTCTCTGTAATAGAGATTTTAGTGCTTCTTCTTTTGCACCTTTTGTGAGATGGCATGACATCTTTTGTCAATTTGTATTGAACAGTAATGTCCCAAATCACCAAATCAATCACTTTTTGGGTCAATTTCAGTTGTATAATCAGTTTGAAAGTCATTATATCTGGGAATAAACACAACAAAAGACACAGAGGGGCTCCCAGTAATCTACATGCACAAATAAGCATAATGAAGTGAAATAAAGAGCACAGGCAGAATACAGAGTATATTTCTAATGACATTTAAATCTATTGGCAGAGTAATTTTTTAAGGAAGCTAATAGCAGAAACTATGAATTAGGATGATATAAGAAAGCTAAACCACATACAAAAGCAAAGAAAACTGATTTGAGGAGCTGAATCATAATAGAGCTTTGATCCATCTCATTTGTGAAGCTACTCTTTAATTCACAGAGATTTAAAGCAGACCTTGCTACAACTTTTTCAATATTCTTTTTTAATGTTCTATTTTAAAATACAGAAAAAATTATTTCTGAGGAAAACATAATTTTATTTTTTTTCTTTTTAACTGACTGCTACTAAGATTTTATGTAACATGGATGAGAAAAGGCACAGGAAAAAATATTATGTTCTAAATTTTAAATATGGAAGAAAAAAATTATCTTGTGTTCTAAAAACTAAATATATTTATGCCTCTAACTCCTCTACCTTTAGAAATATCTGTTGTAGACTATTATACCCAAATTGTTTGCAGATGATGCTGCTGCACAATGGAAGAGTCAGAGATAAACTATTGA
The DNA here is from genome assembly GCF_012275295.1 of Melopsittacus undulatus. Classification (NCBI taxonomy): domain Eukaryota; kingdom Metazoa; phylum Chordata; class Aves; order Psittaciformes; family Psittaculidae; genus Melopsittacus; species Melopsittacus undulatus. Next base: position 132,620,056 of record NC_047527.1, read on the forward strand.
ACTATTTGATGACATTGTCAACTTGTTAACAAAATGAAAATTATTAAATGGATACTGAACAAATGATACTAACACCAAGATCTGAAGTTACCAACTAATTTTACAGCTGTCTCCTACTTTGGCCGTGATACAGAAAAATGCGTAACTCCTAAGTATCCTTTCCTAGTAAGAACTGTTACCTTCTATAGCTAGATCAAATTGATAGACCATGAATAGATTTTTCTTGCCATTGCTTAAAATTCCTATTTGAGTCAGAAGCATTTTAATTTATAATAAACTTTCTAGAGCTATTATTAGTTAATACAAAACTATTTATTTTATGCAAACCTGTTTATTTTAAAAACTTATTTTTAAGAAGCAGAACATTTTACTCTAAAAAAAAAAAAACCAAATACTGTATCCACAAAATGAAGAAAAAATACAGAGAAATATAGTTGCTATAAATGCAGTAGAATTCTGTTAGGGTAAGACAAATTTTAAGTAATCATTTGATATCATGGATTGCATCTAGCTGATCAAAGTATAGCAAACTTGTTAGATGAAGCAACAGATATACTGTTTAGCTGTTTCTTTAACATCAGAATCATACAGTTTGACAAGATTCTGCAAAACTTTGATAACTTAGGAAATACCATTCAGGTGCTGGATGCCAATTTTGTTCCAGATGCTAAGGTCACAGTGCATCAAGATCCTTACACATATGCATAGCTGTGAGCATAGGAGGAAGCTTACTGAAGCCCAGAGGATTTGTTACGGTATTAGTATCATACACAGATTTTCAGTTGAAGGGCTTAAACATCTAAAACATCTAACAGAATTGATAGTGTTCTGAAGATAAAAATTTTGTTTCTTTGCAAGAACAAAAAGATGGTGACTTAGATAGGAAAGGGGGGATTCTGTTTGTTTTAAAAGGATATAAATCTTCCTGATGCAAGCTATAGAAAAAGACTGGAAAGATTAATACTTTCGGGGCAGCATATTCCAACTCTTATTATCTACAGGGTATCTTGCACCTTGTTCTGCAGCATTTAGCAATGGCACATGGAACAAGAGATGTTTAATGGTCTGATATAGCCTTGCTGCATCGATCACTGTGATACAGCAATCAAAACCAGAGGGTATGTATGGCCCTATTTGATCTTTACGAGAGAATTCTACTATGCTAATCTCTAAAACATACTGCCAGATTATTCATTCTTCTCCCTTGTGTTTTTCTTTACCTGAAAATAAATAAATCAATCAATACAGCCATGATGCAAAATTTCTGAACTAAAGGGAAGTCAATAGTGTTTGTAAGTGCTTGGCAGAACACTGCCCCTGTGCATATCGGGGTTGCAAAGTGTAAGGAGCCCTACTGACCTTATTTTTAATAAACTAAGTGTTGGGAAAAAATGCACACATTCATTATGTCTCCTGCTTCATGGAGGAATATTGGTGCAGCTAAGGTGTAGAGAAAGAAGGCTCAACAATGGGAACAAACAATCAAAGTATTACACTGTCTTGCTTTTTCATTCAATATTCTTCTATGCAAACATTCTTCTTATTTCTACTTAATTTCCATCACGGCTAAATTGTTCAAAAGTTGATACCTACAGTATCTTTAAAAAAAAAAATCCACATTCTTGCATGAAAAAGGATGACCAAAGAGAAAATAAATGGTTGTGTAATTTGTACTTGAATATTTACATTTGTCTTTAAAACTTCAAGAATTTTCAGGCAAAGTAGCTGTAATTAGGCAATTTGCATCAAAATTTGAAATTATGACCAGCTTCAGGCTACTGCTACTTAAAATCTTGGGCATCTATCTCAGTGTGCCCATGACTTCCATTCTTCACTTACTTATTTGTATTCACTTTTTGTGAAACCTTTTTCACTTATTTTTATTTAGATATTGTTAACAAACAGTACAAGGTTACATGGGTAATAAAAGAGTTTGAGGTTTATAATGACCAACAAAGCTTCAATACCCAGTACTTCCTCCCATGAAGAAATCTACTTCTATCAATAGCCTCCAATAAGGAGCACAAACATATCCATTGATTCTAAGAGCTGACAAAAACTTCAATTTTTTTTTATTCTTCAGGGCTGAGTTATGCAGAGACAGATACCCATAAATTTACAACATTCTTGAGAAGAGAGATTGTAGATTTGATTTGTTTACTACCAAACTTGAACATACAGATTGCAGAGTAGTTTCCCTAAGGTTTACTTTGCATTTTAATAATATTTAAAAAAATCCCCAAGACCAAATGACAGACAACTTTCCCAATGCATCCACAAGCTAGGATTTTCCTTCTTCCCAGTACAATTTAGAGTCTACAAAGAGCAACATGCTTGTCACCGTTTTTTCAAGTATCAGAGAGAAAGATGTGAAAATCTGAAAAAAATCCACAGAATACTAAAGACAGGTGAAATTTTGAAAATGACAGGAAAACAGCTGGGATCATGTCCATAGGGACTTTTGTCATCCAAGGATTATAAAGACAGAAGCACTATTCTTGCTTAATGATACCTACAAACAATATTAAGCTTTACTGAGAGCCACAGTATCATGAACATTCCACCTAACATTAACTATTCAACAGATAAAAACCACTGTAGGTCACTGTGAAAAACAAAAGTTTCATCTACTGAACATTCCCTGAAGGTCATAAAATGGTCAAATCACTCTGGGTGTGTTATCAACAATACACAAGTTTCTTCCTTTTAATGCTATCCTGAACTAGGGAGAAATAGGAGGAGCTAAGTAGAAGATCTATTCCACTTTATCTTCCAAGGGAGTCTTATGAAGCATCAGCCTGATGCAAGCAGAGGTTAAATCAATCCTTTTTGCCTGCTGTACCTGAGCGAGAAGGTTGTAGCTGGAAAACAGAGTTCAACTGATACATTAATATTCACAATGCATTTCCACATTTCTACCCCAGAACGAAAAAGGTCAGATCATGTGGACACAGATCTGGGTGGGGAAGCCAGCCACTGCAAGTACGGCTAGGAGAGCTTAAGCTATGTTGTGCAATGCAGAGAGAGTGGAAAGATCACACAATGAAGCACTTTGACTTTTTGCCAGGTATATACCCTGTGAAATGAATTTAAAATAAAGTTTAAATTACAGACGGCTTTTCCAAGCCTTTGCTGGCATGAGCACTACTTCAGAAAAGCTGTGACAACAGCAATTAGGGATAGCAGAGTCTGAGATATTAAGGGAAACTTGTCAAGCAGAACTTAAAATATCTAAATATTTCTCTTAAATACTTGTAGAAAGAAAAAAAAATAGAAATAGCTTTGGCTCTGCTTGCCTTTAAGTTTGCACCTTCTGGATCTTTTTTGGAAAATATTCACAGACATTAGTTCAGAACTTCTATAAACATCATATTAATTCATGTCTAAAAGCATCAGTAACAGGGAGGCTAAAGATAGAATTCTTTCAAAATATAGAATGTGACGTGCCAGCAGCACAGTCCTGTGAATTTTATGTTTGTCCTATCTGTCCAAGCAAAACACATTGTGAGCATCTAACCAAAGCTCGCTGAATCCCTCACATAACATTTGCAAGGAATGCAGATGAAGTAGTATTTGCTGAAAGAATTAAGTTGATGAAAAGAAAGCATACACATTTAATGAGTGGCAAATAAGGCAAAGTACTTCAGTTCTGTCTTAAATGACCCTTATCCCCATATTAGTACTAACCATTCATGTAAAAAATAATTCAAACTAATAATGTAATATCTGCACAAATTCTAGCAGCACCATCAGAAGCGGCCACTGCAATGAAGGATGTCATATATTTTTTCCAGAAATCCTTGAAAACTGTTAAGGAAAATATATATTGAATAAATGAGCTCCTGGTACTTAACAGAAAACTATGTTTGTCCTAAATACATATAATTTACCAGATAATGAGCCTGTTTAAAGTAGGGCTGAAACAGTTCTACAGTGCCCAGCACTGGACTCCACTGACAAAAAGTCTTTAGTGCCCTTTAATTCCCAACAGAAGATGCAGAAGGTATTAAATGTAAATGCAAACACCAGGGATGGCTCCTGCTTCTACAGGGTGAATGAAAAATTGCTGTTGGCACAGTTTCAGGAATAATTTATTTTTAAAAACATCATTCCAATGTCAATACCCTTGTAACGGCTCCACCAAGCTGCTTGTCCCTGTCCCTGCCTCATTAAGTCAGGTCTTCTGGGGTGAAGTGGAAAAGAAATGTCCAAGCCATTCTCTGGCTAACATGAGGTTAAATTCACATAGTTCCAGTGTGTTGCAGGAACTATTTCAGCTCTTGGTGTATCTCAGAGCACACAGACTTTGCCTTTTTCATCTCCTGCTGGGTCTAGCTAAGGATTGAGCCCCATAGCTGAATTTTGAGTACCCTTAAAGTTTGCGGATCACAAATTGTAACAGATGTCCCTGCTGTGCTGGGAGTTTTGTTTAAAGGTCCATCTGCCTGCAGACTGAAATCTGGAATTCTTTGTTCGCATCCTGCAAAACCAGATCTTTCAGACCAGTCACCGTAAAAATACAGGGATTTTTCTGAGGGGTAAGGAAGATCAATAATTTGCATATGTTCCTCCCTCTAAAAAAGAGAAGCACCTGAAACCGTCTTAAGGTTTGGCAGAACATAGTCTTATCCGTTGTTAATGATTCTTCCATCAAATCAGTTGCCTACTGCAGGAAGGAAACGAACATATGAACCTATGGCTTTTTTCCTTTAAACACCACATATCAGACTTCAGTGCCTTCCATTTCTGGGGGTGTGGAGAAGAAAGGAGTCACCTCTGCATGGCTAGATGGGATATGTGGGCCAGGAAGTGAAGCACAAACTACAGTCATTTGGAGGAATAAGGCACAGAGGCTAGTGCACTGGTATATTTAGCAAAATAATTTAGATATGTTTCCAAACTCAGAGCAAAAGACAAAATTAAGAAATGATAGATGAAATCAGAATGGAAAAGAAGTTAGAGACTATAAGGGAATGAAAATCAGGAGATGGGAAGAGAAAATAACAGAAAGAGGACAAGTGAAAAGAGAAGGAAAAAGTATTTACTATGCAATTAGATTTCATGCGGGAAAGCACTCAATTCCTTCCTCTGTACAGCTTACAATACCACTTTTCAGAAGAAATTCTCCACACTCCCCTCAGCATATGACGGGGGAGGGCGAGTGGGGGAAGGGCTTCTTCATCCCCATCAGGCTCAACTGCTCTTTTCCAGGTTCTTCCATTAGTTCATTACATTTTGGATTTTGGATGAGAAACTTGGAGTGAATGGGATACTTGTACTTGAACAGAGCCAACCCCAGCCCTAGGGGATTTCTGTGCAGGCACTCATGTTTCCACTGGGAGAAAAGTTTCCTTCTTTGGCTTCCTCAGCTCACTTTCAGCCCAGCAGCTCTATGTTTCATTACAGAAGTAGCACCTCACTGTCTTTACATTCTCTAGCCATCACCAGCTTCCAATGGGCCAACTTCCATCCTGCTCACCCTCTAATAGCATATAGGATTTGCAGAGGATCTCTCCTCCTCTAAGTTTCAGCTATTCTATTTGCAGTTCACCTCTTGTGGCTGGCAGACAGGACCACAAGCTTGAGAAGGGACTGTACAGACAGCCAAGAATTTTTTTTAGTTTTCTAAGCAGTCTCAAGTCTTGTCTATGCTTAGGTCAGACCTTCCTTAAAAAGTCTCATTGCCCTTCCTTTGACTTCTCTACCAAATCATGCATAACCTCTGCTTTGTTGCCAGCTTGCTTCCTCCTGGATCAGGTCCTGCATATGTGATCATGTCCAATACAGGGATGCCTCTCTCTTTCTCTTCCCTGTCCAAGCTGAGAAATGACATACACCTGGACAGGAAGCCAGGAATGATACAACAATTTCACAAAATTAACCAGAAATCACAAATTATGACAATGTCCTCTTACTTGAAACTGGTTGCAAAGTGTCTTTGTGTCTTCAGTTTTTTACTGCTTGAGAACAGTGCATTTTGACTCCACGTAACAGCCAAAGGAAGTTAAAGAGTGCATCTCCCTTTTCTATTTTCCTTTTTTTTTTCCAGAAACATACAGCAACAGGAACTATATTTTTTTAGACACTGATAGTAAATCTTTGAGATTGTTTTATAATCTGGCATCCTGTTCAGCAGTTTAGTGACCATTTATTTGAGAACTTTGAAAATAATCTGTATTAGAAACCTGGAAAGCTAGGTAATGTTATTCATCAGCAGATGATACTTTTATAGATATATTCATACCTTGAAAACTAAGAATGAAATATTTTTATATTAAAATCTTTGTAAAAGCATAATGTTCTGGTCATAATAATGACAATATGGCCACAGTTAGATGATACTTTTATAGATATATTTTTATATTATTTATTATTATATTATTATTTATATTGGTTTTATATTTTATATATACCTTTATTTCTATTTTTTACATATTATGTATTTTATATATATTATATATTTATATACGTATATTGTCTTTTGCACTGAGTTTGGAAATATATCTAAATTATTTTGTTAAATATACCAGTGCACTACCCTCTGTGCCTTATTCCTCCAATAAATATTTATATATATTATTTTTATATTTTTATAGATATATTTATACCTTGAAAACTAAGAATGAAATATTTTTATATTAAAATCTTTGCAAAAGCATAATGTACTGGTCATAATAATGACAATGTGGCCACAGTTAGTATTTTCCCATAGAAGCATCACAGGTTCAATATTTTTTGCATAAGGTATTGCTTTATTTTTTATGGAATGCCATTATATTCTATCAGAAATCAGAGGTCCATATTCTTTTATTATTGGCATAATTAGAATGGGTAACAGGTTGAGTCTTTAGCATGACATTCATAATTTTGCATGTATCAGTGAAGTGTTCTGTACCTCCTTTCCGGGTTTATTCTGTCATTTTGTCAGTTATCTATACTGTTCTCTTATCACATTCAAATAATTGAAGTTCTCTAAATTCTTGAAATTTACCCCCTTTTTAATATTAGACAATTCAACTGTGACTCTTCCCATTAGGTTTCATGTGTATAGTAGTAAAAAACATTTACAAGACTTCTTACAAGGCCCCATCAGTGTCAGACATACTCTCTATTCTTCCATTTCAAGCATCTAGTTAATCTATTTGCTTTTAACTACTGCTGTTTGCCCAGCAAGATCTTTCACCGCCTGTCTGTGACTGCACCTCCTAAACTGACAGTCAAATTGAGCTTGGAGAATTTTTAATGGACATTCAGTCCTACTGATAGCCAGAGAGCAATTCAATCCTCTTTCCAAGGAAAGGCTCCTCAGTGCAGTCTTTGTTTCCATAGTCATTCAATTTTGTCCAAGATCCAGAAGCTGCCCTACAAATTCATCTCCCATTTATACTAGTGGGTGACAAGTGTGCTGAAAAAGGGTCAGATTTTAAAATAAGGAAATTATCTTTTCCCCTAAAAATAGAACATGCACACAAAAAGCAGATGGAGAGGATGCTGCTGAAAACAGAAGTGAATTAGCTTCACTCCACTAAAAGAAGCCAATGCTTTTAAAACAACAGTGAAAAGCTGACTAAGGCCTGAACTTCCTCTCACTAATGTCAGTAACAGTTTGATTCAATGGGAGCAAAGTAAATCCTATTAGAGCCTTTTATAGAAAAATCCTAATAAAAGCAGACACTACAAAGTAAAGGCCCCATTCAGCCGTTGCTTACACCATAACCGTTGTAAAATCACACCATCGTAGCTGGAATCCAGTCCTGGAGCATTTTAGTCCTACACTCACCACGCCATAGAAAGCTGAAAGAAGATGCTGCACCAAAATGAGTATTGCAAGTCTCTCCTGGCTGTGGATTTCATGCATTATGGTTAGATTTAGATATGATCAGGCCAGGTCCCAAATGTGCATTCCTCAACACTCATACCACTTGATTTATGCTGTCTTATTTGACTGGTCAAAGAATCAAACTGGTGACTGGTTTTGAATGAAGGCAATTAGGGTGCTTGATTGGTTTTGTAATTTGGAGAACACTACTCTAGAGTGTAAGTCAATTGTGTGGAACTATCCAGGTCTTTAATCACTAGTTTCCCTGTGCTAAGAGCTGATGCTTTACATCATCTGAAATTTATACCAGTTATAATCAATTCCATTCTTCCCCATTCCCCCCCACCCCCCCTTACTGCTTCCTCCACTGCCCTACACCTGGCAAAAACATGACATTTTAGCATAAAAAGTTAACTATAGTGTGGCCAATTATATTTCAAAGGTGTATCCAAATTTAATTCACAGGGTCAATCGAGTACGTGGGGGTAATTATCTTTACAGAGCATCTGACTGTTGTTGTGATATAGTGGTCTATCAGCCCCTGCTAGAAATCTGCCAGGAAGCACTTGTTTAAATTTGAGTAAGGTTAAATAACAGACTTCTGTCTGTAAATTCTGGAAAACAACGTCATCAACAAAGACACCAGTTTTACCTAAGTCTCTTGGGTCCACCCTGAAAGACTGGAAATTCTCAATTCAGAGTTTTCTTTCAGAATGGATCTTAAAATAGGAAAATTTGCAGGTATAACACACAAAAATTAAGCCGAGTACAGGACAGGAAATCATACATAATTTGCCTATTTATAGTAACCATATAACTTTATAAAATACTGTTTCTTATTTAAACATACAGGCCCCAGAAATGCCAAAGCTGAGAAATTAAATTTCACTCAAGAGTAGCCTCAAGTAATTTTTTTATTCAAAGCAGTGGACAGGAATTCATGGGATAAATATGTAAATAAAAAAAAATCTGAAGAGTTACATGATATTTAATTGGCTTCTAGGCAACATCTTCTGTTCCCTTGTTCAGAATAAGTCTGTGTTTTGCACAACAGCTTTTTGGATTACTAGGTCCCAATTTTTTGGCCCAGTGGTCCACTGATGGTCTTTCATCACTGTCATGGTTTAAAACCAAGTCCGCACAGCTCATCAACTCACTCCCCCCCTTGCTCCCCCAACTCCTGGAGAATTAGGAAGGAGAATCCAAAGAATGTACCCCCACGGATTGAGATAAGCACAGTTTAATGGCTAAGGTATAACACAAATCACTCCTGCTACTACTACTACAAATAATAATGATAAAGCCAATAACAAGTGAAGAGAATACAACACCTCACCAGCCACCAACCCATAACTCACCCCACCCTGCCTGACCGAGCACCAACCGACACCTCCTCCATCCCCCCAGAGCTCCAGCCCTTCCGGGTCTCCCGGTTACATCCTGGGTATGACCTGCTATGGTATGGAATACCTCTTTGGCTAGCCTGGGTCAGGTGTCCTGTCTCTCCTTCCTCCCAGCCTCCCTCCTTCCCTGGCAGAGCATGAGCTCAGAACAGGCCTTGGACAAACCAAACATTTGAGCAGTAACTCAAAACATACGTGCTATCAGCAACCATTCTCAGCTTGAAAGTCAAAACACAGCACTGCACCAGCTACCAAGGAGAAAAAAATGACTGCTACTGCTCAAACCAGAACAATCACTGATCACTGGCCACCATGAAATTATACCAAACATTTAATTGAAATGTCGCCACACCTATACAATGCTATAAGCAGATGTGTTATCCTGAATTCTATTTCTCAGCAAGGATGTATAATAAATAACCTGTGTTTCACTGAAGGCTGCCATGAAACCTCTGGTCAGCTCAAAAGAGGCAAGACAACTTCAGGGCCTTCCATAATGTGCCATGTCTTCACACCCCTCATTGAAAGTGCTCACTACAGCTGAACCCCGAAGCCTTGTGCAAACTGACCACCACTGACATATCACAGTTTGGAGATCCCCAAATTATATTAATAGTCATTTAAGTAACTAATTAAGTTATATTAATAGCTAATAACAGGTATGTTTATGCATCTTTGTACAAATTCCCTGTATACACCTTTAATTTATTATGGTCCTAATAGTCCTGAGATTTTAATAAAGTCTGCCAAATAGAAGGAAACACTAGTTCCCACACTCTAGTAAGTAGCAAATCTTACTGATTATGAGGCAGTAATAAAACTACATCAAAAAGTTTGCACAGCATGGAGTAGATTATCTGTTAGTTGCATTTGTTACTACTTAAAATAAGCAAATTCCACAGCTACTAAAATTATCCTATTCCTGGAAATACAGTACAGAGGAAAGAAGAAAAGCCTTGGATTACTGTTTTGTTTCACCATTTCTAAGCAACAAGGAGTAACTGAAAATTCATCATCATACTGAGAATATTGGTCCTCTGGTGCTGTGAAAAGCTGTGATGTCGCCGTTCAATTTAAATACACAATCTTCTCACCTGACCAGAACACTGAACAGGGTATGTTTGAGAAGACTGCTAAATTTGAACTTGACTCATTTTCAAGTACTTGCTTACCTAATAATATTGCAACATTACAAACAGAAGGACTTATTCAGACAAAAATCAATTATACCACTGCAGCAATTCTGAAATTGCTCAGAACATATTTGCAACAACCCCTAGCAGCCTTATGGCTAAAAAAAAACACAGACTGACCAGATACTTTGATGGAGTTTCTCCTCAAGCGGATTAGGTCCAATGGAGAAAGGGTGAGACTATCTGCCAGCACCCCAGACCATCATTCATGCCTGCGTTATGTTACAGGGTAGTACATAGAGTTGGCAAAACTACATTTCAAGCATGTAACAGATTAATTTGTATCTTAAAAAATATATCCTTAAACTGACCTGGGCACTTTGTTTTGTTCACCACATCGAACTTGAAGAAAATTGCTTACAGTCCCAAGCTAGGCTTCCTGGGACCTGATGTCAGAGACAGAAGATGCCATTTGCAAAGATGATGGCACAAATGGGTAAGAATCAGCTATGACTGTGCCTCAGAGACCTGATTACAGCATATTAGCCCTTGAGAAGAAATCTTGAGTTGTTTTTCCTCTTATGTTAATGATGCAAGCCTGAAGGGCAATACAGCATATTTGTGACAGAAGCGGCATGCCTGTAACACTACTGTGCTTCGCTGCATTCCTAGAGCTCAGAAGTAAACTTACGGACTCAGAACCCGGCTAGAAAAAGGAATTGAGAACAAATACAAAAAATACTGTAATGGGGTCAAGGATTCATATCATCACCAACCCACAGATGACAAATCTACATTTCAGTCAAACTGTGAAGCAGAGGAAGGTACGAGACCTTCCAGAGATTCCCGATTTTGAACCTATGGTTCAGGTGTTTGTAGAAGCAAAGGAAGAGCCAGGAGCTCTGGATGCAAATTGGTGTCAGACTACAGGCTGTGTCATGTGGTTTGCTGAAGTAGCAGAGGCATCTCATAACAGGGTTATTTCCAAAATTGTCTCTGGACACAAGGAAATTAAGACAGCTTCATATCAAAGGCCCCAGTAATACCAGCCAGAAGCACAACCTATGGCAAATCAAGGAGCATCAAGAAACAGCCAGCAGGAAGAGGAAATTCTTCCTCATGATTGGTGGCACTTTCAGCAGTGTGTCTGAAAGAGATGGTGTCAAGCTTCTTATCTCTCTCCTTCAGCAGCAGGAAGGCTGCCTCCAAATGAGTCAGGAGAGTAAGGGATGCCATCCTTTGTCAGGGACAAAAGTGGAAATAATCTGCTGGAAGACTTTTGAGCTAAACTCCTTTCCACAAGCCTCCCTTTGGGCAACAGCAATTCAAGAATACCAGGGGTAAAATAGGATGCTGGAGAGGAGAGCAGGAAGGTAAGAGATGGTGCAAAGTCCTTCTAAGGGCACCAGCCTCCACCAAGACCACAGGCTGAGCTGTGTGCACAGCTCTAGGCTACTAAGCTAAAGGGTCTGAGTAACATCTCAATATGGGTATAATTATAGTAATTGTTCTTCTAAAGCACATGACACTGTGACTCAGAAAGGTAGCAAATGGGTATTTCATCCTAGCAATGCCCAACTCTCATTGAAAATCAAACCCCCAAGAGATGAGAGATTTAGAAAAGAGCAATCCAGCACACTTGAAACTGACTTTCAAACCCCCCTCTGGCCCTCCTGAACACAGTGCAGAAGGGAGAAGACATTAGCTTTTCAGCCTGCAGTTATGCTCACAAACACTCTCCTTTCTCCCCTGCTGCTCAAATTTACTTTTACCTTGAGGCAAAAGAGCCATCATCCCATTCCTTAGTAATACGCAGAATTTCCTTGACTGCTCTGTTAGCTGCTCCCTGCAATCCTTAAGAGCCACACATTTCTTCACAGAGCAGTGGGAAGCAGGGGGAGGAGAAAAACTGCTGCTGAATGATTCTAATAAGAGAATTGATGATAAAAAATATTTAGAAAAAGCAGCAACTAAAAGTGCCACAACTGGGCTGATGATGAATTTTCAGATACTTTCCCAAAACCCCTGCTTGCAGGCATAGAATTCTGCCTGCATATCCAAGCGCAAGGGTGGGTTCATGTTGTCATAGAGGTATTTCCCACTCCATCCCCAAAAAGCCTCCTAACAAGTGAGCTTCATACAGTGCTGCATGGTGCCAAAATCACACAATGACTTTATAGGAGATGGCTAAATGGTTCCTCTTGAAATAGAAGCGTAAGGTCCCCCCTAAGAGACACAGGAGAAAGCTGACTTGCAAATGTTTCAGAAACTTGTCAATGCACAACCGACTGACTCTGATTAATAATGAAAGTGGTCTGTACTGCTAAGGGGGTATTTACAAAAGCAGAGTTTAATCTAGTGAGACTGTGTTCCTGCCAGAGCCAATGAATAGACATAGGCTTGCCCTGGGCAATGTAGAGAATGAAGTCACGCTAAAGATCATCTTTGTGCAATGTTCCACTGTTTCCCACCACACACTGAAAAACCGTTTCCTGACGTGGACCATTTCATGTATCAAGCACCCGTTTTGGAAGCACTTATATGATAATCTCAACAATTAACAGAGAATGATTCCAACTACTTAGAGTAATGAATACGATAGAGGTCAGCTGTGAAAGGTTCTTTCCACCAGCTAATTTGCAGAAAGCAAACATGAACAAAGTACCAGAAACCACAGTTAAAAGTGAGTTTTCTAAGCAGAAAAGACCTGCAAGCCTCCTGACCAAAACAGATTAACAGAAGCTAGTGGAGGTGCAAAGAAAGAAAACAAACACTGGGGACCTTGGATGATCAAGACCATCTTCAAGTAAGGCCAGATTTGTTTTGGACGCATCTTACATCATGTTACAATGTGTGAATATACAAGTAAGCACATAAATACTGAGGTACTATAAAAAATATCACTCATCTCAGAGGCTCCTGCTACAATAAGCCCACTTGGTTTAGACTTCCTAGGTATTCTAAAGATTACTGGAAAATATGCAATTAAAAAAAAAGCATCAAAATGCTGTTATTAACATGCAAATAGCCCATGTCAAGCACTGGACAGTTTTATCAAAAGACTGTCTTCTGAAGGCTGCCAGGGTCTTGAACAATTCATACAATCCATCAGTTCTCAAAATAGAGAAAATCACCTTATTCCTTCTGAAAAATAATATTAATATACTTCTAAGAAAAAAAAAATCCAAAAGTCTGTCAATCATACAGACTAATATTATTTTAGATACTCAAATATTGGAAAAAGTCCTGGCAAACTGACTCGACTGTTACCACTGCCACCAGATTGCTTGGCCTAACTTGTCTTCATTTGACAAGCAGATGAAATTCCAAATATTTGGTGAGCACTACACATTATTCTTTGCTTTAAAAGTATTAATATATTCTTTATTTTATATTAGATGTAGAGGAAATGGCCCATAACTGTTCCTATATACTTTTTTTTATTTTCAATGCAGGGAAAATTCAGTTTCAGTTAGTCTTACAATCTCTAGCAAGAAAGTCTACAATTCTTACTATGCCTTCCTCAATTCAAACAGCTCTTGATTAGAGATCCTACCTTGAAGAAGCTTTATAAAGCAAGTATACCTTTAGTCACTTCATCTCTTCATTCTACACATTCAGCTCTCTTCAAAAAGTTCATTTTGAACCTCAGAGCATCACTATCAATACTTATATGAAGAAAAATCCTTCCATATTAACGTTCTTCATTCTTATAATCAAATGCAAGCTTCTATTCAGTGTCTTCAAAAAAACCCAAAGTACCTGGTTTTCATGTAAATGTGACCAGAGTCCCTGTTCTCAAGCAGCCAAATTTGGCAATTTTCTATGCTGCATTTTCTATCCAAAACCCTGAACAACAGAACTGCCTATCCCTGCTGCTTAATCTCTTAAATTAAGATTGGCTGACTGAATAAAAATTAAAAGGACCTTCTCTGTATGACTCCTCTACAACATATAATCACAGGCCTTCTCACCTGCTTGATCCATTGCAGAATTCATGCAGTTATAACAGGAAACAATCTTGTTTGCTTGCTCAAGTCCCAAGACCATACACCAACCATAACAAAGAACTAGTAGCCAAGGCAACAAAAGAAAACATGTAATCTGATTAGTTGTGATCTAAGCTAGATATTCCAGGTAACATTGCTGAAATAGGGTTTCCCTTAATTGACGTTTACCAGGGTTACTAAAACTTCTGGTCTCAGTATCCTCCTGCTGACTTCACTCTGCCAAATCCTAGGGCTGCATGCTTGGATGTTATTACTTCCAGTCTTCAATGTCTGGCCAGCAGACATATCAGAAACAGCCTGCCAGATATGGCTACTGAACAAGAAGCTCCATGATTCAGGAAGAAATGAGTAATTGAAACATCTAATGGAGTAAACCAAACAAACTCGTATCCCTGTGTCTGTCTCTTGTGAGTGATCATTACAAGTTCTATACAGCCTAAAATTCAAATCTGAAAATTGCTATGAAGAAAACTTCATGGGAGTGAGGCTGGTGCCCCTTTTTTCAGAGAATTTATCCATTTCAATTTACCTCAACAGTAGAGACACTCAAAAAGTGCTAATTAATCAGCTCAATAGATATACAAATCCAGCATTACATACATCAATCCTGTCTACCTATTCTATATTTCATTAGATTCCAAGAAGAATCATTAAAGGTCATTTAAGGGAAACACACTTGAGGGAAGTTACTTGTGAGAGCAATTCCCTGCCATGGAGTCACGTCAGATGACAGAAGACATCCTCTGTGCACAGAAAGCCTCAATCCTACAGACACCACTGAAAACAACCAGAGTACTATGTGGACAGCAAGGCAGCTGAAAACCAGACTAATTTATCATTACCAGAATGAAATCCTTTTAGCATGAACTAAGAGATTCATCTATAAATATCAAATAAATAAATGAGCAGATAACTTACTTGATTTATAGAGCTACCAGATCAACGCTGGCACTAACCATTTGGACAAAATACTAGTTGGAGTGGGAGAGATGAGAAAAAGGTTATTATTTTAATGAATATTATAATATGCAAAAAGGCAGATAAAACTAAGCACTCATTAGTAGCAAATGATGACTTAGAATACACTTTTTTCCTTGGCAAACACCAAATGCAGAATCTTTGGTTCTCCTTTTACTTTATCTTGAACGAAATACAAAGAAAAACTAATACTTATTAGTAAACTTACTTGAAGGCCATTCCTCCTTCAACTCTCTTACATACACTTATTTTTTTCACTCCTTGCCAGCTGGACTCACCTCATGTTCTAGCTATGAACTATCAAATAAAGAAAACACAAGGACTATCAGAGAGGGAGAGAATTAAAAAAAAAAAAAAACAACAAAACGTGGAAGAAGAAATTTAGTTGGAAGAAACCACAAGAGGAACAGAATGAAAATAAATGTGATTGCAGGAATGGGAAACATATAAAATGTTTTCCCTTCTGAATTAGATAGCTCCTCCCCTTCCTTGCTATTTCCTTGAGTCAAACATTTTCACTAGATAATCTGCTTCACCTTGAACTGTTTTTCAAGGCAGCAGACCTCAAAGTCTTTTTTTACTGCAGAAAATTGAGCTAAAATAGATTTTCATTATTAGCCCAGTTTAATTTATTTACACACAGGCAAATCCCAAGTCATATTTTAGAGATCACCATGTAAGACTAGCAAGGAGAGCAAGACTTGATGATTTTTCCTGGTGTTTGCACTGTCTCATCCTATGTTTTCCAGGTAGCAAGTGACTGGAGCTCAGTGAGGTAATATTACATAAGGACCTCATCACTCAGCGAGAAAACAAGTTGTTTTTAAAGCCTATTGATATCATTAAGGATTTTACTAGGGATTATGTTACTGCAGAAAAAAAATTGCTCACTTGTTCTGTTTTTCCCATCTTTATCAGTTCCCCTGTCCTGTGAACACTAGCTGCAAAAGGAGCATCTGTAATCCTAAAGGGAAGGAATAAACAGACTGCACTGGCTCTGATCTTTCCCAAGTTCAGATTTAGTGACTTGGCTAATCTTCTAGGGCTAGCCCTACTTCCTTCAAGGCCTGAGAAGCAAGGAAAGGAGGGACAGCAAATGTTCGTTTCAGGCAAATGCAATACGACTTTGAAAAAGTATAACATTTTAACTGTGAGCTGATATAAAAACAACTGTATACTGCTAATCACATCAATAGTAGCTCAATGTGAAAATTTTCATGAAAGAAATTTACTTACAAACCAGCCTTCTTTCTAAAAATGTATTTTTTCATGAAGCGTCAATAAAGAAAAAAAATCATTTCTTCATTAAGTATTTATGGAGATATTTCTTTTTTCATATTTTTATAGTAGTAAAAAATAATAGTAGTAAAAATAATGTCATCAAAAGAGTCCTTAGAGTAAAAAACATGACAAATCCTGCAAAACAGGGGAAAAGATAGGTTAAAAACTATAAAAAAGGAATTACTGTAATCTTTAGCAAAGTGGCATTTTTACATTTAATTTGCATTAAATTACATGAATAGAGATGTAGACTTCATAATGTGAATTTATAACTTCTTTCCTATAATCTGTACAGTAACTAGTAGTTTTGGTAAAAACTCCGGCTCACAGATGCAGAACTGATGTGGTTATTCCTCAACACTTCTTGCCAGCTGCAGCAACTGTCCTTCGAGAGCAGAAAAACTTGTTTACACTTTTTACCATGAACACAATGAGACTAAACACCAGATATATTAATACCTACCAATGTCACCTACGTTACCTATCAGTTATTATTCAACTGATTGATAAAAAAATATACTTATCTAACAAAGTTCTTTTCAACTCACAAGTGCAATATATTCTTAAAGGCTTATCTTACAAAGACTTAAAAGCATTTGTGACACTACCTGTGTGGAAACAGCCCCATTTAATAGCAGAAGGGTTTGTTGGTTTTGGCTTTTCTTTTCAAACTAGTTACTAGACCTAAGTGATGGGACCTTGTTATCTCTACCTCATTTATGTGCACAACGTACAACATCCTTTCAGGGAATTTAATGAACCATGCAGAAAGAGGAAAAGAAAATATCAAAGGAGTTAGTGACCTCTGCTCCAAAAGTAAATTGTAAAGCCTTTCGAGTATTTTTGCTGAAGCATCTTCCTATATTTGTACCATATCAATGCTGGAAGTTGAGTTGTTATGAAAAAAAAGAAAATTGATGTACAACTTGGGAAAGCTGATTGAGGTGTCAAATGTCCACAGGTTTAGAGAACGGTTTAATCAATACAAGAGGTATAAGGGCATGTGGTTTGTATTGCCATAGCTTGAGTCCTTTGGTGCTTTGCTGTTTATTTACAGCAGATTGGAAAGCTCCTCTTCATTTGAGCTGACAACCAGCCCACTGAAGTCCCCATGTGAAGGTCAGATGCCACTTGCAAGAGAACTTCAGAGGGTTCCATCGTCCTTCTCCTCCTTTGCAGGAAATAGCTTCAACATGCTTTCAACAGAAAGAAAACTACTCATCATTCCAACCCAGAGCTCTGCAGACAAAATACTGGAATTTAGAACTCTGGATCCAGATTTTGCCAGGACTTCTCCTATTTGTCATTCTTCAGTGCAAGCAGGAATAAATTGGGCAACTACAACATCAACTATTCAGCTAATTTTAGTTTTCAAGTATTTAAGCCCCACTATTGAATCAAAAAGGTAGCTGTTTTTCTTAGGACAATCTCCATAATAGCCTGGTAGCCAGCTTGTGAAAACAGCATATTTCCACTGATGTAGATAAAATAGTTTTAAATGAAAATAGATCCTATCACTTCAGCACAGCAGTTTTGATTTACTCATGCTGAGAATTTGAATTTAAACAGTAATTTAGAGGTTAGTTTTCTTCATTTTTGCTACTTCTACTTATTTCTCTGCCATTATTTGTGGAACAACCTACTAATATTAAAGGGTTGTATTTTCAAATTAATTTCTGGGGTTTCCTTCAATAAAATTGCCTATACTTAGTGCCAATTTGGGGGGTGGAGAGGGAAGAAATGTTTCACATTTAGTAATCATTTTATAAAAAGAAAACACTTGTTCAGAATTGTACTCTGTTAAGGGACCAAATGCAACAACAGAACCAGATTGGAGGAAACGCTTCTGTGAAGGGCAGAAAAATAGTCTGAAATTATAATTATCCAAACCTAAATCTCATAGAATCATTAGAGGACTCTTCGAGTAACAAAAACATTGCTTTAATTTATGTTAATGTGCTATAAAATGCAGAGACATGCTGAAGAACCCAACAAGTTTGACTCTCTCATTTTCATTCTGACTGATACAATGATTTGGATAAGTAGAGCTGTTATCTCCCCACAGGAAAATCAGACAATTTGTTGGTAAGAGGCATTGTGTAGAGGTAGAGACCAGACACAGCCATTCTCCTCATACCTCAGTAGTCAGGGTCACCCATGTTTAAATAAAACAAAACCAAACCCCAAGCCTATTTTGCTATTCAAAATCTACTTTTTTTTTGTGTGTCATTAAATGGAAATTGTTTCCTTTCATTAAAAGCCAGGTACTGTTGAGAAGCATGTGGCTTCAGGGCAGAAATACACAAATCACTATCAGCAACACTTCACTATTCAGAAGGGCTCAGATTATCATCAGGGTTATTAGAGTAAGGGAAACATAGAAAAGCAAGGAATGTGAGACTGCAAACCTACAGATTCTACCATGCTCCACTACAGGAAAGGGGGTGACTCATGCCAATACAGAATTCTATCACTGGCAGACAGTGGTACCTTGGGACTGCCCTTTCAGAGCTCAGTGACACAAGGGTCCCCAGGGTGGAGGAGATGAGCCCTGGGCTAGCATGAGAGATGACCTCCAGAATGACAAAACTTTATAAATTATTTAGAAAGGATATTAAACAAACAGAAAGGCCCTGTTAAGCTCTGCTGCAACTGCACCTGAAACAGTCTGTGGTTGTCTGGGCACATGATAACCACATACACAAACTAGAGAAATTATAGGAGGAGGCAACAAAAGCTATTGGTGGTATGAAACAGCTTCCACTTTGGGAAAGAGACAACACCTGCAGAACAGGGTAATAAAGGTCTATTAAAGAAAACATGAGTGATGTGAAGAAGTGGCAAGGAATACAAGGATGAGAGCTCACCCAAAGAAGCTACTTTTCAGACTTAAAGCAAACAGAAGAAAGAGTTTTTTCAGGAAATTGGACAGAGCCTTGGGTGACATGATTTAGTGTTGAGGTGTCCCTGCCCATGGAAGGGGGGTTGGAACTGGTTGATCTTAAGGTCCTTTTTAACCCTAACTATTCTATGATTCTATGAAATGCCCAGCTAAGCTACAAGATGCTCTGGTAGCCAGAAGTATAAACAGCTTCAGAATGTGTTATGAAGGACAGACCGAGAGGTCACTATGAAGGCTAATGGCTTGGATGCAACCTTGATCTTAGAGCCATTAAGCCATTTATTGCCAGGAACTGAGGAAGTAAGTGGCACAACAGGACTGCTCTCAACTGGTGCTTTTCATATCCAATACATATTCAAGCTTATACATGCAATAGCACTGTATTTCCATGAGAAATTCTACCTAGCTCCTTCCCAGCAAAATTTCATCAAAAAAATATTATGTTCCCATAAAAACTTTGGTTTTGACAAAACTGGCTTTTTCCACCTAGGGAAAATAAATAAATAAGAACATCCGACCAGTCCTTACACCCAGTGACAATTTTCTTCTGAGCTGCTTCAAACCTTAAAATGTTTCAGTCAAATCAATGAAGATACTGCAGAGGTCATAAAAGAAGCTGCCCACTGAGTCACTGTGTACAGAGACTGCATATAAGGTAAGCAGTCAACTGTCTGCTGCATACCAAAACACATTATATTTTGAGTTGATAATTTTAAACAACAAGAAGTATGTGCAGTCTTTATTTAAAAAGATTTTTAACTTAAACTGAATCTCAGTTACTGAAAACTGGAAGCCATCCTCTTTCTTTGCCTTACTTTTCTCCTCTGACACAATGGCAAAACAAACAACAAGAGAAAGAAAACATACCACATACAAATTCTCTTTCATCACTTTACACAAACTAGTTTAAGTACTATTTCCAGTGTTGTTGTCAGTCATGATGGGGATGACCTGCTTTATTGGAATCACAGGGAGCTTGCCAACAGAAAGCAAAGGGTTCAAAAAATACTAACTATATAGCTAAAAAAAAAAAGAAAACGGTCCTTAAATTGCTGGTGCTTCAACGTGGTGATATTCCGGTAAACAGCTGTATTTATGTTTAAGTCCCTTTGCATAAATTTGAATATGTATTTGATCCACTAGGGAGTAATAATAATAGCAATAAAAACAAAGCAAAATATTAGAAAAAGTGTTTTTGCAAAGGGAAAAGAAAACAAAGAAGTCTTAAAAATTACAGAGGCTGCAGGGGTAAAAGCCCTCCTCTCTCCACTTAGAGCAATTCTAAAATCAGAGGAGAAGGAAAGAAGGAGATAGAATGAGGAAAGTTCACTTGAGAGCACAAATCAAGCAATCACTTCTTTGGAGCACAGTTATTTTTGAAGTTACTGTATCATTTTTGTTAATATTAAAGCATTCCTAAAATCAAAATCTAAGACTTTAAAAGCTTTTAAATCTTATTTTTTTAAAAGTCTTATTTTTAGAAGTGACTCATCACCTCACTCTACTGAAGTACAGATCTATGGTAAAGATCAAAGAAGATGTGTTGCAACCCAAATGTAATTTCAGCTTGCAGTTTGGACTGGGGTACCACTTTACAGATATCAGCAAAACCCTTACACTTCCTCCCTCGGTGTGCACCATGGTAGGATCAGCATGAATGTGTCAATGTTAGAGAACATACTTAACTGCATACCAAGACATCTTCATATTTGTCTTTCTTTGCACATAACACTCCCACTTTTAAGGCACTAAAAACAACATCAGAAATCAATCCTGAAGACAAAGTACCTTACCTCGCTATTGAAACTATCCCTGCTTTTATACAAGAAAATGCCACAAAAATTAGACAAACTGTCAGAAAAAATATCCCATATTTTTCAGAGAAAAATGTTAATTTCCATTCCCAGTTGTGTTGAGGCAGTGCCAGTGATTGGCTCCATATGTTTCAGAAATTGAAGCCATATTAACATTCTTACAGTTCTTTTGCTTTCACATGCTTTGTCTTGGTTACATTATGCAAACCTGGGAAATCTAACATTTCTTAAGACTTTCCCCCCCCAGATAAAGACAGGTTTCCTGACTACAGTGGTTTCTCTATCCCACTCGCAGCAACAATGATTTCTCCAGACAATGCAAGGAGGAAGAGGGAAACCCATATTTGGCTTCCCAAATAAGTTCATTTTTGAGGAAATTAGGGTTGACTGCATAGCAACATGCAAAGATCACTTTTAAAGGAAGAGCATTCTTGCCTCTTGCTACAGCAAAATGTCAGTGGATTCTACTTGTATTTTTTCTTGAAAAAAAAGACAAGCAGATGTATTCTTCCCAATCCAGTGACAAATTAGCAGTAAAATGCTAGTTGGGCTGAGACAAACCAGGCTAACTTAATAGTTGTAATTTTCATCAGTACTGGAATATGAGTGGTAGGATGGAAAAATCACTTTCCAATGCGTAACACTGGTATTTTTTCCAAGACAACCTGTTTTTCTAATGCCATTGACCACAAAGCCATTCAAGTTCACAGTTTTCTTTGGAGAAAGGTAGATATGCTTAAGATGAGTAAAACTACTGCAACATGGTTTTTACACAGATTGTTCCAAAATATTTATTCTTCATCATAAAAACTACAAGACAATCCTAGCGATGTGAGAATTCAATACTTCTCTTTCAAACAATACTCCTAAAAGTCAGTGAGTCATGAATATTTTGTCCCATTAAAACTCCTGCTGAAGTTATTGCTGGGAGCAGGGATGTAAGTAAGAGCAAAGCACTGAAGAGGAAATACAAGATTCTTGGACTTTACTGCATAGTTGCTTATAGGGTAGCAAATCATAACCCCACTCCTACCTAAAAGAAAAAACACCATCATAAAACATGCTGGCATGAAACAAGTGCTTGTGGTCTTGCTGGTGTGGGATTCTTTAATATTAAAATATGACAAAAACCAAATACGATTCTGATTCCCATTAACTTAAAACAAAAATTCTTGTGTGATTTCCAACCAGCAATTTCACAAACCAGAGCTTTGAAGTGCCACCTAACTGGCAATAAAGGGGGCATCTTTGCCATGGAAACACAGGGGAATTCAGAAAATTCCTTTCAAGGACAGTGGAATTTTTAGGACCATGCTCCATTTAAAAATACCAAGCATTTTCAAAGAAGAGGAGAAAGAAAAATAAAAATCCCCCCAAAATGAAAGAAAAAACCTCCTAGCCAAAGAACACATTGTGGATAGGCTCTCTGACATGCATTTTTATGGTATTTAAATAACTTAATTGATGAATCTCTCAAGCTATTGGTGACTGAGATCTTGTTGCAGCAAAGCCTTTAAAACATCTACTTATATTTAAGTCAACTGGAGAGAATGAGTTTAGTGCAGGCATCAGAGATTACTCAGGTTAAAAAGTCATGAGGATATGCCAAAGGAACAAAGTAAAGCTAATGACAATTAATCAGATTATATTTATGAAACACACACTTTCAAGTCTAAAGTAATTTTGTTATAAAACAATGCAGAGAACAGTCAGAGAAGGGGAAGAAAACCACCCTAAAATTACAAATGAAAATAACTAACAGCTCCAGGCAGCTGCATCATGGAGGAAGAAGCCATAATGACTATTATATTCAACACATCCAGCACAATTACTGTTACATTCAACAGATCTTCTTCCCCCCGCCTCCAAAATGGGATGATGGGAACTCATCATACATAACAGATTTGAATTTCAGTGTCACATATGTCAAATGCCATTGTGAAATCTTACAAAAGTGTTCAAGTTCTGCTGGATGCAAACAGTGCCTTACAGACTCTTCTCAACAAAAGGCACCTTGGTTAAAATCAAAGTTGAGATTGTGTGGAAGCACTGAACAATACTGGCAAACTGAATTACCACAGTCTAGGCAAAACATACGCTCCCCTGCAAAATTGTTTTGCAGGAAAATATTCCTCATTGCCAGGAATTGTACTGAATCAGGTATGAAATCCCCACTATCTTTAATTTCTAAAATCCTATAATCTATCATTTGGAATAAAGATTTCATGAGAGTTGTCTGCAAATTGTTTTTTTGTGTAGAGCGGCTACCTATTTGAAATTATTTTCAAAAGATTAAGTAAGTACTGAATATGCATTAAGAAAAATGATACTATGAATGCAAATGGAAATACCTTCAGCAAAGATACCTTGCAGATTTACAAGATCTGATAATCATTAGCTATATTTTGCCTTACCATCCTCGCTTTACAGTGGTCAGAGCAAGTTTGATCAACTTGTTCTGGAGCTGTGTGTGAACAGAGACCTAATCCTCAACCTTCAAGGCCCTAAATCTAAACTCAGACTACAGTGCTTCCCAGTGCCTTACTCTTTATGCAGCTGGCATACGAACAAACACACAAACGAGGCAAACGTTGGCCAGTTGCATATAGGATGCCGTGGTGTTAAAGTGTGCCTCGTAGGTCTCTTTGTTGAACATCTCCTCTGCTCTCACAGTAGCCAAATAAGTTCATGCTCTACACCAGTATCTTCTCAGCAGATCCCTCAATCTGGAGATGGTAGAGGACAATGGAGACATATGCTCCTATTTTAACTAGACAGTTCTATGTGATAGATAGAAGGGAAGTGGTTTTCTTCCTTTTATTTTATTATTTGCCTGCAGGGAAGCTGCTGAGTATCCTTGAATGGTCCCAAGGCAGTAAGGCAGACCCTTAAGCAGAATGAATAATAGAATGGTTAGGGTTGGAAAGGACCTTAAAATCATCTAGTTCCAGCCCACCTCCCATGGGCAGGGACCCCCTTGCAACATCTCCCAGAGCACCAGAAGCAGCAGCAGCAGGAAAGCAGAAGGAGAAGTTGAACTAGCAGTGTTCAGCAGAAAGTCTCAGCAGCAGTCACCAACTGGATCTTCTCTGAGGTATGACATCCCAACAGGGTGCACCCATTATTCTCCTGTGTTCAGTGGCATATTTATAAGCTGCAGAACAAGGACAAGTGACCATTATGCACAGGGCTTCACACGCCAACCTTAAAAATGTGACAAGTAAGTTTTTCCACATGATCACATCCACAGACATTACTTGGCAAAATGGATAAGGAAGTAAAGAAAGTGTATGACAGCAAATAACTGCTAAGGTGAACTCAGAGGCCTTTTATTTTGTGAACAGTATTGTGTGCCATTAACTATGGGCAAGTCAAAATAAGAGTGTACCTCCAAGGAGGATACCTGGAGAAGCACAACAAGACAGCACCGGAACACTTGTCTCCAGCAAAAGGAGGATGCGCAGGAGGGAATTACAAAATGCTCAGAGAGGAACCTTAATACTGCCTGAAACACTTAGCTCATCAATAAATTTGTCTGCCTAACATGCACACTTGATCAAAAGAAAATATTCTGAGGAACAGAGCACCTTCCTACTTTCAGCACAATGAAAAACCCCTGTTCTGTGTTTGTAAGAGGCCATCTGACTTCAGTATGAAGAACAATAGCATAGGTTTTTGCTTTTACAGATTTTTTTGTTATTTATTTTTTTATTACCCTTGTTGATAGCAGTATCAGATTTGTTTCTATTTTTAAATTAACAAATAATTACCATAGTTCAGAAATCTGCAAGAAAGGGAGCACAGGGACACAGCTGTGTTTACAACAATGTCATTAGTACTTTACTGCCAGTAACTAACAGATTTCTTCAAGACTCAGTGGTGTGGTGGTCCAGACAAACTGTGGCGAGAACTAAGCCATGAAAAGGCCAAGCCCAGAGATGTTATTCATCTGCCTGAGCTCTGTAGAGACCTGCCAGAATAGAGCCATGCACATTTCCACTGTACAGTTCATAGGGAAGGGCTGTCTTAGAAGAAAAATTAATCTATCATAGCAGGGAACCAGTGTGACAGTAGGGAGACTGCCCTAGAATAGAATAGAATCATAGAATAGTTAGGGTTGGAAAGGACCTCAAGATCATCTAGTTCCAACCCCCCTGCCATGGACAGGGACACCTCACACTAAACCATATCACCCAAGGTTTCATCCAGCCTGGCCTTGAACACTGCCAGGGATGGAGCATTCACAACCTTCCTGGGCAACCCATTCCAGCACCTCACCACCCTAACAGGAAAGAATTTCTTCCTTATATCCAGTCTAAACTTCCTCTGTGTAAGTTTCAACCCGTTACCCCTTGTCCTATCACTACAGTCCCTAATGAAGAGTCCATCCCCAGCATCCCTGTAGGCCCCCTTCAGATACTGGAAGGCTGCTATGAGGTCTCCACGCAGCCTTCTCTTCCCCAGGCTGAACAGCCCCAACTTTCTCAGCGTCTCTTCATACGGGAGGTGCTCCAGTCCCCTGATCATCCTCGTGGCCTCCTCTGGACTTGTTCCAACAGTTCCATGTCCTTTTTATGCTGAGGACACCAGAACTGCACACAATACTCCAAGTGAGGTCTCACGAGAGCAGAGTAGAGGGGCAGGATCACCTCCTTCGACCTGCTGGCCGCGCTCCTTTTGATGCAGCCCAGAATACGGTTGGCTTTCTGGGCTGTAAGCGCACACTGCTGGCTCATGTTCATTTTCTCATTGACCAACACCCCCAAGTCCTTCTCTGCAGGGCTGCTCTGAATCTCTTCACTGTAGAGCATCAGCTTTGGGAGCTGCAGAATGAACCTGACTTCTCTAAAGAACAACATGAAGAATGGAGATATTTCCAGTGACACAACTCCCTTCCACGCGGTTCACACAGAGCAGAGATAATCTGCCCAGAGTCACCATGAAGACGCCTATTCAAAAAGCAAATGTTATATTTTGGTCTGCATATGTGAATATTAGTGATCTCTGACCAACAACTGCCTCTTGACACCAATGTAAGAAGACCATGCAGTGGCTGATGCAACACACAGCTTCAATTTCCAAACTGGGGGTGATGAACAACTGATCAATTTCATGCACTCCCACAGAAAGCTAAACTATTCATTCAGAACACCTTATTTTTATACATATTTGCATTCAAAATCTGTTTTCACCTGCTTGCGTGAGTGCCTCCACTTTGTTTTCTATTTATACATTAAATTTTTCCACACAGCAGAATGCAGCTCTCTGCTGCTTCCACAAAAATCCTGTCAACAACCCACAATTAATGATACCGTGTATTATTTCACTGAGATGCAATAATACCATACACCTCACCAACATTTTAAGTAAATGCCCACCGCTCAGGACAAGGAGGAAGAGTGTGTAAAGCCAGCATCTGCTAAATCATCAAATTTATTACACCATCCCTACTGGAAATACTTTCCAGTGCTGATGAGATTTAGCAGAAAGCATCCCAAGAAAAAAAAAGAGGATAGCAGCTGAGAGAAAGGCTCCCTAAGCTCCCTGCAGCAGTTTGTGCATGCTCCCATTTGTCAGGGTCAGTTCAAAGGCTTTGCCACCTTTCTTGTGGGAAAGAAGGCATGCGAGAGGGAGTGTGAAGGACCACTTCACAGCCTCTCTTTCTCATTTCACTAATAGCTGCTATGAAGGGCACTGGGGATGATGAGTGGAATTATGATGATCTGTTATGCACCCATTTGTCTAACCCCAGATGCAGGGCCTGCTGAGGCTGTGCACCCAGGCTGTGCAAGGGTTATGGTACCTGGCCAAGGACATGCAACCTTCAAGCACTGCTTTCTTCTCTTCCATGTGACACTTCAAGAAAGTAGGACAAAAGGTGCCTCGATTCCTCCACTTGAGAATTGTTTGCACATACCACAACAAAAAGTTGACAGAAACATTTTTGAACCTACTACCTAATTCATTGACTTTGCTGGAGGATCTGTGTAACTTCAATTCATGTTGGGGGAAGGAGCCCTAAATGCAAAAAGGAAAATGGGCATTTTAAAGATACAGATTTCATGCGAAACAAGACAAAAAACTTTGTTGTCCCCAGCAGCTCCCAAACTCCCAACACCCCCATAAAGGAGGGTTATTTTTCAGTTGAAGGGTCTCAGAACCCTAATGCTCACCTTCGAGGCCTATCACATTTCATACAAGCCATTCCAGAGTGGGATAATGCCATTTCCTAACATGCCTCTGTTTCATCTAATTAGACTGAGTAGTTCATGGAAGCCTCGCTTGAGGTTTTAGGGAACGTGGAGCAACAAAGCTGTGATTTCTACTGACACTTCTTGTGAAGAGAGGGTAATGCAAGCAATATGCTTCCAGGAAATCTACAAGATTTTGAAGAAAAAGAAGTATTTTAAACATCTAGATCATCTATTTCTCCTGCTACCTGCCTCATCTGAGTATGTGGGGACTCACCTACAGGTCACTTCCTAATATGCAGGAAGAAAATGAACATCTGTTTTTGAGGACCCCAAGTGGTGCCATCATGGCCCCCATTTAGACATCAGTACACCTACAATCTTCAGAATCATTTAAAAGTGCAGATAACCATTTTCTTTTTTCCCATTTAGGGAAGGAGAGGCACAGGACTTGACAGCAACTTTGCACAAGGTCACAAAGCAACTCAAACAGCCAACGGAATGGCAGAATCAGGTGCTTTACTACTAATAAACTCCCTGGCTCTCTAAATAATTTTTTATGTTGCCACTTCCTATGTACACTGTGGCACAGCAAACTCATTAATTTACTAACGACTGTTAGTAAACATTTTCCTGTAACATTTCCCCAGTTACCAGCTAATGTTTCATTTGAAAACTGAAGCTTTTATTGACAAAGCCATTTAAAATGTAAAATGAATCACGCAAACCTGCAAACAGGAGGGGAAGAGTAATCCATGGAAGAATTACGCGGGGATGTTTCAACAAATGTGAAAGACTGAGGTTATATTGCCCAGCAAGGCTAGTGGGGAAGGAGAGCTTTCACCTTTAACTGGAACCAGCTGTTGTAACCTGCCTAACCCTGCCGGAATGCACGTGCTGGGGCTGCGGCTCGCTGGGGCTCTGGCACTGGGACCGTGGCAGCTTTCCTGTGGGCAGGCAGCTAACTCACGTTTCTGTTATTTTATCCCCAAAGAAGTTACCATGGATACTGGCATGAAAATGACAATAGGCCAGGCAGATAGAGACACAAAGCAAGGGAGGCACAGAGCCCAGTGCTCTTAATAATCTGGCCAAGAGTTCTCCAACTCCTCAGGCTGAGTGCTGGGCTTTCCCCACTCGAAAAGTTCTGTTCAGACTCTCCTGTAGCAGCAACCTATCAAAGAGGGTTTGCTGGAGTGGGTAAATGCCAGCCATTAAAAGTAATCTATCACAGCTCATGAACACCTAGTTAACAGGCATGGTATTGCTTAATATGTATTTGCATGTGCAGAAGTTGTTAAAAGCAGTGTTAAAACTACACAGTAAAGGTAGGTGTTTATTTCCCAAGACAAAGAGTAGAATGCAAACAGGTTGCCAGGAGAGTCTCTTTTCTTCCTTTTTTATTTTTAAAGAAAATAACATTGATCAAATACTGTTCTCCGATTCCCTACATGCAAGAGTGATCCAACTTTTTAAGGGAATTAGGAAAAAGCTCTGATGTATTATGGGAGGAAGTTTCACATTTCTGGTTCCTATGGTGCATTTTTGGAAGTGCTGGTGGGAGAGGCAGGTCTTCACAAGAGCTGTGCTTTCTGAGGGAAGGACCTGAAAGACTCAGGAAAAGTTTAACCAAGCCATAGTATGTGTAGGATGGGGAGGAGGAGGAAGGGAGGAGATGCCATTCCCACCTGGAGATACTGGGAGCCTGCAAAATGCTGGGTGCCGGCTCCAGCATCTGGAATGCATTGAACCTGAGGGCTGAAACATGCTCCCCATTCCTTCTCCTATCTGGGCACTGCTCTTTAGGAAACATTTATGTAAAATTCAAGCGTAAGACTCTGCCCATGACAACAATAAAACCTGTGAGAAAATGGAAGAGAAAAGGGCTCAGGATGAGAGAAACTTCCCCCATGTGTGCTTTTTTCCTTTCCTGTGTGCTTTTCCCTTTTTTTTTCTAACCGAAGGCATAGCTGATGAACCGCAGGCTCCCTGCCGCCGAGTTTAGCCAAGGAACGCAATAGGATTCCAACACACATTTCTGCTTTTCAGACCCATTGTGAACTTTATGGACCATGTTCCTCCTCCATCCGCAGGGCAAATGTTCCAGGAGTGATTCACAAGACCTGCCACTGGGTACCAAAACATGCTCCCCTGAGCTAGTTAATTTAAGGCTGGAATTAGTCTCTTTGTGCTGACAACCTTTTTATGAAGGCAGCATAATCCCACAGAGCACTTACTGCAAGCATTTCAAAACCTGATGTTTTACAGTGTTACTTTTTACAACATGTGTGTATTTGAGAGGTTTCTTTGATATATTCCTTTACCAAAGTACAAAGCATAAAATACAACCCACAGAGCTTCCAACTTATTGACATTGCTCCTTATGTTTGCCTACATAATGGCAATGTCATTTAAATTGTTTTGACGTACAATTTACAGCATTAAATAAAATGCTGGGGTTTAATACAGTTCCAATTTTGCTTTTGTATTGCACTGCAACTGCTGGAGTCTGTCTAGACAAAAAGGTAGTTTAATCCAGTAATCTTTCTATAAACCACTGAAATGATGCCATCTATTTCTGCATATGTATTTCTGGAAAAACTAATAGAATTTCTGACATTTCTGGAGATACTAAAAAAACCATAAGTAACATGCAAGTATTCTCTATAGAAAGTTCTGAGGTCAGATAAGGAAACCAAAGTATTTTAACAGACTAAATAGCTTAAGTTTGGATTTTATGACACTGAGTAACCATACATGCCCTACAGTTTTACATCTGCCTTAATTCCTCTTAAAACTCTCCTTAGCAGCATAATAAATGCTGTATGTCTACAGTGGCAGGGCTGGTCCTGAGAGCCCTGACAGAAACCCATCAGTCACAGGTACATCTCTTCCTTTTTAGAGGGCAACTTCACAGATGACAGTAATAATACAGCAGTGCTTTTCATTATCACTATGCCCAAGACAGGCTCCAGCCATCACATCACCCACCAGTCTTTCTCTGTGAACAGCAAATCTAGCCAGACACCTTCCCTAGCTGGCTCACTCATCAGCTGGGCTAAGAAGTTACCTTCTACTCCCTCCAAGAACCTCCTGGATTGTTTTTCCTCTCTGCTATATTGTACTTCCAGGAGACATCTGGTAGGTTGAAGTTCCTCATGAGAACAAGGGCTCATGATTGTTAAACTTGTCCCAGCTGTTTGAAGAACACTTCTTCTGTAGCTTCATCCTGGTTGGGTGGTCTGTAACGGACACCTACCAGGATATCTGCTTGGTTGGCCTTCCCCCTGATCTTCACCTACAAACATTCAACCTTCTCACTCACAACAGAGTTCAAAGCAGTCAATGCACTCTCTGACATACAATGCACCCCCACTACCTCTGTTTCCTTGCCTATCCCTTCTGAAGAGCCCATAGCCATCCACTGCAGCACCCCAATCATGTGAATCATCCCATCACATTTCTGTGATGGCAACTTTGTCATGATTTCCCTCCAGGACAATGTCTCCTAATGTTTGTTGCCTGTGCTGTGGGCAATGGCATAGACATATTTAAGTTAAAAAAATGCCTCGCTCCTTGTTCTTTTCCCAAGCTTAAGATCTTCAACTTGATGTACCACAAAATCTGTAATTTCAACTGATTGTCCAGTAAAGAAGACTAGATGGAGGTGATCATGCTCCTCTACTCTGCTCTCGTGTGACCTCACTTGGAGTATTGTGTGCAGTTCTGGTGTCCTCAACATAAAAAGGACATGGAACTGTAGGAACAAGTCCAGAGGAGGGCCGCGAGGATGATCAGGGGACTGGAGCACCTCCCATATGAAGAGAGGCTGAGAAAGTTGGGGCTGTTCAGCCTGGGGAAGAGAAGTCTGCGTGGAGACCTCATAGCAGCCTTCCAGTATCTGAAGGGGGCCTACGGGGATGCTGGAGATGGACTCTTCATTAGGGACTGTAGTGATAGGACAAGGGGTAACTGGTTAAAACTTAAACAGCAGAGGTTTAGATTGGATATAAGGAAGAAATTCTTTCCTGTTAGGGTGGTGAGGTGCTGGAATGGGTTGCCCAGCAAGGTTGTGAATGCTCCATCCCTGGCAGTGTTCAAGGCCAGGTTGGATGAAGCGTTGGGTGATATGGTTTAGTGTGAGGTGTCCCTGCCCATGGCAGGGGGATTGGAACTAGATGATCCTGAGGTCCTTTCCAATCCTAACTATTCTATGATTCTATGCCTTTCCTATGTAGGAAAAGGTATCAAAAAATCTGGAAGCAAGCTGCAGACATGATAACTCATTACATTAGCTTCCAAAACAAAACAAAAAAAAAACAAAAACAAACAAGGAAAGTGGGGAGGGGGAATGTAAATATCCCATATTTCAAGATAACAAAGAGTTCTTTCCATCCTAAACAGTCCAAATCAGGACAAACTTTTCCAAACTGAAGCAAACAAAATATACTATTAAAAGTATGTTTATGAACTTGTGAATGAATAAATGAATAAATAAATTATGGGCTTTTATTATCACACTTCTCTGAGGTAAGATGCATTTCATACCTGAAAAGGCCTAACTAGAATATGTTTGGAGCAGACATAATGGGAGAAAGGCATGCACAGCCATATAGTTAGCTTACTACATGCTCCTGGAACATCCACACAACTGTGTTGTCTCTTCTAAAGGCATACTTAGTTGCAACTTTCTCCTGTGAAAATATCAAAGCTGCCTCCTTCCTGCTTTTCCAGTAGGTTTTTTCTGATTAACAACTTCTTGTCAAAAGAAAGGGGTATGGGAGGGAGAGGGAATACCTTGAAATCACAGGTCCTGAAGATCAGAGAATTAACAGCAAGCATGATAACTGATCCCAACCCATGAGAGAAATGACTGCTCACAGTCTTTGGCTACACTCTCCCCTGCTGCAACTCAACTTAAGGTCTTTTATAACCCCATTAAGCACTTGTCAAGCATATGAGCAGGGTCTTAGTTCACTGCTTTCAAAGCATTAACAAATTTTGAATGCTAGGGACTATTATTACTCAGTTTTATTTTTGTATGTACACACACAGGTACACCTTTAAACATTCTCTTGTCTGGCACTCACTCTCACAGATGTTATTTGGGATCATTTAGGAATTCTCTAATGCACCTTGCACGTAAAGTCTCTGAGTGCTGAAAAGACATTTGGATCAGAAAGAAGTTGCTATTGAAAAGGAAGGAGAATTATGATGTCTAAAAAATTCCTTCTATCACTTTTATTCCTCTCCCCAAATGTATTTCCAGAACTGTTCCTACTGCTCTGGCTCTCAAGCCTCAATGCGGTGCCGTAGAAATAATACAATGGCAATCAGAAAAAAAGAGCATCACCATGGCAGAAATGCCTCTCCATGAAAAAAAAAACCCAGGCAGACATAGTTTTGTTCACAAGACAAATTTACATATTAAAGGCTGTATATGTCAATATTTGATAAACTCAATACTTGAGTTAAATGTCTGTGCCTGCTCATTTATTGAACAAAGACAGGTGGGTGCAGGCAGTTGCACATATGTATTCATTAATAGAAAGGGAGATATTCACAGACAGCCACAGCAACAAATAAAGGAATGAAAAGCATTTGGTTGGACTGTAAGCATTCTAACACTGTTCATCAAAAAAAAATACGGAGCCTTCCCCAGGCCTACATATATCCTTAACTTTAAGGACTTAAGTACATAAGTTAGAAGAGTGGAAGATGCAATCAGTGGAGAGAGATGCTTGCGAAGATGCTACAGCCCACTTGAGACACGATTAGGCAGACCTCTCTTCCTCAGCCACACAGAGAAGCTAATGTTCCTCAACTTGGTGGGATAAATTTCAGCCAAGAATTAGATTTGTGTTTATAGTGAACTAAAATGCCTTCTATGGAGTGGGCTTTCATTACCATAAATGCAATTAAGTTTTCAAGGATGTTCTTAGAATTAAGGACTGAAGCAGAAATTTCTACTTGTCCTTAAAATTAAAAGCTTAAGTGGACTTTCTGACTGAGGCATGTGGCTGCACTACTTAGATGAGCATCACGCACAATGGAAAAAGGTGCACAACCCAAATTCTCCTACATGCAATCTCTACTGACAGAATCAAGATAAACAGTCTCCTGCAGGAATTAATCAGTTTACAGGATGAAGACAAGCATTTGGGACAACCTACTTTTAGATACCAGACAAATAACCTTCAGGCATGCAAAGCAGCCATCAGTCTCACAGCTATCATCAGCAGGAACAGGGAACTGCTCACACCCAGATTCTCAGTGGCAACTAAACACTCAGATCAGCGAACCTCACAGTTTCCCAGAAACTCAGTTTTGAAAACAAAACTACCCATGAAATTCCTTCTAACTGATAAGCATGGTGGGTATGTGACTTTTCAAATCACCAATTTACCAATAAGTAAATTTACCAATAAATAAAAGCTGAGTGCTTCACAAAGATTAATGGTTTCATAGGTGCTTATCACTCATGAAGCTTACAGTACTCCCAAGTCTGTGGGCTGAGGAAGCCAAGTGGAGCTCACTCTGCATTAAAGGCAAAAATGAAAGAATTAATTATTAGGAGAGAGGACTGGCACATTAGTTCTGGTGGACCTTTCTCAGGGGAAAGACAGGGGAACTAGGGAGAAGCAGCTACTCTGTTCTGCCAGCATAATGCAAATCAAAAATCTGGCATAAAACTGAAGGCATTTTGAGGAAAAGTCTTTACATTTGCATTCTCCTTACAGTACTTACACATGCTTCCAAATTAAATGGGATAATGGGACCTCACTGTGGGACACATACAGATAACAGCACCAGTGAGAAACATGCCACTTGCCATTGCACTGAAAAACATGTCTTTTGGATAAAAAACCTGAGCTGACAGAGCCCAAGCCATGCATAGTTTACTCTGAGTGAGAAGAAAACTCTGTGCCTTTCAGTCTAGGTCACTACCACTGATAGCTATGCTTCCTAGAAGGAGACTCATACACAGCAACATAACTACATACACTGCCGTGTGCAACAGAACTTAAAAATAACACTGCCATAATTGAGGAGTTTAGATCATAAGAGCCTCCTGCCAGTCTACAATATTATGCTTAAATCTGCCAGTAGAACGGGGAACAACATAAATATTGCATCAGTGATTTGGAGCTTACAGTGTGTTACAACTTTGCTTCACAAGGAATACTTCATGCACTCTCCAGTGGGAGCTAATAGTAATTCAGCAACCCACTGAAGTGCTTTATGCTGAATAAAGGCAAATACCTCAGTGCCAGAAGGAAGAAGTCACTCCTTATATTCAGGTTATGAATAAAAGCATGCAGCTTCCTATTTCTGATTTGCTAGGAATGATGCAATGAAAACGCTCCAGCTCCAGTGCCGGGCAGCAGGGACTCAGCAGGCAGTGCTGCCATGGGAATCACTGTGCCTTCCATCCAAGAACACTATCTCTAAAGAAAAACCTTAGCTACTTATCTTGGTTGCTAATCACCACTTCTGGGAACACAACAATGCGACAGGAAAGGCTTCCCTTTTCTTCCAAAATCCTCAATTCAAAATGACAAAAAAGCAGCTTTAAGGATTTTTAAAACTTCCTCTTTCCAATTATTTTTCTGTCTCACAAATAAAACACAAAGACAGAAGCCCTGCTGATACCCCACACTGTGTCGAGAGCACACATCTAATTTTGGAGGCAGGGGCTCTTCTCATATGCAGCGTAAGTTATGCACACAGTTATGATATGCATCAGCTTCCCAAACAACCTAAGCAGGATGCACGCTGCAGTGCCAAGGGATAGGTTGGCTCCTCCTGTCTCCAGAAGCTCTGCTGGTCCCTTGGGTCTCAAGAGGCTGCTCTGCCCACCAAGGATATGCATGTGCCTGTTTGTTCTTCGTGCTCCTTCCCTGCACTCTGCAGGAACCTGAAGTTTTAAATAGGCTGTCCTGACATCTCCTCTCATGCACACACACACTTTGTCTCCCAAGGAGGAAATGAAGAGCCAGATGAAGGTGGGGTGGCATTTCTCAAACAAGCTCATAGGAGCTGCATGCGAGGCTCTCCATTAAATTACCAACCATCAGCTACAGTTAAAGTATTATACATGAAGTTCTTTGAAATGGTATGTTTTCACGTGGTGACCACCCATGAAGTCTCATGGTCACACATGGCCACCAAGGCAGTTCTTGAGGATGTCTTGTATACCAGCACAACTTTATGGGCATTTTACTGCCAGGAAAATGGGATGAGAAGTACCAGGGGGAACAGAGCGTTTACATAAGGGAAAAATCATCTCTGAGCCTTCCACAAGCACAAGTCCTTTGTGCCAGTGGTCTTGGTCCTCCTATGGTTTTTGTTCATTTCCTCATGGCGCTGTTGGAACCCAACACACACCTGTTCAGCAAGAGAGCACTTGCTTCATAAGAGGAACCTGATGAAAACCCCAGACAATACAGCTTAATCGCTGAGCAGCTTCTCTGAATCTTTTCCTAAGGGATGAGATTTGGTCTTGATTTAGCCTAAGTCAGAACTGCGTTTTTTACACAGTAGTAAAGCCTGAAAGGTACCGTAAAGGTACTGCTTTATGGTAGGAATCATGGGAGCTTCACCAATCATCTACATTATTTGCTCTTTATTAGTAGCCAGCAAAGCCTGGGAAAGAGTAAATGTTTCAGTCTGGTTTCCTGTACCCAAGAACTGCAATGAAAATTGCCCAAGCTCACTTTCCAACCACTTTTCCAGCAGGAGTGGCCCTGGGCAAAAACCCTGCTGAGCCAGGTAGACTCATCTCAGGCCACAGCCTGCATGACCACAGCACTCAGAGGCAGACAGAAAGAGCAGGCACTTGGCAAATCATCTCAAAGAACCAAAGGAAAGTAGGTGGAGCAACATCTTGTACTTAGTGTACACAGAAAGCAAAAATCTGACCAGGCTTCAGATCAGAGTTGCAGCTCCTGATTTGGCTCAAAAGAGAAACTCTCATGCATTTTAATAACTCAACTCTCTACAGCATATCATGGTAGATGGTATCACATATATTTCCTTTCCAGAGTGCTTTTAGTTGCTTATAAATTTGCCAGTTTTGCTTAGACCAAAGTCAAGGCTGTGGTTCCTACACATTTGCTGTACTGACACTTCGTCTCCTCCACAAGGGCCCAGAGGCAGCAAGCAAGCATTGCTCAGACAAGGCACTGCCCTTGTCATTAACTGGTCTGAGGGGCAACCAATTGTCTCACAACAGGGAAGGTGGAGTTCCCCTGAAGGTCCTTCAGTGGTTCTTTATAGATCTGACAACAGCAGTCTGGCTGTTTTGACTGAAGGATCAAGAAAACATGGGGTTTGCCAAGTTTTAATTTCCTTCTCCAGCTTTTCCTGTTGTAACTAAAGAGAAGCCTGTCTCCACTTCTTCAGAGGCTCCAGCCACTGCAAAAACTTTTTCCCTCACCATTCACAACTGTCTTGTGCTAGACAGTCTGTGAGTATATAAGTAATTAAAGAGACAAAAAATATTTCCAAATTTAAAATGGGAAATTCTAAATGAGTCTTTATTAAGTCAGGTCTTCAAAAAACTAGTCAGGTTTTCTTGGAAGTAAATCACTCCAGAGCAGTCAAAGTGCTTATTTGGTTTTAAGCCAAGCACACAGATAAGCTTGGTGCAATATCCTGTGAAAACCTGAGATTTCACCTGTGAACACACTGAGTTCGAATTTTGACTCCCCCTCGCCTGCACTGGATGCAGTCAGACATTTCTTGCTTGAGACCTTTATCTCACACAGATACAGAGCCATGCTCTCACAATTTTAGGTGTAAGGAACAAAGAAACAACCATCCCATGAAAGACCCATTCCCCCAAAATATCTATGTGCTAGAGGGGTACAACAAATCAGCCATCATTAAATTAGAAGTTACTTACTTTGACTCCAGTTACAGAAGCTGTCCACATGAAATACCTTGCTGGTTTCCTGAACACCAGCAACTGCATATACACCAGTTTGGTGCCATGCCATGGCACAGTTCACTACTAAGCTGCTGAGGGTTTCTGCTTCAGGTTTTTAGCTCTCAAAACCCAAACTGCTCATCTCCACAGGAAACAAAATCAAAAACCAAACCAAAAAAAACACACCAAAAAAATAAAAGCAACAAAAAAAACCAAACAACCCAAAATCCTAGGTTTAAATTCTCCCTCTTGGGTGGTAGGGAAGGGCATAAAAGGCAAACCATGGCAAAGCCCTTCATACTAAAGGACTGATCCCACCATACCCCTGCAAGCACAATTCCCACACTGAGATCAGCATGCACAGAGTCCAGGGTCAATGTTTTGTTCCATTTTTTGTTACAGAAATTGCTTAGAGCAAGGCCCCCTCATCTGCACTTTTGACAAATGTGGTTTGCCATTAAACTATACCAAGGCCCACGTTCTTTTCTCTGCTTCAATGACTTTTG
Organism: Melopsittacus undulatus; assembly: GCF_012275295.1. Lineage (NCBI taxonomy): Eukaryota > Metazoa > Chordata > Aves > Psittaciformes > Psittaculidae > Melopsittacus > Melopsittacus undulatus. The sequence continues at coordinate 132,658,024 of NC_047527.1, forward strand.
AAGTCACTGTACCCTGGAAATAAGAAATGTGCACAGTGTGTGTTGTAATCAATATCACAGGAGAATTTTGTTCCACTTTACACAGAACTTAGCCTATGTCATTTTAATAAGAAATGTTTGGCATCTATAGGTAGATATAGATAGATAGCTGTAGCTATAGCTTTCTAATCTCTGTTTATGGACAAAAGAAGCCCTAGATCCAGCTCCCTACTCCATCTCAGCTGGGCAAACAGTTGGCAGGAGAGCATTGTATAGTTTAAAGAACACACACAATCCATAAATGCAATTCCTACCTGAGAAAAACCCATACTGTGCACTGACTGACACATCTCCTGAGGTCATTTTAAAAGCTACTTGTGTCCTATGGGTTTGTTTTGCTGTAGAGCTGTTCTTTAATCTCACAGTACCTATATATCAGGACCATGTACTATCTGTCAGCTAGTTGATGGACTGAGGCAGGGTGATGGAGAGCAGAAAGCAATGAGATTTCACTGCCTCTTGTCAGTCACTGGAAGAGGATACATGACTTTTCTCTAGTGGAACATGTAGTGAAAGGTTGCCCACCACCACACATGTGAAGGAGACAGCATGATGATGAGCTTTTCTGGATCTCAAACAATTTTGGCACACATTCAACACTTTGGACCTTGGTGCAAGAATATATCCAAACTGCTAGAAATGTCATAGTCACCAACAAGACTCACTCAAGGATGAAGGAAGAAGCCACAGATGAAGAAACAAGAATTTTGAGTAATGGTCTAGTCTCTTCTGAAGCTATATGAGACCACATTTCCCTTTTTTTAGTTGTTATTCAATGTTAACAAAAAAAAAAGAGGGACTTAAAAATAGTTCATTGCCACTTAAACACACAGAATAGTCTTCTGTTCCAAACTCCCCAGTTTTCAGACCGCAGATGTTCTCCCTTGCTACAATGAATTCTAAAGAGCCTGATGGTGCCAGGACCCTTAGAGCTTGCTTGGTTTATCACTACTTCTGTAGATTACATTTATAAAAACAAAGCAGGGCAGTCTAAATGAACTGCTCTTCTAGGAGCAAACACAAGCACCAACACTTCTTGCCTTGAAAGGAAGCATTTTCTGTATCTTTTTTGCATGTGACATGGCTTCACTTTTCAGACCTAAGCAACCTGAAATTTCCTATGCTGGGGCAGTCTACACTCCCAGAGCCCACCAGCAAACATGTAGCATTTTGTGGTTATAAAGAAAGCTTGCATAAAGCATGTTTGGAAATGAAGTACCCTGGCAGGAGCTCTGGGAAACATTTAATCCCTATGCCTCAGAGCTACAGGGGCAGAAAGAAGGGAACAGATGTAGAATTAAGTTGAACACAGAGTTCTCAGTTCCACAGTCACTGAAGTGAATGGGAGGAACGTAAAAAGGTAAGGGATTTATTTCAACCATAGGCTCATTCCCTCTATGTTGCTGCTAATGCAGACAAAAAAATTTTGCAGTTTTGCTTTTCAATGGCTGCTGTTTCCATGGGCACAGAGGTAATACTGGTCTGCACAAAGGCAACTCCTCTGGCTGCCCACAGAAGGCAACAGGTATTTTTATTAATCAGTATTATTACACTAGTATTCACTAATGTCTCCATGTGCAGCTACAGACCTTCCCCCAAAAAACATTTTGAAAAGTCAGCACGCTAGTTCTGTCAGTAGCAATAAATTCATATAGACACATGCCCAGAAAAGGCTAATTTTTTGCTTTATTTTTGCATGGTTGTGAGTGCTTGCTTTCTAAATGCACTCATATAGACCACAACATATGGCATACAGCTTTTGCAAGTATCACACTGTGAGGGAACACTGAGGGAGTTCACTGGGGGTGCAGCTGTTGTAACATCTCCAGAAACCAAGATCAGTGGCATCCTTCTTCTTTTCACTGTGTAAGATCATACAATGACATTTACTGCTTTTGTAGAAGAAACATCTGTGTCGCTTTTGTGTGCAAAGTGCATACAAACATCATATCATCATATGGGTACAAATGCAATTAATCCTAGCATTTTCATTAGCTTATGCAACACAAGTGACACCAGGCTGCTTCTGCACTGTTAATGCTCACACGTCAAGCCAAACCTGACCTATCAGAACTTAAGTATACTTGTACTTTATTTTGACTCATCCACTACCACTGATGAAAGCATCCTAGTTTCACAGCTAATCCAATTTTAAATTTATCTTCATTCCCATTCCCATGTAGGCCAATTCACTCCAGTACGCTTTGCTTGACATGATTGTCTTCATGACTGAAGATCTCCAAACATTTAAATGCCGATAAGAAAACATGCCTTCTTGCAGATGATGTCCACTTTAGACTGTGACAACTTCTATGTACTAATTTAACCGTTTGAGGTCTCTTCTTAAAAACCCTACATGCTCCAGCAGCATGAAATTACATTAAACAAAAAACAAAAAAAACTTTAAGCTAAAATTTAAGCCTGTATGTGTAGAAAATCAAATTAGTGAAAATCTTAGCATCATACAATCATAAGAATGGTTAGGGTAGGAAAAGACCTTAAGATCATCTAATTCCAACAACCCACCCATGGGCAGAGACACCTCCCACTAGACCATATTGCCTAAGGCTCTGCCCAGCCTGGCCTGGAACACCGCCAGGGATGGAGCATTCACAGCTTCCTCAGGCAACTTTTCCAATGTCTCACCACCCTCACAGTTCCTTAGGCTAACAAGCTGAGGGAAACAGGAACTCCTGCTGTCAGATGCAGGGCAGGTGTGTTTCAAGACTGTGCTTAGAGACCAAACCCGGAGCATTCAAAACCAGATAGTTTTCTGCCAGCATCAGTAGAAAGGGATTTGGTGCATGATCTGTAATGTATATAAAGACAGTAAACTCTCCTGTTTGGGATTCTCTAAACTCTGCATTGTCCAAATTAACCTTTAACAACACTGAGAGATAATTAAAGCAGGCTTATTGTCAGAGACATTCTTAAAATTCCTCATTGACTTCATTGTTTATAAATTATGTTGAATTTACACTCTGAGGTAGAAAAACTAAATACCGAGTACCATTTCTCTATGCATATGAACAACACACTTGCATATTTGCTGTAAAGGGTTATACAATAGATGGTGGGAGCTCTCTGCATTTTATGTCACCTTAATGAACTCAGCATAATTGTCTTTGTGAAACAATGGCAAAGAGCACAGCAGTACTTAAATACTGCTTCACTAAAGCAAGGACTGCTCTGGTAGTGTGCCAGCTTCCTATCTCCTCCAGGTCCTTCATGAATCTGTCTCTCCCTTTTTCAAAACACTTATTTTCCTACAAGATACAAAGCCAGGATCTCAGCTGATGTAAAATGGTGCAGACTCGTGTTGGGGGTTGGACTAGATGATCTTTTGAGGTCCCTTCCAACCCTTGGGATTCTGTCATTCTTGGGATTCTGTGATACTTACTAAGTCATCAGTCCCAAAGGGACATAAGTGTATCACAGCCTTCTCCATGGTCCACGCTCAGTTGTTGCAGCTGTCCAGCTCCCTCCAACACCCACCAGCCCCATATATCATGCAGTGAGATTCACTGGGTTTCATATCAAGAAATTCTGCAGTTCTCATGGCAACTTTCTAAAGCAAAATACTTTCTTTAATTAAATATGAAAAATTTATTAGCACAGCACTTGATTAATCTCTATGTTTATTTGATTCTACAGTTCAAATTTTTAGCACCTTGCAATACAAGTTACCAACACACAACTGTATTGAACAGACCAATAAAGTAAGGCAAGCAATATCATAGGGTAATCACTGATCTGTGAATGCTCAGTGGTTACTGTATTACCAAGGGAATGTGACAGGAAAGTTACAAAGAAATCATGCCTTTGTTGAAAGTTAAATTCATATCTGAAAATATCTTTCCAGAACTATCCACAGCAGGGTATACTTGTCATCCCTAATTTGGCAGCTATGGGCTTGGTTGATTGTGATTTAGAATTCAAATGTTCACTTTGTTAAGGGACAAAGGAGGGCCAACTCTTTTAAACCTGGAAGTTGAAGTAAGATTACATAAATTTGAGTCTTACAAAAGTAAAAGAGCCCTGGAATATGCCACTCCTTTCATCTTTAGTGGATTTCAAAGTGATTTCAACAGACTGTCTTACTGAGAAAGCAAGGCACAATGGTCTCATATGATGCAGTGACCATTTTTGAGCAACTACTGGGCTAGGAGTGGTGGTATCTTCATGCTTTGACTTTTAATCCAGCTCTGACACTGCTCGCACCAACTTCTGATGAAGCTGAGATAACCTGAGATACACTATTACATGACCAAAATTCTTGTTTGTCTTTAGACTTCTCTCTAGATCACCTACGACCTTTGCATGCTATATAAATGAATTGCAACCAGTATTTCACCTTCTTTCAGATGTGGCCATTATAAGAATGTCACTGACATTTTAGTCAAGATACTCTGTTTAGTTTGAAATATGACAGGAGCCTAATGAGGTTTTAACCAAAGAAAGGCAAATGCAAAGAAGCCTAAATCCAAATATATCTAGTAAAATTAAAGGAAAAAGCCTATAAAGTCTCTATAGAGAGCAAGTTGATGATAACTAAAGCTGAACACACCCTTCTTATCTGGAGCTCTAATGAGAGAAGCAATAGCAGGAGGACTGTAGCAGTAGAGATTCTGCTCTGGCTGCAGTACATTTACAGCAAGACTGAATACTATGGGAAGGGCACACTGACCACAGCTGCTAAACCCTTAGCTGCAGAAACAGGATCACACATGGCAGGGTAAGACAACATGTCCTGTGGTACATTCTCCCTCTGGTGCCAGGTGATACAAACCAGGTGATGAGCTGGCTATCCTACATGACAGAGCACCAGCTTCCCAAGCACAAGAGCCCTTGACCCACTGGGGCAGAACTAACTGTGGAATAGTACAGTCTCCTGCCTTCTCACCTGCCTTTACTTAGCACAAGGCAGGGTACAGCAACCCCCTTGTCCTTCTACTGTTGTATTCTTTCATTTTTTTATGGCTTACTACAGTATGGATTGCATAGTTCACCTAACAACCAGCCACTTATTTTGTTTCTGCTTGTGCAAACTGAATATAGAGGTCCTTCATACCATTAAATATCCATCAGTAAAATAAGTTGTTAGTGAAGGATTAACATATTCAAAATATGTATATGTTCTAAAATTAATTAATTTCTAAGTACAAGTCACTCATAGGACCATTGGTTAGAACAACCTAAAAGCCATGCTTGAGCAGTATAAATCAAATTAAATTAAATTAAAAACCAATTCTGAAGCTGTGTTTTTTTAAATGGTACCCCCATAAACCTGGACAAAATTATAAAACTAGGAATTACAACAAAACCCTGACTTGATATTCTTCTTCTTAATTTGAATTTAACTGGATTACACATGAATTACTAATTGCTGTTTCTAGTGACCCATGGTGATAATATGAGCTCTGTACTACAATGACCCGACAGTTAATTAGTTTGTATGAGCAGATTATGCAAAGTTTTATCATTAAGTGATTTAAACTCATATCGCCCTTGGTAAAGCAACACAGGAATAGTGTCTACGCATTGGTACAACCATAAAGTTTCAAAGAGAATCCATTAAAAGAAAAATCAATTGATTAAATGTAAAATGAAAACAAGGTCTGCAGAGTATTGGGTAGTAAATTTATTCATCCAAGCTTCAGAGTTTGTAATCATCAATTTAAACTATATGAAACAAGTATTAGTTACACTTCAGCTACCAAATAACTCAGCTTGTATATCACTTGCAATTAAAAAAAATCCAGGAAATTGGGAAGCATTTGCCTGAATGATCCTCATATCGAGCAACAGCAGCAATTTTGGCCACCTTAAATCACTCCAAAATGTGTTGTGGGATAAGAGGGAATAAGGTTATGAACATCACACTGCAGGAGGAAACAAAGAAATCACTCTCGGATGAAGTAGCTTCCCAACAAGCTGAGAATGTTTCTGAAGAGCTAATACCAGCATTGAACAACATAAAGCAACCAGAAAGAGACACAGATGCCACTGAAGATCATGTACCACTTAATTTACTGCTGTCCATCACTGTAGTATCTGATACAAGTAAAGAACAAAAAAACATCGGCTCTTTTCTTCATTCACCTTTTCAGGGCATGTTCTGAAATTTTATTTTGAGATTTTAATATTTATTTTTCTTGAACTTCTTAACAATTTTTTGGGAAGAGGGGAGTATTAATTTGGAGAAATCCTGCTCTCACATAGAAAGAATTTTCCTCCTATTAAAGAGGAGTTACATAGATTACAGTGTTTCTACATGTTTCATCTTTACCTAATAATCTTTAAAATGTGTTTCCTTGCTGAATCATTTAATCGAGACTGTATAGGGCTGTTTGTTGAAATTTTGGGCATCTCTACAGAGAAATGAGTCCAGGCTCCAGAGGAAATACTTGCTTGTCTAGAACAGTATGGAGTAAGAGTGGTAAGCCAAATGTCAGTTTTGCAGCCAACTATTAGGGACACATTGTCATGCTGCCAAATAACTGAGACAGCTGTTGAGCAATAACTGAAGGCCTGCCACTGGAAAACAGATGCTGGCTGGTCTTTGGTATGGAGAAGTGTGTGATCAGATGGTCAGGCCATGCTGAGGATCGGTAATCTTCATTTTTATTGCTTCTATGCCAGGAAGGGACATTTGATCTGCATGTCCTTCCTGGCAAAGCTCAAACAGCAACCCTCTCACACAGGCCAGTCTGATGTGGCCTGAGCTGTTTGGCTTAGTAAGTCCCTCAGGGAATATTTCCACTTCACTTTTCTATTTCTCAGGTGTGTGTACATCTTCCTAGCTTCAGATTTCCATCAGTGTTCATAATGAACATACACTTCCAAAAATTACCTTTCCTAATGACTTTACTGACCTTATATCTGTCAGGATCCATCAAGACACTTAGAAGACAGGAGCAGCCAGGATGACTTGAAAATGACCTGAATACTTGGTAGTGTCTACTAGCTTCTCCAAACCACAGGAGTCAATTGCCTGTAAATCCAGCACATTGCTGGCAGCTAGGAAGCTTTTCCCAGGACAAAGTGTGTCACACCCTGCACTTGTCACCTGTAAGTTATGTACCAGCTGCTCCCAGATCCCTGTGCTGCAGGTCAGCCTTACCACCAGTGCTGGCTCTGTGCAGAGCTGGGCTCCTGCCCAAGCAGACTGCTCATTTCATCAATGCTTCATATAAGTGCAGTTCTGCAGCCTGGGCTGCAGGAGCATAGCTGATGCCCTACAGGATGGTAAATCCTCCCCCAGGGCAGCTCCAGCACACCTTAGCAGCATTTGAGAGGCCATCCTGCCTCCAGAAGGGCTTACTATGTCTGCCTTGGAGGCAGCCCCGCCAGGCCTGAGCTGCACTCTTAAAAGATAAATACTTATTTCCGCACTTTTTAGCACTGCAGTTGCCCAGCCCCTTGTTGCCTCTGACCTTACAGGAATTTTTAGTTAGTTGCCCCTACAGCCCCCTGGAGAAGAGAAAACAAATAACCAAAAACCTATGTGTCATGGAGCATCACAGCCATACAGTTTATGATGCCATCTGCCCAGGTGCCACTGGACTTTAACTTCTCCCAGGGAAAACACCAGAAACAAAACATACAAGAACTTGTGCACTCACTTGACATTACTCATATAAGTAACAGGGTACGTCGTTCATTTGCTCTTAGTCTTACAAAGATGCCTGTACTTCATTGAGTACAGACCTCTGAAGGCTGATAATTTCCAAACCCACCTCCTGAAAACAGTGTCAAAGTCATGCATTTCTTGTTAGATACTATGCCCTTAAAACGTATTGCTGGCTTTGAAAACTCCATACAAAGTGTATATCTGCAAATTGTTTGTAATATTCGAAACCTGCCCTACAGCCTGAGTCTGAAAATTGCACACAGTTGAAGTCTGCCTCTATTAGTCATTGCCTTCAATAAGGCTATTCATACAAAAAGTCCATGGCAGGTTTAGGGCTTTTGTTAATATGTGTGTATATATACCTTTTTACTTTTAAAAATGAAGAGAGATTTCAGAATAAGCATGAAGATCATAAAGTGGGTAAAGATTTTTTTAAAGCACCACCAAAGTGCAATCATGCTGGAAGAAGCTGACAAATTTCAGCAGCTCTTTTTCATTAAAGTACATTACTTGAAACAACATCCCCCAAGGCAAGCTCTGTGAGAAGTTTGCCACTATGGGAATATACTCATGTGAAAGAAATATAGCACAATCTAGCACATTCATAGAAACGTCACTTTTAAATATAAAGTTCATTATTCATTATTAAAAGAAATGGACACATATGTGAGAAAAACACCCATCTTGTGGCTACATGCCTGGCAGCAGCTTATATTCTTTGCAGAGTATTTTACATCCATAATAAATATGAAAGAGACATGTATATATCTAGCTTTTAGGATGTTTCTTCAGGTTTATCATTGTTGGGAAATAGCTGATTCAAGGAGAAAAGAAAGCTACATTTATCATGTAAGTTAAAGTGCCAGGAAATTCAAAGCCATGGGAACACTGGACAAGTTGAGACACACATGGCAACGACTGTGTTACACTGTAAGACACATGGTATGCCTCCTCACCCCCCTGGTCCCCAGTAACAGAGGAGCATTGTCAAGAGCTTGACAAAACACATTTCATAAAATAAAGTGGTGGAAGTGTGATTTCATTACAATTGCAGCAGTTCACTATGCAAGGTATTGCCTCAGCATTCTGTGAGGTATTATTCTGGTCTCTTCTTCGAAAGTAGACAGAAAGATAAATGGATATTAATAGCACTGATGCACCAGCAAGTTATCAGAGTGCATTTATGTTAATTGCTGTTGTATTTCTTAGCCGACAGCAGGACAGTGCAAACACTGAAAAGCAGTTGCTTGAGCCAGAATATCCATATTTAACCAATACATCAGGTTAACACTCAGATTTTTCTTCTGTAGGATATTCCCACCATTGAAATTTACAAATAACAGGTGCTCTGAAGTTTTCCATAGTAAAAGCATTTTAAAGAATGTCATTAACATTTTCAAAGCCCTTTTTTTCCTAAAATTGCACAAGTGTAAAGCCTTGATGGGCTATGCAGTGAGATAGTGGTGGTAGTTCTTCCGGTTCCAGAAGTTTCTCAAAGGAAGGGCTGCAAGCATCTTCTGTAATGGAAACCTTTAAAGAGCTTAAAAGTAGGCACTGCTAGGAACTGCTCCTCCTATAAGACATAGATGATAAATCAGTTAATCTGGGAAAAATACATACTCAACAAAGATAGGGAAAGCTTCTGACCAAGAGCCACTGACCTCTCAAACACACTGCTCCTGATTAGAACGGGAGAGAAGACTTTGTTACTGTGTTGTTTTCTTGTGATGCTGAAGAGGTGTGAAGTGCAGAGAGGCAGAGGCTGAATTTTAATAGGAATTACATCTAAACTCAGCTCATCATTAAAGACAGAATGTAATCACCTAGTACAGCTAAGGACACCTGAGGAAGATGGTGAAAAAACTCTAAAGTTGAAGTGTTGAAGTGACAGCTATATTGCCATGAGAACAAAGCCACAGGAACAAATCTCTGCCATAGCTAGATCCTGACACATTAGGGACCTTGAAAAAAAAAAAAAAAAAAAACAAAACAAGGGAGATGTAAAAGCTTCAGTCATTCAGTCACTCCCCTACATTTTAATGTGCAAGACCAAGGCAGAATAAGTATCACAGATGCACAAGCCTAAGCATAAACCTGCTTGCTGGAACTATGGACTGTTTCTCATCCTGAGCATAAGTTCTCTTGCTTAACTGACAAGGAGAAGCCTATTATCTCAAAGCACTGAAAATCCAAGACATTCCCTTTGGCCTGAATGAAAAAGGTTCAACCAGTACAAATTTTGTAGCTAGCTGACAAGTACCTTGACATTTCGGACTGGAAATCAAGTACATTTTAAGCACAGATCCTGCTGCCAACAAGCATCACCACAGCAAAACGCAAGCAGATAGGCAGACAAATTCATGTATGTATCATGAAGGAAACCTTGATAAAACGTGTTTCACTTTTCCAGATACCTTGAGCAGACTTACAGATTAATCAATGTAACTTCAAATCCCAGAAAGATATCAAATAAAATGAATTGCAAGAAGTACTTAAGCAGACAACAAAAGTTATAAGCAAACATGACTCATACAACATACCCAAAAAAAACAATTTTAACCACAGGATGGGAACTATGGAGAATAACGAAGTAGCAGCTTTACTCGGTTTTGCCTTTAGTAAGTGTTTTAATACTCGTATGGAAATTTATTATAGGACTATCAACCAAGGTTTGAAACTGTTCAGTTTAGTTTATGAATATCTGAAAAAAAAAACCTCACACAAGCAGTGCTTCACTGTCAAAAAGGAAAGCTGAATTAAGTGCAAGCACCTGCTTTCATTCTGAGATTTTTCAGTATTTTCATTAATAGTTTGGTATGGTAAAAGATAAAACACCAGGTCTGAAGAAAATATAAATCTGGGAAGGTACAACAGATTCTTTAGAGGAGAAATTTAGGATGCAAAGCAATCTTGAGAGAGAGGAAAGTTTGCCTGAGAAAACGAGGATGCACTTCAACAAATATAAAGTAGTAGAGATGATGAAATGTGCCAACCACATATACATATATACATCTAAGCAGCTGTCAGAAGACATAAGACAGGAAACAACTGGAGAGGGTCTTCAGAATAGGATTTGGGAATCACAATGGATCACAAACAATGCAAGTAAAGAATATTTTGCTTTTGTGAAAAAGCAAATATCAAAGGGGTATATATAAACAGGAGTGCTGCTTATAAGACAGCTGAAGTAAACCTTCTGCTTTGCTGAGAAGTGCTAAGGCTCCCACAGCTGGAGAACTGCAGCTGGATTTAGGTGCAGTATCTAATATAAGAACAATGCAGGCCAACTGGAAGGAGTTCAGATGAAAAGAATTATCACCAGAGGTCTTGAAACCTATCCTTGGAGGAAAGTTGGGGAGAAGCAGAGTTGTTTAGTCTAAAAATAAAGACGTCTGAAGGGAGACACGATAGCAATCTTCAAGTATAGAAAAAAGGCTGCTAGAAAGAGAAAGGAAATAAGCCCTTTTCCATGTTTTCTAAGGGTAGGACACATAGGAATAGGCTGAAATGGCAACAAGGGAGACTGAGGTTAGGCTTTATGAAGCCCTTCCTAATGGTAAGGATAGTTAAGCCCTGGAAGAGTTGGCCTGCAGAGATCCTGTGATCATTATTGTTTAAGCTTTTTAAGGACAGCTACATAGACATTTTTCTGAAATGTCAGTTATATCTGTATTGTCTTGGGGCAGGCAGGTGGACTGAATGACCTCTCCTTTACAGCCTTCTTCCCTTTCAACTTTCACTGTAACTATGAAAAATACGTGTGATTGAAATATTAACATGTTTGAGTTCCTGGCAGACCATCTCTCTTTGAAAATGTATGAGTGCTCACTACACCAGTGCTCAGTGCCTTCACAGCATCACCTCTGAGCTTTGGTACACGGACCAAGGCAGCAGAGGGGAGTGCAGCAGAATTCACAGGCAGACCCCAGTACAGTTTCCAACAGTAATTGGCTTCTATTCTGGAATAAAAAGGAGATAAAGTGACAACCTCAATCTCTCTTCCTCCCCAAGGAACAGGTATACAGTGTTTGCTGTCCACCACCCCAGCCCAGAACCAGAGGCAGGGAGATCGTGGCAGGAGTAGAGCTTGTCACTGTGCCACACTGCCCAAGAAATATTTTCATTGTAGAATCATAGAACACTTTGAGTTCGAAGCTCATCTAGTTCCAATCCCCTGCCATGGGCAGGGACACCTTCCACTAGACCAAGTTGCTCAAAGCCCTGTCCAACTGGCCTTGAGCCTTCATTTTAGTACAATAGCTTTGAAAATAAGACTTTGTCAGTAAATAGCACAAGCAGGAAGACTTGGTCCATTTTCCACTACATATTTACCCAGAGGATTATAAAAGCTCCGTGTACATTTTGGACCAGTATTTTGTTCTCTTGTGGGAGTGCAGTAAAACACCAGCTGCTGTTAATGTACCTTGGTGAATAATCACACTCAGCTAATTTTCAGCTATGAATGATTAAGTACTTCATACAGTATGTGAGCATAAAGAGCCATTTCCTCACACTTAAAATGTATTTGATTTGAGAACCCAGTGGAGCAAACCCACCCCATGCCAGTATAAGGACAAGTTGCAAAATTAGGTAATTACTCTTCTGCATCCGTGTTTTACTGCGACATACAAATTCTGCAGGAAAGCTGTGACACCCTACACAAACCAACATTCCTGCAATGCGATTCCACAGCAGACTGTAGGCACTGCATGCTTTTACCTTCGACTTGTCAAGCATTTATTGCACTTCACAGCTTCCAGAAATACCTCTAGAAAATGTGAGCATAGTTTACAAACAGGAAACAGTCTGAATTCATGGGGTGACTTTAGATCTAATTTTGCAACAAGCCTTATTTGATACTAGTACTTGCACCTGCAAACTGGTCTCTGGATGTCAGTAATTGCCAACTCACACTGTTAGTCCACAGGAAGACAACTCCTATTGCTTTAGCACAGACCCAGGTCTGGGTTTTCAGCCTCAAGTTAAACAAAACCACACACTTACAAAGTTCTATTATGAAAGAGACATTTAACATTCTCCTGAAACTAGGAAAGTCAAATATCCCAGCAGTCTAGAGGGAGCTCAGCTCTCTACTCCTTCATTTGCTCTAGCTTTCCCTGTGAATACATGTTACTAAACAGGAGTGAGGACTGTGGGCTTGGCCACTAAAACCAAGGTTTAACCAAGCATGGTTATGTATTGCTTGCCACTACAGAACAGTAAGAAAGATGTTGTATCAGTTTACTACTGATAGGCATTTTGGAGGTCACCCCTCACAGAAGGGCTATCGCAGTTATGAACGGTAGGTGGTCATACTTTCGTGAGTGGTTTTGGTTACCCTCCATTCCCAAGAAGCTCCTCTGTATGACACATGGAATACAGCTACAAGCATGGACTTTCAGGAAATAGCCGTTCTGATTCTGTACCGCCAAACAGAGGTCTATACATATGATAATAACAATTTACTTTTTATAGAATAATAATACGCTTGGGTAATTCCTGTGCCAACAGATCAGCGGCTACTGTTTCCACTTGGAGGTTATGAAAGATTCTGCCCTCACCCCTTTCCAATGGCCTGTTGTTCCAGAACAGCTGAATGTTATTTTTAAGCTATAAAATTGTAGGAGAGTGGCTGGGCAGCTATTATTAACAATCATACAGAATTCTGCATAATATGTGCCTCAGTCCACTTTATATTCTACCATTCAGACAGCAGAGAAAGCACAGACTGGAATAATTTACAGTCAAGGGACATTTTGCATATATAAAAGATACATCTATTTGAACAAGATGGGTTCAAATCGTGGTCTCTGTTCAAAGGAAACTTAAATATAAGTCAATGAGAACAATGTCTGTGAAAATAGGCCCTGCCTGGCTGCCTTCAGAGCATAACAGCAAGTTTATTCTTTCAAAAATTCCTCAGTGTGCAACTCAGGACTGGTTCTTTCAATCTTCAGGTTCTCCACTCCCTTGATGGTCCAGCTGCAGTTATTACTCCAGCTGTCATTTTCCTGAATATAATGAGTTTCTCTGCCTTTCTTTACTTGATTCTCACCTGCACCCTGTTCATTTCCAACCTGCTTTCTGACAATGGCATCCTCCTCCCCTTGTCCATCTGTTTATGACACAGAACTTGAAAGCAAGTAAGGAGAGGAAATTACAACGGTGGCTAAAGGAATGAACTGGCAAAGAGAAGAATTCAGATCCTTTTGGGAGAAACAACAGCAACCCTATTGAGTTTTACAGCCATGTTTTCTTCCTTCCTGTCATGGCTTAACCCCAGCCAGCAACTGAGCACCACACAGACAGTCACTTCCCTCCCACCCCCAGATTCTCAGATTTGAGAGAAGAAAAACAGAATTGAATCTTTTCCTCCCTTCTTTCAGGTCCACCAGGAAATGAGCCAAACAGCTAACTGCCCACCCTGCAATCATCCCCCAGCACGCTGTATGAATGTCTCCGATTGCTATAGTTTGTTAATTGCCACACAGGAGTTATAGCATTAATGCAACTCGGATGCCAAGAATAGCTTAAACGAAGTTAAATGAGTAAAGCATGCCTAGTAGTTTCCATTGTTCAGCCTCATAGACAGGCAGTGAGTTGTATAATTGGGCATTCTTACACTTCCAACTCATTTGTTTCATTACACTGTGTTGCTTGCACTCAAACATCTGCAAAAATTGTGAACAAACATCTAGGAATTCTTCTTCGAGAAAAAGCTGATTTTTACATGGATCCAGATTGATTATGCAGTTGGATCTTCTAGGATTAGAGGGCTATTTTGTTTTAGGGATGAGGGGTTTTCCTCCCAAACAAAGCATGTCAGACGAGAGCAACAGAGGCCCTTGAAGTCAAATGCCTGAGTATCACACAATGGACATCATATAAAAGCAGACTCCTGTAAGATCCTGAATTTCTCCTAACATCACATCCAATTACTATTACGAAGGTGCCCTTCACCCTACAGGGACATACAACAGAATCAGATTCCCACAACTGGATTATTGCATTTCCTGGATTTCCACCACTCCCATGGGTGCCAAGAGGTATCTTGCACTTAGAGACAGGCATTCATCCCCTGCCAAATAAAATACTCTTCAATGGGTATAATTCACTGTTGGCTTTTTCTAGCTTTTTATTAGTATAGCTCCCCTGACTTCCACAAATTTTCCCAGCACACAACCACTCTGACAGCAATAGTTACAGAATTATCAAATTAGGCACTATCCATTGTTGTGACCTAACTTGACGCTGGAACTCAAAGAGTCTTTCAGTGTCTTCATATTGGCCTTACAGGATGTGCAAAAACAGGTCAAGTCCACTTATATATCTAGTTCAGTAACCCGGCTTCAGCAGTACCTTCATGCTTCAGGGGCAGACAAACCTTCTGTAGTGTGTATGAGAGGAGAATTTCCCCTCTCTGGCAAGTCATTGGGGATACCCTGATGGATAAGAATTGATAAGCAAGACTTAAAAGGTCACAGGTATGCACAAACTTCATATATGATATAAAGGGCAGTTTATCCTCTGTATCTCAGGAAGCATATAGTGAAATTTTCATTGTTGCTGAAATGATATGTGACATATTGCAACAGCAGGTTAAATGATAAAGGCTGCATTAGTATGCAAAATTACACTACACCAATGTTATTCCTTTAAGCAGCCATTTTCAGCCTTCCCCAGTTAGATGGTTGGTTTTTTGAAGGCTAGTGAATCTTGGTTTTGTTTGCTAATATAAATTCACAGTTTCACCTTCTTGAGAGCTGCCAAACAACTGCCTGACCAAACCCCTTTCAAAGCCCCAGCACCACGGCTGACTAATTTCATTTCTACATAATCTTACTGAACATTTCTCCTTTTTAGAAATGCTACTGTCCAAAAATAAAATATCAAGATTTTTCTGCAAAAACACTAATTCTCCAAAATTTCGTTAAGGAAAAGATGGAGCAGATACTGTATTAAACACTGAAACAAAACTGCAGTGCTGGAATTGATAAACCAAAAGCCCAAGATATTTCCAGTTTGGAATGAAATAGTTCAATTGTCAACATTTCTAAGGACATTCTGTTTATGAACTAGTTCTTTTCTAACAGTATGAACTTGTAAATCTATGGTGGATTCATGTTTTTGTTTGTTGTTTTTAACTCCAGCAAGTCTCTTGGTATTTGACAGGAACACCATATAAGCAGGTTTGTTTCTAAACCTCAAGGTTGCAAAGAACCATGTAAAATTGTGATCCTAATGGTTTGAAATTCAAAAGGTAAGAAGGAGGACCAAAAACTTCTTGCTTTACATTTTCCAGGAGTTTTGATTCAATTCTCATCTCTTGGGAGTTGGAGCTGCTTTCTTGAATGTGAACATGAGGAAAATGCTGAGGAAGGAAACAAGGACCCGAGCAGACAGCATGCTATCTCACAAGTCTTTCACTACATAAGTAGGTTTTGTACAACTGCAGATGCACAGCACAAGATTTTTGTGATAAATGTAAAGAGTAATGGAGGGAGAGATGGTAGAGCAAATACTTGCTCACCTAGGATTTAAAACAGTTTTTGCTTGTTCTGTCTCTTATTTCATATATATGCACATATGCACATAAGCACACTCTAAATAGCATTTACAGTCCTTTTTTAATATTACTTTAACATTTCAGAAGTTGGATACTAAGCAGCAGGTGTTGGAAAAATTTCCACAAAGGGATGTCAGTGCTGTCAGTGGTATTATGCCAGCAACATAACACTTACAGAATCAGGCCCTAAGGTCAAAACAGTCGATCTCTCACAGTAAGTGAATTGAGCAGAATCCCTGGGAATGCTGTAAAAGGGGCAGGTCATTACATATTTTTACACTTGCATTTAATGATTTTATTAGTTGTTCCATTCTTGCACCCTTCCTCCTGTATTTCACAATTGTTGCAAATATTCCATGAATTAAAATTATTTCGTTTCTCAGCTTGCAGCCCTGCATGAACTGTTTCTTTCTACAAGAAGGGAAGGAACAGCTACACTAATGCAGGATGGTGCAGAACTCTTAGAAACCGCCATGCATAATTAACATATGTTGCCATTATTTTTTCTATAGCTGCATCCTCTTTATGTCCCCCTTCCCCTCCCCAGGCCATGAAAAGTCCATAACTGCAGCACAATGAAGCCTCACAGCCTGATAATAGGACCCATTATTTATTTATATGTAGAAGGATGTACATCATATGACTTCTTACTACTTTATTCAAGTCTATATTACATAATTTGCTGATTTCTCCTGAGGTTTATGTTTAGTTACATGCACTGAATGCTACCCCCAAGTGCCTCACTCCACTCAACAGTAATTTTAAAGCATTTCAGAAATATCTGGTTAAATCTGCATTTCCCCCACTCCCCTCATCACATTTTCACACATTCTTGAACTTAAAGTTCTCATTGGGTAGAAGTTTTTCCTAACTGAACCTCACAAAGTAGTTGTGAATATAGGAATTATTAGAGCAAGGTTCTTCGATATTTTGAACTCAACATAAAATCACTTGAAATTATTTTGACATGGTATCTTAATGTACTTAATTCAAAACAGACTAAATTGGAAAAGTGGTGTTAAAATGACTTGAAGCTTGGGGTGCCCTGTTTATAATGTCTTTATAGAGCTCCTTTCCAAAGATCAAGGTATCTTCCCCAAACTAAAACTTATTCAAGCATCTTGCATTTGGCACTCAAATAAGGCCCCCCAGTTATATTTCTAAATGTCTAAAACAACCAGTGAAGCCTGTAAGCATGATGGAAAGAAAATAAACTGGGGGAAAAAATAAAGACCTGAAGAGAAGAAGCATATGTGGGAAGGGTAGAAGAGCGGAGGGAAGAAGTAGGTGGGGTGGGAAAAATGGATAATAAATCACAGCCCTACTCAACCAGCAAAGATCAGTAGATTTTAGCTGAAGAAAAGTGAGCCTAAAAGCTACATATGATTGAAATGACATTCTGAGCACCAGCAAGTTTAATGAAGTTACAAAACTAGGCCAAAATCAGAATGTATTTTTTTCTTAAACACATGATGCAGTTCCCACCTATGACAATAACAGCTTTGCCAGTAAAACCAAGGGCTCAGATGCTGATTTTTCTAATTCTTGGTTCCTGGCATGAAGCATCCATAGTAAGCAAGCTCAGAGCCTTGCATAGCCACCCAGTAGGATACTGAGCCTTTGCACCAAGCTCTATTATCTTGTCATATGAATTTCACAACACAGGCACATATGTATGTACATACCATTACAGATATCCACAGCCATATGCACATTATTCAACTAGAAGCAGATTAGCATCAGCTAAATAAAAATACACATTCAGATTAAAACCAAAAATCTCACAAGGTACTAAGTTCTTTCCTGCCTGTGGCATCAGTTGAAGAATAAATATGATTATAAAAATCATCATGAAATGGCATATGGTACATTTTTGTACACATATTATTCACTCATTTCTTATTGTATTTGACTTGACACTGACAATATATCTTACTCATTAGGGGAGCTTATATTTCAGTCTCAGTTGTATGTTAAAAATCTCCCACTGCTATGTGGCAAGAATACATAAAAAATAAATAGGCAAAAGCATGCTCGCCTGGAAAGACTTAATATTTCTCAAAACGTTCAGAAATGATTCTTCCCATTAAAAATCCAAAGTCAAAAGGGGAAAATACAATTGTTACCCTTGATTTTTCCCTGGTGTTTCATGTATTACATCAAGAGTTCCTTGATTGGATTCAAATGCAAAGTTGCTCCCATGGCTTCAAAGTCAGACTAAATTGAAAAATGTGCTTCAACAACATCGATACTGAAATAATATCCCAGAATACTGTCTTAATGGCTTTACCGTTATTAAACAAAAACATAACAAAACTTTGGGGGTCCTTTTAAATGAAATAACAGAATGATAATAAAAAGCAAGAAAAAGAGCCATGTACTAAAGAAAGTCTTGCTCTCTTTTTAACCCCCCTCTGGAAATACTCCCGAGTTCAGCTTTCCTGGGACTCCAAAGAAGCACACATGGTCTGATCCACAGGCGTGAACATTCAGAGTGTCCAAGCCAGCATGACAGATACTAAAGGGAAGGCTGACACTGTGGGCAATGCTTTGAGAGTGTAAAATTGTTTCACCAGTGTAATCCCAGTATGAAGCATCTAGACACAGTTCAGATTTCTCTTTGGAGATATCTGGTCAAAAGCAGAAAAACAGGCTGGAAAGGAGAACCACAAATTGCTGCTGAATTAAAGCTGTAAGTTCTCAAGAATAATTAAATAATCTACACTTAAAATTGGCCTACATCATCTATAAGTACCTACTAAGTTACACTCTGGAATTTTAGATAGCTCCTATTTCATAGAATCACAAAATCATTAAGGTCGGAAGGGACCTCTGGAAATCACAACTGAGATATTTACAACTTCAACAATACCATGGTGCAGCATGTCTGATAAATTTCCATCCACAGAAATATTACTTTCAGAAGTGATAGAGAATCTTCTCCAGAAAGAGAACGCCAGAGTTAACAGACACCAGGTTTTGGATTTCAATCATATGTGTCCATTGTCACCTAGGTGACCCAGCATAAAAAGATGCTGCAGTCTCTGGCCATCAAGATGCAGAGGTGACCGCGTCTCCAAGCCAGATATGACTTTCATTACATTTATGAATTATGCCTGACATTTAATATTTGAATGTAATATTTTTTGTTTTAATAAAGAATCACTGGATCATCAGAATAATGGATAGCACTGGTGAAAACATAATGAAAATGCCAAGCTTTAAATAGCATGTTTAATTATTAAAAATGTTACTGGAAAAAACTAACTTTGCATTGCTGTCAAGATCAAATGAACATGAATTTCAATCAAAACAGAGGCTATTGTACAATATATTAAAACATGAGGTTCTGCCTACAGTAATTATTGTGCACAGCACACAAAGGGGAAAAAAGGCAACACTATCAATCACAGTCTGTCCACATTCAGTCAATATGAGCCCCTCCCCTGCTTTGTTGCACAGTTTTTCTTTTGCTAGCCACATTATACAATACATGGGGCTTTCAAGAGCTTGGCCTTAGTTGTACACTAAGGAAGGCTCTTGAGATCCTTCTTGAAAGAAATTCAATATCTTTTCTTGTTTGAGAAAATTGCAATAAACTATACAGCAGCATCTTTTTATTTATTGTGTTTTTTTGCAAAATCATAAGTCATCTGCTACTTGCCACAGTATACTTTCTATATTATATCTGTAATGTGCTACACAGAACACAACTTTCTCACCTGTTCATCCGCATTATAGTGACAGTACAAGCAGCACTTACTCAGGCTGCTGAAAGAGTTATTTCTCCATCCAAGAAAAACACAAGGATCAAGATCTCCATTTTGCACCACTGTGGCAGGTTTGCTGACTGCATAGATGCTCTTAATTGCCATGCTAAGCAACTGCTGGGAATAATACAGAACATGCTACCTTGCAAGAATCCCACCACTGCATCTGTGCATATTAAAAAAGTAAAACTGCATAAGCATATGTGCATAAAACTGCATAAGCATAAGCAGTCTGGTGGCTCCAGTATTTTTCTTTGGTTTTCAGAGAAGCAGGCAGTAACACCACACGTCTGAGCATTTAGCTGCATGTCCTTCTTGTCCATTTTTCTGCTGCTACCTCCCAAAATTTTGCTAGTAGGCAATATCTATGTCAACCAGGACGTGTAGTGTGTATCCTTGGCACAATTCCACTGACACTTCAAAACTACTTCCTCTGCTGCTTTCAAAATTCAAGTTCCTCCCCTACCCCATTTTCCCCCTTTTTTTAATCTGCATTGTTTTAAAAATATCCTTTCAGAAATTTGGCCAAGAGGTTGAGTTTATTTTTTTACTTTTCTGTTCTTAGTAGAAGTTTGCTTGAGTTACAGAAAAGGCTCTTGTGCTGTTTTGCTCATTTGGATACCATTAAAGGTAAGTTCCACATTTTAATAGGTGAGGTTCTACCTTTACAAAGATATGGCTTTATGGTGACCAAAGTATAGGTTCAGAGCTATATATAATGCATATACAGAGAACATATGAGAATGTAAAATGCAGATACGCTTTCCTTCACCTTGCTACAACACATCCTGTTCATATACACCTCACTGCATCTGTGGATGTAGTAGTAAAAGATCCCCTTTCAGAGTGGAATTTCTCTTAGGGAAAGCATCTATGGAACCAGTTTATGCTGAAGTCAGTGGGAATTTTGTCCTCAGGCTTCCAGCAGTCATGAAAGCTCTAACACATCTGTGTTAAGCGTAGGACTTACTGCCCGTTTTACTGAACACAGAGGTGTCTGTTTATTTACTCGTGTCTGTGAAAAACTTTACATACTCTAACATGAGGATTCACAGGGGTGCTTGAAATTAAACAGCAGAAACAAAATGTCCTCATGCATAGGCTGGAGGAGCAGTCACAAATTCTGTAACCAGATCTTTCTCTCAAGAGAGCTGTAAAGCTGTAATAAAAGCCATTTTATAGCTACACTGTCCCATGATGGGGTTGCTGTCCTCTCATGAATATTGGAGATGTCCTGCACTTAGCCATAAATGCCCCCAGCATTATAAACCACTAAGCACTTGAGTCATTCCAGCAAAACACTTTAAACCCACACAACCTGAAGCATATATCTAGCCCTATGCAGACTATTTCCAAGCTCATTTTCAAATCAGCTCAGGAGACAGCTGCATTGTTATACCCTATAGCAATATTATAGACAAAGGCAACCAAAGGGTGGTAAGGAGGTGATCTTTATATCAGTCCAGTGGATAAAGCCTGTAAGCTGGAACAAAAGCTGCAGACTGGATATATTCTTTCTTTAACATCTGGGACAGAGTTATTTTCCTCCAACTTCTAATGATTTTTCTGGGAAAACAGGAGCTATTCCTTCCTACCTTGCTATCACCACGCTATCTTATCTAGGTAGCCATGAAAATTACAGCCAAAATATATGAGATGGATTAAAGAATGTGTGAAACGTATTCCGTGAAGAGCTTGGCATTGAAAGACTTGTATAAAAGCCTTAGTTTTCTATCTCTTCCTGCTACTCATACTGCATGCCCACCACACAAAGCTGTAAAGAGCTTGGCAGAACCCCCACAGAAGCAAGACAAAAATTTTCTAGCCGAGCACTACATTTACGCAGCTAAACTACTTCCACCCCAAACTGATTTATCTGTGACTAGTGAGGGACCCAACAAGCTCAGCCTCCTCTAGTTACTGTCACATGAACTTGTGCTTTCTAAACACCAGCACTGACTCTATACCTGCTCAGTTCTGAGCAGGGATTTCCATCATGAACTACAGTCATGTTAGGACTAACAGCATAGGAGATAAAGAAGAGCAAAAGCAGTGTCGCTTCAGTAAGTCAAGGGGAAGGAATAGGTTCAAAACAAGCTGGGAATGTGACAGGTATTAGATTAATAATTACTGAAAAAAATCCCTCCACCCCATAGCTTTTGCAGACACAACTTCTAAGGATCAAACAAGTGTTAAGTGAAACACACAAACTTGGCCAAGGCATCTACTGAAGCATGAGGCTCTCCCCACTTTAGTTACAACCTCCAGTAAATCTGTTCTGTGAAATTTTTTAATCATCAGTTCCAAGTTTCAAAGATCTTAATGCAAGCATTTTAACTGATAACAGCATGGAGGAATTGTTTGAGTTAAGTCACATCTTGTAGCTACTTTAAAACTGTCTGTGTTGTCCCAAGTGAATTAGTTGAGAGGACAGGGGAGAACACTGAGTCTATTAAAGATGCTGGACTAAAAGCAGTAATTGGCTTCACACAATATTCTGCAGACCTTGTTGCATTATGCTGTATTAACTTTTCATGGCTTCCTGTAGAACACATTTTTTGACATTGCTTTCCCCTTGTCCCGATGACAGCAGTCTGTCCATTCATCTTTGTTTACATTCTTTCACTAAATTATAGGGATAACTATTTTGCCAATTCTTCACTACAGGCATTTTTAGCTTTGCATTTACATAAGACATTCTAAGTTTATGAATTGAATTGGAGGCGATAAAGTTAAAACTAACAAGGCTATAAAAACAAATTTGCTTTAATACTTCAAATATGCTCACAGCAAAACATTAGTTGCAGCAAGCTTTTTCTCATTTTCTCCTGCTTCCCTATCTCATACAGCACTTGCCTCAAGCTACAGAGGAGAAGGCACTTCACCCAAGCCCTTCATTAGCAGAGTCTGTCATAGCATACAGAGGAACATCTCCATTTATAAATATAGTTCTGTGGCAATCCAGCAAGCCCACCCGCAGACAACCACAGAAGACTGAACCAGAAGCATCACTGCCATGTAGTGTGGCACAGTCTGGGGCTAAAGGAGCTTTCATTATGTGGAATACAACTGGAAATTTACTAAGCTGCTGCTCAGAATGTCCTAGTAACATCCCTACAGCTGGTCAGAAGGGACCTATAAATACATTTTTAAAAGAAAAGGAAAAAAAAAAATCAAGATTTTGCAATTGGAGAAAGAAAAGGAAATATTTCTACAAGAATTGCTGCTAACACCCATTCCAAAACAAAGGAAATGAAAAGTAGATGGGGCTGCTAGTCTGCTCCATAATTTAATCTTGACAGCATCTCCCTGGAAGGGTGGGTGCCAGTCAGTAACTGTTTTCACATAAAAGACGCAGACATGAGTGAAGCCTTTTAGAAAAGAACAGACTTCTGCTCAAGAGCAAGTCCTGTGCTAAACCACCCCAAAAAAGAAAGGCGAGATGCTGCTGAGCTTCATTTAACTTGCACTACCTGCAGACACAGCCTGTACCTCGGCTGCATGATACAGCCCCAAGAGGAGCACGATGCAAGGCAAAGGAGGTTTGCTTGCTCTTAAACCACATAACTTGAATGCCTTTGGTTTGCAATTGTCTGAAGTTTCTCAGCTAGCATAAACTTACATCTTTGCATGCAAGATTCTTGGCCAGACATATATTTGGAACTGCAATGCACGTAGTTGGCACTATGTGATAGGTAGTATTATGAAATAATGTATTAAAACACTACTTAAAAACATTTCAGCTAGATGTTAAAGCCTTGTTAAAATTCTAATGTCACCCAACAAACCCAGTTCAAGATGACAAGAAATTCAGTGGGATTTAATCATGCACACAGGGGAAAGTTTTCTGACATAATCTGACCAAAGAAATGAAAGCCTAATGGCAGATCTGATGATCTGATCCTCATAATGACTGCTGAACAATTTCATGCCATTGGTATGAAACCAATTTCTAGCTTAAACAAAGTTAATTTGAGTATTTAATATAGGAGTTATTAATTACAATTAGAAACACTTGTCATATTCCAGACAGAAGATTAAGATTATTTCCTTGATTTACATGGTACATTATGCTGATTTTATCTAAATCCACTGCATAAAAAGAAACAACAGCAAGAAATTATCATTCCCAAGAGCATAACAACAAATCAACCTGTTAGACCTAGTTGAAAGGATATTTTTGGTCAAAATAAAGATAACGGATTAGCTTTCTCTTGTGATTTGCATTTAATTTTTGGCAAGCAAAGCTTGCTAATGAGTAAAACTTAGAGATTATAGAGGACTTTTGTAACACAACTTGGGGAAAAGTCCAACTATTTAAGGCAGGGAGCAATAAACTGATAATAAATCCAGCATTTTACAATAAGATTTCCAGGGGAAAGCTCTATTTTGCTAAAAATGGTACTAATGAAAATAAGATTTCATTCAGGAAAAATCAAAACAAACCATTCCTGTAAAGCTGAACAACTTTGACCTTTTCAGAATGTGATTTGTAGGTTTTATATCATCTTAAATGAAGCAAAAAAAATACATTCAAAACCAAATGGTTTACATTTTTTTTTCTGAAGGGGTGAGAGAAAGAAGCAAATATTTCATATGAGATTTTGAAGTTTAGTTGTTCTTGTAAGACATTTTATTTGTCCCAAAGCTTTGTATGAAATTAAAAAACCCAGTTCCCACATGGGAAGGTACATGTCTCCTTCCCACAAAGCGACAGAGCCATTTCCTAAGCCGGAGCATTATTTCCCATTTAGTGCATTCTGTTAATGCAGGCCTGGGAAGAAATGTCGTCAGAGGTTTCCTCAGTATGTAATGCTAGGGCAAGAAGGAGGAAGGAAGACAAACAGAAGAGAGCAATTCCGCTGAAAGGGACCTCCTATGATAATCTAATCCAATTGCCTGACCACTTCGGGGCTGACAAATTCAAGCATGGTATTGAGGGCACTATCTAAATGCCTCTTAAACACTGACAGGCTTGGGGCATCAACTGCCTCTCCAGGAAGCCTGTTGCAGGATTTAACCACTCTCAGTAAAGAAATGCTTCTTCATGTCAAGACTGAACTTCCCTTGACAGATGCAGCTTTGAGCCATTTCCACACTGGAGGTTTCCAAATACCTTAACATAATTTTTAAATTGTAGGGCACAATTTACAGAATTGCATTCCTGTACTGTGTTCCCTCATAGTACAAAAATGCAATGAGCACAGATATAGCTAATTGTTTCAGGATGTGTTCTGTCAGCATTGAACAACCCTTTGCAGAGAGGAAAACATGGTCTTAAAATGCACTGGCTATCAATTTGTTTTTTCAAGGGTAACTCAAAGCATAGGGTTTAGCCCATAAATCCCGTTTAATTTTAAATCTTTGCTACTTAAAGACTGTTTCTTTCCCAAAAGTACTCCAGACAGAGGGCACCCATGGCAAGAGAATTCATCTCTAGTCTCACTGTCCCTGCTGGTCTATCAGACCCACATTTGGACACTCTGCACTTGCATCAAAATATTAAGATTTGTTAACTGAACATAGTCTGGCAGCTTTCCACACTAATTACACCAGCTTTACAAGCTAATTGCTATGCACATACTAGAAGGTTGGGGGGGGGGGGGGTAATAAATAAAAGAAACTATGAAAACCAAAGAAGTTTCTTTGTATCTGAACAACATCATCAGTAAATCCATCTCACTGACATTCTCAGGTGGTTTCAGGTAGGTGTATAAAAGGCAAAGCCTTCAGTCCTCCTTTGTACCTATTTCACAGGTGCACAGGGACTCTAAAAGAGAGTCAGCTCTCTTTCAGTATCAGATGGCCACCTGGCCAGCCAACTCCTTACTCATATCAGCATTACCAGCAACAACTTTACTCTTCACTAAATGCTTACAAAATTCCTTTAACAATTCAGCAATCTTTATTCACACTCCTGGAGAATAAAGCACATCCCACAGACAGCAGTACCACTAACTGCATCACCCTGACCTATCAGCATTTTGTCTCATGTAGGTTTTTTTAGCATCTGGGCTGATTTGGCACTTTCTCCAATGAAAGTTCCAAAATGGAAGCTCATTTAATGCCAGCTGTGGTTCTTTTTTTCCTAGGAGACAGACATCCATTTTAAAAGTGCATGGAGCTGGACACCAGCAGGCTACTGATGGATGAAAGCCTCATTAAGATATCTCTCAGACTCCACCCTTCATGCTTTAATGTCACTGAATGTATGGAAAATTGAAGTGCGTGGTCAGGTCTTTTGAATATGGATGGCAGGAAAGTATCATTCAAGAAATGCAGGTTTCCTTATCCACATCATATTCTGGATTCCATGGTATCTCAATGAAACAATACAGACCAATTGCTGCTCTTGATTAAACTGAGAAAAACAGGGAGCAGAGAAAATCAAAACCTCAAATGGAAGATCTAATGGACAATTTAGGCCAAACCACGAAATTCAAAATACATTTATGTTTAAAAGAAGGTTAAGTATTTTATTTGCCAGTGCATAAGCAGCTAGAATGAAGTTATGTGCTTACACATTATTTACAAGACCACACACTGCATTTAAGCTCTGGCACAAGCTACCTCTCCGTTTAGAGGCAGAAGCTATGCAGATGTTACTCAGCCTAAAAATAACACCTTTATAGCTTTGTTTCCCATTACAGAAAAAAAAAAAATCAGTAATGTTTTCATTGTTATTACGTTTAGAACTCATGCATAACATCCAGCAGAACATTAGTCTCTGCAGAAATTTTTCAGACATTAATATTTGGGATTAAAAACAATAGCATCTTGTTTACAGCCCTAACTACAAGACATTTCTTATTTATGTTT
The DNA here is from genome assembly GCF_012275295.1 of Melopsittacus undulatus. Classification (NCBI taxonomy): domain Eukaryota; kingdom Metazoa; phylum Chordata; class Aves; order Psittaciformes; family Psittaculidae; genus Melopsittacus; species Melopsittacus undulatus. Next base: position 132,684,851 of record NC_047527.1, read on the forward strand.
GAAAGCTTATCTCACACAGATTGAGGTTTCAATTTACTTATTCCTTTTTAAACATTATTCTAACCCAACCACATTGCCCTGGTGAGAGTAACTAAGCTAAATTCAGCATGTTCTGAAGACCCAGAAGGATGTGAATGAAGAGCCACACTAAAACCCAACTCTAATGACTTTCACTTTCTACAAAAAGATTAGCCAGGGCTCAGGTTTAAGCACTCCCCATACCTACATGCAGAACTAATTGGCACCTGCAGTTCTCAATGGCACCACATGAACCCAGCCCCTGTTTCAGAAGTGAACACCTTTCTTCACACAGCGAAAAGCTACCAAATGACATCAACTATACAAAGCATGCACAGCCAAAGTGGGATTTTCTACACCACCACCGAAGTAGCTGACCAAAACCCTGCTGGGCCAAGGGGAAGATGATCATATTGAATCTTTGTACCATTTCTATCCACAGCCCATTGCACATCTCTGCAAAGCTATCCTGAGCCTCCTGCAGCAGTCATACAATCAAGGGCTTTCCCTTATCCTTCTGATTCTTCAACACCCTTAGGAACTCCTGCTAAAGGAGTGGATTATCTGTAAAATTATCTAAATAGACAGACACTAAATGGGAAAACTTAAACAGTGCCATTCATCCATCTGTGCTATGATGCATGCTTTGTGTACGCATTTTTATGCAGCAACTACCACTTTCACAACTATACAGTCAAAAGCTGCAATGGTATACCATTCTCTATGTGGAACAGGCAGCCAGCTATTGAGTTACACTTCAGTATACCACAGAAGACAAACAGTGGGTTGCTAGGGTCTTGCTTTGTCCCACCTTCTGGTGTGGCAATATCAGTGTCATAACTTCATCTGCTTGGCCTCCAGGTCTGCTATCAAAGAAAGCTATTAAGAGGCCTGAATTGTGGGATTCAAATTGTTTTTCAAGCTGCATGAACTTCAACTCCCTCAATTTAGACGTTTATCTCCCTGTTTGGTTTTTAGCAAGCATGCCTGAACACTTAGCATGGACATTCCAGTTTATTTTGCCCTCAACAGGATCTAATCCATGTGCTCCAGTCACACCGTGAATCAAGCCCATGCCTTGTAAGCAGGGAGGTTTGGTAGACTCCTGTCAGAGCTGCACTAACACTCTGAACAAAAAATGTTAACATAGAAAAAACTGGGATACACGCTGCATTCAGCTGCAGTTGGAATAAATCTTTTTCCAAGCAGCTTAGACTTAAGACTAGCGTCAGGAAGAAATCAGTTTCCATGAGAAATGCTTTTAGGGCCAGTCTTATGAATTTCCCCATTAACAAAGAAGGTTAAAACTAGCCTGAAACAACCTGTGTATCAAGCACCCAATCAGCAACCACTTGATGTCTGCTCAGCTCAGCAGGAAAAAGTACACCTGACTATAGGACCATAACTGATCAGCATCCTACTCTCTTTCAGCAGTACAGCCTACTAAGGGGTATCCACATGCCAGGATCTCCACTCCCTTCCTCGAGCTGGCAGGACCACCCGCAGGGCCAGTTACTTGTTTTCCATGTTAAGTTCTGTTCTCTTTGGAGCACTTTAAGTTAGGCTAGTGTAAAGAAACTGACACTAAAAGATATTACATTCACACATAATGCAATTCCTAGAATGAAATGACAATTCTGAAGTTTCATTAATACGGTGCTTGACTAAATATTACTGTAAAAAATAATTATATATGCATAAAGTCTCTCAGGTCTCTTTTCTTATTTTCACTGCTCATCATTAGAAAAGCAGATAATTTCAATTTGTGAAATAAAAAAATGAGTGAGACTAGTTAGGAAAATAAATGTTAATCAGGTGGTCTTCCATCCTGTCAGAACAATTTATATACTTGACATTTTTAAAACAAAAATTTCCCTGTATTAGTAGTGAAAACTGAACTCTTCACTGAACAATTCTATTTCTTTACTTTGGTTGTATTCTAGTCCAGAAAACCTAATAGAATGAAGACAGCATTGGTCCCATTTCTTCCAGAGACTGCCAAAGTAGACACACTGCAACCCTGTGTGCTAATATCCATACCATGCATTTGCTCATAGCATGACCACTCATCAACAGAGCAGTCTATATTCGGTAGTGTGGCCATTATCTTAGTAGAGGTTGTGAGGTACAAGGTAGGTGAAATAGCTAATGCGACTATTTTCTTTCATCCCCAACCACACTGAGACCCTGGATTTCATCTACTGTCTGCTGACAGATGTATCACTGTTTACTCCATGTGCTTGCTTGTGGGTTACTTCTCTGATCTCTAGCAGAATCCACTGGGGCTTGCCAAGCTTCAGCTGCTCAAGACTCATTCATGATATCTCTTCTCACAGGAGCCTGTAATGCTCATCAAAGGAAACCATGTAGAATTCAGCTACAAGACCATCATATACTTACTAAAATCCAAGAGGGACAAAATCAGCCCTCAGATGACAGTGGGCAGATCTCAGTTTCAAGAAAAACACCAGCCACACATTTAAGGGTAAAATATAACCTAAGAATATATCCCCAGTGGTGGGAAAAACTGGGAACAACTTCTAGAGCCAAATACTCAATTTTATAATTTTGTATTTTCACAGGTTTCATACTGAGTTTCTTCTCCTTTTATTCAGCAGCAGAAAATCTATAACAGTGGAAGCATCACTATTTGTTATACTTCCTTAAAGGCTCCATTTGTTTTATGCAGTAAGCAAATCAAAATAAAAAAAAATCCTGCTTCTAAATTTATGAGTTAATGCTACAGGCTGTCAAGTTTTTGCACAAATGTATCTAAGTGGCTAAAAGAGATAATCAACTCTCTGTCAACATTAGGATATTTTCATGCTATTTCCCCTAAGAACTCAGGTTGATGCTCTAGCAAGTTGTCATTCCTATACTGTACTGTAACTTCTGGGGTGCATGGATGTTGTTTAGGGGTAAGAAGCAAGCATCTTCCCAGTGGAGATGTAGAACTTCTAACCCAGAAGAGACAGGCAGAAATGTTGGGGGCAGAGCCCCCTTGTAAATATGTTCAGGTCAGGACTGAGACTTGTAGAAAATTTCCTAGAGAAATTGACAATATAAGACTTGTATGATCACCCACAGAGACAGAAACCAGCTATGAGCAACTGAATTACTCCCTTCTGATAAACATCATCTTCACTGCATTTATGCCCTCAAGATCCAATTAGCTCAAGCTGGATAATGACCAATGTCCTGAAAATATGCTTGTCATTGAGAGCAATCTCAGATTTAGCCATCAGAACTAGGCTAATAGACTAGCCCACTGCAAGGCTGCTAAAATTAACAGCTGACCTTCTGCTAAGATAGCAAGTGTTAACACTTCCCAAGGAAGCTGTAAGAGGATACTGGGGTTAAAGCTTTTGTCACTGCAGTATCGGTAAATTTGCACTTTAAAAAGCAGCTTGTCATAGACTTTTCAGGAATGAGGCTGTTATTTCATTGCCCAATATGGAATATTAGAAGCTTTCTATTAAAAAATGGCAAGTTTGATTAATTTCACATGATATTCATCAAGACATCTCTAATTTTCAGTAGTTTAAGTGAAAGGTGCAAGAGGATTGATCTAAAACACAAAAGTCTAGACCTATGACAAGGTAAGTGCGCTGAGCAAGATAATGCATGCTCCTGGTTAACAGTTAAGACATCCCATCAGCAACCTAACCCTAACAGCCAGGACCATTTTGGAAAACATGATAAATGGCAGATGCAATGGAAGTTGCAAAAGCATGTGTCAGCTTCTAAGCTCATAAGAAATTATATAACCTTGGACGCATTTGGGGCTGATGTGCACACTCTAAGTACAGTTTGCAGTCATGGTGACTGTTGTGCAAGAACCTGAATGAATCATAACGCACATCTTGCTGTCTTACTGGCCAGATTACTATCAGGTTATTAAATTTCCTTTTCTGTTTATTGTACTCATCAATATACTAAGCTTCAGGCTTGCTGAATTTGAAATTTATATCTATAACTACTCTGGGGAGATTAGACAACTCTTCCTGAATCTTAAATAAAAATATGGCAGGTTCCTAGAAAAAAACAAGAGTTTTTTCCAAAATATTCCACAGGAAAGCAAATAATATTTCATGTGGACATTGATTTCCTTGCGGAAAGTCACAAGAATTGTAGGAAAACTCAATTCAGTATGACCACCCCTGATTCCTTTTCAGTCCAACTCCTGCTCAAAGGGCCAACTGTGATCTCAGATGAGGTTGCAAGGTTTTATCCAGTAGGATCTTGAAAATATCCATTGGTGCATGGGAGAACACTGACTGAACAACCTCTCTGGTTATCCTGCTTTGCTGCCTGACTGCTGTCATGTTCATCAGCACCTTTGTCCCAGAGCTGCTTCCCAGCCAGGCAGCCCTAGCCAGTGTCACTGCAAGACTCATTCTCTTTCAGGTGCAGGTCTTGGCATTTCCCTTCATTGACTTTCATAAGGTTTCTCCCAGGCCATTCCTCCCACCAGTCTAGGACCTCCTAGATGGCAATCCTGCTCTCAAGCATATTGACACACTCTCTCCAATTTGGCATGATGTGTGAACATGAAAGTGTCCTCCGTTATTTTCTCCAAGTCACTAATAAATATGTTAAACAGAACAGGTCCCAGTACAGACCCCTGTACTACTCCACTCAGTCAGCTTAAGTAGCATGCAGCCCTACCTGGATCTAGCTCCTAAGCCTGATCATCCAAACTGATTATTATTTTTTTAATGCATCGAGATAACTGCCCATCCCTACGTTGGACATAAGAATATTGCAGGAAACCACAGCAGAAGCATTACTAAAGTCAAGGTGAATGATACCCACTGCTCCTCCCTTGTCCACAGACCTAGTCATTTTACCACAGAAAGTTGGTTAGGCATGCTTTACTTTTAGTAAATCAATGCTGTTAGCCCACCCTTTATTCTTTAATCTACCCAGAAATGTGTAATTAAATTATAAAATTATAAAATTATAAAATTATAAAATTATAAAATAGATGTAGAAATATACATATGGCTTTTTCTTTTATTGTATCAATTCAATGCTCATAATAGTAGTCCAATAGATTAGGTCATCAGGTGCTAACAGAAGTAAAGGCACTATTAAAGGTACTTGCACTGCTCTGTTCTTTGCATAATAGTCCAAACTCAAAACAACCATGGCAATTCATATTATCACCTATCTTCAACAAAGAAAAAAACACCTGGTAAAACACTGTATGGCTGATGTGTGCATACAAAGCTTGGGTGGATCCTTGCAACTAGTTCACACTCAAGACCCCTAGAAATGCACAACCATAGGAAAAAATCTGCCTCAAACTGAGCTGCCAAGGGAAATATCTGTAAGAGTGTATCTTTAAGTGCCATGTTTCCATTTACTACCAGTGATTTCAAGTATAAATCAAAGTCTTTCTGCTTGAAGTACTAAACATTCATACCCTTTAAACCAACACATAATCATCATTTCGTTAATGCTTCTTGAGCCAATGATACCCAAAATATAAATACTTAAGAGCAACTGAGATGCTTGTGAATAAATACTAATTTTTAAGTATCAGCATTTATGACTAATGCAGCTCACTACCATATCAAAAGAACAGCACTGAGTACTGTGATTGCTTACTTCTTGTTGCCACAGCTATAAACATAACCTCACTAACTTTAAGGTTACTGTATGACAAACAGCAAATTATGTGGCAAATATTGTCTTCCAAATCAGCAAACTATTATTTAGATCATACAAGAAGAGCACTGATTTCAGTTCTCAAGTTAAGTTGGTCTACTTTAAAAAGCTAGACTAACTAGTGAGTGGTCTGTATCTTCTCAGAAATAGCAATCGAGTCAGTATGGAGGCAAAACCACACACACACACAAAACAGAAAAGGTTGTGTTCAATGGGAGTATATACAGGGAAGAGCCCCAGCTTTACTGTTTGCCACTAATGTCGTTAAGTCTGTAAGTTTGCTCAGGATCCTGAGGTTAAGTACATACTTGCAAGATCAGACCTTTGTAGCTCAGCATTTACTCATATATTGTTGGGGTGCTACACTGATATCTTGCATATTAAAAAGTCAAAACAAGTTATGCATTAGAAATAGGCCATGTGACAGATACTTCCACTCTTTCATGCACGCAGCCCACTACCTTGTATTTAAAGATTACCAAAAAAGTAGGAAAAAGAAAAAAGGAACACAAAAGGAATAAAGTCAAGACCTGTATTTACAATCACCAGAATCACATGCATGAAGATAAAACAGATACTTAACAGGGAAACTGCAGTTTTCCAGGAACTTTGCTTTCAAAGGGTATATGTAAAGGTACCACAAATCACATACAAGAAGAGATAAAAAAAAAAGAGCATTTCACTGTCTTGCCTGTAACACATGTTAAACATAAAATGGGCGAGAAAGCCAAGGTATCTCCTACAGGCATCCTAGAAGTTAGAGTTCTGAAAAAGCTGCAATCATTCAACAGAAGACAACAACTGATGTCACACAAAATCTGTGTTAGAGCAGATTTATGTATATCTAGGTATGTTCATCAGTGGAATATCTTTCAATCAGAAAAGGAAAAAAAATCCCATCCTATCTTGAATCGTTAAAGAGATGAATGAAGTGGACAATAAGAGTAGCCTTACTCTTAGTCATCACAGGAGCTTGTCAAAGTAATCTGCACTTTTTAACAGCAGAGAGGGGAACCTGTAGTTCCTAGAAACCCTGTGCATGTACACCAGTCAACTTACATGCCTTTTTAGATATTCAGAAGAATCATGTTCCCAAAGTACATATGGTGGCAGAATCACATCTGAATATTAGCTCCCAAAAAAAGTAATCTCCCCATACTCAACTCAAACACAGTCCTTGCCAGCATAGCAACAAGGCTAAGAGCTGCTTTTCCTCTCTAGGTACTTCTTCACCTGCAATTAGAACAAGCTCTGCCCATGTATTCTTTGCATTTCTTCTCAAAACAAAATTTTTTATTTTGGACTAAAACTTCTTAGGGAAAGTGAAGGACTATAACCAGTATTGCATACAAATACACAATATCACACAAGGAAGCGTGAAAGATAAGTGTCGATACCTGCTAGTACTTATTGCAGTTGGACTGGAAGACCCCTTCTCTTCTCCCTTCTCAAGTGGGTAGGTGTATTATGAGACAAACACTACTATAAGGTCACACAACTTGGGACAGGAAGTTGTACGAACAGAAGAGTGTTGAACTTGTCATCAGAGGATATCCATATGCTCACAGTTCCCCAGCAAAACCATTTTGGGGCTGATTCCTCCACTCTACTACTCAAACTGCCATTACATCAGAAAGGCCCAAGAGATCACAAGAGAAACAGTATTACCTCAAAGAATCTCACATTTCTCAATTGCTCCTCACAGATGTGCTGCTGGAGCCTGATTCCACCAAATGGCAGGAACACAGCTTAGCAGCAGTGCCTTATTGAAGTTGAGGCAGAAGAAAGTACATCTGAGCACAGATAAGAGTTCAGTTGTTGTCTCTACTGAAGACTCAGCCTCTCTTCAGGTCAGACATGATTTTGCACAGCTTGTTCCTGGCAGGTTTCAGGAGCAGCTCATCCAATGAGCTGAATTCACTGGTAGTGGGCAAAGATGGAAGAGGGAGAGGGGAAGCCTCAAGCCATTTTGCAATGTCAGCAGTAGCAGGGGCCTAACAGGCAACTGAGGTATGAGAAAGTAAAACAAGTGTTTATATGCACTGAAACCTTGTGCATGCTGAGAAATTATCAACGGGTAATTCCCTGTGAGAACAGCAAGGAGGGCAGGAACACTCACACCCACTGCTAGTGGAGTGTTGGTAAAGAAGAACAAAAAGACTGTTAAGAGTGTAGCCCACTCAAGCTTCATTTTGTGAGCCTTTTTGATTACCAGGAGCCACAAGCAGCAAACTGTTGTGAAGGAGCAGTGCAGGTTTTTTTTTGTGTAATTCCACTTTGTTATAGTAGAAGTCATCTCCAGAAAGAGACAACTGATGTTCCCTTTGCTTACAAGGCCTCACCTTACCCTGTGGTTTATAGGTACTTTATACAAGGTCAAAAAGTTAAACAGAAATGCAATAAATAAGTACAGTAGAGGAGAGCCATGAGAAAGTTCATAGGAGAGATTTTGCATATGGAATCAAAGCTAACAACTACAAAAGAAAAACCATACCTATCCATGCAAACCAAGTAAAAGCACGCAGCAGCAAGAGAGCACACAGTGCAAAGATGAAATATTTTGTGCATATGACAAAACTAAAAAGAGCAAGAGCAGTTTTAAATCACAGGCTAGTATCAACACCAAGGACATGCTTGTGTGTAGCTGGCACAAAACAGATAACACAAGTAAATGGCTCCAGAGACAGCAAGGGAGATTGGAATTACATTTTCATCTCTTTGTTAGAAAGAGCCAGAGAAGTAAAACACAAGATAAAAGAAAAACGATATGAATCTCTGATTGAGATTAGAACTACATACAGGACTATATGCTTGCTGTCCACCAGGAGATTATACTGTTACCTGAAGAGGTATAAGCATTACAGCACACATCTTTCCCTGAAGAGATTCAGTAAAATCAAAGGTTATTTAGCTTCATTAACTGTAAAAGCATCTTCTGAAGTTTTCAGCTCTGCAAACTGAGATCTAGCAGTCAGAACGAGTTGGGTCTCACTAAAACTGTGCTAAAAACAACCCCATTCCTGAAATTCCTTAGCAAGGAAGGGACCTCTTAGCATGCATTTTGGCAGCTCCCAGTGCCCAGAGCTTTCATGCCAGGGTTACTCCTGCTGGGGGAACAATCACTCAAGTGAAGGGTTAGGAGGGGAGGAAAGACTGACAAGTAGTCAAACTCACATCATACCACTGTAATACTTCTCAGGAATGGAAAGTTGTGCATAGGAAGTATCACTGACAAACAGAAGACTTTAAAGGAGGGTCACTGCTAGCACAACTACAAGGAAAAAATTAACAGATATATTGCTGACTTCTTTAAGACAGACTTAGAAAAGCATGGCATCTGAATGAGAACATGAAGTGTTAAACTAAACCAGTTTCAGACCACTTCAAGGTGGTTAAAAAAAGGTTTTATTAAAAATTAAAAGAAAAAATGCAAAGTTTATACCAATTCCACTCACAGAGTCAGACACTGCAGAAAAAAGTGAGACTCAAGAACATTTTAAGCTCTCAAAGGTGATTTGAAAAATACTTCAGTGTTATGCACAGCAAGACAAAACACTCTGTGTACTACAAAATACTTCTTCAAAGTTTCTTAGTATCTAGGAGTCACTCTGAAATAGAAACATTTCTCTGAAGGCTCTAAAGATACAGTTCATTCCTCAGCAGGGCCATGACCCAGCACAGAACTGTGATGTGCACTGGAATATCCAGACTAAGAAACAGGGTATAGAGCTGTGCTGAAACATGCAGCAGATTTTCAAGCATGGTAGGAATCACCCATTTCACTACAAAAAGCACACAATAACATCATTATCACAGACTATTATCCAGACACCTGGGAACTAGAAAAAAATCCTGTCAGACATTACCTCAGTGACCACTGTAATCAAAGCAATGGGCCATTTGCTCAGCTGTGATATCTGAAAATGTGAAGTATCATTACAGTAAGCTGGTCTCCCTTGTCTTTGTGTGATTTACCTGGAAATGGGAAGTCAGGCATACAGCACATCATTTCCATAACACAGAAGTCAGTCAAATGGCAAAGCTCAATAGCAGTTAAAACTGTTGTGGCTAGTCAAGAGGAGAAAGAAAATGTGTGACAGGCCATTCTTAACTGAAGAAACTGACAAAATACTGCAACACCAGAAGAAGCAAGTGTAAGGCAGCTCCAGTATGACAGTAAGACACATACTCTGCCATCTGCCAAACATGCATGACAGCTTTCACGGCACTGAGATGCACAAGATCATCCTAAACACAGCAGAAGAAAGGTCAGTTGTCAAAAAGGTTAAGTGATTACTTGCATTAATAAGGCAACGTAGATCTTATTGGTTGTAACACAGCATTAAACAGCTTCTGTATATAAAGCATTAATCTTACGCTCCTCGTAGTGGTTTTGACAGAGACCTCTCACAGGAGGTAAGTTTACCAATATATAAAGCCTATGGCAGAACAACATAACATAGATTATTTTTTTCTGGAAGCACTTGATGAAAGCATGAGAAAGTACGAAGCAAAGGACAGAGACTGGATGTTACTATTTTGGTTATCTCCCTTGTAACATTTAACAATGAATAAAATGAAAATAATAATTAAAAAAGAGAGCTGCATTTAATCTAAAAAGGTGAGAAAAGGAAGATAATTTTAGGTCAGAAACTAGACTTTATTGAAGTTATTTCCCTAGGAGCATATGATTATTTTCAAGCCAAAGCTTCCATAAGGCTTGAAACAAAATCAAAGAGCTCTCCATTTAAAAGTAGGCATAACCAACTCTTGATACATACAGTAAGAAAGGATGTAAAGATATTGATGCTTTATTTACTCACCACCTTTTACACAGCCTCACTGGCTATTAATTAACACACGAAACTGTCCAGTATACTTAACTAATTAGAGGAGAACCTAGATTATGTGATCCCAAATTCAAGCCTTGGGCTGTGTAAAAGCATGCCCTCAATACGCCACCCAAATATAAGAACAGTGATTGTATCACACAAGGTCACAAGCCTCACATAGCACAGCACACTGCATCCATGATCTCCACTACTCTGCTCGTGTGCTGCAGCACAAGTGCAATAATATGCAATTGCATACAGGATTATAGCAAAGCAATACACTGTTTTACAGAACTGCAGATCTGCTATCAAATGCCTTTTTCCTTCCTTTTTAGTTGTAAGTCACCACACCACAGAAACATCGTGCCTGTATGTCTGATTGCTGCTAGAGTATCAGAAAGCACCTTTGATGTGTCATAATTTGTAATTTAACCTGCAATATATCTTTATACAATAGACTGCAACATGCTTTTACAGGCAGAGGAGGCTTTCCTTCCACATACATTTTTAGTTAGGAAGAAATTTTTCTTTTAATTGGATTTCAACACATGAACTAACTTACATTAATAGATGTAGTGGTCTAAAGCATGCAGCACAGAATCTGTATTTCCAGTCAGCTCAATGAAGTCTGACACAGATGGTAACAGGTTGGACAACTGACATTATGAATGGTACCATGTCCTTAAACAAGTTCCCTTATGCCCAGGTATGTATTGAGTTGCAGTAGTTTCAGATAACTGAGTGACCTTTCTGCCACAGGTACTTTGATACTTAAGCAAAGCAAGCCAAATTAAGGAGAAAATACCATCTTTCACTTTGAATTTTACCTCCCCTTCTCAATTTCTTTCATGTGCATTACCAAGTATAAAAAGCATATACAATAAGACACCATGAAGCTTTCAATACTCTGTTCACTAGGATGCAAGTGAGATTTCATTTGCATTCAGTAGTGCTGTGCAGGGATCACACTCAATTAAACCACTCATGCTTTTTAGAATCCTCTACAGCTTTCCTCTAAGAGAATTATCACAGTGCAATCAGACCACATCCCCACCAAGAAAGTAGTCCAGAAACTAGAATATGCCATGCTGTGTTTCTAAATTACCACAAGCAGCTGAGTAAGCAACATATTAGCTGAACAGGAAGCCAGGCATATTTGAAAATACAATTACTGCAATGTTAATTTGCCACTGTCACTGATCTGGACTTCAGAGTTGCCTTTACCAAGGGGAAGTGACCAAAAGCGATCACTATGAAAGGCAAAGGGTGGGAAACTGTCACAGGAGATCTTTTTTTGAATTGATGCTGATATATTTTTATAACTCCTTGCACCTTTTCAAAACATAAAGCAAAACCCCACTAAGCACAAACTTGTTTAATGCTTTGGATTCTACCCTGCAAAATAACCCTCTCCCCAAATACCCGTATACATCCGAAGCAGCTACAGATACTCCAAAGCATGGTTTTAATAAACTGAGATACATACCAAGGGCCTGCTGTAAAAGTATTCTAAGATTTAATACTTCTGCCTCCTTGTGGCAGACACTGGAATGAGCCTCCCTCAAGAAATGCGGACCAGCTCTGAAAAGGAGTGTTGGCTCTCTTATAATATCATCAGAAAGCAGCTCAGTTAACTTTTTTAACCGAGTGAGAAACCACAAGAAGTTGAAAGACAAAAAGAAGCAGGAAAAAAGCCTCACTGTTTGTAGTGTTGTCCCCCACCTTTCTAATCCCTTCCCTAAAGTTTGTGGCTGCTTAGCAAATCTCCACAGTCATCAGCTTGAGCAAAAGCAAAGTTGAGCAGCATCTCAGTATTCATCCAGAGACCTCAGCAAGCTGAACCCAAAGTTCTCCAGCACTTTCTGAATGCTGACTTCACCTCACTTTTCCTTCATAAATATTGCGTGGGAATTGGTGGCTTTGATGTGGAAAGCCTTAAGTTGCCCGATACTTGCATCCACGCGGTACTTACTTCTCTTTTTGCTGTATCAACTCAAACACAATATGCCGTGGTGATGGATTATTGCTACACTCCAGCAGAAGTTGGAAGATCTGGCCTGCCCCACATGTCAAAATTATTCTTCTCAACCTAACATATCCTTCACTTTTGGTATACAACACACACACAAGTATCAGCAGGACAGCTGTGACAATTCAGAGTAAAGGTCTAAGTGGGTCTTGTAGCCCTCCAATCCCAACAGTAGAAACTGCTTCAGGAAAAGGTACAAGTAACAGTGCAAACTTGGAGTGGTACTACTCCTGAGTAGGTATTCCTGTCTTTTGACCCCTAATAAATTGACAGCTTTCAGAGCCAAGAGTTACATATGCATCACTATGCTGAATACACCTCAGCAGGCTTTGTCAAGTCTTGTTTAATCATGTTGAACCTACTCATGCTTTCTGCATTTACAGTATTACACAGCAGTTAAGCCCCCTCTATTTATTCCTTCCATGAGGATAATTGTTTTGCTCTGGAACAGACTGCCTGACAGCTACCTTGCAGGCTCCCAAGAAGTCAGAGAACAGGAGATGGATTCCTTCTTAGTTTTTTTACATGAAACTGTTATTCTATATACCACTTAAAACTTCTCAGGGCGGTTGAGATTTCAGCCTACTTTGCCCAAGCACTTTATTTGCTAGAACTGTACCATCTTATTATTCCACTTTTTCAGATCATTCAGGAATTACTGATCATGGGCACAAAAACCAGCCTAAATTGCACCCCAATGATAATTTTTCCCTGCTGTGGAAAATAATTATTTTTTTCCTACCCTTTCAACACCTTATTATTACACAGAATAACCTTTCCTCACCTTAGTGAGTTTTTCAGTTTGTTTTAGGTATCTTCAGTGAAGGACTCTAGCCAGGCTATTTTAATGTCAAAATCCAAGTACATTGCAGGATCCATGCCACTTTTACCTAGGAGTCTGCCAGTTTCTTGACAGAGTTCAGGCAGATGGTCACCTTCCCTCAGAAGATGCCCTTATGTCACTTATAAGTTACATAAGAGTTTTTAATGAGCATCCTTGCTGGTTGAAAGTTTGATATAGATGATTCCAGCACCTCTGTAGGAGACTGGCATTGTATTCAACAACTCCAAGACAAGTGACAAAGCACAAACTGGATTTGGAAACTTATGGTTTTGGTTTAGTTTGTACAGAAAAACAGGGAACACAAGTGATTGAAGCTTGGGGGTAATATATTTATTTTCCAAACTGTATATGCTTCCCCCTAAAGAAACGCAAGATCTCACAAAAAATTCCACCCATATCCTCTTGTGTCCAACTCATGCTTTTAACTTTTACTATCAGATACTAATTGTATGCTTCACTCAGTAAGACAGAAAAGCTTCTCCTTCAGAAGTTCACTGGGTAGCATGGAGAGGTGTACAACATTCTTCAAGGGAAATAGTTTTCTTACAGTTTTATTTTCCATAGGAAACCAGTGCTTACTGCCTACTGCATAGGGTGTCCTACTACAAGGGCTAAGTATTCTTCAATTTTCTCCTTGTATGGTCTATTCTCAGTTCAATACAGCTAGATTTCCACTGAGACCATAACATCATCTGTTTACGCATTCTGTCAAGTGTTCCCAAGACCTACTTCAATTGTTTTTCTAAGTGCAGGGCCTCTGCTGTAGGTCCTCAAATAAAGTGCGTGTAGTATTGATCAAAGTCCTGCTTCCACTCCATGCAAGACTCAATATATTCCTATTAGATGGATACAAGCAGAGCTTGTATCTTCAGCAGGATAAGCAAGCACTCTACTGCAGGAGATGATAGAACTCAGTAGTTCTAAGGGGCTTAAAGTTTTGTCTAGTCTTTGGAGACCCATCTAAAAGTCAGAGGGAAGATGAAAAACACTTTCCCCCTACACCCATTCTTACAGCCAGCCATGCGTATGGAGACACACAGCACAATTTATCTTCCTATTTTCATTGCCCACAAATGTAAACCATGAAAAGAATGTCTGTGTGGTCAACACACTGAAGGAAAGGATGCCATTCAGAAGGACCCAAAGCTGAGATGGACCAGTGCGAACCTCATAAAGATCAACAACCCCAAGTGCAAGGTCCTGCACCTGGGTATAAAGGCAATCCCAAACACAATTATGGGCTGTGAAATAATGGACTGAGAGCAGTCCTGAGTGGAAGGACTTGGGGGTGGTGGTTGACGAGAAGCTCAACATGAGCTGGCAATGGGTGCTTGCAGCTCACAAAGCCAACTGCATCCTGGGCTGCATCAAAAGGAACATCTCCAGAAAGCTGAGGGAGATGATTCTCACAAGAAGACAGTCTTCTTGTGAGACCCCACCTGCAATAGTACATTCAGCTCTGCAGCCCCCAACACAAGAGGGATGTGGATATGCTCAAGGAAGTCCAAAGGAGAGCCGTGAAGGTGATCAGAGGGCTGGAGCATTTCTGCTATGGAGACAGGCTGAGAGAGCTATGCTTGTTCAGCCAGCAGAAGAGAAGGCTTAGGAGAAACCTTAGAGCAGCCTTTCAGTGCCTAAAAGAGGCCTACAAGAAATTGGAAAGGGACTTTTTACAAGGTCACATAGGGCTAAGGCAAGGGGTAACGGCTTTAAACTGAAAAAGAGAAGATTTAGGTTAGGGATGTTAGGAAGAAATTCTTCACTGTGAGGGTGGTGAGACACGGGAACAGGTTGCCCAAAGAAGCTGTGGCTGCCCCGTCCCTGGAAGTGTTCAAAGCCAGGTTGGATGGGGCTTTGAACAACCTGGTGACCCTGCCTATGGCAGGGGGCTGGAACTAAATGTTTAAGATCCCTTCCAAACCAAACTATTCTGTAATGCTACAATACTCTAACAGATTATTAGTTTCCTCCTGAAGTTTTGGATGGCTCAGTTAGAAACCTGCACACAATATTCTAATTTTCCTTCCTTAATTTTGCAGCTATAAAGTTAATGTCTGTATTTTAACAAGTGCGTGAAGAAGGATTCAAACCAGTCTCAGCCATCGAGGTACTCCCATTCACTAATTGCAGTTCAGATGCTTTCCCCATTGATCACCATTCACAATAGCAAAAGAAACCAACAAAATGGCTCATTTTGTTCAAGTCCTTCTTACATCATTGACTACAACTTTGTTTCCATTAAGTCTATAGGATTTGGTTTCACTATTTCAGCCTTTTCAATAGCTTATTAGTGGCTTTTCCTCCATTTTTGAAGGTTTAATTTAAGTTTGCACTCCTGTGCAAAATTTTCCCTGCCACATTAATAATTATCTTTCACAGCTACTATAGCTGAAACAAGAAATACAGTGGATTTATGACAATATCTAAGCCAAGCTTATACAGAATTGTATTATTCAGTTCTTTGTCTACATTATCCCTATTTCAGATTCTTAGAAGAGCAGAATTTCATTTAGACTGTAATTAGGATCCTGGCCTCCAACGTAAGTGAATTCTGAGGTATTACTGTACGATCACACAGCATGTGCAGGAAAACCAGGGGATCAGGCCTAGTCAGCATGGGTTCCTGAAGGCCAGATCCTGTTTACCAATCTGATCTTCTTCTATGACAAGGTGACCCACCCAATTGATGAGGGAAAGGTTGAATGCTTATTAAAATTATCCCAGTCAAAGTTAATAGCACACTTCAGAGACAGGGTGATGGTCACTCTACAGAATGTTCTCAGACACTGGCAGAACTGCAGGATACTAAAGATATATCATCATAGACCTTGGAAACAGTAGGATCCTTCAGTAGGATACCAAACCATGGACAGAGTAATGTAAGCTTTGGTGAATTTGGGGAAGCTAAATAGTTTCAGCTAGGAACCCATCAAGAAAGTTTCAAAGAATCACTCTCTAGTCTAAAAGCTGTTCAGGATGACACAGGATCTCCAAATGTCCTGGGGGAACCATCATTCAACCTCACATTCAATTCAACTGACAATATAAAAGTCTTATTTTCTTTCTGGAACCACAATCATGTGTTTCAGCTTCCACCAATTCTTAGCATAAACCAGTAAATATCTTAATATAGAATGACTTCATACAGAATGGCAAAAAAACCCCTCCATCATTTCCCAATAAGTACAGCTTGATTTCAAATATCAACGTGGTTCGATTAAATAAAACAGGAGCACTCATACAATCAAGATCTTAACTCACTAGGTAACTAATCTGTACCCCAAAACATGGGTAGTAGTAGTAGTAGTAGTAGTAAGCATCCTGATATAACTGAGTTTTCCCCCAGTGTTTAATGACTATTCAAGCTTATGTAGAGCCAAGTAGTATACAGCAGAGCTCACAAACTGCTGAAGTACAGAGATCTTTAGTGAAAAATTCTTAGCCAAGACCAGCTCCAAGATTAGCAAAGAGACCCATGATAGAGTCCACATTCGGAAAACAACCCAGGACAAATAGACTGACTTTGAAGACAAAGAATATCTGCTCTTTAACTTTGAGTTAAAATGAACTGTACCTGTTGAGGAGCCGGTCCATATGCTCAAGGGGTATTTTCCATCTCCAGCTTTTATGATTCATTCATAGATTGCAATTCCATTGCTACAGGGTAAATACATTTTAAATTAGACTATATAAAGAAGCTCTAAAGTTGCCATGACAGTTGCAGCAAAATGCCTTGTCGTTTCTCATTACAAAGCACAACCTATCTTCCCAACCAAATTAGGTTTTTCAGCTATTCCTCCAAATGTAGCCTGCAGATCTATTTTTGTTGATCCACCTATTGTTTCAGATTTGCATGGTTCATTATCAAATGGAATGATCATCATTTAGATTATTAAAACAATCCATCTGCCAGCTTTGTTCTCTTTCATGTGAAAAATAGGAAAGGTGAAAGAGTTTAGAGAACTTTTTGTCAGTCCCTTGTTTAAAAAAGCAGAGACACAGTACTATGCCATCAGACCTGATCTGACCATCTTCCCTAGACATGTCCCCAACCCCAGACTTCCCTTGAGCAAGGCTCAATGACAGCTGTTTCTCCTCTGAAGGTCAGCTTTACCCCTCAGCTAATGTTTGCTCTGGAAAATCATCAACCCCTTTGTTAGTGCAGCTGATGGTAGATTCAGCCACGGTCTTTTGGTTGTATTTCCTTTCCAGGTTTAAGGCTTCCTGAGTATGAAAGATGAGAAGCACAAAGAGCAGAGTCCATCTGTTACTTTTAACTGGGATGGGGCGGGGGAGAGGGAGGAAAAATCTCCTATAAATAACTTCAACTCTTCTGCTCCCATGTATCTTCCAATCTCTAAAAACACTGGAATACTGAATAAAGTGGAGGGGAACACAGTACTATGTATGTAGGCTGCAACTTGTCATACTGATTATCTTTTGCATCAAATTGATTGCATTAACTAGAAAGCAGAATTTTTGAGAAATCTCTCTGAACTGTTCATTCCAAGAACAATTAAATCTAAAGTAAGAAGAATCACGACAAATTGCTGACAAGTGTTAAAACATCATCTGCTGGCAGCTTTTTTCTTTTAAGAAGATGTCATAGCAAAGTCAAAATGAAGAAGTCTATAATAGAAGATATCAAATGACATTTAACAGAGCATGAGGCAAGATGCTCATGTGTAAAATCCTTTGTCAATCCTTGCCATTAGTCAGCACGCACACATTAGGGATACTACAGACAGTGTAACGGAAAGACCCCACTGTAGGATTACGTGCCATTTCAAACAATTTTATCTGAACCTTATCTGACAAGAACTGAAACTTGAGAAGAGTGAGAAGTAATGCTGCTAGATGCAGCAAGCAGACAGCTTCCATAAGAGACTCAGAGATTTAAAGAGTTCTGAACTCAATCAATCCAATATAGAATTTTTTTAGAATTCAACTGTGTAGCTGTTCTAACAACAAAACTAAGCCTGATAGTGAATGCTCACATGTCTTGCAGCTGATTGACTTTAATCTAATTATTCCTTAAGCGCTGGAGTGAGCTCATCCCTTAAGCAGAAAATCTGCACAGGAGAAAGTTTAGCCTCTTTCTTGGAAAAAAGAAATCAACAACTTTTTCCCCATTGTTAGGAAATCCATAACAACATTCTCCCCCACGAATTGCCTGCTGTTAGTGAAGGGTGACCTCATACTTTGCTTTGGTGTGGTACTACCTCTTCTCTGCTGCACTCTTACAGTTCACATAGAAATGTCAGGAAGGTTTGAGAAACCAAACTCAGTCAAAGTAGGCCATGTTATAGGGAGCAGTCAGCATTCACAGATAAGTTAAGCTTATTGATATCCTACTAAGAAAAAGCAGACAAAGGAGTTATGGGAGGAACATTCCAGGCAGTTCTCAAATTAACTCTGCAGTTTTGAAGTAGGGCTTCCAAAAGAGGGAAGGCAGCTTTCAGTCACAATACAGTATGTGACATTGGGAGAATTTTGAGTTTATTGGTTTAAAATTAGTAGAACCCTATTTATTTCAGTCTTTTAAAATAATATAGAAGTCTTCTTCTAGGAAGAAAATAGTTCTGAGTGTCAAAATAACTGCAGCTGACAGATACTTCTTGGAAATGTTTCATTTCTATGGAAGTCATAACAAATGCTATTACTTTCCCTCGTTCCCAGCACACACACTTCTCTAGGCAAAGCTAAGTACACTGAGCAGACTTAGCATAGTACACTCATTTGGTATTTGTCATCAAAAATGATTACATAACAAGTGAATAGAGTAAAAAAGTTAGCAGGTCTAGAAAAAAATGTATTAGGGCAGCTGTTCAGAAGCATTTTGAACAAAATGCTTTCCCCCTGCATGCTGATTTTAAGATTAGGTGGGCTATAGATGGAATCTTCTGAACCTCAGCTTGGAACACAAAAAAAACAATGCTATTTCTGACTAATGATGAAAAAGAAAACCTGTTATATTTCCCTCTCACACTCTAAGAGGAAAAAACACAATATTGCATCTTAGAAGAGTCCTCTTATGTTCCCATAACCATTACACCTAAAGTTTCAGGTTTATGTACCATAATCAGGAAATATTTAACATAACTAGTTACCAAGACTCAGGTCATCAAAACTTTTGCAAAGCATGCGCTCTCCAGACTTTCAAGTAGTGCGACACTAGAATCACATACTTGTTGTGTCATAGGAACTAATGGCCAAATCCCATGTTTGGTGAAGGATATTTATCTCCAGCCCACAGAGTAGTCTAGAGGGACCAGCTATATAGATTGCAGAGGACAGTTAACCCGCATTTTGCCATTTACACTAATCCATACAGCATAAGCCCTGCTTTTAAAAAACTTTTTTTTTAATGCAAGTTTGAGTTTCTGTCAAAAGATAGCTGCTAACATAGAAGGATACAGACTACTGAAGCTATCAGGTAAAGTGTTTTTCCACAAGCAGTGAGAAAAAGAATAGGGTTAGATCTCACCTACTGCTACTGATTCCCTCCAGGCACAAGGTCTCATCCTGCTTGCAACTTATGAAACAGTTTTACATTCAATTCAGTAGGCTGCTTCGTAATTTTGCCCACATTAACAGATAACACACTTGGATGAAGAACCTCTGAATAACACTACGTATATTAACTCATATTCTGCCACTGACCTGAAGAAGTTTCCTTTTTTAGTTCCCTCCTTATTCTGCTTAAGAATGCCTTAGCTATTCAGAGTTAAGTTTACGTTGTACTTGGCTTGGCAACAGATAAAACAGCTCCTAAGTCTCATTTGGCTGAGCTCTCTTCATACAATAAAAATAGCTTAGACATCTTGCTGTACCTGTGCATTTAGCTGAGTAGCCGACCCGGTGTGCCACACTCTTGTTACTTGCATAGCAGTCGCGGAGATTAACAGATCTGCTCTGCCTCTGTCAATGACCTTGGTGAAGTTGGCTTTGCTGGCACAGGCTACAGATTCACATTGCTTTAAAACAAATGCCAGGTTCAGTCTCTTCTTATGATGACTTATCAAAAACATCATGCTAGCAGCTGTGGCACACAAATTTTACTGAGGAAGCATCAAACTTTGGAGTCAAGCAGAGACTTTAATACTGGGTTTCCAGTTTGCTGGAAGAAACCAGCAACATCTAGCAGAAGAAATGAGCAAGTGCTACAATAGGTGAGACACACAAGAAAAACCATGTCTATTAGTCAAGTTCATACTTGACTTGGCTACCTACTTTATTAATAGCAGACAAATCCTAAAAAGCTATAATTTTAGTAGCATGGAATATACTGTGGATGTAATAAAACCAGTGAACTTGGGAGTACTGACCATAGACATTTGATTTTTCCAATCCCTCATTGAACTTACAAAAATAATAATTCTTTTATACATATGCCTTGCAACGAGTATTTAACTAGTTAAACTTGCCTCCACCCCAAATTCAAGTTTGACTTATCTAAGGTAAGCCTTGCTGAAATTCCGAGAGCCCATTTGATAACATGTCAAAAAAAGAATTGTTTTTTTTTCATTCCATATTTGATTTTATTCCATGCGCTTATGCAAAGATGATTTAAAACCAAATGTAGCTAAGATCAAAGCACAATGAGACCCAAGTTCAAATGTTGCAAAGTTATGGTGATGCATGGTTAGAAATACATATAGGTCTGAAACGATGGAAAGGAGGTATTTAGGGATTTTATACTCAATTTATGGCAGAACTGACAAATTTCCCTCATTAACTCTGATTAAGCCCACTGAATTTTCTACAGCTTTTTGGTGATATGCCAAGTGCCAGGAGGCAGAAACATATTTCTGTGGCTTGGTTTGTCTGGGCTGCTTTTGGAAAGTTGCCAGATCTCATTTGACCTTTATAATAAGGTTTAATCCTAGTAGTTGGACTAAGTCACTCATTTAGATGAGCAGACTGGTGCAGCTCAAGCCTAGGTCAACAGTGAAGAAATGTTGTTGCCATTTCACAGCTGTTCAGTGGTTTCTGGGAAAACTACTGGTGTTCTCGGGACATTTTCTAGTGGACAGGCACTTAACCTAAGGTTTACTGCCACTGTTTGCAGTGCTCATCAGAAAGACAAACAGCCAAGTCATTAGGGACACAGTGACTTTCTCAATACTGACTTTTTCCAAGTGAGATTGAATGGAAAAAAACTGAGATTCAAAATAGACAAATACAGGAATATTTATAGTACTTAGAGCCAGGTATCTTCCACTAGTTTAAAAGAAAAGTCACCTCAGTGGAATGGATCTTCTGAGCCATTGCTAGTAAGTGCTCCAATAATCTTTGTGTTCAGGTAACATATCAGATTCCATAGAGGAAACTCACTATTACCAATCTTTCTGCTCTAAGAAGTGGTGAATTGGTATTGGTCCTGGGTTTTTTCTTTTGCCTTCCTCTGAGCACTGAGCGTGACCACTTGTCAGGGCTCCTCTTGTTTGTTCTCACTGTGTTGCTGCCTGCTGCTCAGGCACCACAAAGGTGGCCCCTTGTGTCCTGCAGCTGGGAGGGGGGGGGAAGGCGTTTTATCCCCAGCAGAGGTTTGTGAGTGTCCTTGGGGATTTTCACCTTCCTCTGTAGCAGTGAGCAAGCCCTTTGACAGGGCTCCTTTGGGCTACTGTGGTCCAAAGGCTGCTGGTTCTGCTTCATGCAGGTGACCCCCTGTGCCCCCATCCAGTAGGGAGGAAGCTTTCATGACTCCCACGGTGGCCCCTGGGGGTTACTGCTTGTCCTCTCTCACACTGAGCACAGCCCCTTGTCAGGGCTCCCCTTTGGGCTCAGTACTTGTGCCCTGGCACTCTCTGGCTCCATTTCCCAGCACAAGCTTGGACTGGGAGCAAGCTCTGCTCTTCCCTTGGCTCCATTTCTCTGGAGGCTCTGGCTTGTGCACAGCAGCTTGTACTTAGAAGGTGTTGATGCTTGTGAGCATCAGCTCTGAAACAGAGTGAAAATAACAACCAATCCATAATTAAACCCCATAACATAACAAAAAAATAAGGTAATATAAGATAAAATATAAGAAACCAAAAAAAATGGAATCATAAAATAAAACCCTGTTTCCACTTGTAAGTTTTGTGATTTGTATCCATGAAAGTGTTTTTGGAGCTGAAAACCCCTGGCCACTGCAAGAGAGTAACAGTGCCACTGTTATTCGGCTCAGGGTGAGCATAGGGCATGGAATGGGATGGCATGGAAGGGACTACACTAAACTAGAATAGAAATTAAGTGGGTTATGTTACATGACCCCTACAAGTCTGCATGGCAAGTGATGCCCTAGATCTAAGGGGTCCACCCAAAGGATCAGCTTTCTGCAGTGCAGGTCCCAGACCCATCCAGGAGACGGGGGCAGGCTCATCTACAGTGTGGCTCAGGCAGGGACCAAAGGCCCTAGGCTGAGCTGAGACACATCCCCTGGGCCCTTGGCAGGAGGCAGTGGGGTGGGGGTACCAGTGGAGATAGATCCCATGCACTGAGGCCTTTGAGCACCCCAGGACACTGGCAGAAGCAGACCTGTCATGCTCATAGGCTCTCCTTTACACACTGATGCTTGGCCTCTTTGGAGGCCAAGTACTGGGCATATGGACCTTCTCTCTGATGCCGTACTGTTCTTAGGCTCTTGTGTCTCAGTATGTTTTCCCACAGGAAACAGCTCAGGCATTTCTAAAAATTAGTACAAGAAAATAAATCCATGGGGAACTGAGCAGGTATTGCTCACCTCAAAAAGGTTTGCAACCATTGGATTGAGGAGGATGTCGTGCTTCAGAATGAGGTTTCCAGCCTCCCTAGTGCTAGAGATGTGGAAACCCAGATCAACTGGATGAACACAGAAGACTTCCACAATACCACACACTTTGTCTTCTACTCTGGGGCCATTTAGATGAGACATTAGGAAGAAACTCTTCCCTGTGAGGGTGCTGAGGCACTGGCACAGGGTGACCAGAGAAACTGTGGCTCCCCCATCCCTGGCAGTGTTCAAGACCAGGTTGGAAATGGATTGGAGAAACCTTGTCTAGTGGATGGTGTTCCTGCCCATGGCAGGGGGTTGGAACTAGATGAGCTTTAAGATCTTTTCCAACCCAAACCATTCGACAATTCTATGAAACAGTAGCCACAGTAAAGCTGGAATATCACACATCCTAGCTTCCATCTTGACTGGTTGATCTTCCATTATCTCAATCATGAAGAAGCTGTATTATAAACTACTATGTAGAATAGTAGAAGAGTTGGTCTATTTAAATTTTAGATCCTACAACAAACGTCTACCAACATCCACTGTGTGTTCTGATTGCCCTAAGAAAACTGTTATCCACTGCATACTAAAATATAGTACTTATCTCTGTGTTTAAAGAACAAGATACTGAAGAAAACAAACCCACATTCCAACCTTAATTAAGTCACTGATGCCAAGTTCAGCAATGTACAAAGCTCTGACTATCTGCCAAGAAAGCAACAAACTTGTGTTGTCAACACCAGAGCAATAGTTCTGTAACAAAGCAGCAATGGAGCCAGACAGAGGAACATTGAAGTTTAGGTGAGAGTCCTGCTGTCCGGCATCCCTTTGGACATGTTCACTTTCTGCATTTTTACTTCATTAGCTCAGAAGCTAATGTCTTGTTAATAGAAAGGGGAAAGGAAAGATATTGTTCTATGTTTTTTTATGCCATTTAAGAAACACCAATTACTCTGTAGGCTCATTTAGCACCTAATACTCAAGATACTAATACAATCTGCACATCTCTAAAGACACCCCTGAAACAACTCTTGTATGAGAGACCTGGAATATTGTCACAGAGATGCCAGAAAATAGCAGGGACCAAATGAACTGTTGGACTTGATCAGCTCACTAGTGTGCCCATGAGTATGAAAACAAAGCCTCTCTCAGTCATCCAGAGGGAAGGTATCAGTCTTCTGCTTGCACAGAAACCCTATTTGTAACACCTGCTTAGCCACTGACCACTTTTTGTCTCTTGTCAACAGTAGGGACATAGGCAAGTTAGGAGGATTGTTGTCCTGTTTTTTCTTTTAGGATCCTTCACCTATGGTTTCTTCCAACCCCTCAACTTCAAGGTGGCAAATGAAAGGTTGCAATCCTTCTCTTTTTCTAAGGAACAAATTAATTCTCTTTTCTTCTTCATTTTTATACCTACTTTGGCTATACCACACCAATATTCTCTAGAACCTAATTCTTAAGTCCGTGTTGGTAATGAGTGAATTGTTAAAATTAAAACCACTTTTAGGGACAGCTGCACTGCAATACTGAGTGCTTTGTGTCTCATTCTGCCTGTGTTCCTAGGATTCCTAATGAGACACACTGCATATGCCATCACTGTAAGACACTCTGACTTGGCTGCCATCCCACTGAGCTAAAGCAGCATCATGTTAGAAATCAGCTATATCATTGCGCCTGAAAAAGTGCCACTTCCTCCTTCACTTTCATCAGCAGTAAGAGCAAGTTGCACTTCAGGAAGTACACAGTCTTCAGACTACCACAGAAGGACCAAGAGCTTTCCACAAAATTGCTGCAGACTTCACATACCAAGTGATGCCACTGGCCAACAACAGCAGCATAGGCAATTTCAGCTCATTAGCATCAGTTTGTGTATTCTTGATTCCATCGCTCCCACCAGTTAAGTGCATCTGAAGGCAGTAAGGTCCAAAACAGCTCCATGGATGCCAGTTCAGAAGCTGAGATTTGCCTACCCTCCAATCCTTTCATTTAATAGATTAATTCTTTGGCTGCAAAAAAAAGATCAGCCTTTTAGACTACTGGCTTCTTATTCTGACATTGAGGGAGTACTTGAAAAAAAGCCAGCTTGAAGCAGGTAGCAATGCCTCTTTCCCAGCGCAGTCAGAAGGAACTTCTTAATCAAGTTCTAAGGATGCCTCCCCTGCAACAAAACACTTCCCCCGGCTCAAGGGACAGGGGAACAGTTTCATCTCAAAAACACCCTGAGCATGCAAATTCCACATATCCACGAATGCAATATTAGTAGGAACTTAATAAAAACCTTTCCCACACAGAGTATTTGGGATAAACATGCTTCAGCTTATCCAGTACAAAATATAAGCATGTCTGGGCAGCACAAACCAAAACAAGCTAGTGAAAAATGTGTTGCATTCAGGAACTCATTTACCCCACCTGTAGAACCCCTTCCAAATCTCTCACCCAATGGACCTTCAAACTTCCCACAGATAAAGGAAATTAAAAAAGAAAACTTGGGGAAGGAGGAAATCAGTTTAACTTTCAACATTTCTTACACACAAAGGTCTCAGTCATGTAGTTCTCTTAGGTTTCTCTATGGATCCCCACAAGATGTGGAAAAGTCACTGGTTTCACTGCATGAGACTGAAGACAATATAAATTTGAACTTTATTCTTTTTCTTTCCTGAAAAGCCATCTTAAAAGAAATGCTTAAATAAACTATATAAAGATGACAGCAAGTTGTAAGGCTGAATACAAATCTCTGATCCAATACAAATATTTTGCCACTCAGCTCATGACTGTGCACAGCAGTACTCAGGTCTCCCAAACTGAAGCATGGCATGGCTATACGTTCTCACAGTTGGTACTGGCATTTGTAATATCAGTGCGGTAACTTTTTAAGCTTTTTAAACCCAAAACACAGAAAACAGAAATCTTACAGTAAACAAAGATGAAAAACAAGAGATAAGAGTGCAAATGACAAAGGGAGATGAGATTAAGATGTGTGGGGTGCAACATAGGTAGAGAAAAATTACCACAGGCATCCTTTAATACAGTGCAACAATTTTTTCCTGCAGACACTGGATGGTCTAGACAATTTCAGATATTCCTGGTAGTTAATCCCTCAGCTCTGTTAGAGATTTGACAGGGTTGTAACACCACAAACAATCTTTATTATGTACTTATCTTCCCTTCCCTCCTCAAAAGGGAAATCAAGTGTGTAGAGCATAAGGTACATTTCGTATGATTTGTTAGGATGACCTCCTTCTGACTTACGAATGAATCTCCCATTAACAGACTTACATCAAAAGGGCAACTGCAGACACAGAGGAAGAGGGGAACACTCATTGCTGTTTCAGCCTAGTACATATTAGCGATACTCCAAGAACTTTCTTTCTCACCATCTGACCCTCTAGGATGGGGCAAGAAGCCGCTAAAAAGAACTTGCATTTTTACTTTGTGTGGTGAGTTGTGGGGAGTGGGGAAGTGTTGTTTTTTGGTTTTGGGTTTTCTTAAGAGGAAGTGAAGGTAGGAAGAGGTCAGAAAGAAGCAAAAAGTAGAAGCTGGGGGGGAAAACAATGTTAATATGATCAATACTGACCAAACACTTGAAGAGTTTTTAAACAGGAAGTTGCTTCAGTTGAAACACATTGTGTTTTGATTACAAAGCAAATCATGTCTTTGTCTGCAGTTAAGAAAAGCCTCAAAAGCGTCTTGCTTTTGGTAAAGTAACAGAAACCCTGAATATCATTCAAACTCTTATTAAAAATATCATTAACAATAACATTGCTTCCTGGCTATCACTGATCAGCTTTCCAGATTCAGTCCAGATTTAGAACAAAAGTTCTAAAACATTTTTGTCCATTTTAAAAGTTTTGTCCAGTTTAACTACTTGACAATTCAGTCATTTTAAGTAGTGCAACATATACTGTGGAGATGGGACACACAGTGTGTATGCCAAACAGCAAACACTTCTAGCTTAAGTGACAAGACGCAAAGCATAGGGGGATCTAGCCATAATAACCATCAACCTGACAACCCAGAGAGGCACCATGGTATTAGAGGAGTCACAGCTGTACAAGCTCCTCCACCAGCAGCAACTGCACCTAAATTTGCCACAAGATATCCTGTCAGAACAACCTCAGAGATCAGCATGAACCACTTGACCAAATGCAGGTAGATAAACACTCAGATCTTCTCATAGATTCATTTTAAAAGAAAGCATGTATCAACATGCACTTCATATACTTTTTGACAAGGGCATATTACCTGATGGGGCTGTGAACTGGACCATCTGCTGTAGGAAGGAGCACCAGAAGTCTTGTTGGCTGTAGTTCTCTGTAAAGTAAAAGACAGACATGTTAAGTATTCACCAACATCTGTCACACACACAGTCAGCTTCACCAATCTCAATCATCCAAACTCATACAGTAAACAAAAAAACCTAAACAAAAAACTCAAGACAATAAATACGATACACTTGCCCTTGGTGAAGCTGTGCTGGCCGTCCCAAATCACCTCCCTGTCCTGTATGTGCCTTAACGTTTAGATATAAGGAAGCAATTCATCATTATGAGGGTGCTGATGCACTGGCACAGGTTGACCAGAGAAGGTGTGGATGTCCCATTCATAGACATGTTCAAGGCCAGGCTGAATAGAGCTTTGAGCAATCTCATAATCAAACTGCCTTTGATATTACAGAAGTATCAAAACACCACACTGCACATTCAGTAGCCAAAAATCTTGTATGTATATCACTGTTATATTGTGTAAACTCGGGTATTAAAGAAAACTTGTGACAAGCCTATGTGTATCAGGAAGATCAAGCAGTTTTGAGTTACCTATTCATAACATCTACAGCCAAACAGTTTTTCTAGACATGAGATTCACAGAATCCCAAGGGTTGGAAGGGACCTCAAAAGATCATCTAGTCCAACCCCCCTGCAAGAGCAGGGTAACCTAGAGTACATCACACAGGAACTTGTCCAGGCGGGCCTTGAATATCTCCAACGTAGGAGACTCCACAACCTCCCTGGGCAACCTGTTCCAGTGCTCTGTCACTCTTACAGTAAAGAAGCTCTTCCTGATGTTAACATGGAACCTCCTATGCTCCAGTTTACACCCATTGCCCCTTGTCCTATCACTGGATATCACTGAAAAAAAGCCTAGCTCCATCATCCTGACACCCACCCTTTACATACTTGTAAACACTGATGAGGTCACCCCTCAGTCTCCTCTTCTCCAAGCTAAAAAGACCCAGCTCCCTCAGCCTCTCCTCATAAGGGAGATGTTCCACTCCCTTCATCATCTTTGTGGCTCTGCACTGGACTCTCAAGCAATTCCCTGTCCTTCTTGAACTGAGGGGCCCAGAACTGGATGCAATATTCCAGATGCAGCCTCATGAGATACTAATTTATCAGTATATTGTGTCACCAGCAGCATGCTAACAGAGGGACAGATTCATATTTGAACCATATGGGCATAAATTATACTAAAAAATGTAAGTAAGACAATCCATGTGAGATTTATACCACAGTCTAGTATATTCTTTGTAAGTATGAAAATAAATAGCTTATGGCTTTTAACACCCAAGGATGTAGTACATTTCTATGCCAATCATAACCACTAGGGCTTACACATCATTACGTATTCTAAAGCTAGCATATCATTCCCACTAATGGGAAACAGCCACTACAGTAACTGTGCTTTTGTGTTTGTTTAATCAAAACCCAGTTATTTTACAAATGTAGTTATTAGCATTCTTGTATAGTGCATTTAGCTTCTATTAGACACCCTTAGAAGAATAAGCACTTTTTAATAAAGAGATATGCCACACAACAGAATAAAACTTTTTTTTTGATAGAATCCTCACTAAAAAAAAAAATCCCACACAATGTTGATTTCAGCTTTATAAAAACTTATCAAAACTATGTTCATCTGCTTCAGAAAAAAGACTGGCCAATGTGTAAATAACAAGTTGAATAACAATAGCTGGAGTTTTCCTGGAAGCATTTGGAAGCTGTTCTCCAGCAAGATGCCTTTCCACAAGCACCACTCCTTTCTTTTTACACATACATATAAAAATAATGAAATATATATATATATGATGTATATCTGTCTTTGGTATTTTCCCATTAAAAAAAAAACTAAATATTCCTCCTGTCTAAACAGAGAAAGAATCTTTGGTTTTATTACCTACTACAACACCCACTGCCTCTAGTAAGTACATTTCCTTTACAGCAATCACTCTTGAACTCTTCCACCTCAATTTCAAGGACATCCCAAATAAAGACATCCCATAGGGAAACAATATTGCAAAATTAGAGATAAACAAGAGAACCTTTTCCAGGTCAGAGAGCCAGCAGACAAGTACCTCCAAGGAAAAAGGCAGAGGATCATTTGTCTAACTTTACAAACAAGAAAGGACCAGAGCCTCAGAAGTATTTCCAAGCTGACCTCCATCTTCCAATTTGATTAAGAGATAAGCACTTTAAGAAAATAACTAGAAACAGTAATATAAGAAGTTTTAGATCAGTATTTTCTCCATCCTCCCAGTTTTTTTTCCCCTCTATTGATAAATCAATGAGTAAGGTCACTTTCATGTTCCAAGGTTATAGAGCAAAAGCTTACACTGCTCACATACACGGGCTTCTTTATCAGATAATTTGAAGTAGATTTTGAAAGATCTAAAAAATGCTATCTGAGCTTCTTTTCAGGTTCTAAGGGGCAAGAGGAAAAAACCTGAAGGCCAGATCACATTCCCTACTTGTCTCAGCAGTTAAAAGATTTAAGGCAGGTGATTTAGAAAAATATGCATGGTCAAACTCCAAACACACACATACATGTACATTCTCCCTCCTACTTCCCTTCAATCAGTAGAAATTGGACAACCACCTACCTCTATGGGTATGACCCTTCATATTACAGCCAAGATCACAAGCTAGACCACATTCTACTGGATGAATAACTTCTGCATGCAGCTTGTACAACAAACAGGACCTCAAGGTGTGGCATTTTCACTAGGTATTTTACCAAGAAGAACATGGGCTGAATTCAGCCCCTTAAACCACATCCTTGCCTTCACCTAAAATCATCTTCATTATCACTCTTCCTTTGAAAAAGAAGGAACATATGCACAAAACACCTAAGGACTCACCCTCTGACACAACTAACACAAGTTCTGATCACAAAGTCCCCCTCTGGTCTCATAGAGCTCTTGACAACACAATTTCAAACATCTACACCAAGCCATCCCCAACTCTGCCAGGGTCCACACAGCAAGCCCCCTAAATTAGCTCTTAGCTAATCTTATATCCAACACTTATACCTTCCAACCTATTTCTACTCCTTGAAAACTGCCTTTCATGTACAAAAACCCCCTCCCAACTACTAATAACTAATTAGGACTGACAGCTCTAATTACATGCTTTCTCAAGCTGTTCTTTATGTCTTTGCCCCTCATTCTCATTCCCTTTACCTGTGAAGAGAGACTGAACTCACACAGCTGCAGCTGATCACCAGTCATTTTAAAAGACTAGCAAACTTCTACAAAAAAACTTTATAAAGATGCAACAATTTTCCTAGCAAAGTGTACTTCTGAAGGTGATAAAACTGCTAACTGGACATGTGAGGTTTGGTATCTGGGATGGAAGCTACGGAAGAAAAGAAGAGAGAGAAGCAAACTGGTGGCCTGCACACTGCTGCTCAGGCAACGGTTGGTAGGAGATGATGAAATCTGTAGTTTCAGGTGCAAGGTGTGCTTCAAGCACCAAGCCTGAATGTGAGGAATGCTGATGAAACATCAGATCACCTCCAAATCCTAGTGAGAGTAAGAAAAAGTACTTTTCATAGCAGCTGTGGTAAAGATAAAAGAAGAGCAAATGAGGTAGTGTATGTGTAAAGCTGCTGTTCCATACATAGATTGCAGGAAAACTATTCTCAGAAGATACTACTGTTGAGCACAGTAGGTAAGAGAGCTAGAAGCCACACAAAAAAACCTTTAGAAGGATACATGAAAATTTGAGTACAGCTTAAAAGGAGAGCTCATAAAAAGATAAGTTATTACTTCACTCTTGGGCTAAGGCTATTAATGACTGCATACAATACAAGCAAAGATCATATACAATCCATAAATAATTTCTCATTCAGTCAAAGTGTAAGGCCACACTGCAAAATTAGAGAAGAAAAGCAGAGCATGGAGTAAGAGTTACAACTGCCATTACTTGATAATGCTTCATTACACAAAGAAGTGGTAAATGCTCTGTCTCTGGCAGTGCTCAAGGCTGGGCTGGACCTAGCCTGGTTGTTGCCCAACCTGGCAACATGGTCTAGTGCGAGGCACCCCTACCCATGGCAGGGGGATTGGAATTAGATGATCTTAAGGTCCTTTCCAACCCAAACTATTCTATGATTCTAAAAGCAAAAAAAGAATATATATTGTGATAACAAAGCCAATGTTTAGAACTTGTTCTACAGCTAGATAAGCTTACAAAGCCTTCTGATGGGCATGACAATTCATCCGATTAGCCTGAAAAAGTATCTGAAGATAGGATGAATTACTGTCTGGCAGTACCTGTCTCTTTCCATCCACTCACTGGAGAGAGAGGCTAAGCAGCCAGTTTAATTGAGACATCTAACTTTGGATGGCTAATGTTTGGTGAAATTAAATCTACCCACACTTCCTGTTCTTACTCCTACCAAGGGACATAGACAATTTATCTTCTTCTAGGGTTTAAAGAGCTATTATGGTTGCAATTTGCTGTGTAATCAGGGTACTTCTGAACTACCATGTAACCTCCTACAAACTGTTAATCTTTCACATACAGCTCACTGGTAGAGATGTGAAATACTGTCTTGACTTTTAGGACTTGGACTTTTTTGGCTAAGCAAGAAGGGGGCAAAAGATTTTTATTTAAAAACAGGGAAAATATAATAGAGAAAAGATAATGCTAACCATTTAATCAAAGTCTTCTTCCCCCCCCCCCCCCCCCCCCCCCAAGAAAAAACTACTTATACATGTAGTTCTTTGAGTTAACCTATGCCTGCAATTCCTGCTCTTCAATTTCCTGGTCTAAAATCTTGCTGACATTCAGCAGGTATCTTGCTCATCAGTTTTACTGGAGAAGTTGTTTGTTAAAAGAATGTAGCGTGCAGCTGGTGATGTGAGAGCTGACATCAAACTCAGAATATATTATGCACTGTCTAATATCTAGATTACTTTTTTCTATAATTTGCTATGGAATTTCCCTGATTTTCTGTTAGATTCAAAAATTCATTTACTGAACAAATAATGACATCTGACAACACTGTAAGATAGTTCTTTCTTTGAAGTTTGCTTTCTTTTTTCATGGAGTTTTGCTTATCTGTGACTTTTGCAAAGAGGAACTAGTAATGTTATGTTGAAAAAAAACAATATCTAACGGCTGCTTGTTGGCAGATACAAGCTTTGGGGTTCACTAGTTTATTTTATTTTCTTTCACAGCAGGAGTTTATGAAAAATAAAATTTTAACCTCTCATACTATAAAGGGCTATAATGTCCTTTATGTCTCTTCAGAAACAAACAGCAGGTGAAGTCCTTTTGCATTAGCAGGTTGGAAGGGGTGGGGGGGGGGGGTGGGGGAGGAAAAGTGTTAAAGCACTGAATTTTATTTCTCTTTACTTCTTGAGCTTATACCACAACAATGCAGTACAGAAAATATCAAGTTCTTTATTTCTATATACAAGTTAAATACAGGAAGTGCAACTTCGCTGATTCTATCTGACCAAAACCAGTGCTTAGAGGAATTACAGAGTCTGAAATTTGAACCAGAAATACCTCTTAAACAACATAAACTCCATACCTGCATGTCAACCTATAACTACCTTTGGCTTGGCTCCAGACAGCCATAAGCCTTGCTGATACTGTGTATGGGATAAGATCTGCACACTTAATGATATTAAATCCTTCACAGCCTCTTCCTCACAAACATCATCAGAGAAGTCAGCTCAGTGGAAAGGGTCTCCCTGTGCTTCCAATGTGGTATTACACCTGGCTCCATGGGGAGACAAACCATACAGAAGCCTGTTCGTTACAGATGCTCACTCATGAAGCCGTTTTAACTCCTGTGCCATATATATGATTCTTTGCTTCCTTCAAATCCTCAGCCTACTTTTCAGCAATGCCAATATTATACTGCAAATTCATAGCTAGTGCTGCTCTGGACATACGACAAAACAAATAGCTAGTACTTTAAAGATCCATAGTTGCTTCAATAGCATACAAGTAAAATGAATTTTCAAGTTCTTATTCCTCACAGTTAAAAACCCTCCAGAACTGCCTGGAAAACTACCTGCTTTCTAGTGAGGCCAGCAGTATGATATTCCAGAGAGTTTTTATGTAACTATTTTTGTTTTGTCAGAAAAACGATGTCAGAAAAGGTTGATCATTAGATTAATAACAGGAACATCATTTGATTACAGCTGTGCAGCAGTTTTTACCATTCGATGGCAAACATTGCTGATCATGGGGTCAGGACACAAAATGAAATGTAGTGGCATTGACAGCAGTGGAATGACAGTACATGGCATGACAGTATGGTCTTCTCTTCTGTGCAAAGGACACATGATGCATTCTTCAGCTAGCTTGGCAGATGAGTGAACAGCATATGTCAAAATGACATCGTTGTTTTTCAGCTATGAGATGATGCAGGAGAATCATCAAGTATGATGTCCCATAAAAGTGCAAAATCAAGAACAAAGCATTAATAAAGCATCTTATCTCCATATGGTGGTCAGGGTGTAACATTCAACAGACTTACACAGGGAAAGTTTGTAAGTAATACAAATACATTTGTAAGTTGTCTATGAAAAAGTACACAGTGGGAAAACAAACTTATGATTGTTACACAATGTCATCAGGGATTACTTCCTCTAGCTTACAGAAATCAGTGTTATGACAGGAAGAGATGGAGCAGGAGATATATTGACTGAGCTGTCAACCATAAGAGTGCATCTCTCTGAACCTGTGAGTTTGGGCTTTGATGAAGCAAATGCATTCAGTAGGTGTTTTTATAGGAAGTCAGGCACTCACTCAAAGTACTTGCATTTTATATCCACTGTCTACTCTTGGTCATCAACATAATGACTTGTAATTTTTGAGGTGAAATTGCCAAGAGTAGTATCAACCCAACAATGAATTCTTGATGGTTTAGCAATTTCATAACTGGGCTCTGAACCATGGTGTGGGGCTTGTTGTGACACTCTGATTCCCCTCTCTTTTTGTCCACTCCTCTTCACCATTTAAATATACATATTTTGAAAAGCTTCTGAACAAAGACAGAGATGAAAATATGCTGTCTTTGAAACTCCCTTACACTTACCAACCATGAGTTTTGTGTGAAAAACACTTCACCTCATGACCTGCCATATCCTATTTAATTGTTAAAATTAATAATGAATATATTTGAAACTTCAAAGTATATTTTTAAATTGTGATGAAGTCCACAAGCATTTCATATCTCACAAACCAAATAAGAACTGTTATTGCAGATTGCACTACCCATCTTAAACCACACATACCTTAGTAGAACTGGCTGGTCAAGCTGGAGCCAACACTACTGTAGCCATTAATTCCTTCCTCATTCCCATTTGTACTGGTCAGCAAAAGAACATCATACTTGAATCACAACCAAGCTGAGCAACTGTTACTGTTGATGACAAGCAACAACTTATTTCTTAGGAATTCTAATATGGTGAAAGAATTTCTCATGTCTGTGGAGATGTTACTGTGTAGTCAGCACTTTCTCCCAAAGCCAGAGATTTTGAAGATAAGCTGCAAAGAGGTCAAGGAGCAACCTTCAAGCCTTTCAGGTGGAGTTCATACAAAATTGGCATCCTTATCCTATAAATGTACAGTTAAGAAATTGTAAGAAAGTCACAAGACTCAGACACATGTAATAAGAAGGATAAATCCTCTCAGCTTGAGTGAAAAAAAAATGAGAATATGGAAAAATTTGAGGCTTTGAGGTCAGGAACTCTCCCAAGCAGCACAGAGAAGGTAGGGGAGCATGTCACAGCCACATAAGAGTTAATATAATCAGAAAGTGGATTTTTATATGTTAGCAGCTGCTAAAAAAGACTACCAGGTAGGAAGTAAGTATAGTATTATGTTGAGCGATGTTATATTGTCATCAATCAATAAACATATGCAACCAGGAAAAGTTGCTTAACTTTTCAGGGAGCACAACAGTATTGATAATACCTGGACATCTACTCCCATTCAGAGAATGCACAATGAAATATAAGATACATTATCAGAAGAACTTGGAATATACGACATCTTTTGTGCCCTTTGGACTCTCACCATTTTCCTAAGTAAATGAAACACTGTGGCAAAAGGAGGTGCAGGGAACTGACTATAAGAAAGACAGTCTTGTTTCTGGCAGACAGTGGAATAGGATTACTTTTGGGAAACTGAAAGATGTGGCTTTCTTCAGAAGTTTGCATAGGTCTGCAAAAATTGAATTATCAGGTATATGTTGATTTGAAACAAAGGAATAACAGTAGGAATGTGAAAAAAAATCGTTGTTCATGAGAGCTATTATCTTCCGACAGCTATTCTGAGAACAATATCTGTCCCATTGAAAAATCAGGCAAGAAACATGAAAAGTGATACAGAATCTTTGAGAAATACCATGTCTAGGGTGTTCAAAGATAACTAAGTGACCACTTGGTAAGCAATCTCCAGAGATACACGATACAGAGTATCAAAAAGCATTATGGGAACAGATGCAAGTATAAAAAAAACAATGGATGCTTTCATAAAGGTGTGGGGGGATCTTTCCTTCTTTTATTAATGTCCACCAAAGATAATAAGATTCAGGATTATGCTTACATTGAAGACTATAATAAAGCCAGAACAGAAAAAAGGCCTTGATAAGACAATGCAAAAGTCAATAATGCAGACATTGAAGTAAAAGATGGTATACAGTAGATGTATTACTCAGAGTATTTTCATGTCTTTCAGTATTGGGAGGCAAGGATGTGAATCACGAAGGCCCAGGAAAGTGCAAAAAAAAAACTTTTTATTTGCAAACAGTGCAATCAGAGAAAGGTGGAGGAGGCTCTGTAATGCTCTCTGTAACGGTGAGAGAGAAAAGCAAACAACAAAAGGTTATTTTCTAGATAAATGAGTCATTCTCAGAAGAATCAGATCTTTAAAGTATTCGAAAGGTAATTAGACATTCAGGAAAAATGCTGGCAATTCCTGCTGAATTATTAAGACAAGGATGCAATAAGCTTAGTCAGATTTTTTACAACCTAACTTTGAAAACATTCCCATAGAGTGGAAAGAGAAAATCACATTTCCAATTTCAAAATAGAGATGTATTTGAAATGGAACAATAATTTGTATATTTCTTCTCATTACAAGCTCAAAAATCCATCCTCCATACCTCTTATAGACACATACTCATTAAACGGAGGAAACTACGAGAGACAGCAAGTATTGGTGTCTGGCAAAGAGCATGATATTCCCACCCAAGATTAGTCACAAAAAATGAAAACAAGCAGTTGCAGTTAGATGTTGTCTCAGGAGAAAACGCTGATATAAACATGAATAAGGTGTAACTTCTTAGAGGATTTAGGAAGAATACGTTAGTGGGTGTTTTGCCTGCAGGGAGAGGATCTGACATCTTAGAAGGCTGTAGCACAAGCATGAAACTGGCTGATATGTAGAAAGTTGAGAGATTTTTAAGAAGGGAGACTGTGAGATTTCTGCTTTGTTTCATGAGCAATCCAATGCTAAGTAGGGAAAAGGAAAGGCTCCATATTTTTCAGAGTCACTGAGAGAATCTAGGGTTGAAAGCAACTGAAGCAATCTGCCTCAACTTCTAAGCAAGTGGCTGCTCTAGGAAGGACAAGGTAGGAATTAAAAAGCGTGTTATCAGATCACTGCACATAGGA
The DNA here is from genome assembly GCF_012275295.1 of Melopsittacus undulatus. Lineage (NCBI taxonomy): Eukaryota > Metazoa > Chordata > Aves > Psittaciformes > Psittaculidae > Melopsittacus > Melopsittacus undulatus. The sequence goes on from NC_047527.1 coordinate 132,721,901, forward strand.
AGAAAATATCAGGGAATATAAAGCCAAGTATTCTTTTAATGATAAGATTTTGACCAAGCCTTTTGTCAATGACATGTTGCAATGAGTTTCACTGCTTAAAAACCTGTCAGCTTTAATTTTAAGCACAGTTAAGTTACAGTTTAAGTACAAGTGCGTGGGAGGAAGAAATTCAGTTATTTACTGCTCTGACCCTCATAGCAGGGGGAACTTTGTCTTTATACTCTTATTTTCCTAAAAAAACCCTAAAAAGTCACCAAAGTAAAAAAAGGGATTTGAATAGATTAGCACTGATATTACATCAGCTGAGACAAGGAGCTGACAAACTGCAGGGGTGACATTGTACTGCATTTTGACTGTAGTCAGTGCTCACATAATGCAACTAGCATGGGTGACAGCTGCTGCGACTGTGAAATGGTACAAGTTTTACTAGCTGACAACCACCACAGTAAACTTGCTGAGCTCCTGGGTATGTAAAGTACTCTCATTCTGCTGCAGGTATTTCCATAGAGAGTTACTGAGAATATCGTTAAGTGACTGCTTTGCACAGGATCCCCATCACCACTATTAGTGCCCAAGCAATGTGTTGTGATTTTTATAGAGAGATTCTAGTAATCCAGCTAATACTCTTTTGTAAACAGTATGCTTGTTTATCCAAAGTCTGTGAAATCCTACAGGTACTGCCTCCACCAATCTTCCCCTTCTACCAGTACGAGACTTGTATGTTCTTCTTGTTCAAAACCGCTGTGCTTGCTCCCTGCATTCAGCTTTCACTCCTTCTTCCCCAGACCTATCACACAATCTAAATCCCAACACCACAGAAGGTGAGACAGGCATTCAAATTTACTGTCACTGCAAGAGGAAAGATGCGACATAGTGGCTATAGCAGCAACGACTGTGAAAATATATCATTCCAGCTCCTTCAAATGTTCCTCCCTGTACCACGATCAAGGCACATCATGGCAATAAATTCTTCTAAGAGCCCTTAAATCTATCACACTAATTGCTTAATGTGGAGTAGCCATTCATCTTTCCTGGTAACACTGCGACACATGAATTAGCTGTAAAATTATTTTTTTTAATGTTTCCTTATGATTAAAGCATGAAATAAAAGAAAAAGTAACATCACTGTCTACTTTCAGGCTAATGCTTCTTTTTGAAGCCTGGAGAGGCATCTAGGATGGAAGAAATGAAAGATACAGAGAACTGTCAACAAAAAGGGATGGATATTTCCCTGCTCCCTTCACATGCATTCTTAGCACTTTAGACACTTATTTCTAGGCTGCAGATTAAATAATCAACAGCCATATTTTCAGAAATTCCCTAACAATCTTCTATTTAAATTTCTTTCTAGAACTCTCCAGCAAATCTTCATTCATTTAGTGTACAGAGTGAATGAAATTGGACTGTATCTTAGTAGAGAGGTCAAATATTTAAAATAATAATAATCTTCTTTGGAATTAGGTGATAAATATATGTGGAAAGAGATTTCAAGGAAAACATAGGCAATAACAAGGGGCAGACTTGGGATCATGAGTGTGTCCTTTGTCAATTTGTTCATTTTACAGTAACCTCGCCAAATTAAGAATATTCCAAGTGCATTAGGAAAGGCTGCCCTCTTCAGACAAACTTAATAAAAAGTACCCAGAAGAAGTTCTAAGGGTCTTCAAGTTAAAATAAGAATGTGGTGAAATTTACTCTGCATTGCAATATCAGCTTAGTATCAGCTTTCTTCTCCTTAATAAAAATTTGCTGCTGCATAAAGAAAAGCAATGCTTGTCATTATCTGCATATTAATGTCTGTTTGCTTTCACTCACTACAGATCCATTTACACATTTTCTGTACGGCTGTTAAAACTTTCATTCATATTCTGGAATACAGCGACATAATTAAGTAAGAAAGCTATTGAGTCTGAGCTTTCCCTATGCTGTCATATGGAAAAATAACCCATTTGGCAGTGCTGAATTTCATTATTTCATTAAATTTTCATTAAAAATGATAAACTTGCTTCTTTTCTTTAACAAAATTTGGGGTTTAGATATATTTTGAACTCCCTAGCAATCAAAAATAGTGAGTGGAAAAATGATTCTGTCAGCATGACTGATGTTTTATACTTGATGTCTATTTTTAACCTCTTTTCCTTAAATCTTTCCTGAACAACTAGGAAATGAAGCTTACTTAGCCAGAAAGATACTTTTCTTTTCCTCACTATTTGTCAAGTGTCTTCACAGGTGAATAGTGGATTTTTATCTTGCAACACACCAGGTGGCAAAACACAAGGCTACCAGGTAACTTACTAGTGAATATCAATGAATGTTCCTAAGGAAGACAACCTGTATGAGGAAAATAACTGTATCTGGGTTTAGTCCTGTAAATAATAGCTTCCAATGTATTTATGAGGTGGATATAAATATTTTTAGCGATGTTTTACCTTGAAAACAAAAAGTTCTACCATGGAATCTGCCAAGGAGAACCACAATACCAGACCTATCTACATCTATCAACATTTTTCAAGTTCTTTGACAGGACCTGGGGCTGTAATAGGTACACTTTTCAAAACAGTCATTGTCAACATAGCCCCCTAAAGTTGCTCCAGAGCAGGAAGCAGAGATGATGCTACTCAAAGAGAAAGTATTACTAGTGATAGAAAGATACAAGGGATTTAACTGCCAGCTTGATTGAAATCTCTCCACTCATCCTTAGAAAAGGTCTTTTTTTTCTAGCTTTTCAGCAAAGCCTTCAATGTCATCATGTTTCGCTTAACTGCCCAATGAGTTTGTGAGCTGAGATACGGCTCTTTTTCATTGCAAAACACCTACCTATTTGGTCTCAAAGCACTTACCCTAAGCATGATAAATCCAGTTCATTCTATATTCTGCTCCAGAATTTGAATCAAGTTTCCTGTCTCCTTCACCACATCATACAGGCTACCTGGACAACAGGTAATATATTCTTCAAACACCCCTTTCCACACAAAGTCTCTTGAGCTTGTGATACAGGCAGCATTTCTGAGCTCACTTTAACAAAAACCCCACAATCTTAACTTCAGCCATGTGGGGAAGTCCCTCTGAAGGCTTCTCTTTATTTTTTTTCTTTCCACTCTGTTAAATAGAATTCGGCTTAAGATGCACTTTAAGTTAAAGCATTACTTAAATGCTGTGTTGAACTGGGGCCTGAAACGAGAATTTAATTTCCTTAATAACTCTCAATATACCATTACTAGAATAAATGTAGAAAAATCAGACTTTCTGAAAAAAATGTGTCTCAAGGGCACTAGTGCAAGCAAATTATGGAGAATTTAAATAATGCCAAACTATAAGTTTCATATCTACCAACACTTAACCATCTGTCTTACCAGTATGCTAAGGAGTAGGTCTCATTTAAAGACTGAGATGTTAGAGCTGAAAATGAATATTTGCCTTTTAATCCCCCCTTGTACTATGATATTCAGTTTCATGTATAATTGATGGGCTGAAATTTTAAGATAGATAGAGTAAATAAATTATGAGTATTCAAAATATTGCCCTTTTGCCAGTAAAATTCTATTATTCTTCACACTGATGCAGCCACCTCTCGTCTTTATTCATAGGAGCAATATTTCTGTGATTTTAAGGTACATGCTTACTAACATGATTTCGATGGAAAACGTAACCATGATTTTGTAATAATCAAAAAACAGTACATTTTCATTTGGGTATTTTTCCTTCATTCAGCTGAGACATAGTGTAAGAGAGAGAGGCAAATTAGTTGAATACCAGCATTTTATATGCTATTGCTAGTTCTTGCACAATAGAATTCCTGAGCACTGTGCTGTAATTCTTCCCTGCAGTGAAACACAGGGGTGACCACATTGGCATTCCTGAATCTTCTTATGTTGTTAAATTATAAGACTGCTTGTATTATGAAGAGAGATTGGGTTATGAATTTTCTGAAGTGACAGATTCTGTTATATAAACCACTGGTGAGTCTGGGAATGCCATTCAACATTTGCAGCTTTGGAATTAATTTTATTCGCCTTCTTCCCATGAGGAAATTAAAAATGTGAACAGTTTCACTGGTGAGGAGTGCAGTTTCCATGACAAAGTCACATCCCTGAGAAAACCCCAAGTACTTTTTCCAGACATAGGGAACAGAGCTGTGGGTGTGCAGAGGTATAATTCTGTCCTGACAGCAGTGCACCTGTTGAGAGTTATTGAGAAACTCAAACAAGGATCCTAAAATTAAAAGGCTGCTCTACAAGACAGCTGCAGCTTAATTCCTGTAGAAGACAAGGTAACAGAAAAATAATAGAGGAAAATAGTTTTCTTGGAATGCATTTAATCCCATCACATGCAAGTCTTTCCACTTCTTTCAGGCCCAGCTAGTGAAGAGCGTTAGTCAGGTATGTCTTTCAGCGTTACAAATGCGGCACCAAAAGTGAGCTGTGAAGTAACTGTCTGATATCACTTATAAAAGTTAATATCATATTCTTACACAATTTATTCATCCTTAAGAGTTCAGTTAGGACTTCATAAAGTAAATAACTTGAGCAGTAAGAACTCTTCTATGGACAGCAATTTTCAGTAAAAAGAATTTGAACAGGTAAATGAACACATGGAAATTTATTAGTAGAGAAAGAGCACAAGAAATGGAAGTTTGTGATGGCATAAAATAAAAATTCCTATTGAAAGATTAGAGAAAGTGTGAATTCAGGGATGAGACAAAATTTTCTGTGTTTTCCTTAAATAAAAACAAGAAAACAACCTAACAGAGTCCCAAGCACTGGTTGATAAATTCACTCAAAGAAATACACATTGATTTTGCCTTTCTTCTTTTTCTAGGCAAAAGCCATTAAGAACATAGCAACACCATTATTCCGAAACCTGCAAGCTTTATGGTCCTCTCAGTTACTCACCTTCAGATTTCTAACCAGAAAATGGAGAAAAAACCCCACCCCTCCTTAAACACCCAAACCTCTCAAATAACATGTTGAGGTAGCCTCATTATCTGTGTTCAGAATTACTTCATATATAACCCCCCAAAAATACAAATATGTAAATCTTGCTGTAGAATATCTCCAGTTCTGTGCAGTTATTCTGGGCAGAAACTCCCTAGGTGTGCGATAGGTGATTTCTAACACCTTGTCGTGTCAAAGACAAGTGACAAACCAAGGCTGACCACGAGGTTCACCCACATGTAAAAAGCCAAGTCAATTTTTGCATCACTCGACCTCGCTGCAAACATCAGCATGGCCATTCACAAAATGCTCAGGGCTTGCTTTCAACACCTGAGCTCTTTGGAAGGCAGAGTGTGAAACTTTTTGCAACCTTAAATGTAAGCTACAGCCATCAGATACAACTCTTGAGTAAAACAATTAGATCTAAACATCTTAGCGCTGGATTTCAGGAAGTCAGGCATGTGGAAGAGGAAAATTCACACTCATAGACCCAAACTATAAGTTATCTGGAATAAAAAAGACCAAGAAGGAAAGTGATCTGACAACCATTAAAATTCAGAGAAATCACTCAACACACTTTCATCATACTTAAACATGGTATAAATCCATTCTTACAGTTGAGAGTGGGGCAGGGAGAGGTTAGTTTAAAAGTTAATCTGGCTGTTCAGCTTGCAGGCAGAAAAGCCGCAATTCAACCTACCCAACATGCTTAAGTTTAAACAAAAAAATCATCAAACAGGGGCAGGATGCAGCGGAGCCCCAATGACTCCTTCACCAGGCGTTCAGAAGAGTTTCAGTTGTGTAATACAAGGAGTGTTAAACCTTATCTTGTGACAAAATACTTGGCTAGTAAAAATATCACCTGCAGTTGGAGCAGGCCAGCTTTCCTCATAACATAAAAGTTGTTTCCAGTATGATGGCTATACATTGGTTGCATTAATAGGCTTAACATCAGGACTTTTAAATTCCCGTCTCAATCAGTGGGTGTTTCAGCAGCACACTGTACTGGAGAATGATTCTGTGCTCAGCCAGTCCAGCTTATTGCAGCTCCCTCAGAGAAACAGCCACTTCTCTTCCAGTTGTGTAATGTTGTTCTGATGTCAAATTTTATAACACCCCTTAGGTCCAAATTAGGAACACCAACACAAGATCATAATATAGGCTGGGACTGTACTCACAGAAACAGTGAAAGAGGCCTTGGCAAAACACTCACTGAACTCACATTTGGCCTGTATCCTTGTACAATCAAGCTGGGATTTTCAAAGGAGTTTGGATTTCCCTGGTAGATGAACACATAATACCCCTTCATTCCTTTGAAGAGGCCAGTATGAAGCTGTAACGAACCTGCAAATAGTGATTAGCATTTAAAGTGGCACCCTCAATAATAAGATCTTTGTACACCACATTCTAGTTTTGTGGAAGCGAAAGACACTATCCACATTTACCTTTTAGGAACCTAATTTTGGTCTTATACTGCTCAACAAAAGGTCACAAGGTATCAGCTCCAGTGAATTGCTCCTAGATCAAGCAAGATGTAATTCCAGGTGTTTCATTTACAAGCTTTCTGGATGCTGCAGTTTGCTGCTCCCTGCTCCATTCCCTTCCAAGAGCAGTACCTGTTGTCAGCAGGGCTGCAGGAGGCTGCTGTGTTATCTTCCTAGTTCAAAGGCTTGGACCTCCTCCCAAGTGGGCATGGCAAATCATCTTTGAAGTCTGAATTTCCTATTACACTCAAAAGTCTGCTCCCCATATCCATATCCTGACAGAGCTATGGGTCTGTGAGGGTCTTTGCAGTATGCCCTGCACCTCTCCTACCTGCTGATATGAAGTCCATGGTAGCCACTTACAGTTCAGCTCAGTCTTCAACAAAGCATTTCATTGACAAATGTTGTACAGGGATAGTTGAAAGCACATGAGAAGGATTTACCCTGACATCAAAGTGAAGCTTAATAAAACCAAAATAACAAATAAACAAGCCTGCAGCCAGGTAAAAACATCTGAACCCACAACTGGGGAAGTGTTCAAACAACAGTAAAGCTCTCATTCCTAGCTGCTTCTGAGGAAGTAGGTGTTAAGCATCGAATGCCTCATCGAAACAAATCTAACCTGGGCAGCCTCTTTCAGGAGAGCAAATAGACAGAAAAGTCTCTTGATGCCCATGTAAACTCTATTACCTCTGTTTCTGCCTTCTGCCACAGCCCACACAAGGACATTGGTCAAACAGTTCAGAGAAAAGGCCAAACAAGGCCAAGCATGGGCTTAGGAGCTCTATGTTCCCCAGAGACCTCCTCTGCTCTGACTTTTAAAATCCGTAAAGTCTCTTACTTTTCTACATTCATCTTGAAATCTGTTCCATTTTCCATTTTATGTGACTATAAAACCTCTGAAGTCCCTGAAATAAAAATATTAAGCAGAACACTGAAGTGTTTTTAAAATACTGTAGCACTCAAGTCTCTGTCTGCCACTCGGATGCACATAGCAATTTAAAATTACTGAAGCTCTCAAATTAAGTGCTTAAATTTGAAGGTGATCACCACTCTGAGCATGTGAATTGTGTAGCTATCTGAACTATCAAAGCGCTTCAATTTACTCTAAGCAGGTCATTTTTGGAAATGGTAAGGGAGCCTGTGATTGCCCAGCCTTCACTGATTTAAAGCTAGTTAAGTTTTCTATTCATTTTTACAAGTACTTGAGCCATTCTGCTATCTTACAGGAAGATTGTGCTGAACGAATTTGAGTGAGTTGAAGGGTATATATATGATTTTGTTTGTTTGTTTGCTTTGCATTTGATCAACAGTTTTGCATCAACATTTTCCTTCAGGAGTCATGTCAAAGCAGGTGTTTTTCCTTAGTTCTTCCACGGCTGTGGATATAAAAATTGAACACCTATATCCACTTTCAAAGTCTTCAATTCACTTAACAGACAATGTACAATTTTCTGAGTGTACTGAAAATTTCATTGCTTTGTAGCTACAAATTGAAACCTATAATGCTCATCTCCAGGACGCAATCACTAATGCCTTTTTTTACAATACAATACATTTAGCCTTGCAATTTTGGCACAACAGCACCTTTTGAAAGTATTTTCTTAAATGAACTGGTAATAGCTAGTTGCCCCCTGTAATTTATTACTCAGTGATGAAATAGTTATATGCCATACACAAACCTTTTATAGCTGCAAGGACTGTAGAAACACAAGAAATCCTTGAACTCCAGGATGATTCTTTCCCATCTGAAGTAGCTTCGGAGCAGAATAAGGCCTTGCCATTTTAAAATTATTTTTTTATTTGGACAGCTTTCTGCATATTCCCAGAAATGTTAAATATTGCACTGTATTTCCCACACTGCATAAAGATCAATTAGAGATATTCTTTTTCTGGGCCTTTTTCTTTTGCTCCTCAACTGCCCCACAGTAGAGCTGTCATAGCCAATGTCCTGCCTTGATTCACAACTCACAGCAAATATTTCACATTTTCTTTTCTGAATAGCTTTAATGATAAAGCATAATTAACTGAAACCTCTGCTGAATTCTTGTATTTGTTATAAATTAATTCCACTTAATGCCTAGCCTTTTAATGCCATTTTCTTTCTCTATCAAAGTAACTTCTGAGTGGAAGATTTCTTGGTTAGCCTTCCAGAAGCAGACCCTTGAAAATCAAGTCTCTTTTGAGTGGAAGCACATTTTAGCTATTTGACAGCATTTCCTTTTATATATCTATACTGAGCCATAATCTACTGCAAAGGATGTGCACTACCACTTGTGTGTTCTGCCTCCTAAAATAGTGTGTGAGCTGGGACCTGTGGGGTTCTTACTGCAGTATCTGTTATTTATTCACACCTGACTGATAACCAGCATATGTTTTATGATGCTGAACACTCTTGAAGTACATGGGGGAAATTTTTTTGCTATCTGGAAGACTTCCGCAACCAGCAAAATCTAACTAATGCCATTTGTACGGCTTCTGAATCATACAGTGCTTTGCTTTATCCGCCTACATTTGTCAGCATAATGGCCAGTCAAATACCAGAGGTGAGATAATGCAACTATGCTTGACATTTATCTATTATCAAATCATCCACTCAAGTTTGCATTGACTGAGCTGTGCATGCTGCACCTTGATAGAATTATTTTTATTGGCATACCGTGACACATCAAGACGTTTTAGGGTAATTCATAAAGAAATCTGTCACATGATTTTAGTAAAGTATGGAGGGGTTTTTGAGCCATTTGAAAAATCACTTGACAGGTTAATTTTCCAGGTCAAAATCCAGGCTTTGGCACAACCACTTCTTCCATTTTGTTTTATATGACGATGTGGAAGAGTTTGCTTGTCACTGGAAGAAGTATAACAGTCACAGTTGCTTAGCTTGCTAACTGCTCTGGTTCCTTACATCTCTGTTCTTTGGTGTTTTTGCTACACTGCTGCATTCCTCATTATTCTGTGACATTTTCCTAGTTCCTTGCTTTGCTGAAGAATTCAGTAATTTATCAGCCATCTCATTCTCACAAGGATTTTCCTGGTGGTTTGAGCTTCACCTGAAGTTTTCTCAAATTTATGAATGTTTATCTGATCATTCCAATGTATCAGTAAAGCAAGTACCATAGTAGCTATTTCAGAATGGTCAAAGTTCTAATTAAGTCCAGCAGTTGATCTGGTAGAACACTTTACTAAAATCCCCTTAAACATGTGTTCAGCTTGATGAAATTGTCCTTGTTGTATCCTTCATTTCTGCTCATGTTGCCTTGTAACGCACTGTCCTTTGTTTTACAAGCTTTTGCTGCCTTTTTTCAGAGGTATTTCTGAGGAATTAATGCTCTTTTTTGGCTTCTTTCTTTTCTGTCCCTCAATTATGCAGACTTCAGAGACACTTATCTTAAAATTCGTAACAACTGTTGCACCACCCATGATATGAGAGTTCAGAAAAGACAATGGCACATCAGGGCTGACTTGTACATGATCTGAACCTTGACACATGTAGACTCCTTCCATCGCTACAACTGTAAATTTCTTCTGCTGTTTCTTTATTAGCCTTTTCCTTATGTTTTGTTGGTTTTTTTTTAGGATCATAAAAGGAAGAGTTGGAAAATAATTCCAAGGCTGGTTTTGCCTCACTGTCTGCATTAAGTTGGGATCAAGCTACTGTAGACTATCCCTGGCAGAGTATTCTTTAACCACTGCTTAAAAGCTTCTAATGAGGAGCCCTGAACAACCGTCCCAGTGTTGGAACAATTGCTCACTTTTCCTTCCCATTATTCGTTTGTGTATGTTTTGGGACATGAAGTTTCCCCTCAGGCCTCTTTTTGCTAAATTAGACAAATCAGTTCCTTCACCTTGTTTCCATAAGCACATTTTCTAATCCTCCTTTCCTGTTACCCTCCTCTGGGATCTATCTGGTCTGTCTACTCTTAAACCTGGCTCCCAAAACCATATTTCAATGGCTGCTATACTGTTTCCAAGAGAAGTGGAGCACTTTTCCTGCCACTGACAAAAAAGTCACTCTGATGTTTTTTTGCAGCATCATCATAAAGGGGGTGCACTTTTTAAATTAATTTGTTCTTCAGTCAAAAATATCTGTCAACTTCCAATATCAGCTCATCTATACCATCTGATGGCTTCAAGGACTGACCTAAATTTTCGTTTAGGAGAAGCTAAACCAATTAAACCAATTCCCTGTGACTCCATTTGGGTGACTCCTAAGACTTGCAGACAGCTACGTTTAACAATGGTTTCCACTCACTCTGAACTCTGACACTGCGAGCTGATTACCATTTTTGGCTCATACTCATCTGAAATACAGGGATTGTGCTCGCTCATTGCTTTCTCCAATATATTTTGACTGCCTTAAATTTTGTTATTCCCATTATTGCAAAGATACCAGGCTAGCAGTGTTGTCAGTCAGAGCATGCTGATGAGTAACTCCACAGTCATAACTGGCTCTTAGCCTATGAGTGATGTTGCTGTTTCTGAATTAACATTATGCTCACTGAATAGTAACTACCTTGCATCCTTGGATATATTACAGATTTTCTCATTTTTAATTGCTTTTTGCCAGCACTGATGTTTGCACACTCCAACGATTTAGGGTTTGTGTTTGTCCATTTATTTCATTCAGCTATCAACTTTTATTATTGTAACTATTGTTTTAATGCTTTAGAAATTCACTTACGTATCTAACTTCAGAAAAGATTGTTGTAGAGCCCTGGCTTTACCAATGACTCACATCAGGACTTGCGAAAATTGCTGAGTCTGTTACCTTGCTTGTGTGACTAACAGTGCATTTTTGATGCTTGACTTTATTTTCTAATAAGTTATAGAACTACCAATCATCTGCCAAAGTCTAGCAAAACAGTGAACTTCATTTCATCTGGCCTCTTTGATCTGTTAGACGTAAGTGGCCCTATCAGGAGTTAAAACTCCAACCAGCTGAGATTATAGGATCACTGAAACACAGACTCTTTCATTACTGCAAGGGGTAGCCCTCAAAGACTGAAATCTCAGTGGCAGCGCTCGTAAAAATTAACATTCCTGCTAGAAACCACTGCCCAGCATTTCAAAACACTTCTATCTAAAGCTAATGCTCGAATGCATACTTAGGTGATGAAACTAAAGTAGCCCAATTTGGGAAGGTGCTGAGTACTCACAGCTTTCAGCAGCTTTTTGGCATGAAGTGAAAACAGTAGGTGAAATAACAGACCTATGAGAGACAAACATAGTGGCATATGGCTATACTCTATTCAAGGTAGAAATAAATCTTCGCAGAAACTTAAATAAAAAATTCTTAAAAGGTAAAGTGACTAATTGCTTATTTTTATATAGTTTAATTGATGGCCTAGAGCCAAGAACAGATTTTAAATTAATCAAAGTTTCATAAATAATTGTGACTTCATTTTGATACAGCCCTGAATAATGGACTGAATAATAGGCTGATCAATTGACTGATTCTTTCACTGAATGGAATATCAAGTGAAAATACTCACCTATTATTTATACACATTTGTATTTAGATACAAGCATCTACAAAGCTGACTCCTTGCCATATTTGGAACAAGTCCAGAGGAGGGCCACGAGGATGATCAGGGGACTGAAGCACCTCCCATATGAAGGCAGGCTGAGAAAGTTGGGGTTGTTCAGTCTGGAGAAGAGAAGGCTATGTGGAGACCTCATAGTAGCCTTCCAGTATCTGAAGGGGGTGTATAAGGATGCTGGGGAGGGATTCTTCATTAGGGACTGTAGTGACAGTACAAGGGGTAATGGGTTAAAACTTACACAGGGAAAGTTTAGATTGGATATAAGGAAGAAATTCTTTACTGTTAGGTTGGTGAGGCAGTGGAATGGGTTGCCCAGGGAGGTTGTCCTTTCCAACCCTAACTATTCTATGATTCTATATTGAAACAGGATGGAATATTACAGAATGAGCCATTCAGAGAGAATTTGTCATCCATCTCAAAATGCAGGCAAGGGGGACATAACATCTCCTCCAGCACATGATGCATTTGATATGCCAAGGAAAAGGTACTAACACTTGCCCAGTCCATTCATCAACATCACTTCTTGGGAAACTCCCTCCGCATCCTCTGCAAAAGATTCCGGGTAATACAAACAGGGTACTGAATCTGGAAAATATAGCCCATCTATACAGGTTGTTCTCAGCACACCATGTCTAACACCCGCTTGCAGATTTGGTGTGGATGTAGGGTAACCAATGCACTAAAGAACCTCTGCCAAGCAGAGAAATCTTTATCCCCAGTACTTCGATACCACTGCCTCTCTGAAGGTTTCAGTGCTCAGGTAACTTCATACTATTAGGTTTTGAAAACACTTATTATGAGAGATTCAAGCCACTTAATAGTATGCAAGAGCACAGTTAGCATTTGTTCACAAAAGGAAGTGCATGTGGAGGAAGGCATGGAGATAATAATGAAATAAATACATCTATGAGTCTGCATTTAAAAAAATGTTTTGAAAGTAGGGCATCTGTAAGTCAGGTGCTAGCTAACAGGTTGGCAGGCCAGCATGTTTTCTTTTACTCTTTTGCTGTTTTCAAGTGTCAAGTCACATTTCAGATCAGCACTGCCTATTTTCTTACCAGCAGAGCAAAGCAACACTGATCTTCTGAAATAAAAGTGCATATTTATTTGAGAGCACCCTGCACTATAGCAGCAGCCAAATTAAACTGCATTTAATATTTCCTGTGTTGGCTTTGTATTATGTATCAAATGCTTCAATTTAGTAATATATATACTTATATTGTATGAGCATCTTTGAAACTACATTACCATTTCTCAGAAGTCTCCAACAAGGGCTTTGCTGTTCAAAGCTGCTGTAAAGAGAGATGCACCAAAGGGAGCTATTTGGAGTGCACAACAATGAACTTTATTGATCCTGCAAAAGCTATAAACACTGTTGCATTTTTCTGAGTGCCATCTATGGGCACATTTACCATCATCTGATAATGGGAGTGTATGTGTGCCTATGTATTGTTGTTAAAGGCAATACCACTATGCAGCCAACACATGCTCCAGAATTTCCAATGCTAGAGTGCGATCTCTGCAACCTTAATGTTCTCTTATTGCCATTACATAAGTTTAATCAACATCACCCCTAGGCCCACACTGAAAGTGCGACCTTATCCAAGATCCTATGCAAAGATTTTCTGGCTTTTTATTTACACTAGGTTAAACTGTTCTAGTTGTGGCCTTGACAAACATACATTTATGTCACTCTATTCACTCACATTAAAATAAAGAAAAAGGCACATGAATGCAAGTGAAATAACTGTGCACCTGGGAGAACAACATACTTGCATGGCCAAGTCTCTTCCTATATGTAAATAAAGCATGGCTAGTTTGTATGCCCAGACTGGGAAGCATGGAAAGGACAGCTCCTGCAGTCGGGTACCATAAACATAGCCAGCGTCAACAGGGTTTATTTTACAGTGAACATTAAAGAGGAGATTTTCAAAGAAACGTAAGAAAGTCATGAGCAATGAGGGATCAAACACTTCTAGGGTCCTCTAAATAGCCCAAAGTAAACCAAAACAACCAGTACACTGGTCCATACCAACTGCCACATTATAATGCTTCCTGAGGCTTCAGTCCAGGAAATCAGGGTCTTGTTTATGGGAACATAATTAAAGCACTTTCCTTGCTTTCCTGTAATAGACACTTCAGCACCTGGTAATCAAAGGAAAACACCTGAAAAGTCTGTTCTCAAGTTTCAGTAAGACCACGCTTTTAGAAGCCTATTTGCCTTCAAGGTCCCAAATTCACATGCCAGGGCTTCTTTGACTCACTGGTAACAAATTAAACTATACACACCTAAATCCTCTGCTTCTTCGAGAGGCTACCTGAAGAAGCTTCCTTCCCCTTCCCAATAACGGGAATTTAGCTATCTATCATTTATTTCCAAGAGGCTCAAGTGCTCTACACTATTGAAATGTTTGGACCCTTATACCTGCTGTAATGCTGAGAAATGGGAATCCTGCCCTTAACACCCACAAGTGATTCAGATACATGTTTCCCTTGGCTCAGCTTGTGCTCAGGCCCATCTGTTTGAAAGCACCAATCCTGCTTGCTGGCCCAATGCTCACACAACGAAACCAAGGGATGGTAACACTGAGCAGGATAATGCTTGCTTAGATAAGGCTACAAGAGTCCTTTCCTTAGCTTTCACACCCACAATCATGCTATGTCACCTGTTCTACAAGTCTTGCTGAAAAAGGGTTCACATCTGCTCATTCAAAGTATCTGCCATGGAAGTGAGATACAGTCCAAGGGAGCTCCAGCTATACATGGTGGTTGCTGCAGATGAAGCCTGTCTTCACAAGCTTGCCCAGGAGCTCATGCCCATGGCAAAAATCTGTAGCTCACAAAACAAAAAGTGTACCGCTGTCAAATCTTCTTATTTGAAGGAATTAATGCAGCGAAGGTGCCACAGGGACATTCACAGAGCTCCCCACACATACTCGAGTCCTAAAATTCTAAGTCAGAAACAAAGGACTCTGAGTGATGAAATGATTAAAGAGAAAATACAGTTGAAAACTCCTGGAACCCATTATAATTTAATATCTCATTATTTACCAGGCACACTGAACATAATATGAATTTCCCTTTGCTCCACCAAGCCCACTTCATATTCCACAGAGCCTACGCTTCTGTATCTCATCCAAGTTGAAACGAAATTGTCTTGTATATCAGACAAATGTACTAGAGAGTAGCCTACACTTTGATAATGTACAATCTGAATGTTCCCAACAGTCCAACTTCCACATCATTTACAGAATTTGCACTCACACATTTTCAATGCATAACGAGTAGCTTTAGCAGTTCATAATTATTAAGTACTTATTTACATGCCCTTGTGACTGGTAAATAATACCACAGAGAAATAAAGTAACCAAGGGTTTGAATAAATGATTCTGTATAAACTTACAAGTTCTTGTTTTAAATCTCTGTTATCATGTTGGTTCAGATCTGTAGTCTTAGGTCTGAGCAAACATGAACTTCAGGGACATTTAAAATTCAGCTCTGAATCCTGACCTGGATTTTCTAAACGACCTTTGAAATTTGGAACTACATTCAAATGTTGCAGAGTCTCTACCTGGAAGCCATTCGCTGATGGATTTTCATTCAGTCTAATGTAGGTGGCAAATTATGCTGAGAATAAGTCATTTTCAAGAGATCCAAGGTCTGGCATACAGACTACTGCATCCAGCAGGTTTAAATGGAAAACAAAGGTTCTCCATTTACCTCTGAGGCTTCTGTCTGATTTATTTTCCTTCTCTGGTTTGCATTTATTTGATTGTTTGTGCCAGGTATAATGGAGAAAATACAGGCATTGCAAGGAAAATCTGCAATCTGCAGTGCTCTGAGACAGTCCCTCAACCAAATGAACTCTTGAAGATGCCTCTGAATCAGAGCAGACAGGAGATGGCAGCTCCTGGCTGGACAGGCCTCTGCAACTTGCCCAGATGTCAGTAAACTAGCCTTTACTAGCCAAGACTGAGACAGATATAACATTCTACAAAGCAGTGAAGCACATGCTTAACTTTACTCATATATTTAAACATAAGAATGTACTTAACTGCTTTGCTGAACAGAGACAGGCACAGCCACATCCTGTGCTGTTCTGGGGATATAGGGTCAGTCATTCTCAGAGCACTGAAAGCTTCTCAAAAACTCCGGAAAATGGGAAATACAAGAAATACTATTTATCTGGTAACTGCTCCAGTGTCAAGAGATTGCAATAAGGAAAAGGTTCCTTCTACAGTCTCTGACACCATCTGATGTTACAGTACAACCCCAACAATCCTGTAACCTTTCCCGTGAAGGCAGATACTCAACATATATCAGTGAGCTAGCAGATCTCTCCTGAATAGAAAGAGAAATAGCATCACAGCAGCCCTCTTCTTAATTATACAATAACTAAAATGAATGTATAAACATAATTTGGAAAAGATGACTTGTACTTATTATTACTACCATTTGTCTTGATTACATAGGACCATACACAATTGAAAATAATAACAAAGAAATCTATTTTACAAATGCACAAATATTCAGAGAGAGAAGTCAGTCACCTCTTCAGACGTCTATCAGTTTCTTTGGTAATGTGTTGGAAAGAAATTAAAAGTAAAGAAATTCGTCCAGTTACTACCTGCAGGAACTGATTATCCTTTAAAATAACTACAGTTTAATGAAAACATAAACACCAAAAGCTTCAATGCAGTTTGAGAAGAATGTCCAAGTTCAAGGGACAGGAAGAAAGCTACCAAAGCAAGTATTCTGTTTGCATTTTGATCATTTCTGCACTCAGAACTCCAGCAGTGATGTTCAGCTCTCATTCCTGACTGCTTACTGTTAGAAAGAAGCAACCTGCCTGTGACCATGCCTTAATCTGCATTGTTCAGGGCAAAAATGTCTTGGTTACTGTGCTGATCACCCAAGTAAAATTTGTAAGTATCCTCTGAAATTCTCCCATCTAAACAGTGCTGTGTCCTCTGCATGTTCTGCTGTCTCACTGTTCTCCTCTTAATTAGAACTATGGACACATTTTATTTTTGCTGTACTGGCAGAAGATTTATGTTTCTACAGATTCTCCAG
Organism: Melopsittacus undulatus; assembly: GCF_012275295.1. Taxonomy (NCBI): domain Eukaryota; kingdom Metazoa; phylum Chordata; class Aves; order Psittaciformes; family Psittaculidae; genus Melopsittacus; species Melopsittacus undulatus. The sequence goes on from NC_047527.1 coordinate 132,738,938, forward strand.
CATGATTGTCTCTGCATTTTGTGTGAACAGTGGTAATTTTCATTGCACTGTTTCGATTCATATTTGACTAGAAATTACACATGCATAAATAGAACTAAATTCCTACTGAGATTAGGAACACTGGAGTCAGTATTATCATATTGTTTTTGACTAGTATAATGTGTGGTTCAAAGACAACCTGAAACTTCTTCTCTCACCTCAGAAAAAGAAACATTAATTAAAAGTCAGCTTCCCCTTTTAATCAAATTATCCTCATTATCTGGTATGGATCTAAAGGATGAAAGTTAAAATAGTTCCTATAATGGAAATATTTCAGAACTAATCTGACAGTACAAGCAAAAAGAAGTAATTAATAAAAGCAGATGAAATTACATTGTAGTAATCAGGGAATGGCTGAGGAAAGGGCACAAAGATTACAAGAACCAGCTGATTACTGTGGATTGTTTCTACATAAAAAAATCCATGCCCTTCAGTCTACCAAAAAGGAAGAAAGAAAAAGGAAAACAGCTGAGGCTCACCTTACATCAAAATGGAGGTTTGCCATTGAGCTCTGTCCAATGGTAAATTTGACAAGCCATTAAAAGACCCTGTGAGCACTCCATGAGTCCTTCTCAGTTCTTCTGCCTCAATGTAAAGCGATCATGTTCCTTACCATAAAGTTCCAATGAAATGTATGTACCCAAAATTGTAATTCAACAAAGGTCAGACAAAATCTACCACATGCCAACAGATCAGTATTCTAAAATATTTTAAGAATATTTTTCAACTTGACAGATTAACTAGCAATGTAAAAAATAAACTGATATTTGAGAGGATGTGTTACAAGGGCATGATTGGATTTCCTTTAACAACTGGTTTCCCCTGTGAGATTCATGCCTTAGTTTTTCAAATGTTTATTAAAGGCAGAAACTAAAGCAGAGCTGGATGCAGCTGTAACCCCATGGAAAGCCCTCTTCTGTAAGAGGATCAAGTTAGCAGACTCTGTAAATTGAAGAGCTGTAATATGAAACTTAATGTATAGTCATCATCAACCGAGGTAACTTGGAAACCGGAAAGCCTTGTCTTAGGAGTTAATGCCTTAATCCCAACATATCATTCACACTGTGAGAAAATAATGTCAGAAACTGAAAATCCATGAAACAAGGTTATGGAAAAAGAAGAACAAAATAAACACGATGACCAACAATGTGCTGATATTGATTCGTTTTCATTCCTACAACAGGTACATACTTTCTGGTTTGCCAAAATCTGACCACATCCTTTATGTTCAAGTTGTTCTGAGGCCTGATCTAGTATGTCTTTAACTAAATATTAACTATGAGTATCTTAAAAACGGGGTATTTATTCTATCCAGTACCTGGGCTCAGAGGTGTTCAACTCTCTAAATTTTGGATTGTCAGAAAATAAAACCGTGACAGTAAAGGATGTGGTATGTGGTAAATAGTGGAAAAATTTCCTTTTAACTAAACACAAAGCGTAAAAGAGTTCCCTGATTATTAATTATAAGCTTGTGCTCAGGATCTGGCTAAATGAAAGCCAACTGTTCTCAACCACAGCAACAAAGAAAATAATGATTAAATGTCATTTGATTATATGCATTCTCCTAGTGTAACCCAGGCCCAGATCATTTGCTGTCCCATGGCCAAACACACCAACCCCAACTTCCATCATTTTGTAAGTAAGGAACTGGGGAGGAGGTGGGCAAACATAGCCTGAGGACCACCATTTTGCCAGCGCCCTGCCTACACCTGCCCCCCGAAGCAGGCAAGGCAGCAGGCAGCCCCTATAGGCTCAATCATATGTGTAACTATATGGAACAGGACTCAGCACCCTATGCCATGATGGTCAGGCCAGGACTCTCCAGCATGCCCCATGGGATCCTTTCACCATTTCCCAAAGGATACAGAGGGATTTGGATGCCCTCCCCTTGAAGAGAGCCTTGGTGTGAGAAAAGGGGAAAAGAAGGTAAAAACTCTTGGATTTTCAATTTGTGTACACAGGTTTTGGGGGACATTTTGCACCTTCCCAAAAGCACAGAACCAAGAGAAACCATACTGTGGACAAGAAATGGAGACACACGTTGGAGAGTCATCATCAAGATTCAGTAAAAGAACACAATAAAGATCACTGCAACAGCCACATTACTCCTTGTTGTTCACAGCAAGGGCTGTCTCGATATATGCTGGATACAGTCCAAGACACTAAAGACAAGCAAGTTGTTTGCTCCCAAGGACTACATCTGTGCTGCTAAAAAAACAAGGCCAGGTCATGGGCTCCAGCACTTGCTTGCTATTGGCCATTCTGGATGTTACCTTAGTCCCTGGCTATATTTTCCCCATAGCATGTTTGAATCTGGTCACCAAGTATGGGGGTTGGACTAGATGACCTTTGAAGGTCCCTTCCAATCCAAACTATTTTATGATTCTAGGAAGTTTTGAGGGGTAAGAGAGTTTAGCAGTGTGCACATACACTTTGCCACATACCTTGGCTTCAGGGCCAGCAAAGAATCTTTGGCACAACTTATTTCTTAGTGGAGAGACCTGCATGCATACAAGGAGTCCTAAAAATCAAAGGGAAAGGCAGCCATAGTGTTACCAGTGGTGAAATACAGACAAGACTATTACTCAGAATGAATATTAGTAAAAGAAAAGTTCTGCATTGCCCTGGTTATTCCTTCCTCCATAGCAAGAAGGCATCCTGGCATGAGTGCTCATAATGCAGATTCCCGTGCCATGAAAAATACGCTGGTACTGATGCTCGCACCATTTCAAAATAGCAAGGAGCCATAAACTGTTGCTGCTGCTGCTGCTGCTGGTGCCTGCTGCCACTGCTAACTGTAGTACCCTTCAGAACAACCCCTCCCCTAAGAGATGGTAGCAGTGGCAATTTGAAGTGTTAATTTGTTAAACTGCAATAGCACTGTCAAATTAGCCTGGCTTAATGCTAAAAATAATTCCATTCATTACTACAGAGCCAAACCAAGTATCAACTACAGAGCCAAAACAAGCATCATACCTTTTGATAGTAAAATTCTGTGTGCATAGCAGTCTTACGAGTCCAAGAGAAAAAACAGGGAAACAGGTAGGCATTTCAGAGTATTCACTTCATATAAACACAGCAAGTTCAACACAGATGTTGCATCTGAAGGCATTTTGGAGAGTGAGCACAGGCATTTGCTGAACACCCCTGGGGTTCACCTTGAGCCCTAAATCCTCTTACTGCTTGGGTAGTATCAAAGACTGTTCACTTGTGACAAAACCAACAAGTACGAAGTAGTGAATTGCCTCCTAACAAATAAAGTAAAAATACACTGTCACAATTTCTTTTGTGGATGGAGGCCAAGCTGAGTCTATTCCAAGCATCAGGAACAAAATATCATATACAATTAAAGCATTGCTGACAATGTTGTTGAGGCTAGATGAGACAGAGCAGATTACAGGTCACCCTGCAGCTTGGAGGTATGTTGGCACTGTGATAGTAGGAGTAATAAAAATGTATTTGTGTTAGTAAAGTAAGCAAATATGACTCAAAGCATACAGGCAGTAGACAGGCTGAATAAGAATTCCCTTTTCTAAACATAACCACAATTTGAAGTGCCAAGGCATGGTGGCCTACAGAGTCTCACCGCTGGACAGCTGCTGTGGAAATCCAACACGACATAACTGAAATTAATGATAGAAGAAAGCAACACTCACAAGCCTACCACAATTACTGCTTTCCAAAAGCAAGAATCCTATCCCTGATATATTCACAAAGACATCAGATAAAGTGAACCTATGCCATTTGATAAAATACTATTGTATAGGGGCAATTAAGAAGGGGGGTAGGTAAATGCAGGCACTGCAGAGGCCCTGCCACATAATCACAAAAGGAAATGCAGAGTTGGGGGGGGGAGGAATCCGAAATAAGTACAACTGGAACAGCAAGCAGAAATTTCACCATATGGGAACCTACTCCCCATGTCTGGGAATCATCTCTAAGCCCCCGTTAAAAGATCAATGAGCTGCAAACGATGTCTCAGTCTGCCTGAGAATCTGAAGAATGAGTGGAATTTGGCTTTGCTTTGATTTCAATTTACTGTGCCCACATTACAATTTTGTACAATACTGTCAACCTAAAAATATTTGTTCTGTTGCCAGTGTCCTATCGCTATGGAATGGGAAACTGATATTCTGATGGTGATGGGTAAATGGCAAAAATATGAAATAAAGTGTGGGTGTGGTGGTGGTGGGAGTGGGGGATAACTGGGGGGAAGAGTCATTCCCTAAATAACCCAGTAAGCCAATACTTTAATACTCATTGTGAAGCTTGATCACGCTGCTAATGAAGCAATAAATCCTCTCTTGCATTTGTGCTTGAGGGAGGGGGGTCAGAAGGTGGAGAGAGCTCCTTTTCCTTTCTCATTATAAGCAGCAATGCAAAATGTTTTAATAAAGCTCAGTAATGTCCTGGAAGGAATAATCAGCTTATGTTCCTCCTCACGAACCCATGCCGCAAATGGCATGCCTTCTTGGTTCCTCTGGCTTTCCTCTCAGGACCCCTGTTCTACAGCCAGCACCAAGCCCAGCCTTACCCTCCCTGCCCTCCTCACCAGCCTTTGTCCACCCTGGGATTGTGATACTTGACTTCCAGACCTGCACCAGCCAATTTAAGCATAAGCATTGCTAATTAATGCCTAATACTCCCCACACATGCATACACTAAAATGCCCTTATTTGAAATTGTAAAGGAGAGAAACATTTACTTTCCCCAAAATTGAAACTGGCACTGAAAAATGAGCAAAGCCTCTCTCTAATTAACACTAATCTATCTGCCTTGTGTATGCACTAGTGAGGGAGCCACAGTCCGCTGCAGATCAGAAGATAAAAGCACACTCAGGAGTTCAACTGCTTTAGAAGCACAACATCTGTTAGCCATGTTATTCTGCAGCTACCCAACAAGCAGAGCACTCTTCATAACACTTAATAGCTTATACATTATGTATGCAGCCGTTGATAGAGAAGAGCTTGAGTTCAGGGTTTCATTCTGCGCAAGTCTCAGATTAGAAAACTACAGGCAAATCTGGGTAGTGTCTTTCTCCCTCGTGTGGTAAAGTGAGAGCTCAGGGCCAAATTCTGCTCCCAATTACACTAATACAGATCCACGCTGCATCAGTTCGGTGTAACACAGAAGGGTATCTGACTGACTTCATCAATTCACTCAGTGTGTGGAATGAGAATAAAATTGCAAGAAATCTTGTTAGAAGAGAACAATTCAAGTCACCTATTGTTGTAATATCCTCGACTGATTTATCTACTGCATTATTATTACAAATTAATAAAGGAAGGGCATGCATTAATAGAGTTTATAGGTTTTTCAATTACTGTTTTCCTATTATTCCTTCTATTATTCAATTCACCAGCTTCTTCATATAATTTATCTATAGTGCTTCAGAATTTATGAAGTATATACAAAGCATATAAATCCTATTAACTCAGCCCATCATACTTATAATTGAGTCAATTAAAATGTTCTGTGCATCTAGAATATATGGCAGGGAAGGAGGATAAAACTGAGACCAAGGGGTTAATAAATAACTTGATTGTTTATATTTTCTTGCACTTATCTGCCAGAATGGAGCCAAGATGCAGCATGAATATGCTGCACTCTGCTTCTTAGACCCTATAGCCCATGATGTATTGTCAAGGGAACATAAGAGACTTAAGAGTACCTTACAATGACTTCCATATTCAGGGATTCCTTTATAAAGCTAAGAGTTTATGGGAGATTTTTTTTAAGTATTCAACCTCCATTTAGGGATTTCCAGCTATGTGTTCCAATTTTGTAACATAGCCTCATTGCTAAAAATAAGAATCCTGCCAGGTTTTCACACCATGCCCATGTTACGTATCTATCTTAGGAATGATTCAACAGATCAAAGTGAAGGACTTGAGTTCCCTGCCCAATCAATGCACAGAGGCAGTCAGTCAGCTCCAGCATATTGAGTCAGAGCATCTAAACAAGATCCCTGAACGAGCTAAAAGCAGACTAGGAGAATAGATACCTACCCTGGCTGTTCTGAACTGCTCAAGATCCTCCTCCTACTGATAGCTGTTCCTTCCAGCTATTGTCTTTGGCAATATGCTTCATTTGCTAGACTGAATAGGCAGTTCCTTTCTCCATAGCTATTCATACAACTTCATAAAAATTAAAATACATGGAATTTGCAAAGTGATAGCAAGACAGTCTTACCAGATCTCAAATCATTCATACAAGTCTTTCCTCACCATTTGCCCTTTTGCTGTGATCTTTATTTCAGTGCCAACCTACACTGCAACTCAAACAGGGTTTATGCAGCAGAATTGCTAAGTGCACTGAATTGAATTTGTGCTACAAAGTCATTTAAGTGCTTCTGAAGATCACACCCTTGAGCTCTCGATAGGACTACAGCATTACCCTGGACACAGAATCCCTGCGTAACATCAATGTATTAATTCCTATTTGTAGAGTGCTTTGAAGATGCTCACACTACTGCATTGAATCCTGCAGAACTTCATTGGTGCTAACAGGGTACAACCGTGTTTTTCCCCCCAGCCTGAACCAGTCTATTGAGAGCAACAAGAAAGACCAGAAAATGTGTTTTTCCTATACATTTGAGAATACAAATTTTGATGTCCCAGCATGAATTATTCCACACCACACAAAAATGCTAATTAAGCCTTTATTCTATAACCTGACAGATGTTTCTGATCCACTGTTCATTCATTTCATACTGTACAAAAGCTAAAGTTTTAAACTTTTTTTGTTATGATGAAATTAGCATTATTCATGAAGACAGCCATCAAAAGTCTACTTGCAGCTCTGTCCCATTCCTCAAAGGGAAGAATACTGAAAGATACAGCTGAAGATTGCCCTCCCTTGGTAGACATGCCACATCTATACACAAGGACTCCACAGGCCCCCATTTGCCCTCACCACACACCTTTACTTGTCTTTCTTAGTAGCAGCATCTTTTGTTGCACGTAAATTACAAACCTGGCAGCTTACATTTACCTTACAAGCCCAGCCCACACATTCTGATGCTATTCATATAGAGAAGCAGTTCAAGCTAAAGAAATGCCTGCTTTTGTGGCTGTAACACTACAAGGGAAAAGGTGAATCCAAAATCTTGTGCCTGATCACACATGGAAGTTTGCCTTGGTTCCCTTCTGTCCCAGCAGTGGCCAGTGGCCACCTCAGGAGCAAGCAGCCCCAATGCATCCACCAGGATAGCACTGATTTTGGCCAGTGGCCATCCTGCACCTCTCCTGCTTTTATGCTCATCAGGATGGACAGGCAAAGACAAACTCATTTTCACACACGTTCTGCTTTACTCCCCTACCACTCCTTTGGATATAGCATGTACACCCCAGGAAATGGCCCACCCTGTCAAAGCATTGTCCTGTCACTGCCTCCAGGGAGTAGCCCAATGCCCAGGGCAGGGTCTGCCTCTGGCATGCTCCCTGTCTGCCCTGCTCTTGACCAGGGCCCTGGCTGCAGATCACTGCAAATACGTCTTCATCCCTTATTCTTTTGTCCTGTCTTCTACACATCTACACAATATCCTGTATTTGTTACTCCTCTTACATACCACTATTCCCTTTCCTCCCCTCCTCCCCTAAAAAAAGCACATTAGTTCTCCAACCTGCTCAATCTCCTGCCCTTGTCACCAAATGAACATCTGAGAAAACATTTGTCCTTTTCTCTTTGCTGTCTGGAATAACTGTCAGGAAAATAAAGATTTCTTAAAAAATATGGATTCAGCAATTACACACTGTTACTTGGAAGGAAAGTTGTCCCTGGGGTAGTTATTATACATATAAAGACAATAATAAGACTGTAGGTTGCAAAGCTGTGTAGCAAAGGTAGAAATCTTAAAGTCCATTTTAACAATTCTCCAGAGGTTTACCATACAGCAGGAAGGAGCCTATTTTACATGCATGTAAATGCTGTGAAAACAATTAATTTGCCTGTTCATCTCGCATTTTATAACATGTCTCAAGAAATGCATCAGTAGGAGGATAAACAGAAACAAATATGCATGAAATAGATGCACGGAAATTAACATCTCCAATAAAGGATCAACCTGGGTTTTTACTACTTGCAAATTTTTCTAATTGTATTTATTAACAATATATACCGAAGTTATTATCTGTTACTATAAAGCTTAAAATCTAAGGGATGTGGGCTCTTACTTATCAAAGACAACCTAAGCACTCAACTGATCATTGTTTCATGTACTTACATGGTACATCAGTAGATACTCACACAGGATAAAGATTTCTAAAAGCAGAATTTAACCAAGTCAAAATGCTCTAAGTCAAATTCATTGCTGTACAGCAAAAACAATGTTAGGTAAGCAAAACCTGAAAGCACAGCACAGATAATTTAGCTACAAGTTGATCAAGAATCCTGATGGAATATTAGATTAAGGATGAGACCAAAAAATAAAAGGACGAGGTGAGGAATTCCCCATTAGGATCTGTAAATCCTTAACCTGATGTCCTTCCTTCTGCCAGGCTGAACCCAAACAGCAGATTAGCATACAGCATCCCTGTTCATGGGAAGAAACACATACTTCAAAGAGAAAGTCTAAAAAATCTGTACCCTGGTATATATCTAGAGTAAGCAACGGGGCAACACTAAAAAGAAGGATGCAAATACTGATGCTGTCCTTCTTGTGAGTGCATAAACACTGGGAAAGCCAGAGACGGACACCCCTGCTGAGCTGGATGGATGTCAGGGGAAGCAACAGGGCATTTTTCCTCTCTCACACAAACACAACTACTGTGTGGTTCAGAATTTATAGTAACAGAGAATAAGAAACACAGGGAAGAATTTTCAAACACAGTTGCACAGCGACAGTGTTTACTTGGGGTTAGGGCAGTCTTCTCGAATGCAGGACAGGGGGGTCTGAATGAACCCAGAATGAAACACCAACTGACTGCTGAAAAAAAAATGTTTGTTCCTGATGGATATGCATTTGTATGGAAAGCAGCTCCCTTTCTTTCTCTGGTTGAGTTAAAAAAGACAACAACCATATCTGTCTCCTGAAGAACTAAATATAAGAAAGAATTCTTTACACTGAGAGTGGTAAAACACTGGCACAGGTTACCCAGAGAGGTGGTGGGTGTCCCATCCCTGGAGACATTCAAGGCCAGGCTGGATGTGGCTCTGGGCAACCTGATTTAATTGAAGGTGTCCTTGCTCATTGCAGGGTTTGGACCACATGACCTTTGAAGGTGCCTTCCAACCCAAACTATTTTATGACTCTGTGAGCAGCAAGCAGTAGATTATCTGTAGCATGCACACCGTGTACCATCAGAGGCTGGATCTGTTTTGTTTTATAAGACTATGATCTGTGGAGCTAGCCCTAAGAATCACAACTTCTGTCCTTAAAATATATTAATCTTCTAATTAGGGGTAATAAAAATGAAATGCATTTTTACTTTTTTTTTTCCTAGACAACTATCTCTTTCATTATTAAAACACTGACATTTTTTAAATGATCTCTCCTAATAGCAAGAGAACATTCCTTATTAGTATTCTTTTCTACTAACAACACCACAGGCTTGTTCGATTTCACATTTCTATACCACTGGAAGTGTGAAGCTACCATAGGAATAGGCTACAGGTAATGGCACACTCCAGTTAACACAACAAACCCAGTGAAAGCAGAAACCAAACAATTAAGAGATTCTTCCAGGTACTGGGGGCCAGGGAAGGGAATAGTACTGGAAAATATTCCAGTGTAGTCCATGAATTGTCTTTAAATGTGCATGCAGTAATTTTGTATTAAATATCTGGGATAAAGTTGAGTGGTGTAGAAGCAAAAGAATGGGAAGAAAGCAGGGAGATGAATATGTCTCCTCTCAAGCTTTCAGCTCTCTCTTTATAGCTCTTATGAGAAGCTTGTAGTGGCACAAGACAACAGGAGATGTGCCATTTAAATGCAGGTAGGCCATTAATATATTGTTTAGAGTGATTGAAATGCATCACACAGGATTAGTTGCCTGCCAATCATCCCAATTAAGCAAGAATGTCATTGATCAGGATACCAATTAAGAGGATTTTGGCATATCAGCAATTTATTCTTAATGGCCTCAAAACTAGTTGCTTTCAAGCACAAAACCAGATTCAACGCTCTTTACGAAAGACAAGAGAGAGTTATTGGAAAATTTCTTGGTCTTTTCCCATGAATTACATACCGGCTGAGCTAGATTAGGAGAATTTACAATACTCCAGAGTTCTAACATAGTAACCAATTATTCCATCATTATCTGTTCTTAGAGACAGGAAATGACAAGATAAAATAGACTGACACTTGGTGGGTCTTTTTAATCTGTATTTCCAATGTCCCTGTAAGTCAATGAGCAATTCAGACTCCAAAGCCAGAACACAGTAAGACGAAGACTCTGTGGCAGCAGACAGACGATGCTTTCCTGAAGGCTCTTTGAGAATGAAGTGTAGCACTAAAAACCACCAAACTCTCAGCACCCATCTGTACATGTCCAGTTTCAAACTTGGGGGTCTCTGAACATTTAGCAGGCTCCAGTTGTTGTCTTTGGGCTCAGGACCCAATAGTACCCAGGTCTAACCTTGAACAGATTGATGAGTTTAGTCCTGACTGCTTGTGCTACAAGCATGTTAGGATGCCTGTTGGTCTGTGCCATGTCGACCATGCCTAGGAAGTCCTCTGTGCAAGTAAGTGAGGCAAAAGAGAAAGGCATCGTACTCCAGGTAGCTCAGGAAGTTCCAGGAGCTGAGTTGACACAAGGATGAGTTGGACAAACTGAGCAGTACCAATCCACGGGAACACCAAGGAGCCAGGTTTGATCATAACATCAGCCTCAGCACAAACCAGAAACCTAATACCACTTGTTAAAGTTACAGTGAGAAACCCTGAGTGTGCTGTAGTGCATTGCCTGCCCTATGTTTTCAGGATTTTCTTTCTCCTTTTCTGTCATCATTTTTTCTGTTCATATGGGGTTTATTCATGTGCATCAGTAAGAAAATAAACAGGAGATATCTTAATTGGAATATTTGCATTTTTGTTTTTCTTATTGTTTTGTTTTAACACCGAAAAACAGAATGAGGAAATCTAAAGAATACGAAACACTTGCAAAAAGCATATTTATGATATTTGAATGCTTACATAGGGTATAGTGTATTAATATCATTTTGAAGTAAGCTACAAATCTTTGCATCAGATTTTACTTTTCTGAAAAATTGAATATTCAGTACTAAAGAAATACATTTCGTATTTTAAAATATTTACTATGCAGAGAGCAAAATGTTTGCTGTTACTTATAGGATACATTAATTACCTTTATATGAGATATTCTAGTTTACAAATTAATCTTTAGATCAGGTGGATTTCACTTTAAGTGCTTCATTTCCCTCTGGAGGATCTGCAAGGGAGATGGCAACAAAGATGCAGACCAACAGACCTGAGAAAGGAAGAGGAGAGAGCCTTCTCTTTCTCAGTCCTTGGGAAGTGCCAGCTGTCTGCCCAGTTCAGTCTAAAACCTCCAAACCCTTATAAAGTAAGGAAGCTTCTAGTGAGAACAGTCCACCAAACCTGTGTTCTGTATTCTGGCTTCATCTCCATAACAACACCTAAACATTTCTGTTCTCTTTCCTAACTGAATTTAATCTCCTCAGACCTCTAGACTAGGGAATTGCTAATATGCCTGTTTTAGAGATGTGAGTCCCAGAATGACTCATCTGAGATCACACAAGATCCCTGAACAGGATTTGGAAGTCACAGCTCTTAGAGTCTACTGCCCTAACTCCTGAACACACAAACCAGGAGCGTTTTTAAGGAGCATCTCTTATCCTTTAATAAGCCTGGTTCTTCTCATTGGTTCTGCTTTGGGTATGTTTTGCAGTGTTAGACAAAACTGCCACATCTCTCACCCATAATTCTCCCTGTAAAATTAATGTTGCCATACTTTTTATAGGTTTTGATATACTGGCCCAAAAGACGCACTTCTTATTTATTCATTAAATGCTATTTGGCAGAGTGGCCCCTTGCACCCAGAGCCTAGAACACTCTATTAACCTGCTCCTACCTAAACAACAATAACTGCAATTACATTTTAAATTGGCTTTTGCAGAGGTCAGTGAGGATGCTGTTGGCAGCAGGGGACAGAAAGTGCAAAACTAGCAACCAAATTGGCCTCAGTTTCTCCTAATAAAAGGTGCAGAAGGATACTGTATATACTTCCTGATTTTCTAGCCAGTGTAAATATCTTTTGTAAATGCATATTTGGCAACTCAACAGGTAAACAAATGGGTCAGTGAGTTGAGAAAAATTGTTTCTTTGCTCTATCATTTCAGGAGTGTAAAGCTTCCAACATTCTGCATTTTAAGTAAACCAGAGTTTTTCTACTTGCAACAGTGGAACCGTTGATTTACACAGCTCCACGGTTATGAATTTGCTTTGAAAAAGAGAGCACATCTTAGGAAAAGACAGCCCTAGTTCCCAAAACAGCTTTTTCCTATTAATTTCACTTTGCTTGCTCTATGTGTAATGAAGCCGTTTGAAATCTTTCCATCTTGTTTGCAACTTGAATCATGTCTCTATTTTTAGAGGACTTGGAGCTACGCTATGACTTTACCAAATGGAAAATGTAATCATGTCTGTGTTATGTATAACAAAGTGTGTATTTGCTCTGAGCCAGATGAACTGCATCATCAGGATTTTGGTCGGAGTCAGATTTTGGGGATAGCAACAATCCTAGGAACTAGCCCTGCCAGCAAGTTTGCTTTCCTAACTTGAATGAGCTGGAGGTTTGTGACAGTTCCCCAGAGAATGGCACTGAGACAGCACAGCAAGAAGACGGTGTCTCAAAAATGCATGAAACCAAATTACTCAGTTTGTCCATACAGCGAACTGGGATTTGGTCTATTCAATAGAAAGGGACACAGCCAACTTGGGGGAAAAAAAGCCCAACACATTTCTTTAGGAAAAGCGCGTATACGATTACATGCTTGTAACTGACTCTGGGCTTAACTAGTGTTGGCAGAGATTTGAGAGGGTGAAATGCTCCTCCCAAAGCCCACAGGGACTGATTTATGCCACTGGGTAGCATTTGCACATAATGAATTTCCCTCCCAGAGGGTGACATTTCCTACTGCTGCCCTGCTCCAGATGCAATTTACATCTACCTTCCAGGCTCTGCATTTAACAGGAATGAGAACAGTGAAGCTGACAGAGAAACTGAAGAAACATATGGCAGTTCTGGGCATACGGAAAGGAGAGGTGTGACTGGGAGCATGCTGTGTGTTGTTGCTATTGGAGCCCCTCAAAAGACCTATATACATGCAGTAGGTAAAAGGAAACCCAAGATGTTTGGTCCTATAATGGTTTTCAAAGATTCTTAAACTAACACTTATTTAAATGTATTATTCAAAGCATTACAGATTAAAAACCCAGCATTCTTTTTAAATACTTAAAACATTTAAACATATAGAGTGCCTCTACTGATGATAATAGAGACACATAAATTTAAAATCTGCATGTATCTAACTTGGTTTTCCTCTCACAGCAGTTTTATACCAGTGTAACTTCATTGATCTCTGAGAAATTGTTAGATTCGATGGAAGAAAATCCTGATAGAGAAGAACCATCTGGCGAACGTCACTGCCTTAAGACTAGTACATGATATTTTAAAATGCCATTATAAATGCCCAGAGAAGCCACAAAATTCCTTGCAAAAGGAATTCTGAATCATCCACTTGTGGGACAATTGTTCCTCAGTAGAGTGGTCTTCCCTCAGTGGAGGAACTGTCAGCGTACAATTATAGATCACTGAAAATCATTAAATCTCCATGTTTACTGGAAATGCATTAGTGAGAAAGCACCATTCTATGTCTCCAAATCTCTTGAACATAATAGCGCTTTTTTTCTGAAAATGAAATTCTGAAATCTGCAAAGAAATTATCACAAAATGTCACATTTGTAATTAATAATTCAGTCTTTTCCCTACCCAAACCCATAAAGAAATCAAAAATACAATTGAAGTGTATTTTGCCTGGCAATACGTATCCTATTTCACAGCAGCAGTTGTCACAAAAATACTTTTGGTGCTAAGAAAGACACTCTGGGCTTGGTTTATAAACAAATTTTTGCTGGTAGAATTGCCATAAATCAGGGTAACTACATGATTTACATCGATTGCATTAGATCTGATTAACTGCTATAATTGAGCAAAACCATTCCATTCTCCTAAATACTGCTAAATGAAGACAAGCAAGATCAGGCGATTTGTAAGCACTTCCTAGATGTTTGAAAAGTTACTCTCCCACTTTTAGAAATGCTGCAAAAATATTTGGCATAACATCACTCCACCATACGGTAACTTTGCTCTGTATCAATTATAAACTTTCCTTAGCACTTTGCTCTACAGCAGTTCTGATGCTCTGCAATTTAACTTTGCTTCTGCTTCTACTTGGGGGACTAAGGGAACAGAAGGAGCGGGTTGAGCCATGCACCCGGGCATTTTCCCACTTTCTAAATAAAATCCCGTGCCAACCAGCACAGCTGTGGCAGTGAAAAGATAGAATTTGCACAGGTAAAAGACAATAACAAATGCCAGGGACCAGGGATCCATCAGAAACATGAGTGTCAAAACAACCTTCTACAGAAAAGTAGAGCCATTTAGAAACAAAAGTTATTCACATCTTCAGGTGCTGTGTGGATTTGGATGAGTATCTGATGGTGCAAAGTTGTCCCTCCAACTCCAAACATTAGTCCATTCACAAGCAGACATATGGTAAAAGTCTATCTGCAACTGAATACCTCCTCTCTTTGGAGACCACATTAATCCACTTCTAAAGTTCCTGGCGCAATATTATTGGATCTCACAAAGCTCCATCCCTAGGCAACCACTTTTTGGTGGGCTCCAACTTATTGCTTAAGACAAGTTTGTCTGTGCTATATCCATCGTCTACCACTCCTTCCCTCAGGGTGTTGAAATCTGTCAACATTTCTTAAGACAGAGGCAAACAGTTTTATTTCTACTTGACCCTGTGGCAACACTGTATTGCTTTTCCTCACTGCCTTTAAATTCCTTCTCAGCATCCCTTTGCTTCATATTGAAACCGAATTGGTAGTTGCCAGGAATCTTGTCCAATGAAACGGATTTCTGTTCTAGTCCAAGATTGTACCAGATTGTACTCTTCTTCTAAAGAGTGCCTGAATTGCATTTTAAAGGCACCTAAAGCCTTTGGAAGCTGTGCTATGTAAAAATGGTGTAGTAAGAGAGTGAGTCCCCCAGAAAGGTGTGGATGCTCTGCAGAGGTGTGGAGCCCTGCATCCGCCCCAGTGCCCTCCAGCTCCCTGTCAGAGACCTGGGCCTGGAGCATGTACCAGATCCATGTGCCAGAGGAGTGAAGTTAATCCACCCCTTAGTTCGCTAAACTGCAGTTGTGTGTAAGTGTAAAGCCATAAGTCTCCGCTGCTTCAGAGCCCAGACATAGCAAAGGGAATCAGGAAAAGATCTGTGCGTTACTATTCAAAGTGAAATGTGGGACATTTCAAAGGGGATACCTCCACAGCCTCCTTCTTTCCTCCTCTCTTTAATACTTCTTCTCACCATTTTACTCCAACTCACCTCTCCACACTTTCTGACACTCTCTTCACCAGCAGAAAAATATGTTTTAGAAATGTATTTCATCTCTCCAGTCCTTTTGTCAGATTTACTGGAACTGTTTTGACTTCTAAAGGGTACCATGTGCTTCTGATTCTTGTTAAGACTCTGCTCACATTTTATAGATGGAACAAGACAATAGGAAACATTTTTTGTATCATATATAATTAGCCTGTGGCAACTCCGCTCCTTGATATAGGAAGTTTCCTAAAAGAACTATGCACTTATTTCACCCATTGAATGATAATAAGAAAAAAGAAAGATACGTTGTAGAAAAGATTCTTATGAGGTAATTTTTTCCTGTATGGAGGAATTTTCTCCACGTGGGGAAATTATACAAGGTAGGAATCTTGCCTTATGTTAAACATGCTGTATTCCCATTTTGAAAAGCATATCCTTTTGGAGCCACAGCATTAACCACAAGGAGGATAGAAACTTCATGAAGGAAATCACTAACACTGGAACACACCCAGCAAAACCAGAAGTTCCATACCAGCTGAGTGGGAAGTTAAAGCCCTGATTAGTAAATGCTAAAGTATTAATCTTGCAGATTTATTTAGCTGCCTGTTAAAATTACTCAAAACAGCAATCAGGAGGTGTCCTTGTGAAAACAGGATTAATAATATTGCATCATTGCCAGCAAAGACGTTCTGTTGCCAGTCTTACACTATTCCAAATACATCTTGTCCATGGCTTGTGGGAGGTATTTATCATTTGCGTAGCAATGCCACACAGAAGCTCTAACCAGTGATCTGGACTCCACTGTATCAGCAATTAAATGGATACAGGTAAAAGATTATTTCTTCCCTACAGAATTTGGTGAAGGGATCCAAAGCAGAAGATTGACCTAAGGGAGAAATAAGTGGTATAGAAATCTATTTAAACACAAATTTATATTCTTCAAAATGTAAGTTGTCATTCTTTCATTCGCTTTACTCTGTTCTGAATGCTTAAGTTCCTACAGTCCAAAAATCATCTGATAAATCTTTTTGTTTCACGTAAGTCATACAAAGTTTGATAGACCTAATTATGCACTTCCCCCTCCCCCTTTGCAAATTTAAGGTATAATTAGTTAAACTCTTGGTCTAGGAAAGTCTGAAAGTTATTCAGAACAGCATCACTTAGATATTTGGCATGAAATAGAGGTCATGTGGACCTCTATTTCAATAATTCTATACAAGAACATTTTGCAACTCTCAAAAAACATTAGGAAGCCAGACACCATATCAAATGAAACAGGACAGATTGTTTTAGAATGCAAACTCACTGGTAGAAGTAATGAACAGGAAAAATTAGTCATGGCTGTAAAACAATCCTGGTATTATAGTATTAGCATATGGGGTTAACTGCTATGGTTAACCATTACACCAGAGGAAAAAATACTTCCAGTGCCAAATACTTAAAATCAGCATTCAAATGTGCTCTGGTAGAGATACAACTTATCAGTATGTCTTAATCGAACAATCTCCTTTGAATTAGCAAACACTGAATGTTTACAAAAGACTGATAAATCTTAAACTAGCAAAATAAAGGTCAGTTTTCAGGAAAGTTTTCCAACTAGTAACAGAATGATCTTCTCTTGCTTTTTGCCTTCTTCAAACAGTAGCTCAATTAAAGTTCCATTTATTTAAGAAAACAGTGTTAGTAGACATAGATCAGACTCCGATCATAAGTGGATACGAAAAAATAGCAGGAACTAGAGTAATTAGGAGGCAGGACTGACTGAAGTAATTAAGAAATAAACCCCTATCACTCCTTGGTCAATAACAAAGACTGTGTATCTAGGCCACCAGAGCTGCAAGTCTGTATTTGTGAGAGAAGTGAGAAACCACTTGTGCCCAGTGATAACAACTCTGAATGTACATTCTTCCTTAAGGAAAAAAATGGCCTCAGACCATCTTCCTTTAGGCAAGAATCTTGCAATGAAAAATCCTGGTATCCATCAGACTTTGTGGGTAGGACCTGAAGGCGCTAGGCAGTATACGAGTACACACAGAATGGATCACTTCTGCCCCAGGAGGGTTAATGTGAAATGTATAGCCAGCTTTTGATTAGCAGCAACTGGAGCTGACTTATTATTTTAGTGTGAAAAGGCCTGAAAAATCCTATCTTGCTCTCTGTTTTATCTTCCACTGTGGAAAACTAAAACAGCAGCAGCAAATAAACCTTGTACCAATTCAATTTGGAAATCACAAGTTCAGCAAAAATGAAGAGACACAACAAATTATTGAAGTTACCAGGTTTGAAAAGACCTTTATAGAGAGACAAGGTGAACCAGAGGTGTAAATAAGTTTTTAAAATTGAATGAGTTTTCTAAGAAAGCTTTAAAACAGACAACTTACAAGGTGAGGATAAAACAAAGACTTAGAATGTCATTTAACCATAGGGAATTCAAACCAGGGAATGAGGCTGCCCATGTCAGGGACAAATCCTTCAGGGATTTTCCCAGCTGCCAGGGAAAATGCTAGAGAGCAAGAAACAGAGAACTGTTCAGCAGCAAGTGGACCCTGGCCACACAGAAACCCCTCCCACAGTCATGCCTATGAAGATGCCAGAAAGCACTGAAAGCCAGTTCCCATAGATCAACAGGGACACAAAACCACACAAGGACCAGGGCACACACATGAGCTCCCTAAAACACAGCAAGCGCCGCAGGCAGGAAAGAGAAATAAGAGAGGTTGTGCATTATCTCCATAGCAAGAACACCGGTATGACAAAGATGACAAAGGCCATGTCTATGTTCTCTTTGATCCACAGACATACATAAAACAGGCCTATCACTTCTTCCTTTCTGTGTCATCTAGAAATTGTTCCAAAACACATGATATTTTGGTGATACTGGTGAAGGTGACAGCTTACTAACGTATGGCTGGAGATCAAGCTAATGAAAAGCTCAGACCTTCAAAGCTCCTTACAAGACCACCTTAATTATCTCTACTGCAAACAGTGAGTCACCAAAGAACCACCTAAAGAACTCAGCTCTTGCAGTTGTGAGCCTGCCCTTTTTTCCCCACTCATCTGTGCTGGCAGGTTGATATTCTGCTAAAAAAAAAAAGAAAGAAAGGAAAAAAAACCCAAAAAGAAGACATCAAATTTTTTTTTCAGACACTAACAAAACCCAATGGGGGAATCAGGCAAGAAGAAAATTGCAGGCTTTTCAATCTCCTATTGTAGGGAAGTATGCTGGAAAGACATTCATAAAATGAAATGAATGTAAAGAGTACATCCAAGAGTGCAGATTAGTGAGGAACGCATGTGCTAGGATTTGCATAATTCCAGCTGGTTGGTGGAACATTTCATATTAACAATAATGCTAAAAATAACGTATTTTGAATATACTTGAATAACTGTGCTTAAGCACTGCCGTTTTCTTCACAGGCGATGGGTGCTCTGTGAGAACCAAAGGCAAAGGCAGGACAGGAAAATTCATCTTCAAGCAAGGTGGTTGCAGACAGCACTGCAAACAGCTACAGCTATTGCAGGGAAAAATGACAACATATATAACGAAACCAGACAAAATTCCTCCACCTTCTCATCAATAATCCTCTGGTGCCTGCACGAATCCAAGCATTAAGTTCCTGTTCAAGTGAAGTTCAGACCTATTCAATAGTGGGTCTAAATTAAGCATTGCAAGGCTTAGAGATTCCTGAAACTGCATTGTCTTAAAAAGTCACATGGTTTCAAGGGTCTTTACTTCAGTGCCTCTAAGCTTTGAACTGCTAGAAAGATTCTCTATCTTTTATGCTTTTAGTTTGCTCTCTAAGGCTCCTCTACCTTTAGCTCATAATTTTGTTTTGTGTCTTTTGATTTGGTATTTTTCTTAACACCCAGCTCCTTCAATTATATGTTTATGTAAGAATTCCATTTTTTCGCTTTAAAATAAAACCCTAGATGCTCTTAGCCTATGTTATTGAAAAGAGACGAGTTTTGACAACATCACTAAGCTGAAGATAAAAGATCAAAAATCAGAAGGGAAATAAAAAGAATGCACATTTTGTTTTAAAGCCCCATAATTTTTTTTTTCAGCCAACATCATGATGTTTTTGAAGTATAACATGATTTATAAAGGTTGGAACTGGAGAAGAAAAGACAAAGAAAATACCTGTTCCTGCAAGCATGAAGATACCTGTTTAGTTGTACATACCTGTATGCCCAACAATTTAACAAAGTTATTCACATACCTAAGAGTAAACATGCATGAATATTCACAATTTGTGACAAACATTAGTGAAAGAGCACTTTTTGCTGACTTGGGCTGGACAGCACATTTTATTCATTTTTGTTCCTAGGTATTTAAAGTGAGTATCAGCCTTGAGGATGTAACTACAGCTTAGCCAACACATCATCCAAAGCCTAGATCAGAAGTGTGACGTGTAAACATGTAGTATGAAAGAAAAAAAAAACAAAAGCCAAAATAGAATATTTGTGGAGCTCTGTACTTACCAGATGCCTAAATCAATAAATAAAATAGGGGCAGCAGCCTGTGAATAGAAAATAAGTCTAAAGTTTGGGTGATGAAGTGACAAATGAAGTAAATTCTTGAATTTAAAATCTCCTGAAACACTGCCAGCAGCCTCCATTAAACTCAAAACGACCCAGTTCCTAAGCCTGACTTATGAATGAACAGTAGATATGTGATTGACTCATTCATACCTCAGCTTTAATTTTTCAGTTTGTCAGTAGCTTGATTTTCAGTCCCAGGGCACCTACAGCTCCTCTGAAGTAGTAGGAAATGTAAGAATTCAACCTCTTTGGAAGTTCAGCTAAAGGCACTTGGAGTCATGAACAAAATGCAGACTCAGTTGCATGCCTATTACTGTACCATCATTATGACTACTCACAAATTAGGCACACAGTGGCACACATGGTCTTAGTCACATACAGGAGAGTTTCAAAGATGCATCATGGGATGATAGGAATCCAACTCCCTGTAAAAGCACGTATCTTTGAAAAGCTCACCCTGGCTTTGAACAGTTTTTCACAACGGATCTCTTCCAGGATTCAGTGGTAATGGAAATCATTCCTTACATATCACTGGATAATAACTCAAGATTATTGAAAAAATGCTTTTTCACAAGAAGAGGGAAACCTCACACATTGCTCCTGCAAAATGTACGTTGCAACAAGAGGAGCAACACAGTGAAAAGATCATGTAAGAGTGAAAAAGAAATATAACTGCACAAAGCTACATGAGAGACATCTCATTTTAGTTGCCTAGTAAATTCTTTGTTTACAGAGAATTCATGACAGAAGAGGGCAAAAAAAACCTAATGTCCTGGTTTGAGGAGTAGCAGTCATTTTTCTCCTTCTTGGTAGCTGGTGCAGTGCTGTGTTTTGACTTTCGGGCTGGGAACGGTTGCTGATAGCAAGTATATTTGAGTTACTGCTCAAATGTTTGGTTTGTCCAAGGACTTTCTGAGCTCATGCTCTGCCAGGGAGGAGGGAGGCTGGGAGGAAGGAGAAACAGGACACCTGACCAAGGCTAGCCAAAGAGGTATTCCATACCATAGCACGTCATACCCAGGAGGTAACCGGGAGAGACCTGGAAGGGCTGGAACTCTGGGGGAATGGAGGAAGTATCGGTCGGTGCTCAGTCGGGCAGGGTGGGGTGAGTTATGGGTCGGTGGCTGGTGAGGTGTTGTATTCTCTTCACTTGTTATTGGCTTTATCATTATTATTTGTAGTAGTAATGGCAGTAGTGATTTGTGTTGTGCCTTAGCTATTAAACCGTTCTTATCTCAACCCGTGGGGGCTACATTCTTTGGATTCTCCTTCCTAACTCTCCGGGAGTTGGGGGAGCAAAAGGGGGGAGTGAGCGAACGAGCTGTGTGTGGACTTGGTTTAAACCACAACACCTAACTACCTTCAAGTTAAACTCATTCAAAAAATAACATGATTTTGAACCATCACTTGTATGCTTGTGTTCCATTTTAGCTGAAAATTAGCATAATCTAGCATTTTGGTTTTTCACACTCTTGAACATTTGCCTTTTTATACTAAACCCAACATTTAACTACAGGGCACATAACTATGGGAGTGAAGCAGACAGGTAAAGCACCTTGATTAATCTCAGTCAAGGGTTTCAGTCTTAGTCTTACTTAGGAATCAGAGTATAATCATGCAGTCAGCTTCTAAAACCACACAAACACATTTCAAATGTTTGCTTAGTTGACTCTGTTATTTTATAGCATCACTCTATGCCATAAGGGTACTGCAAGGAAATATGAGACGAATGGTAGCAATAAGAAATGATCATTCTAAATTACCAACACACCTTTCAATGCTCTTTTGACCTTTACTGTGTAAAATGCATTTAGGCAACAGGTAAAACAAAATTCCTTGGAGTATACCATCTTCTGAAATATTATGAAGGAATGGAAAAGCAGTGATCTATAGAGTAAAGCTGTGATTTCATGTGCAGTCTTAGTTGGGGCAAAGTCGACAGAAATTTTGCCTCTGTTTGGGGGATTTTACCCCATCCAGATACTGTTACCTACATTTTTTCTGATCTATCCAGATACTGTAACATACATCTTTTCTGAAGCCAATATGTAACACTGCTAAGCAGCTACTTCTGAAAGAGGAAGATGAGAACAGGGCAAAAACCTTTACAGCCCGCATCAGGTAACAAAGTGATACCACCTAGAGTCTGTGCAATATATTTGCAGGAGTAATGTTTATCAAGTGTCCCAGAAATCTGCGTATCAGCCTACAATTGCAGTTCCACAAGTATCGTTTTTCCTCTGCTTCTCAGCTAATAACAACTATGGCTTCTTAGTAGGGGAATTATCGTTAAGAATAGGTGGATTATTCAAATCAGCTTCAAGATAATTTACAATAAACCTTATCTCTAATAGCCAAAACTCAGAACTGGACATCAGAATATTTTGTCTCCAAATTGGTTTTTCCCCATGGATGAATGCTTGATGCCATGGTAGGCTTGGTAACAAAAAGAAAGTCAGATTCTTCACCATCAGCACTACTAAGCTTGATTCACCACCTAATGCCATATTTAATAGAAACCAAGAAGGTGAGCAGAGCATAATACTGATGGCCAACCTTTATGCAGAAACTTAACAGGTAGTTTGGCATCCTGGAATTCATGTTTTCAATTTGAAAACAGAATATAACCTGAGCTAAACATCTGTTGGAATGCTACCAAAATATTATCTGTAAAAGAAGAGTGAGGAAAAATTCTGTGTCATCACCAAATGATTATCCATGATCTAAGGGGGAAAAAAAAAGTGAAGATCCTACTTGAAGAGGATGTGATATCTGGAACAGTTTCATGGGCAACTGATGATGTTCTGTATTATCTAGTCTTCAAAATGTTAGCTTTTCCACTCTGTTCCTTTTCTTTTGCTGGAGTCTGGTTTTAGCCTGAAATTTTTCAGTGAAGTATTTTCATTTTCAACTTAATTACAGGAATAGTCAGGAGCTTTGTATTTTCTGAGTTGGATGCAAAGGACAGATGCTTATGCATGCTAAGATACAGTTAATTTTCTCATAGTGCTTATACCAAGACAGGAGAGAGGATAGCATATTGTAGGCTTTTTTACAAAGAATAGTGGGGGAAGAGTTGCAGCTATGCATTACAGTTCAGTTACTGAAGCTGGATTGAATCCATATCATTCGCTTACATCTCTGCAAGATTTTCAAGGCGTATCAGCTGCAATGCGTTATTCACAATGTCAAATATTCTAGACAGGCCAGAAATAAATCTGTCTATGAGCTATGACTAAGAAATCATCCATCAGCAACACTAAAGTAATCTCTGCTATATTCTAGTCCAAAGTCCAATTGAGAGGGCCTAACATACTGGCCAAGATCAGTTACTTCTGAGGTTGGCTCTTTGCCATTTTCTAAGTCATCCCAGATAGAAACAAGAAATTAGACAGTGTCTTAGCTTGCCAAACCTATGACATCAAAAATCTTTTAGTGCTGATTGGATTATTGTGTTTTCAGGAAGATCATAAATAAAAAGGACAAAAAATATTTTACATTTCATATGTAATGGAAAGACTTGTTAGATACTCTCCATAATCTGAGGCATATCAGCTATTTTTTTTCCCAGATTCTTCCTCTCTCATAAATCCTTTCTGAAGAGGTGATATGCGTCTAAACCTGAAGACTAGAAAGTCCTTATGAACTTATTAACATCTTACCTTCCTCTCAGGTTAAAGGACAAGTTTGGTGGCAGATACAGGAAAAAAACGCATAAAAACCCTAAAATGGCATACTATAAGCTTTTGATGATCCATCATGCATCATGATCACAGGTAAGCATTCTATGGATACACTGCAGACCTTCATATTAGTTGCAGAAATTAGGTGACTTGCATACAGCAACCTTTGACCAGAGGCCATTGATACCTAACTCATCTCTGAGCAGCAACTTGTGCCTGAGTGGTGGCATCTTCTTGCATGGAATTGCCATTTCATTGAAGATACTCCAGCATTTGATAAACTGGAGGGAAGGAAAGCAGCTAGCCAAAGTCCTATTTCTTTTCATAGAGTCATAGAATCATTTTGGTTGGAAAATGCTTTTAAGATCATTCAGTCCAACCTTTAACCTAGCACAATATGACAATATTTTCTCACAATATGACATGGCAGACCTTTAAAACAGGTCTAAAATGACAGAAAGAGTGGCATAGAAAAGTAATTTCATTTGATACATTGCCTTTGTGCCTGTATGGATGCAGTGCGCAGCAATTGTTTTGAATGAGAACTTCCTTTTACTGTAAGGCTACTGATAGCAAAGGATTTTAAAACCCCACAAGCATTCATCCCTTTATCTGAAAGACCCCTGCCTGTAGATCACTGTTAGAAACAGCTAGTTTTGAAGGGAGGGAAGAGCAAAGTATGCTCAATATTGCTGATTTCTCTTTGCTCAGCATATTTCAGTTTTGCTCCTCCCCAGTTCTGTCTTTCTGAACATTTGGGCAATCAGAACATCCATCACTGTCATCTTGATTTTTGCCAACTGCAAACTTCAATACAGGCCTAAACCTGCTGCTACAGAAGTTAATGAGACCACCACTTCAATAGGACTAGCACTGGTCACTGCTGCCAACACAGTCTTATAGCAAAAGATCAGCCTGCTCTTACACTGTTCCAACTGAAATCCCTGTCCCCCCAAACCCTTGTCTTAGTGACAGCCGCCAAGGAGAAAGTGCAAACTCTGGGTATTTCCTTCATCTTGGGAATTTTTTTTTTAAACAAAAGCAAAGCAGCCAGCCCATGAACTTCCCTCTAGAACAGGGTGTACTCAACTCATATGCTTCAGTCTCAACAGCAAACAGCCCATGTTGCTAGGCTTAATAGCTATCTGGCAGCTGTAACCATGCAAACTTCTCCAGCAGTTTTCAGTTGCTGCAATCCCTTAGCTCCCTGAAAAAACATCAGAATCCATTCCCTGTCCTGTATTTTGGACATTCCCTTGTCCTCAACATTTTTCTGTGCAGTTTACAGTGCGTAACAATTGCCATTCAAAACAAATACTGGTCTGTTCGACTACAACTCCAACCAGACCACACTACAGGAAAGTAATATGTTTGGGACAGGATTTATATCACCTAACTTACTTTATTTCAGAGTTAGGGCATGTATCCTAGGCTAGCCAGCTAATTCCCATTGAAACTAGTGAGGATATAGACAGCTGAAGACTCATTTAATTCCAACACAGGCTTCTATAGTAAGTGCAATGAATTTACTTCTTTAATTCCTTGACTGTAGACAGAACACAGAGAATTAGCTAGGGCTAGTTGCTTCTTTTTTTTTTTAGATTTGGTTAAGTGGCTGTTACACAATCTGAGCTCCATGCCATAGCGTCAGATCCCAGTGGGAATTTGATTGGCATATATATTCCAAAAGATTTCAAACAGCTTCTTAGTGGCTCTCTGTTTACCCGAAATACCGTATGTTTGGTAACTTCAAGACAACCTCTAAGAAGTCTAGCTGAGGTGTTCAAATGTCTTAATCTGTTCTTCTTAGAAACTGGAAAATATACTTCGTGAGATAATATAGCAGAGTCCATCTTTCCACATGACAATCAGCAACACTTTGTTTCATGTTCAGTTTCAGACATGCATAGAAAATGAGGTGCCTGTTTTTCAATGTGTGCTATTTTTCAGCCTGATTTTTCATCAGGCTTTCAAATCTGGATGCAATTTTTCTTTTCCAGCCAGCTGAACATACAAACAATATTATAATTGATTCTAGCATTCAACAGAGAAAATGGAATCTCAGGTATTTGGGGCTCTATTAACAAAAAGAATTTCAGCTACAATTTTTTTAAACATACTAAGAATTAGTATGCAAAAAACTATAATGGCATGCTAAATCTTCCAGACATGAGAACAAATTAATGACTTAGTGGGTGAAACTCTGGAATGCTGACAACTGCAAACTAGACTGCTGTAATATACTGGTAGCATGGTTAACAGCCTGCAACCAAAATGTCTTATAATCTTTATGTGAACCATCAATTTATGCCTTTAAACCTACACTGTTATTATACAAGTAGATTATTTGTTTTTATCCCCTTGCCAAAGCTTACTTTATTTTCTTGGGCAAATTCTATACTAACAAAAAATGTTGGCCTGGGGTTGTTTGAAGAAACAGGTGTATACAGAAAGAAATGAACACGAAACTTAGTAAGCATTCACGCAGGGTAAAATTGATTCACCTTACATGTTGAGATGCTGGAAGAGGGAAGTATCTGAAAAAGTAATTAAGAATAAAATACAGCAAAAAGTCATACATCCCTTTTTTACACACTCTTTCACTGTCTGCTTTTCCTTCCCAGTCAGATTTTCTTGCATGTAACTTGCATCTTTTTCCTTCACATACAAATACATACCTTTCTTACACCCTCTTTCACTGTCTGCTTCCTCATAGTCAGATTTTCTTGCATATAACTTACATATTAACTACTTTCGTGCTTCATGTAAAAATAATGTCAGATTTACTAGCAGGGTACTTGCTGAGACACAGGTGTTGTGAAAAAATGGATAACGGAAGACTTCTTTCAGAGCCTTGTCACGGAGGAAGAGAAACCAGATGTTGCATTTATTATTTTTTCCACTGCTACTCTATTATTGTACCCTCCGGCTTAGGAAGTTCCCAAGTCTAGGAAAGTAAAAGAACAAGGTATCAACCAAGGCTGATACCTTGTTCTTATATATATAATACATTTTTTAGATATATAATCTCACCAAGACATCCATTCCCTAGGGCTGGAGACAGGCATGGGCTACCTAAACTTTCACTTTGACAGTTTTCACATCTACTAATTCTCATCAGATGAAACAGACCCATCAGCCTACAAAACCAGGCAGGTTTGGCTGAGGACACCCCTGGCATAAGACATGCTCAAAACCAGTCCAAAGTCATTTTTTCTCCCTGCGGAAACCTATGCCAAGACATTGTCTTTTTGAAATCTCTATTATAACGTTTCATGGCCATTCCAAAAGACACTACTGCTTACAGAATGCAGTTATAAAATACTATCCCATGAACTCTGAAAACTATTCAGGGACTATAAAATCATTACAGTAGCTCTCTTTTCTATTATTCACCAAAAATAAAGGGGGCAAAAAGTAATAGAAATTCAAACTTCTTGCAAAAAGGATAGAGAATAAGTATTTATTCGATGGTGATCAACTCCTCCTCCTTGATACCTTTGTATATTTAAGGTGTCACTTGAAGTGATAATTACTGAAAAGTCAATTTTAGCCATTTTTTAAAGACAGAAGAATTACATCCCAGTAAGAAAGCTAAATTGCTTCTTGCTTTCCTATTCTTTGAATATCTTCAATAAGATATTCAAAAAGTCTTACAATAAGTATATCCTGACAGAAATAACTGCATTTAAGACCTAGAGATTCTACTTTGTTTTTATACTTATAGGGTGATACCCTATCCCCACAAAAGCCAATGGAAATTTTGACATCTATTTCAATGGGGGCAGAATTTCACTCACTGAGTTAAATGAAATTTATTAGATTTTGATGTTAAATGCAGAGGAAAATCCTGTTCAGATTTCCTGCTAATCCAGACTCGGAGTTTCTGCGTGGCTAAAGCAAGAAAGTTGGTAACCTCAGATCTTTTCTAAACTGCACAGGAATGACCCAATTTCCCACATTCTTTTGAATACTAAATCTTTGAAGCCTGTGATGTAGGAAGGAACCGCTACGTTCTGCTTTGAGTTTCACTCAGTATTCTGACTGCAGCCTTTGTAAATCTGCAAGGATTTACATTCATCGTCTCTCCAGAGTCACTCACAAAATGACTTCTAAAAATTTCCTCTTTCAACTACTGTTAGACACTGTCCAATACAGGAACAAGGAATTCCTGGCCCAAGGGCCAGATACAATCTGCAACTTAATTTCAGGCAGACTGCAGTCAAATGAGTTTGCATGTATATGTGTTTATTCTTGGACAAAAAATATAAGCGCTTATTAACATATGACTTGTCAAATGCCTTGAGACATAGCTAAGTCCTTCTGCAGGAAAGGCTCTCTGCTCCGGGGCTAATAAACTGCAACTCAACATTACAGCTACCAGCCAACAAGACAGAAATACAATATTGCAGAATATTACACAATACATAAATGCAGTTTTCCACTCTGATAGTCCAGCAGGTTTGCCATGCTGGTACAAAGTGCACTGTTAGCAGACAGAGAGGTTACTCAGAGCTGGCAGGTTCACTTTAGTCAACAGCAAAGATAGGAAGGGAGGGAGAGAGAGGGAAGAAATGACTCAACCTTAGCTTCTGAGTCCAGAGCAGATCTGGAGACTGACAGAGAAACAAACAAACAAACAAACAAGAATCCTTTTGCTTTCAAACTGAGCATTTGATGCTGAAACTGAGGAGGAGACAAAATGAATGGAAGACTCCACAATGTCGTCTCTACAAAGTTCTTTTTTAAGCAGAACTGTACTTTGATATCAAGCAATGTTAAAGGCGAATGCAGTAGATTAAAAGGGAAAAAAAATGTTCAGAACTGTAGGAAGTTGCTCACACCCTACTGTTACTTGATCTGAACCATCTCATATCCATCTAGGTTATTGCTCTTTCCTGCTATCTGTCACTGATAAATGACTGTTCATAGAATAAGAACCACTGTCATACTTTAGTGCATACTCTAGTGGGCATTTTAAAGTGCCTTAGGTTGGAAGGTGGAGGGGAGAGAGAGAAGGGAGACAAAAAAGGAG
The DNA here is from genome assembly GCF_012275295.1 of Melopsittacus undulatus. Lineage (NCBI taxonomy): Eukaryota > Metazoa > Chordata > Aves > Psittaciformes > Psittaculidae > Melopsittacus > Melopsittacus undulatus. The sequence goes on from NC_047527.1 coordinate 132,767,833, forward strand.
GGAGGGAAAAGAGAGAAGGAAGGAAGGAAGGAAGGAAGGGAGGGAGGGAGGGAGGGAGGGAGGGAGGGAGGGAGGGAGGGAGGGAGGGAGGGAGGGAGGAAGGAAGGAAGGAAGGAAGGAAGAAAGGAAGGAAGGAAGGAAGGAAGGAAGGAAGGAAGGAAGGAAGGAAGGAAGGAAGGAAGGAAGGAAGGAAGGAAGGAAGGAAGGAAGGAAGGAAGGAAGGAAGGAAGGAAGGAAGGAAGGAAGGAAGGAAGGAAGGAAGGAAGGAAGGAAGGAAGGAAGGAAGGAAGGAAGGAAGGAAGGAAGGAAGGAAGGAAGGAAGGAAGGAAAGTGCTAGGTGTGGGGCAAAGAAGAGCAAAGAAAATATAATGGGATTACATCATCACCAAGATAAATCTTGATCATGTCCACAGCAAGATCTAGAAAAATCACAGTTTCACTCCAGAACAGGGATGTTCATTCCCCATGTTCAAACTGTATGAAAAATTACCGTGGAAAAAACATTCACTATTGATTTATGGCTAAATGGAGGGATGTGTAAGTGCCATGGCCAATCCCCCACCTTCAAAATATCTTCCAATCTTGCACCCACACTAAAAGCTTTGCACAAAGCTGCTTCTATCATTTGAGTACCCAAACACAAGGAATTAGCCCAGCACATCCCATTAATCATTCCAGCCACCTAGAAATGAAAGCTGCAATCAAATGGAGAAAGGGGGAAAATGAATAATTTAGTAATTGATTTGTATCTGGAAAAATGCACCATTCTAAAATAAACACTTCTCTCTTTCCAAGCCGCAGAGAGTCTTGAATAATATTTGTATTTTTTAAAAAATAATTAATTAATGGTTCTTTAAGGAAAAAAAAAATCTTTGTCAGAGGGAAGACTCAGCTTCAGAATTTTCATTCCTCTTCTTTCAATTTCTTGAGAGCCGCTCAGAGAAAGCTAACGAGAGGGAAGGCTCAGTATGACAGATATTTTCTGGGATCTGCTGTTCAATGTCTCCATATACTTCTAATCAATACAAAGGGCACATGGATGTTTAGATGAATATCTGTGTTCCAAGAAGTGCAAAAATATCTAAGGCCGTGCATTAGCTTCTATGCTCGCCAACAAGTTTATCATCAACAGACGCGTTACTTCAGAGCTGCATCATGCCTCTAGGAAAATTTAACTCATGCACTGCCGTGGCACAACGAATGTGTGGACCCAGAGCAGCAGCAGAGTATCTGGGAAAGGGAAAGGAAGAGGAAAATGATGACTCTGCTTTAAGGAATAATCTCTCAAAGCAGCAGCCATCCTTCTGACACTGTGAAGGGAACCAGAGCCTGCAGAGGAAAGAGCAATCTGTGGTCAACCCTGAAAGAAGGAGGTCATGAAAGCCACTAAAAAACAACTGTTATTTGCATCCTACTGAGCAATCCCCTATCACATTTTACTACAAATTCCTGTCTGCATGCACATTAACACCCATACACATACACATTTGTTTTGTATACACCCAAGTATACAGCTCCAGGCCAGCTAACGAAGCCATTGAATGCACCTTTTATTCCAAAGCCCAAACCAGAATCATGAGATACTACATAACAGAAAAGACATTTTAAAGTTGCACAGTAGCTGGATGACACTGTAACAGCACAAGCATTAGACATCTCTATCAAAGGCTTCTTTTTTTTTAATTAGCACAGTGCTCTGTATTATTAACTCCTCTTACAGAATGTAAACAGAATTTCAGAAGAGAGATGAATCAGGAAAAATTCAATAGTTTGGAAACTGGAGCATGAAGTAACTAAGTAACAATCCATCTGAAGAGGCACATTTGTCAGGAATTAGGCTTTCATAAGGCTGTGGCTGTCACCCATCCTTTCCCCCTCTCAAAGCCTTAAAGTCGATTTTACACCATGAAGCCTGAACTCTTAATATCACCTCCCCATAATTACTATCTTTTGGACCAACTGTGAAGTTTCTTCTGTTGTGGGCCTACACTATGGGATGAGAAGAGAGGAAGTTTCTGACCTCTCATCTCCAACATAATCAGTACCCTCCATACTTGTATCATTCCTCCTCTTTATCTTCTAAGGCTAAAGTTTTGGTCCCTCTTCTGGCACAAGTTTTCCCAGGTTCTTGAATGTTCTTGTCACCCATTTTCCCAATCCCTCTATTTCAGCTGCGTACTTCTTGAGCTCAGGAGACCAAAATTACACACTGTGTTCTAGCTGAGATTACAGGCACAGCTGCATTCAAAAGGATGGGTAACACCCTCCCAGTTACTCAATTTCTTAGCAGTCTTGACTGATATGCAAGCTAATGTCACAGTTTGGTTTTGACTGTGGTTGTAATTTGAGCATGTGTCCCCACTGATCTCTGGGCTCTTCTGGATCCAGCAGGACTGATTGTTGATTCAGTCTTACTTTCTTTATTCACCACTGATCTTCCTCCAGCACTGTTCTGCCCACTTGGTGGAAAACTTTTCAACTCATACTTCTTACTACTCCCAAATAGACCATGTATTTCCATTACAGATTTTGCAACTTCATGTTTCCAGCCCTCTTTCAATACCAACAATAAACAGGTCAACAACAGGAATCTTAGATACTCTGCAGATGCCCAAAGCCCAATTTTTGTCTCTTTCTAGCACAGCAGATTAGCCTAATCCTCTGCTTTTTGTCCCCAGCTTTCAGCTGCAACAACATTTTGCCTGTCACTCCACAACAGTGGAGTTTCTGTAATCCTTTGTCCAGAGCTTTGTCAAAGACCTGTCACTCACAGTATTTTGTTTCCTATTACTCATGACTTCTCCATCATGTTCTCCATACTAGGAGATCACGCAAACATTGGCTCTCATTGTAAAGGGAATAAAATGCTGGTGGACTACATCATGACACAATCTCTCTGGTACTTTGTTATTGTTTTTAAATGAAAATTTCAAGTCGGTTTCCACGTCCAGATGTTAAGTGTTACTTCAATATATCACTGAATTAACTAACTATGCCTGTAACTGATTCACAGTCATAGCTCTGTTTTCAGCAGAATTTATAGAAGAGACACAAGCCTCAGATCACTACTAAACCCAGCCACAAATCAAAGTTCTCTGGCATATGGGACCAATTGGTCTAGCAGAAGTTTGCTCTGCAGTGCGTGCTTGAGTCACAGCGTGAGCCAAACCATTTCTTCTCACAGGACTTTTGTTTGCTTCAGTATTGCCCTGCTCTTCTTTTCAGATTTGCCCTGTAGCCATGCAAATCCACTGGTGTTTCTGTATTACTTCTGGGAACAAGAAAGTGCCCTGCTATTTTAGATGTCCTTCAAGGGCTCCTCTTGCTTCAAAGCCCTACAGAACTCAAATTCCCAGTTTCAAAGGCCCAGTGGCCATGAAAGAATTCAAGACTTTGATACAGGATGAAAACTGGCAATCCAAGAAGGACAGGGAAAACGAGCAGAACAGTTTCTTCTATGATCTCTGCTGCATCAAGGAGGCAGCTTTGTCAAGGACTTTCATGTAATCCTCCCACTCTTGGGAAAGGTCACCTGGGTGCTGTGTATGTTTGAGGATGAATGCTAGGAAAGAAAAAGCCAGAAGAATCCCACTGACTCAGCTGGCATTTCAGAAGAAGGAAAGAGGTGGAGAACGAAAAGCTAGGGTGTGTGAAATGGTCCAGCTTCACTTCTATCATCTCAGATGGAGAGCTGGAGACTACTGAAACCACACCAGATGCCAATATGACAGCAGGGTTATTGTAAATGATAGTCATAATAAAAAAATGCAATAAAATTACAAGGATGCACTGGTGTTATTACACTTCAGAAATTAAATTCCAGCACTGAAGAATTCACAGGCATAGACATACTCTGAGATCTCTCCAACAGCCCCCACAAATAACAGCATTGCTTCCTTGGGCCTCAGCCCTTCCTTGCCTGAAACTGGAGTCCTCCTCCTTCCCAGTTGCAGCAGCCACAGTGTCCTTGTCCCATGTGAGTGCTCACACACAGTCAGTGGGAGCAACTGCAGCTGCTCTCCCCTGGATCCCTGTCCTGCATCTTGTTTATTCAGGAGTTTTAAATGTTACTGAATGTGTGTTTATTGAAGCAAATGCCACCACACTGATTGAAATGCAGCTCAAAAGTAAGCACTTTTTTTTTAATTTACCCTAAAGTATACAGTTCACAGAGGAAAAGGACAAGAAAAACAACAACAAACCCTATTTGTGTGCTTTCCTTTCTCCATCACAGTTGCATTTCATCATGTCATCCACCCTAGGGTCACCATTTCTGGGTTTGGAATGCAGCTCTGCTCTCAGCATGCTCCCCATTTGCCTGTCAGTTCAGCATGATGGGTGCTGAGTAACCCTCTTTCTTCCTCACACCAACATCTTTAAGGCTTTAAAATTCAGTTTGATCTGCTTGAGGCTGTGGGAGGAGTAAGCAATTTTCTGTCTGGTTATTAGCGAGGTAGGGAACACTCCCCACCAAATATATTCTGCAGCATCTCCTTTAGATGTGTTATCCATGCCACTGTTTTGCCTTTAAGACTTTTTTTGTTACATTTTATGCATTCAGGCAAGTGCATGTAATGTAAATAACCTGAAAGCCAGCATTATTTATAACATTACTGCACATAACACCCTCATTCTCCCCACCACTCTTACTCTATAAAAATATACAAGAGTAAACAGACACTCCATAAAAAGAAACCTAGGCATCCAGTGTTAAAACTGAGCAGCTAAGAACCTAGAAGCAACAAATATAACCTCACCTCCTTGTGAATAATGCTTTGCTACTTAGTTACAAGATGATGCACCATACTGCAAATACTGTACTGTGGTATCACCTTTTCTCTACAAACTTCAATACAAGTGTAGAACATCAACTATGTGGAGACCAAATAACCCATTTGAAGGACCAAAAGAAAGAAAAAATGTTTGAAAATTCAGAGGTTTGTAAAGAAATAAATAAAATTATACAAATCAGAATGAAAAAGCTGAAGCACAGACAGTGTAATGTGGAAAAAAAAAATGACATATACTTCAAAAGGCAGGAAGGATGTCACTGCACATGAAAGGAAAGAAAAAAACGTAATTGCTTTAGCTGAACAGCTTTGCCTAACTTTCTGCCCAGACCTTCTGAGCAGAGAAGGTTCACATCCGTTGTCTTTGCACTTTCTTCTGAGGTACTGATAAAGTGGGAAGTGTGACTTAATATAGAAACACTGAATACTCAAATCTCCTTCTCACCACAGATGAGGCATATCCCTGGTTAACAATGTGGGCTTCATCTTTGGGGAGACTTACAGTATTTTCAGAACACTTGGCCAAAAGTCCCACCAACCCTACCACCAGGCTGAGAAGTGAAGAGGCACCCATCTGCTTGTGTTGTCTCAGGAAGAAAACCTTTGGAAGAATTTTACAGGGAAGCTTTTAGAGAAAATAAAAATATTTATTCTTTTCCTCTACTGAGGATTCCTGGGTTCACACTGACACTTGACTGAGCAGTTCCTTAGCATGCTGTACACCGTATTTCACTTATAACAACAGCAGATACAGTGAAGTGCCCTTTTTCCATGGAATATTACATTTTTTTTTCTATTTTTTAAAGCTTCAAATGAGGAAAAATATGTTTGATAGGAAGGATTTATGATGAGAGTGACACTGAGTCCAGAGGTACAAAACTGGTTTCTACAACACATTAAATACCCTGCCATGGTCAAACGGACACACACAATAACGGTTCAAAGGTGCCACAACCATAGGTCTGCCACCTCCTCTAGAATTTGCTTGAGCAGCAGACTCCTAGTCATCAACAGGCACCTGTAAGACAAAAGAATTGGGAACTGATGTTAGCAAAGAGACACTTCTCCCATCCACAGCTTGTTGCTCAACACAGTTTACAAGAATCCTTAACATCTGTAAAGGATGACTAATTTGTCTTCCTGTTCTGCACTACTCTGTGATCAGCAGATGAATGAGAACTGAATTATCTGTGGTCTAAGTGTATAGCAGGGGCAGCAGGCCTATTCATGAAGACAGAACCCAAACCTATAAAAGATTAAGGAAGTTAAGCAGCATCCCACCTGCTGCTCACATTCAGCAAGGCCACCCTCCATTTGGTGCACAAAGTGAGTGTTTCTACCCACCCATGCTCGGGAACCAAAAGGATGTGGCACTACATTTGGGGATTCTGTTACTCATGTTGTTAACAGCACACTGGGGAAAGGTAAGGCAGTGAACATGTATTTGTAATACACTAGCTAGATCACCAAAAGGAGCAGTAAAACCTTTTAAACAGACACAACAGCAAAAACAATTAAGCCAACTCCTTCAGTTCAGAGCTACCTGGGGCGAGCACATGAACTGGCATACAAGCTGCCTGGAGGCCCTGGGGAGCAATTGCTGAATTAGCAAGGATTGGAATGACTAATTGGTGATTGTTTATCAAATAGTACACTAGCAATTCCACTGTACTCTAATGGGGACAAAGAATAAAGCTGTATCAGGTGCCACCACTGTTAATTTAGCATATTTCTGAGATATGTAAGACATATTCTTCCACTCTTTTAAGTGTCCATATGCAGACTAGACAGAGGCTGGCAGGAGGCACATTTATAAGAGCATTTATTTCAAGTGCTTCTGCTAGTTCAAAGAATTCAAACATAAACAGTTGTCTAAAAAAAATAAAGATGTGTTTTGGAGAGGAGAAGGAAAATTTATCATTTCTGAGGTGGGAGGAAGGGATGGCAACTATGGTGCTAATTAATATAAACCCTTCTCCTTCCTTGCTGCTCCCTTGTCCCCAGGCACACAAAATCAAGAGCCTACTCTATGCTCTCTCAATACACTTGGCACATACCTCCTTCTCTCTCCCCTCGTGCACTTTCTGTCTCTCTCTCCCCATAAAGGGGCATGAAATGAGAAATTTTAGCAAGGTTTCTTTACAGAAGAAAGGTTTGGCTTCAAGCCCAGTATACAGATGTGGAAGGGAGTCTTTTACCACTAAAGTGGTACTTCTCACGGTCCAGAAGACAGGCTTTCTGGGACTCACAGTCTCAACCCCAGGAGTACTACCTAGTCCCTCAGAGACAATAAATGCTCAAGGAGGCAAAAACCAGCTGCATGATGCTGTCTTGAATTTTATTCAGCTTGAACTTTAGGTAAAAGGTGACTGTATGTTGAGAGGGGGTAAAGAAAACCCAACCAAACCCAAACCCATGTCCAGTCATATGAATTAGTCAATTTATACTGAGGATTATTTTTTTCTTTAGCTTTAGATAGATAATTTCTTTTCAGCAAGTCCTTGTAGTCTCTTGTAACTATTTATTGATATAGTTACACAAGTATAGACAATTTACACTGGCAAAAAGCCTTAGCAGGTACAGGTTTTGAACATTTCCATAAGCAAATTAAGTTGTCCAAAAAAAAAAATCCTTTCTTCTTCCCCCAGTGTAACTTCATATATACTGGAGCTTTTGCCGGCATAGCAATGATGGCAAAAGTATAATAAATCAAATCCTTCCTGACACAGCTGTGCCAGTCTCATCTCAATGAGACTGAGCTACTTTATATTTCAGCAACATTTATATTACAAGCTTTTCCCATTGCAGCACAGTGCATCCTCCCCAGTTGCCTGGCTTTGTCTTGCTTCCTGCCCATACTCTGGTAACCATGGGTCTGCTAGGCAACCTTTACAGTATCAAGTATGCAATTGTAGGCTCACTAAGACCACTTAAAAGGTGTTTTAAATATAGCTTTAAAACCAAATTCTCTCCATTATTCAGACAGATATTTTACAATACCTGATGGCCCTTAGCCCCAGCTTACAGCCAGCTTTAACTCACTTCTTGGTATTGCAGGAATAAACACTCTCCCACATGGCTGCAATGTATATTTACTTCAGTTCTGGTTTTCACTCCTGTTTTAATATGCACAACATAAATCAAATGAACCTAGTTTCCACAGCCACGCTTCCACTTTGAACATATCTGGAGGTAAACAAAACAGCCAGCTCTTAACTGACTTCTGTAATTGAGAGGGAATTTCTTACCATGCCCAATGAAATCCAGACTGTTTCAGTGCAGATGCCTGAAAGAAAGAGAAACGAGTCTTTAAAAGGCAGTCTTTTGCTCAGTGAAAGTCTAACTCTGGAAAAGAACTATTGCCAGCGTAATTCTATAGGTTGAGTTAAATAAATAAATACTTATCTGATTAATTGTTGCCTGGAATCCATCTGTGCTTGTATCTCTTGAGATAGAGGCCATATTAAAAAAAGTGCACAGGAGATTTGAAATCTGAGGACAACCTAAAGCTTGGTTCTAAGAAGGCTCAATGCACCAGTACTTTCCCATGGCGTGGGTGAGACAGGTTTAGTCATCAGGTGTGACAGAGAGCAGTCTGTTGCAATCCAACATTACGTGGAGAGCCAACTAGAAAGCAACGCATTTAGCACATACACTGCACACATCACAATACCCTCAAAGAAAAGAAGATCAGGTGTTTCAACAGGCAGGTTTTATTCAGGTCAGCTGCATTTCAGTGTCTCTGAAAAGCTACAGCAAGTGCCTGGATACAATTCACAATTTGGAGATTATAGCCAGACGTCAGCATCACTGTTATTCACATGTGGGTGACATACCTACATACCATATGTAACTATGAAGACAAAAAGACCCTCCAAAAGTATGAAAATATCATTGCAAATTCAGTCTTCACCCAGTACACATTTTTGTTCATCTCAGCCTTTTCTTTGTTTAAATTCTTCTCTCTTTTCTGCAGGGACACTCAATGAAATCCTTCCACAAAAGCTCAAATTGGTTTTTAAGAGCAGGAGCTGCTTTTGTCATGTGTTTAAACAATACCCTGGCATGAGGTGGGTGTAACTATGCAGGAATAGCCAGACCAGATCAGCTCTGGTCAAGCACCTTTTCACACTCACAACTTACACTTCTTCTTTGAGCAAGTGCAATCTGCCCAGATTCGTGGTCCCAGCCTCTCCACCTGTGGGCCTCCCCCAGCTCCCAGCAATCTCGAATGAGGTGATTCCCTGAACCAGAACTGCATTGTCCAGACACCACTGCCAGCATAGGAACTTTTGGCATCCACAACATCCCAAGGCAATTCCACAGCTACAGGAAATCCTTTTTGCTTGTTCAAAAATTGTCACCTAACCCTTCACTCAAGGCTGCTTGGCTCCCACGATATGGGAGATGGAACAGTCATTTTCTATTTGCTTTCTCCATGCCACTTGAGAGTTAGCAGACCTTTCTGTTTTCTTCCTGCTCAGACAGCAGGTTGAAAATCCCCAAGTTTTAAGTTGTTTTCCTTATGGGAGTCACTCCACATCTTTTATCAACATTTCCTGTATCTTCTCCCCTTCTCCCTCATCCTTTCTAAAATGAGAAAGCAAGGATAAAATATTCAAGAGTGTGTTCACAGTTTCTTTACCAATAATTCTTTTTTTTTTCTTTTCTTATTCCTACTGCACATTCAGCAGACATTTTTATACAATTATTCTAATCCAAGGTTTCTTCCCAAGAGATAATTTAGATCCCATTGCTATGTATTTCAATTTTGGATTGTTTCTCCTCCTCTGCACTATTCTATATTGATCAACACTGACTTTCAACTGCCAGATTGCCCTTCAGTCACTCTCTATTGTGAGGCATTTCTGTGGTCCCCTAGTACATCTTCACCTCAGATGTCCTGCCTGATTTGCTGTCATCAGGAGGCTTCTTTGTCTCATCCTCCATCTCTTTCAGGACAGTGCTGAACAGCACCAGACTCAATAGAAAGACCTCACTGGTTACTCTTTCCCTTTTCTAAAAGTTGGTCACTTTTTCCCTAACCTTAATTTCCCAATCTGAAATTATTATTAATCCATGCAAGGACCTTGGCCCTTACCCCCTGGCAGTTTGATTTCATAAAGCTTTTGAAGGGGCATATGCGAAAAACGAAAATAAAAAGTTTGTTTATTTGATTATAACAAAAGCATAAACATTCTGAAGCTCAAAAACTCTGCTACTGTCCAGTCCTTCTTTAAAGCAACTCTTACCCTTCACATCCTTTTAGCTTCTACTTAAAATAACTGCACACATTATATATACCCTGGAACAACCTTAACCTCTCCCCACCCACAGGCACTACCCCCTCTGCGGGGAACATATCACTCAGTTTGAAGAGAGCTTTTCTCACCAACATTTCTTTAATTGCAGTGAACTGCTAAACAGGAGGGCCCATTCCAGTCCCTTGGGACTAAGCAATTATGGGCTGCAAATGCCATTCCTTCCAGGACCATTAAGCCCAGGTATGTAGTAGGAGACTCCAGCTCTGCAGATGTTTTCTGTAGAGTCCATCTGGAAAGACTTTTTTCCTGTTCTTTCTTATTTTAGAAAAGTTGCAGCTTTTCTCTCCCATTCTCAGACTTCTTGTACACATACATAGGTTTAACAATGGTGCATGTTCTTACACTGACTGAGTTATATTCTCAATGACATGTTTACACAAACCCTCTGGTTTTGAACGTCATTCAAACAACGCAATGCCACATATGGTTTCCCAGTGTTCAAGAGCAGCTCAAAAGTCCCAATTTAGACTCTGAGGCCCACCAAATAGAAAGGAATGTGATGCATATGTTCCCAGATCTAGCTCAGCAAATGTAGGCCAGAGGAAAATAAAAATATCAACCCTGGTTTCTTAATAGTGCAGTAGATGGATAAGTACAATCTTCTAAATAAAAATAATTAACTTAAATATAATGTCAATAACCCTTCAGGGGTTAGAGCTGCTGAGTACCATTGAGAATAATAAAGGAGGCAATTCTTACTGCATGCATGCACTTTAACTACAGAAAGACAGTATGAGAATTTTAATGCCAATAATTTGGATACAGCTGGCCACCCTGAATCAGCAAACAAAATGCACAGGTATGGCAAAGAACAAAACCTAAAAAGAACTGCAAGTTTCAGACAGCAGTCCACCTCAGCCAAGCACAACACGATGGTTAGGATACATGGGGTGATGACTATGCTACAACACGAGCTTCTTTAGGAGCATGACCTCCACTATGTAAGTTTGGGCCATGGCACACACCAGCCCCAACACAGCTGGAGGGTCCTTGCAGTGAAGAGCTGTGGATAGAAAGGTGTCCACTCAGACCCTGCATGGCCCTTTACCAAAGTATTGCACCAGAAGCAGTAAATAATTGCTCCTAGCAATAAGGAGGCAAAAAAAGTAAAACTTGACAAAAGAAAATATTGGTAAGATTCTGATTTTAAGATTTTCACCAGAGCTCTGCCCATTGCAACCTTATGGCACAGCAGCAGCTGGTACTTTTCCTGGGAGACTACTGGTCAAAACCAGAGGTAAAGGATACACTTATTCATTACATACACCCTTGGATTTCCCCAGGGCACCCAATGGAAATTGCAGTCTACTCTTTCCATGGACAGAAATAGTGTGGGAAGAGAGCAGTGAACCCCCTGCCAGCCCGGCCATCACCGTACCTCTTGCAGCACAGGTTACTTCCCTGCAATGTAGTGCAGCAGGAAGCGGAGAGTGGATTCATCCCAGCTCATTCACCGTTTAAAAATTAATGGCAAATGCAGCCTCTCTAGCTGCAGATAACTCACCCCAGAGACCTCTGGAAGCTAATGTCAGCCCTCCAACTCCTGTTCCTATTACAGCGTTAATCTTCGAGGTTCCTCCGCACACCAGTAAATGCTTAAAGTGGCCTGTTAGCTCTACCAAAGAGCTGATTTTCACGCAGATCACATACACAGAAAGGTAAATGCAACATACCAATACCCGCTCTCCACTGTCGAAGAATGACTTGAAAGTGTCAAATTTTTGATATCACATACTTATTTACTGACACCTGCCTTAGTAGGCATAGGTAACCTAATACTGTATTTTACTGATATTGCAGATGGTATAACCAATTTCCTAAACTCTCTACACTCTCAAAGGATTAGTATGATGTGTAGAGCAGTTTTAGCTTACAAAGCACTACTTTAGTGTGTAGGGTTATTGATTTAACTTAGAAATTCTGCTATATAGGGTAGTTTTACTGATTTACCTTTTACAGCAGCATAAGAATATCTTTTCTCCCCTAAAAACTTTGACACACTTCATTATCCAATACAAAATATTGCTCCTGGTAGGATTTCAGGGCAGCATTCAGCAATCAAAATTATGGACTCTGAAAAACCCTGTGTGTTGCAGGGCTCCTCCCTCCTTACTCATGTAATTTTTACTAAATACATCTGGAATATCCCATAAGGTTTCCAGCAATTTCTCAGAGAAGCACCCACAGTTTATATCAGCATATCTCCTCCTCTCTTCAGCCTCAAGCCTTTGAATCAGATCTGGTTTGCTATAGATCAGATACAGAGGGAAGAGTTTTTCTGCCCATCTGTAATACTTCCCAAACATGCTGATACATTTTCCTTTTTCTGAGCCATAGTAGTCATTCAGGCCTCTAGCCTCCTCTTCTCTTGAATGCTGCAGAACCCTCCTGTGTGCCATCCCTAATCCCAGCTCGCACAGTTCCAGCACATAAGGAAAGCTGCAGCTGAATAGCGCATACAAATAGTGCATACGAGTGACAGCAGTAAGATAATCGTGTGCCACTGATAAAAACTTGTTTTGAAAGCACATTTTAAAAACAAGACGAAGCCCCAGAAACACTGCCAATGGCATTCTTTTATAGCTTTTCTTCATGATCAACTGTCTCTGCAGCTATTCAACTCTAACTCCTACTTTCCTGCACCACCCCTATTTCCTTACTCTTCATGCAAGTATATTCTCTTCTGTTAGCTATTCTGTATGTTTAAATCCTCCTTTATTCTGCTACGTTAATCACACACACACCTCCATCTTTAATTTCTCTGCTAGTAAATGTGAGAAGGAAAGTGCTTCAATTCTACCTTGTGATGACTTCACATGTCACAAACCATTGTCAAAAAGAAGCCTAGTATCTCATGTCGATATCTATACTTTTTCTTTGCAGTTACATAGATAGTTAAATCTGTCAAAAAGTTCACTTGGTCTGTATCCTTAAGTATTCGAATTCACCATATTTTTGTACATTCAATGAATTATAGTCTTTAACTGTTTTAATCCAAACCCTACATATTAGCCCACTGCCAGCAGCAGTGACAACATGTGACTGTAGTAAGGGCATAGACTTAAAATCAAATGCTCCACATCTATCGATTCACATCAACCAGCCACATGTATATTTTTCCTGCCCCATGGCAAATGCAGAAAAATTCAGAGTAGCTTAAAAAAAGTCTTGCCTTGAGGAAAAAAGCCATATGGTTCAATCCCAATCCAACATCACAAGGAAATAGTAACAGGGATTACACAAAGGTATTAGTTTAGTATAGTTTAGTTTAGTCTCAGATATTTTACCTTGTTTTACAGTGTTTCCACAACTTCACACTCTAAGATAGTATTATCACAATATCTGGACACTCCTAAATTCTTAGGGTGCTAATAAAATATATATTTAAGCTTATATCTAAACCTATATTCTGCAAAGGTAAATAAAACACTGTGATTTCAAAAGCTACATAGATCATAGACAAACTGGTTTAGCAACCAAAAACCCTCTCACACAATGATAAATTGTGCCATTCCAGCAGCTATTTAGACCTCACTGCCTGAACTCACGTTGACCTGAAACATACCCATTCCTTCATTACCCCAAGCTTTGTGCCATTTGCGGCATCGAACAACTTATCTTCTTCCTGCTTACAACACCTCCAGCAATAGTTTTCTTTTCCAAGTAAAAAGAAAATAAAATAAAAAGGCAGACTGTTTAAATAGGGCTGATGTTTATGAAGTTAAAACAAAACAGAAGAGCACACCCAGCTCTCTTCTGTATTTTCCAGCAGCACAGCATCCTGCAGTGGCCTCAGCCAGCTGGGCTCTGTGACCCTCTGAGTGATCCCTTGAGTGTGCTCCCATTTCATCAAGCAATGAACTCTCCAGCCCCAAAGCCAGCACAATGTTTGTCACTGACTTCAAATGGGAACAGGAACTAGCTCAATGGTAAGAAACACGTAGCTAAATGAAGCAGCAAGAAAAGGCACAGGCAGAGGTGGGGGGCGTCAGCTCGGAGCACCATGGGACACAGCTCTGCTTGTTACCAAGATTACTTGATACTTCCCCACGTAAAATTTCATTTTCAGTTGCCAATAACTCTGCAAAACTTTGACCCCCTTGAGCAGGAACCGGGGTGGAAATGCACTGAGTATGTGCTGCAGCCTGATTTTGGGGTGGAGGAAAAGGTTTCCAGACATAATATTGTAGGCATTTCTCAGAAGGAGATTACAGGGAAAGGTGTGGAGGGGGGACACTCTTTTTCAAGAAAGTCTCCCCACTTCCTCCCTAGTTTGGGTCTGATAATAATATGACACATCAAAAATTTGCCCTTTGAGTAAGGAATGTGGCTAAATAAAAGCCCACCAGAGTTTGGACAAAGTGTAAGTTCTCAAATAGAAAAGAAAAATTCAGGTTCAAAAACAGTCCATAAGGATGTATTCAATTTTGGGGTGTTTTAGCCAATAATTTGCTTGGGCAATTTCAGCTATTCCCTCAAAGGTCCCAGCCTAGCAGGTTTGCTCCTGCGGGACTTTCCTTGGAACTGCAGTCCCAGTGTGTTAAATGCTGACAGATCCAGACCTCTAAAACAAAACTGGGGACACCCTCTTCCCCCACCAGCTTTTTCCCAGCCAACATCCACTGTTTGGTCCTGGGAACACGAAAAAGAAAGTTTTCAGAACCAAATGTAGTCAGGACAAAAGTGTTGGGCTTGCAAATTTTAGTGAGTAATAGAGGGGGACAAAGTATGTAGCTGGGGAAATGTCTCCCTAAGCTCCTAATGACTGGCCTGGAGAGGCTGAAATAGGAATGGGTGAGAAATAGGATGTGAGAGATAGGAAGACAGCGATCATGCACAAGTCTGGCACTGAAATTTGGCAAAGAAAATCATGGCAAGGAGTCAATATGGTGTGGGAAAGTGGGTGAGAGCCACAGAGAGAGAGCTCTGATGATCTTGGATGCAGAAGAAATTCTGAAACTATGTTCAAGGGGTACCAATTGGCCAAGGTATAACAGGAAAGGAGCTCAGGCCTGAGGTTCAGTGGAAACAAACATGGCAGCAAATACCAAAGTCCAAGCAGAGACGGATCAGAAGACAATCTTTAATCAGAGGACTTTGTGTGGCTGAGCCAAAAATTGAGACTTCTGCCAAGTACCTGTGAAATTAATTGTAAAGCAGACTGATGCTCCTGCATGCCATCCTGTGGGAAAGATGCTTGGTGGTCACCAGTTACTGCACTAACCCAAGTGGTCCTGCTTGATGTGGTGGACAGGAAGAGCTGCAGTCCATCCAAAAACTCACAGTGGTACACAGTTCATACTTTATCATTAATTTTGTTTCTGTGAAAAGTGAGCTGGCAGGGAGCTACTTCTTTCCTTGTGCCTCTTACATCCCCTGCTCCAGTCATGTAGAAGAGATTAGATTTGGTTACCTACAGCTGAACCTATCTCCTTGATACCTCACCCTGTACCCATCTACCCGCAAGCTCCGAGAGAGTCAGGAAGTTCTGTTGCCTTTCACTTGCTGGGAAATATGCATGTTGTCCTTGCATAAAGTCCTTGTACTGTGGAGGAGATGAGAAAAGGGATATTTTACATGCTTGAGAAATAGTTATGGCCATATTTAACAGTATAGCCTCCTTCCCCTCAAAGAGATTTTTAATCCTAATAGCATACAAAATGATCGCTTGAACACGGAGGTAAAAGCTGATCTAAGAAGCCTCATTGACTTAGGACAGCATTCCTTCCCATGAACAAGCACAGACAGCATTGTTCTGGGATTCATTCAGGGATTTATTTAAAACAGCGGTTTCAAGTCTTGCATGGCACTTTCTGTCAGTCACTTAAAAAGTATGCTAAATAAGGTCTGTAAGCATCATAACAGATGAGAAAAACAGAGCCCCAGGAAGGAAATGTATTTGCTCCATATCCCCATGCAACCTGGGTGGTAAGTCAGAAGAGAAGGCATAAGCTCCTGCTGCACAAGCCACCTGTATGGGAACAAAAAAAACCCAGATCCGAGATTGTTTAGTTTGTGGTGACACTTCCTGTTCAGGAAGAGGGTTGAAAAACATCTTGACCACTGTTGCAGTTCATGACCTTGTACAAAACTTTCCAGCCCAAAGCACAAAGTAATTCTGACATATCTAGAAGCATGGCCTGGCCTCACTTGCCATGCTGAGAACTACGAGGTCATTTGTTTCATGGAAGAATCATTTCATTCAAACCCCGGCACTATTTCCTTCCCATTGCTATGCTGGTTGCGTGGCTGACAAAGGGAAAGAAAGTTCTTGCTAAACCAGGAATATCTCAGAAGTTGGATCACCTCCAGGGGGATCTTCTTGCATTTCCATTACTACTCCTTCCCCCTTCAGTAGCTTCTTCTTGATATTTGCTGTTCAGCACAGACGTGCTGTTTGTTGCACAGGGGTTGGGCCAGCACAAGCCTTTTAGCCTGGCAGTTTGAAGAAAAATGTTAGAATGCCTTTTACAGAAGAGCAAACATTGATTCTATGTTAGGAAATGTCACTTGTGCGATGCGCTATTTTGCAAGACCACCACGGTTGCACTGCCTCACTCTGATCAACCACGTTAATACTTGAATACTGGATGGCAACAGTTGAAGATTAATTCCAGTAAGTTATTCACGCCTGGAGGTTCAGATTTCCAAGCAAAAGCATGTGGGCTAGACTATGGCATTTCACCACAGCCCCAAGGAAAGTGCAGTGGGAAGTCAACCAGCCCCAAGAGGGTCGGAATAGCTCGTACCTTTGCAAAATAATCCGTCTTCCTGCTTCTCTGTATCCAGGACACTTCATCATAGGAGATGATATGCCGGGGGCCTTCTCTTGCTCCCAGCCAGCACTGCTAGACAGTATGTTTACAAAAGGGGGTGTGGACTTACTCAGCCTTGTATCCCTGCTGAAGAGAGATGCATTTCTTTACCCAGGGAAACAAAAAAAGGTCATTCTGAGACAAACCTTCCTTGCAAGATGTGTTTCTGTGACTGGTAAATTGAGATTAGTTTGGTCCTCTGCATTTATTTCAGTTCCACACTCCTTACATAAGAGTCTTGAAGCTGAGAAAGACTTGAGAACATGACAGTGTGAGAAGAGATACTGTCAAAACAAAAGCATGAAGGCCTATGGAGCAAAGAGCCTCTCAAGAATGCTTTCTTCCACAAGGACAAACTGTTTTCCTTGGATTGGTACTGATGCCCACAAAGCACAAAACTGATGCCCAGGAATGTCCCTGGAAAGTCAGGGCAGAGATGTTCAGCCAGCCAGCACCTGACCCTTTGCAGAAGGAGAGCCAAGCAGTGCCTGCCTCCCACCACTAATTCTCTCCTGGGGTTTAAGCAATATAAACCATGGTGAAGACATTTGAAATCCATCTTTTCCTGAAATCACCATTATACACATTTTATTTTCTACCATTATTTTTAAATAACGAAGGAAAAGTAGCCTACTTCTCAGAAGTGCCCAGCAACCCCAGCTCAAACACAGTAACATCTAAAGGTATTCCTTCAGCATGCAAAAGCCCACTGAAGACAGGACTAGAAGGTATTACTTGCCAATTCCTGCCTTTGAAATGAAAGTTCATAACTCACAAAGAGAAAATCTCATTACAATTCTATTCAGTACTACTAAATCATCATGCGGAAACCACCAAGACTTCCACCCCATCAGGTCTTAAATACATGAATCCTACCATTAGTCTGGTTGCCTTGAAACTCACGACACCTCCCTATAACAAATAACAGAATATGTAAATGTTGGATACATATCAAGACATTCGTTAAGAAGGTACAAACTGAATGTTTTCAATATACTGAATGTTAGCTTAACACCTGAACCTGTGTCCATGATAGCCAGAAGTTCATACAGAAATCACCTTGAAACACATGATTTTCAGTTTTCAAACAGAGGCTACAGTAAAGCAACTATTTAAAGTAGTTGCAAGTTCTCTACTCGATGACCACTGTCATAGTTCATGACCTTATGCAAAACTTTGCAGCTCAGAAAGGTTTTCAAAATAACTAATATGAGTGTGGCTAAACATATACAGTACAAAATATTGATCTTTCAGGCTCTATGGGAAAAAAAACAAACCAAAGCAAACCAAAGTAAATTTAAAATCTCCATCTCCTCCTTTCTAAGACCTGGGCAGAGGTAGGTGACATTGACAATGATGTGTGGTAAAATCAATTTTTTTCCATTGCTTTGCAGTCACGCATGTCTCTAAAACGGACAGAAAAATGCTGCCAGTGGAAGGACACCGAGAATTTCTGGTCAGTGCCCTTTATTCTGTGCTATTTTATGGCAGCACAGGCATGAAACAGGCTCACTCTGCTCTCACAGATCATTACAAAAGCCCAGGTCAACAAAGATCAGGCTCCTTGTCTAAACTGCCACTCACGACACTGATAGTGGGATTACTTCTTTCAGTCTCAGGTCTCTCTGTTTCCTCTCGCTTTCTGTTAAGAGTGCACTGCGCAGCAGCAGACGAGATTCACCTCCTTCTTCTGCTCCATCAGGACCAAAGGGCCAGGACCCTGGCTTACATGATGACAGGCTATTCAGCAGTGCCCAGCACTATGAGGATTGGTGGGGCTGCAGATACCCCGCCTCTGAAACACAGCACTACTCTGGCAAGAGACTGCTGGAAGTGATTCAGTGCTGCTGTCTGTTGAGATTACAGGAATTTGTGTTTGGGTTGTATCTGTTGGCTGCCACAACCACTCCAAAGATTTCCACTGGGTTTAAAAAGTACCACCTTCACATCTATTGGCCAGCAGCTGAGGCTATTGCAGCAAATTACCCTGATGTAAAGGCAGTTTTACGCAGCTACAGATTACTCAACATCACCAACACTTCAAGGAACTGAGAAATAAAAAAGAAAATGAAAAAAAAATTAAATCCCAAAGCAGAACACTTCCTTTACCTTTAGAATGGCTGGTTTACAGGCTCCATTTTAAAGCAGCAAGCTCAGGATTTCAGCCTGAGATACAGACAGCATTGAGACAACAGGTTTGCTCCAGATTCAATATAACTAATATTTACCAGAGGAGGAACCAGGTTCAGAATATAGAGCAGGTCAAGTAAAAGGATTGTGAAAACTTGAAACCAAGTGTTGTGATGTGGGGCACATATGGCAGATGTGCTGACTAGTAAGGAGTAGACAGAAAGAAAAGGAGCTTGGTGCATGGCTAGAGCAAAGAGCTGCCTGCTGCTGTGAGCTGTCATCTGAGACTGAAAGCCACCACAGCCACGTTCCAAAGCAAACAGTATTAGAAGGGGCTGGGCTTTAGTCCTCACAGCTTTGCAGAGAAGGGCATAGGAACTTCAAGGGCGAGTCGAGTGCTTTCCCCTTTTCAGCTCAGTCGTTCCCGGTTTTTAACCTACACCTCCCAGCAAAGAGGATGTTCAGGTGTGAGCAAACATTTGCAAAAGTATTGATAGTCATCCTGCTCAGGTTTCCTTCAGCCTGAACTAAAGCAGGGAAGAGACATGATCATTCTCAGTAGATTTAAACTACAAGGGGAGAGGCAGTGAGCTAACTTAATGAGGCATTTGTACCTAAAGGTTTGCGTAAGAATCATAAGGAGCTAACAAGATAGAGAAAATTCTGGAAGAACAGCTGAAATGATCTGGCTTTACAGCCTGTCTTCATAGTACTTTTTTCTTTAAATAAAATTGGCTTTAAAAATATTAAATATTAGCTATATAAAATATTAAATTTTAGCTATATAAGCTATTGAAAAAACAAGGTGTTAAACATTTGCAAAAAGCTCTGTAACAGCATCCTTCCAGAGATGCACCCCAGGGACAGCCAGGAGCTGATTGTGACACTTGCAGAGGGGACAGGAGGGGGGCAAATGCAGTAACTCACTTGCAGTGGCTTTCAACATCTCATTTTTCCTAAGGTACAATTTCAGGAAGAAAACTTAGCTCCATTCCTCTTTTACTGCTCCTTAAGGGCTCTCTCACCTGTACACTAAATGTGGTCCCCCAGCATGTTTAGGTACTTCCTCTATGTGTAATCAAGTCCCCCGACAGTCAATATAAGCATGAATTAATAAATAGATACTTGGGCCTAAGTATTTTCATGATCCAGCTCTACCCTGGCTCTTACTGCATTAATCCATGCACAAATGGCCTTAAAGCATAGGTGATTAACACTGCCCGAAAGCCGACGTACTTCTCCTGTACTTCACAGCAGTGGAGCATCTGAAGATGCAGTGTATCCTTTCACATTAACTAAGACTCCTACTAATCAGAAGCCCAATGGAGCAGTATTGTTGGAAATGCCACTTGATTAGACTGTGACTCAAGGAGAAAAGCCTTATTTATTATTAAAGTAAAAATACTCATTAAATTGTATTTTTCAGTAAACCTGAGACAAGCTGATCTCCATGGCTTTTTAGCTTGTTCTGTTAAAGTCTTAAGCAGCACAGTGAATACAGTGTTTCCCAATGCTGGTTGGAAAGAGCATACAGAGCCTTTTAACCTCCTTTTTATTTTAGCTAGTACAATGAAGAATGTTAAATTTACACATTTAGGGAAAAAGTGAACTAATATTCTTCGCCTTTCCCAAATTCTCACAAAACTTCAGTTTGGGGACAGTTTAGATTCCTTTTGGAGCTGCTCGTAGAGACCTTCTTTGAACAGGTACCAATATTCAGGATTTGGAGAGTGAGAGGTCACATAATGTAATGACTTCAGACAATCAGATCTGCAGTTACCGAGACATCAACATGTTTGTCAGTGCTTCACAGGACTTAAAGCACATAAAATCAATTCCAAGTCCAGAATCCCAAATAAACAAAACAGTTACCTTCACAGATGAGGGAGAAGGAAGCAGTTTTCCCCAAAGCCACTGAGATTTACATCAACAGAACACAGGAACCTACTGTTTCCAACCACTTTAAGAACATTAAAAGCAAAGCATAAATTGACCATGTTACACCATAACACAGTCTTAATAAATACAGCCAGCATCAGTATCACAGTCCTTTCCTACCTACCACTGGTCCTGCCCACCCCTTTGAATTTATTATTGAGCAGAGAAACAAAATGTGAAGGTGTTTGTTTGCTGTTGAAGTTAATTGGTGAGTCAGTATTCACCAGCAGGTGAGTCAGTACAAGAGCACTTCTATGCATGGTCCTAGCCCATGATGTTCCAGCAAACTTTCTGCAGAAATCAATAAGAGTTGTTTCTGTATAAGAAAGAGTTCAGTCAGGTACTGCGGGAATTGCAGAGTACAACACCTATTCTATTAGCAATAAATGAGCTCATTTACATTTTAATTCTGTGGAACAAGCCACTCTCAACAGGGCAGTTTGCTAGAGTTACTGCAGATGTACAGAAGTTATAATTTTCATCATAAATGCACATTACAACAAAAATCTCATCAGAGTAACCAGGGAACCAATAGGCAGATTAGAGAAACTGCCTGTCTGGGAGGTCCCTCCAGATCTTCATGAACACAGTCTCTTCCTATCTTGCAGTATGTTGTTGCATAGCTAAATACCACAAGAAATCTCATTAGTTAGAATGGAACTAAGTACAGAAGATAATGTACTTTTCATTGACCCTTTGAAATGATTTAATACCATACAGATGGAAATCACGCCAAAATATTTAAAGCCATAAATAATTTAACTGAACAAGCTTAAAAAAAAAAAAAAAGCCCACTACAGTAAGTACAGAATGCACTGGCTCTCCTCTCTATTATTTAGGTTTTCTTTTCTATGAATTGTGTAGTCCTTAAACTAAGAACCTGCCATCCCTGACTAGAACAGAGGATGGGAAGGCAAACTCCACTGTGTAGGTGCTGCAGTGCACCAAAACACCATTTCAATGCTTTTTCTTTCTCTCTTCACAAGACTGCAATCAGCACCAGATCAAAGTCTGTTTAGAGGATGAGGACATCAGTTTTACTCCATGCCTTTTAGATTCACTGTGATCTTAATATTGCTCATGAGAAAGACAGGTAACATTTGGCAAACAATCACAGCTCAGTAAAACAACTCAAACCCCTCAAACATTGAAAGACTTTGGAATACAGTCTTTATAAGAGATGATTTCTACAGCAACAATCACATGCTTATGGGTTGGTAGTGTTTACAAGAAACTGAAAGACAGTGTGCTGATTTTAAGTTGGCTGCTTTTAGGTAGGAAAGGAACATTAACCCAGGGCTTTCATTTCTGAGGAGTTAGGCCTAATTACTAAGTTGAAAGTTATTCTGAGGTAGATTTTCTTCACTATGTCTACCTGGGCTTCTATCACTTTACATAGAAACAATCATGGAAGACAAAATCAGGAAACTTCTACATCACTCTCACTCTCTTTCTGGCTCTGTGACCATTGGCATGATTGTTCTCATAATGGAAGAGCATCCCAGGAGAACCTATAGCTCTGTAGTGACAGCATTCCCAAAACAGGGTGGGAGATAGTTTTGCACAACATGAAGATCTAAGCCAAGGCCAAGCACAATCCAGATCACATCTCTTGGATCTCCAGAGGTGGCTTGCAACAAGAACTGCTACCTTCTTTCTTCAATCCCCTTCTCATCTGTGACTCCAATCCTTTGGTTTTCCTTAGAAACACTCAAGATGAAGTGAGTTACCTTAGGGCTGAGACTATTTGTTACACACAAGTGATTTCTTAAATGTTTTCTTCCAAGTTTCCCAGACAAAACCAAAACAAACTCCTCTCCCAAACCCCTTCTCCCCACCACCCAAAAAGAATCAGAGGGCTAAACCAGGATTATCCACTGATTCAGCACTGATTATACATTGAAAAACATGATGGCAGTCTGACCACTTGCAAGAAGCAGAGAATGGTGAAAAAGCTTGATGAAATATTTTCCTAGACTCAAAGTGTTATGTGTAAACAGAGAGTATGGATTTGGCAGCTTTACCCAAGCAAATCTTGTAAGTATGCTATTGTCAGAGGAAATCATGACCTGAAGTAAGTATTTTTAACATGATTTTACAGACCATGGTAAGAGCTGGGGCACCTCCAGAAGGAGACCTCATATCCACATGTGTATGCACGAGTACCGCTGTTATCTTCTCTAACCATACACTGAAACACGCCTTGTAGCAGAGAGGGAAAAGGAAGTCTGTAGCCTCCAGAGCAAGGAAAGAGTCAAAATGATTTCACTCATTCATGGCCCCCCCTCTGCTTATCATTATGCAGGAGGAGGGTGATCTATTGATACTGGGTGTAAAGGCAGCTTTCTTCTGATCCAGTGTTGCTTTTGTTAACAGCAGCAGCGCTGGAGAAAAAGAGCAGTCTCCCCTATGTGCATTGTTAGGGTTGGAGACAAAAGAATACCTGTTTTGAATCACTGACGACTATTACTGTAACAAAGTACAAGATAACATTTCGCCAGAGGATACAACAGATTCTGAGAGGAGCAACAATGAAACCAGACAACCTTTCCCTCATCTTATCAAACTGCTTGGAGTACTTAGTGAACAGTGGGGGGAAATAATAAGAAATAGAGAGCAAACACAGTTAATCTTCATACAAAGGCTTCTTGATAAATAATAAAATAGAGTGCTGACTGGCATGCTGGCCTTTGCCAACTCACATTGCTTAGAAGACAGGATATAAGACAGGCCTGAACAATTTTAAGATAAACAAATATATACACAAGACAGAAATGCTGCATGAATGAATTTCCTCATTCTCCTTTTTCAAACAGTTCAAGACACAATCAAAGCACTCTGAGGTTTGGTATGCTTTTTTGACACATTCCTTTACAGAAGCTTCATAACAGCCCACTATCAGCAGCTTTGGTGTCACTGTACGGTATGTAAATGGAATAGGCAGATCTTTGACATAAAAATAATAATCTCTGGTAAAATTACAGTACTATAGTGTATCATAGCATCAGAACTGTGGAAATATTAATACATGGATCTTTGACAGTACAATGTAAGATGTCACTTTGAGCAGTTATTATGCTAATAGCGGATACTTATTATAAAACAACATGAAAGAGGTAAGCTATGTGGGTGTAGAAAGCGATATTTAGTATTCATAAAATGTATTAAAAAGGAAGAAAAAGCAAGTGCTTCATACAGCATCTAATCCCACATTAGGCAGATGAGGAGTTCCCTGGCAGATGGGTGTCAGGGTACCCTGCGACTTGGATGAAGCAGCACGTTATCTCTCAAGGAAGCACACATGCCGATATAACTTAGGGCATCCTTTGAGCTTCTTTTTGTTATGCAGTGGGCCAAACTGAGACTGAAATCATGAAGGCAGGGGAAAAGTGACACTAGAGCTTTGAGGGTTAAGTATTAAAAATGCACATCAGGTCTACCAGGGTTTCATGCTCACTGACTTAAAAATAAAATAGATCTAAAATCAGAATGATACTAGAAAAGTGACACACCACAATGAAGAAAAGGTCTCAAACCAGATTACCTATACAAAGCAAGCAAACAAGCCAGCATCATGACTGGCTCCATTTAAGCTACAAGAAAGCTTCCATTTACATTATGGGGACAAAATAAAAAATCTAATGCTACGAAATGTTGTGTTTAAAGCCAAAGGAAATATTTACAAAGGGTTTGTAATATAAGGAGGAATCCAAAGAAAGAAAGTTGCTGTTGGCCTGATGGCTACACGGTAAATTTTGCTAGGGTTTATCTGCTCAGGAAAGGAGCAAGTTACAGCTATTCAATATTAACTCTCACCTGGGCCCTCTTCCACTGCACTAAAGCCCCCTTTTTCCACCTAATTTGAACTACAGAAGCACTTCAGGGATAGAACCACCCATTTGGCACAGCGCTCCTATACTCTTAAATTCAAATTCTAGCTGTGTTTTACAGAAACTCCTTTCATATAACCAAGGGACACACAGTGTGCTCACGGGCAACTAAAACCATTCTCACCCTTGCAAGTATACACTTCAGCCCCAAAGCACATGAACCAGGTTTGTAAAGACAGCATAAGATGCAACACTTCAGACAACAGCTATAAATAAAATCCTTACATGCACAAACATAATCCATTTCAAACAGGAATGTTGGTACTTAAGCTGAGTGGTTGGAAATACCTGTCTTTCAACATGAAGCCTTGAAAGAATAATATTTAGCTGCAATCTAAACCTTGGTGATTGCAACAGAACAACTAGAAGAAGCTGTGTGATTACTTATCACAGCTCCTAGCCTGAGAGAGTGAAACCTGCCACGTAAGTTGGCATGCAAGTATAAGGAGCCCCTTACCTCAAACAAATAATTCAAGGAATCATTTGAGCTTTGCTTACAGTTGCAAGGAATTTCTCATACATAGTTCTATGTACAGATGCATTTCCAGGACAACTGCTCTGACTGTGGAGTAGATCATAGATCTCTTTTTCTAATCACTTTAAACTGATAAGAACAGATACTACACTTGATCTTAGCCAAAAGGCCGAGAAGCAAGCAAGTCCAGAGGACAGCCACGAGGCTGAAAAGCAGGCTGAAGCACCTCCCATACAAAGACAGGCTGAAAAAACTGGTGTGTTCAAATTCCCGAAGCCTCACAATCTACAACTCCTGGGGCATGTCCATTGCAGAAAGAAAACATGTGTTTCCCCTACTTTCAATTCTGAATTTGATTACTGCCCAGCATACTAAGCACAAGATTTGGAGACTGGCAGTTTCTTCCAGTAGAAAGCAATACTGCAGTTATCATCAGTTATGCAGTTAGCAGTATATACAGTTAGACCTGGAGCAGGCTGAGAACATGACAAGAACAGAGGGCATATATGAGAGCACAGCGAGTTTTCCACTATACACAGCCTTTAGAGACACAGGCTTAGGAGAAAAAAAGCCTGAGGCACATTCCTGCTAACTCTCATGATCAAATTCCTACTTTTAAAGTATTTAGTTTTTTCCCCCTAATCCTTCAGTTCTAATAATGAAGGTATACTGTTACACTTGCAAATTTCCTTTAAAGAAAGGTGACGGGCAGAGCATAAGAAAAAGCATGAAAAGAAGATTCCTCCAGAAGCTAAAAAGAAGTCATTCATAAATCATTCATCAGTCCTAAGCCATACTCATTATTTGGATCCTGATTCATGATTTGAACTGGGAAGTCTAGCAGAAGTGCTGAATTTCCCTCCCCGACAGGTGAACATAACTCACTTTACTCTGAGTGCTAGGGAGCCCTGGAAGTTTTCTTGGCATTTTAAGATAAACCATCACGTCGGGCTCTAACAGTTTCCTCTTCCCTTCTAATACCAAAGCCTCAATTAGACCATGATTAAAGAGGCTGTACTTACTAGCAGAAGGTACAGGTTGTCACTTTTATTACAGGTCACGAATGTGTTTCTCTGTGTGCTCTATACTTCAGAGTTTAATGTGGAAATAGAGTTTACTAAAAGGCAAATCAGATTTGCTAAACAACAGGATTCAGTCTTGATTATCAATTAAACAGACATAAAACCATTGAAACAGATGGTTTCTGCCAGTCAACAGAAGTCTTAAGGGAAAGAGAATTCACATTCATTCACAGAAATATCTTATGCAAAACTAAAACAAATCCAAGAGAAGGTGCACCTCACATGATGCTTTAAACCCTTCTTTGCCTGAGAAGTTAAAAAAGAAAACCTGTATAATGCAAAATATTGGTTAAGCAATAGAATTCTGCAGCTCCTTTTCCTTGGTGAATTTCTTTCTTACAATTCAGGGTACTAATCAGCTTCTACAAAAATATGATGCAAAGTTATTAGGTATTGTTGCTGCTTGAGAATGCCAGATTAAGTGTCTCAGTCACTGCACAGAGTATGTCTACATACACACACAAGTAGCTTCAGCCCCACAAGACTACCAAAGGTAAATGCAGACATTAGAGTCCTCACCCCATTTTCACAGAGGCTCAGCTCCATTTATTCTCCTTTACTTTTCACAGTTTCCCTCTGCCTTTCTCACACTTCAGCTTCTGCGCAGGTTCAAACAGATACCTATTTTTTAATTGCCAAAGAAAACGTTGCTTTCTCCTGCACAGTTCATCGTGTGGTTTCCTCACAAAGATGACACTGTCCCATAGTGTTTAACGGGCAACATTCAGTTTTGGATCAGTAACAAACTGAAAGTCTGGTAAGGAGCACTTTCCCAATTTAGAAATGGAGCTTTAGAACACTGAAATACTGCAAGAAGCTCCACTGCTTGCCCTTCCATTAATTTTGTTACTTACTGTGTTGGATTCTCATCAGCAATTCTAAATTGTCGTACGATGAGCTCTGCCATCAGATATTCTCTACAGATCTAGTTGGCAACAGTGGTGTAGTTTCTAAATTTTGGTAAGCTTCTGATTATTTAGTTTGTGATTACCTCAGAGTAAAGATCTTCTTACATTTTGGAAAGCCCCACTAAATAGTGGGCACTGCTACAGATAAATAATATACTATAATAAGGATTCTTATGATGGTAATGTATGATGCACAACCATTTTCCAGATGCTACAGAACTAATTGTGCTGCCAACTGAAGGAGCCAAATCCAAAACAGATTCGTAAGAGGAATTACTTTTGAATCAAACTCATCACTGAGAAATGTTTCAGTCCTACAAACATAGCACAGCCTTCACATTAGCATAATCTTCATAAAATTAATGAAATGTAGTCTGCCCTAATACAGCTGTAAAACCAAAGTAACTCCCACACAGGAGACCCAAATCAATCTGAGTCAGAACTGATGTAAACGAGAGCCAGGATTAAGAATATTTTCCATCAGCACAAAAAGAGATCTCCTAACACAGTGATGTGACACCACTGCAAAGCGGCCTCTGCATAGAACAAGAACTTCCTGACACAGACTCCACTCTGACCTAGTAAAACAATGTAGGGGCACGACTCTGTTAGTGGAGCTGCATCAACACCCAAAAATCCTTTATGCCCCCAAGTCTTACAGCAGAACTGGCCTTGTCGGTTTATCCGTAGGGTAAAATATTTCTCCATGTAAAGAACCATGTTCCTTCCGAAGTTTTAAAGAACTGGGTAAGTAGGGTGTACAGCTCTGAGAGCAAGAAAGTTGACTAGAACATGTAGTTTAACTCTACTGAAACAAAAGGTAAAGTACTTCACACAGATACACGATACTAATAAAAACACTAAGAGGAAATTTTACATCACATCCTCTCTTAGTCATCACTTTAGCTAATCTTTAGCATTTTAGTCTTTTTAATCCTCCTTCATAAATCAATACCTGAAGCTCCCAATTATTTTAGTAGCAGGCTTTCCAAGTTGTATCATGTAAAGAAAATTAATGACCTTTAAAAGAGAGAGTTTACTGATACAAAAATTAATTGCTATCATAGCATAGAACTGTTAAGCAGGCCCACTAAGTGTTTTACTCAAGCACTTAATTCCAGAAAAGGTAAGACTTTACTCAAATCCTTGGATAACAAATGGTCAAATACAAGGAAGTTCCTATCAGAGAAATAACCTACTCAGGTCTATTTGCCATGTACTGCAAACAAGGTAACCATATACATCATTAAGTTCTGAATACTATTATGATCATATGGATAAACCTGATTGCAATTACAGTGCCTTAGGCAGAAGATGTCATTTTAAGTAGAGAATCACTGCTCTGGACAAGATTTATAAATTATTCTCATTGATTATCATTTCCAATTAGAGGAAATAAAAGCATTAAATGCCTACTTTGAAGCTAGAAATGACCTTTCAACTAGACTTTTTCCCTAACAGATGAGGGTTAAATTTACTGTGACAGCACCTAACTACGTTTGGTATGGCCTGCGATTTGATGGTACTGGTATCACATCAGCAGCAGGCTGAGTTGGTAAAACCATTACGTGCAGTGGTTGTACCTGAAGTATGCTTGTTAGTATCCTAGGGAGATGGGAAATGTAGGCATTTTCCAATTACCTATTTTACATTTCAGTAGCTAAAAAATTACACAGATCTATACTATTACCTGCAAGGGGATTTTTCACAGGAACACACATTTTCCTCTTTTGCATGTTTTTTTCTGCTTAATGGATGTCAACTTTATTAATTTCAGCTCCAAAATGTTAGCATTTTCAATAACCAATAACCATGAGTAAGCAAATCATAGGTAACATCCTCCTCTCCAAACAAAGAAAATGTAGCATTTCTAGCATAGTATTGCCTCCTTAAGTTAGCACAGCCCTATGAAATTGCATATATAAAAGGTGTAGTGAGTGATTTTTTTTTACTAATCCTGTGTAACTCATTTTGCAAGTGTCAAAAAGAAATACAGCTCAGCCGCTGAACAAGGAATGGAAATTATTTACTTTACAATCCAGACTTCTCTATTTACATAAAAATAACCTTGCTAGAGCAGAAATTTTAGGCTAACACATAAAATTAATGGAGTCCAATTGCATATTATTCTAAATGGGTGATTTTATAGCCATCATAACGTTAGATCTAAACACAAGACATACACTCATATTTACAATATATTTCAGCACACAAACAATATGTCAAAAGCTGCAACATGCATGCATCAGAAAAGGGTTTCTAAAACTACCACCTCTGAAACCTGTAATACATGCACAAAAGCCTTATTTCAGTATTAATGTTACTTATCCCAGAATTAGGATTGATATTCCCATAAGAAAGACTGACAGAAACTTCTTGGCTGCAGAATGAGCCATGTATCACATTTGTTTTATCTGTTTGCTGACATTTTTTTAGTGTTCCTTTTACTGGCACGGTTTTGTTTTATATTGGTTTTACTAGCGTCCTAGCACTCATCACTGCTTGTTACTTAGACCTGTCTACAGTCCGTCCATGAAAGAAATGAATCATTACAGCTTTTAGATACAAAGCCTTTTTAACGCAAGCTGTAAGGCTCATGCTTCCATTCTCAGAATCACCCAGCACAGGGGCTCTTCCATTAGACTGCGCTATCAGCCAGGAGTCCTCTGGAGAGCTCTGCTTCCAGCGGGAAGAGCCATAAACATGAGCCGCAGTGGATGCCAGCATGTAAGAGAATTGCATTGGCGAAACTCTTCAATGAAAGAAGTAGCTCCCCAGTGCAGCTGGCAAGCTGTTCTCAGACTCCCCTCTGAAGGCAGCTGCAAGACAGCAGTTCATGTTCACTAGGAATTACTTTCTATTTGCCTTCATTTTCCTTTAGACTGAAGCAATATTTTAACAAATAGAATCAACTTTTTAAAGCTGCCATCACCATATAGCTAGACACTCTGCAGGCTGCTCCTCTGAGGCTGAGGAAACCTGGTATTTGTGCTAGCAGTAGCCATGCGCCTGCGGAATCTCATTTCTTCCAAGCAGCTGCTGGAGAAGATCCATGCACCTTCCCAGCAGCCATACTGCTGTGGGCTGGGAAACCAGAGCTTCCAGCCCTTTAGTCCAGAGCTAGATACTTTCTGAAGTATCTAGGCTGTTTGCTGAGGACTTAAGAGGTGAGCACCATTTAGTGCTGGGACTTCCACACTTTTCAAAGCCTTGGCTCCCCACCACCAAGTGTGGAAGTGCAAGGCTTTTCTGCAAAGAATATCTTCAAACAGTAGGCTCCCCTTCAGACTGCTGTGAGCCCAGAAGCAAATGTGAGAAACTGTCTTTGATTTCCTGAAATCAGATCAAACCTGAAGTGTTTCCAATGAAATATTTTTAACAAATCTTTTGACCAGCTCTCCTTTCCCATCGACCCATCAACCCTATCTCCACTTTGACAGGTCTGATGAAGCTCTGTCCTCAGAGATCCACAAAGGACTAGAAGAAATGAAAGGGAGGAGAAGAAAGTAGTAGGGAAAATGCAGACTTTTGACTCTCTCTTGTCCAATGCCTGACTCTCATTTATGTTAATGAAGAGCAATGGAATAATAACAAAACTGGGGAAAAAACACAAACATATCCTCTGTACACTGATGATACTTCTCAGCCTTTGAATGTGACTGGCTCATTGTAAACAGCCTCTGACACTGGGAGTACACAGTTCATGAGAGACAGTTTGCATACCTGGTACACAAACCAGATCACGATAATGAGCAATGGCAGATTTGCATGTCAGGTCTTTGCAATACAGTACAACTAGTCTACTGATACTATAGGCATGACTAAGGACAGTGGGATGTGCAGGTAGATGATAGGGACAAAATGAATGATTAAATGGCCTGAGACAACTTATAACCTCATTCCATCATAAACAGCAAACTGTGAGAACCTGTGTGTGGATCAAACAACCTGCTGGGGTTAGCTGAGCAAGTGAGGCAAAGGAAATAGCGAAAGTGGCTATCTTGGGCTGCCACAATGTGCAGTCTGCAGCAGCAACACAGAAGATCCAGGTAGCAGCTGGGTCCAAGATCAACCTAGCTGCCTACCTGGGGAGATGATTAGGCTTCTCCCACAGATAACAAAGCAGCAGCTGCTGACTAAGGAGAGCCAAGAGACAGTACAGACACCCTCAGTGTCTGCTGCAGAGCAGTAAGCAATAAAAAGGCAAGAACTCAAATGAAAAAGAAGTCACTTTCCAGACCTCTCTTCTGTGCAGCACATAGCTCTCCAGGCAGAACTGAGACCAGTCCAGAAGTGCTGGCTAACTCCACGCTGCAATCATTCCCATTGCCTCTACAAATCCAACTCAGGAGTCCTATTCCAGGCTCTCCTGCCGTGGTCATCAAAATATAGCCCCATTTAAACTCTCAAAACTGTGTCCAAGAGGTGTCTTTGTATGACTAAGAGATAGAGTCACCAGGGTGAGACAGCAGGATGAGAACAGGTCATCTTCATTTTCCTGCTATGTCTGCATTGCTTCTCTATGGCTATTTACAAAGGGAAATGGCCAGTTCACTTGATTAGCAGTTACAGACATTAACAAACCACTTTGTCCTATGATGTACTTCCTTTCCCCAGGACCAAGCATTAAGCAACACTGAAAGTTTTCCAGGCCTGTTGTATTTAATATTCTGGTAACCACACAAAGGAACTTTCTATCATCCAAGTGTGTGGGAGAGACAATCACCTTTACAGACAAATCTGTGGCATTTGCACCTTAGAAGTACTGGAAATAAGTGATTCAAACTCCTAATGAGACTGCAGCAGAGCTTGCTGTACCTTTTAAAGCATAACAACACATATGAGCTTTTGGAAGGAAACAAGAACCGTGGTAATCTGTATAGGAACATGAAATTGCTACTGGAGATCTACACAGCCAGAATCCTGCAACCAAAAGACTTCATAACCATCTTTGTATAGGAAAGATATGGGAAAAGAGTCCTTTTGATGTCATTAACAGCAGAGCAGCTTGAACCAAGCAGGCATTTACCTTTTCAGCCATTCTTTTCTGCTTTTTAATCCCTGCCATTGCAATTGGATACCTCTGTTATCTACTTAAACAGGTAGAGTACCCACATGAGTGCTGATCTTTCAGAGCATCAGCACGCTCTTGCACCACTGAGCTGCAGAGGTCTTTCCTTCTCCTTCACTTAAGCCTCCCCTTTCAGTTAAGTCAAGCCTAAACCCACCCTGCATGTAGCTCTATTCCTCTGGAGTCCTGTTAGACTCTTGCCCTCAGAGATATCCAGCAACAATGAGCTCCATCTGGAATTAGTTCACTGCATGGCAGAGCATTTCTTTGTGCTTACTTTTGACTTTGCCACTTTTAAGCTTCTGTGAATGCTCCTTGTTCTTCCCTGATGGTAGAATAGTATTTCTTGCTCTGTAAAGCCTACGCCTTTATTGTCTGTAACCTTTCATCATCTCACTTCTGATTCATCTGATTCATTTCCTCTCCAAGGTAAACAGTCCCAATCTTCTCAATCTTGTACTATATGAAAGTTTTTCCTTCTCTGTTTAAAAACTGATTTAGGTAAACAGTTAAAAATGTACTCTGTTAGCTTAGCTTATAACTATAAATTACCCATGCATATTAAATTTGTATTAGCTAGGTTTAACTGAATTAAGTGTATCCACACAGGATTTTTCACCAAATTCCTAAAGTCAGGTTAAAATCATACCTTTTGTTATAGCAGAGCAAATAAAAGCATACTTAGGCCAGAGCCAGTTTCTGATCCACAAGGACTTCTAAGAAGAATTCAGACAGTGCTTTGGAAAAGGGTATATTTCAGCAGAGCGCTCAGAGATAGTAATCTCCATTATCCTGAAATTCATGAAGCCCCATGTGTAGCAGGAGTAATTCTTCTGGAATATTTTCCATCAGCAACACAGGGATTTGTTACAGAATTAACTTAACATGTTTTATCTTGATAGCACCTCCATTTACTGGAGATAGTTTATTGCCTAGGCAAGTCAAACTGCTATTAAACCATGGATTTTAATTCAGCTGCAAGTGAGGTGCCCTATTGTACCCAGAACACAACAGAGATATAATGAAATCTGCTATAAAAATTAATTCTGAAAATATCTAATGCAAGCATTGTTAAGATTAAACAAAGGATATTTGCTAGCTCATTTCAAGATGTGGCTGCATTCAAAAATCCAATGGAAACTGGCTTTTACACACATATATATACACATTTACTCATGGAATAGGAGTTTTAAATTATGGCTATTAAATGCATGGTATTTCTTAATGATAGCATTCATTGTTGTACTCATAATAGTGCATTTCACAGAGGGGGAAAAAAGCAGAATTTATCGAAAAGCTGCCAATGGATTTTAATAAAAAGTACTTTCCAATAGAATGCAATGTCCTTATCTACGAGAATACAAAGTGCTTGAGTATTTCACAAGGAATTTAGAGGCACTATTTTGCAATAGAAACTTACTGAAAGTTACAAAGAAGCAAATAATTCTAGAAATCAAACATACAGGCCACCGAGTTGAAAGAAAGTAATTTCCCGCATTAACATTAAGATCTATTATGCATGCATATAAATTTTCATGCAAATCTGACTTCACCTATTGTGTATTTTGCCTTATTTAATTAAAAATGAAAAAGACAGAACACCTACCCCCATCCATTTTGCCTATTAAGTTGTTGCTGCCAACAGGACCCTCATGATGGTGTTTCCACTGAGGCTAATCACAGAGAAGCAGTGTGAACATAAACACAAGGAAACGAATGCTTAGGCTAGAGAGAGCAGACACCCAGCCTGTCCGTCACATTCACCTCTATTCACACGGTAATTGCTGTACTCTCTGGAAAGCTGACTAGAGCCATCATGATCTCAGAACACTCGTTACCCCCTACTGAATCATTTTCAAAATTGGTAAATAATACAGCTAATATAAAAGGAGAGAAGGCAGACAGCTCAGCCTCAGAGACCTCACTTTCACCCTATGCGAAGGCTTAGTGAAAGCCGCTCAAACACACACAGCCAGTCCTGGTCTCCGCTAAAGCTGCACTCCTGGCAGAGATGCCCCTTGTCAGGCTTCTTTGCATCCACCCCAGGTGTATGTTCCCTTGACACTTTCTATAACCTTCATTCCTCTTTTCTCATATGGAAACATGCCAGCAGCCTCCTGCCCTTGGCTGCTCCACACCAATGGGGCGTACTAACTGGATGGGAAGAGCTGCTGTGGGAAAGGCTTACACAGACCCCCATTTAGCTTCAAAACTCCTTCCTGACAGCTCCCTTTCCCTGCCTAACTTCACTATCTATAGCTTTCAAATGCCTCCCCTTCGCAATCACACCTCCTACTATTCTGAAGACTATTTTCTGGGAACGCTGAACATATTTGTTGGCTCACTGGCCCCTAGCACACTGACTGCTCATTCAATAACATTCACACAAAACTGGAAAAGACTTGTCATCCTCTTACTATCTGGCACTCTGTTACTAGCTTACTACTGTTTCCCTCTACAGTACAGGTCCAAATTGGATGTCAGAAACAGAAAAATTCCAGCAAAAGCTCTGGTTCACAATCAGGAGCCGGTCACCAGACACAGTCCAAAATCAGACACACACTGGCACATTACCATTAACACAAGGTTTGCCACAAGCCCTTTGCCATTCACCTTTTTATTGATGAGGATGGGGAAAAGCAGAGTCATTGCAATATTTTTAAACATCTGCAAAGTGCTACCATCCTATAGTGATAGTCAAAAACTCAGGCAGACACTAGGGCAAACAGATTCTTCTGCTTCTGTTAGCCAGGTATCCTCAGGAGCAAATTCCCACAGATATATACAATCTATAGTGTAATTGTCTCCTGGTTGTCTAAATTCAGGCAAGGAAGGAAGGGATTAAGTCCGTAAGTCTGTTTGCTAACTAGCCAGCCTGCCAAGCACATCCACTACCCAGCCCCATTCTTCCCACTGTCAGGTTCTACAACGGAGTGACTTTCTTGGACTCAGCATAGCCACATAGAATCCACCTCGGGCATTCCTGCCAGTGGCTGAATTATCAGCTAAAATAGTCACCTGGCCGTCACCAAGAGCAACCCAGGTAAGGCAAAGGGGAAGAAGCAAACACGCATGCCTCCAGCCGATATAGTAAACAGCTAACATATGGTAATTTAAAAGGGGTTGACACACTGCAGCAATTACAAAAAGGCTGACACTCAGCTGAAAGAGCTGACAGTTGGAAGTTACACCCTAGCACAAAAGAGAAAAAATGAAAGCAAGATGTGACTGAACTGTTGTCTCACATGCTCGTATTTTGTTGACAAATGTATTTGTAGGTATGAGGATTCAGCCCTTTCGTAAGAGTGTCACCATCAGATGCTGATATAAAAGCAACCTGAATCTATTACAGATGTGTTACTCTTCAAACTGATGCTCCTGCAGAAGTGAGAGGACAAAGCATTCTGCTCTTATAAATCTGTTGTGCAGGCTATGGCTCCACATGAACAGCAACATCTCACATTGTTATGCATTCCTTCCACATGGAAAAAAGACACTACTTGGAATCTGAAATACTATGTTCTAATGAAATACTAGTCATGGTTTCAACTGTAAAATATATTTTCTTTTTAAGGTGCTTCAAACCATAGTTCAGTTATTCAGCTACCACTTTATATGAACTATCTACTACCAAAACTAGGTTCAGGTTAGATATCACATCCCCAGCACACTTGTACTGAGCCCTAAGACTGGGTTTGATAAAGTAGGAAATACAATTTTACACTGTTAAAATATTATACTTACTGTCACATGAATATATAAAGATGTAAGTTTCATTGTAGCAGCAGCGTTTAAATACATAGAGAGAGATGGAACTTCCCCCTGAAAAGCTGGACATTGCAAGATCTGATCCTGCAAGTGTGCACACACCAGATTGTGAGACTGCAGACAGCAATTTTATTTCCAGTTGCATTTGTTTTATGCAATTGCCAGGTAATTTATAACAACTGTTAGAGTTCGGGTGAATCTGAAAACTCTGTCTAGATGCTGTTTTGTTTTAAAAAACATCAAAGCATTTTCCAGTACAGAATCATACAAGAACAAAGTGCAAAATCTGCAGCATTCTCCTGCTCCAAGGCAGGATAATTCCTAATCCCAAACAAAATCTCATCAAGGGAGTTTCTGTCTTTTGTATGGAATAGAGAAAGCTTTGGACTATGCATGCTCAGTAAAATTGTTATTTTAGCAAAGTTTAAACTCCCATATTTATTTCAGATTGCAATCTGTCAATGTTACTTCTTTTTTCTCCAAAATTATTCTTTTACTCCCAGAATTATACTGGGAAAATCAGTTCTCTTACAACCTTGAAGAGCTTAATGCACAGAGGTGAGTTTCAGTTTCCCATTCATGCTATAGCATGTCCTTCTCCTAGGTATGTAAATATTAGATTTCTTTAAACTGCTAAAGCACTGACACTGCACATCTGACTACCTCATCTGAGCCTACTAATCCACCTTCCTCTGGATTATTTTTAACAGTCCGTACCTCCCCACTGCCTCCTGCACAGCTTCTACTCATAACAAGTTTTACTTGGTCATAAATCAAAGAACATAGAATATAATGTGCCTGTGAAAAAGCTGTGAACTTCCTTTGCCAGTAGGATATAAAATTTGTCCTTAACCTAGTACAAACTGAAAAATTAGATGTCATCAAAAGATGTTGTTAGCATATTGAAGCACTTTTCCAAACGATGTGGGTTTTTTACATTTCTTAACTTACTAATCCTTTTGACCCTTGCACATCTGCACTGATGTTGCAGCACTAAAGCTGCTGTCAGAGAAGTACAGTAATACTCCTGTCAAGGGTGAGGTATCTGTCCTCATTTCCCCAGTTCACAGCGGCATTGCCAGCACACACTGGCACTGGTTTGGAAGGATATCAAGAGAAGTGACAGCAACTGACTACAGGTGGCACTTTGTCCCTTGTGATGGTACTGGCATCCAGTACGACCTGGACAGACAGAATAATGGTGAAAGTGCTCCCAGATACTTCAGTTAAAGCCATACAAGCAGATTCCATTCCTTCACACTTCCTAACAACAGCAGAAGATGACAAATGCCTCGTTCTTCTTTTCCTAAACTTTGCACTTAAAATTTATCACTAGATCTTATTGCGGCATTTATGTATTTTCTATTGCTTTGGCTTTTAAATGTGAGGTTTATGATTCTTACCTAACTGTTACACATATGCTTTTTCCTCATCATTTTACACACCAACACAACAAATCTTGGGTTGAAGGAGAGCTTTGTATTTACTGTCTTTACTCTGCACAGAATCATATAATCATAAAACGTCTCTGGTTGGAAGAGAATTTAAAGATTATCTAGTTCCAACCCCCCTGCCATGGGTAGGACACCTCTACTAGACCAGGCTGAACAAAGCCCCATCCAACCTGGCCTTCTCTTTGTGCACAGAGCAGCTTGGTGCACAGTTCATTTCTGTACTTATCATTTGGTACCCCACCTTTTAAATTCTCTGCAGCAATCTCCACACCACCTTTCAGAGGTCCTGACCCTGCTTGTTGAAGTCCTGTACTCCTCCTCACTGTCTTGTGGGTAGCTGTGACAGTCTGCCACAGCATTGTGAGGAACTAATGTACATGTAGATGTAAAACAAAAGGAGGACCACAATGCATGCTGAGACTATTGATACCACAAAACTGTGTGTCAACATGTGCAAGTGCTCTGACCTGCATCTTAAAAATGGTGAAAGTTCTACCTTTGACAGATTCATCTATAATTTTTCTTTGCATAGGTGAGAAATAAGTCACCTGTATCAGCAAAGAGAGTAATTCTTTAGGCACTTGGTAACTGTTATATCACTGTGTCTTCCTACTGCTAGTTCTTAATAACATACAGTAGCATCTGTTATCTATGATTATGTAATTTTAATGGCTTCTGCTCTCTTCCCGTTATTAACATCAGATGTGGATGTATGACTAAGAGGTATCATGATATAATCATAGATAACATGCATTAGAGAAATGCCGACTGGCGCTGCAGAATGACAACTTTTCATGGGTTTTGCTTGTATGTGAAGACAACATGGGCATTACAGATTACATTATGTTACAATAGCATTACATTACAGATTATTCCTGGTAGTTACAAGCTACCAGGAATAAAGCCACAGTCCATGGGATAACATGATCTAACAGATAGCCCGTTGTGAGGAGGTAACTCTAGCTCTAAAACAATAGCAGTTGGGTATAACTGTGACTGCATCTCCTGATCAGCTAGTAAGAAAGACCTTTGTAACCTTCTGCATGCAACATCATGCTAAAGAACATGACCATGGAACACTGCCTAAAGAGAGGAAGCTGGTGAGTCTTACCAACAGGCAGAATATGCACCACAGAGAACAGACCAGACAGAGAAGCTAGAGCCTTGTTCTTGCCCTGAGCAACATTCCCCAGCACTGGGTGTTTCCAGTTCTGATATAGGTCTGGCTGATTACCTCATGACAGTCCTGTGATATGACCCTTCTTGTAAACATCCCCTGAGCCACATTGACCTTGAACGTCTGTGACTCTTCAGCCTCCACACGGCTTCTCTTAGAACTGATTTATCCTCTGCACAGGGTGTGTGCTCTTGACAAGTTCAAGAATTGGCACATTTGGTCCCCATTTTAAGGCCTAAACATGGCTATGCTTTGCATAAAACCACTATAGTGACAATAGGCTTCCACTGCATTAGCCACCTCCCTGCTGTGGGAGACAGATAAAGTCAGGTTCGGGATGAACATTCAACCCTTTGTTACTGCCTTACCCCTCTTGATCTCTTGAAAACCTATATGGCTTTCCTTACCTTTAAGATTGCTGGTTTCCTCTCTTCTCCCTCTAGAAATATCTTAATGGTCTCCTCCAAACTTAGGTGTTCTGTTTACACTAAAATTTCCTCAAATGCACAAGAGACACACTTTAACTGCACACACTTATGTGACTACAGAACATCTGTGGATGTCTTTGAGGTCATGCCAGCAAGCTCACCATTTCCCTGCATCCATCTTAACAGCCATCTGATAATGGTGTGTCATTTCCTGTGTCACACTGCATGTGCATGGATGTAGATGATAGTGTGGATGGTGGCTGCTCCTCTTAAGGCAAAAGTCAGTTTAGCCCTTGGACATTTCAGCATGTCTCCCTGACACAGTAAAATCGAAACAGGCTTCCAGTTATAAATCATTTCAAGACAGACACACACCCACACTCTTCTTGTTCTCTAAAAAGTGGACTGATGTTCCTGAAATCACTTACGAGATCAGTGAACATTTAGTCTAAGAGCACATCATATGAGAGTCGTGGGAAAAATCAGACAGGACAAAAAATGGGGAGTGTTTCACTTCTAAGATCTCTGGGGATATCCTTTCTAACCTGTCATATCCCAAATCCAACTGACTTAAATATTTTGTATCTGTTGGCTTTGGCAAGGACCTGCTGTTGCCTTTTATTAGATATGAAGCAATAGGTGGGAGGGAGTGAGCCAATTAATTATTAGAAGTGGCTTTCACATACTTTGAAAGTCTGCCTATCCCCGAAGCACACTCAATAAAGTTAACAAGGCTAACCAGGGCACTGTATAATGTCTGTGAAGCCTAGATAAGCATTTCGTGAACTCTGCGAAATTCTGTTGTGTGCTTCCTCAACTCCACATGGACCCAACACACACTTCATAAACTTCTTTCATTTCAAAACGCAAACCTTACCAACTCCTTCCTTACAGTCCTGCTCAGAAGTTGCTGCTTTCAATTACCTTTGCAGGAAGGACTCCCTCTCTGCCCTCCATGCCACTGCCTTTCACTCTTAATTCAGCCTCAGAGCAGAAGTTTACATCCCACCCGTACATAACATACTCACCTGCCCATCTGTGAGAACTTGCAAATATCATTCCTGTGTTATGTCTGATTCACATGGTACCTACCTCAAGACAATAACACACTCTTTTTGAATTCTCAGCTAAGCACGAGGCATATTTATTACACTATAGCTAATATCAAATTACTACTAAATATTACAACTGCAAGAATTATATTCGGTAGATACTAGTCCTTTGATTCCTTTTCCACAGAGACTTATCTTGAGCATGTTAGTTTGGGTCCAAAAAGAGATTCTCTGCCATGGGCTCCTGGAAATGAGTATAGATGCAGTAACTGAATCACAGAATAGTATGGCTTGCAAGGGACCTTCAGTGTTCATCTGGTCCAACCCCCCTGCAATGAGCAGGGACGTCTTCAAATAGGTCAGGTTGCCCAGAACCACATCCAGCCTGGCCTTGAATGTCTCCAGGAATGGCGCATCCACCACTTCCCTGGGTACCTATTCCAGTATATTACCACCCTCATTGTAAAGAATTTTTTCCTACATTCAGCCTGAATCTCTCCTCTTTTAGTTTAAAACCACAACCCCTCATCCTATCGCAACAGGTCCTGATAAAAAGTCTCTCCCCATCTTTCTTATAGGCCCCTTTCAAGAACTAAAACACTGCAATAAGGCCTCCCCAGAGCCTTCTCTTCTCCAGGCTTTTCAACTCTCTCAGCCTTTCCTCATAGGAAAGGTGTTCCATCCCTCTGACCACTTTTGTGGCCCTCCTCTGGACTCTCTCCAACAGGTCCATGCCTTCCCTGTACTGAGGACTCCAGGCACAGTCTCACCACAGCAGTGTAGAGGGGGGCAGAATCATTTCCCTTGACTTCCTGGCCAAGCTCCTCTGGATGAAGCTCAAGATACAAATGGCCTTCTGGGCTGCAAGCCTACATTGCCAGCTCATGTCCAATCTTTCATCCACCAGTATCCCCACGTCCTTCTTGTCTGGTGTACTCCCAATCC
The DNA here is from genome assembly GCF_012275295.1 of Melopsittacus undulatus. NCBI lineage: Eukaryota > Metazoa > Chordata > Aves > Psittaciformes > Psittaculidae > Melopsittacus > Melopsittacus undulatus. The sequence goes on from NC_047527.1 coordinate 132,809,080, forward strand.
CTTCATCCCCCAGCCTGTATTGATACTGGAGGTTGCCCCAGCCCAGATACAGAACCTTACACTTGACCCCATTGAACCTCATGAGCTTCACATGGGCCCACCTCTTGAGCCTAAGTCCGTCTTGATGGCATCCCTTGGGTGTGTCAGCTGCACCACTCAGCTTCACGTCATCTACAGACTTGGTGAGGGTGTACTCAATCCCACTGTCTAACTCGCTGATGGAGATATTAGAGAGTACTGGTCCCAATTACAGACCCCTGAGGTACACCACTTGTTGCTGGTGTCCATCCAGACCTAATCCCAGTGAGACAAGCATCATTAGTTAATAGCGAAGAAGAGTTGTCAATGGTGCTTGAGGCACTTGTTGAAATCAATTAACACAGACCTATACTAACAGAACAGGCAGAGGTTCCACACCATTTTATTCTCATTCTCCAGTCAATGATAACAACCCTCTGCAAGTCTAGAACTAAACCAGGAAATACTCTTTTTATCTCCCTGCAGTATTTTCAGTTGTTGATCACATTATTAGTTTGAACACCTGTGTAGCATGTCTTTGTTGGAAAGAATAAACTCTGAAACTACATGCTAAGGTGTTCAATGGAATGAACTCAGAAGCCTGGGAGCAGTAAGTATATTAACCAACCTTTGTGTCTTGAGTCTGTGATTTTATTTACCCAACACCTGTTTTTCAGTCAAGGAAACTATTTCCATTCTGCTTCTATAACAAGATTGGTCTTCACTTAATAGAATGTATAATGAAAATAACAGCTGTATTTAAACACATGGCAGAAGCCATTAGGCATGGAAGAATTACTCTATTTCTAGTAAATCAAGGCTGTCTAACAAATTTTATACATGACTGTCCTTGTCCATATTATGAGTCAAATTGTGTCTTGTTTTACCCCCGTTAAGATGCACTGGTTACTATAGTTCCTGGAATAATTCGTATTCCCCTTACAGCTCAGAATGCAATGTGGTGAAATGAAACTAAACAGAAGTTTTCCTCATAGACGGAGGAGAATTCCAGAACCATGAAGAAAGGATGAGGAGTGAGGAAGGAAATAAGCTCCTGTAGAGTACTTAATATCTGTAATAACTTTCAGATCTGTCTTTTCTTCTTATACATGTTTAAACATCACATTAGAACCTCATCTGGGCACTACTTTTATGGAAATTATTACCAGGGCTCCTGTTTTCATATTTTCCTATTTACAGCTGCAGTCTCATTTTCTTTACTATTGGGGCATTTTCAGAGACAGGTTGTTAGAAAGCAATAACCTTACTGAGAGCATGCAACTTTTTATACCCATACTGGCAGCTAGTCAGTACAGAAATCCACCTAGCACAAGCTGCTGGGAAATAATCCCAGGCACTGTGTGAGCAGCACTGCCACAGATCGGCAGAGAACAACCAAATATGGAACCAAACTAAAGCTGAACCTCTTCACACATCAGTAACTATACTTCCCTGAGCAATTAAATAAACCTCAACCTTGGTATAGTAAGAATTACTGTGCCCTAAAGATGCAGTATGGCACAGTAAGCTTTTACCACACACAGAGATGGTCTAAAAACACTGTGAACATCTAGCAAAACACTGGGAATAGCATGCAACAACACGGGTATTGTTCTTTTTTAGCTTCATTGATTATCCATTGTTTGAAACCTCAGATTGGTTACAAGCTGGCACTCAAGCCTTGGACAGGAATTCCTGTGAATACTGGGCTTTTGGGAACAAGCTCTACATAAGTGGGAAGGATATGCCATGCATTGGCCAAGCTCTGGGCTGTCATGTGCAGTCCCGAATAAAACTGCTTTCCAGTCTCAGCACATACCACTACATCTGAGTCAAGGCAATGTCCCAACTGCTCAAGAGGAGATAACAAAGCCCTTTTCAGTGCTGCATCTTCCTCCAAGTAGGAATCCTCACAACCCTTCTGCAGCCAAGATGAATTTGCCTTTAGCCAGAGAGCCAGTTCTGTGTCTTCTGCATACAAAATTTGTGGTTGTGTTTCCGATGACTCAAGTGTTGTTTAGCTCCCACCCATGATGTTCATTGTTTATGTCCCTGGATTTTTTACCTAATCAACTACATATGCACACGATTTCACTCTGTAATAGCTCTAAGTAGCGCTTACTTTTCATGAAATCTCTGCATTACAATGAATTTTTCTATGTTTAACCCAGGAACCAGTCAGACTGTGATCGCTTTTCAAGCTTCATCCACTTATTGATCATTTGGTTGAAAAACTTAAACAGCTGTTTGCTCTTTGCCCAAACATTTCTCATGCAATTTATTTAAGGGGAGAACTATTTTAAGTGGCATATTCTTCTTTCAGAAGTCTCAGTATCAGATAAGATTTTAAAGAATCATTCATGTGCACTGTCATGTATGTTGTTTTAGTACAGACACAGGCAGAGAACAGAAGTCAATTCCTTCCTCTCCAACTTTATGCTTTAATACAAAACCAGTGCTGGATCTCATTCTCCACATTCCATATTCTCAACATGCCATTATGCAATTATGTAAATAAATACGTTTCAAATGTGTATTTACTTTACTCAAGGTAAGATTTTTTTCCCATATCAGTAAAAGAAATTCTCCGAGTATGAGATAAAAAGTAATTTCGGAGCTGTGAAAACTATGAGGCCTAATTCCAGTATCTCTTCTCCTTATGGATTTTCTGATGTCTAATAAAATATGAGTTTATTAGCCTTGCCTTCAGTTGAGGTACACAGTTTCTTTCTTTCTATTTTTCTCATCTGCTTGTTTTTGTAATGAAGGCACAACCCTGGGTTCATCTAAGGATTCTCTCATAAGAAGGCAAGAGAACTGTGAGAGGCAGAGTACATTAAATGCATGGAAATGCAGAATCAGACCTGCCTGCAAAGCAAGGGTTTCAGTTCACAGTGAATTTCCTCTTTTTGATTTTATTTTTTTTTTCACCTGAGTTTTTTATTTATTCTCCTCAAAGCAGATGGCCCTTGGGCCTTGCTCAGTGGAATGGGTTAATGGCATGGTTAATAGCTCTGCTGCCCACAGCAGCAATCCAAAGGACCAAAATCTTCCTTCCAGAGGCACCTGCCACTGTGTCCCCAGGCAGCCATTCCAGGTAGATGTGTACGGGAGACTCTCCAAACTGGCATAAATTAATGCTTGCCCTGGAGCTGCAACCTGAGAGTCTGCAGGACAAACATCTGAATACGAGGGATCCAGCATGTCCTGGGTCTGTGGCTCTGGGACAGACTCAGCACCCAGGCAGCCACCAGGCCTGGGAACTCAGGAAGAACAGGTTCCTTGAACAGAATAAGCTTTTATTTTTCAGGCCATTTCATCAGGAAGACACTGATCTATGCATATCAATACCAATACCATGACAGCCCACCACACAGTAAGGGAGCAGCTTAAGAATGAACAATAGGTGGACCTGAAAAAGACAGAGTTGCTGGGCTGAGGAATGATTCCAGAAACATTCTTAGCAGCAAGATAAATACCCATTATCCTCCAATTCTTTACGCACTTTAAAGAGATACTAGAATTTATGTCTGACATCAAACTCAGAATAGCAACAGCCACAAGTAAAATCTTCTGCCATCTCTGGGTGGCTACAGATTTGTCCATCCAGGCAGACAATGGCCTGACCTTGACTATTCATGCCTGCATTACATCTTGGCAGGACCATAGGCCACAGTACACCTGGCACAAAGCCTTCACTACTTGGAAACTCCAGGTAACACAAGGCGTTGCATATTATATGGTTATCAGCATAAGTTACTACCATCAGCAACTGGTGGCATTGCCTGTGTCTGCTTTCTTTGTTCCACACACCCCAGACTGGTTCTTTACATCCATTCCTGATTTTGGTTTAAGCTTTTGGTTCTTAGTTTCAAGTTGCTCAATGGGCTAGATCCAGGTTATCTGAAAACGCACCTAAACCTCCAGGAAGAAGATACTGATTGACAACTACTCTCCTGTACACAATGGAACCCCCTACGGTTCTGCGTAAGATCCACCCCCAAAAAGAAACTTCCCACAATCTGCTTCAAGCATAAACTGCATTTCTTAAGCCTCCTCTCAATGTAAACACACAGTAACACAGGGCTTTTCAAACCAAACAAAACTAATTACAAAAGAGAAAGTGTTAAAAACAGTTGCCCCTGAGGAGTCGTTTACTCTTCCTGACCTACTGCTTGTGGTGGATAAGTGAACAACCACCACACCGCTGATAGCAGTAGTCCTGTAAATACACTAGCAGAAGGCTTTCAGAGACAACCAGTTAGATCAGATCACATGTACAGCAGAACAGAATTCCACCTAGAAGTTCACACCTGGTTACCACTCTCAGATGGCAATATCACAAGTGAGCATTGTGGGAAATAACACACAAATAAGCCCACAAAGTACTTCAGAACTCTTACATCAAACACTTGCAAGTAGATTTTGAACCAGAATACGGTGTACCCAGCCCAGATAGATAGGCTTGTTTTTGCTGTAACCTTGGTGTGCTCATTTCCATGTAAATACACAGAAAGTTCTTCACCTTGGAACTGTTATACAGGGGGTTGTATCTGGAATGTAGGCCTGAAGTAAAAGCTCTGGGTGTGCTTGTAAATCATTTGTGCTAAATCATTTGTGCAAACCCCAGATATACAGAGGCTTTCCTCAGCAGAAAACAAAAGAAAGAAAACAAAATATTTGGGTAGCAATGTTATGTTACCAAATCCACACCGAGGACCAAGTTTTGGAGGACTCGGAGCTTCACAGTACTTCAGAGATGGAAACACCGTAACACACTGGCTGTAGCCAAGGGCTTGGAAGTCCTAAGCCGGTGTACCACCCCTGGGAAAATTACGGTCATTATGTCAGCTGTGACTAATGTCACCCACAGTTCCCAACCTGCAAAGGAATTGCAGAGCTGCCTTCAGCTCTCAAAGTGCTCCCTACACCAATCCTTGCAGAGATGCTAACATTCCAATATAAACAGGAAAGAATCCTCGTAAAAATCTGTGGGTCTGTGTCCCTTTACACCAAGTCATGGAGTGGCAAAAAGGTGTGATAATCCCCTTGCACAACATGTCACGGGCATCCGCTGCACCTCCAACTGGTAAAAAATTGTGATGCCCAATACTGCATGTTGTTCTCTCCTCCCATCACCCACTTTGCCATGCTCAAGAATGTCAACACGCTACTTTCTATAAGGTCAGACCTACATGCTTTCAACTAAAATAACAGCAAACATTATAGGAGTGTTGAAAAACATTTTCTAATGTGTTTTGCTTTAAGAGGAAAAAACAGTATCAACTGTTTTCTCAATATTACATTCTGCTATTTCTGCTTAGTTTTCTCCCACCTAAATGGAAGCTATGCTTTAAAGCACCAAGTGCTATATCCTTAATAAATTATAAAGTCAATCTTCATAATTTCTCTTCTCATACATTGTTCAGAGATGGTTTCAACACAGAAAGATATATGGGAGGTAACCTAGGTCTTCCTCCAACAAAGCACTTAAGCATACACTCCAGCATGTCAGCAGCCCAGCTGAAGGCACTGGGATATATTTCAAGTTCTGCACACATTTCATGATTTTATTGAAGTCCAAAGGCAAATAAAAAATGAACATACAGCAGAAAAATACCCTCTGATATCCACATAATTGACACTACGGCAGTACCAGTATCTTCTACTGAAATTTCAGGGAATTCAGGAAATTCTTTATTTGGTTAATTCAGCAAAGTTCTTTTTGGAGGCAGTGACAAGAAAAAAAGCTTTATTAGAGCATAAGTTTGACCTCGCTCCATTCAGATGGAAGCAAAACTTTTTACCTCCACAGGAAATGGAGCTCAGTGATACAATATAAGACTTTGTAATTGAAGCATGATCCCAAAAAGTAAGTCCTGACAGTGGAATTGTGAGATGTAAAATCTTAACCTTTAGTTACTTGTAAGTATGCACTTGTCAGGAAATCAGGTTCTAATGTCCTTCACAATTTCTATGTAGAGCGCTTACACCTCTAGGATGCATCAGTGCACCCCTGACATTTGTGTAAGGGTCAAATAAACAACGGTACTGTTATTTCAATCCCTTTAGAAAGTTCTTTAATGATGTTTCCAGCAATACTTGGGTTTTGTTTTCTGGTTGGAATGTTGGGGTTTTTTTCCACAGTAGTGTGATTGCTGTGGTTTTAATGGGTTTTCCCCTTCTCATCACATTTCTGGTGCCACTGTTTTACCAGATATCTGAAACGCTTCTGCATTAATAAGTAGTACTGGTCATCCTGGGACAACATCCAGAAAAGATACATACATTTAGGGAGGTTTGATATATCGCAGCACTTCCCAAAAATACAGGCTAGTCATTGCAACCACCTTGGCAATGGCAATCCTGGAGAAGCTGATAATGGATTTGAAAATAAAGGAATATATCACAGTACTTTAGCATGGCTATAACTAGGACAAAAAAAAAGGTAGTACTTTTGTTTCTATGTCCAGAAAATGCTGGCAGATAAAGAATAAACTAGTGCAATACTGAATTATCAAAACAAGTTAATCAGCCACACCACAGAGAATCGGGCCTTCTCTAGTGTTCATTCACCTTCAGCTGTACCTTATTTGCCTTCCTCACGTCCATGATTCGTAAAGCATTAGATAGACTGTGTGGCACATCAGAAAGTAACTACTGAGCATGGATTTCTGCTGATGGCAGGGTTTTGAAATGCTCAAGGCACTGGCACAAGCAGCTCATGTGTAAAAGGCAACCTTGACTCTACTTTTGAGTTATTTTGAAATAATAGCATTTTTAGTAACGAAGCAAGAAAAGGGATCCTAGAAACAATCACACACAGGAATCATTTGGAGCTGTAAAGTCACATGCAGTCACGACAGAATGAAATATTCATAAACTCAAGGAAGATGCAATTCTCTGTTCATCTGTCACAATATGTAAATCAACAGTTATCAGTTCAAAAATAAAGCCCTTGCATCCACCTTTTTAAACTGCACAGGCCCTGTTCAAATGATCAGTCACTGATGCTTGATTTTAATTTAAACAATAGCACAGATTTTACCAAGCAGTAACAAATCTTCAAGCGTGGGAGGTAAATACTACAAACATAGGCTCTCCGGTTAGCGAGAACCATCATTTTCAAAATACCTTGTATTTCTCATGATAATTGCAACTGTGGTCATGCAAGTATGTGGTGTGACATAGGTCTTCGGTTAAATTATTCCATTGCTAGCTTGCATTCCTTCATTGTGTTGCTGTTCTCTTACACATTTGTCACAAAACCAAACTATAGTAAAACTAGTTGAAGAAACACAGCTCAAACCCAGTACATGGCAACATTTCTTTTTTTCATCTACGCTAGGTTTGGGGTATCTGTCCGTCCGGTGAATTATTGGGATTTCAATACAATATAAACGGACTGGGTTCACAGGCTGGCACACACTGTTCCCTCCTTGCAACAATTACGATGAAACTTGCACATTTACCAGTCTCTGTCTATTACGGACCTACAGACACAGCAGAATTCCTCGGCTTCGGTTCGGTAAACCCATGCCGAGAAAAATGAATGGAAATAAAGACAGTGCCCACAGACAAAAGCACTGCTCAATGCTCTCCCCTGACATTATCTTAATGGCAACCTTTTTCCATCCCATCCTCCCTACTTTCCGATACTCCCAGCAGCAGACACATCCGCACCAAAGGGATGCGATCTGACCCATTTCTCGCTGAACTCCCTCACCCACAGGTTTCCTTCCACTCGGCGGCGGCCAGCCGTCCCCGGTCCACAATGACACAGCAGGGCCGGAGGGACACGGCGCCCGGGGGGACGGGCCGCTGGGCGAAAGCCGAGCTGAGGGGAGGGGACCCGTGGCCCTGCCGGCGCCGGCCCCTCGAAGTGAGGTAAACTTTCGTGACCGCACCTGGGCCGCCGCCCGCGGCTCCGCTCTCGCAGGGCGGGCACAAAACCGCCCCTAGTCCCGGGCCCTGCGGCAGCAGCCCCGCTCTTCCCCCCTTACCCCGTGTCCTCAGACAACCTCCGCCGCCGGCCCCCCGCCTCCCACCGCCGCGCTGACAAAGGGCGGCGCGGGGCTGCCCGCGGCGGCGTGGCCGCGGTCGGGAGGCAGCGGGCCCGCCGCCCCCTCCGTACCCTCCGCCCCGCCGAGCGCGGCCCCGGGCAGCCGGCCCCTCCGGCGGGCGCGGCGCCGGCCGGCGGCGGAGCGGACCTACCTTTTTGTCCTCTTTCTCGCTGCCGTGCCTCCGCTCCGGGTGGCCGCTGTCGGTGGCGGGGGCCGGCTCCGCGGGCTGCCCATCGCGGTGGTGCGGGCGCTGGTGCGGGCAGCCGCCAGACCCCGCCGCCGGGGGGATGGGCTCCTGGCACGGAGAAACTCCCTTAACATCCATCTCCATCTTCCAGTTCACTGTATTGCGAGACAAAAGCAGGCGAACACTTTCCACCACCCCGCGTCCTCCTTGTGCTTTCCTTTCTCCCTCTTTTTTTTTCCGTCCTTCTTTTTTTTTTTTTTTTTTATTCTTTTTCCGCCCTTCCTTCCTTCTTTCCTTCTTTCCTTCCTTCCCTTTCCCCTCAGGAGGCCGTGACACGCATGGCTCTGGCCGCCGCCGCTGCACCGATCCGGCGGCTGCAATTCTACCCTAGATCCTCCAGACTTTTGTATCCAGCGTGCGTGTGTAAGAGTGTGTCTGTGTGTGCCTGTGTGTGTGCGTGTGCGCGCGTGTGTGTGCGTGTGCGCGCGTGCCCTTGGCACGGCGGCCTTCAATCGCCCCGCAACGGCAAACGCTAACTAAGCAGATCTCTCGCCACCGAAGATCAACTCCCGGCCCCGGTCTAACCGTGGGGGTTATTTACTTTGCGCTATCGATGTCCCAGGCCCGGACGAGCCGTGGTGGCTGCGGCTCTGTGAACAAAGTTCACCGGAGGGAGCCGAGCCCGGGCAGGGGTGGGGGCGATGGGGAACCCCCGGGTTTTTATACGGGGGAAGTGACAATAACCCGGTAATGTCAAGTAAAAGTTAAACCTCCCCCTTCCTCCCCTCCCCCTCCCCTCTCCACATCCCAGGCAAGCGCAATACAGCAAAGCAAAACAAGCGATTTCAGACCTGTGCAAGGTGCTGGTGGCGAGAAGAGACGAGCATTTACCCGATTGCTGCTTTTATTTTATTTTCCCCTCGCCTCCCCCCAGCACCACCCGCTATTGCAAACGTGGGCTCCGCGATGTTAATCTCCTCTCCGCGGGCTGAGGGCATGTGTGTGACTGGAGCTCCCTCTCTCTCAGGCTGCCAGCGCCACGCAGCACTGCACAAGGAGAACTGGAGTAAGGAGAAAAACAAAAGCAAATCCAGGCTGAAAATCTACATCAGTACCAGCCGCCGGCTCTGCGATTTTATCAACACAAATGGAAGAAGAGAAAGGGGAAAAAAGAAATCGTGTGTAAGCTGCTAAATCAGTCGTGGCACACGATTGTTTTATGCCTTGCATTAGCTTCCTCGTCAGACTGAAGTTGGACATGGTAGGGAAAAATGCAATCTCATTAAGAGTGTTCTACAACAAAACAAGAATTTCCTCCGTGGCATCGGAGCCCAGCCAACTCTTCAGCTATTCCCCTTTTCCTTTTGAAAAGATGAATGGTGAGAGTATAGACTTGATCGCTCTCAAATCAGGACACCATCAGGTGACCAGTCTACACTTCTAAATATAACACCACATTGTCCTGAGGAGCAGCTGCTTTGAAAGTTAGCTGGAAACATCTACCTAGAGCCTACAGTGTCAAGATACATATCTGTTCTATACCTGATTTATTTAATATATGTGCTGACTTCTCTGATAGCAAATACCTGCTCCACAGGAATACTGGGCCACATCCTCAGGAGCTTGTCTATGTTATGCCAGGAAAGAGCCTGTCTCAGGGGGGGTATTTCAGGAAGCTGGTGACTATCAGGTATTACATGATGCCCTTTTATTCCTCACCTTGGGTTCCACTTCTCCCCAGCAGGATTGTTACTGTGGGAACCTGAACAGATCTTATTGCAACAATGTATTTGGGCAAAGGGCAAGGACTAATCTCACAATAGAGAGAAAAAGAGGTCTTTGTCACACACCAATTTTTAAAATACACCTCTCAAAAGATCCTTTATTAATATTCTCAAAGCATGTCACGTACTTGTGGGCCCTGCTGTCTTCTCAGTTTGCTACTAATAAGAAGCATTTTTACTGAAACTACCAGCATCCATGCTCAAAATTGAGATAAATAAAAAGAAAATCAAGCCCTGAATATTAAAGTTTATAATCAGATACAGATACTTTAGACTACTCACAATCATTTATTTACAATCATTTAAATGTAGTCTACTTTTTGGGGTGGAAGGATATAAACAGCCTGGATACTTTTATAGTTCTAGCTTTACTAGTGAAAAACAGCCCTGATTGCAGATAGTCACTTTTGGAGGGATCTGTTTGCATTCCAGGTGCTGTGGAACATGATCAAAGATGGACTTTGCTGCAGAAAAGCAATGAACCCAGAGAGACAACAAGCCGCCCCTCTGTCAGTCCCCTTGCACAGTCACCACCTCCCTATACACACAGCAAAACACACAAGGAACAGAATTCTGTGCTCGAGAGCTTTTCCAGTTTGGGTCAAAGCACTTCCAGTATTATAGTTTGGAAAATGGCAAGATAAAGGTGCAAATAAAAATACTGCTGATATTCATGTTCATTCACTGCAGTGCACACTTACTTAGAAAATTACTGATAAATGACATAGAAACCTTCCTGTGATGGGTAACACTAAATAATCCTGTTAGAAAATAATTCCTAATCTACTGTCTCCAGATATGTAAAGTAAAATTCAAAGCAAACCCAAACTATCTAAAAATAGACTAAAGCTAACCCAAATACGAATATTTCACCATGTGCTGTGAAGCTTACTGGAGCTGGACACTGGCAGAGAACCAAGGAAAAATAATTCCAGAGGTGGGGGCCTTGACTCGGAAAGCTCTCCTAATCCTAGAGAGTTTAACCTCCCAAACTAATAGAAACTTCTTAGATAGCTTGAGTGAACATGATTATACATACGAAGAAAAGGGCAGGCTATATGAAAGTCTGTAGAATGTTTATATGAAAGTCAGTAGAAAGATTTGCATTTGGCTGCTGAATTTCCAAATTCCCTTTCCTTCTTTTCCTCATCTTTTTTTTTTTTTGTGCTGCAGAAGATTTACAATAGTATTGCAACAATAAAATGATTACAAATAATTCAGCACAACAGTGTGCTCCCAGTTGTCCTCTGCACAAACCAGGTTTCTGCCCAGCTGCTGTTTTCAATGGATTTCAAAAGAGTCCTAAGTCGAACATGTTTTGTCAGGCTAAGGTACAGATCTGAATAAACATCACAAATTTGTGTGAGAGAAATAATGGTCTTCATGCCAAGCATACTTTAAGATACGCACAGGAACTACAAATCTAGGAGAACTAGCAAATTGTACAGGAAAACGAAATCTGAACCAGCAGGCTGAGGAGATAAGAAATATGACCTCCTTCCAGTCTCCTGAGTGGTCCTTCTGACAAGTATCAGGTTCCTCACATCCACGCAGAAGCACATGAGCTTTTACCCTGAATTATTTTTGGTAGGCACTTAGAGAAGAGTGGAACTACAGACCACAATAATGCAACAGACCACAGAGCTGAACAGTTGATGGGGATTGCGCAGTGAAAAGATTTCAGTACCCTCAACTAACAGTACTAACATATATGGAACTCAAATTGTAAGTCCACTGAATAGTATCTGGAGGTGAGGTGGAAGAATGGTGACCCAGACTCCTGTATCATATGACAACTGTCTTCAAAGACAACCCGTTGAGAAGCAGAAGCCAGGGAGCCTCACTGAAGGGCAAGTCAATCCACACGGGGAAGGCCTTTTTCATAAGAAAACAACATTTTTGTGTTGGATGCTTTCCAGAAGTGCTGACAGATTGAAGAAAAATGAGTGTGGATCCTTCACTCATGTTCACTATGGTAAAACAGTGTATATATATATATAGTCTATATAAAAGCATATAGCTTCTATATAGACTAATAAAGTACATTACTGAATATGGACTGTCTATTACGATACACAACATGCATTAAGAGTTTCTGAGCCTAGATCTATTGTTCATTTTTCAAGAGAAACAGCATTAACATGTTGCTGGTGAAATCAATACTATACAACTCATTAACACACGCTCCATGCTCCCTCATATTTTTCAGTCATTGGTTGTACTGTAGAAGAGGTGTACGTGACTAAATAGATTCCAGAGACATCAGCTTTCTAAAATGAAAAGGAAAATCTTCCAAGACCAATGACATTCTTCATGTCCCAAATAAATAAAAATTAGGGAGTGATGACACTATGAATTTAATTAAAGGCTGAGAATTGGAACAATTCGATGGAAGGGGTCAAAGATTGCTTCTAGAATCCAGTATAATTTTCGCATTCTCACCCTTGGTTATGATCAGACAATAGCACAACATACTGTGCAAGCCACATGGCAGAGGAATCCTCTGTACTCCTAATTAGTAAGGCTAAAAATGGTGAGAAGACATACACAAATTAAATTATTTGCTTAAGATCATAAAGTAGTTCAGTGGCAGATTAAACAGAACATTTATGCCCTTTTCATAGTCTCAGTCATTTGTTTCATTTAGCAATTTGTCACTTTCTTATGAATCGTTAAGATAACTGCTCAGAGATTAACTACATCATGTATTGATATTTACTTACGCAACAATTCTTGCTCAAAGATATTTTTAGGTCCTTCTCAAGTATGTTTATGTTTATGTTAATGTCAATAAACTGAAGATGTTGCATGTCAAATGTTCAAAACCAGCTTTTAGCAGTTAGCGGGATATATACAACCTTTATAAAAACACAGCTGTAATGGAGCAAGAGATTAAGCATTTGGCTTTCTGCTGCCTCACATACCTGTTGGTTCAGGATTCACTTACCCGCTGCACTCAACATTTGAATAATTTTGACCTTTTGCCACCCTTAGACAATTCAAATCAAAGGTTTCTTGTTGTCAATGCAAGTTCCTTGAGGCTCACTTAAAACCGCATCTGTCAACTTGCATTTTAGTCTATTTCAATTCTTGCTTGAGACTTGCAAACAGAGTTGCTTTCTCATGAAGACCATGAGCTTATTGATAATTCTGTACTATACATTTCAAAGTGGCTAATGCTGATGTTCATTGAGTCATTTTTCCACCCATCGATCTCTGCTTTGGTTCTATAAGGTGCTTTACTGTGAGTATACAAACATTTGGTAACCTGGGGGCTCCTCTAACTTTCGAGACCTTTCTATGCAGGTATTTTCTGTCTCAGGAAGTCTATAATTGTATATGCTTAGTAAACGCTATCCTACAAGAATTATGTTGCACAGGGACATGAAGACAGGCTGCAGATATTCTTAGATAGTAAAAGCTGAAAATACTGTCTGCATTCCACCATTTTCTACACAGTCCAACATGAAAATGGATACATGACAAGCTGCATTTTCAAAAGCATCTTGATTTCTAGCTTTCCACCCACAATTTGGTATCAGTTCTCCCCTGCATTCTAACATTTTTGCTCACAAGTACTGAAACCACAAAAAATGGCTGCACAACTCAAGACTTGAGTGATAATTTCTATGCCTTTTAAAGACTTATCTCCGTTCCTTTTTTTGGAACAAAAAAAATCCTGTAACCCTTGGAAGGTCTCCTGAGCTCCTACAGCTCCTTTTCTAGAAAGTCATTGAAATAGATTTGTTAGGCTGATGACTTTTAAACATGAGCATTGCTCATTGTACCTTATATTCTACATGACTAACAAGAAAATCTATTCTGGCCATAGCCAGAGCTTCATTTTTCCTTGCAATGGCCATGCAGACCCTGCACTCACCTTCCAAAGCAGTATCATGGTTTGAGCATGTTACGTGTTTGTATTGCGGATGTATGAAAGGCTTTATTTTCCTCTACTTGTGAGGCAGAAAAAGCAGCTATTTCTCCTGACTTTTCTCAGAGTTGGTCTGGGCTCATGGATAGTCAAAACATCACTGGGTGGACAGAAGGCCCAAACTAGCAGACTCAAAGAAAGGAAATGCAGCTCTGAGGCAAATGGGTGGACAGCTCAGCTACATAGATGTTTGTTTCACACAGTCTGAAAACATCTGTATTTCACTGGGTGATGCTGCAGTCTTCTCGGTTCCTGGGGTAAGCCTGGGTCTGTGCCACATTGAAAAATTTGACCTAGTTTTCATCTTTTTTGGAAAGAAAAAACTCCACTGAGTTCACTTAACTTAGAAAATGGGGAACAAAGTAATTTGTCTTAGTAATAATTTCTTGGAAACAGATAAACAAAAGGCAGATGCATTAAAACAAGGGAAAAATAATTGGCCTATATAATTTCTTAATGGATGCCAAGTCTTCATTGCCAGAGAGATAAAACCTTCAAGAGCAAAGGCATGAAAATGCTCTGTAAAAGGGATAGAATATCTCCAGCAGCAGCCAAAGGTCAGTGTGCAAGGACTGGTCCACTGAGGTTCGCAGTCCCATAAAGAGGGAGAGACAGAGACAAGAAAGATATATATGGGTTTAGCCCTTGGGCACTTTTGCTTTACCAGCTGACCTGGTGTATAAAGTGCAGGGGAGATTTGTGTAGGAGCTAGTGCAGGTCTTAGGAGCACTAACTCCTGTCTGATTTTCCATGCTGAGGAGTGTTCCTACATGCCTTTATTTCTGATATGCCCAGTGGGATCCTAGAGAAACATCCCGGGAGCTGAAACATGCCATGGGGTAAGGAGAATGCCCACAACAGTTGGGTGTTTAGCTCTGAACATTTCTTCATTGCTTTTTTTTTTCTTTTTTTTTTTTCCCCCAGTCTCTTCTCACTGTTTCTGTCCCTTATAGTAGAGAGAAGCATAAGGGCTCAGTGTGCTAACAGCATCTTCTTTTTTTGTAGCAGGCGGTATATATACATATGCAAATAGAGATTTGAGCTGGGGTGATGGGTTTTGTTTAAAACTGTCACAACTGCAGTCTGGAGAATTTTCTTGATGATGAAAATAGATGACTAATCCCTTTGGTAGTATCTGTGTAAACAATACGCACACAACCACTTTCTTAAAATGCTCCTGCTTTTCATCTTGAAATTAAAGCATACTGCTCAATTTGACTACTTCTTCCAAGTTCTGTTCACTTGCTGGCCCTGCTGGGATGTGCCCCATTCTCTCCTTGTTCCTCCTGCAGATTGGAAATCCACTGAAATTCACCAAATTTGTTAGAGTAAAAAAAAAAGTATGTTAAGCATAAATTAAAGTAACAAAGTATGTGTAAGCATAAACATAATTCATTACATCTTAAAACTAAACTAACATGATAACAAGTATGTGCATTGTCAATTACTCTTCAACTGCTGGGATTTGGGTTTAGGGTTTTACACTTTTGTCCACTATGTTCAGGTCTTAATCTGCTACTGTCTGAATTCAGAGAGTCAGGGTATGTATTTAAACAGTATAGTCTTCACCACTCCAATTAATCATTGGGAAAGAGTCTGACGTTGCTGTCTTTGTCTAGGATAAACCTGTTTTGAGGTCAATGCTACAACTACAAGGTGGAATGAAAGAGAAACACAAAATCCTGAACTTCCCTTTTCCAAAAAAAATTTAAATTCAACAAATAATTGTAACAAATGCATACTTTGAAGGAATGTCCCCTTAGTTGTAGAGGCTACATTTTCACTAGTTTTGCTTTTGCAGGATGATACAGGGATAAAAATAGAAAAAAAAAATAAACATTTGCAGAGTAGGGTATGGCACATTTTCCAAAAACAACAGAAGAAATTTATTTTTGTTTAATTTTTCCCCCCACAATTGTAGACTTAAAACCAGAGATTTGCACAACTGAGTATGAAGCAAAATAATGAGGCTGCATGAAAAGACTATAAGATGCAAAAAAAAACCAGGAAACTGATGAAAGTGAAAAGCCCTGCAAGCAGTTTTCTGACTTTGAATGGCAAACTCAAGAGAGATGAAAGATGAATGCTTCAAAAAAACCCCCATCCTTTTGTTTCTTGAAAGAATAGGTTATTGTCTACTAGTATTTCTTGGACACCATCAGTGGTTCTGCACTCCCAAGAAACAATGGAACACACATCCCTGCCCCAAGGAGTGTACAATCAAAAAGCCAATAGAATGATGTCCAGCAATTTCAAAATGGTAAGATTAGGCCCAAAATTAGGGAAATGTACTTGAATTGCAATGCCTGCCAGCATATTAGCAATAGCTCAGCAAAAGACAACAGTCAGCCTAGCCATTCAAAGATAGATGCTTTGATGACAGATGAAAAATAAATAGACATGGTAATGGCTATAAAGAAAATAAACTGAAGTTGTAAGGAAATGTTTTGATTAAAAAGCTGATATTCTCAGGTCAAATATGCTGTCAACAGGATGTGACATGTAAGGTCTCAAAAAGCACTCAAGGCTAAACTTCCACTTTGTGCATGCAAATCACTGGGGTGTGTGGTTATTTATCACTGTCACTTGTGAGAGTGATAAATACAATTTACATCTGTAAAAGCCCATTTGTGCTTAGTTTGTATTCAGTTAGCAAATACAGTTGTTGTATGCACATCTGTATATTTTATCATTTGCTTGCAGAAAAAGCAGAGCTCAAAATTGTACCTGAAAAAGACATCATATTTCAAAAATCTGGTTCTAAGTGGTGCTCAGCAAAAAAAAAAACCAAACCAATACACTGCTGCAGATACAATCAAATCTATTTCTAACAATGTCAGCAAAGATAACACAATTTAAGATCAAACAAACAAGATGCCAGACATCATGTAGATGTTAGACTGTTTGTCTATTTCCTTTCTTGTGCCCTTTAATTGACAATTAAGTAGTTCATAGTTTTAACAGTCGTTAGGGGTCAGTTAACTTCAGAGATGTTACTACTCCTTTGCTACCAGAAAGCACAGTTCATAGCTTCTAGTACTTGTGGCATGCCTGTAACTTCACAGTGGTGCCAGTCATGTAACCAGAGGTAAAATTCCTGGATCAGGGCAGGTTTGTTGCTCAAGTTAGGCAGTGAACATCTCCCTGTGCCATCCCCATCACCAAGACAAGGTTCTTCACTGAATTCTGCATAAGCACAATCCCAGCTATCCCAGACCAATGGATCCCAATGCACTGGGATCCACTGGGCTCTGCCTATTTGCCTTTAAAATGTATCATTTCATTATATATTTCTGTTTGACAGGATATTGCAGCAAGAGCTAGAGAAAACTTATCTAGCGCGAACATTGATTCTGAAACACGGGATTTAACTGCTAGGGAGAAGAACTGGACTGCCAAGCTGTTCACTGTCCAGTTTAAATCTTGCACTTGCCTCTCAGAGACACGAAGAGACACTGCTATCCTTCATACAATAAGCCATATTCATTCATACTCTGTGAGCTTATCCATTCAGCTATTTGTCTCATTTCATATGAGCACCAGAAGTACTCTCAGCTGCAGAAAACAATTGACATCAGAGTAAAATAGCAACCTGAGAGATTATATTTTTACTTCATCAGTCATTTAATCTATTCTCAAGCTCCAGAAGGTACTTTCTTTTGATCTACATGTACCCACCTTGTTTGAAGTTTGGTCCAGAGTTTAGGCTCTGGCCCTCTGGGAACCCTGTGCCAACATGTGAAATCTGAGTCCTCATGTCATTCTCTGGACATGTAAAAGCAGTCAGGATTTAAGCCCTGAGCAGTAATAGCTCTTAAATTACTTTGTATTCTCATGAAAGTCAGTTCACAGCTGAACAAAAGATGAATGGTAGTCCACCAAAGCAGAATTTAGTATACTTAAAAATGGAATTGAAGTTTGAGAGCTGGAGGGTATGTCCATGAAGACAGAGCCTATGTGAAGCAGATCTAGTGAATGTTTCCTGGTTTAATGCAAGAGCTTTGTCTTGCAGATAGTCAAAGAACTAAAGAGCTATTATTAGAACTAATAGTGCTGTACATTAACCTGAGCAGGTCTGGTACTGGAAAAAACCCTGTCTTCTTAGAACTGAGCAACAGCAAGGTGCCTGCTGTTTCTTGTGGCGTTATCACACTGTTGTCTCACAATAACAAAACAAAACAAAATAAAAAAACCAAACCAAAACCTATCTTGTGTGCCCTGGATAAAATCAATTTGCATTTCTATTACTTTCTAATGACAAACATTATACACTTAGCTATATTTATACAGATTTTATAAGAATACCAAGTTATCTTTTGCTAACTCTACAATAAGTGCTCTGGAATAACTATTTTTGTGTTTACTACATTATACCCTTCTGGTTTTCCTAAAGAAAATTAGAAGAAAATTAGGAATTGACATCCTTGATAAGACCAACAGGCCTTCTGCTGCAATACCCTGGTAGTGCCAAGTGTCAAATGCTCTTCAAAAGAAAATAAGTAGGTAAAAGCATTGGATAAATATGCAGTGCTATTCTGTACTAGACATTTCTTCTTAATTTCTAGCACATTGTCATTAATTTTAAAGTATAACCAATTTTTCTGCAATGTAAACCCCATTTCTTACTGTAATTCCTGTAACTGTTGATGTTCTCTTTACATATACAAAGGTCTAATTAAGAATCTTACAAAGCTTTTTAAAAATCCAAAATAAGGTACAGCAAAGCAAACGCAAATCAGCCGACATGACTTTTTCAAACAACATGGCTAATGACTCACTGTTGTTTATATATGCATTTTGATTTCTACAGCTGCATCTTCCAGTGCAGTGCTATCAGTCAGACTGAAGTTCTAAACAATCTGGTGATTCTACAGTCCTGTGACATCTAATAGCTGATTTATTTCTTTTTTACCTGTCATAACAACACAACAAGCTATTTAAGTGGAACATTTGAGCTCTTATTTAAGATATGCCTCCTACTAAAGCAACTTGTATTCTGGGACATGATTCAGAGGGATGGAAGCTTTAAATTGGTACAAGCAGATAATACTGCCTTTCAGCCATTCTTTCTCAACAAATGAACTTCAAGAATGCCAAGTTGAGAACTTTCTTATTCTCAGTTCAGGAAATACTTAATATATTTCAAGCATACCTGCAGTGTACACAAAAACAAAGAAGACAACAAAATATTAAAGCTAATCTCCATGTTTTATTAAAAAAATCAATTTATGTGGCACTGCATTTTTGCATTATATGTATTGGTATACATCAGTATATAAAGCACAAGCATATATGAAGCATAGATTTCCATAGTCTAGAGACACACACCCCCATATGGGATGGATAGAGGGTAGATGGCAAAAAAAAGTCAGTCCAATCTGCCATGTTTCAGGATGAACTAGAAAAGTATTTACAAGCAAGAAACACCATGGCACTGTGAAAAAATAATATTATCAAGGAAGATAAAAGTGTGTTTATCAATGGAAATTGGAAAATTTCCTTCAAACACAAATGAGGAATGAAAGCAGTTTCCTGGTTAGCATCCTGTTCAGAGAGCCAAGACTAAGCTTAAATGAAATGGATACAACAGGCTGGCTGAAGAACAAGTTTCTGATTCATGAGTAGCAGACAGAAGAGATATAAATTGAAAGGATGTAAGACAATATTTGCCATACACGTAGAAATTCAGAAAATCTGGAAAGCTAAAATCGTTCCACTAAAATGATTCCACTCAAAAGATGAAAAGATGCTGTTATATTGGAAGATCTCACTCGGCCAATTCTGGGTAACAAGTTTACCATGTGTTACTTGTCATAGTACAAAGAATTCTTAATTTCTTGAGCTGAAATTTCACAGCTCAGGTCTTCAAGTGAATGCAGGAAAGGGTGCTGAATCAGTGCTGGTGTATATTTTAAGAGCTGTGGGGGAAAAAATCCCTGGAGTAATTTGATTTTCAAAAATGAAAACTTGAATTTTTGTCACAGCGACCAAATTATCTGTACTACTTAAAATACAACTCCGTGCTATCTCGCTAGTATTTGACTAAAGATGTTTTGTCTTCAGGAGGCAACTGAAAGGATCCTGATATAGGGACAACAGAAAAAAGGACACACCCTTCAAAACTGATGGTGGTTTAATGAATTAAATTCCTGTTCTTCTTCAGAAGTAATTTTATTTCAGTAAATATCAGCACAGAAAAATAGAGATTTCAAAACAAAGAAATTTAAAGAGGAGAGAAGTTTTTAAAAATTCTCTTAAAATCCGTCATTCAGATAAAGCAGTTCTTTCTTCATGTTCAGGTACTCATTGGTAATCAGCTTTGGATTTACTTCTCATCATTTAACGTTTCCAATCACCAGGACACAATCAACATTATTTACTATCTTGAAAACTTGACAGTTGTCTGATAGTTCTAAGTTTTTAGGAAAAATATACTCATCCTAAGTGCAAAAGATGATTAAGCTGTTGAGTACAATTAAAGGCTAAAGGAAAAGCAGCTACATTAAACTGGCTTACAATTAAAGTATATTTAACAAAAATCTCACAGTGATATTTCAAGTTTTTCACAGTCTGAGAAAAACTGTACCTAATACAGTATCCAAAGGGATTAAAGTGGATTCAGTTTTTATAGGCAAAAGATAGTCAAAGAGAAACCTTTTAGAAGCTTTATTGGAAGGCTTTAGAAAGAGGTAAATACAATCTAGCTTCACAGACTTCAGCTACCAGAGGATGATATAGCCTATTTGTAAACAACTGGCTATTCATTATTTACAACGTCCAAGAGATGAAGACTGCTGAGGAGCATTTACCATGACAAAGCATTGCATGCTTAGCAGTACTGTAGTTAAAATATGCTTTTCTGTTTCATTACAAAACATCATTCGCAATTTTCTGTCAAAGCAAATATCAGTGCTTTTCAGAATGACAGCTGGAAAGAAATGGCAAATAGTAAATTGTAAAAAAGATAAAAGCATTAAAGTTGCATAAAAGCCCAGTTGGTGCTACTGCCCAAAGGCAGAGTGAATCCCTCAATGCTTACCAACACAAGCAGAGTTTGCAAATACAGACCACCGCACTGGGTCCATGCCTGTCTCCAGAGCTTACAGTCAAGTAAATTGACCAACATTACTGAATGACCAGAGAGAAATTTACTGATTTCCCATCCTTAGCCCTTGCAAATTTCTCACCACTGAACATTTTCCAGGCAGCTTCATTTTGAGCTTACGCACTTACCTCTGTGTTTAAAGCTCAATGAGCTTGAATATCTCTCAAATATTCTCTTTCCTTGGATAATTTGATTTAGATTCCCTCCTCAGACATGTGATGACAGAAACACAATGCATATGGACTCCTAAGGGTACTCTAAAAATGACCAATTCATACTGGGTTTCAGTGAAAAACTTGCCAATACAAATTTCCAATGAAGTGTATGTTACATATAAAGGCCTAAAGAACAGTAAGACTCCATTTGGAAGCTCAGTGCAACTTTCTAGCTTTTAAAAGCAAAAATTATAACAGAAGTTAAATCACATGCATGTAGTCAACTAGTTTGAGTTTTTAGGTGCAGCACAGACCTCAAACATGCAATCTAAAGAAGTATTTGAGTAGTGAAAAGCTGTCTGTCTTCAGAATCAGCCACAAGAGGCAGGCGAGACAAACATTCCATCTGGCCTGCAGAATTATTTCCTAGCAGGAACAAAAGACTAGTTCTAGGGGACAGGCAAAGGTAATATCTATCTATCATTTTCCAAACATAAATCCTCCAGTGGTGCTATTTCCAGTACATCCATATTACAGTCATAGATTCCCTGCTGGCCTTCCCAGTCACATAATTCCTTTCTGAGATCTAGTCTGTTCCCACTTCTCTCTATTATTTTTACATTACAACTCCACTTTTCTCTGTCTTCACAGCTTCTGGCTAAGAGTTTCAGTTACCCTTTTTTCTCCTGTGCTCCTTTGTTTTCCCCATCCATGTAACACTCAGATCCAGCTTCTAATGCCACACTTACTTAGGCAATTTTCCTTTTATTGCTGTGGCATCAGCAGGGGTTCTTTGTGAGAGAGAGATAATCTCTTGCTACAGCCTCTGTTCTCCAAACCACAATACTTGTCAAAGAGGAAGAATTACACAAAGTTCCATTCAGCCCCTTCAGTCCGTGCAAGGAGCAGGCCCAAGTATGAAGCTTTGGAGAAAATACCTGCCAAACTCTAATAGCTAAAAACATGCAAACATTTTATTTTATTTTAATTTATTTTAATTTTATTTTCCCAGCAGGTTATAAATGCAAGCCAAATGTAGGCAGATT
Organism: Melopsittacus undulatus; assembly: GCF_012275295.1. Taxonomy (NCBI): domain Eukaryota; kingdom Metazoa; phylum Chordata; class Aves; order Psittaciformes; family Psittaculidae; genus Melopsittacus; species Melopsittacus undulatus. Next base: position 132,831,372 of record NC_047527.1, read on the forward strand.
TTCACAGAATAGCTCATGCCAAATTTGAGGCTGCTGCTCCAGAACATGAAGATAATACAGTTTCCTTGGTAATTGTAAACATTTTTTATAAGGACAAAAATGTTTTCCTATGAAACCTATTGTGAAGCAGAGATCTGCTTGCTTAAGACTTCCAACACAAGTGCAGAACTATATGCATTTCAGCCTGAGGCAGACACCTGCCATAGAAAACTTCAACTTGAGTATTTAAAATTTGGCAGAATTGTATTATATCTTAAGACACTCAATAGTGGGGAAAGACAATGTCTTCAATACAGAGATTTCTTCTGCCAATAATGTATGTTTATTTTAGTTTTGGACTATACCAGTATTTCCTCTAAAAGCCAGCATTGTGGAGATCACATTATTTCCTCTCAAAATGAGAGATGAAGATGAGAGTAATTTTGAAAGCAAACTTAAAATCAGGATTTAACTAGAGTTGACTTTTATATTCTTCAAGGGCGTGGGAGATACTTCAAAAGGGCTAAATTGGGAACTGAACAAAGCTTTTTGTGATTTTTTTTGTGTATGCATTTGCAAGGCATCTGAAAAAATACCTGTAAGATTTCTTCTGTTGCAGTGATACTGGATGCGTTTCCAAGTATGGGTTTGTTCCACAGGGGAGAGGTCAACTACCCTTATTGCATGCCATCAGCAATGTGCCACTGAGGCATTTCCAAAAAGACTAAATACTTCTCAGGATTAAGAAGCCTGGTTAAAATGGTAAATTTACCTTTTTGGTTTTGCTGCATGTAGTACTTAATAGGGGCGATAAAAGCGATTATGGAATCTTAAATCATCGGTATCATTTACTGAGGTCTTTTTGTTCATTTGCCTATATGTATGACAGTATGTGGATTTACAAATTATATATGCATGTAAATAGACATTAAAATAAATGCAGAATAATATGTTGCTTAGCCTCTGCAGACAAATGCTGCATTTTTCAGGTCACTGGACCAGTTAAGCTTTCCTTGTGGTGGGGGATGGCAGTTAGTATAATTACTAAAGAAAAGAGATTTTCAGAGACTAAAAGGACTACTTTATCAGCACATACTGTACGCAACTCCATAATACTTCCCAGTTCCTTAATAGAGGATGCTTTAAAATTCCTTTTACAATCAAGAAAACTTAAATGTAAGAAGTATGTTAATCATGGTAAACTCCATTTCTTGTTAATTGTTTCTCAGTCTCACATACTCATTTTCGGTTTATATTGTCTGACTGAATAATCCAAGATTCACATATTTTGAAATGTATTGGTTTTGACTGAACTGTTGTTGAGTACATGATACAGTTTCTCAGTCAATCAAATAATAATTTAAGAGATTATCAGAGTTTTGCATGACACTTCCATGTTTGTAGCATGAAGCTTCTTTTGGTGAAAACAGTTGTAACCTTCTGTCCTTGGGTTTTCTCATCACACAGATCAAGGCTGGCACAAGGTACATGATTTCACAACATGACAGGGTAGTCTCAGAGACTGCGGGACTATGGATGGAGGATCTTATTTTTGGCAGAAGTCTCATGTAGCCCCCTTTTTCTTGCTGACTATTTTACTCCTGAATCAGCCCCTGTCTTTAATATTAGAGTTGCACAGTGAAGCGCAGAAGCTCATGTGGAATAGATCTATTCTGAAACTTCTACTCCCAATTCATCTCCTCTACAGCTTCCAGAAAATCAGTCTCATACAAGGGCCCCATAGTGCTAGGAGATGTACGAAAAGAGAGAACAAAGATGACTCCTACTCCAAAGAAGAAACATAAAAATATAAGATGGAGGGGTGTGTGTAATAACACTATCAGATATTAACAGGCAGTCAGGCATTAGTATAAGCATTAGTAGGCATTAATGCTTTATAAGAAGAAAAATTTTGACATTAGAGACCATTTTGTGTGAGTTAAGGCTTTTCATCCAGGTAGGACAAAAAGAAATGTCTAAGGAAGTGCCATTGGAAATAGTCAGAGGCCAGTAGCACTGAGCTTCCACTTCTGCCAGAATCAATCTCAGAGTAACAGAAGTTTGACTTAGTCTAGCTGGAGAATGGCTGACAAAAATAGGTGCATGCACTTGCCACGTTTGTACTAACACTGCTTCAGGTTAGTGCTTAAATGATAAAATGGGCCCTGCCCCGAGAGAATATTCCACTGGCATCAATTTCATGTTCATGCTCAGCTTCCCAGCTGCAGATACATTAAGATCCTTGCTTCTTTGCAGCTTAGTGTTTAGAACTTGGATAAGGCTTTTTCCTAACAGCTGTCCAACTGGTAACATTTTTCTACTCTTTTAGAACTTCAGTTTGTGATAGGCTTGCTGTCTGTCTGACAAGCTTATCAATAGTGCACTGCATATGTATTCCTTTTACAAAATATTTATATTGCACTGGTTTTAAAACTATTTGTTCTGTCTCATATCTGCTGTTTTCAAAATTGTTCTAAGACTCAGTCCTTTGAAATATTTTGTTTCTTTGGGTCAAGAACATTGAACTCTCCTGATGTGCAACTCAAGTGTGGAAATCAAGATGACATATCACATATATATACTAAGTTTTGGATACTGAAATGCCAAGTGCAATTCTGAAGAAGGTATGAAGGACACACTGTGCCTAAGGAGACAGACTGAACCACCAATTCCTAAGATACCTGCAGCCAGAAAAGATGAATGTAACCAAAGCATAAGAAAACCTGTTCAAACCTGGCAGCGCCCTTGGAAGATGGTAGCTGTGTAGACTTTCTATGTTTGGGTATACGTGCACAACAAAATGACACACAACTGTAGAATATTCTAGTGACAATAGCAATGGAGATTTCCAGTACGTTCAGGATGCTTTGGCAGGCAGGGTACATATCCAAGGTCTCTTAAGCACATCTTAACATCATCTTCTCATTTACTACTTCTCATGTTAAACTGTACAGGTACTCTTTCATAGGCCAATTTCCATTTTATTGTATAGTATGTATTTTGTTAGAGCATGCTTATTAAGTTATTTTCAGTTACCTGTTAGACATGCTCATAGGGTTCATCTCTTTTTTTGTGGAGTGTATGTTTAAAGCCCGTATTTAAAGGCCCACATTGTTTGGACATTAATGATGATAGGTTTATTTTGAACTTGAAGTGAGATAGATTTTGGGCACACTGCAGACTGAAAACTTAGACCAAATCCTAGCAAGTCAGCATATGCTTCTGTTTGAATTGTACATTGGCCAAGCATTAGTGGTCTTACAGCGACATAACAGGGCCAGTGACAAGTCAGCTATGTGCATCCTCCTAGGAGGGTGTCAGTGTTGTGAAATGCAAAGGCAGATGGACTTACAGGTTGGTTGAGCTCCAGAAGTCTTTCTAAGCCTGTAGGGTATGCTACAAGTGTCCTGTGTTTAACCATGCAAAGCACTGAGACACATCAAGGCTCACAGCATCTTTAGTGAGCTCTGTGGTCCAGCCCCCAAGGTGCAATGTAGACATACTCATATTCATGAACATATGCCTAGATTTTTTACTGTTTTCTGTAAGCCAACCTTTCCAGTAGCAGAAAGCTTTTTCATTTCAATTCTTCCTTGCAGAGAAAAGAAAACTCTGATATGTTCATAAGTAATAATGATATTAAGTACTGACAGTATGATTATTCCAGTGTTCCCCTCTAATTTTTCACTATTGCACCAGCAACTCACTTATCCGGTCTTGACTTGAGTGGAGCACTGCACTTTCTTTGCAGCTCTCCAATGCAGGAGAGAAACTGCAGTGCTGAGCAGCACCTGAAAATATGAGTGCAAAAAATATACTTTGCAGTTCTTTGTTTGGCAGCATGCCGCACTGTATGACCCAGTCTGCAGGGAATGACCTGGAACAATGAAAATGGGATGCAGTCCCCCTCTCTTCCATTAACAGTTGTACTGCATCTACCTCTGGCCTCAAAGATACAGCAAGGGATTATCATTGCATATAGCAATGCAGCCGCATCATGCATTAGCTTTGTGCATGATAAAAATACTGCATTGTGTGGTGATACATCCTCTCTTGCAACTAGCTCACAAAATTGGCAGTGTAAACCTGAGAGAACAAGATGCGCTATCCTCAAAGATGATACACTTTATTTATGTGTTCTGCAGATGAGAGAGCTGGAGAAAAGAGTTTGCCTCCCAAATCAAATTACTTGTTTTCTTCCATGTTCCAGTTCACATTCCTATACAATTTGCAGTTCAATTATTGTTCCTGCAGATTCCTTAGTGTTACTACTTTCCATATTTCTAATACTGAACTTTTTCCATCTTATTTTCCTCTATATAATTAGCTTTTAACTTTCTAAGAAAAACTTTCCTTGTTTTAGTTATTTCCTTCCTGTATTTGTAACCTGCTTTCTCTCTTCTGTATTACTTATTTTCACTAATATTTGCAGCCCCTCCTGATTTAGCAGCAGCTCTGATAGTTGTTTTTTTTTAAATACCCCCTCTTTCAGATTATTAATAATAGTGTTAAATGAGACAATTTCTATGAGATTTTGCAGCTTCCTTCCTTGCATTCTCAATGACTCTCTGCCACATGCAATCTGAAAAAATCTCTTTCCCTAAAGATTGATCTGATCACACTGTTTACTTATGGAGCGTATTGTATTCTGAGGAATGGGCATCTCTCTCCCATCAACAAAAATCATTCCTACCTTTTTCTCAGAAAGTTCACAAACTCAGGTTTTAGTAAATTTAAGTAGAAGATTGTAGATGTAGCCAGAGACTTCTTATAAATCCACTGCTCTGAAGAAACTGTGCCCTACCCAGCCATAATCAATCTATTAACTGCAACCTAAACCACTTCCATGCATGCTAAGATACTGCTATGCATGCTGCTGTTGTCCAGCACTGAGGACCAGCTGAAACAAGATGATATGCTGTGTATCTTCTTCTTGTATGTCTTTTTATATATCTTCTGCCCAGAAAGGGTACTACACCCAGACTGCTCATAATGCTTTGGCTGTCACTCACTTGTTATGAGTACCTAAATAGCAAAAAGCTCTCTTCAATATCCATTACTCACTATCTTTGGTCAAAATGTTCTGGTGTAATCAAGATACCAAACAACCAGGAACTTTCTGTCACATCTTTCTCACCTCTACATTTCTTTCAGCAAAATTTAAATAAATTACTTAAGCTATTTATTAAATTAATTTTTTTGAATGGTGAAAGATTTACTGCTTTGTGGGATCTCTGTGTGACAGACAGCACTCAGGCTGGCATTTAACCTAATTAATCAGCTTTTTCTGTCTCTATTACTACTAACCAGTTGAAATTAAAGACTGAAGATTGATCTGTTTTAATACACATGAAATGTTATATTAATATGCATGTTTGATGCAGTACATCATGCATGCTTATATTTTGTTTTGTAAGCTTTCAAACATTCTATAAACTTTGGTTACATTTTTATGTATTCTTAATCACAATGCAGACAAAACTTGGCTAGCTCAAATAATTCTTAATAATTTTCTTAATGATTACAAATTGGACTGTTTGCTAAGCTCAGGTAAAGTGAAGTGGATCCCAGTATAGCTGCCTGGTGAAAATCAACGTATAGCTCAAAGAGGTATCATACTTTACTATTGCCCTTTTAAGATACCTTTCTTCACTGCATATATCACAAATCTCTCACCATTTACATCTGCACTACCAATTACAGGAGTTCAAGTTTGAACTGGATATAACTGATATCACTACCTGTTCTATTCAGAGTTAGCCACAACTTCAAAAATAACGTGAAACAAGCGTAAACAGGAACTGTTAACAGAAGAAGGAATCCCCTGCAGTCACATTCCTGCCCTTGCTCTATTCCCTTCTCTTATGTCATCAGATGTATTTATGTGGCTACACGGTAACTGAATCAGCAAAGTAACCTGGCAAAGCACTAACTCTTTGCTGGAGGGGATAAGGGATTAACTTCAATCCAGATTGGTTTTCTGATCTAATTTACTAAACACCCACTCAAATACTTGAGCTGCATCAAGTGACACTGGCAAAAAAAAAAGCGCCAAAGTCAGGAGTGAACCGCAGCAATGTCAATTTGATTCTGTGAAGCTACAATAATAGAAAACTGTGTGGTTAAAATCAAATGATACCCAAAACACATCAGTGGTTCTACCAGTGAACTGTGATGAAAAGGCAATCACAAGAGATTTCCTGGAAATCACCAGTCCAGGTAGCATAATTACTAAATCAGAGTAAAGTATTAGCTATTGGGTAAAACCATAAAACCTTAAGTGTTTTGTATTGCCTCCTAAAAATTTCTCCCCAGTCTGTGAAGAAGCTATTTATTAAAACAGTTTATTTTGGCTTACTCGCTTTTAATCCCTCTTAGAATTTTGGCCTTGCCTTGTGCCTAATTTATTTTTCTTACTAGTTTCTTGTGAGAGATTTTATCAGAAGTCCTTTTGAAAAATCAAAGTAAATTACTTCTTCATGATGCCCTTTATACGTTGTACTGTTGACTCAAGGAACTTAGCAGGTCAAGAACGCGTGATTTACTCTTGTGGCAATCAGGTTGGTTTGATCTTATCAGCATATATTTATCCAAGTGTTTCACTGCTTTGTCCTTAACTATCCTCTGTCAGTTTTTCTGATACTGAAGTTTTCCAGACTGTGCTATGTGTAGTCATCCTCCAATCCTTTTTAAAATGTGGGAACAGTGCTAGATAATTTTCAAATGTATAGGATTTTTATACTTTAAATAATGTGTAGAATTTGCAACTTCATTTTCTCATTTTATATTACTGCTTTCCTCTTTGAGTTCTTTTGTCTCCTAGTTGCAAGTAAAATGTAGGAAAGAAGAAGTATTTTCAAAGATAACTTATGTTCGCTAGAGGCCATAATTGCTATGACTGGCCTAAATGAGGTGATGTCTTGCTTATAATATTTCTTAACATTAATATGTAATTATCTGAAACTTCAGAAAACCCCAGTAACAACAGTTGTCAGAAGTAGAAGTCTTTTGATAATCAATTCAGTAATGCTTCTATTTTTAAAAAGTCTCAACAAGAATTAGATTATTGCAAAAATTCTATCAAATAATTTAAAAAAGCTTTTCATTGAAAAATTCATGTGGGGTCATGACCATGTATCCTGTAGAATAGCAAAGTGAAAGCCTTCACACTGATTATTGTTTTATCTGTCTCTCTGCCTCTTTTTTAATTTCATTTTCATCCCCTTTGTCATGTTTTTCTCTTACTTTCCTACTCCTGGGGGTGGGAGAAAAGAGATGTGCTTTGATCTTTATTATATTGTGTAGGGTTTCTTTTTTAAGTATCATTTTTTGAAATGAGCGTACTTTGGGTGTTCTCTAACATATCTAAAAGCTGTATAGCAGCTAATACTTCTCTGGACAAACATACTTTTTTTTGAAGTGAAAAAACTCTTACAGACAACTTCGAGTTTGCAAAGCTGATTTTTTTGGTATTGAACTTAAACATAATGTTTACCAAAAGGGATTATGTAGAGGGATCAAAGGACAATGAAAATGTATTATTATTTAGTACTGAAAAAAGGAATGTAGTCAAGCTTGTAAAGTTGAAATTCAGTTTCTAACTGCTGGAAGATTTGAGCAAATCAGCTCCAAATGTAAACATCCAGCATTTAGCTAGAATGCACGAAGAACTGAAGATGTGTTTAGAATCAGAGAAGCTTGTCTGAATTTATTTTAACAGTTATCTGAGCAGTCATTTACCTAAAATTTTGTAAAATCTCAATAAAATATTCTCTGTGAAAAATAATAGAACTTCAGTTTCCAGCCTTGTACATAAAGCAACCTTGTCAGTTATTATATCATGTCATGTTACTTAAAATAATTATTCCCTTGAATAGTTCAGACAATTCTACTTCACCAAGAAGCAGTGAGTCTGGGAGAAAGTGGACAATATGTGAGGGTAGTAGTGGGAGTAGTAGCAGGGAAATAGTGATAGTGCAGTGATACAGATTGTTTAACAGGTTCTTTGATGGCTGAGTACCAAGATATCTTGTAAATGCAAAAGATCCAGCTTTGAGAAACTTGGTGCCCCTGACCATGGCAGGGGGCTGGACTAGAGGATTCTTTTGCATTGATCATTTTGTATTTGTGTGAAGAGGGAGAACAGATAATCTTTAAAAGTTCCTTCCAACCCAAACCATTCTACAATTCTATGAAAAAAATAAGCATAATAAAGCAACATTTCTTATATTCTGTCACTATTTTGGTACCATCTTAGCATGCAAAAAATTATATGGAACACTCCCCACAAACACACACATTTACCAAGAATCTTGTGAAAAGTATCTCATGAAAGGCTACGGTGTTATTCTGGACTGTGCACAATAACTGTTTTTCCAAACATGGCTAATTATATCTGATATAACTGGCTGTCTCCACAGTATTTTTTCCATTACCTGATTACAGAGTACTCTTTGAAGTTAAGGTATCATGGTTCTGAAGATGGTAAAACACCAGCTGCTTATACAGCATATGCTTCCAAAGAGAACTCTGGTAGGAGACAGTATTTGGTGCACCTCCATCTTCAAAATGTTTTCTCATTAGTGATAATAAGCCAGCAATGTGCCTTTAGCACTACTTAGGCTAATAGTACCCTGAAGTGCATTAGGCAAAGCACTGCCAGAATGTCAAGGGAGGTGATCCTTCACCTCTGCTCAGCACTGGAGTACTGTGTCCAGTTGTAGGCTCCCCAGTACAAGAGAGAAGTACTGGAGAGAGTGCAATGAAGGGCCACAAAGAAGATTAGGAACTGAAGCACCTCTCCTATGAGGAAAGGCTAAGACAGCTGGGACTGTTCATGCTAGAGCAGAGAAGGCTGAAAGTGGGATCTCATCAATGTTTATAAATACCTGAACGGAGGGTGCAAAGATGACAGATCCAGGCTCTCCTTGGTGGTGTCCAGAGGCAGTTGGCACAAACTGAAATACTGGTGGTTTGCTCTGAACATCAGGAAACACTTCTTCATCATGAGGGTGAGAGAGCACTGGTATGGGCTGCCCAAGGAGGCTATGGAGTCTCCATTTTTGAAGATATTTGTAATCTGTCTGAACATTGTCCTGGGCAAATGGCTCTAGGTGGCCTTGCTTGAGCAGGGACGTTAGACAACATGATCTCCAGAGGTCCCTTTTAATTTCAACCGTTCTGTGATTCTGTGATAGTCCTATCATGTTGCTACTAGGAAAGGCTAAAATGATACAATGGTACAAAAGCACAAAGTTTTCGCTAGATTTTCCTGCATCTCTCCTGAAATATAGAAGCCTTTCAAAGCATTTGAATGTATAAAGATCTGATACTGCAGAGCTGTAGAAAACATATGTTGAAATAAAATATTCCTGAATGGGAGATTGAAAACTGCATAGAAATAATAGAGGTAACACCCTGTGAATACAGCACACTCAGGAAACTGAACAACATTCTGTGCTTTATGAGGGTCCCCAAAATATACTGATATATACATAGATCTTTTTTAGCTGAAGATTATATTAGGACTGTGGTCAAGTGGTACCAAATATAAAAGTACAGTCCCTTCAGGTACTGTTGCTCTTCCTACTTTCTTTAGAAGGGTTTTTGGGAGAGGTCAATTTTCTAAACAAATTTCAGATATTTTACCCCTAATTTCAAGAAAAATGGTCAAGGTCTGGTGAAGAATCTTTGAATAACAAGTTACAGTACAAATATTCTTGCCAGAATTATTTTTAAAAACTGAGAGTGAAAATAATCAGGAGATTATGTTCTGAAGAATGTAACACCAGAGCAAAAGCATCCAAAAAGACAAAGATAATTTGATGAAAATCTAATTGTTAGCAGGCCTTTCTGGAATGGAAGAAACCAACTTTTTTCACAGAGGATAAGATAATTAATAAATACCACAGTTATTTTTTACTCCATTTTGCTTTTAACATTTGGAGACAAATAATTTATACTGAGAAATAATGAAGAAACATAAACTTCTTCCTTACTAACATAGGATAAACCACTACAATGATTTTTGCTTATTACAACTCAGTCACTCTTAGTTTTCCTCTGTCACAAATTCAGAATCTTAACATAAACTTGGCTCCTACCATATGAATAGGTAAAGCCTAAAAGACAAGCATGTCTGGATTTTCTTTCCTGAGTTCCATCCCAATGTGCTGGATAATGCCTTGGATCAAATGCCTTTAGGACAACTTAATTCAACTATGTGAGAATGCACTAGTCAAATATGCACTATTTGACATCTCAAAAGAGAACTTTTTGGTTTGTGCATTTTGAAAATTATTTATAATAAATTTCATTTAAAGGAATGTCTTAGGCCAATATGATTGTCCTCAAAGTACACTGCACTAGTAGAAAATGCACAAGCCTAATGTTTCTCTTAAAGCAAATATTAAGATCCGTTGCCATACAAAAGTTAATGATTTCAACCTGATCTCCCTCTGACCATATGTATAAAAACACCTTGTCAAAAGAATCAAGATAGCTTTCAGATGATTCAGAATACTTAAACATTGTACAGCCCTCCGCAGTCATCTTTTAAATAGATGTAGATCTGCAGAAAACATAGCACTTGCAGGGGGGCTGGGAAGCATCTATCCCTTTCACACAGTAGTATACTTTGCCTCAAAAATGGCCCCTACAAAACCAAGTGAAACAAGTAACTTCCCAACCATGCTCAAGAGGCTCTACATGCAGTGTGCATGAGGATGTGTTTCAATGCTAATACATGTAGATTATATAAGCATAGCCTTACTGTGTGTGACCTAAAGAGTCATGATGAGAAAATAAAGACAAGAAACAGAAAGAGTGAGTGAGCTAAAGTATGTCAAAAGCATTCTAAGGCCTTCCTATAATAAATAGCATAATGGGGACCAAACAGCCTAATATAAGATATAACCAGCCCTGGGACAGTGCTCCCAAGAGGAAACAGCAAAAGAAATGTACTCTCATGTTCAAAGGCAATGCAGACCACTAATGTTTCAAGGGCTGTGAATGAAATAGAGCATAGGACAGTCTAAAAAGTGTCCCAAATTACAAGCATAATTCTTCTGAAGAAAAGCTGATTTCCCATTGATAATATCCAAAATACTCCATTTTCAAATAAAAGGAAATATGTGTGCTGCAGAAGGGACTCGGTCAGAGATCAATATGATCAGACAAAAAGCCATTTAGTGCAAAGTATTAACTCCTTATATACTATTGCTTACACGCACCTACAGCAATTTGACATATCATGTTTGGATACTTGTCTTGAAGACCCTTAGTGACTAACATATAATTGATTAAGCACAGGTGTGAGAACTTGACCTCAAATGCTTGCCAACAGCCCGCAGTTCTCATAACTCAGTGAATTACAGCTTCTTCTTATCTTGCTTGCTTAAGCTTCCTCGGGCCTCTCATGGCCTTGCTGTATCTTTCAGAGTTATTCAGAGCTCATGTACCAATTATCCATTTTCCTGTGAGAACACTGTCTCCACATATGTGGAATAAAAAATAATAACAAATACTGAGTTGTAGTGTTGTGTTTTAAAATACGCTTCAACAGGCTGAGACATCTTCATAGGGCATGGAAACTTCTTTCTTTAAAATAAATTAAAAATAAATTGCATTTAGAAAGGCAATGCATATATATACATATATGCATCCCTACAGATTCCTAACATTAAATAGCAAATTTCCATGACAATCTAAGGGTTGAAGCACACACGCGAAGTTATACTCTATTTGGTCTTTATCTTTTCCAGTTCAAACGTATTTGTGTTCAAATTCCAGTGTGTTGCTACTCATCATTAAGTTTGTAGCTATCATTGGAACACCAGGCCTGATAAATAAATGTTTCCTGTGAGATTGTCATTCTCATGTGACTCTTACAGTTCATAATTTCCATATCCACCATATATAGTAAGAACATATAAGTTATAATTGTTTTGTTGTGAATAGGAAAACATTTGATACAAGTTCTGATTTTATATTCACATAACTTGTATTGAATCCAGTTGAGACTTAGAAAGGCAGATCTTGGGTACAGTTTTTGGGCACATAATGAGGCAGAAGGAGTAACTCCAACTTTTTCTCTAAAGATCTGAGCTTAGAAGCACACTGAAGGCTTTCATTATAAATGTGATGATCCACTTGAAGGCTACAGAAAACAAACACACCAGCATTCCAATATGTGCGTCCTATCTTGTCTGAGAAAAGTATCAGAAACGTCAATAAAATGTGAAAATGAGTTTCCACACCTGACTCTCCTTGATACATTGGATGCAAAAAAATAGAAAAGGTTTTTCTCAAAAAAGAACAGAGGTCTGCAACACTCTGAACTGCAACATGCTGCACTTGATCGGTGATCAAAGTCAATCCATTCTCACTGATCAAACGAGCTAACAATAAAATGTAACTACTTAAATGACATGTGGACAGAGTAGTAGTTCTGGCTAATATAGTTTATATATAATAACCAATCCAGGCCAAAAGTTGTCTTCTTTTTTTACAGATAGATCAAGTAAGTTACTACAGAATGAGAAGAACTAACCCCTAGGATTTCTGTAGGCTAACAAGAAGAGATTCAGATTTTAGCACTGCAAATATGTGGAGTTCCTCATAGGAGGAATTATTTATCATAAAGTTGTGCTTGGAGTTCTTGGCAACATAACTTGGCTTTAGAAACAATTTTTATTAATTGCAAAGGGATTTTAAAATTGCATTTTCTATTTATACATAAATATACTTCCAAAAAGCAAAAATGTCTCTAGTCATGAGCTATCAGCAAAAAAAAAGTGTACAAAAGTAATTGTACAAAAATAATTGTATAAAAGTAATTGTACAAAAACTTTGTACCTTTTTTCCCTGTATCTCTTCCTTCTCTCTCTACGTGACTCACAACCTGTTTTAAAACAGCTCTGCAACGCGCTTCAGAATTAGTTCCAGATCTTTTAAAAGAATTGCCGTCTCAGAGATAACATGAAAGCAAAATTTAGCTCAAATATACATTATTTTATGCAGTATTATTTATATAATTTTATCATTTTAAATAGTGGCTCAGAATGACACTATTTGTAAAAAATATAATTATTTTAACAATGAGAAAATCATTTACCAAAATGGGTTTCTCATTATCAAAGCATATAGAAATATCAGTATCTCACTGATACCGATGTGAGCATAGATTAACTATGTTTGCTTTATGTTCAGGCATAATTTATGCCAGAGTTTTCACTTACTTGAAAAAGATTAATAATATTCAAATAATTGTGTCTGAATATGAAATTATTGGGTAAACAATATAACAGACATTAGTAGAAATGTCACTAAAAACAAATACTTAACACAAACATTTTATTTATGCACAAAATCAGAACAGGCGTCTTCCCCTTTTTGGACAGAACACTCTGGAAAAATTATTACAAACCACTACACAAAATAAAGTTCCTGAGGATGAACTCTCTGGAAAGGGATCTAGATTATTTGTTTGTTTGACTTTTCCTCCATCTTTCTCTCAGATATATTATTAGGCAGCTGCAGGAATTCTACTTGGAGACAACAGGATTCTGGGGACAAAGGACCGTACATGTCCATCTTCCATATTTCCATACATGGGTACAAGACAAATATAAAGGAAAACATAATATTTATAACGTAAGTGTATATGTAAAAAAAAAAAAAAAAAAAGGTGTATTTCATGTTTACCACTGTGCCCACTGAAAATGAAGTAATTTTAAACATGTTACACTAAACATGGCTGATAAGTTTCTTCACAACTAGAAATTACTTCTGTGGCCAAGAATCACATTGCCATATGGGAAATGAGTAAGAAGTATTTTACTGCTGTCCAACATATTTACATTAACTAATTTTATAATGTACCTGCAATGATGGAAGAAGCCAAAGAATTATTACTGCTATTCTTAATACAGTGTAGTCAGCAGATAATTGTGTTTGCCTTAACATTAACTAGTGCTCCCATTACTGTGTTTTAAAAGGAAGTGGATCAGCAGGAGCCATTTAATTTACAGCAGCTTTTTGCTGTTTATGCAAAATTCAGATGTCAGAATACCGAACAGTTATTTTAGGTATGATTTATTTCTTTCTTGTTGATAAAAATTCCCCGTTTAGAAGAACAGTTGCATGGAAGTAACAGAGAGAAATAGTTTTAAAATACATTAAATGTCCAAAGTTCATTGTTTTGCATGTATTATTGCCTATACTCAGGCTGTTCAGAGTATTATGAATATTTGTGAAACTGTGTCACTCAAAGCTGTATCTAAGGAAACACAGTTGTACACAACAATTACATATCCTAAAATTTAGCACTATTAATCACTTTCAATGTCATTACTGAGAGTGCTCAGCAAGAAATCTGAAAAGCAAAAGGGGAAGGATTTTTGAATTCTTCTATTATTTTAGGATGTTTTGTCTTGTGTTCTTTTAGGGGACCTGAATTCATTTTCTTTTTGTCTGATTTACTGCAGTCCGTATTTTCAAGGGCTTTTCAAACTGGACTGCGCTGGGCCTGTTTGGAATGCCAGACAAGAAAACAGTGAAATAAAACTACTAGTTGCCATTTAGCCTCTAGTATATTGGAAATATTACACTGCAGGGTTATTTCACTTAATCTTATTTTCTTACACTTTCACATACTGTAATTCAAAGTCACTTCATAGGTTTATCTAAAAAGGTTTTTGACCTCAAAAATACATGCTCTAAAACTGGTTATGAAGTCTAGTGCTTTTAAGTAATTTTTAGTGGTTTTGAGAATGGAGTTTGGTCAAAGCAGCTGTTTTAATTTCCTGTTTTTGTCTGCCGACTATTTCCCTGGAAAGCACAGGCATATCTAGCAAAACCAAAACTGGCCAAAGAAAATTATATAAGAGATTGAAAAGGTTTACACATAAACAGCTGAAAATCCGCTTAGAATCACTATGGCAAAATAACTTGTGAACGTCTTCTCAAAATAGGGGGAAAGAAAACTGCTTACTGATACTGACATTACTTCCATGATTATTGTTTATTTCAAAAATGCTGTTATTATTAACAACATAGATGAGGTTCAAGTTTCCTAAGTCTCACTTATATTAACTTCTACATAGGGAACATACAGAACAATATCTACTGCTAAAAGCAAAGCAAGTCCTGCTTCTCTTCCTTCAATCCTACTCACCTTCTTGCATCCTTTGCAAATGCTCTGTGGTTTATACGAAGATGAGTTTGGCTGGGAACTATGGCATGGCCATTTCAATCTCAATTTTTCGACAGACTTACATTATAAACTCTGTAATTTCATAGCTCCTTTTCACTCCACATATTTTATAAACAAATTAACTGATCCTGTAAGATGCTGCACAAAACAATCCGTGGCATAGGAATACCACAGAACCTAGCCCTCTACTACGGAACATCCAAATCATGCAATTTAGTTATATGTCAGGTTGGTTCAACCGGTTTTAAACTGAAACTAGTCCTACAGAAGTATATCAACTAAACAAATCTGAATCCAATCTGAAACCAAATAAATTCTGTAATCCTTTATTACACCATGCTTATTAAGCCAATGAGGTGGGCCAGCAGACTAGCAAGACATCCTGTGTTCTGCCACTGCCTCCAGTGCCAAACTGAAAACATTATTTACACTGAAAGACTAAGGACATGGTTGATGAAAATCAGGGGTTTATTTGCTTCTGTAATTTACATTATCTTGAAATTATTAGAAGTTAAATGTGATATGGCAATAACAGATATCTTGGATTTTGAGGGTTTTTTCTTATACTATTTATATATCATAGAATCATGGAATCATAGAATCATAGAATAGTTAGGGTTGGAAAGGACCTTAAGATCATCTAGTTCCAACCCCCCTGCCATGGGCAGGGACGCCTCACACTAAACCATATCACCCAAGGCTCCATCAAACCTGGCCTTGAACACTGCCAGGGATGGAGCATTCACAACCTCCCTGGGCAACCCATTCCAGTACCTCACCACCCTAACAATAAAGAATTTCTTCCTTATATCCAATCTAAACTTCCCCTGTTTAAGTTTGAACCCATAACCCCTTGTCCTGTCACTACAGTCCCTAATGAATAGTCCCTCACCAGCATCCCTGTAGGCCCCCTTCAGATACTGGAAGGCTGCTATGAGGTCTCCACGCAGCCTTCTCTTCTCCAGGCTGAACAGCCCCAACTTTCTCAGCCTGTCTTCATATGGGAGGTGCTCCAGTCCCCTGATCATCCTCGTGGCCTCCTCTGGACTTGTTCTGACAGTTCCATGTCCTTCTTATGTTGAGGACACCAGAACTGCACACAATACTCCAGGTGAGGTCTCACGAGAGCAGAGTAGAGGGGCAGGATCACCTCCTTTGACCTGCTGGTCACGCTCCTTTTGATGCAGCCCAGGATACGGTTGGCTTTCTGGGCTGCAAGCGCACACTGAAGCTGGCTCATGTTCATTTTCTCATTGACCAACACCCCCAAGTCCTTCTTGGCAGGGCTGCACTGAATTTCCTTTTTGCCCAACCTGCAGCTGTGCCTGGGATTGCTCCGACCTGTATTATAGTAATACTAGTACCATTACAGTTGTGATCATCTGAGGATATTTTTAAAAATAAAATATTTATAAGAAGAAAATCTTTTCTTAGACCAAATGATACAGCTGAGAGAAAAAAGTACCAGCATACAAACTTTTTTCTTGAGCCTGAAGTATACATTTGACTTGCCTGCTAAAATGTTACTCTATCTGAAATACTTTTTTCCTCCTTCTAGAGCAATTGTTAAATATTTCACATGTATTGTATTCTATTTGTATATAAGTAATTTCTGATAAACCAACCATCAGAAACAAAAGATTTCTATGTATCTTACATACCCACAACTGTTTCAACAGAGCATTTTCACACATCTTTCCTCTAAAAAAACTGCATCAATTAGGAAATGTCATTAAATATCCATAAGACTGCCATTAAATATCCATGATTTCAAAAAGCTTAAGTATGATCTCCAGTCGTACCATCTCATAAAAGAGTTAGTGGCTGGACATCAACTGTGAAAAAAAGACTTTCTTTTCACCATTTAGCAATAATTATCATATTCAGCTATTTCTGCTGCAATTTATTAGCAGGGCAATATTTCCACAGTTCCATATTCTGAAAAACAGCCTTTCTATCTATGAGCAATGAGACAAAACTCTGCTGCCTAAATATCTCACAAACTAACCTAAGTTCGCTAATTTCGCTGATAAATGAGACATTTCAGGGTATAAATGGTTTATACTGTTACCCAACAAGAACTGCATCTGCTGTTGTTTTCTTTAGCATAATTTGGACCAAAATTAAAGCCTGATAAAAATCACAATGAAAATCTAACTCATTAGAAGTAGCAATAAGTTATTTAGCAAGGTGAGCAGATGTGAATTTGGAAAAGGAATCCTTACATAAGAGTGTTTCTAACTTCTGAACAAAATTATTTTATTTTAGAGATATTTAATTTTAGGGATCCTTAAAATTTTTAACTATTACCACATCTGTGTCTTCTCATTCAAAATTCTTTGTTATAGGGATCTTGTAACAAAAGGGATCTTCCTCCTTGTGAATTTACTATTAAGAAATAGTGGTTATATCACAGAACAGGATTTCTATTCATCCTTACTTACTCCTCACTGAAATACACTAAAACCATACCTGTATCCACATGGATACATAGTGACTAGCTGAGAATGAAGAAATAACTTTGTAAATTATACTGCATGTCAGTCACAGTGTTATCAAGTAATGAAAAGTTATTAGTTTATACAGTTTAGTAGACTACATAAAAGCAATTTAAAAAGCCTACTCCAATGTGTTCTTTTATCCAAGTCCATATCTGCTTTCATGAGTTTGTTCTCCCTATGAGAGTAAAAATAAATTCTGGTATTTGAGTAACAATTAGCTTTAACGCTTTATTAATTTCTATTGTATGTTAATAAATTTGGCTAGAAAATTAACTTCAATCTATGTTTAAATTTGTCATTATAGAAGTTTTTCCTATTAAAAAGTAAAGTAAATGCTACTCCAACCATGTATGTGTAAAATGTTGAGATTTGAGAGTTTTTCTAGAACAGTTAAGATGCTAGACTTGATACATTGCCTAAAATATAGCGGGGAGGCAGGGGTGTCAGAAGGGAAGGTAGAGAAAAACACATTAATGGAATCCTGACCAAAAGATTATACTTATTACCAAAGGAAACAAAACTTTTCTAATATTAATATTCTATGATTCTAAAATAATAAACTGCTCCTCATCACCAGTTTTCCTTTGAATTGCTTATTGAAGTTTCATTATATCGTAAGGACAGTAAATTCTGGTCATTTGGCTAACCACGCTGGTGAAGTGGGTCTCACCTCTGACCCTGTCACTGATCTGTTCTGAAATATTGGGTAATGTATTTAATTTCTTTAGGGCTCCATCTTCCTTCTGATTATCTGTCAGCTCTATTTATATAGAATTTGAAATATTTGGAAAGCATTTCATTCAGAGTCCCATGGTGTAGGTTTTTTGATGCACTTAATACATGTAATAAAAATATGCTATTATTTATGACGATATTCTAAATTAGTATGCACTAAGGAAAACCAGGTACATTTATTGTGACATTTCTAATACATGGTAAATAAGTAATCATTAAAAAATACTTATGATCCAAAATCAGTTCAGATGCATAAATCAACCAAATAATAAACAGCTTTTCTTTTCAAGTGCTGCTTGTGCTAACATGCAAATTATAAAGCTACTTTTTGATTTGTCAGTCTGTGCACGGAAGCCAACTTAAGTTGTTCCTGCCCACATCAAAACTTGAACCAGTCTGCACAGCTAAGATTTGTCTTTGTAACTGTTTCTAGGAGTGAGTACTTCTGTGCAAACAAATAAAAACCTATTGGGTCTGACTCTAACCCATCTTCAGAAAGTCTCTGTTTTAAGAAAACTTCTAATTTAATTGTGTTTCATCCATTTTTCTTGTACATAAAGCAGTAAATGTTCCTTTTTCTTCCTCAGGACTTTTTCTCTCATTCCTCAAATCTTATGGATTTCAGATCCTATCTAACTTGTAAAAAATGTGTTTGCGCACTTGTAGTCACCCACAAGAGAAATTCAGCAGTCGTCTTTCCTTGTTTTCCACACGCCTAGAAGGACAGGAATTCCTGAAGTTTTTATTTACAAATGCAATCAAATGAAAATGCATTACTATCCTCCAGGTCTGTTTATTGTAAGTCTTCAGTCACACCGCTATTACTGGATAGAACAGTAATTATTATTTTCCTTCCTTATAACACTAACAGTTTTATAGTTAGAAGAGTGTGCTTTATATCTCATTATCATTTATCCGATTCTCCATATTCTCAGTCCTACAATATTGCCTTATTAGATTCTGTCGTGAGTGTAGCCTACCTGCAAACCACTTATTTACCAGTAATAGTGTATTCAATGACCTTAAACTCACATGTAGTTTGAAGAAATAACAACTTAAATGTTTTCAACATTTTAACTTAAGATGATACTAATTTTATGCCTTTTTAACACTTTTTTTTCACAGTAGATTTGAACTCTAAGTCCCAGCAAAAGAGGACTGACTGCCTAAACAGTAGTATGTAAGTCCTGCACTTCTGTTTAATAAGTAATTTTTATAAAATGATTCTCTGTGATGGACGAGCATTTTTTAATTTAAGAGCAGCAGAAAATGCTACAGAAAATTTTATGTTTGGGTTAAGGTTTGTTTGAAGAAATTTTGTCTTTTCTCACAAAAACAGCTTATCTAAGAAGTATGATACTAATATGCCAGTTATTTTTAAACCTTCTCTACTGAGAATATACTACAGATCAATTTACATGCTAAGTTAATAAGATGCCTTAGTCCTTGCTACTGTAAATTGCCCCTAAACTTTTTTCCAAAAGGCAAAAAAGGTACACTGAAAACCCGCTGAAGCAATATGCTACTATTTAGCAAGTTCAACATTTAAAAATGGAATACATAGTATATCCTCTAGTGGATCATTGTGAAAAACACCAATTTGGCATGATCAAACATGACACATAAAAACCTCTGTGAAGGGAATAGCAACAGTATTAGTTTTAAAATAAGGTTATATGATGAAAATTATACAGAAGAGCTCACTTACATATCTTCAGCATTAAAATCAATTTCTTTCTTATAGCCCTTTCCAGTGCAACTCAAAACATTATGCTTTCTAAATCTCCTGTTTAAAGACTGAAATCATTTCAGCATTTGTCTGGACATCTGCTCTAATTGACAAATCCAGATGAACTTTGTACTTTCTACTTCAGATGTTGCCCTCACAGAATGAAATAATGTAATGGCATACTATTATGTTTAGCCTCACCCCATTTCTAAAATTAGGGTTTTCTAAATGCCATTTATGTTCAAATAAATGATCACGAGAATTCTGGATCAAAAAGAGCCCAGATAAATAAATCACAGAATTCATAGACCTTCATTACTTAGGAGGCAAAAGAAGGCTTTTCTAGGAAGATTCTATAATTATTTTTTTTAAGTTCTTGAATCAGGTATCAAGCAAAAAATAAGTGTAATTGTTACTGATCAACTAAGAATGCTGTGTTGTCCTTACGCAATTCTGTAAGACAGTTGATTTCCTGTTCTTAGATCCTCAAGTTTTTTTATCAGATTCATGACACTGCATCAGCTTCACCTTTTTGCTAGTGGCACTGTCACTATTTCTCTCAAAAGAAAGTGTTAATTAAACGATTTTGATATTAAGTGTACTAGATGCAAATCTATGTATCCATCTGCCAAAGGCTGCTTATCCCTCTTTAATTCACACATCTAGGTTAAGATTTCTCTTAAAAGGTCACATTTATTTCAGTCTTCTAACTTCTACATTTTGCACAATGTCAAGGAATCTTTATAATTCTTTTTCCTCAAGTGATGGTAACTTTTAAATAGTTCAAATTTCACACAAACAAGTGATGTGAGATGGCATGGCAAAACAGAATAAAAAAAGTCAGAATGAGATATTTTAAGATGTTATTTTTCCTTTTTTTACATTGAATAGTAAGTATAAAGGATAGAATGTAACTTTTTTATAATTTAAAAACCCATAGAGATCCTCACACCGGAGTCTCTTCAAGCACTGGCCCATCTACTCCCACACTTTGTACAGCTGATAAAAACAGCAGCATTGCTGTTCTCTATGTCTGCCAGTACTTCTCAGTGAATTTTTGTGTCTTCATAAAACTTGGCTCCCCTGTATAGTCTACAACTGGATTCACTCATACAACAGAAGTGCAACATTTTGCATTTTTAAGTAGCTTCTGATATCTTTATGAATGCTGTTTTATTTTTGCTTTTCTCACAGCACAAAGAAAGCAATGCTCTTTTGAAAACTGACTGCCAAGGAATTATTTCAAGCTCAAATAATCTTGACTAAATTAACAAACTTTGTTGTACTATAAAAATAAGATGACTTTCCAACAGTTATGATTAAAATGTCATCATGTGCAGATTATCAAAGCAGGAGGGCAAGCAGATTTCATTCTGTAAATCCTTTTCCTCCTAAGTAGAGGAAATAAAGATACATGCATTTTATGTGGCAAACTGAAAATAGAGGTTAATGTTGTTTTCTTTCTTTTGCTTTTTGGTGTGACTTGTTTTATATTTCAGAATTTTAACAAAGTAAAAAAATTTCAAGGAGAAAAGGGACTGTAACTAAATTAGCATGACCACATTTCCTACATGGGCCAGGGAATCTCCACCTATTAAATCAAATCTAAATGTCTTTGTAAAGATTCAAAAAGCCATAACAGCCTAAAAAAGTTATGACAACCTAAATCATGTCTTCCAAAGGTTAGGTATTCTTACTGTTAAAATATAGGCACTTTATTTATTAGTCTGAATTTGTCTTCATTCAGCTTCAAGCTTCTGGACCTTATTATAATTCTTTAATGGTTTTAGGCTGTCAAATACTAGAAATCTCATTTTCATGCACCTATTCATGGACTCTGATCAAATTACATCTGAATCCTCATGCAAACATATTGAACAGATTGAGCTTTATAAGCCTCTCATTATAACTCATATTACAAGAAGACAACAAGCATTCTTACAGCTATTTCTGATAATTTTCAATAATGTTTTCTTTTTGAAATAAAACAACAATAACTGAAAATAATATTACACAAATAGACTAACTTATGCCATTAGCTAATGTTATCTTACTTACCTATTGCTAAACCATTTCCCTATCAGCAAACGATAACAGAAAAAAAAATGATCTATGCATCTAAACACATTGCTCTGATCTGAGAGTACAAAAGATCTAAAACACCTTCTGAAGAAAATAAACTATTAAATATATGAGAGCAACCTGATTTAGTTGAACATGTCCTGCTCATTGCAGGGGGTTGGACTAGATGACCTTTGAAGGTCCTTTCCAACCCAAGTTATTCTGTGATTCTATGAGGGTAAATGGAAAATGAGATATAATGACATGACCACCAAAGCAATCCTGTTAGAATGACTGGACATCTTTGATAAAAGAACAAATTTTATGGACAAGGAAAAAGCAGCATAGGATTTATTTTGACGTCTGTAATACACTACAAAGAAGTTTTACATAAAAACAGGATTAATGCTGTAATGGTAAGAAGAAATAGTGGCTGTTGAGATTTCAACTCCTGTGTGCTAGACCTCTGCCCTAGAGTGAAGTTAGCACTAAAGTTCCTCAAAGATTGTCCTTGGGAACAATCTTATTAAGTATTTTTAAAACAGCCTGGCATAAAAAGTAGGAGTGATGTCAATGCCTCCTAACAATGTGTCAGTACACAGAACTGAGCTATGATAAAGGAAAAACTGGGTGACTTGGGGACTGGAGTAATAGAAGTGTCATGACATTCAATAATACAAAGTATAAGGTTGGGACACAGGCTCAGAGCTTAAGGCTTCTTAGCAGTGTATACCAAATTGGATTTTGATGCCCTTGAGGAGAGGATAAAATTACTTACTTTCTCAGCATGAAGAGGCATCAAAACTATATTTCATGGTGATGACAGAGGAACCAGGACAGGAACATCTTTCCTGAGAAGTCTGTGTGTTGCTAAGCTAAGCAACATCCCTACCACCAATAACAGATGGCTGCAGAACCACTGCCCACTCTGACTCAGGGCTGGGTCCATGCACCCTGCCCAAGGAGGACAATGGAACACTGCTGGTAGAGCCTGAGAGGTGAAACTGTCCTGATTTCAGCAGTAGCAGTCATTTTTCTCCTTCTTGGTAGCTGGTGCAGTGCTGTGTTTTGACTTTTGGGCTGAGAACAGTTGCTGATAGCAAGTATGTTTTGAGTTACTGCTCAAATGTTTGGTTTGTCCAAGGACTTTCTGAGCTCATGCTCTGTCAGGGAGGAGGGAGGTCAGGAGGAAGGAGAGACAGGACACCTGACCCAGGCTAGCCAAAGAGGTATTCCATACCATAGCACATCATACCCAGGATGTAACAGAGAGTTACCCGGAAGGGCTGGGACTCTGGGCGTTGGAGGAGGTATCAGTCGGTGCTCAGTCAGGCAGGGTGGGGTGAGTTATGGGTCGGCGGCTGGTGAGGTGTTGTATTCTCTTTACTTGTTATTTGCTTTATCATTATCATTATTAGTAGTAGTACCAGTAGCGATTTGTGTTATACTTTAGCTATTAAATTGTTCTTATCTCAACCCGTGGGGGCTACATTCTTTGGATTCTCCTTCCTAAGTCTCCGGGAGTTGGGGGAGCAAAGGTGGGGGAGTGAGTGAAAGAGCCGTGTGGTTTGGGCTTAAACCATGACAAACAGTCACATCCCATGTCAAAAGAACTTCCAGATAGCCAAGATCCCACAGTTAGCTCTGTACTAACCTCTGTCAGTGGCCAAATTGTCCTAGAAGACAATGTTGTCTCCAACCTGGAGAAGTGAAGAGAAGAGGAGAAAAGCCACAACTAAGCAAAACTTGCTAGTCCCAGTAATACGTGGCTATGAAACCTAAACTCACACAGCCCTGCTAGTAGAGGCCAGATTTAAGCCCTTAAATGCATCTTCATCTCGTCCATTCTGAAATGGACTTCTTTCTATTTTGCTATCCCCTCTAGCAGCTGAGTTGACAGAGTTGGGGTAGAGGTGTATGCTGAAGGGGCTGAGTACACAGCCATCACAGCAGCAGCCACATGAAGTTAATCCTTGTGTGATGTTGGCACCCTGAGTTGCTAAGAAAGGATGAGCTATGGGAGCAATTCCGTACCATGACAATTTCACAGACACATTGGTCTGTCACCATACACAGCTATTTGTGCCTAAATCTAGTTCTGTGACAGTTCCTTAGAAACTAATACACTGAAAACCTATTAGGGAAATTAAGATCATAACATATTAGTCAATCTCAGGACAACTGAGCCACCACTGTGATGCAAGTCTATGAGGAAAACATGACCTTAAATTAGAAATTATCATTAGAGTAAGAAAAGTCTTTATGCTATTTTACATTGCATTAATGACCCCCTGTGTATATAGCTATACAGAAATCTAGCAAGTTATATTTAAAAAAAAATGGATTTAAACTGGGATAAGTGCAGGGAAATGTTACTAGGATGATCAGAGAATGGAAAAAATCTCCTGCTTTATATGAACTTATGCCTGCATAAAGTGATGTCTCACTACTGTTTTCCCTTTACCCCCGTTCCACCATTGTTTGTTTCTGCTCCAACATCACCTGCACCTTTCTACAAATCTAAACAGTCATGTAGCTGTACAGTGAACTATGCCAAGGAACCAATCAGTCATTAAAAATCATTTAATCATCAGTTTCCTGATGATGTGTCTTTTTTTTTTTTAGCATGTAAACCTGCATTGGCACACAGAAAATAGGGCCTGAAGCAGAGGTAAGAGTAGCAATGCCAATTTATGGTGCAACTGGAGATCATTGTTCATGAATAAATACATGTTGAATCGCAACACCGAGAATGAATATAGCTGTTTAAACATAAAGATAACACATGCTTCAAGAAAATGGTTATAAATCTGCCAGCAATCACTCCAGGTTGGAAATCAGAAGGCTTTTAACTATGACAAAAGTACAGTTGCAGTTACAGGTAAAGGGACAAAAGGATAACATACAGCATAACAACTGGGTATCTACTAGCACTTTCAAAGTTCTTTTCAATATTGTATTTAAAAATTATTCCATATTTTTATAATAGTTATATATTTTATTGTGTTTGGATATATATTTTTTTAAATATATGTCCCAGGAAGTCCAGATTAGTAAATAAATAAATTTTAAAATGGTATCACTTGTACAAACTAATGTTATGATATCTGGAAACACTACTAATAGTAACAGAATCTTCAGACTCTCATTTGTCTAAAATTCCATAACTACTCAGCCAGCTTTTGTCCAAAAATTAATCTCCTGTATGTGGGATGAAACTTCCAAGCATGTGTTGTGCACCTTGCATCTATGACAAAAATTGTAACCTGATTTTTAAGAGAGCATGGGTCTCAGTATCTTGTTTTGAAGAGCTGCCCAACTGATTATGAGTGTAAACCCATTGATTTGATTCCAGAAGGAAAAGTATTCCAAATAAATAGCTAGTTAAAATAAAAAAATAAAAAATCACTAAAAAAGAAAATAAATAAACCATCCCACCCAACAATGTAGACACAAAATTCTTTGATTCAAGTTTTGAATATGGCTAGAGATCACCATTTTGCATGAGCAACTGGACAAACTGTGGAGTCTTGAAACATACCATCCTGCAGCATATCATTTCTATTTAGCTGTACATGGTAAACTCTTACTTCTAATACTGATCACCTGGAGCAGCTCCTTTGAAGGTCCATTCTGAGACCAATGAGTGTGTGTCACTTTGTCTGTTTGTTTTCACATTCTTTGCAATGAAATAGTGACTTAAGGATTTAGTTTTCTAACAACTTGGTGGAGATTGATTATTAGACACCAGAAAAAAATGTTTTGTTAACATTTTAAAGAAATTCTAACAAACTTAATTAGGTTGCAACATATAGTTTAAGGGTTGGTTGAGTTTTGCTTTGGGCATAACCACACAAAATATTTTACATATCACTTGTTAAATCACATTCATGCGTGACCAAACAAGCCTGAATTATTTCTAACACATCAAAAAACACTAGCGAAGTTTTAGACTTAATATTTCTTTCTTCCGCCTCAAAGATGCCCCCCTGGTGCCTCACAGTTCTACAGTGGTACACCTGAAATAGTGACTTTAAAATGCAGCAAATAAATACACACAAAAGGGCATATGAAAAATTTGAAAAACATATGCAAAAATAAAAAGATTTAAAAAATGCAAAACTACAATAATATCTACAAATACAACTGTTTTTATCTTCTCTTAAACCACATTATTACAGACTTCTAGCCATGCTTTGACAAAAAAAAGTTAGTCTATTCTGGCATAAAGATTGGGTTGCTTGGTTTTTTGCAGTTGCTTGTGCAAAGCACCTGAAGAGCTCAAAGTCTAAAAGGTGCTGACAGCAAACAAACATGGGTATGGCAATTAAAAACAATGAACCTAACACCATCCTTATCATCCGTTTAAATCAGAACATTAGAAATGTACATTTTACAACACATTTTATGAGATGTCTCACTCTTCTCTTCAGCATCATTATCACCTGCTTGATCCTCTCATACTGCCAAAAACATTTCAAAACCAATGAGAAGCCACATGTTTTTGACAAAAAAAAAATTATGTTATATTGAGTATTTATGATATAAATGTACTCATTACTGGTTTAAATATTAATACAGCTGTTGCAATTGATTTATTAAGTCACATTAAAAAACAATATAAAGTTTCAGTCAGCTCTTCAAATTACTGCCTTTATAGATGGACAGATCAGTTCTTTGTTACAATTAATATTATTTTAATAAATAATAACATACAGTTAATAAATAACATAACAAATCTTTTTGTGTGCTTTTCTTTATGTCATCCTTTGGTGTGTGCTTTAAAATGTACATATTAGTCCTGTAGCACACATACATATTTATACATTTATACATATAAATAACATTTCTAGTGAGAGCTGTCATTTCATATGCTTCATTGTTAATTTAATCTTTAACACTTTATGATACAGCAATTTGAAATATTATTATATTGTTTACAAATAGGTTCAAAGTCTACTGGAGCTCTTGTTTGGAATATTTTTACACAGGTTAGAAAATTCTGTTTCTGTTCTTTGAAAGAGTAGGGACTTTGAGAGGTGTTTATAGGTGACACACTCACATTGTGTTCACCAAAAAAACCAAAACAAAACCCATATAATGAAAGGAACATACCCAAACATCTGTTTCCAATGTGCTCCCTCCATACATGCATTCCTCTTACAAAGCACTTTCTCAATCACTGTTAAAATGTCACCTTCAACTTGAAGGGACACATTAAGTGTGTTTAATTTTTGGAAATACCTCCTAGGCACCAAGCTGCTCCCAGCCTCCTGTCATCATGTAAAGGTCAGCACGTTTGGTACATTTGTCTCCTTGCAAAGGAGAAATGTGTAAAGTTTGACAACTCTTTTAAGCACTTTGCCACAAGATAACCAGCGAAGTGCTGTGTGATGCAAGATTTTCATGGTCCCTCCCTACTTATTTCAAAGTCTGGTAAAACTGCTACTATTTGAAGGGTTTGTTCTTATAATGTTAGCAGCATTGATGTCATCCTGTAGGACTTTGTGCACTCCTGGCTCTGACTATGGGACCTGATGAGATGCATCCACAGGTCCTGAGGGAACTGGATGTAGTCGCCAAACCAATATATATGATATTTGAGAACTCATGGCAGTGCAGGGAAGTTCCTGCTGACTGGAAAAGGGGAAATACAAGCCCCATTTTTAAAAAGGGAAACAAGGAATACCCATGTTAGTCTGTCGCATCTTGGTGCCTGGCAGGATCATGAAGCAGATTCTCCTGGAAACTATGCTAAGGCACAAGAGCAATAAGAGAGTGATTGGTGACAGCCAACACGGCTTCACTAAGGACAAATCACACCTGACAAATTTGGTTGCCTTCTACAGTGGAGCCACAGCACTGGTGGATAAGGGAAGAGCAACTTAAGTAATTTACCTGGACTTGTGCAAGGCATTTGACACTGTCCCACACAACATCCTTGTCTCTGAACTGGAGAAACATGGATTTAATTGATGACTTGGTACATAAGGAATTGACTGGAGACTCAGAACTGTGGTCATTGAAATACAAATGCTGTAAGCTGAGAAAAGTTAGAAGCTTCTGTATTTTCATCCAACTGTGTAGCAAACCTCCCACACTATTTAACTTGTTCTAACACTTGTATCTTCAAATTTGCATAGTGTTTTCTATGCAGCTTCCAACAGTATTTTCTGAAAAAGGTGTGCATTTTTGTTGCTGTATTGTTTTGCACTATCGTTTCAGCTATTTGTATTATGGCAGGAAGAACAAGTGTTTTTCCAATGGTATGTCGTCTTTTGCCGTTACCTAAAAAACTTCTAGATATTTAGCATCAAGTTTTGCAAAGTACTGGACTGATCATCATGACTTGAAATATTGCTGTAAAAAACTGTGAAGGGTTGTCTTTATGTTCTGAATGCTTACTTTCTAAACATCCTGATAATTCTAATGGCTTCATACTCCCACAAGCTAATATCCCAAGACACAATATACTTAGAGCTAAGTTCAGCTTCTACAACAGCAAATGTCAATCCATATGTCAAACAGTCTTGACAATTTTTAATGGTTTTGATCCACTTATTGTCAGATCCAATCAGATCACCATTGGTTTTGATCTCATGTGGCTGACAGCTCATACAAGGAATAGGAAAAGCGTAAGCTCTGCCATTTTCTTGTTGCTTGCTTGTGCTCAATAATATCTTCAATCATGGTTTCTTTGCAGCTATCATTTTAAGCCACTTGTCCATTTTGTGGAGCTTAATGTAGTTAAAACTAAATAATATAACCTGTAAATCTACTTTAAGCAAGAGCATGTAAGAGTGAGGGCACCAGCAGCAATTTGTGTATTAAATATTAGTAAAACTTAATTATTTTTTAAATAGAAAATAACTGGAATTGCTAATATGTGGATCATCTTGTGTGCATTCTGGTGTGCGTATACCACACTCTGGAGACCACTGCTGATAATCACTAACTAAATTATTATATCAATATAAAATTCAAATTCTTCACATTGTTTTCTTACCGCTACTGTTACAAATGAAAACATTTTTATCATTATCCTGCAGAGTTCTCTTGTAGTACCAGTTTCCTCACAAAGCTATCAGGAGCAGTCAAGAGGGTATTGTTATATATTTATTTCTGGTGACACCGTTTAATCTACCGAAAACATACTAAACCTCCCAGCAAGGCCTAGTAAGTGTGAACAGTTAAAGACTGACTTGTGTGCCTGAATGAGGGCATTGCCTAACCCTGAGATGCCACTCAAGTGAGCTCTCAAGTTATTTGTGATTGGTTGCAACTAATTCCTATGGCTTGTTCCTCAGATCCAGTTAATACTTGTTTAATGCTGTTTCCCACTCCTGACAAGACTGCCTGCCAGCTTGCTGCTTCTTGAAATAAACTCTTACCCTGTCCTTCAATTTAGTATACATTTTGATTCTACTCTTAATTTCACTTTTAACTTTGGCTCACCTTCACTTTTTTTCAGCCTAGCAGCAACCACTGAGCCCAGCTGCCTATTTGTAGTATCTACCTCCAGATGACAGTTGTTTGATATTGTGTGAAAGTTGATAATATGAATCAAGAAGTGAAACTTTCACAGATACTGAACATGATTAGAAGCTGTTACTTGAAAATATCAAAACAAATTGAATTGAACACTCCTGTAGTTTTCTATATCGTTGCTGAAATGTGAATGCTCTGGGCATCTGTAGGAAATCCAGTGTAGTTCTCTACCACTACAAATGCTGTTCAACTCACATAATGTAATCATTTGGGCAGCATTACACCTCTGACTAATCACAAAGCTTTAGCAGGTAGGGTGACTTGCTTGCTATGACATTACCTAAGCTAGAGCACTGATTGTTTTCCTACAATTTCTGAAACTGGTGATTATGAACCTGAAAAATTTTAAGTGCAAAATGGAATATAATTTAAAATCAACCTTTTTAATAACTATTTCTAAAATGGACACAAGTCCTAGTACTATCATTTATCAAGCATTATGTCTTCAATACAATGCATTAATAAAAGTTATAAGATCTATTCCTGTAATCTGCTTGAACAGACATACAAAATATAAAAGATCTACAGGCTCAAAATCTATGTTATGGCTTCCATTCAAATCTCATGTCCTTTTTTGATTTCTTGTTTCACAGCTGTAAATGAGCTTATCTGAAAGCCTCTGCAATGACAGAAGAGCACTGAACTGAATCCTAGTAACTTGATCAAAAAATCTTCCATGAAGGATCAGAGGAGATGGGGTTTGGGATCACGCTTTCCACCTTCTGACAGGAAAAGAAAGTGAATGCCAGCAAGCTTTTGGCTTCTAAACTTAAGCAAACTTTCACACCTGAAAACAGAGATAATCTTCAGCACATTCACAGCCACTTGGATTTTACTATACCCAGTACCAGGACTTGCATCTGAAGACACCAAGCACTGCTCAAATTTAATGAAAAGACTACTTCAAGACTATCGACCCTTATACTTTGAAAATGTTTAGATGACATTATAACTTGACAGCTCCTATTCAACATGACATTCACCTTGAGTGGAATGTAATTTAATCACACTGCACCAGATCCACAGTTGTTGGGATCTAATTCAGGTTGCATTGAAGCCATCTGAGAGCATTATCAGACTAAACTGTGACAGTTTGCTATCACCCAAAACCTGTCCCCTCAGGTCCTGAACAAAATCTAGGTGCCACTCTAGGGTGGAGTGCTTAACACAATACATCCTGCCACAGTGAATTAAGAGAGTTTTCAATCTTAAGAGTCCAAGTCAATGGGAAAATTGAGATTATTGAGCATATATTGTTGAAGAAAATTTACTGTTAAGAGTTGCCCCTGTGAATTCTTGTTTGTGGAATCAGCAGCCTCTGATGATGAGCTTACAAAATCCTTAACATTCTCAGGTCCACTGAAATAAATATTTGAAACTGGTGTTTATCTTAAATCCTGTTTCCAAATATAACTATTGTAAACTGGCATAACCAACTGGAAAGTCACTTTTTGCCAGCTTAATTTTAGTCTTGGTTTTGTTTGATCATTTATCAAATGCTAGAGCAAGGACAAGCAGTCAAAGGAGCGGATGGGGATTCCTCCTCCAGTGGCACTGTTCTTGAAAGCATTCGTAAACAATTACTTCAGAATATCTGAGAGTGAAGTGGCCACATACTGTGTAAATCTCTTCAACTATAATGTTACCTTGAGCAAAGTGAACTTTGACCTCTGTGCATTTTTACAGTAACAGTCAGAAATGCTGCACAGAATATAAGATGTGCGTTATTCTCTAGTTAAACAGAGAAAAGTATCAAGGAAAAGACAAAGCATAATATTTAAGCAGAATTACTGATTAAGGTGCTGACTGCTAAAGAGGAGACGTTAACTCTGTCATGGCTACTCTACATATTTTAATTTGTGCAGCTGCAATTAAGGCAATAGTACCTGGAATAATTCCAATCAAAGATAGGAACCTGAGTTAGAATTACAAATGACAATGCACCAGTTAAGTGTGTAGAAAGACTTCAGATTACCCACCAAGTTTTTCAGGGAAATAGGCTAGAACTTTACCCTATAAGAGTCCCACATATCATCTGAAGTATAGTCAAACTGACACCTTAATTCTATTATCACTGCATTCAGAGAGAGTAGTGTTCATAGTAATGAATATGCATTTCTTGAAGTTTGATATTTTGAAAGCTTTGGAGAAATTAAATAGTACACATGGGTTGATGCTAAATGAGCCTTCAGGAATTCTACACACACAAAAAAAAAACCCAAAAAAAATGCAAACAATAAACCCAACAAAATTCCCACCTAACTATCTATCTACAAAAAACTTCCTTTTTTACTCAGATTATTTGCTGGTTGACAGTTTTCCACTGTATGCAGAAGACTGAAGTTCTAAGACCACAGCAGTATAACATCATGGGGTAAGTGGTGCCATTTTTCCTTTCCAAAGAACTTGCAGCTTCTTAGAATAATTTTCCTATTCTCTTGCTTTTTCTTATCACTGAGTTGTGTAACTGGGGCAGATGTCAAGGCTGAGGAAACATGCATAGTAATAGTGCAAAAAATTGCACCAGATGACTTTCAGGATGCAGTGCTAGAATGTACGGTTTAGTACAGAGAAAATGGAGCTGTGCAGGGCTGCTGAATCACTGCTTTGAAGAACCCCCATCCTTCAGAGATCCTTCAGCTGATGTGAATACTAAATCACAGCTTACTGCAGAGAATTAATGTAGACGGAAAGACTATTACTTCCACTCGAACTCCCTGAAGAAGTCTGCAAGTATCTGGACAAAGAAATCAGGTTAGTATAATATTCTTGGATTTCCAAAAGTCACTTAGTTCCTTACCATAATCTCTGAAGAGAAGTAAGAATGCCATGGAATATGGCTAAGCCAATGAAAAAAAAAAAAGGGATATCTGATCTGTTTTCTCAGTAATGGCATTTCACTAATGGAATCCCAAAATGGTCTCTGCTTGGCCTGTGCTGTGCAACATGCTCATAAATTATCTGGAAAAGGAAGTAAACACTGAGATGAATCTCTAAGTACCCTCCAATGATGATACTAACTTGTTCCAGAAAGATGAAAGGCACAAGGACAAGGAAATGAAAAAAAACTCAACCAACCAAAAAACCCAAAGCCACCACCCATCCAGCTCACTAGTCCTGACTGGGCAATAAAATGGCAGAGGAAATCCAGCACAAATTAAACCCAAGAAATGATGAATATGTGTGAAAGAAATCTTAACTTTACAAATATGACAGGTTCCAAATAGAAAATTGACATGTAAATGTGACCTTGAAGTTATGACAGCTCTGTGAAAACACTGGTTCAATGTTCAGTAGCAATCAAAAAAATAAATCAAGCATTAGGCTTAAGACAGAACAGAGGAAAATATTGCCATGCCACTGTGATTCTTACAGGCTACATGCATTTTAGTTCCACAATCACAAGAACATAGAACAAAAAAAAAACCCAAAAACCCTAAAGACAAAAAGAAGTAACAAGGAATCATAGTATAGGGTGACTTTTGAGTATCACTATGTAAGGTAAAATATTTTAGTTTAGAAAGCGGATGGCTAACGAAGTGGTAAAATTGAGAACCACTAAATCTTGATTGGCAGCAAATAAGGAATGATTTCCATTCTCTTTCCTAGCATGAGAAGTCCATGTTCAGTTCACCTTTGGTGCACTGTAGGCTCTAAAATAACAGAAGATACTTTATAGAATATGTAGTTACACAGAAGAACTCCTTGCTACATTACGTACAAGTTTATATGGGTCCAAAAGTAACTGAACAATTTGTGGAAAGGAAAAGCACAAACCACCAAGCCTTTTGCTTGTAAAGCAAGGCTCTGACACCTACAAACTGTTGGAGGCTGGGGAAGCATCCTTGAGAAGCTGGCATTGTTTATATATTTTTTGCTGGGCATTCTGTGATGACTGATCAAAGAAGTTAACCAACAGTCTGACTTTACTAGAACTATTCTTATGTTATAATTTCATGTTATATATACTTTATTGTTTCACCAAACCCTCTTTCAGAAAGAAAACCTATCAAGTTATTAGGAGGAAGAATATGAAAACAGGAAAAATGAATATTTTGGAATAAGGAAATCAAAAGTTCATATATTAGGCAAGATTAAGAAAGGAAAACCAAAACAAACGAAAAACCCAACAACAAATCACAGGAGAGCGCTATAATGGAGTATCAAGTATGAAACAGGCTAAGTGTTCCAGAAGTGACAAAATAACAGTAGAAAAGACCCACCAGGAGAGGTGGATCAGATTTTTTTTTCCAGAAGTAATGGTTTAGAAATAGAATTCTGTGTTCAGAAAATTAATCCTAGCCTGCAGACTAATGAAAGGCCTCTGAACAGCTAACATATTAACAGGAGTATTAGCAAGGTGACAGCACTTTCAGATATTTGCCACTACCAAGAAAGAATTCAGCGGCTACTGGAATTCCTGGGAGTTTGTTTGGGTTTTCTTGTTTTGTCTTGGTTTTGTTTGCTTTGGTGTTTTTAAATTCTTATTTAATTACATTTCCTGTTTAACTATGTCTTTACAAAAACAAACATCTGCAACAACAGCAAAATAGAAAAGCTATTACTTAAAAGAGAAAGTAAAATAGTAAAGCTGTGAAGACAGCCCAAATAAATGTTTATAACAAAACAGAAGTATTTTGACTACCAAGTTAGCAATTGGAGAGCAAACGATAAAGGCAGCTGAAGGCATAATTATTTGCCATTAAGAAACTAGCGCTTTTCCAAAGACAGTTTTAGAGTCCGGGTGGTGGTGGCGGGGGTGTGGGGTGTGGTGTGTGCAATCCGTACAAGAGATAAAGAAAGCAATCCGTGGTGTTAAGCCATGTTACACATTCACAGATATGTGTGTGACATCTAGCGATCACACTATGTAAGTGCATTTAAAAAATACTGTAGAGCATCTTCAGTTTTGCTTTGAGTATTAGAAGCAGAAACCCTGAGGTCATGATCAGTGCTGGGAAGCAGGTGGAACAAAATCAGTATACACTACTTATACTCTCACTATATACATAGTTATTTTCCTAAACCTTAAGGAGAGGGCTTATTAAGAGGGTGAGGTAGACCTCAGGTTTTAAAGTGTCAAGTTCTGACAATGAAAGAAAAAATAGTTGACTCACATGCTCTTCTATTATTAAAGTTGATGTGCTTTCATTAGCACTGTTAAATATAACTGCAATAACTGAGGAAAAGAGACTAAATGTTGAGCTTAATCTGAACCAAAAAATCACAGCCCATCTCAGCTGTGAATGGAATTGGATTTGAGTTACAACGCATATCTATATGGTATGGTTCTAGCAAACACAAGGACCCATGGAATCTTAATTCTCTGCATTTCCAACACTTCTAGTTAAAAATAAACTGATTATCTTTCCTTCCAGGTTAATACAGTATATTTAAAATAAGTAAAGCATATTAACGGGACTAATAGCATAAATTCATTTTTCATAGTCTTAGGAATAAATGAAGTACATAAATGTATCTAGTGCATACTCATACCTGAGATGTCTCTGCCTAAAGATTTCAGAAGAAAGGCATATGTCTTTATCCGAAGATTTATTTGCAAAATGAGGAACTTAATGAAACAAGCAAGTGGAAGAACTACTGGACTTTTGCAATTACACTAATTTGCTGTCTAGTCTATTTTAAGTGGTGAATAATCCTCTGAGAAGAGCAGAATCTTGCCTTTTAGGATCAGCCAATATTATACTAGCTTTGCTCATGACAGCTTTAAAAATGTTCATATATGTCAAGAGGTCAATAGTGTTGCAAATTACATTAGTCAACCTTTTCTTTTTTAAGTGACTTACAAGAATGTAATATTAACTAAATAAAAGGTGCATGTACAATGCTCCTTTGGTATTTAAGCTGCAAGTCTGCTTTCCTATTCAAGAATGAAATATTTTCTTGTGGAATATGGCAATGTGAGGATTAAAGCTTCCTATTCCTTTTTTTTAAGAAAAAGGAACAATAATGCTGTTTTCAGCAACATAGGCAAAGTGTGTTCTGATTCTGCTAATTTTCAGCAATAAGAAGAGGTCATGTAACAGAATGACTTTTATTACAGGAACTGAAATATTACTAAGACCTTTCAGAAGATTCCTAATAAAGGCACAAGGTAAGCTCAGAGGGAAGACAGAAGTACTCACATAAGAGGCTCAGAAAAATGAGAAATATCTAGCACAATAGATAAACAATGTGACTAGATACAGAACGAGGGAGACTACATTGTTCAGTGGAGGGCCACAAGGATGAATGGGGGTCTGGAGCATCCCTCTCATGAGGCCAGATTGCAGGAGCTGGGCCTGTTTGGTCTGGAGAAGAGCAGACTGAGGGGATCTCATTAATGCATGTAAATATCTCAAAGGCAGGTGCCAGGAGGATGGTGACAGGCTCTTTTCAGTGGTGCCCAGTGACAGAACAAAGAGCAATAGTCTTAAACTAAAACACGAGTACTCTCAGCTCAACATGAGGAAGAAATTCTTTACACTGAGGGTGGCAGAGCCCTGGAACAGGCTGCCCAGGGGTTTGTGGAGTCTCCCTCTCTTGAGACCAAAACCAGCCTGGTTGCGCTCCTGCTCTGGATGGCCCTGTCTTGGTAGAGGGGTTGGACTGGATGATCTCCAGAGGTGCCTTCCAACCCCAATGATTCTGTGATTTGCTTAAAAGTATTTTCTCCAAAGCATAATGCTGTACAGCATAATAACTTCCAGACAGCATCTTTACTTATGTACAGTTATACTCAGTGTTGCATGAATTAAACCATGACATAAAGCTTTTCTGAATTAGATATATGGAAAGGAGATATTGGTGAGAGAGAGAGAAAATATTTATACCACTACTGTCACATTTGACTAGAAGAAGCCATTATGATACAATGCAATTCAGTGTTATCTGTCTGACTACTAGTGGAATTGACAGAAATTTGCAAAAACAAATCCAGCACAAAATTATTTATGGTCAAATTTCCTTGGACTTATATTTGACAACAAAAACTGAGAATACTTCCTATCCACTAGGTCATAAATTATCTACAGGTAAACCATTGCACTTCCTAAATAGCAAGCCTAGTGCAAGGCCATGACCTAACCAATGCTTGCACAGTCTTGAGACTTGCACTTGAGTCCTGCTGGTAGTTTTACATCCACTTGGCAAAGCTAGCATCAGATGTGCTTGAAAATCTAGATACCAATCTCAAAGAGCTACTAGAATGCAAATAAATATCTCCTTTATGTTCATTAAAATACAGATTTCTAATCAGTGTCAGCTGCAAAGATGCAGCTCTTGCTCAGTTTTGAGGGGAGGAAAGAAGGAGAAGGGACAGAGTCCTGGAACACCTATATAAAGCAGTATCATCCACCCCACCCCTCTCAGTCAGAGACAGCCTCTCCAACAGGGCAATCACATGTGTCTGATGATCAGAACAGATGGAGATACAAATTAAAGTCCTGAAGTATACATTATCTTGGAATTCTCACTAGCAGATGGTTCTGAGGAATTCTGGAGGAATGCTCCTTGGACCTCATGTACAGTACCCATTCGAAGTTAATTTTGCTGCCAGTTAGTGCTGTAGGTAATCACCTTCTCAGACAGATATTAGGAAAAAGTCTAAGAAAGAAGTCAACGGGACTATTATCTCAGGTGCAATCTTGCTTCTCTTGCAGATTGGCTTAGCAAGCTTCCCGGCAATCTTAACTGTGAGATATGCTTCAGCCAAAGGAAAGAGCACAGTAATTTTCAGAAAGATTTTTTTTCCTTTACAAGAATGTCCATTCTTGATGACAAAAATTCTTGATTGAAAAAAAAGAATGGAAGTGTCTGAAAATAACAGGAATGGATGTATTAAGAAATATATGAATGTGTTGGGTGAATTAAGCAGAAGTAGCACCAGGCACCTGACAAATACTTTTGGTCAAGCATAAAGCCCAAAGGTTCAGCTTGTCTTCACACACTTAAAAAAAAGTTATTTCAGCCATTTCAGCCAACGGTTTCTGTTGTCATTACTGCTTGACAATTCTGTTTGCTTTCTACACCTTAACTTTTTAATGATCTCTTGGAGGTTCTAAAAATCAATGACAACATGTTATCTCTCCTAAAGAAACCATTCAAACACTCCTCGGAGACATGAGACGACAGATGGCTTTTTGTGGTGGGCTGACCAAAGCTGGGTGCCAGGTGCCCACCAAACCCTTGCTTGTTTCCTTGCTCAGCTGGACAGGGAGAGAGAAATATGGTGAAATGGTCAAGATATGGGCAGGGAGGTCAGCCACCAATTAACATCATGGGCAAAACGGACTTGACTTGGGGAAATGAAATTATTACAATTAAATTAGAGTAGGGCAATGAGAAACAAAACCAAATCTTAAAAAACACCTTTCCCTCACCCCTCCCTTCTTCCTGATTAACTTTGTTCCAAATTTTCTCTGCTTCCTCCCTGCACTGAACAGCACTGGGGGCACTGACATCACACATCCCTGTCTCTCCTTCCTCCTCACACTGTTCCCCTGCTCCAGTGTGGGGTCCTGCCTATGGGAGAAAGTTCTCCACAAGTTTCTCCAGTGTGAGTCCTTCCTACAGGCTGCAGTTCTTCATGAACGGCTCCAGTGCAGCTTCCTTCCACAGGGTGCAGTCCTTCTGGAACAGACTGCTCCAGCATGGATTGGCAGCACAGATCCTGCCAGCAAACCTGCTCCACCTTGGGCTCCACTCTCCACAGGGCCACAAGTCCTGCCAGAAGCCTTCTCCAGAGTGGGCTCTCCACAGGTTCACAGCCTCCTTTAGATATCCCCCTGCTCTGGTATAGGGTCCTCCATGGGCTGCAGGTGGATATCTGCTTTACCATGGACCTACATGGGCCGCAGAGGCACAGCCTGCCTCACTGTAATCTGCACTACAGTCTGCAGAGGATAAGTTATCCCAGAGGCACTATCACAGTTGATGAAAGGTTTGGCCTTGGTCAGTGGGAGGTTCATCTTGAAGCCAGGTGGCATTGGCTCTACCAGACATCAGGGAAGCTTCCAGCACTTCCAGCAGCTTCTCACAGTAGCCAATCCTGTACCCCCCACCTCCCAAACCCTACCACACAAACCCAATACCCCTTTTGTGACTTTTCCTCTTAGAATGATAGTCTAAAAACTAATCAAAACCAACAAAGACATTCATACTTAGGTCAGTAAATTTACAAATAAGTTTGCAGAGAACCAAGACTCCTTTCTGCACAAAAGTATTACATTTGTAAGAATTATTTTTATTTATTTAAAAGCAATTTCCTTTTAATTTCAACATTCAGTATTCCTATTTATTGGTATGCTTGTATGCACAGGTATATATTTACAGATATGAAGCTGTGCTATGCCTGAATGCTCAAAAATTACAGTACTTCTACAGTTTCTGGCCCAAATAAGTAAATATTGAGAGTTACAGACTCCTGTGTAAATACACTATCAGTAAAAAATAAGCACTGGCTATGGGTAACACAGCAAGTAGCATGCAATGCATTATTGTTTTATTGAATATTAAGAA
The DNA here is from genome assembly GCF_012275295.1 of Melopsittacus undulatus. NCBI lineage: Eukaryota > Metazoa > Chordata > Aves > Psittaciformes > Psittaculidae > Melopsittacus > Melopsittacus undulatus. Next base: position 132,870,658 of record NC_047527.1, read on the forward strand.
TACCTGAAAAAATGGTTCATATAATGTCAAACGAAAAAGATGGCACTTCTGAGCTATCTGTTTTGTATTGCTGTAAGTGGGATGTAAGTAGTATCTTCCAGAAAAACACATATGCTGCTGAGGAGCAAGTGCTGATGCACTCGATAGCAGAAGGAAAAGAGGATTATAGTTGATGACAGCACACAGAACATACTCTCTTAAAATATCTACAAGCTATTTTGCATTCAGAATTCCAAAATAAATAAGACAGATTTCATATTTGATTTGTTTTGGCACAAATCTGGATAAACTAGAGTGCAGGGCTACTCAACATGAAGTTATTAAAGAAAAAGTATACCCACAGTCTAGTCTCTGGCAAGCACTCAAAAGCAGCCAAAGCAACAGTTATGAGATAGCTTTAGTTTATGGTAAGTATCTGACATTTTCATTAGTATACGCTAGCAAGAAATGCATACTGATGTGCCCAAGTCTATAAAAAGCAAAAATGAACACACATACCCCCCAAAAATTACAAGTAACTTAGAAAGTGCTCTTCCTTTTTCATATTAGTTGTAAGCTCCTATGAAGTTGCCAGCAAGTGCTAGTGGAAAAATATTGGGGGGGGGATGGGAAATGGAAAGTTTTTTATGTAAGAACTGCTAAATCAGATGAAAGGGTCATGTAGTACAGTACCTCAGAGCAGCAAAAGCAAATACTATTTAGGGAGGACAAACATGTTCAGCCCATTTCTCCCTCCACACTCCCATAGCACCTACAAATGTTGGGTTAGGGATGCTAGAAAGCACTTACTTGCCCACTCTTTTTCTTAATAAGTCATGATTTTGTTTACAACAGTTCATTTTTGAACCTACTTCCACTCTGTGACTCTACAGTCTCCAGTAAATCCCAAAAGTTCCATGCCCACTGCATAAACCAGCACCTTGCTTTATCTGTTAGAAATTCATCTCCTACTACCTTAGCTTAGTGCCATCTAGTCTCAGTACTAGATGGCCAAAAAAAGATTTGGCAAGTAAGAGCTCCCCTTTCCTGTTACTCCCTGCCTTCACAATCATAGAAACTTCAATTGTATTTCTGCACCTTCTTTTTTTAAAATGGAACCTACAGGTTTGCTTACACTACTTGTTCGGCACAGAACTGCTGTAGATACACACATGGTCTATCTGAAAGTATATGCAACTTTCATTTTTAAATCTACTTTATATTTAAATTTTACTTTTGAATAGAAACTTTTAATCCACTTATAAAATACAGGTTAACTTCTCAACTTTTGATTCGACAGTCAAAACATCTCAAAATTCTTTATTAGCACATTGCTCATCTGTTAATCACTCTGTAATATGCAAAATCAATTTCCAACTGCCTTTAAGCATGAATATATACAGTAACTCATATCTGAAAATATAAGTAATTTGTGTATAATGTAATTATTTTCCCAACCTTAAAGGAGTTGGGATAACCATTAATATGTTTTGGTGCAACCACAACTAACCAGGAATTCAACATGATAGCTTTAAACAAAGCCATCTAAATTATACATCATGCACTGCTTGTTAACAGCTTTGGAAAAAAAGAATACAAGTCCACCCTAAAAAGTAACTGAAAGAAAATATGCTTTCTCTGGTAGACTATTTGGGAGATGATTCCATATCTCTGTTACCATCAGTTACTGCATGGAATGCATTAGGAAGAAGAAATCAAGTACTTATCTGACTTTGAAAGTTCTCTAAAGATGAACAACCATTAACACCCATATTGGCTTCATCTGAACTCTGTGACAAACCTTTGTATCAACAGAGCAAGTCCAATCTGACACATTTAACAAATTATAATCCTGTAGTAGCAGGACACAGTAGCTGTTCATTTTTTGACTTTATAGATTTGCTTATTATAATTTTAAAAATACAGACATAAAATTTAGAAGATCCTTCAAAAATCAAGTTTCCAATTGTGATTGTCCTTATAGATATAGATGTTCAGAAGCTTTTACCATGGATTTAAAATACCAAGCAATACTAAAATCTAATAGTACTACAACACAAATATCACAGTTGTGCAATTTCACTCAATTAGGTATCATCTTCATATCATCTGACCCCAAAATAAATACTGGTTGTAAAACTCCAATGAAAAGATCTTCCACTGGAAGAGCAAGCAAGATGCATATTTTGTCATTTCTACATTCTTAAAATTCTTATAAAAGCAAAATTCACCATGGGAATTAGAAAGCTTTCCTGTCCCACAACAAAGGTCTATGCATTCTGTCAGTGCTACAGTTGATAAGCAAAAGCTCACCTTTGCTCCAAGAAGTGCCACAGCTGTTTATAATGAATGTAAACAGGCTTGGAAGCTGTAAGGCAGGGCATATGAGTGTGAGCCCTATAAAAAGTAGTGCTGTAGGTGCTGTATAAGAGAGGGTGGTGCTTGGTATGAGGCTCTCCAGAGAAATGAACAGCTCATCTGTTAGCATCAGACTAAGGTTTGTAAGAGTCGGACATATTCATTTGTGGGAAAGATAATGGTATGGTTTCCAAAAAAGTAAAATCAATAGAAAGCCCCAAGGAATAGAAAGCATTTGAAAATGCAGGGGTGGGGAAGTCAGGTCAGATTTTGGTCTGTTTGGATGGATAAGATTGGCTTGCATGTTTCTGTTGTGTCTGTAGACCTAAAACCAAGTCTTAGATCATGATAAAAGTAATCTTTGCTCAAAAGCAACTGGTAAGGGAATCTTAAAATCCCTAACAAAGACTAATTACAAAACATCAGTCAGTAAAATAGGTATCAAAGGGAATATGAAGTATAATCTAATTAAAAATATCACTGGTGCTGAAAATTAGATATAAATCATTTTATCCCAGTAACCAAGCACAAATTCAACAGTGTTTAAGTGGGTTTTTTAGAACTCCTTTCTATTTTTTTATACTAAAGCACACTCAATAAAAAGAGCACACCTGAACTATTTCTGAATATAATACAAAGGAAGTATTTTACACTTTCAGTGGTGAGGCACTGGAATGGGTTGCCCAGGGAAGTTGTGAATGCTCCATCCCTGGCAGTGTTCAAGGCCAGGTTGGAGAGGGCCTTGGGTGACACAGTTTAGTGGAAGGTGTCTCTGCCCATGACAGGGGGATTGGAACTAGATGATCTTAAAGTCCTTTCCAACCTTAACTATTCTACGATTCTATGTTTCAAGAAAGGAGAACCAAAAAGTTAAGATTATAACACCTGCAATCTTATCTTGACTATCTGCATGCTTTTCCTAGAACTACTTCCTGGAGGAAGCTCTGGAAATGGGTATGTGCTTTCACTTCTACAGAGCTTGTCAGAAGTCAAATACCTATTGAATCATTGATGAGTATCCACACTGCAATACCATAGCTAATTTGTATACACTTATATTGCATAATCACTTGAAAACAGTCTCTGTTTAAATTTTTAATTTTTGCTCTGAACCCACACTTTAACTAGATAAAATTTTGATTTCTTTCAGCCATAAGAAAGTAATTTATTCTTGTTAATAAAAAAAGAAGTGTCAAACTATTTATTCTAAATTGGAAAAATTCACAAAGTTATAAAAACTTGTACAACAGATTTTGTTTTTCAAGGAAGATTTACTTATCAGTAAAGTTATATTCAAGTCTGTTCATGATCTAAAAGCAATATCTTGTAACAAAATCATTTTATCTTAACACTCACCAAGGATACCAACAAACTGTCAGCAGTGGACACGTAATAGACTACTTCAGCTACTTACTTCTCTATAAACTACTGAAGAAGACAGAAGGAAAAAAAGGCAGAGAAATGTCATGGAGAAACAGTCAGATTGTGTAAAGTATATGTCAATACAGTCTCTTGAGGTCTCCATTTCTCCATACTTCTTACATCCAAAAGAATATCAGCTGCTTAACATGCATAATTAATTATATGCACATTAATTACATTTCAACCATGAAATCATAATGTAACCACCTATTTTCACTAATTTTTTAATGTACAAAACCAGCTGTTTTCTTTTGTCACAGAAGCATGACTATACCTTAACATATTTTTTTGCTTTTTATTTTGTTAAACAGCAATATTGCACAAAGAGAGGAAGGAAGACCTCTTAAAAATTACTTACTTTGATGCTTGAAAATGAGATCTCAAGTATGGCAGCCCACATTACCAGGTCACTGCATTGATTAGAGAGCATATTAGGGCAGATCTTAAACTCAGGACTGTTTTAAGGGGTTTAAGTGCAGAATATGATATTGTTGGTACACATATGCCATGAAAAAAGTTAAGTATAAATCAGCAATGTATACTAACATCAGGATGACGTGCCTGGTCCAGACTCTATTTTTTTTTTCTACCAGATGCATTCAAGTTTATCAAGAAAGACATCCAGAAATGCATTCTCATACAAAAGTGCAGTTGAAGAAAAGAGAAGAAAAAGATGAGACAGAATACCTAATTATACCTCTCTCTCTTCCCATGGTTCAAAAAAGATGAAGAGCAAGCCTACAGGAAAACACTGCTTTTCTTCAGAATACATCAGTCTATCCTGAACTGTGATCACTCTTCCAGAATTAACAAAATTAAATCTCCTTCTTGGCCTTCTGGAGCATGCTGCAGATCCGTCCATCAAGGAGCAGACTGGGACATCTCTATAAATTTCTTTTCACACTTAACCAACTTACAGTTTTGAAACTGTCTTAGATCTTGAGTTGTTCAGCAGTATTTAATGGTATAAAACAAAAGTGGAAAATTATGCCAAGTGACCTTCCTAGTTCACAAAAGATATCTATCCCTTAGCTACTGCTAAGGGGATGATGTTTATGTTATCAACAGAAGGCCCTGAGAAAGTCCTTCCATTTTTCTGGGCTGAGAAGTCACAATTTTGTTGAATCAGCTAAGGTATTTAAAATATTGAAGCCACTGAAAAAGAGTTCCATTGGTCAAAGGAGACTTGAGAATATAAAGCATTTACAGTGTGTATGCTTATCACTGACCTCAAATCTTATTAAGCCAGTCTCTAATTAGCATAACTATCTCAGCAGAAAAGGATTAATTCTTCTTATAGTACCAAATCAGCTATTTATCACATTATCACTTAATAACTTCTGAGAATAAGGAGTACAAACATTTCCTTCATATAGTCTTCCTTGCACAAAAGACCTCTTTCATCCACCAAAAAACAAGCACAAAAAGAAACCACAAGAAACAAACAAACCAACTCCACAAAGCCCCAACCAACGAAAGGAAACCACCCCTAAACAAAGCAGAAATTCTACTTTCCCTGTGTTTTTTAAATGTATTTCACTAAAATTTGTACAAGAAATCAAGTAAGAAAGTCCCAAATAGTGGGAAAGTCTGTATTTAAGCAAATTGTTAAGACTTTCATCTACAATAGTGGCTAAATTTCCAACTAAATACTCATAAGTGAAAGATGAGCAGTTTGGGATTAACAATGATATAAAATGTAAAAGCTTAGTCAGAAAAGGGTAATAGAATTTTAACTGCTTTTATCACATGAGCATATGGAAGTTCAAACTTGTTGCAACAAATGAGAATGCATTAGTGAGCTCAGCCCCAGACCCTGCTCTCTTTGCTTAGCTCAAATGGTACCAGCATATACTGCCCTGACAGACAACAGATGCCTCTGGCTCAGGTACCTTGTTTATATTATACTGCTAAAGAGTAACAAAATATTACACACCAGCTAGTTCAGAGCATTCCACAAGTGAAGACAGCACTTATGGCTCAAGATACAGTAGTTTTCTAATTCAGACAATTTAACATTTTTAGAGAGCTATGAGTTCTGAATATTTCTACCTTGTATTTTTACATTTTAGCAGCATAACAGTTTGTTACTGGGAATAACAATAATACTCATACAATGTAAAGACTTACTATAAGAAAGCTTATGAATAAGATGATGCAAGATGCTAGGCTATTTACCTGTAAATCATTAACCTATATGGGAATTTAAATGAAGAATACAGTAAAAGTATTTCTGAAAGAAAAGAAACATAATTAGCCATTAAAATTTTAACCATTGAATCAAATGAACAAGAAGAACAAGTTGCTATGGGAAGCTGTCATAGCACACTGGAGTTTTCTGAGAGTACCAATCAGTTCCTACCACCTTCTACTGCTGTAATCCTTGAAGGTAACTGTAAACAAATCATGACTTCAATTTAGGAGACATCTGACAGATAAATCAAGCCAGAGCTAACTACTACCTTGATAATAAAAATATTGCTTACTCAACTTATGTATTTCATCATACTAATAATTACATGTGTTTATCATACTGAAAAGATCTGTGTTTCCCATAGCCAATTTGTGTCATGCTCTAATGGTACTGCAGAAGAAAACTGAATGCATACATGAAACAGGTAAGAAAAAAAGTAAAAATAGCTCAATAAATAAATAAATGTGTAATTTATTTGATTCCATGTGTCAAAACTCAGGTAATACTCTGAGCTTTCTCTCCCCATCCCTGATTCCTTTCTAATCCAAACCCTATTTCCCTAAAAACTGTAAAAAAAGGTTGTAAAAATTCCATCTATGGAATGGAAATGCTGTAGTGCCTTGAAGTTTATGCATTTTGTTGACTACATTCTCTTTCAGAACAGTGTTGCATTCATAAAAATGACTGGCTATTCTGAAGCATAGAGTTTGCCACCAAATTAGCTCTGGCCAGACCTCCTTTTGCTCCCTTTCTTTTCTCATTCACCTGCATATTTAACCTCCTTGCAACATCAAACAAAATAAAAATATGACTTCTAAGAATCTTTTCAAGTCATCTGTAAAACTGAACAAAGCTTCAAACAGGTGGCACTTTCTTTTGAGACACAGAATAAGCCCTACAGATATATTTCAACTACACAAAAGGAAAAGTTAATGAAGTTTCCCAAACGCAAAGAGGCTAACTTTTGTTTTAAATCGCAAAACCAGAGAAGGGACAAACTAGAAATGTCTGCAAAATATATTCATCTAAGCACAAACAACTAATGTTCCAATTTTAATGCAAACAATAAAAAATACAAACCAATGTAGTATTTCTATAAATATATATTATTTATATATTTTTGCATATATGTTTATAATATAAATATATATCTCTAAATCTATAGGCATTAAGGGGACAATAAAAGAAATTTAGCTGAATTCAGTAGGTTTGTAATTGATTTTTACAACCAAAAACACCCAACTACTTAAGCTATAGATGATGATGAAAGTTCAAACATCAATGTTTTACACTCTTAGCCTTTTTTAAGTACTTTCTTCCTAAGGCTTTTATTTTTCGTTTTCCAAAGCACCTGTTCTCTGCCTTGTTTGAACTCACACGGGTTCTGCGGCATTAGAACTAAGCAAGACACATGTATCTGGTGATTAAAAGCACCCTTCAGCCCGGAGAGCCCCTGAGGAGCTTGCTGTCACGGCTTGTACATTTGCGGCAGGGCTTTTCAAGCAGAAGGGGGGTAACCTCCTACCGCTAATCCCCGCTCGGCTCCGGGCACCGCTAAACTGCGCCTCCAGCTCTCCACATCGGAGCCAGCGAGGATGCCGGTCCCACCGCTGCCACCTCAGCCAGGGCACCCCCGCCTGAGGGGGGGAGGTGACTCCCGCCCGGGGCCTCGCTCCCCTAACGGGCTTTCCCCCCAAATGCCGCCCCTGCAAGGCTGCGCTCGTCCGTCGGTGCTGGCGGCTGAAGGAGCCGGGCTGCGCTGCCGGCTTGTGAGGGGAACAAGCGGCGGCAGGGACGTGTCCGGACCGGTGGCAGTCCCGGAGCTTGTCAGCTCTCGAACGTCTGGAGCTTCACCTTCGCTGCCAGCTGGGTAAAGCAGTTGTTATATAGAAACATGTCTTCAGACCCTCTCCCACTGGCCCCCGAGTCAGCAAGGCCTGCCTAGCAAAACCCAGTTTTACACCTCTTCCTCAAGTCCTTCCTTCCCAAGCCTTTTGAAATCATTCTCCCAGTTTATTTGCTACTGCAATAGCAATAAAACCACTAATACATACTGTGATGTTAACGTTTGCCATAGTGTTATGGTGTTTATTCATCTTTATTCACAGCTTTGGTCATTTTGTGACCTATATCTGTCCCTCATGCAGTACTGAGCTTGAATGTTTTTGTGTTTTGTTTTGTTTTTTTTTTTTTTTTTTCTGGATAAACAGTGGGAAATGTACCACTTTGGATGAGAAAATAAATGTGGGGTTTTTTTAATAAATTCTTAGTCTTCACTCACTCTTTGCATTTAGTTATTAACAAAACCTGTAACAAAGTAGTAAAGTAGAAACACATCCCATTTTTTTTTCCCTAAAAGGGACCTGTATTTTGTGTGTGTGTTATCAAATCCTTTCTTCCACATCCTTCGTGAAGAGGCCCTGTAACAACAGCTGGGACAAACTGAGCTATACCTGCCTGATTGACTCATCAAAATCATGGAGATTTTCCAGCATGTTCTGCTGTCTGTCAAGATAGCCAGGTAAAAATACCAGCCTAGTCAACTTATAAAGTTTAGCAGTTTTGACAAGGGGTGTGTTTTTGCATAGCCCAGATTTTTCCAGGCTTTATTACTGCATGAACTCTTTTTTTTTTTCCCCCACATATAACAAAGGCCTTGGTTTTATTGGAAATCCAGAACAATTGACTGCAGAAATCACACTGTAAAGTGGTTTGGGTGTTAGTGGGTTTTTCTGCCTGTTTTTTATCTCTACAGCTACTTACCATCCTTGCGGAAACACAAACTGGTTTCTGTTTACTGTTTATCATGCTTAATGAGCATAGAGCTTTGTTCTCATCTATCTCTCTGTAAGACATGGTCTTAAGATAGGAAGATTCTGCTTTCCTACTCGAAGGGTGTTTAAAGGATTAATGGGGTGGCATTCTGTTTTCCCTAGGTCTGTGTATATGCTATTTCTCTCTGAAAGACTTTACTTCATTTGTGACAAATCCTGTTGTGAGGAGCCTTGATGAGTTGATGAAACAATGTTGTAGAAATACCTTCAGTCTGATGCATGTTTGAAGAAAAAGTATGATATAACTTTGAAAACTACATTCAGTACTTCAGTTTGAGTCAAGTAACCTCAAAAAGAAATTAGTGACTCTTGTAGAAGAATTTATGCTTAATGTAATACAGAAGGGTTAACCTATAAGTAAAACTCAGCAAATGCCCTTTGTATGTAAATGTTATTTGTGCTTCATCAGCAGTCCAGAGAAATACATGGCCAAGGATTTTAATTGCATGTTTTAGTATCTAGTACTTCCAAGTTTTTACTGTAACTCAGCTTTGTGTCCTACCTTGACTGGTACAGGGGGATTACAAAGAGTGTAAAGACTGCCAAGGCATTACCTTTGGGCAAGTCAGGTTTTATGATCTTTGTGCTGCTTCTGTACAATGGCAAGTACAAGAAAGCTCTGAAGAGAACAACTATGCCTTATTTTTGCATTTGCAAGGATATGCACTGTATGAGAAGACAATAATACCTATGATTACTCACATTTATTTGAAGTTGAGTAACAATTTAATGAATAGATGGGGATGTTTTAAACAGCTTTTGCATCTGCCAAAGTGAATCTAACATCGTTTTATAGCATGCTGATTTTTGTATCAAGTTTATTTTATTCTAATACATAATAAACTTCTTGCCTCATTCTAATTATACATTATTTAAATCATGCATAATAGAAATAGTCAAGAGAATTCAACAGACTATAGGGAGTAAGCTGTTCTAGGCACATACTTCTAATGCATCAGAGTTACTTAACTGTCTTCTGGGCCTTAACATTTCTGAATGTTTTATCTTACATTTACAGTTTTCTAGATAAAAATGTGATGTGGTTTTGTTTAATATAGCTGATACTAAACCATATTTAATTGCTGATGTGTTTTTTCCATTGTAGCACTTTTAGCTTTTCTGTTTTGTAGTAAAACACAAATCTTTCTGTACATCTGAAAAACAAGCTGTAGAATCAGTTTCTTCAAGGGTCATACTTTTTTTGATGGGTTATCAAACTGGAATGCATTTAATACTGACAAGTTACTAGTCTCAGTGAAGGATACATCTTTTTACAAGGGATGTTCTACCCCACACCCTTGTGAACATTTGTTGTGTTGAATTATTTGTAAGACATGGAAAATATTTGGGGTTTGGTTTTGGTGGGGTTTTCTTGTTTTGTTTTAAAAGTCCAGAATTCTGGTTCTACAGGCCTGTACTTGTGCCTGGCAATGTATTTCACTGTATGTGCCTAATGTGTGCTGGAACTAGGATGTCAAGCTGAAGTAGAGAGAAATGTCTTCCTAGTTAGATAATAATGCTCAGTAGCTGACAAGATCTAGGCTGGACAGCTTGCAAAGAGCTATGAATGATGGTGTTTTAAAAAAAACTCAACCAGTCTAATGTTATATTTACTTAGCTCTTTTTATTTCTGTAGTTGTTCAACAGAAATGTATACCCATGTGCAGCTGTACTATATAAGTTTTTACACTTTAGATTTTAATGTATACCCTGATCTAGTATTTTCTGTATAAAAGGAGTGATAATAAATTAGTTTTTCTCTCTTTAGAAATTAAAGTATGGGTTGTTTGGGTTTTTTTTTTCCCACAAAAAATAGCTGACACCATTAACTGTTATCCACTTAAATGTTTCAAGATAAAAATTGAGCTCTCTACTATGGGAACAAATTCTGACATTAATTCTAATATTACTCTTTTTAAGCTGGTTTTAGATGTATGATGTAAAATCACCCAGTTTTATAATATTGACCATTGTTTGGGGCTGTTGGTTTGTTTTGGGGTTTTCCTAATTGCTCTAAAGATCTGACCCAAATTGTGATTTTTAATGGAAAAAAAGACAACAAATTAAATACATGGATTAAAAAAAGTGATAATTAGTGTATGAATGCTATTCACAAAAATGGTGGACATATTTGATAGCCCAAATGCTTACACACTTTTCTTCTGGATTTCATATTAGCATTATTTCAAATCAATGCTATTTTCTGTAATAAACCCTCTATTCTGTAACTTAACAACATGCAAATACTTTTGCATCTATGTCATATTTGTTGTCACAAAGAGGTGTTAACTTGGAAATTGTGTTTTTGGACTTTAAAAGAAGGACACTGCTTTTGATAAGGATTTTAAATACACCTGAAAACAGAGCACTGAGCTACTTTGGCTCACAAAAAAAAAAAAAAAAAACAACCAAAAAAAACCCCACAATTTTTAATCTAACCTAAACTTGTTAATGATGAAAACTTTAAAAAGCTGGTTTGAGGTCTATGAACATCATTAATGGAGAACTTGTGGGTTTCATTTCTAAATGAGGTTCTTGTCCAAATAACAATGCCCTACCCACAGCAGATGGTGAGGTCCTGTTTCCATTTGGCCTTTAAGCATTTAAGGAGTACACAATGCTGCAATATTCTTCCATATATAGATCAATTTGGCATGCTAATTCATTTCCATTGCTCCAGCTGACTTTGTGCCACAGCTGCAAGAGGCCCTTTGGGACTCAGCTGGGGAGCCCCATAAAAATAAAAGCAAACTGCTTTGGGTTTGTCTGGTTTTTGTTTTTTTAGCTGAAAACTCCTGTTAGTTTTAAATCAGTCTTGAACAGTACAGCTGCTGTGCCCTGTAGATCTGCATTTGGCTTGTTGAATCATCTCGGTTTTACCCCTAAAACAGAAGACCTGAACTGTGACTTAGATTTATTCTTGATTCACTTTTGAGGTGGTAAGGGGGCGGGGGGAAGCCGTTTTCTTCAGGTAACGTTGTCACGCCAATGCAACAACAGACCACTTGTGCCTTTCAGCTCTGCCATTCCACTTACCTGTGCTTTTTGCAATTAAAAAGGAGTATGAATGTCAAGTGTTACACTCTGGCTCACCAGCTCTTCAGCTGTGAGCGTGTATGAACTTCTCAAGCAGCTGGATACTTTGGAGCATTAAAATATCAAAAGCTGGCCGTTCTGTCCCGGAGCTGCGGCAGCTCCCGCTGCTGAGAAGCGCCTCTTGGCTGGGGCAGGCCCTAAGAAAAGGCAGGGGTAGTAACTGCTTTACTAATGTCTTCATGTGATCGGTGAGGAGAATTCGGTGCACCTCTGAAAGGTGAGCAGAAGGGCTCTTACACCGCAATGCCCCTCTGTGAAGCACCTGACGGGAAGGTATTCGTACCTTACGGGGCAGCATTCTAGAGGCAGAAATGCCGGCTCCCTATCAGCTCTCGCGGAGCCACCACCCCCGTGGGACTCCCCCCCGGGAAGCAGGCAGGCCCAGGCCGCTTCCGGGCAGCAGCAGAGGGAACCGGCCTTCCCGTGGCTCCCCCTTGGCTGCCTCCCCCTGGCATGCTGGGAGCCGTAGTCCGCCATGTCAGAGCCGCCTCTCTGCTTCCGGGAGCAGCTAGCGGCCGTTGGAAGCGGAGCAGGACCGGACGGACCGGGGCTCGGGTCACGTGGGGCACGTGTTGACTTCCTCGACAGGCCAGAGGCGGGGCTTCGGGAGTTCCCGGCGGCGGCGGAGGGTGATTGTGTGGTGGGGCTCGGCGGCCATGGGATCCCGAGGGGGCCCGGGCGGAGACGGCGACGGCCGGCGGTGTCTGTCCGCCGGGGTGACCGCACACCACTGACTCGCCCGGCCCGAGCAGGGCCTGGACAGGTTTGTCCTGACGCAGGGAACGGGCCGCGGTTGGGGCACGGGGGCTGATGGGGACACATCGGTGGCCGGCGTGTGGCCGCGGCCCTCCGGCCGGCCCCTCTCCTGAGGGATGCTGGGGAGATTCGTGCTCTGTTGCCCTGTGGAATAGGAGCGGTTCCCCTAGGGACAGGGGCGGTTCTGGCCGATCTTTAGATTCTTTTCTTAAAATAGAGGGAGCAAGTTGGTAGTAGGGTGTGATGTCCCTGCCTGCCGGTGCTCTGCAGGCGCAGCGTGGATAGGTTAAAGAGAGGCATCCCGTTGAGAGACGGTGAGCATAATTTAAAGGTATTGCTAGTGAGCTGGGAGTGGGTCTCAGGAAATAAAACTAATTAAAAAGCTACACCCCATTAAGCTGAAAAACCGGTTGAATTTTTAGAGCAGCAATTTATGTGTTAGAACAGGGAAATCTGGCAAAGGAAATGAACGAAGTAGGATTATTGGCACAAGATGTGGAAACAGAAATATGAAATACTGGAGTGGATAGGAATACAGGTGTTGCAGGCTGTGTTGGGTTGCATAGAAGTACAGGTGTAGGGAGTACAGGTGAGTGTTGATGTAGTCTTAGGTGCTAGTAATGCTTCAACTTTCCAGAATTTACAGCTATAAATCCTGGTGTTTCACCTGGTAAGGAAGTCAATCTGGTCTCCTTAAATAAGCCTGCTCTCCACCAATTTACAAGAGAGTGTGGGTTGGGCTATAAACTGTTCCAGTGAGTGATTTTAGGAGCTTTTGCATTTCTTGGGTAATCCTTTAGGTTCCCTGCTGTCCTGCACTGTGTGTAGTGCAGTAACATCAGCATGGTGGAAGCCAGGTCTGGAAGAAGCAAAGTGAGGGGCAGATTATTTTTGTAACATGTCTGTACTGGGTGCCAAAGGTTAGGTGCTCTTCTGACACAAGAGTTTTCTCAGATTACAGTTCAGAAAAGTATGAAGTGAGCATTGGTGGAATACTGGTTTGGTTATGTTTTACAATGAAGGTTAAATAGTGAAAAGGCCTTTGACACAGCAAAGGGGATGAAGTGACATTTTTGTGCAGCAGAAATGGGTGATAAAATAGAGATAATTTTAAGATTGTCTAAATTTCAGCAAATATTCCGATTTGGTTTTCAGTATGTCTCCTTTTATATATGGCAGTAAAAAGGTGGGGAGAGTGTAAAGCAGACTGTATTTAGTATAGTCAGGGTGGAGAAAGAATAATTGCAGCTCACAGTGTTGAAAAAAACTGTACATGAAGTTGCAAATCCAGTAATGTTTGTTCTCATGATATCACTAGATACCTTGAATTGAAGATTGTGGTGTATATGACTGGAAAATGTTAAATGTGGGATGTCTACTTATGAAAGTGAAAGTTACCCTGAAAAAAGTGCAGACCTGTCACTGCATATGCTATCAGTGTCTGACTTCTAAAGAAGAGATTTTGAAGGAAATAAGTGAAAAGGTAGAAGGAAGTGTGGGATAAAATGCAGTGTGGACGTACTTTTTGATATCCATTTTAATTCTTTCACAGGTATTTTCTAAACAGAGGAAGTCTAGATGGGCAATATTCAGTAAAACAGTTGCAGTGGAAATGGGTCCAATTTTAACAAATTTTGTTACAATGGTGATGATGGGATTAATACGAGAGTTGGTGTAGTAACTAGCTTGGTGTAAGTCAATGGTGGGTTCTGCTGAGGGGAACTTGCAGAGATTCTGTATGTTCGTGATTTATTCACAGTCAGCTTTGCAATCACTGTCATGTTTTCATTATATATTTATACTTTAATTGCATTAACTATTATTTACATGATTATGTAATATTTTTATCTGGAGTTCTTGGTGTATAAAATCATAAATGCTTCCAAAAGTTGACGGGTCATGTGGGAAGAAGAAGCGAAGTTTGAGAAGGGAAGTGAGGCATAAGTAACTTGGACTTTCAGTCATCCACTTAGACTAGAACTTGTGTTCAAATGTCCAGGTTTGTCTGAAATAATGAGATGTAGACCTGAATTGTAGAACAGCTTAGGTTAGGAAGGACGTGAAAAGATCATCTGGTCCAGTCTTTTGTGGGAAAGGGAGCCTGCATGAGATTATCTAGCACCCTGTACAGTTGTGTCTTGAAAACATTCAGATGTCCTGGTAGGATGACCAGGGGCCATCAGTGTGAATCAGTTCAACTTGCCTTTTAAGAGCTGTAATAATATCACCAACCTTGTAAGCTTATTGAATATTAATTAATCTGACAGTTGGATTTAAGGGGAGGAAACTTATGACTGAGGTAAGACCTACTGTTTGTTTTACAAAAGGAGATTTAAAAATAACCCAAACCAAACTCCCTTTAGTTTTTGTAAATGGCAGTCCTTTACAAACATTTTTAAATGGGAAGGAATTAACACCAAAAAAGTGTCTATTAAAATAATATTCAGTGTTAGCATATATGAGAACATATGGGGTTTTCAGCAGCCTTTGAAAATACTTACATTTGGTGCTATAAAGGTTGAACAGCCAGGAGCCGTCTTGCTCCTACTTGTGTGTCTTTGGCAATATTGCTTCTAATTAGTATCAAGATTAAATTTAGTAGTTTAATAATCAGGATTGTATGGTGCTGAGAGGGCAATATTTGACTCCAGCTTTTCTCTTCTCCCCCCCAAGCCCTTCCTTTCCTTTTCTGCTAGTTATGAGGGAAATCGGTTGTTGTGACAGCATCCACAGACAGGCAGATGGACTACATTATGTTGAGGATGCATAGGGTTTGCAAGTACGCAGTGGAAGTACTAGAGTATGAAACTGTTCAGTAAAATTTATCAAGCACTGTTGTCATAAAATGTATTTCTTGTGAGAGTAGATTATTTATTGTAAAAAGCTTGAGACTTAAAAAATTGCCTATTATACCTAAATAGGTTTTGTTTGGCTCTGGCTTATCCAGATGTTCACAATACAAACTAGAAACTACTCACTGTAGTTCATCTGAGCTTAGAGGCAAGTTATTTCACTTCCTGGAGGCAGCAAAATGAATGCAATTTGGAGGTCTGATTTAGCTGATATGTTGACGTGTTTCTGAAAGAGCATCGAGTATACTGAAGCTGTAGGGATGTGCCCTTATATGCATGAACTTTCAGGGAGTGCTTTGGAGCTGTGGACTTTGTCCATAGGGAAGAATAAGGAGTGGCCAAAGCTAGCAGCTACTGAAATGTGTTTGTGCTGACTTTTTTTTTTTTGCTCTAGAAATGGATCAGGTATCTGTAAAAAGTCATGTTTCTCTCTGTAGAACAGACTGTTCACAACTGGAATCAAAGAAACTGAGATTTTTGAGGGAGAGATGTGAAGATAGACTGGAAGACTTGCTTGGTTTATGTGTCATATACTCCATACACTGTGGAGTTTTTGATGCTGGCTGCAGGAATTCTGTATTTTTCGTTGCTGTGCTGGAGTGTCTTACAAAAGTAAAACTTTTCTGAAAGGAAGGTGAGGACTTCAGTGCACTCATTCAGGATTCCTGTGGTTCAAAAGAATTTCTTTAATGCTTAATTTTTATCTCTACATGCATATATACAATCTTCTATGTAAGGCAGTGTAAACAGTACAGAAATGATACGCTTGTTATTAGCACTGGAGATTGTTCATACTACCACCATGAAGTCAAACCCCTTAAATCTGGAAGGTAAACAAAGTAAAATGGTTCACTCTCAGAGCCTTAATAAAAATCAGGACACATGCCAATGATTTCAAGACAGTATTTTCATTTGGAAATATTCTGAAAACAATTCTAGTCTCTTCCAAGTCAAAAGATGGGGAAAATGGGGATCTGCTCAATAGTGGGAAAAATGTAATGTAATCCTGCTTTTACTGTTTCTCCTCCTAAGATTAGCATTTCAAACTACAGGAATCTGTGCAGTGGGTCTGATTGCTGTTAGAGCCTCTGCATCCTGTGTTCCTCTTGTATACAATGTGTTTTATATTTAACTACCACCCATGGTGTTAATGACTAATATTTGTAAAGGTTTCTGAAGAGAAAGGCTCTATATCTGTTTTCCCATTAGTAAGAAATGGGGAAACATTCTCAAGATATTTAATACATTAAATCAAAGCTGGTTTGTAACCTACATTAAACATTGATGAGCAATGAAAGTGGTTTCTGGAAATACTTCTGTAGTATGTTAAAGAAAATGTAAATGATACTATATCTTCAAACTAATGCTTATAAACAGTGGAGATAATTACTCCTGTCAGAACTTAATGCTATATCCTGTCAACAGCATATTTCCTTGTTTGTATTTTTTCTTCAAAAGCAGAAATTATTTAATGCAAACACTGATAGTAATTTAATTATTTTATTTTTAGAAGGTTAAAGTCCTTTTAAATAGGCTCTTTCATATGCAGAGCAGTCTAATAAAAACTACAGATGTAACATGTTCCTTTGTCATGGGGAAAAGTTAAGGAGACATTTTTTTGGGGATGGAATGTGTAATAAGTGGGCTTGCAAATCTTGCTTTAAGTAGGCCAAGGTGGACATCAGTTGTATTCATAGACCATTAGCTTGTCTGTATATTACTTTTAACATTTTAGTGGGAAATCTTTCACTGGTTATTCTTGTACAGAATTTCATGAATTTCAGTGTTTCATTAATTACAACTCCAGAGTGATCAAATTTCAGTGCTTCAGAGTAACAGCTCAGGGGCATTTGCAGCAGTGCGTATGTGTGGCTTTGAATGGGACAAGCTAAACAAAATAGAGCATGGGCAGTCGTCTGTGCTTGGGCTCTGTGAGCCATCCTGCCAGACCGCCTGGGACTGCCAGATCTGAAAAGCTGTAATTTTTTAAATAATCTGTTCATTTGTGTGTCAGAAAGCATTTCTTGAGTTGTTGCTTGCAGTTCATATTTGTTAAATGATGCAATTTAATACTGGAGAAACTACATTTTAATTCCTGTCCTTAAAGAGTAAAATCTAAGGCTACAGCTGCAGTCAGGGATTTCTTACTGATGTAGCCCCATTTTGTAAGGGTTTGTCTTCTAAGGGTTTGTTTATTGCTTTGATATCATGAGAGAGCTTCTTGTGGAGAAAGAAGTATTTGTGAGCATACTTTCTAGTTTTGACTTTTTCCTTTTCCTGACAGCAAAACAAAGAGCTGGGTGAACTGTGCATTTCACTATGACCTTTATAGAACTGCTGATCTTACACTGTTTAATGGTCAGGTTTTATTCTTGTATGAGCTTGTATCTTTTATTGGCCTTTTAATACTGGCTTAGCAGGTACAGGAAAAGTAACTTTGCGTTAATCTTTTTCTTCAGAAATAGTTCAGAAAATCTTTTGCAGCATAAACTGTTTGGGTCTTGTTTGTTTGGTTTTTAGGTTGTGTTGATATAGTATATATCAACATAATATATACAGTTAGGTATATTTAGCAAAGATGCTATGATTTACCTAATGTGACTGTTTCTTCATGCTCATCTAATCTATACTGCAGTTAGTGGTGCATATAACTTATTTTTGAGTCATTGTATACCTATCCAATACAGAAGTCTTAGCTCTTTTTTTCTTAGGAAATGTTTTATAGTTCTGTAGACAGAGATTGGAAACTTCTTGAAATATACAATAAAACGAAAAGTAAGCACAAGCAACAGAATGTTTACTAATAGAGATAACTGTTGAAGTTTTATCAACTCATACCTGAGATTTGTTAAATGCATTTTTTTCTGTAGTTATTTTCCTCTTCTGTAAATCTGTTAAAATTTTGCAGAGCTTTGAGTTTTGGTGTGGCTTTTTTGATTGTTTGTTTGGTTTTTTTGTTTTAATTTACCTGTGTGGGTTTGTAGAATAACTTATGGCAAAGATGGGGAGCTATTTAGAATGAAATATATGAAGACTTTTCCTTTCAGATTGACTGACAAGAGCATCAGGAAATCTCTTAGAAATCATAGTGGCTTGCTTATTTTGTAAAGAAAAGGTACTTTTGGTTTCAAGAGTAGTGCTCTTTTCCAAAGCAGAAATGTCCTTTAGGAGGTAGTGGTAAATCTCAAAGTACCCACAGCTTTTTGTTTGCTGTCTCTGCTATAGCTTTTTGAAGTGATTTTATGCTAATCTTAGTCATGTAAATATTCTATGTGCCTTTCATGTGATGCTCTAAAATTCCGAGTAAGTTAGTGTTCAGTGGCATTTAAATTTCAATTTATGTAAATCTGTCCATTTATTAGGAAGTGATGTCTGTCTGATGTCTCAGTTTTGTTTCTGTGTTGCTGGGCAGGATGACAGTGGTGATTTGAATTGTGTTTCTTGTAAAGCTGAAACGACTGCACTTTTTGTGGTTGTGGCACTGTAGTATGGTGTATGGGTAATATCAATACTTTATGTTAATAGAGATAATGAAAGATAAAGTGATTTATTTTTTTCCCCTTCTTGATGGGCTGTTGAGCTTCCACTACAAACAAGCATGTTTCATTACTTTTTTTTTGTTTCTTTTTTATAATTGAAGTGGAGAGTTTAAAAATAGCATGACTTCTTCTGAATAACCCACTGCATTTTGAAAAATGTGTGTTACAAGCCCCTTTGATTATGTGAAATTATATTCTTATCTTCTAAATAACATCCAGTGCTGGTTTAGAGAGTAGCATCAGAAAACCAAATCCTGTAAACCGAGTTCTTTCAAGTGAAGAAAAGCTAGTGTAACAAGCCCTCTTGGTAGGTGCAGGTTAAGTGTGTACCAGAATTAATAGTACTTGTGTATGCTGCATCTTACTTGAAAGGTCTTGGAAACTTATAAAGGTGTTAAGGTTTATTCAACAAAATACAGAAAAAAATATGCTCTTGTCCCGATGTTGTCTCCTGTTTTCCCTTATTGCCATCTTCTGGTGAAACTGATGTGTGCAAGAAATGGGGAACGTATGACGCTGAAGTTTAGGAGCTATAGGGAAGTGTGGGGATGAAGATGTATTTTATGTACAATGTCACACAATCTGCAGCTTTCTTCAAGAGATAATGATAAGCTCTGACAATTCTTTAATGACATTTGAGTCTAGTTCAGAGAAAAGGAGATGTGCTGCCTTGAGAAGGCAGGCTCTTGGAATTTGATGAGATGTGTGACGACTCATAGGGCCCTTGGTACAACGTAGGAGGAAAAGCTGTTATGCTCATCTTAAAAGATGAAATTGGCAATTCTTTCAGTTAATGCAGTTTGGATGATGATTTAGTGCTTTTGGTCAAGGTCATTTTGTTCATGGAGCAGTGATATTCTTGCACTGAAAAGGAAACAAACCTTTTTTTGCAAGGCTTTCTACTGAAGTATGAGGCAGAGCAACAGGCAAGGGAAGCGTAGGCTACCTCCTGTTTTGTTAGAATACATCAGTGTACAAAGCATCTGTTTGCCTTCTGAAGACAACCATTAAAAGGACTTCAGTTTTGGTTTGTAGTTTCTCTTGTCTCTTCACTGTTGCAACTCCATTGCCATCTGTTTAGTATAAATGAGCTGTCATTGTTTTTTATCAAGTTGTCTTAACTGGCTTGGAGCAAATGGAGACAAATGTGGTAACCACACCATTGTTCACCTATAGCTGTACTACAGCTCTTCATAGTGCTGCAGCCCATGTGGTTTTTCCAGTGCTATCGGTGAGGGAAGTTTGACCACATGGATAAGCTCCAGGGTAGTTTGATCCCTTTACCTCTTAGTGTTGCTAAACAAATGACTGTCTTTAGAATTTAAATAACAAATACACAATAGAGATAGGAGTTGTGTTTGTGGGGTTGCAGCCCTACTGATGCCTGTCTTTCCTGTGAAATTGTGATCAGGGCAATTTCCTGTTGAAATAACCCTTTCCTACAATACAAACTGTCTTCATAGAATCATAGAATAGTTAGGGTTGGAAAGGACCTTAAGATCATCTAGTTCCAACCCCCCTGCTGTGGACAGGGGTGCCTTCCATTACACCATGTCTCCCAGGGCTCTGTCCAACCTGGCCTTGAACACTGCCAGGGATGGAGCATTCACTACCTCCCTGAGCAACCCATTCCAGTACCTCACCACCCTCACAGTAAAGAATTTCTTCCTTATATCTTAACCTGAACTTCCTGTTTAAGTCTAAACCCATTACCCCTTGTCCTATTGCTACAGTCCCTGATGAAGAGACCCTCTCCAACACTATACTAATTACGTTCATTACAGAATTTCTATTGGTTCATCAGGAACCTAAGGATTTTTTCAGTGTGAAAAAAATAAAAATCTGCTTTTGGTAGAAGTAGCATCAGCAGTTTGTTTAAGGAGGGGGGGGAAATGTTATCAGGTACTGTATAGCATTGGTTAATATTGCACATAAATGACCCTAAGTAAGAATGAGCTGTGTCTTTTTTAGTTTGATTGGTTTGGGTTTTTTTGGGATGGTTTGTTTTAAATCAAACCCCTGTACTTGCTCCTGACAACTAGTAACATTAAGGAAAATGCTGTTGGGGCTTTTCCCTTAAGACCTGGAGTTCAGGAATGTATATGGAGTTTTTTAAAGATGCTATTTTCTTACCAAATGTTTTGCTGTGCTTAAATGACACGAGTTGTAACAAAAACTCAGTTTAATGGTTAATGTACATTTGTCAGTCAGGTGGATTTGCCTAGTATTTTAGAATAATACTTATTGTCAGATTATTGTCAGTGTTCTCCATGCATGTTGAGGCAGTTGGGAATTACTGCCTCAACATGCCTCAAGCATGTTCATCAGGATATTTTCTACTGTGACCAAGTAAAGAATAGCTACGCATGCAGCCTCCTTGAGGGCTAATGCAAATATACCTTAAGATTCCATTTTGAAGCTTGGGAAAAGTATAAATAATTGCATTCAAGGATGAAGGAAATCTGGCACTTGTGCTCAGGAACCACAGCACTTAGTTTCTTGCAACTATAATCTCTTTTACTGCTCAGTGCTGGCTTGCAAAAACTTTAATAAGATATTCCTTTGGAGTTCAAGTGTTTGATACCAGCCAAATTGTAGGGTGGTGTTACATGTTAATAAATGTGAATTTAGGGGTTCATAAATCTGATGCATACTCGGAATATTTTTATCTTGTAACAGTGAAAGATGCTGCTTTTCTAACCAGTGTATTTTCACTGTATAAGAGGATTCAGGAATTTTCTGCAAGATTAAAGTATTTCCTAATTCTTCAGTCGTGTCACACTCAGACAGAAACACCCTGCAGTATTATTTGGGAGGTTTTCAGACCTGGGGCTCTTGATGGATTTGTCTCTGAAAATTTTGCACTTTCTCTTTTTAACAGCTGTCATGGAGGAGTTGGTGGAGGATGACATCTGTATTTTGAACCATGAAAAAGCAGACAACACTCATAAGAGAGATGGGGAGATTCCTGTTTCATCTTATAGCGGAGACGAATCTGTTGCCTCACACTTTGCACTTGTCACTGCATATGAAGATATCAAGAAAAGACTAAAGGAGACAGAGAAGGAGAACTCCTCCTTAAAAAGAAGAGTGAGAATTCTAGAAGAGAAGGTAAGAAAAAAGCCTGTTTACCAGCTTCTGCTAGCAGCTGCTGGTGTGGTTTTTTTTGTTCCTGGCTGGAGCAGATGGTTAAGTACTTAAAGTAGGTACTTTTTCCAAGTTAAGTTCTGGTAAATTGTTTCATTTGCTTGACTGGAACATAGTTTGTTCCTCTGGTACTCTAGTTACATTGTGCTGGGACTTTTGGTTCTTACTGGGCATGTCTGTGATGCAGTGCAGTAGTGCCCTGCAAAGACATTAGCTTTGATTTGGAAAGACACCTAGAGTGCATTGGATTGTTACTGTGTTTCATCTACCTCTTTGTGGTGTTTATAGAGGTTCCAAATATACAAATTTGACAGAATTCAGGAATCTCTTGGGTTCAACATGCTGAAATTATAAGGAAAAAAGATTGTTAAGAATGGTGCTGACTTGGAAGTTAATAGTTACTCATAAAATAGTTCTGCTTTGGTTTTTCTCACATAAGTAATCTGAAAAAAATCTATAAGTTATGAGTCACTAAAAAATCTTCAGTATCCTCTGAATTTTCTGTATGTGGTGTCCTAGTATGCTCAAAACTCTTCTTCCAAAAGGCAGTTTGTATATGTCTAGAAAAATGGGATTTAGGGATTGACAGTGTGACTTCTGATGGTTTTTAAATACAGCAGTGACCTAGTGAGCATTAAGTACAGTTAAGAGACTGCAGAATTTGTAGACAGCCTGTGTTGCATTACTGTACAAAAATTAAAACGCTCTTAGCTTAATGTTGCAGGCTGTGCTCCTGCACTTCTCAGTATAACATACAAAACTACTTACTTCTCATGTCTGTTAAACTTTTAGCTGCTTGGTTCCCGACTGGAAGAGGAATGCAGTTCAGTTGGACGTGAACAAGTAAATAAGGCATACCAAGCCTATCGAGAGGCCTGCATTGACAGAGATAATCTGAAAAGCAAGCTGGATAAAATGGTACACCTGTTTAAGGAGTGACGTGCATGCATGATATAAAAGTACTGTAGAGTTAATAGATGTTTACTGTAGAATGAGTATTATTTGCTGAAAGTCTGTGCTGTTTGTTTTATCACTCCTTTAGGTTTTTAAAGTACATGACTGTATTTTATGTAGGGATAACAGTTGTAAGTATCTCAGTTTTATTGCTGGGCTAGGTTAATGCTAAATACTCCAAAGAATTTTTTTTTCTTAAAAAGTTGAATTGTCAGGATACTAAAAAGCTTTACAAATGGTTTTGTCCCTTTTCCCTGAAAACAGGCGAAAGAATGTTCAGAATCCTTGAAAACCTTGAATGAACAGTTGCAGTCTAAAGAAGTAGAGCTGTTACAGCTAAGAACTGAAGTGGAAACTCAACAAGGTATGCATTTGGTTACTTCATCTTAATCTATACTGACTAGTCTTAATGGTGATGTTACAATCTTGGGGCATGAAGAGGCTTCACCTATATAGTGGCTTAGGTAAGAGAGGCATATATTGCAGTGAGGTACTCGAGAACACATGGGGTTTTTTTTCTAGTAAATGTGACATGCATGTTAGATTATCATAGGCAAGGAGCTCCACAGTGAAGATCTGAGGCTGTTCTGTTCTTCCGTTACTTGAAATATGCACAACCTGACAGTTCATAGGCTAGTCCCACCACCCTTTCCTCGGAGTGGGGCAGGGGCATACTTGTTCAAGTATCAAACACCATCCAGTCAGTACTACTTCCTCTGGTAGCTGCAGATGATCTGCTATATTGCTTTGTCCCACTGTTAAGATATGAGAGATAAAAGTGGCTGTTGTATAGCAATAGCTGCAGTGAACCACAGTTACTTAAAGGGCTGGTAGATGAGGAAGGGTGGTTGTAGTGAGCCTGGTGGAAAGAAGGAGAAACAATGTGCCCTTGCCATTCCAAAAGTCCGTATCCAGCTTCTGTTACCCCTGTTGCAGGGTGCTGTGTAGATGTTAGGCATGTAAAATAAAACACTATGGGAGAAAAAAAATCAATATTAATATAGTTCAAGAAAAGAGAACAAGAAAGACATCTATAGTATAGAGATACGGACTCTACTTCAGATTCTGTACAAATGTAGTAATTTGAAAGGCACTTGTAAGTATTCTGTGCTTGGATTTCTTTCCAAGAGGACCTCAAGTATGTATTGCACTATTTCAATCGCACAAGTTTTTAAATCTTGAAGAACAAACTGGGTGTAGTAGTAGTGTCACTGGGGAGGACTTGACTGTTTAAGGAGGTGAGAAGTGCAGAGTTCATAAGGAGAGGTCTTATTCCTAAGTGGGCTCCAAGTAACTCATTAAAAAAAGTCAGCGAAGTTTAAGCTTGTTTAAACTGTTAAATGTGGGACAGTACCATGTGGTTGAAGACTCGGGGATTTTCTTCCTGTCACATGCTTCCTTTTCTCACCATCTAATGCCCTACTACTGATTTGATGCTAGGATTCTCTTGGGTCTCTTCTTATAAGTGAACATGTGAATTTCTTCTGACTAATAAGATGTATGTAACTTCTTTTGTTTTGGCTTATCTTTAGTTGCTGTCTTTGAAACTTCTTAATACTAAACTTGCAGAAAACTTACAGTAAATTATGTTACAATATAAATCTGAAGAGGAATAGGCATGAATTTTCAAATCATGTAAGAAGTATTTAAGTTGGTGTCTATATCGTGTGCTTGCCATTAACTGATTTTTGTATTTCTAGTGCCTTTTTATGCTGTTACTTCCTTTTTCTTTATGTAAAATCTCCAGCACATTCCTGTAAAGCTGGGCTTCATACTTTAAACTCAGAAAATAGACACTTCTGTGCCGACAACTTTACCAGTTGCCCTGTTGAATAGACTGCAAATTCTTCAGAATGTACAGGATGATGTTTTTGTAGGGCAGGGGCTGGTTGGTTCATATATAGTGAGTTACATTCCTTGAACTGAGCATGAAATCTGATTGTCTGGTTTGTCTTCTTTACAGTGATGAAAAATCTGAATTGTACTCACTCCAACTGGGAAATAGAGAAGCTGAACAGTGACCTGAAAGTGCATAGTCTGGAACAGGATCTAGAAAAGCTCAAGCAAGAGTACAACAGTCTCAGAAAGGAGTTGCAAAACTCCAAGCAGAAGGTACCTTATTTTTTAAGGAATTTTGTATTAGTAGATTATTTTAAACCTCACGCTCAAGCAAAATAAAGGGCAAACAGAGAATAAAGTATATATATTAATGAAAGGTAAACATCTTAGTAAAATTAACCTTAAATATCTTCATAGGCTGTCTTGTTTCTTGGAAATAGTAACAGGTTGCCCAGGAAAGTGGGCATGGCACCAAGTCTGTCAGGATTTAGGGAGTATCCAGACAATGCTCTTAATCGTTAGGTTTAGATAGTCCTGCAAGGGGTTGAACTCAATGACCCTTATGGGTCCTTTCCTACTCAAAATATCCTGTAATTCTACATCAGTGAGATTTGCCAGCTATTCCCATGTAACAATAGAAAATAAAGCTTTATGATTTCTTGTAAGCAGCTGTTCACATCAAAGTTATTCTGTGTTAGCATTTGTCTTGAGCTGGACTACTCAGAAAGTCTGGGCAAAACCAGACAACAGAATCAACACCGTGCTTATATTAAGAGATGTCATGAAATTTGTTTAAGCAGCTGTAGCACTTAATTTTAGAATAGTAGCATGAAACTTGTCAGGAAAGTACCACTTTTGGTGCACTTCCCTGCCATTTCTGGGGCAGGCGTATGTTTTGAGGGACTCGTTGTGTAATGCAGATGTTACTAGGATCTCAAAAGTAAAATTAAGATAGCTTACCAGTAATAAAATGTATTAAGTTATAAGTTAAAGTCTGCTGCATGCTTACTACTTTACATCTTACTTTGATGAAAGATGCAGTGACAGTCTTTAGGAGTCTGCAGTCACATTGAAGTTACGCAATAAATTTGAAAGATCTAACTGTTACTGTTTGAAGTGGCAGACTTCAAAAAAGGCTCCTTTTGGTCATTATACAATCGTGATTTTCTGATCTTGATTCACATAGTGTTTGAGTGAGTCAATTTTTAGGGTATGTAAGACTCACAGATAGAATCCATCATTCATGGCCATTATCTGCCTGCAATCAGGATTTGTTTTCATTTCAGAATATTTCTTTGGCACATTTTCTTTTGGGCACGTTTACATTATTACAGAAATGTACTTCAGAAGTGTCCTAATCACTGCTGCCTCCTGTGCCTTGCATCACGGGGCAGTCTAAAATACGGGAAACTGGATCCCTTTAGGATGAGACCAAGATGCACCTGAACCTCTCCTGGGCTTTCAGGGATCAGACTAGACCTAGCCTCAAATCCTTCTCCCCTGCTTCCCTGGCAGCATATACAGTTGTGTTGTTGGGGTGTCAGCACTGGATGCATCTGCACTGATGTGCTGCTGTGAAGCCACTCTCCTAGCTTATGTGGACAGGTTTATGTGCATTGATTGCCTAATGCAAGGTTTAGTCTATGTTTTTTCCACTAGGAGGAGATAAAGCACATGACCAGAAAGGCATGTCAGGTGTTCTGCAATCTTCTGTTACTGTTGGCTTTGTTTTCACTTGTATCAAGAATTCTTTTAGGTGTTTTCGGTAACTTGTAAATTCTGAAGGCATACTATAACTTGTATGCAGTTATGGGGTCTTCAGTAGCTCTATAGAGTAACAGCTATATAAATAATCAAAGATTGCATTGTGAGAGTGAATGTTTCTGTGAAGAACAGACTAACATAGCTGTTGTAAGGAATACTAGACTTTGATGCTGTTTAAATAATGTTTATGCCAGCAGCTTTTGTTACAAAGAACAAACAAGGAATAGCTTTTTGGGTTTTTTTTTGTTAATACCATTTCTTTTTGATCCTGGTAACTGTTTAATATAGGAAATTCAAAAGTATATAGTGCCTTTTTAGCTATGAAATTGAATCCTTCATGGCTGGTGGTGGGAAAGGCTTCAGGATGGGAAAAAACAGTCAGGTGCAATACAGGGATATGTGATCCATGGGAATGACAAGTCAGCATTGTTTCAAACCCAGTTCATATTTTTATTACTATTGGCTTTAATTGCATCAGTTAGCATTTTCAGATATTTTCTACCTTAGGCAAGCATATTTCCTGTTGTTAGATATTCAGGTTTTGCGTTACAGTTGATGAAGTATGTATGTTGTATTGACAAGTTGCTTGAAATGCATATAGGCTATCATGAAGTCACAGTAAAAAGTCTCAAATTCATAACAGCTTTGGCTGAATGGAACAGTAGCAGGAAGTGAGAATGAAAAGGGAAATGAATGGGAACTTATCACAGGTGAGAGTAACAGAAACATGACTAATGAAGCGAGCCCAATGTTTGATCTGTTAAACTGTCCTGTTAACCTCAGTGAAGCTGCTTGTATGCACCATTTTAAAGTAGCTTTTCAGACTCAGGGGATAAATTATGTTCTGTCATAAAAGTAACTTGTAGAAGCAAATCTATACTGAAACAGTTCGGTTTAATTTAATGATCAAATTAATGGGCAGGGAAAGAGCAAGAGAAGATTGATTACTCTCTTTCAATGGAAGTCAAAAGCCTTTCTCGATTCTTACTTTTCAAAGAATCGCAAATTCCAAGAGCTCAGCTGTTTAAAAAGGAGTATGGTTGAGTATGGTGAGTATAGTGGCTGTGCAATACTTCTATTTAAGTAGGTAGTTTTAAGCATTTTTAAGCTAAATTCTTAGAAGTCTTGATGTCCATTTTGAAAACCACTACAATGAAGCCTACTTTGAATTTCAGTATCAGCAAACTTGTTGTTTCACTGCAGTATTTGTTGATAGAAGATCTAAAATCACATATTTGTTCTGTCTCTGTCTTCCGGGCACTCTGTTATACAGGACCAGGCCCAAAGTGAAAGTCCCTTAAATGGAGATGTCCTTCGAAGGCAAGACATCCAAAGGTATAAAAATCAAGTGGCTTTCATGTTTTAGTTTACTGAGGGACAGTTATTTGAATAGATAAATATTCTTGCAGCCTGTTCAAATGTGTTATTTCAAATTACATAATGTAATTTCAAGTCTAGGCATACTGATCTAGCAAGCTCACTGAAAATTTCTTTTGTTTGTTATGTTGGTAGTTTGGCAGATGATGATGATAAGAAAACATCTTCAGCTTGTACAGAAATGAAAGTTAAATTATCTTGGATTTAAACCCCAGCCTTTTAATAATTAGTTGACTTGAGGACATGGTAGATAAACTTCCAAGTCTCATCCCAGCTGTAAAAAATCTTCATTCTGCATACGGGGCAGTTTCTGTGTTTGTGTAGGTGATGGCTTCAAATCTCTTACTCAGGAATTGGAAAGTACAGTCTTACTTAGAGCAGTGCAATAATATTTCTACTACACAACATTTTAAAGGATTTTATATACATATATATTGAGCAGCCATTATGTGGCCTATGCAAAAAGAAATAGCAGTTTCCAGAAAAATACTAGAAAACATTTGTTCTCATTTTGCAGCCATTCAAGTAATAATTGTGCTTAAGATATGATCTCCTGTATTATCTTTTCTTGAGTATGTGTGCTGCATTAAAAGCAGGTATGTCCGTTAATTTTGGATGCAAAAGAACAATTCCTGGATGCACAAAAGTTCCCAAATATTCTGTCCTGCAGAAATTAAATACTGACTGCATTTCCTACACCCAGCTATGCCTGTTCGTGTACTTACAAGAGTTTCCACAAGAGGGAAGAGTAGTCCTTCATAATGACAGATTGTTCAGCACAATACCTTGTTGCTTACTTAGGTATTAGATTGGAAATAAGTCACTGACAAGAGAACAGTAGAGATATTTTTTTACATATGTTTTCTGGTGTAATGATGATAATATTGTATCCACTATAGCCAAATTACACTTTCACATTTCACTGTGAGTAGATAGCGAGCTCACAAACACTTGTGGTTTCTGCTGCAGCTTCATAGGCAGTCTTACACGCCTAGAAAAAGGTGTTACCTCAAGGTATATAGAAATTACCTCTTTAATCTTCCAGAGCAGATTTATTCCACGAAGTGACATTCAGGTGGCAACCATCTGAATTCACATACGTACAGTACAGTATTTTTTGTAATAAGACATAAATAATGATTGTCTAACATGTACTGAACATGTAAGCACATCCAAAATCTGTAGGAAAATACTTGAAAAACCGCCTATGCAAGACATTTGTTGTAGCAAGCAGTCCTGCTGTTCATGGGAGATGGAGGCATTTGCAGTTAGTTAACTTTCTGGAAAGATACTATTTCCCATTTGTTAGCAGCCTGCAAATCTGACTTTAAATTCTTAAAATCTACTTTGCTGTAGATAGGCTATCATATTCCAGGTTTATACTGTATGCTAGAAGGCAGTACAGGAGAAACTTCCAGGCATGTGAAGTCCTTGGTTTTCAGTTGCAAATTCCTGGAAAATTAGGCTTTGCAATGGGGTTCTACATCAGTATCCATAAAACCAATTAAAATGTTATGTGTGATTTAAGTGGAATTCTGGTACCCGCATCCCTTCACAAGATGCTTTTAAAAGCATTAAAGACACATTACAAAACTTAACACTTTCCTTCTGGTTGGTGGCAGATACTGAGCTGTCCTTCAATTTAACGCTACTGGATTAAATATCAGACCTGTTTTGATGCAACTGAAGTTTGTTTGATCTTATTTTGGAGACCAAACCACATGAATAAATGAAGCAGGATAGCCACATCAACTTAATTTAATCATTGTCTCATGTATTCTGCAGTAAAAAAGCCACAAGGTTGGCCGAACTTCTGGAAGTATTGGTTCTGAAAGTTTTAACTTTGTCTCTCAGAATTGCTGATTCCTGTCAATTTCCTCTGTTCTTTAACAGTTCTTGAATCTGAATGTTTGCATTCTGGGGAAGTACATCAGTGCATAGAAGACAGTTTAATTTCTTTGGTTTAAGAGAACTCTTCTAGTGTTGATTTGCAGAAAAGAATCACAGCTGTTTCTCAGACTGCTTTTGAACACATCCAGGTCTGATGAATCTCATGTAGGAGTGATCCTAGATTGCTGTTTTAGAGGGACAGAAATCTGTATATAGGCATGTTTGAAAATAAAGTTGATGTATGACCTGAAATAGTTCTTTGTCATCTCAACACTAGCTTGTGATCCTGAACTGCTTTCAAATAAATGTCTTTTAGGTGAATATAGTGAGGAAGAAAGAAATGCTCTGAAAGCTCTCACCCATGGCACTTGTCCTCAATAAAGGTGTTTTGATAGAATGTTAAGCATTAAAAAAAATTAAATCATTCATTTCATGTTTCAGTAACTGCATATTTATGTCTTTGAACACTAAGTTAATTATTAGTCAAAATAAATGTGGCTTTTGCTGAGCCTCTGCCTGAAGTTTTACCAAGAAGCATGTGGTGATGGCTCTTGGATCATTTTGTTTTTGTTCATGATTATTTTTTACCAGCTATTAATCTGAGACTTCTGTGTTGGAACAGTGCTGCTAAATATTTCTCACATTATGGTGTCTTATCGGAGAATGATTTGGGTCCTTATTTTTCATCCTGTCTGCCAGGGTGGTGTATTGATATAAATTAGAAGACTCAAATCTGAAACAGTATGTTCTGTATTTTAGTTTGGTCTGTGTATGGGTGCTCAGTTTGGATCTTGGGTATCTTGTCTGAATTCACTGAACAAAAAGTGTTGTAAAGTCCCAAACACTGATTTTGATTCAGTACTTACAACTGTGATCAATTAACATTCCCAGGAACATACCATACGATGGCATGTGCAGTCATTTGTCAGAAGCCATTCAGAGTTAATACTCTACCTTGGTTAGTGTCCATTTAATGTATTTTTTTAAAGTGTTCCTTTGAGATTAACTATCTTCTGATAAAACTAGTAGTTTCCAATAGTGCAGTTGGCAAATTTGCATCATATTTGGGAACTGGAAATTATGATTATAATCTAGTATGTTAATACATTATATATTGTGATGTTCAACAGTCATCCCTTCATTTGTGATGATCATCAGTACTGCTCAGTTAACTTTGAATTATGGTACTCTAGCAAAATCTGTAGTGTATGTCTGGCAAAATCATTAACAGCTAATGCTGGATAAGCATTATTAACATGCTGTTAATAGGCATGAGAGCATTTTAGAGGTGGCAGTTACTTAACTTCTTACAAATGTTTGTTTTGAAAGCGTGCAACAAGCGTATTGGGAACTGAAGAGAGAAATGTCCAATTTGCGCCTAGTGGCTGATGTGCAAGCTGAGGTCCTACGAACACTGAAAACAAACCCAGCAGCGACCAAGAAAGGCAAGTTAGTGTTTGCGGTCGCAGACCTTACAGACCATTGATTCAGGCTGTACCATTTTTAAAAGAAACTAGCTATCATATCTTATCAGACTTTGATCAATTGAAGTTGATAAGCTAGACTATTATGGTTCCAGCCTATCCATTTTCTGCTTTTGCTTCTGTCTCATACTGGTCAACTTCACACATAAAGGTGTTGCTGATGTGTTTTTTCTTCAGTACTGTATTCTGTTCCCCTTGTGGCTTTTTTCTCAGTCAAGTGTTGCTTATGTGCACAAGGCTGAGGTGTTAAGTTTACTTGTATTTGACCTTTTACCACAACTACTTCATATTAAGGTGGAAAAAAATCTTTTTTGCAAATACAGTCTTATTTTCCTAGTATAGAATATATAAAGTATTAATTTGGCAGTATTTTAAAATCAGGCTTTAACAGACTGAAATTCCCTTATGGTTGGGTATTTTTTTATGTTGGTGTTCACAGAAGCTCCCTTTTCTAGCAATATGCTATGAAAAATGACATTTTCTAGTGTCAAAATACTGAGGCTACAAACCTGCCTTATTTCTGCTGCTACACTGCAAATAATTAAGGGGAAAATAATTTCCACATAAAGTATGTATAATTGCTGTAAGCAGTTCATCAGACAGTTCTTCTTTTTCATACCTATGTTCCTCTCAAGCCAAATGCTTTATGAGAGTGTGTTCTTACTGTGGTGGGGCCAGACTGTCAGTCTCACTGTTTATTGCAGTGTTTATTTCCTTTGTTTTATGCTCACTGCAGAAAGATGGTGAACTTGGTTACAGTACATTAGTGACAGTCTCTGATGCCCCTGTCCATTGCAAGATCAAGACATTTTGTTTCTAACCAGCTTTGACCAGGTGAGGTAATGATGGGATTCACCTCCAGGTGAATCACTGCCTTTGTGGCCAGCAGTGACTAATGATCACTCCCTGGTACTTGGCTGATAAACTATCAACACATTTTGTAGACTCGGTCGTGTTGTCCCCAGGTGAGTGTGTGGCCCTGCAGTTCCAAGACACATTTGTCAAGTAACTTCAGCAGAGAAACCGGGAACTGAATGAGGCTTTAATCCTTAAGCCTGTCAAGGTTTGATGTGATCACACAGTATCTTTCTGTCTTTATTTTTAATTGGGAGTTGTCTGTCTTGCCACTGCCAAGTACTGATTTTTCTCTTGTCCTGCTTGGTCAACAGTCTGATTTTCTGCAGTTGTTAATGCAGTTACATCCACAGCTATAAAAGGCATTATTGATTGATTGGGAAACAGTGGAGTTTGGCTTTTTGCTCTGTAGGCTTTGTGATTTTTTGCAAGTATGTAAGACTGGGCAGGTCTGGCAGAAATGAAACCAGGATTTAGTTTTTCTGTTTACCTTGCTCATCAGCCACACTTAATGAATGCAATGCAGACATATCTGTGCTTATAGAAAAAACTTGGCTTATGCAAAATATGGGTAGAATTGACTTTAAAAGTGCACTTCTTATATCTGTAGTACTATCTTGCCATACGCAAATAGTTGCCACTGTCAGAGGTGCATTAAGTCTGCAGAGCAGATGTGTGAATTGCTCTGTGTGTGTGTGCTGTTAACAGTACAATTAACATGCAGATTCTGCTTAGCTGTCTTTTATGTATGGAGGCATTTTCAACAAATGTGCCTCTGCCATTTTTTTACATTTTCTGTCCATTTTCAGTTAATACTATTTTTCTTGAACTTCTAAAGGGTTATGCTTTAAGTAGTTACTGAATACAGTCTGAAACATAGCTTGAAAACCCTGACATCTCTGGTGTACTGCAGCACATTTAGAGAGGATGAAAAATGCATTAGATAATATCATTTTAAAATACTATTTTATCTTTTTCTGTTCAGCTGCCTCTACTGCACCAGTGCAATGTGTTGACTTGAACATTTCAAAGCTGAATTTGACATCTGGGGTTGTCCATAGAAAACTCTCACTGAATGATCAAGTACTCTGCAATGCTGTGTCTCCCCCTCTTCCAAGAGATGGACAAATCCCACCTGAAAGGGTGATTCTACAAGCATGGACAGATGAGAGACCCATTCCAATGGATGGCAAAACATTTCAGGAACAGCATTCGTATGGAAAGAGCTCTCTGGAAGATAATTCCTGGGTATTCCCAAGTCCTCCAAAGCCTAATGAGAATGTGTTTTGGGAAATGAAAAATAGATCAACTTTGCTAAACTCTCCAGCAGATTACCTAGATCAGTGTAATCAAAACTGTCTGCACAAGAGTTAAAGAAGTTCTAGAATGAACCAAGGCATTTTTAGAATGGTTCTGAACAGGCACCTTAACACTTGAACTTTTAAAGGGGGAAAACAAACTGCCTGAAATGGTCTTCTTTTCTTTTTTTTAGTTCTAGTTCCGAAACAGAAAGCCTTGTCTTCCTCTGCTGTAAATCAGAAACAAGTTCCTTGAAGTTAAAGCTGTGCTGGCGTAATGTAAATAGAATGAGCGTGGGGCTTGGATAGCCTTGTACTGCAAATGGCATATATTTGCAAAAGATGATGCTGAGAAGTGAGTTCTTGGAATAAAACAGAACAATCCAGTTCCGTATTTGTTTGCTATTTGTATGTCATCAAGAAAATATTTGGTATCCTGTGTTAATCTTGTGGCAGCTCTGAGCTGATTTTTTTGACAGTGGTTTATTTTCCAGAGTAAGATACAAAATGAGAATTGGATTTTCTCTCCCTCCTTCCTTTCAATTCACTTCCTGTTTTCTCTGGTTTAGAAATGCATTTTTGTGTAATTTTTAACCAAGAAAGGTGAGATTTTATTCTTCAACATCTTGATTTATATCAGTGACAAGACTAAAACCACTCCTAGGCTGTTCTGTTTAGACGGCACTGTTTGGGGCTTTATTGTGAATTACAAAGGATTGTAAGTAGTGCTGCTGCAGACTGACTCCTGCTGTTCAGCCCGTATTCCTCCGTTTGGGCTGTAGGAAGGTGACTAATTCTGCACACCCAGTGCCTGCCACAGAACCACCTTGTTCGTAGTGCAGTCATCCTTATTGTGCCTCCTTTACACAGCACTGGAACCAGGACTTTGTGTGGTGGTGAAGGCTACTAAGTTGCTTTTTATTAAAGAAACAAAGCCTTAATTTAACAGGAGTAGGTGTTGCAGTGTTGAAATACACAGTAAGT
Source organism: Melopsittacus undulatus (assembly GCF_012275295.1). Classification (NCBI taxonomy): domain Eukaryota; kingdom Metazoa; phylum Chordata; class Aves; order Psittaciformes; family Psittaculidae; genus Melopsittacus; species Melopsittacus undulatus. Next base: position 132,905,280 of record NC_047527.1, read on the forward strand.
ATTTTTGTGGTATCATCTTTAGTATGACACTGAGAACTATGGATGTCTAAGTACTGGTGTTCTTTTTCTCCTCCTGAGCCCAAGAGCTATTATTAGGCAAATAGAATTTATGCCTTTTTTAAAAAAGAAACCTGTTCTGCTTCATATGTGGCTTATTACAGCATGGTTAAGTGAAATGTCTTGACTGCTCAATGCGTTTGTATTAGATCCATGATGCAGAGCTTGTACTGGGCGGGAAGATACTTCATGCTCAGTGTGTTATTTACAGATGTGTGGTTGGCTGGGTGAAGTATTCCACCTCAGAGGTCCAGCTTAAGATCAGCGTAATAAAAATTAATGTCACAGCTGTTTAGTAGCAAATTATCTTTAAATCGCTTGCAGATGCACAGGGAAGCTACAACTGCAGCACAGCGATAGTAATGATGGGCTGTAAAAGTGTCACTGAGGTGCTACATGACCTGTGTGGTTCCAGATGCTTTCTTCCCTGTGAAGTAAGTACTTCATATGAAGCCCATCATCTTCTCTTTCAGTTTGTCTCTCAAAGTTGAAAAATGCCTTCCAGGTACCTTCTACTATATTAGTGTGCAGGATACATAAATCATGTTTCCCACTCACCAGATATTGTTTTTATCTTTCTATTATCTTGCTCATGTCTACTGGCTTGTCTGTGATTAATGGAAATGGTGTCATGCTGGAATTTATTCTGACCAATGAACACAGCTGACTCAGGGGAGTACAATCTCTTGGAAAGTAATAGAACAAAACCCAATATGCATAAAACAAATCGAAGTCACTAGGCTTGAGCTGATAGAACCAACTACCTGTGTAATAACAAAGCAGCAGAAACCATTTCTTGTGTGGCTGCATAAAGCTATAAGGTATCTAGTTCTCATGTAGCTTACTTTTGAGGTTCCCCACCTCAACATTACAGAGTTTTATTATGTATTATCCAACAGCCATCAACATGACTGATTAATACTTTGATTTGTGCAATGAAGGAATTCTACTGTGTAAGATTTGAAATAAATTTATTTTTGTTTGAAATTGGTTTCACTACAAATCTCCTTTCCATACCGGACCCAACAGTTACTCAGTTTTAGTTTCCTGATTGTGTATAAATGTCATTCCAAATACAAGCAACTACATCCTCTTCTATTTCGGAAAAAAAAAACAAAAACCCAAACATCCTTGTGGACTGCTTCAGTCTATTCTGGGAAAAGCTGGATGCTGAAAGCTGAAGGACTTCAGTTACCTTGAGCTACAGCGTGTGCCTATGGTCTGACTCCTTGTGTCTAAAGGTTCCTGATCAGCCTGTGTGATAAGGGAACTCAATTTTAAGCTTCTTTGCGCAGTGTCTGAGAATTTGTTTTGCCTTTGACTCAGTTTATCTTCTGTGCTGCTTCCTGTGATGGAGGAGGGAGCAGCAATGTTTGCTGAGAAGGGACTTCAGAAGTGCTGCTGCGGGAGAGAGGAGGGCAGGCTGATGGTGAGCTTGCTGTAGGCAGCATTTCCAATCCAATCACTCATTGCTGTGCCCAAGCTGTAACATTTGAAAAGGAAGTCCCCAGGTTTGAGGTCACTTGGGAGCTAGCTGGCTGCTGAAGCATCTGTTGGGCCGAAGCATACAATCAAATTCTGACTCAAGATGGAAAAGTCATTAAAATCCATGCCACTAGTGGCTTACACGGCTCTTTTCATTTTCAGAAGTGAAATCTTTTCATCACAATGACAGCAGATTACATGCAGAAGTAGCTGTAGTAAAGGAGTTCTGGTGGTTTGTGTGCACATGTGCATTTCTTAATATAAACCCATGAAATTGCGTAAAGGACAGACCACACTCCTCAAATAGATACATTAAATGATACCCACAATCCATTAACTTGAATGCAGAACAGTTTAAAACTTCCCCCTGCACTGATCCAACAGTTCTTAATTTGGGAAAGCACCATCAGTTAAATTCCATTTAACAGAAACAGAATCCAACTTTTCTGGGGCAAGAGAGAATTGCTGCTTTACATGTTTAAGTGAGCATATAGTGAGCTGATGAATACATATTTGGTGAGTTGGACTAACCTAATGACTTGTACGTAAACTTCCACTGTTTGGTTCATTTAAAATATTTTAAAAATCTCATCATTTTCAGTGTCCCTGCTGGTTTTGCAGGTTTACAACTGATGAGTTTCTGTGAACTAAGTGTACTGAGACCAGCAAACTCCAAAATAGCTGTAATGTGCCATCAAATTTTTACAGCTGGAAAAAGAGGAAAGCAGTGTGATACACACGGTTGGAGATACAGTAAGACAACACCAAGTGATGTAACACAGGTCCACGTCAGTACAATATGAACTACACTAGTGATGTGAAGCAGATTTAATGTTATTTCAAAGTCAACTTGCAGCAGACTTTGAAACTCCAGTGCTCAGACACTGGTGTTAGTACTGATGTTATGACCTGGTGAAGGAAGAATGAAAAGTGCAAGTACCTGATTGACTTGCCTGCATTCTCTTCTGTCTTCAGCCCAGCCCTGCGAGGAACACTGGGCACAGAGTGGTAAGGTGTTTCCCTCTCGCTTTGTGTAGTTTGAATACAAAGGGCATGTGAGATTTGGGTTTCTTTGGTTGATTTTTGGTATTGTTGAGGTTATTTTTTAGGGGTTGGGCTTTTGCCCCTTTCTTTAGGTGGAGCACTGAGCTACCTGCGATTGTATGAACATAGGACAATGGAAAAAAATATTCTGTTCTATTACTGGCACTAAAGCTAAACCCATTTTTGGACCAGCAAAGTAAACAGACATCACAGGGATTACTGGAGGAGTATGGCTGTACTAAATATGAGGCAGAGTGGGTTTCTGGCTGCCATTAATTGTCAGCGGTATCTCAGACCACAGTTGTAGGGAGTTCCACCCTGCTTTGAAACCCCTGTGCATTACAAACTGCCACTCACTTTTCCTCTTGAGTTTTCATTTGGGCAAACCTTTTAAATAAGTATACGGCACCTTTTTCCTCCTGCCTTTCAGGTCTTGCATTTGTAGGGGGCTTGTCTCAGGAGTTTGAGGAGAGCTTTAATATGCTGGAAGAGTACAGCAGTGAAATCCACGGGTGTCTGGGGTGCTTGCCCAGTTCTCCCTGCAAAGGGGCTCCTGTGCTGCACAATCTGAGACACCACCCTGCAAGACTGCTGGGAGTCAAATCACTCTTACAGTAGTAAGACCTTACTACTGATGTTTCTTACATTGACTAGAATCTAGGGCTGGTTCCTGTTTACCCCAGTAGGAAGCAGAGGTTTCAGCTACGACAAAACCAAAACTGAAAGCAATTTACTAGTATGAGTTTGTCACCTCACAGTACTCATTCTTTCATTTGAACTTTAAATAGAAGATGTAAATGCAATTAAAATACAGGATATGGCACAAGACATTAGGGAAGTGAAAGGTGTGAAGTGAGGAATTTGAAACAAGGAAACATTGCATTAAGGCCATGAGTTTGTTACAGAGAAGCTGATCCCCGAGCCAGGAGCAAAGTCCAGCTCTGTGTGTGCCACAGTCCACACAGGAGAAGCTGCAACAACCCAGTTCTTCTTCACACAGTGTAGGTAAAGAGAAATGAAGGGCTGATACCGTAATTCAGCACATGCAACTTCAGAGCTTATCAGTGCTGATAATATAAATAATAAGTTTGGGAGACTATTTCTAGTGAAGCCATTTGTGCATTTGAGAGTTCTACAGTTCAGCAGCTTCAAATACCAATATAAAGAAGATCCTTTGTTATGCAAGTCCCTATTTATAGGGACTTTCAAGTCCCTATTTAGTTTCTGCAAGAAGCAACCTGCATCTTACACACTTGGGTTGATTGCCTACTCACCTCAACTCGTAATTATTTTGCAAATGTGGTCACTTGCCCACTCCTGAAGTGTGGTAGCTTAAACAGTTCTTCATTGTGAAAGAGGAAGGCAGGGGAAGATGCTGCTCTCGGTCATTTGCCTTCTCCTTCCTGGGGAAGGTTTAGGTCAGGAAGACTTTTCCCTCTAGTGTCACAACAGTCATTCTGGGCTGCACATGGGCACAGGACAGGCAGCTCTTCTGACACAGCGCTCTTAAAAATGAGTCACAGTGTAGGCAAAAGTGCTGTCAGGTTCTTGTATGATTCACAATTTTCATAAAAAGATGAATCAAACTGGTACAAGAGGCTTTTCTGCATTTGCCACCATTCTCTTCTAAGTAAGAGCACTCTCATAACACCCTCAGCTTCAGATGACAAACAGACCAATTTCAATGCATACCCAATTAGTGATCAGTTAATACAACTTCAGTTATTCACCCTGAGGTTTTGCTGTCGCATAGCTGGCCACACAGAACTAAACACACTTCAAATTCCCAACAGCCATTTGTGAATGAGTAACAAAGCCTCGAGTCAGGCAGACGAACAGAGTGCTGCAAGTTCCCCTGCAAGCTGTGACAGCTTGCCTTAAGGATTTCACTACAGGGAATTAAAATATTGACTTTTAAGGTCAAAGTTCACTTTATTCTCCATTCATCCCATTTTGTGTATTTCAGTTAAATTCCACACAGAGGGTACAGATGACTTAAGTCCCTTTTAAATCAAAGTTGGATATGAAATTTGAAAAGTTAATTTTTTAGTTTTAACTATACATTTGAAGTGACCTTCTGCTTTTTTTTCTTAATTCCAGTTCTTCTGTATTCTTCTCTCTGCTTCAAATACTCTGTTTTGCATTCTTCATAGAATAATGGATCATCATAGCTACAAAACAAATACATAATGCTGGGTTTTCATCTTGGAATATGGAACAGATACTGTATGAATAACACTTGGAACTGATCTTCTTCTCACACCCAAAGGAAACTGTCCTGACTTCAGTGATAAAATACCTTTTTTATTATGCACCTAGGCATTAAGGTTACCTTTGTAAACTCTAAATACTGAGATACTGCATTCTCTCTCGAGGCATAATCTTTTTTAAGCTTCTACAGTGAAGCCATGAAGAGAAAAGGTAGAAAAAGGGGAAGACAGTTGGCATTTCAGTTCAGGGAAGTAATTTATTACTTGCATTTACCTTCTGCAGCACATTAATCTGATGCAGACCACTGACATTTGTTATGCACCCGAGCAACTAGTGGGAACAGGTTCAAATATATGTCTTGAACAGTAGACATGTAGCTCCTTGAACATTAAACTCAATCCATTTTTTTCTCGCAGCTTTGATTTCAAGTAGAGTTATCCAAGCACTAAGCATTTTTTTCAGTAGTATTTTGGTTGGATGCTGTTGTTTCAGTTTTTAAAACCTGAATGAACTCTTTAAGTTCTCACTGCAGTCAGGCCTGAACTCTTGCCTGGCTGCCTGAGTTGCTTCATCAATTCCCAAACACTTGAGGATACCTGTCACTAGTTCACAGACATTTAATCTTAACCTCTGCTTTAACAGGGCAGGACACACATTCCACCAAACCCCAGACCAAGACCTTTCTTTCCCCCCTCCCTGTCAAAATCATAGAATCCCCAACCCTCTCCCTGGGAAATTCAAGAATCCCACATGCCAGCCTGCCGACACTGGGGATAAATTAGGGCTCTGGAAAGAGACATTTCAATCCATCACAGCATCAAGTTGCTCTCTCTAGTATGTAACAATTTCCCTGCTGCTGCTGCCAGTGCTGTTCACAACAGCAGGGCGTTTTCAGGGCACTGACTAAACCTTAGAAGAGTTCAAGAAGCAAAATCCAAACAAACTTATCCCACACAGGTAACGCAGCACAGTCAGCACAGTGCTGTGTGTCATCGGGGCTCAAAATCTGTCTGTCAGCATTTAAATCAAGGAAATCCACACCCATCACCATTTAAATCAAGAGGACTCTTTATAGCCATAGGGCAGCTTTACTAAGGCAATATAACTCCATCAGTTAGGGCCCTGACCTGCACAGTTTATAATGAAGCAAAGATACAATCTTCAGAAAATACACTGAAGTCACTAATCCCACATAACCCTTCAGAGAGGATTTAAGATTTCTACTCATTTCTAGATCAGTATAGGCCAGGCAACAACAACAAAAGAGAACACAACCTCATGAGGTACTTACTAGCCAACCAGACAGTCTTTCAGTGCCGTGTTCTCCCGCCGACACTTCACCACCATCAGAAAACCAGTTTCTTGACAGCACTTAGTAAATGCTAGGGAAAAAAAAAGAAAACCAAACCCCACCAAGTTAGAAAATGACATTGGTAAAGAACTCCACCTGTGTGTATACTCTTTCATATAAAAATCCACCTTCTTGTATCCTGGACACTACCGGCAAGACACTAAGGAGGAAGTGAGCCACACGCTTCCTCACACTAAGGAGGAAGCTTCATACAACCCCTAGGTGAGGGTCACCTGCTTATCCTTGGCTGTATTGGGATTTTGCTAAAGCAGTTTACAATTAGAAGTAGCATTGTCTAAAAATGTTGATGACAGTTAAGTGTCCTTCTGCAGTCAAAGTTACATACGTGCAAAACTCTGCAAAGAACTGATGTCTTATCTACCTCAAACATTACTCAGGCACACTTAAAACATGCTTTGACACAGCACCTCACCTAACACAACCACATGCTACCTGAAAATGTATGACTGAAGTATGCAAAAAATGGGTTTAAATTAACCAGCCGATTACCAGTTGGGAAGACCCAGTGACCTGCGCTCACAGGTATGCATTAACAACCCCACTTTAATTTCCAGGATCTTGTTTGGTATGTGTTTTAGCTTTAGACCTCAAGTCATCCAAATCCACATGCACACTTCAAGGATACTTCTGGCTACCTGAAGTTTACTCTGAACAATACAAGAAATGTGTTATCAGGTTATGAAAATATTTCTTTGGCTTTTAAAGGGTGAATCTGACATTTCTTCTGTTCTTTCCTGGACTGTTGACATTGAACGTCCCTACATCAGCATCTTTGAAAACATCATACCTCTGATCACATTTCTCACAATGCCCTTTGTTTTTCCTGGGGAAAACCTCGGAAGCCTTTGAACACTCATGGTTTGCATAATGACCAGTTTGATTTCTGTTCTCTACAGACACTTGTTTAGGTGCTGTGCTGGTTTGTACTAACCATCCCTTCGGGAAGCTGTGAAGTCAGAAACGCCAGCAGGAGGTCCCTCTCACTCGTTAGCTCACCAGTCTGACTGGTTGAAGGTGCGATTTCCCCAGAACAAAACCCGAACTGCAATTGCAAACATCCCATGGCTTCAGGTGGCCCTGCCTGCAGTATGCAGCCAAGCACTGCCCTGAAGTGATAAAACTGCTTCCAGCTCTCTAGCTTTAACCTTACTGACTCTTAACAACAGAGAGGAAGAATAGGAGCAGGTTAAAGGATACTGGGCATCCTCGTATGAGCACAAAAAGCCTGATTATCCTGCTCTCCTCTCTCTTCCAGCACTTTAAAATCCCTCTGGCAGCCATGTAAGGAGTGTGGTTCAAGACAGGTTTTGCTATAAACGTTTACCAGAAACATTCTAGAGAATATTGGTTTGTTTTTAATTCGGCTCTGTCACAACCCTTTCATGAAAAACATCTCACTGCTGAGCAGCACAAAGGGTGTTAGAACTACTGGTTTGGAGAACAATCTCACAAAAAGTGCACAATAGTTCCAGGTATAATCTCAAACCAAGAATTAATCTCCATCTCTGTAATCTTTACAATCACCACTCATTTCTCACTCAAGCAAAACCTGCACAAAGCTTCAGGGTGCACAGCAAGACACCACAGAAGGAGCAGATACAGACGATCTGATACTACCCCACTGTAGTTTAACAATTCAGCAGCTCTGAGCAGTGATTGGAACACTCGGGAACCCTCAAACCAACCTCCTTCATGATGCACCACACATGATACAGAGAGCAGCTACTCTTTCAGAGCAGACTGCATCTTTCAGAAATCTTGTGCATCCTCCAATCTTTAGCAAATGGCCTTCCATGACTTTACAAGACTGTGACTAATGTACTGTCTTCTTTCTCCTTGCAAGCAGCAAGCTACTGAAACAAAACCTTAGGCATCAGTGAAATCAGATGTAAATTTAGGCCAGTCTGCAAACTCACTGCAGACTAACAGAACAGAAAGAAATGTTTCAAACAATCAAAGTTATCCCCACTATTTACAAATACAAGCTGAATAAAAGGAGGGACAGAGCTCAACACCACTGAAAACACCTTGTTAGAAAGGGAAAATAAGAAAAAGCTCATCCTTCACAAAACGAACCCTGATGAGGCTTTGCCAGGACAGCCACATATGTCCATCACTGAGTGCTCTGTGCACAGACAGGGCCAGATCCAGTACTGCGTCAGCAAGCTGCAGGTGCCTACCAGTTACCACGGAAACTGGCCACGGACCCCTCTCTCGTGACATCCTATCTGACACAGGTTAGCCCCACAGGCTCCTTGCCACGCCACAGGCTGTGTCTAAGGGGATGCACACTGAGCAAAGGGCTCTTCTCAAGGCTGCAGCTCAGAAATAGCTCACTGAGCAGTTCATTGCTGATTTGAGGGCAGGTTTCATGTTATTCCTCTCTCTCTCAAATAAAGCTTTGTGCTTCTGTTGCAAGGCAATTCCAAAAGTTCTGGGCACAGTTGCTGAGCATTTTAAGTCTCCTTACTTTCATGGCATTACAGCCACATAGAGAGATTCTACCTGCTGAAGCAAGCTAGCTATTTAGTACCTTCTCTAAATCAATGAAGTACATACAGCCAGACAGTATCTTTGCCAAGACCAAGGTCTGTTTTCAACTGAACAGAAGCTGAACAACCGTATTTCAATACAGAGCAGTTCAGCTTTGCCAGTTCTCACATATAAAGCATATGTAAGTGATCTTTCTACAGAGGGAAGACCGTTTTGCTCCTATGATTTTCAGGGACAGTGACAGTTTTGTAGCTGAGGTTAGTGACAAGTGACCCCTCTACAGACTGACTCTTCAGCAGGGAGCACCTCAGGCCCTGAGCAGCTCACTTTGGTCCTTGGCACCTCCAGATCCCCAATGGCCCAGGATTCAAAAGCTGTATTTCACTGTGTCTCTCCATCTCAACTTACATACTTGAGAAAGCAGGACATGGAGAACACAGAGAAACTCAGCTGCTTTTGTAGATCCTGGCATGTGCAGGGTCACAGAAAGAGCTTTTAAAAGGGAAGAAAGAGCTTTTAAAAAACTTCTAAAATTATTTCTGATGCTGTCTGGAAATGCATCATTATTTTGTATTAAAATCCTATTCAGAGATTTTGTATAACTTTGTTCAGACACAGAATTATAGAAATCATGTTGGAGGCATCAAGAATTATTTTGGAATGTCAGATTATTAATTAGTGTATTTGATGGTTGATTAAGAATTGCTTTCTTAGAGCTTCTTTGATAATTAGCTAGAAGGTTGACACAGTAAAGAACTGTTCACCAAGATCTTTACATAAATCTCTGCTGAAAAATAATCAGTACCTAAGAAGGATTTTTTTCTTTAGGGTTTTTAATAGCCTTTTCCCTCAACTCTGTTTTATGACTTTACTACAGAACAACATGAGAAGCAGATGGAAACTGAAGTGAAACTGGGCAGCAGTTCATTTATCTCAGAATGAAGACTGGACAGATGATTCCCCTTGCCTATGCAAGCAGTCAGAGATACATGCAGTAATCAGCACACTAAAGTGTTGGTTATCAGTTTTTAAAAGATCAAATACACTACCAGAAAGTTAGTTACAACAAGGTTGCATGGTATAGAGGGTATCCACCAACAGATGTCCTGGTACATACACTTCTTAATTTAAAGCAAGAATATAAAAAGCTACGATACTACTTATTTTCATCTCAGAACATAGTCATAGGTTCAAGAAGTATTTGTTCTTATATGATGAAAATAAAAACTTGTAGGGCTTTGACTCAAAGGGACAAACCAACAGTTAGCATAACACAGTGTCCTGGTTTGAGCAGTAGCAGTCATTTTTCTCCTTCTTGGTAGCTGGTGCAGTGCTGTGTTTTAACTTTCGGGCTGAGAACAGTTGCTGACAGTAAGTACGTTTTGAGTTACTGCTCAAATGTTTGGTTTGTTCAAGGACTTTCTGAGCTCATGCTCTGCCAGGGAGGAGGGCAGGCCGGGAGGAAGGAGAGACAGGACACCTGACCCAGGCTAGCCAAAGAGGTATTCCATACCATAGCACATCATACCCAGGATGTAACCGAGAGAGACCCGGAAGGGCTGAAGCTCTGGGGGGATGGAGGAGGTATCGGTCGGTGTTTGGTCAGGCAGGGTGGGGTGAGTTATGGGTCGGCGGCTGGTGAGGTGTTGTATTCTCTTCACTTGTTATTGGCTTTATCATTATTATTTGTAGTAGTAGTGGCAGTAATGATTTGTGTTATACCTTAGCCATTAAACTGTTCTTATCTCAACCCATGGGGGCTGCATTCTTTGGATTCTCCTTCCTAACTCTCTAGGAGTTGGGGGAGCAAGGGGGGGAGTGAGTGAATGAGCTGTGTAGACTTGGTTTTAAACCACGACACACAGTCATAGCTCTGCTGCGTAATGACTTTCTTTCAAGCCACTACAGAAGATTAAATTTAACACTCCTAACCTCAGTATCTGAAACCTACGAACAGTGGACAACAAAACCAAGGCACCATATTTAAAACACTACACAGCCTACAACCTCCCTCCACCCCAAGCAGAGGTAGGCTGGTCTCAGATTGTGTTTGTAGCGGATTTTTAAAACTAATTCTTTTTTACTTTAAATACTTAAAAAATATTAGATACTTCACTACTTCTTTGTGCAAACAGAAAGGTCTCTCCATGTGCAAAGCAAGAAAAGAACAAAAGCGTTTGGTACCGATAACCAGCTGCACAGGAACTGTGTTGATAGAACAGTGCCAAGGGGTCCTTGTTATTCTTTTCAGTGTATAAACTGTAGACAGTCCAAAGACTATTTCTGAAAGTTCATTTTTACAGGTTCAGATTACAACAATACTTGGCACTTTCATATTGATTCCTGTTGCAAAGTGCTGTGCAATTATAATATTAGAACTGTAGCTTTATGTATCTATTTTGCAGACGTTCTGGTACACAAAACAAATGAAATATTCCCCATTATCAAGATAAATTGATCCTCTCAGGTCTGGCTCCAGTTTATTTAAAGACTTTACAATTTTACTACTTAAGACAAAAGTCCTACAGAGGTGTTATCTCACCATTTATATTTTCTCAACACTTATGATACTGCTATCACACTCTTAAAATAAAAAAACCCCTTGTATCATGATCCGGACCAGGCTTGTGCTCTATTCCTGAGGTGGCTTTTTGCCTTTAAACAAAAAGGGAAATAGTTCTGTCCAACATTTAGGTAATTCCTTGAGTTCTGCCATTTGTTGGAGAAAAGATGCCCCAGTAACACTGGGGACTTGGGGGAGTGATGGTGGAAGGAGGAGGAAATAGTTCTCCTTAAAATGTAAGCAAGGACAAGATTTTTAGATCTACATGTGTTGATGTATATAAATATTAAAGTGATACAGAACATTATGAGCAACATTTGATGGTGAAGTTGTTCTACTTTTAATTTTGATTTTAAGTTGTGATTTATTAGCTTGTTACTTCGCAGTTACTCAGCATGCACAGAACAGATCACTGGTGCATTTAATGAGCCAGAGGAAGTAGTAGGGTGCACATGAAAAGCTTGTTTTACATTGTAGAGTGCGAGCTATTTGATATTTCTAACACAGTACAAAAGAAAGCTTCTCTGTAGATTGCTCATGGTTCAGTTAACATCACTGAATATCTAATACCTCCAACTCAATTAATTTTCACCTGATTAAGATCAGTCTGATATTCAAACTAAATCATCTCTCCAGTCAAGTAGAAATCAATATTTCTGATTTTACTTTTAAATTACAATAACAAATAAAATACATGCATAGTCAGTAAGCCAGGAATAGCTTTCCTATTCTAGTCTACTATGGCATGCATAACAGCTGATTAAAGAATTATTCTAATTTGAGCAACAATATATATAAGAAAGATTAATTTGAACAGAGGGAGATAGCATGAAATAATTAAATGCATCTTATATAGGGCAAAGAGAAAATTGACATAAAATAACCTTGATTCTTTGAAGTGAACCTCTGTTATCAGATCAAACACTTTGTCTCCACAAGTATTCACTTGCTATAACATAAAAATAATCATATACTTTCCCTTTTCCTGCCCATCATCACCCCCAAAAAGCAGCTACATTTCAGCTTCTGTAGCTCCAACATACTACTGGGGGCATCCGTATCTGTCCTGGGGCAGATGATCAATATGCAGGCGCACACAACACAGGACTGACAAGGAGAGACAATTCCAGGAATTTTAGGAAAGGGATATTCACTGTGTTAAAGATCTCTCTTCCTATGCAACCTTTTCCAGGGTGCACTCAGCACTGAAAACCAGGACAGTAGACCCTTACAGTGAAGAATTTCTTCCTTATATCTAATCTGCATCTACCCTTTTTAAGTTTCAAGCCATTACCCCTTGCCCAGATAGCACAACTGTGATCTGCAGAGGAAGAATGTATCCACAAAAGCCAAGAACTGTTTCTATATACACATTTCCTTGGAGTAAAGAATACGAGTTATATCCTAGAAAAAAATCTGAACACTTTGCTTTAGAGGACATATACAGATGATTAACACACTGAAGTGGACCAAGGGCCCGTTTGTCCTGTGTACCATCTTTCTCAGAAGCAAGTAATAGCTGCTTCAGAAAGAGGGGTCAGAAAGTCTACATTATGGAAGAACATTTTCTTCCTAACCCCTAAAAACTATAAGCTTGGCTTATACCTTGAAGCATAAAATTCTCACCTGCCTATCAAAACCCTTGCACAATGGGTCTTATCTGATAAGCCTCCAAGAGAAGAAGAGGAAGAAAGAGATAAAAACCAGCCCAGTACCAAAAAGGCACACGAATCTCCCCAGCATCTGTCAGCCCCTTCAGTTTAAGTCCTGCTGAAGTCCCATCTACTGCAACTGTGGTTATCTGTGTCATACCATGGATGCCTTTTTCATTAGCAAGTTTTCAAAAATCCTGCTGCAAAAATTAATTGGCCTCCAAATATCCCTCGGCTGGATGTGGAACAGGCCAAAGCAGCGGGGAGGAAAGGCACCACACAGGTCAAAAATGTTTGGGGGCTGGTTTTTGGTTTCAGAACTATCCAGGTACTGGCTCTGTAAATGCCACTTGGAAGCAAGTCTTCAAAGTTTTCAAATCTAAACCGCATAGATATTACATGTCTCTGGGTTTGGTCAACTGCTCACACCTGGCAAGAGCATTTGTTTTCTGATATTACAGCTTAGAAGGGGCTTTTCAAATGAATATAGGAAATCAATTGCTTACTTAAACTTGGTTTCAAAAGCAATAGGAAAAAAATGTTGGTTTTTTTTTTTAAATTTATTTGTGGTGTTTGTTGGGTTTTTTAAGAAACCACAGTATCATACCAGTTCTGAACATTCCTGTAAGGCATGTAGGGATTCTCCAGCAGCAGTCAGTTCAAAACAGAACTTGCTGCTCAGCTGCTCATAGACATAGAGAAGGCCGAGGTACTCAATGACTTTCTTTGCCTCAGTCTTCACCAACAAGAGCTCCAGCCACACTGCCCAAGCCACAGAAGGCAAAGGCAGTGACTGGAAGAATGCAGAACTATCCACTGCAGGAAAACATCACGTTTGAGATCATTTAAGGAATCCGAAAGTGCACAAGTCCATGGGACGTGCCAAGGTTTATCTGCAGGTCTTGAGAGAACTGGTGGATGTAGTTGCCAAGTCATTACCATATTTGAGAAATGCAGAAAAGTTCCTGCTGAGTGGAAAGGGGGAAATGTAACCTCCATTTTTAAAAAGGGAAACAAAGGAAGACCGAGGGAACTACAGGCCAGTCAGTCTCATTGCAGTGCCCAGCAGGATCATGGAGCAGAGTAAAGTAATTAAGAGTTAAAAAAGAGAGTTCTAAAAAAACATACACACACATGCAACCTCAAGGTGCTTCTCAGCTCTTAGTTATGCTGCTTGGGCAGGGCCGGTCACCTTTCCCCATTCTCTGCTTCTGTATCCATGCTGCACACATGAGATCTGAGGCAAGTGTCTTTTTGGGGGTGAGGCTTAGAAAGATGAATCTTTGTTTTCAGTCTGATAAAGATTCGAAGGCACACAATCCTCTTTGACTGGGGAAGTGTTTTCCCAAGTAATCCAGAGCTGGGAAAGATGAGTCTTAAAAAATGTACATCTCAAAATATCAGATAGTCCTTTCCTGATGAAATGCTATGGTAGGCATTATTTGTAGTAATATGCATTTAGTCACAGAATTTTGACAGAACTTGGACTTTAACAGCAAACAGAGCTTTGGCACAGATGATGCACAGGAATATCTGTTAGCTTTAGTCTGGAGGGCACAAGCTTGACCTGATCTGATCTCCCATCCTGAATTTCCAGACTTGTCAGTGTTTTTTTGTATGTGTGTGTATAAACACCTCTCTGCAAATATATGCATATACACACAGTTGCATTTTTTTGCCCCAAACACACAGAAATACAGTACACTGTCACATTTATGAAGCAAGTTCCAGCTCTTTCAGGGCTAAGAGACAAGACTGCCTGCCTCTGACTAAGCACAACACTCCAAGCACAGCAGTACAAGGAGGGTTATATCTTCAGAAGCTAGAATAGAAATAGCAAAGGCATAATTATTATGTATAAGGCTTTACAGTGACTGTACTTTGTCAGGCAGGGGAGGTTTAGGTGCTCAGAGATGAAGATGTGCTGGGTTAGTCAAGTAGATTTGTTAAGAAAAGCAGAGCTCCTTTTCTTCCCACTGAAATTACAAAGAAAAAATAATATCCTTTTAAGCAAAGTAAGTGCATTGCTGTGAAAGTTTCCTTGGGAAGATCATGATTTGTCTACTGAAGATACTTGCTTTAGGAATGTTCTAGTCAAGTACAAGTACTGCCTTCTATGTAAGGTTTCAGGTAAAGCATGCCCAGTGAGAACAGCCACCTACTTGAACTGCAGTGTTCCTAAACAACTGCTTCCTTTATAGCTGCCTTTATTTCATTTTCCTCCCACCCTGCAGTAAGTATCCTTGACATCAAGCGTTATTGTACTGGGCACTGGAAGAGGCAGAACTGGAACAAATGCAAGTTCCCCCATGGCTACTGTCTGTCACTGCCTGCTTTTATATAAACAAGTGCATCCAACTTGAGCTGCACAGAGAACCCTCACCGCTGCACATCCTCTCTCCTCCTCTGGGACCTGCCGAGCCACTCAAGGACAGTGAGAAGTTAGCATAACAGATGATCAAAAGAAACAACATCCCCCTCCCTGTGTCCCACAGTGACTGACTCCTCAGCTGAACTCCAAAGCTGAAGAGAAAAAAATCAATTTACAGGAGACAGAATGGCAGAAATCGCAGTAACCTCCTTCTGCCACACGGTGGAGATAGAGCAGGTCATTTACGGACCTCGTGAAGAGGCAATTACACGAATATTCCACCACACCAGCTCTTTGCTGCAAGGATAGCTCTTCCCCCCTCAGTTCAATTTACCGTATTTCCAAAAGGATGATTTTAACTCCAAGTTCCAATACCGAAGCTGGACGTAGTAGTAGTAGTAGTATTTCACCCTCCTCTGAACATCCTCTAAGTAAAAGTGAAACTGTCTTCATGGATCCAGATGGGGAGTGGCAGTGGGATGGGGCACACAGAATAGGATCAAAATTTCAGACCTTCTCATAGACATTAAACTGAGGAGATGATGACAAGGCTATTCAGAACAATCCAAGACTGGCAGCTTATTACATACAACCTTACTTGGAGCAGTTCTGTTGTGGACCAAAAGCTTGCCTAAGACAGCAATCAGCTGTTGCTTCTAGAAGGGAGTCCTAAAAGTGATCAACCCCCTTTCCTCTAACCTGCCACGTCTTCTGTTCTGATGCACTGCTCCCATGAATCATTCTCTGACCAGCACTTTGGGCATGGACATCAATTATCAGAGAAGGGAGAAGGCAGAACTGAGGACATAACACCTCTGCTGATAAACGTCACTGATTTTGACAAGGAAACACCAGGCTGAAGCCCTGATGTCATGCCCAAGCATACAGCAGATACAACCAAGCCAATGCTTCTGTTATGCTGCTACCTGTTGGAACCAAACAGTACCAGGCCAAAGCATTATACCTGTATAAGGGGGTGTAATAATAGATCTGATTCAATAGAGTAATGAAGAAATGAGGCCATTTATCCAAAGCAAAGGTTCTAATTTTGATGACAGTTCAATCAAATACTTGTGGACAGAGGGTTTACAAACAAGCTTCTGACAAATCCACAAAGCAAACCAAAATCCACCAGGAACTGTCAGCTATGAAAGCCTCTCAAAGAGGAAGAACTGTTCTTCAGTGTAAAGCTTAATGGACAAATGGCATAAAAATCTCTGTAATGCCAAAGACTTCACTGGCACAAATCCAGACCTAGTTTGGTGTAACGAAGCCTTGGCGACAGCGTTCTAGCTTCTGACAGCTGACTACACTGTGTTCCTCAAGCTGCACTTGTACATGCACTGAGTACATGTACACATGTACTCAAGCTTGGCAGCAGGTGCTTGTTTAAGTGCATCTACTCTGCTCCAAGTATCTTGTTTCTGATACAAGAAGATTTGAGAGTAATACAGTCTCAACACTGTTATAAAAGAAACAGCAAAAGTAAACACATATATGTGGTTTCCATATTTAGAAAAAAAACCCACTCTTTAAAAAATATTTAGCGATTCTTCAAACAAGGGTGTTTATATATATAAAATACATATATGAACAAGTATTAGCATGCATCTGCTAAAAAACTATTGGAAACGGAGACATTAAAAGTTTAGATGAGGAAAAAATATACATGTATATGATACTTCATACAAAATATTGTATGCTACACAAACACACAAGAACTGCTCTGGTATTGTCAACTGCTTTCTAAAGAAGGAAATAAAGATCGCTTCTAACACGTTCAGCCACAGGGCTCAAGCTGCTGTAAGGCAAGATGTGACAGAAGACCCAGTGGCAGCTGAGGATGCTAAGAATTCAAAGTATCATCCAGTGGCAAAGATACCAGCAGAAACTGAGGGTCTTAATGCTGCAATTACTGTGGCCTCCTCAGTAGCACCAGTACATACATCCCTGTCTAACTTTTGGTGCCTCATGTCTGATTAGGACTGAAAGCTCTTTGGAGTGCATCCTGACTTCTACATAAGGATCTTTCCAGCTTGTGACCTCTCAGTGCTGTGACTGCATGACAGCAAGTACACCGGTACACTTTAATTACAAGAACACAACCTGGCTAAAAATCTTCCCTCCCTTTTCTGGGTTCTGAACCAAATGAGCTTTACCCACTGAATGCAGATGTACACATGCCTCCACCACCACAGATCTGTCAGTATGGAAGTTTTCCCAAAGACTTCTCTCACCTTTATTCTGAAAAAAAAAACCAAAACCCAATCCACCCAAAAGCTAGCATATGCTGTATTAATGTAAAACCCCTAGAGGGCAACTCAGCTTCAATTTCAACCTGCATAAATATTCAGCTCTTTAACTAGTTTACAGATTATGTAAACTATTTCCTTCAACCTTGGGTTTTTTTTTCCCTCATTTAAAAGAAATGAATCCTTTTCATTCTCAAATCACACTACTGCTGCCTATTTAGTGTAAGTTAATCACCACTGCCCAACCAGAGACAGAGTTCTCAACCCAACAAAGCTCAAATGTGTGCAAAAGAGAACAATAAAGAAAACATATGCAAGGGCCTCATTTAAACAAAGACAGAAAACAAGCATATGAATGTCTGAAATCACTCTCTTTGCATTAAAGACCTTTAACAATACATCTTGTTTATTATTCAGCTTAGTATTAATTTATTGCATGGCATCTGTTTTCTTATACAGCAGGCTGGTTGCAAGTCTCAGATTTACAGACTTAAATTTATACTGTTGGGATTATTTGCCTGTTTTCCTCTACAAAGTATGATTTAAGCCTTATGTAAGTATTTGAGGACAAGAAACAAAAAGTGATGAAACAGGAAAAAAGATGTCAAATTAGCCATGGAAGAGAGTTTCATTTATGCTTCAGTCTTCAACTGAAGCCCAGCTCTGCTGCTAGTGGTGCAAAGAAAACAACAGACAACCAGGAAGTAATTTGTGCCATGAAAATGAAAAACCCTCATTTAATTCCAAATGTTCCCCCCAGATTTTAAAATTGCTAACTCCAATACCCGACTGAGCCTATTTGTAATGAAGCAGCAGGCATCAACTACCTTGCCCCTGCTTTCCACCCAATCTTGGTGGGGGTTGAAAGGCACTTTGTAACCTGCCAGTCCACATGCTCATAGGACCCGCAGACACACTGATGTTTAACATTAGAGGAGGCACTAACAAATCACAGGACTCTCAAGTGATGTGGAAGCAACCTGAGATAGGCAGGAAGAAAACAGCTCAAGGAAATCCTTCACAAATGCTCACAAAGCCCAAGGGTTTCTACATGGCTTCTACAGGAACTCAAATGCCCTAACAAAAATTCATAACATAGTCCTCCTCTCTTTATGCACACTAATGTGATGCCACTTATATAGTGACCATGATAGCTCTCTTCCAGATATGATCTTATCCTCATTTACATGTGTGAACAGACTAAAAATGACTGCCAGTGGAATTCACTTTACCTAATTTTAGCTACCCAAAATTTACATGTCTCACCTAAAGCTGATTCTGGGAGTACGTTGTTGTCCTTGACACAAAACTGAGAGACAGAGTGCAAGCTACTTCCAGAATGCAGTTAGGGCTCACCTAAGAGATTTACATAGGATGACTGGTGTAGACTAGACACAAGTTTCAGATGACTAGAACTGGGATGAAATGTCTCCCCCCTCCTACATGACTTAAGAAAAAATCATAAAGGAGGAGTTCAAGGAACCTACCTACGTCTCCAAAGCTAGTGCTCCACTTACAGGGGTCCCCTCTCTGAACACTGCAGAACAGTATGAAATAACTGCTGCCCCACTGGAGCTTTGAAAGACTGCAGAAGGAAAAAGAGGAGGACTAGACTCTGTTTCTTATTCAGATTCAACCCCACTGATTGCTTGGAATAAAGTGATCATTCTGACTTTTTGCCACAAGTTTAGCTAAGGCTTAGAGACTCGAGCACTGGAGAACCATTAGTACAAAACTTGTCCAAGTTAAAGAGTTGCAATCAGTTGTTAGTCTGGACACATAAACCACTTGTTACTATCGCATCTCCTTTTATGAATGCCTACAACACATGGTAGAACCTGAATTTCAGTACACAAACTTTGTAATCAAATTTAAGATACTGACTGTATTACATTAGAAACTAGGCAATTTCACCTGCTTCACATAAAGCCATTGTAGACACTGGTTCAATTTAGCCTTTATGTGAAACGTACCTAGGCAGACCTGAAATATGGTCATGTAAACACTAAATTACCTTCAAGTGCTTTTAACACTCATAGAGGTGATCTCCTCCTCCACCTTACAGCAGCTGAATTAGCTTGCAGGCAAGTCAGGTCATTGCAACTCAAGCACTAGGGCAAGGCTGGTCAGTAGTATCAGCTCTGGAACAAACAGCTCTGCACTAAGACTGCTGCTTATGCCTCAGAATGAATAAACTTTTGTTAACTACAAGTCTTGGGTAAGACCAGGAATCCGAGCTAGGCTGCAGTAATAGAACTGCTGCCTGTGGAATGTTGCATTGTTTCCTAAGCTCAACTAGTTATCATCTAGAAGAGAACTTCATTCTCTGGTCATGGCTATCCATCAGTTTTCCACAGAGACAAGAATGTATTTTTGCATTTAAAAATCCAACATGGAATCTTACCTTTCATTAACAGCAGCAGTAATGGGATACTAATTAAATTCAGGTACATAAATGCATGCTGGAATATGTAAGTTGTTATCTACAACGGAATGGAACCAGCATATTTAACTTCAGAAAAAAATAAAAACAAATTCCTGCACTGGTGCTTAAACAGCAAGACAACCAGAACAGTTCACCTGAATTACTGGACTGCTGGCATAAACCAGCTAAAGCAAAAGTTGTCAGCTCTGTTAAACATCTTCCTTCTACAGAATTGCAAACATCTACTTATGGGGCTTGAAATTTACTAAGTGTTCTCTGCCCAACAATAAATGTTTCTCAAAAGTTTATGGTCAGTCAGTAACCATTATTTACATCAATATGATTGAGGAGGGAAGAGGACAGATTCCCCAAGCAGTATTCTGTTTTAAAACAACTGCTGAAGTTTCAGTTGCTTAACGGATGAAGCGTACCAAAATGAACTTACTCAATAGCCTTGCTGAAGCAAGAGGATTCTTTTCCACACCATTCTTATACCCCACAATGGACTTAACTTCCTTAAGCTGTTTTAAATGTACACAATGAAAAAAGCCCAAGCCATCACATATACATGCATACGCTTTTAATTTTCCAGCTAAGTGTAAGATGAAGACACCTCAAAGAAAGCTGAACTATTATCACTATTACTTGATGGTAATGAAGCATTATTGGATGTAGATAACATATTTTAAATACAGGACACTGGATAGAAGTCACTGAAGACACCACAGAAACTCTGAGCTCTGTTAGTATCCTCTTAAAGATTAATTAATTAATTACTAATTAATTAGTAAGTAAATTGTTGGTTATGTAACCATAAGCAGGATACAGTTTATTTTCTTCTTTTCTATATTCTATGGAAGGCAATGGTAAGTTTCTATTTATTCACTAGACATATGTTGAAGCCTACACTAACATAACACAGTGCACTGCCTGTAAAAATTATGGCCTGGCAGAATTTTACCCTGAACTTCAGAGTTTTACCATGAAGATGGGCATAGCCAGAAGGAATATTCCCATCTGAATCCTGACATGCTTGCCCTGCTGCACTGGGTCTCACTCAGCATGCCACGTTTCTTTAACCATGCTGACTTTTGCTTTCAAATATCTCCCTCACTGATGTGCTCTGCAATCAAGAAAGAAACACAACCAAACTTCATGCAAGCTGCACTGTTGGGGTAGGAAATGGGATGGTACACAAGACAGGCACCATCTTCTCCTGGTTACTATTGTATAGCCATAACCAAGGTGGGTATCACAGACAAATTAATACTTGTGCAAATTCTGTAATACATGCTTTTTTTTCTGTATTTGGGAGCTCAGATTCTTCAGCAATGTTACTTTTGTTATGCTTCTTAAACAATGAACAGAAAGGATACTGTAGGTTGGAGAGTTCATGTACATTAGGAAGGAGGATTAAAAAAGAACACTCAAAATACAAAGAAATAAGCAGTGGAAATCAGGACAGATGAGGAGTGACAAAGATTATTTACACTGGAAAAAATAAAGAGTACTTTTCATCATTGGCCTTATGAATTATTTTGACTGGTCTGTCAGATTCACTGTAGGAAATTATTACCACCCCAAAGGCAGAGAAAAAAAGAAGTAATGGGCAACAAAGTACAGTATTTGAAGTCATTCTTCTTTACTAGAGACCATTTTTTCAACCTGAAAGCACTACTTCTCCCTAGTTAGTTCCTCTCTAAACATAATTTTTTACATTGTGACATTAAGTTTCTGTCTGGTTTTATTTCTTTCTTTATTTTCAATTTTCCATTCTCCTGAAAACAACACTAGAATGTCAGGGTCCAACACCTTCCCTAAGCCACCTCAGAAACCCAGTGGTATAAACAGCTTTCTAAGATGGTTAGTGAACAAGGGTTTTATTTTCCCTTTGCTTTTGCCCATTTTTGCCTTTTTTAGATAAAACAGATTGTCGTACTTCTTCCATTCAAAGTGCCACTTTTGGTCAGACCACTACTCAGAATCTCCTGGATGTCTGAGAATATAAATAACTTCATACACAAAGAAAAGTTAGTTTAGATATTAAAAAAAAAAACCCCAAAACTTAGAAAACAAGAAAAAAATAACTCACCATGCTTTCAACAGTAAAAAATAACTAAGCATAGGAACAGCCTGTCTATAGAAGCTGCAACATAATTCGGGCTACAGGACAAAGACAGGCATGCTAGATATGGCCACAAGACAAGATGATGGTGCAGGGTCTTCTAAAAGTCCTTTCCAGCCCTTCATTTCTCTTATGCTTGATTGATGGAAGTGATTTTCTAGAGCACTCACGTTTGGCAGTCTTTTTATGGAATTGAAGCTAATACTATTAAAGCACAGTTCGAACAGCTAGATTGCATCAAGAAGTTCTGCTTCCAACTCTCTCTTATGTGCTTGCACTTCCTATACATTTCCCACATTCAGAAGCTGTGTCTCCATGAAATTTTACTTTTAGAAGGTCTGACAGTCAACAGCCACAGGTGGTATTACATCTCAAGCCACACCTTTGCAGTGCTTTTTCACCAACTTCACAAGTATCCCATTATAGCAAGTGTATATCGTATTTCTGTCACCAAGAAACAAAGCAAGACCTGTATCAAGCCAGGTATGCAAGTGGAACAATGAGTTTATACACATAAGCAGACTGTATGATGTAGTGTTTCAAAAAGAACTGCTTAAATATCCTTACAATATGTTGCTGGTCTGGAGGCTTGGAAGGTCTATTTAGTTTCTATTTTTAGAGAAAGGAATAGAAAAATTACTAGATACTTCCTTGAAAGATTCTTGATCACACACAGGAAGAAAGAAGTATATAAAGTGCAAAACATTGTATGGGATAAAATACATACAAGGAAATACTGAACTTGGTATTAGAAATAACAAAAAAAAAAGGCATTTAGGACTTATAAGAAACCTTTCATTAAATTCATTTTAGGAAAAAGGTATGAAGGCAGATCCTTTAATACCATAATTGAAGTCCAAAATTCCCTACAACTATTTCAACTCCTTCCCACTACAATGGATAGCAAGAGAAGAATCTGCTTGCTCCATCCAAGGGAAACTTTAATGCACTATTCTTCTACAGTATCGTCTTCAAAATTCCTAATGTAAATTCCTTTCCTACTCATTATCCCATCAGGATGATTACCTTTCAGCCCTTATATGATTCCTTTCAAATCCTTTACTATCATCCCTCTCAAATCAAGCATGCAGCAGCTAAATTGTTTTTCTTGTTCCCTGATCATCAATTTAAAAGCCTCATCCATACCTCCAAAGCTCTATACAGCTCTAGTATTCCGAGTCCATCCCCCTTCACATCCTCTGACCAGCTCTGTAGCTCTTGATGCCTCAATCAAAACACTTCTCACCTTCTGTCACATGCTTACACTTCAAACGAGGGCACCTACACTGATCATACATAGCAAACATTATGGGTGCTCTTTCTGCAAGTCTGTTAAAATTCAGAGGGATGAAAACAGAGCACAAATGTTTTTTATGACCTTTTATTACTGTAGCCTCAATTCCCAATTTAGGCATCAGACCTGTAAGTAGAACATTCTTCAGAGGACAGATTTACCTACTCTTTCCCTCTGCAACACCACAAAGACAACTATTGAAAAACAATTAGAATAGCAACTAAAAAAATTTGAGGGTGGGAAAGGGGAGGATTATTTTCTGTTGCCATTATTAAAAGGACCTGAACAATAACATACAAGAACGTGGTTTTATTCAGCAACAGGCAACACTGTTTCTACTTTTAAAAGTTGTGCACTGCCAGCATTGTTACCACAGGATCCATTGACTTCCATATCAAGGAATAAGTGTGGGAGGGACTACTCAATTTAAGCAAAGCAATCTTTAGAGTTACTGTTCCACATGGAAAAAGTTGTTTGAAAGGTTTTCAAAGAGGCTGAAAATTTGATATTTCGTTAAACACACCCTGATGTTTCTGGAACACCAACAAGCACGAAGAACACTTAGTCCATCACATCTTGCTGAAAGACTGCTTATTTGCCAGGCTGTATTTCAACTTTAACTTGCATTCTCCTATTGCCTAGTAAGGCCTGTGATTCCTGTGTATTTTTTGTGACTGGCTCTGCTGAATCGTAATATTCCACACACAGATATGTACAACAGTATAGCCTCCAGTCTACAGGAAATAACATAGATCAAAACTACAACTCTCATAATGCACTGCCTCATAAAATCAAAGGATATTAGATAAAACTGCAACACTATTCTGATTCCCACTTAGCTCGACTGGAATTAATACTTCCAGTTGCTGTGTTCTGGATGAGCACTTTTCTTGGCAAATACACTTGCCAACTTCATGTGTTTTCTAAAGAATGGTGGACAGAAGTTTTCCCCTATTACCTCACCCTCAATATCCTACATTCTTTACAAGGTCAATACACTGCTTGTAGGCTACTTCAAAGTTCACTATTTTTTGTATGTCTGAATACACAGTAGCTGCTTCTTGGCCAAACTAAGCTCTGTTTTCTACTGCTGAACCTAATGGTATCTGCACAACTCATTCTGACTCCAACATCTGAAAAATAACCTATTTTCTGTGTGAAAGCAACCCCAGGGTAATATTCATAATTCATATGCAGTATAAATATTTATACACATGCAATGGGAATATAGCACAACCTCTTAAAAGTAATAGATATATTTACACAAAGTGCTAACTGTGTTACTGCTGAATGTAGTATCTAAGAGGGGTTTATAATCCAAAATTGCAAAGCAGCTACTTAATACATCATTAAGGACATGCAGTTGAAATAACATAAGTTACCATAAGTCACATATGCTGCCATTAGCAATGCATTGCTATGTGCTACTATGCCACAGTAATAAAATACTGTCATGGTTTAAACCTAGCTGGTAACTAAGTACCACACAGGCACTTGCTCACCAAAAGAATGTAAAACCCGTGGGTTGAGAAAAGAACAGTTTAATAACTAAAGTACAACATAACATTAATACTATGAATAATGATAAGGGAAATTACAAGGGGAAAGAGTGTAAAGCTAAAAGGGGGAAAGAAAAAAAAAATAAACAGCAGTGATGCACAGTAAATTGTTCACCACCTGCTGACTGATACCCAGCCTGACCCCAGCAGCAATCTGGGCCTGCCAGGTGACTCCCCGAATTTATATACTGGACATGATGTGCTGTGGTATGGAATACCTCTTTGCCTAGTTTGGATCAGGTGTCCTGTTTCTGTTCCGTTCTGGCTTGTTGTGCACCTCCTCACTGGCAGAGCATGAGAGACTGAAAAGTCCTTGATCAGGGTAAGTGCTACTGAGCAAAAACTAAAACATTGGTGTGTTACCAGCATTGTTCTCAGACTGAAAACAAAACACAGCTCTGCACCGGCTACTAGGAAGAGAATTAACTCTATTCCAGACAAAACCAGGATACTGTAATACTCTAATACATAAGCTACAGTACCTGCAGGTATCACCACCACCAATGGATAAAAAAAAACCCTACAGACACCTAAGTGTGCCCCCACTTGCTAGCAGTAAGAATGACTGACACAGAAAAATCAACATGTGTCAACTGGAAAACTATGAAAATCAGCAAATAGTGTATATACATCTAGGAAAAGATACAAACCTGGTATTAGTGAGAGACTGCAACAGTACATAAAGTACTTCCATTCTAAAGATGTTAAAACACTATCAATCCACAGTCTGAAAGAACAGTTTTCTTCCTAAAACTGAATCACCAAGTTAACACCTCAATAAAATAATTGTATCTCATCATAAAAGTTGTAAAAGAAGCAATCTTGTTGTTCAACCTTCAGCAGTTAGCTTGGTCAGCACTTGGTCATGGATATTACTACCATGTGCTACAATAATCCAAAAACATGCAAGCATCCCCTATTTAAACCAGCATTTGCTCACATCATGCAATTTATCCGTGCTATGTTAATATAATTATGCTGGACAGGGAACACAACTTGAAATTCAGGATCTTAAGCAGAAACCAATGAAGTCTCTTAACTTGAGAAAACCAAATTGAAAGACTGGACAAAACACAGGTAACCGCCTGAGGTTGTCACCTATGTGTCTAAACTACCAATATCACTTTAATATCCATACATGAAAATCTATACCAGGTAAGAGAATCAAAATTAAGACAGTGCTTGTAGGATATGGCAACCTGGCTGAAATTGATATTCATTAGAGTACTCTTTGCATGAATAGGAGCATTTGGACTCTGTGGTCTTTATCAGAGCCCCAGCTGGTAATGGTTGAAGGTTAATGCCTTACCCCATTCTGTTCAATTTTCTGTCCTAATTAGTCCTCCAAATCTATAGCTGTGAGCACCAAGTGTCTGTGCTCAAAAGAAACTAATTAATGCTAGCAAATTAGATCAAGACCAAAGATCCAACAGCCAAACTCTTAAATGCTCCTTGTTAATAGGAAGTGTAGCTGTCAATAACTGCTGTTGGTGGCTATAATGAGGCCTCTTTCTTTCATTGAAAGTGATTTCATTTCTCTTTGTCCCTCTAAAAGCTGTTCCATTCCCTAATAAAAAAACATAAAACCCCCACACAACTAAGTTACAGTGGTAAAGCTAGCAGTCTGACCCATTTCTTGTCATCAGCTGGGTTGAAATGACATTGAGGGGGGAAGAAAAAAAGAAAAATCAAATAGGCTGAGTTCCCTTCCTGAACATTTTCTTCAGAGTCCTAACACCAGAGAGAATACTTAAATTGTCATTACCAAGAAACACAATTTGTTATATTTATCCTTTATAAAACCTCCTAAACTAGCAGTTAATGTTGTAAGTATCACCAAAAAAATAAAAACCATGAGATCTAAGATCTCATTTCTTCAAACTGTAATTTACCTATAGCTGTTCTCTCTGCCCAGTTTGTTGGAGCAAAGCTCAATATACCATAATCCCTCTAGAGATTGTATTAATTCACATAGTTAGATGCGATGAGAGTACATGTTCACTGAAAATGTATAATAAAAGCTGTTGTGCACAAACAAGAACATCATATAGAAAATCAGCACCTTACTCTTGAGAAATACTAGACAGGGGAAAACACACAGTACCTTATTACTAGTAATAAATACAGCTGTACACTACCAAAACATCTAAAATAATTTAAACAAATGACAACTGCCCAACATGTACAACAATAATCTCATTAGCTTCATACAGGGTCATATAGGGTCACACACAACATGACTATAATGTACTTTAATATTCAGATAATAAGCACAGCAACAGAAGGTAGTATTTTTCTCGCCTTCTCCTCCTGAAATTTTGTTGCTGGATTGAAACTCTATTCTCAAAATATCGTTGGTTATGGTTTTGGTTAAAAGGGACCTTAAAGATCATCTAGTTCTAACCCATGATACAGCCTAGAATACAGGTGACTTCATTGCAAGTACACTGCTGGCTCATGTTGAGTTCCTCATCAACCAACACCCCCAAATCCTTCTCCGCAGGGCTGCTCTCACACAATCCAGTCTCCTTCAGCCTGTAGTTGCGCTTGGGATTGCCCCGACCCAGGTGTAGGACCTTGCTTTTGGCCTTTTTGTATTTCATGAGGTTGGCACTGGCCACCTCTCCAGTACGTCAAGGTCCTTCTGGATGGCATTCCTTCCCTCAAGCGTATCAACCGAATCACACAGCTTGGTGTCATTGGCAAGCTTGTTGAGAGTGCACTCAATCCCACTGTCCATGTCACCGACAAAGATGTTGAACAGGATTAGTCCCAACACCGACCCCTGAGGAATGCCACTCATCGCTGGTCTCCCCTTGGACATCGAGCCATTGACCACAACTCTGAGTGAGACCACCCAGACAACTCCTTATCCACCGAGTGGTCCATCTGTCTGATTACAGACACCTTCCTCTCATGAAGATGAAGTTATGGGTAATAAGGCAGCATTTTTTTTTCCATCCTCATAAGAGAAGTCTATTCCAGTCATAAAATCAATGATTCCTCCCATGTAACCTCTCAAGCTTTCCATCAAACTAAACAATATGTACACAAGCACATATAATCAATACCTGGTCACAGCAGCTCAGTTAAAAACATTACCAGAAGCTGTCATGTTAACTCACTGATTCTATGATTCTGTGATTTTTTATCAGTTCCTTGATCTTTTTGCTCTGGTGAATTAGAAGATCACTGCATTCCCAGATACTCCTACAATACATGCATTAAAAAAAAAATAATTTAAGGACTGTATTTTCACACTGAGGCAGACAAGCAAAGTTCAGGTATAAACAGTGATTTTAATTGGCTTCAAGAAAAAAAAAGACTCATCAAAATTTTTAAGTGAGAGCTGTCATGTAATGTCCCACTACTGTCTTAGCATCTTCCAGTGCCAGCTTCATGCCAGAGTCATGACTGCAGGTACCAATAGGTTAATCTTCCCCTCCACAGCATTCAGCAAGGGCTTGCACCAATTAACAGAACTTGGCCTGCAATACAAAGGGAAGTGAGCAACGCCACTGAGTAACATCAAGCTGGAATTTGCTAAGTGTTTCACACATTTCATTATCTGCATTTCTGATGGGAAAGCATACATAGTAAGAGTTCTTTTTTTAAGAAGGAATACCTAAAGGTGTGCTTGGGCATTTAAATGTGCAGCATCCCATGCAGTTCAATCAGAAATTTCTTTGGTTTTATGGGCCTTGATGTGTCAGGTGTAAGGGTCATGGTCTAGAGCAGGTGGCCCTTACGGGGACAGAGATAATGTCAGTGACAGGACTGTGGAGTAACTGCACATTATCAAAACTCTCGCTGACACTGGTCATGCTCAAGTGTACAGAAGCCTGCAGTAGTGTTGCATCCCATCATTTTCACTAAGTATCAACATGAGCCCTGAGGAGGAGAGGGCTAATGGGGAAACTGGAGAATGGGAGGAGGGTGGCTGCTTGGAAATGTCCTTTTCCAGCCACACTTTCCAAACCATTTTTTAAAGCCCTGCCAAGTATCAAGAGTTTTTTTCAGCAATGTCAATGCAGTTGCCTTAATTACACAGTTTCTACGGACAACAGAACCAACATAACATTTTTTTCCCAGAGAAGGTCCCCACCTCAGCACCATTTGCCTCCCTCTCATAGGAAAACGAAAATAAAAAGGATGGAAGAACTGTCATCTTGGCCAAATGGGTGTCTCCTGCAACAAGCTTCAAATAAGAAATGGACACATTCTTATGTGCGGAGCCACAAACTGGATCAGGTCTTCGATCATCCAAATTGTTTCCCTTAGTTCACTGCCTTCCTAAAGGCACAACCAGGCTGATGTGATCTATCCCTATATTAACCCTGAAAAGTGTGTGAAAAGATCAGTTTCCTACTTGAGTCCCTGAGCCTTACAAATACAACAACAAATACACAAAACAAATACAACAAATATAACACAAACCTATGATCTCATGACTGACCCATAACCTCTCAGATACCTGTTCCTGTTTTTTTTATTTCCAAGCCAAGTAACACAAAATCAAACTGAACTGAATGTACAAACCTTAAAGCTTGGTATTTCTGTTCTCAAAACTTCTTCTCTACCTAAACCCATCAAATTAAGTTTCAGATTCAGTAACTCTGAACAGCAGAGCATGTGCTCTAAAGAAATTAAATAAACTGTTCTGTAGCTATGATCAAGATCAACCAAGCTCTGGCAGGGCTTTTTTTTAGTGAGTATCCATAGTTTCAGAAGAGAAAGGAGTCATGAACAGCACGGTGCAGCTAGATGAAATCACAGTTCTGATAAGCTAAGAAAAAAACCTTTCTGATGAAAAATGCTAACTTCAGGTTCCTGAAATTCGCTATAATTTTGCTTTAAAGAAATTTACTCAAATTTAATTTTTGTAACTGTAAATTACAGCCAAAACCTTAACAATTTTGAAGGAAAAGGAGCTTCCTGAAGAAATTGTTTCATAAAAGCAATGGATCAGCCAATGGCAAATAAATGATTCTTTTAGCTACTTCAGTTTGAAGGCAAGTATTTCCATACACCAAGGACACACCAATAAAGAAATACATGGATTTAATATTATTTCACACAAACTCCTGCTACAGCCTATAAAATACAGTGAAAAGCCCTTGCATGACAATGTTGTTGGCAATTTTTTTGTTTGTTTGGCTTTTATGATACTCCTGTAATAGCTCTTTGTAATAACTCAGTTTTTTGATACTCCTGTAATAGCCCACAATTTCACATACATAATGTGCATGGATATTAACACAATAAAGCATATTTACACAATGGTCATGGAAAATTGACTAGTATTTCACAGAAAGCATCTTTCTCATCTTAAAATTACTAATATACCCATTTTCACTGAAAAAGTGCTTGAAAATGTTAGAAATAAATCAGTCTTCGACTGAGATGCACTAGTCTTGAGAAACACGCAGCACATACAAGAACTATACTGAAACAACCTGAAAACAGTTCAAAGTAAAATCAAATAATCTAAATAAAATACTTAGTTGATCTTAAAAATTATTAGATGAACACATTTTCACAGTTATTTCATCCCTAAGCTACTCTGATATGCTAACAACCAAGCACAGCAATGGGTCACCCATTTAACTGCTCTAGGGTAGCAGGATCACCTCTTGAGTTAACAAAACCTTTATTTCTTATTTATTTTTTAACCCTTGGGGTTTCTTTTCCCTGGATGGCTCTTGAACACGTGCTGGACAGGCTGTCACTACTTGCATTATTAGCTCTGATAAGCACACAGCTCTAGGTAGTATAGCTGCAGGCTAAGGTAACCAACTGCATACAGATGGACCTCTGTGCTCATGCAGAGCACTACTGAAAGTATAGGGGCTCCCCATAGGGACACATATGAACATAGTGTGATCAAGTAAATTGTAAAGCTTCATTTCCTATACTGCCAATGCATTTACCACAATTTCCTAAAGACGAAATGAAACAGAAGTGTATCAACAAAGAGCTGTTCAACCAAAATTAAAGCACTGAGAGCAAGTTAAATGAGTAGCTGTGTCACTCCGTGTAAACAGCACAATTTCATGCACATGTGTACATTTTGTAGCACACCAACCGGACTGCAGGAGTTTTGATTACTTAATTACACAGCTTTTAAATTCTAAATACACAGCTTACGTTCATAGCTTGTAATTGTTTACGGCACAAAACCTGCAGCCTATTTATTATGATTAACACTTATCTGTGTGCATAACAAGAAAATTTTCACAATGGATTTAAGAGATTATAAACTCTCCTGTTCATAAAACTGCTCAAGCTCATTCTCCTGTGGTTTGGTCTCTCCCCTGTATCCAGATTTAAAAGCTGTACAAAAGTGCTAAACTTATACTACCACCTTTTTTTTTTTTATTAGGGATATGAATGTGGATTTTGCTTGTCTATTTGATCATAAAAACTGCATCAGAAATATTCAGTTTCCACCTCTAACTTCCACACAATTTGATCAAGGCTGGCTTACAGGTAGGTAACAGAGGGATAAGGGGGAGACAGATGCATCTACAAGCCTCATTCTCCTAAAGATACTCAAGTAAACCCTATTCAGGAGAAGGAAGACAACAACAAAAAGATAGCATTTTGCTTTAAGATTTATGGAGGGAAAACCACAGAGAATCTGTGAGGTAATGGTTCACAACTTATAGCTCAAGAATCTCCAATATTGGCTGCTGCCACTGAAAATTAAGATGCTGAAAACAAGTCCTTATCTTACATACAGAAAATTCAGAGAAAAAAAACACACACACAAATCCTTTAGTCTATCCCCAAATGAAATTACACAACTAGCATGCTCTCAAAATATTTTTAACTACATCCTCTTTCAATGGCTCACATTAATTGCTTTTCTTCTTCATTTCCTACTCCCCAACATATACAGAGCTCAAAGTAAAATTACAGAACTATCGTTCAGATGAAAGAAAAAATGTATTTTAAATACGTTCGGCAGCACTGGAAGTTATCTGTCATGTGATGCCACTTCCCTTTGGCAGATACATATTCCCAACTCTTTTCCCACTCACTCAATCTCAAAATTATTACAACACTACGCTTTATGTCTTTTGGAGAACCCCTAAAGGCACCTGCTTGAAAATACACTGGTCATCTTTAACTAGATTTGACTCTAAACCTAGTGACAATTATCTAGAAGCCCCCTTTGAAGTTTCTTAGGTAACAGCAAAAGACAGAAAGCCACATACCATTAGGGAAACAATTATTCTTTCTCCGTGGCAAAAACTGCTGAAGTAGTGCCAGCAAAACAGTATGTCAACAAACTAAAATGCACACCTTTGTCAGTAAATACTGTTGGAAGATGCATAGCAGACCCTGATGAGCATTTGAAGATACAAATATTAGAACAAGTTACACAATGTGGGAGGTTTGCTACATAGCTGTATGAAAGTAAAGAAGTTTCTAACTTTTCTCTGTTTGCGGCATTTGCATTTCAGTAATCAAATGCATGATGAACTTATCTTTTTGTGAGCCACCAACAGAGCTGTACCAGAGAAGATATATTTTCCACAGGAAATGGCTTCTTTAATAAAAAACAATGTTTTATGGAAAAATTGTGCAAGTGTAGCCACTGATGGAACTGTTCTATAACTAGAATAAGAAAGGGAATCCAGGCTAAAGTTACAAACAGCCCTCACATGAAATTCCTTCACTCTGTCACTTGCAGGTCAGCTATAGCAGCAGAGTAATCAGAGCCAGGAGTGCACAAAGTCCTACAGGATGACATCAATGCAGGTAACATTATAAGAACAAACCCTTCAAATAGTAGTAGCTTTACCAGACTCTGAAATAGATGGGGAGGCAGCATGAAAGTCTCTTGCATTACACAACACTTCCCAGGTTACCTTGTGGCAAAGTGTTTAAAAGAGTTGTCAAACTTTACACATTTCTCCTTTGCAAGGAGACAAATGTACCAAACGTGCTGACCTTTACATGATGACAGGAGGCTGGGAGCAGCTTGATACCTAGCAGGTATTTCCAAAAATTAAACACACTTAATGTGTCCCTTCAAGGTGAAGGTGACATTTTAACAGTGATTGAGAAAGTAAGTGCTTTGCAAAGAAATGCAAGTATGGAGAGAGCACATTGGAAACAGATGTTTGGAATTATTCCTCTGTTGATGTCGGTTTG
This sequence comes from Melopsittacus undulatus, assembly GCF_012275295.1. Taxonomy (NCBI): domain Eukaryota; kingdom Metazoa; phylum Chordata; class Aves; order Psittaciformes; family Psittaculidae; genus Melopsittacus; species Melopsittacus undulatus. The sequence goes on from NC_047527.1 coordinate 132,938,346, forward strand.
TATCTGTTTTTTTGTTGCTGAGCACAATGTGAGTGTGTCACCTACAAACACCTCTCGTATCTGTACACTTTCAAAGGACAGTAGCAGAGTTTTCTATCCTATTTTAAAAATTTCCAAATGAGAACTCCAGTAGGCTTTCAACATATTTGTAAAAAACATACACATGCAACACCTCCCGATCAGTTTGGAAGAACAAGAGACTGACACCAGGGAAGATGGACATTTACCAGCTCAGTTTCAAGCAAAAACTTTGCAAAATTTGTGGATGGGATTGAAAAATGAGTATCATCATTTAGGAAGTGCAGGGAATGATGCACTGCTTCCACTGGGATCCACCCATCTTTGTAAGGTATCTTTTTTTAGCTCTGACAACCATTAAAAAAAAGTACAGAAATAAACTGAACTTAGAACCAGGCCTTTGAATTGCTGTACCATTACGTGTTAAACAATTAAGTATGTTCAATAATATAGCACTAAATAAAAAGAGTTTTACTCATACTTTCAGAGCAAAAAAGGTTTTTGTGCCATTGATAAAGAACAAAAATTATTTTAAGTACTCTTTATTTCATCTTTATCTCATCTTAATTTCTTATAGTGTACATACCATACTAGTATGCACATATAATTTATAAATAAATATACATATATTAGAATTGCATGCTCAGATATTTTTTACTGATTGGTTATGCAATTAAAAAAGTTTAGAGAGCACAGATCCAGATGACAAGAGGCAAGTGCCCTTGACTGAAGGCATGACACTTGTATAGAATAATTCTGTGGCCTGATTTCTCTCCTCCCTCTCCCTCCCCATTCTTACATTCCTCTTATACCAGCATTCTCAGCTAACATGTGTGTAAGTAGCTCTTTCTGGCACTTCATAAAGTTTTCTTCCAGGAATACATGAATATTTGGGTGTCAAAAGTGATGATACCCAACTTTAAAGAGTTATTGTACAGTACTCTTCATGAACAAGTCATTGTGGAAAATATGCAGCCAAAGCCAACATGACAGATTTGTATGTTTTACTACTGGTTTTGCAGTGAACAGGTAAGATACAGATCACCCATATTAATTCTTTGACTACTTGACTCCAAAAGCAAGGACTATATTCAGGGCACAAAAGTGAATACATGTGATTTCCCAATGAATATCTGACTCTTACCTTGCACTTGATCTGAACACCGCTCCTTGGCGCGGTCCCTCATTATTTGTGGAATCAAAACATCTTTTTCTACATGTCTCAGCTTAGAATTTTCTGCAAGAGTGGAAACAAAAAAAGGTTTTTTTTTTTCCTATCTACACATCAGAGAAAGTCAACCTACAGCAACAGCACAGCATTGCTTACATAACATACACTAGTATACTAAAACAGGCAGCAGAAAATACCATGGAAACACAACACAGATCAAAAGGCAAGAAAGTTCAAGATTTAAAATTGCTCAGACAAAAATATGAGCATTATTCTGAATACTTCTGTTCTGCTTCACATGCACAATGAACCAAAAATAAAAAAGAACATTCTGGCAACACATTCTAATTTCTGCCTTATTAAACACAGGGTCTGCATACAGACTGCATAGACTTTGAGAATTACTTTTATTTCCTGTTACTAGTATCTTTCTATGTATGTTACCTGTACAAACTGGTTTTTTACTCACTGTCAACGCTAAGAATATTGAGAGCACAGCCTGAAATTTGTATTGCTCTATGGAAGACTTCAGCTCTTAAAAAAACACTTAAGAAGCCACTTCAATGAAGGATCTAGGAGGTTTTTCATTAAGAAATTCAACTTTTAAAAGAATATATGCTGCTGCCTGTATTCTGCTCTTAAAAGCATAGATGCAGTTTACTTTCAGTTGTCTCAAAACAGAATTCGGTACTCTGGGTACAGCTGGTGATTTTGAACAGCTAAATAATACATAAAAAATACTGCATTTCCAAATCCACTTTCTTCAAAACAAAGGGATGAGAATTTATCAAGCAAGGCTTTTTACTTCCTAGCTTCTGAGTTAAAAACCATTTGAAGGACATTTGTTCAGAAGTTTGTATAGTCCAACACAGTTATAACCAAGTATGTGGTTTTCATCCTTAAACACAATTTATTCATCCTTTGATGTTGATATTATGCTTCAGAATAGCATCAACTGTGATGCTCACATTATAAGAACTATAGTGCCAGATACACTATTATTTTGAGTGACAATCATTTAATTTTAAAATTGCTTATTTAAGAAAGTAGAAGTGCAAGGTACTGAAATTTATGAAATAAATAAAATTTTAGTTACCTACAGATTTCAAATACTATCCTTCAGAGCATCTGCAGTTACTTCTAAATCAAAAAGCAGAGACAGACATTTCTCTAGTTTTTTTTAAGTCATCATCATTTAAAGTTTACTAATGCTATGAGGTTATATTACGAGCTTACACAGTATTGAGTATGTGCTATTATTAGGAGAATCTGGCAACAAAACAAAGGATTACAATGAGCAATATACACAATCTGAACTAAAACATTTCTCCTCAAAAATTTCTTACTTGGAATTTCTACAGCAAAAGAAAGAAAACAAAGTGTCTTCTATAAATACAACAAAAATACCAAACACAAATAGTTCATGACTTAGATTTGGTTTTATGCTCAGATTTTCATGACTGAGATAATTGCAATTAAATATCCTTCATTTTAACTTGCTGCAGAGTATCAGTGCAATTACTGTGCTGAGTGTTTATGTTACAGACAACACAAAGTTGTCATAAAACTTTTAACCATGTTTTTTAAAAAGGACAAATGAGTTCAGCTGAACGGCATGGCAGGGAACAGCAGTACCAAGATATGTATATGCCTCAGCTCTACTAACTCCTGTCACAGCAAGATGGTACTGCAATAATCCTGCCCTCTCCCAATCCCTATGATGCTCTTTCTCCTCTGCCTATTCAGATGTGCTCTGTAGCCCTGTGCTAAACTGAAAAAGGAAGTTAATTTGGTTTAGTGGGAAATACATTTATTGTCAGGCAATTTTTCAGGTAGATAAACAATCCATTTCACTATACAACTGCGTAAATTGCCCATGAGAAGGAACTGCATGGGGCTAGGACAAGAAAGAAGACTAAACTGTCAAAAGCACAAATGGATAAATTACAGGCTAAGTGTCCCACTCCCTTTTATTTTTGCTTTTAATTTGAATTGGTTATACTAGTACTCAGAGTAGGCAGAAACTAAGCTGATCTATGAAAGTGAATACAGATAAGCAAGTGGTTTGCTAGCTGTCACCAAAAAGGAAGTTTTAACAGTTCCCCATTCACCGTCACCATATCATCACTATTACACAATTAAGCACACAGTGAGTGACCAGTTCAAGACAGAAAACTAACTCAAATACATGCAAAAAAAGTACTTCTCAGCTAGCTTACACTTTGGAGTAACTAGATGTACTTATCAGGGTTCTAATAGTTACTTCTTTTAACTTTTATACCCCAGCATACATGGAAGTGTAGCAGATAGCACAGAAGTCTCTAGGTCTCTGGAAGGGCAGGTGGGCTTCCCCCAGTGGAGAGGTGGTGAGAAGCCTCCAAGGTTCCCGCAACAAAGCACAGGGCTCCAAGGAATAGATCAGCCAGCCACTACTGGCAAAGAGGAGAAGCAGACAGTAATGCAATTGAAGGCTAGCAAGGAAACAGGACAAGAGCATCCTCAGAAATTAAAAAACAAGAAAGAGAGAAGGCTTCACTGTTAGAACAGTCAAAAAGGATTTTCATGTTTTATCTTAGCTTAAGTACTCAATTTTTTGTTTGATTATTCAAAAGGAAAGGGGCATTAGACTGATAGCAAGAAGTAGCTGTACTGTTAACACCAGCTCAACCAGAACCCAAGGGGTACTCCAGGCAAACTCCCTCTTTTTAGTCCCAAGTTGTCAAACCTGCACAGGCTGAGAATGCAGGAAGGAGAGGGCACACCCAGAATATGGACAGTGTCCAGTATAAAGAATCAGAAGAGAGCTACAACAGTAATCCAAAGGTTATTATTCAGTTATATAAAGGAAACAGGAATAAAGACCACTACAGTTTTTAAAAGGAAGTTTGGTAGTATCAATTTTTAAGCCATGAAAAGCACCTGTAATTCAATCATTTATAGTGTCTAGGACATAGTTTAGGTGTTTGGGTGCAACAGTCTCTCCAAATAGCTCAAATACAGATGTTCAGCTTGGGCAGTACTGTATCTGCTCATGGGTTTCAATTCTAACATCTTGAGTATTTTAATATTCTTCCTTTACTCCAAACTATATATTACATTAAAATTACAGTGATTTTCCTTCAAGGGTAGTAAAACACTTGAGTGAAGTTGGTATCCCTAGCATTTATACAAAATAGTAAAGAAAAAAAAGGTACAAATATAAACAATACCAGATGCCACCTAGTTTATGTGCAGACTAGCTGCATTTTTGATATCCATGTATAAGCACTTGCAACATCATCATCAGTCCAATCTAATCAGTTCTGCAGTAACATATATGGTAAGAACTTTCAAAGAAACAACACCTCAGACACAAGGCTTCATCAAAAAACATGAGACAGCCATGATGTGAAACCACCAATTCCTTTTGCCTTTTTTCAACTATATTACAGTTTCCAGAATAAATACTTTTCTTCCTTTGAAAGTTCACTATCCTGCACTAAGATAATTCTTATTCGAACACCAGATTTGCTGCAGACTAATCCCTACAGAATAACAGACATTACAATAGACTACTACTATTGTATCTTCAAATCATCAATAAAATTGCCCCCCAACATGCAAGAAACAATGTTTTCCCACAGTCTGCCTTGCCACCAACATCCTCCATGCACTTTGCCTGGTCTTCTCAGTAGGCTGGTTTAGATTATCACAGCCTCCGACCACAAAGTGAACCAACAAGAACATGTTACCTCTCAGCTTCCAGAGAGCCAGACAAATGTCAACAGCAGCTTTTCCTTCTCACGCTACCAGCCAAAACTCTGGCATGTTTGTTAGACTAACTTAATACTCTGAGATACTACCTTTACCTTACATTCTATTGACATTTGCTAATACCACTTACAAGGGACAGATGGATGAACACAAGCTAATTGAGTAAATGTTACAAAAGCAGACTAAATACAATTAACAGTAAAAACTAAGTATTTTGTAAAAATACATTCAGAATTTAAGCCAGAATTAAAACCAAATGCGTGCTTGCAGGCATTACAGCATCTAAGTCAGCAGCTCCTTGAAAACGTGAACGATGCCACAGCAAAGGAATTTGTGTGGTGAAACTACTATTTCCTTAGAGATTAGCACATAACAAAATGCTGCTGCTCCTTGTGGGGACAAGGAACAGAGGAGAGGATAAGGAACAGGTATCCAGCTTATAAGCTTGCAGTTGCTAGAAAAAAAGACTGAAGGGGAGAAAACTACAGAAAAGGGAATACCTCTGTGAAAGAGAAATTGTTTTCCACACATCTTAAGCCCAGTGTAAAGAATTCAAGGAAGGAGAGAGAGATTACAGAACTGGGAGATACCCCTATTCATCAAAATACTAAGAACACATTTAAGACCCGCTCCTTTTTTTTCTTTTCCCTACAAATAAAACCTGTGGGGTTTGGCAAATCTCAATGCTTGCAGCAGTTCTCTGGTTGCATACAATATGTAGCGCAAAAGACTACAATAGTAATAGTTTTTTGTGATTGATCAAAACCCCAAGCTGCAAAAGCTGTTTATTGCCATGGAAGGCCAAGGACCAGAGCAATCTGCTTTAATGGTTCTCATGATTTCTGTAAAAATAAAAAAAAATAAATAAATCAGGAAATAAATATACCAATATGAACAAGAGCATCACAGTAGCTACAGCAGAACACAGCCAGAACAGCCCAGAATATATATCAATTTCACTCCATATGGAAACTGGGAAAGCAGATGATGAATATGCTCCTGGCTTCCTAGACTCTGACTGCAGGATTGAGGAAGGCCTTGAGACCAGGGTGCTACCTGTGCTGTAGGCAGCAGACCTCTAAGAAGATGAGAATGCAACACAAAGCTTCTTTACAGTTCTAATAATGAAAGGGACTGTAGTGGCTTGTCATAGTAATAAGAAGACTATTACAAAAAGGGGTTACTAAAACAAAAGCTCTCCTAGAAGAGTGTCCTAGAGATCTTATCACTTTTCTTCATACAACACAGTTGGTAACTGACTTACCCTTTCCTCACTTCTGCTGGTAGTTCACAGCAGGACGTAAGCAATTTATCGCTTCCATCTCACTAATGACTTCAGGTAGCAGGGACACAAATTACACAGAAAAGTTGGAAAAAAGCTGAAGACTTGTCTATCCAGAGATTTACAGAAGCCTCAAACCTTGTGCAAAGAAGCAAGTCGAGTCCAGCAACAGTTTTTGAAACATGCATTTCTTGTTATCCAACCTGTGATTTGGATTTTCTTGGTTCAGTTTATTATGCACATTTAAAGCTCTAATGTGTACTTTAAATACTATAGCTATTTCAGTAAGAATCACAGCATAAACAGAGAAAGTTTTAGCAAGTTTCAACATTTTCACTAGCAACTATGTTTCTCTTAAAGTCCCAGTTATACAAGCTTCTAGGTATCACCTTACTAGCAAAAATGCTGTAGAAAGTTCACTTGTTTGAAGAATACAAATTTAAAAAATTAATACTCTTCAAACTGTAAACTTTTTTTAATAACTTTAATTATTTTGGAACTTTTTTTTTTTAGTCCTCCTTGCTATTTTTTTTTCCTGCATGTTTTCATCAGCTGCCATCATAGAATCAACTAGGTTGGAAAAGATCAGCAAGTCCAACCGTTACTCCAGGTCAAAGATAAACAACCGCCAGTGGACAGATTTCTAAGATACTTTGGCTTTTTAAGCTAAGAACTAGAACTTGAGAAAGTATTAATGAAAACTTCAGCAGCAGAAATAGTAAGAGTTATTACAGTGAAAGGGAAGAGAAACAGGAAGATAAGCCCAGAATTCCCATTTGTTAACTCATACCATGTTTAAATTAAATCCCCATCCTAAAGAAGTGTAAGACAGCTGTTCCCCTGGAAGGGAAGGAAGGTCTTGCATTCGTCTGTGATGAGCCCACTAAACTTGAGTTCACCAGCCATTCTCTCATGCTGACCTCTGGTACAAACAACACTTGAAGTTGGGCTGGAGAATGAATAACAAGTTTATAGGTAAGCTATGTAAGTACATTAATTTGAGGGATCCAGTTATTTCTTGTATCACTTGATAAAAAAAAAATTCTATGCTGTAAATACTCTTGTTTCATCCCAAAGTTTTTGTTTAAAACACTTACATGTGAGCTACTTGTAAAACTACACTGAAAAAGTACACTTTCATTAGTAACAGAAGCAGCAGCACAGTGTTAATTTCGTGGTTATTGGCAAACATTTCTTTCATCAATCACACTATTGGCTCTAGAAGCTAAAGTTTTTCAAAACCCATTTCAGATTTATTTTAGTGTACCTGGAACAGTGTTTTGGATAAGCAAAGATAATTATAACTTACTATTCCTCCAGGAAGATAATGCATTCAACTCAAAAATCTTATCTCCTTTATTCTGCCCAGTTTAGCCACTTTATATTAAATAAAAGTTACCAATCTTATGCTAAGTCATGTGAAATCATCTGCATGTATGTGTAGTATAAAAACAGTTATCAAATAAATGTATCACTGAATATACTGGCAATTACTTAAAACTTCTACTTGAGTACACTAAGTCATGTATTGGAACAAAATAATTTAGAGACAGACCCATTAAAATCTTGGGAGGAAAAAAAACACTTGTTTCTAAAATGTGGGGGGGGTTCCTACAACATTAATTTTCTGTATTGCAATGAGTAATTTTAGTACCCAATCCTGTAGCCTGTGAGGGGGCTCCTGTGCTCTTATTGCCAAGAGATTCATGGGGCCAAAGTAACAAATAATTTCAGCATACTGCTTTGTAACCTAGGTCCTACAAAAAACATACAGGATCCTGCTAAAGGATTTCACCAATTAGAAACACCCAATGTGAACCGGCCTGATGGACCAGGACCAAACACCTTTATGCATATGTGAAATGCTAAGGAAAATGGTAATTTCACTTGCACACAAGTGTTTGCATATGTGCTATAGTGTAAGGTTTTAAGGTACTGAAGGACACCATAAAGTGACAGAAGTGTTATAATTCAAGAGAAACAACATTCATGCTACCCTGAACCCTGATTTAAAAGCAAAAGAGGCTGATCAGAGCAGCTTCTCTACACAGCCATTTTTTCTTCTTTAAATGTATATGAATAAACTTTGATATAAAAAGTTACAGATTTTGAGATCTTTCTATCTAATACTGACATAATTTTAAATTAAGATGGAGCACAGAGATGACAACACCAGGGAAAATTTCCAAAGCTTTAACTTCTCACCATTCTATCGTCACCTCAAAGTCAATTTTCACCTTTTTCACTGGCTGAATTTGTTATCTTACATTTTGCTTTGGGGCTTATGTTCTTGCAGTATGGCAGTACTGGATTACAAGAATACTGACAAGCCTGTTTGCCAAAAATGAACAATGGCTATGCTACAGCAAGTCTGTAATATCTAGAAAGGAAAGGAAAAGCATACCAAAAGCAGCACACTTCTTAGTAATTATATGAGGATTGCAAATGCTCATACAACTAGTGAGTAATAGCTAAGGCCAAGCCTGAAGTTGCTTGTGAAGATTTTTGACACAAGGAGACTTTTTTACACTCTTGATCACACAGCAAAGTCAGTTACAGGCCCTGAAAATTAATTACAGATTGGGGCTTAATATTTACTATTGATAATAATGCATGTTCATTAACAACTAGCCTGAACTGTTGTTCAAGTATGACAAACCTGCGAGTTAGGAAAAGTTAGGGGTGTGCACTACCTCTAAGGGAACACCCCAACCCACCTTAAATCCCTTCTTACAGTTATAGATGAGGATTCCAGCAAAATGCACAGAACACAAAGTCAGTAACAAATAGTACCATGGACTGGCCAAGCACTAAAATAGCAGACAGCCTTAATTTCGCCATTTTAAAGATTCTGAATACTTCACTTGGTAACTGATGTAAAATCCTCAACACAACTTTCTGTCATTTAAACAAAGACACCATGAAGCAATATTTCAGCAATCACATAGACATTTTGCATTTTTTTCTGGGACAGCAAAAATATATTAACAGTACAGAGTCCTGTACACAGAGTTCCACATTTCTAAGCAAAGCCCTAACTTTTGAGCACTTCTTGTCTCAAATCAGTCCCAAATGTACAAACCCTATTCCTCCTGTGTCTTTCTAACTGACAATGGATGTTGCCCAAGAATTCACTTCTTACTTCTACCTGAAGTAAGAAACAGAAAGGCCCTGCAAAAATCACAATCTACCTGGAGCATATAAACCAAACAGACTACATAGAGTTCTACAGTGACCTCAAGAACTGTGCAGCAATTTGCATCAGAAATAAGAGATGAGTAACAGGTAAAATCTGCATGGAAAGAGCAAAATACTCAGATGAAGAAGGGGTGCAGGAAAATCTAAGAACAAGTGAAACCCCCAAACAACTATGAGAGGAGATGCTATTCACCTCCGATTTCCCACCACACCCAACACCACTAATAGGTCACTCCAGCACTGCATATTTCTCTGATTTTCAGGACTGTGTGGTAAGACATAAAGCAACACAATGTAAATAACAAATACAATTTTAATAAAAAGGCAAACGTATTACCTAAAAGTTTAACTAAAAGCTGAAACTGTTCTTCCTTTTACTTATATATTTTTGCCCCATAAATTCAACATTGCTTTATCTCCCACTACTTCTTCCTATCTTTTGAAGCCCTATTTTCATCCATTTTAGTATATCCTCCTTCCACTGATATCCTACTGCTGTATCTAACAGCCTAGGCTGCAACATGATTTAAGAAACAAACATGTTAAGTAGCTTAGGAAAATTATGAAATCAGTCTTCTACCCCTCTGTTTTTAAAACCCCCAAAAATGTCCAGGATGTGTACCAAAGCCAGTACTGCGTATTCAAGCTACTGTCAATAACCCTACTTCTTTATACATTTGTGAATCTTTGACTAGGAATCCAAACATCACCATCTGAAAATGACAGCTATAACTAAGTGCACAGTAAAAATAAAATGAGTTTTCTAGTAACCTGTAACTTCTACTACTGAAAACCGCATCCTACAAGACTTTTGGAAGTGCTGCATACAAAAAACAAACTTCAGTGCTGGGCTGCAGCACATTCTTCTGAAGGATAACACAAGCCAGTGTAATATGAAATTCTGTCAAGGGATTTGTCTACCTATTTTCTGGATGCAATCACCTACTGACACAGCCACAGTTCTCTTTCAAACTATGGCTATCAAAAAACTCCTCCCATATAAATCATTACACAATTCACAGATTCCAAATTCTGAGGTTCAGAGGACTCACTGATATTTGCACCCTATCCTGTTGGAAAGCCATGAGAATATTTTTAGTTTTTGTGACCATAAATCAAAGCACCGTCACAGTATCAATTTACTAAACTGTGATTCTCCTTTTTTCTCGTATGTGAACCAAGAAGCAGTTAACAATGATGATGTGAAGAACTACCGCACCCTGTGTATCCGAGTTAACACCTTGGTGATATGACTAGGGCAGCTCACACCTCTTAGAGACATTGTTCCAATTTCTCTACAACCTCACTTAGACATCTCCACTTTTAAGTCACATTCTGAGTTTTTTAACAGAGCTGTAACAGCCAGTGACTGATGGAGGGGAAGGGGAGCAAAGGGGGTATAAGCAAAAGATACTGGATAACAAGGTAGAGCCAGTAAGCAATACCACTGCTCAGTGGATAAACCTCACTATTGGTGTCACATATCATACCCAAACCACAGCTAACCTAAACCACAGTATTACAGTTAGTACTTCTACCACAGCTCTCATACAACATGGATTAGGAGAGACATATAATGTCATTATAGACATAAATAGGCAACTCTTATGAACTTCAGTGTTTGGAGCCCTTCTTTGTGCTAAATAGTTTGAATAATGTAATAAAACACTATTCAAATACATCTTTTTCCAAAAGACAACTGGGAAGCAAAATTACACTACAGATGAACAACCACCACTTGAAATGCAGTGGTAAGTTTTATGACATTTTTCTTAATTTAAACAGATCAAAGCTGAGATGATACAATCAACAAAATCAGAACTTGATTACTCGACAAATGGCTTATCTGCAGGGCCTGCAGAGCTGGATCCAAGACAGGTTACCATTACAAATTAAAAGCTTCAACTTGGCCAGCACCCTTTGACTTTTGAAGAAGCAGCCACATGGACCAAGATGCACAGTTGGCACCACGGCAGTTCATTCCTAGCTACAAGTGTCTTAACACCTTGTGTTAGCTGAAACACACCAGCACCTTGCTGGGTTCATTCTGCTAGGGGACTGGCCTTTTAACTATAATGTACCCAGCTGAATGCACCTGACTCAGGAACAGGGCACATGAGTATCACGCAGGTGTAAGTGCACAGGCTTAAATTCACTACAGGGATACATGGCTGTAACCCTCTGGACAAGAGCTTGATAGCACAAACTTAGGAGGACCTCATAACCTATTAAGCTGCAACATATTAAACTAATGATATTGAATGGAGTGGGGAAATGGGCACTTTGGAAGGGAGAGCGACCCTGCAGGCACACCAAGGTAGGCTGCAAGAGTGAGCTAACAAGACCCCATGAAGTTCAACAAAAACATGTGCAAGGTGTTACACCTGGGTAAACAGAACCCGAGAATGAAGCATAAGCTGGCGTCTACCAGGCTGGGGAGCAGCTCTGTGGAAAGGGCCCTGGGGGTCCTGCTGAACAAGAAACTCGGCATGAGTGGAGTGTGCATCTGCTGCAACGAAGACAAGAAGATGCTGGGCTACATTGAAAAGCACATCACCCGCAGAGATAAGTAAGTCCTTATTCCACTCTGCTCTGCGCTTGTCAGGCTATACCTAAAAGACAGGTTACTCCTAGGGAGATTCCGGTTGGACACATGAGGAAAACTGCTCACAAAGACAACAATCAGCCATTGGAATAATCTCCCCCAGTGAACCGGTAGACTCCCCAACTTTTAAGGTTTGCCTGGACAAAGTGCTGGGGCAACTACTCTAGGTCGTGCTTTGCCTAGATCCCTGAGGTCCCTTGCAACACGGTATTCCTTGCTTCTACGATAACCTTGGTGATTTGCCTCTCTACTTGTTACACAGCGCAGAAGGCCTCAGCAGGCCGGGCTCCGCGGACCCCTCAACGCCCCGGCGCTCGGGCAAGGCTGGGCGCCGCGACCCATGTCTTGCCACTGGAGATCACGGCCGCGGCCGCGGGGAGAGCGGGAGGGAGGACGCGGAGATGAATGCGCTGCTCACAGGATGGGCCAAGTCCCTCGGAGTGGCCCTTTCCTGGCGCCGCAGCCCAGCCGGCTCTCCTCGCTGGTTAGTGTGAAGGGGACAGCGGAAAGCGATGGGGGTTACCCACAGAGAGCCCTGGCAAGGCGGGCTGAGGATAAAGGGGGAAAGGAGGGAGGAAAAAAAGAGGGGGCGCGACGCTGACTGCCGCCGGCCTGCCCAGCTGCACGTGCGGCAGCCGCCCCTACCTGCAGCGCCAGGGGGAGGCTCCATCTGCAGCTCCGTACTACGGAAACGGCTGCGCACGGCCCTGTCCCCCCACCCCACCCCCCGGTCACCACTGCGCAGGCGTGGCACAACCGAGCACCACCTCTTCTTCCCTCTCTGGGCTGGCAAGGAGGAGGAAAAGCGCATGCGCCAGTGGTGCTGGGGGAGTGGGCGTGGGGCTTAATAGGAGTGGAGGCAGCCATGTGGTGGGATAGTTTGTATTAGGAGTCTTTAAGCTCTTCCAGTTTTAACCCCCCGCCATCGGTAGGGATACCTTCCACTAGAGCAAGTTGCTCCGAGCGCCGTCCAACCCGGCCTTGAACACTGCCGGGGATGGGGCAGCCACAGCTTCTCAGGGCACCCTGTGCCAGTGCTTCAGTAGCCTTACAGTCGCTGAGGGAACCTTTGGGGTGGAAGGTGAGAGTTACATTGGTGGGTATTTTTGTCAATGAGTTAGTTAGTTTGTGTCCTTTAAAAAGAGCTTTCCAGTGTAGTGGCTGGGAAGGAGGACTACATTACTGTGACAGGTGTAATGGAGGAATCAGGAAATTTTGTGTCCCAACGGAAACTAAGGAAAAATACTACTACAGAAACTTGTGGTAGGTTACTACAAACCTCAGTTACTTACAGCTTACATTTTTTTATCTCTGTGCAGCTCAGCATCAGGGGTTTCAAGTGTCTCCATTTGATACTGTATCAGTGTCCTGTGATTTTTCCCATGATTTTATATGTAAAAGAAGGATCCTGCCATGTAAAACATAGAATGATTATGGAATCCTAGAATGGTTTGTGTTGGAAGGGACCTTAAAGCTCATCCAGTTCCAGCCCCCTGCCACAGGCAGGAACACCTTACACTAGACTGAATTGCTCCAAACCCTATCCAACCTGACCTTGAGCACTGCCAGGGATGGGGCAGCCACAGCTTCTCTGGGCACCCTGTGCCAGTGCCTCAGCACCCTCACAGGAAAGATTTTCTTCCTAATGTCTTGTCTAAATCTCCCCTCTGTCATCTTAAAGCCATTCCTCCTTGTCCTGACACTAAATGCTCTTGTAAAAGTCCCTCTCCAGATTTTTTTGTAGGTCCCTTTTTGCATAATAAATGATAGCAATCAAAAGGTCAAACAGATGCTTTTAAGGTGCTATAGAGGTATGAATAAGGGCTACTAGCTCCTTGGTTATTAAAAAGACACAAGTTCTAAGGCAAAATTTGAAGGACAGTGTAGTTGCTGTTGAAAAACATACAAATAAGGGGGTCTGTAGAAAGATACACTTTTTTGGACAGTGTGACTGAAAGTTTGATGCTGTTAAAAATGGCCAATTTAACTGTGCTTTTGGTCTGCCTGTGTGAGTAAGCATTGAGACATATGTGAAGTATAGTTTAATGGCAAAGGAGTAATTCTGGTGGTATCTTTCATTTATGAGCCTGTAGTATATTTAAGTATATGGCTGGTCTTTCTTTAGCTACTAGTGGCTTGAGGCAGGGCTGCCCAATTCCAGAAACAAAACATGGAATATAAAACCTGTGAAAAATTACCATACATTTAAAAACATGAGAACCTGATACCCCAGAAATTAAGAGAAATGAAAAACAAGGAGACATAGCTGAAACTCAGAACTTATTTTAACCAATGCAGTATGGAATTTTCAAAGAGCCTACCCTTTTTTTCCTGTCGTCAACATTTTAGACTGAGAGTTGGTATGGAAAATAAGTCTAAATATGGAAAGATCTTCTAAATATAGCATTTCATCTGTTATCTTGCATTGTTACTTCCTGTTCAGGGGAAAGATAAGCTTTAAACATTACATTCTCAGGGAACTGGCAAGTCCAGGAGTCTTCCCCAAACACCTTGTAAGCCTCTGAAAGATAACAATAAGCAGTCTAGAAAAAAAAAATCTCTATGAGGAATTTTGATCACAATTACCATGTTATTTATTCTTAAAATGAATTTTCATTAAAGTTTCAAGTTCACTGTTACCCCTCAGATTTACATTATTTTCCCAGTATGAAAATTCAGTCTCTTTATCTGAAAATGGATTGTTTCAACTGGAGGCCACACAAAGCACCGACTTCTTCGTGCTGATACGTTCACAGAAATTAGTAGAGCGTGATGTCGGCAAAATCTTCCACACGAATGCTTTTGGCCTTACTGATCTAGAGCACTTCTGTTATAAACAATTAAGTGTCTTTATGCTTTTGTTTATTGTTTCTTAATCCACAAATTTTATCTCATTCCTTAGGTTAAAATGTGGATGCCACCACTGTTTCTGTAACCTTAACCTATAGCAATTCTGTTAATGTTTATACACTGATTTGAGGATTTTAATTGAACAGGGCTATGAAAATGCAACATATCAGTTTATTCGTATTTGTTTCATTAGGGGGTTTTGGACTGTGCCATTTCTGTGATGAATGTAAGAGAGTGTTTAAAAAAAAACCATATATATATATATATATATATATATACACCAGACAATCTATGAAGAGCTATTATATCTATTGAGTGAGAAAATAAAAGAAAACGACACAAAAAGCAGGTTTCAGCATGAGAACCAAAAAGGAGAACGTAATGTGCATTTACAACAGTAAGTTAATTTTTTTTAAGGAAATAATTTAAGTTAATAATTTTTGCTGTTCTTAAGCTCTTGGCTACTTGTGTTTATATATGCCCTGCAGAATCAGAACTGTGAAGATGGAGCCCTTTGAACTTACATGTCAGCTTTATGTATTATTGTGTTAATTTGATCATTTTCAGGGACCTGATACTAGCCTAGACAGTACTTAGCTTTGAAGCAGTATTTCTGTCCTTTGATGGAGACAATAAATGCAAAAAGAAAAGTCCAACAACTTTGTAAGTAAGTAATTGAAGTTGTAGTCTGCTGCTTCTTCTCCAGTAACAGAACTGAAAACAGGATAACAGAGAAAACAGAAATGGAATTTTTCTGCAGGTCTTATTTGCAGGTCTGGCAAGCAAGAATGAAGACTACAATGAACTGCAAGGGAGTAAGGCACATCTTGGGGAAATAAATACAAAGGAACAAAAAAAGAGCAACTTTGCTCTGGAGATTTAAGGGGCAGAAATAGTTTTTGAGTGAGGGCATGTGCAGATGAGGGTTTGATAATACTCTCATGCTATTTGAGGCTATTAGAAATTATTAAAAATTGTAAAGTACCAGAGAAAGTGTTATCTTGACAGATAAGTAAATGAAACTGTCATTATGCAGAGCAGGAATGGCATGTGACAGGAGTGCAGAAACTGTCCACAGAGGGCTTTAAATGAAGACAAATAGCCCATATCTGACTTGGGAGTCAGTGCTGTGATTGCAGGAGATTGTACAGTGGCTGACTCAGTGACACAAGAGAACTATTTTTTTACAGCAGTTTGAATGAATATAAGCAGAACAATTTTCACAACCAGAAAACAGGTTACTGTGTCAGAGACGTGAAGCGTTGAGGTGTATTAAGAATTTTAGTAGCATAGATAAAAAAGCTAAATGCTTTGTAAATGCAAGTTCTGCATGCTTTTATATGCAGTCTAGGTGTTATTAATATCATCAATCTATGCAGAGAGAAAAGATAAATTTACTTACTTCACATAAGATGCCCTTCCACATTAATGAACTTTGTCCTGTAGGAGCTTAAAAGTATGGTTTCATTATAAGAAGTAAAAAAGTGCAAAGTGGGTCTTCCTTAAACATGAGGTCTGGCTTGCATCTTATCCCAGGAGGGAGTTTTGGAATGACATCTGGAGTATGTAATTTGTGTTTAGTCAGATAGGTTTTATTATGAATCTTGCACAAGTTCTGTAGCCCTGTGAAGTTATGCTGAAAGGTGTGGGGCTTTTTCTGGGTAGCAGTTTGATACAAGTTAGTACCATGTGCTTCATCTAACTGGCATACTTATGCAAGAAACTTGTTTCACTGGGACATCTCCTGGAGTACCGATGTAAGACCAGTAGTGCTTAATAATATACATAATTGCTATTTAACAAAGCCTTAATGGGACAGTGACCACTGCTTACTAGTATCTGTTTCTGGTTATATGAAGCTGCTTGTGTCATCTTGTCACAGTCTTCTGGAACTTGTCTATTGAAGGAAAGGTTCTCCCTAAGTTTAAAATACTGGGTGCTCTAGTGAACTCTCGTGCTCTAGACACAATTTCTGCACTGATTATTACAGTGGGGAAGTTCTGGTAACTTCCCTTATAGTCTTGAAGGATGCTTGAGATAATGATTTTTTTATGAAATTAAAAATGTAGTCATAACTGGTGTTGGATTGCAGTCATTTCTGTGTTTCTAAAATTCATATTGTCATTTGATTAGTTAATTGCCCATTTGCAAAAGTGTGAACATACTTTCACACTTCAACCAAGACAGTGTTAACAACGAAACTATAGATAGCAGTAGAGATTCCACACCTTGTTCTTACCGGATAAAGAGAGCCTACCCCTCTGCACACAGGTGTGATTTGGGTTTTTTTTCTCTCCAAACAATAGCCTTTGTCACATGAGTTCAAAGGGATATTTTCAAATGGCACCTCTCCAGCATGTGTGCTGTTGACATTTTTGACCTTGCTTCCAGTAAAAGGCAGTGATTCTTTGCTAAGCTTACCCACTGAAATACAGTCAGCCACCCGTAGGTGAGAGATGTGGGAGAGCTTTAAATGAGCATTAACATTTAGAATCAAAGAAACATTTCCTTCTACTCTTCAGGGGCATACTTTTACTGAAGCCACTGCAAAGTTGTTCACAGCCTTATTTCAATTTCCAGCTGAGACTTTCACATGACTGAAGACATGTCTTCCAGAAGAAAGGAAAAAATGGCAGAGTTTGTAGTGTCTTTTTGTTGTGCAAGTGGCAATATTTTATGCTTATTCCCTCATATAAAATTAAACCCATCCATATGTTTGTTTTCTAAAGGTTCGAGGATCCACGGTCTTCACAGCAGAATCTGCTCTTGTAGGAAGAGGAAGCAATAGGCATGTTGAAATAATTCTGTGCTCTTTTGTTAATCTGTAATTCTGCTTGTTCTAACAAGTGAATATTAGTAACATGCAGAACTCTGAACCTGCAGCCTGTCAAGTCTCGCATAGCTAACATAAGTCTTCTGCAGTATCTTCACAATGGAAGCACTACTGCTGTTGCTTTGGCCTCTTTCTTGCTCTGGAAGAACTGCAGCTGGTGTGTCAGTCACTAAGTGACACGTGGCCAGTGGTCTGTCTCTTAATGCTTCACCAAGAATGAAACCTTTCCCATTGTGGGCCTGGCCTTTCCACTCGTGTCAGGGGAGTTGGAAACATTTAATCAGGGTGGCTACCATAATTTGTTGTCTTTCTAGCAAGACATCATTGAATGATGTCATCTGGGGAGCTGGCCATCTGCTCAAGTAGAAAAATTGCATCAAATAATAATTGTTTGCCAGTCACTACTAGATCTGATTGGCAGAGTGAGAAATAATTCAGTTCCCCTCTTTTTCTAAAGTTCGCACACAGAAGCACAATCTTTCACTGGCTTTTGTGTACTTACAAATTCCTCTTTTATCTCAATGTATTCAGATGTACTCCAAAGTTACAGACTGTATACCAGATGTAGATGACTTCAAGTGTCAAGGTTTTCAAATAGTAGTAGTTCAGTAATGTACAAAGAAGGGAAGGTCTACCACCAAAACAAATCAGTCTGTAAACTCTCATCATTTGATTTACCCTGCTCATGAGGATAATTACCTTCACACTATGATCAGAATGCTTTCTTGGCTGAATCCATTCACAAATACAGGGTGACTTTCACTTGCACTGAAGGTTTTATTTAGAAATTTATTTCAGTCATTATCAGACTTTGGATTTTCGTTTTCCCTCTCTGCTGCTCTGTGTGCAGTCATAAATTTTCTTTCCATTCATTATTTTCTTTAAAAAGCTGCTGAGCCATTTTCTTGCTTTATCCTTTTCCATTTTTTTAATGCAATAGAGAGAAGGGTAAGTCCCTGAAGGTAGATGTTTAAAAGGAAATTGTTCAATGTGGCTTCTAGGCCACAATAACCACTGTGTAGTGCTGTACTCCAGGGGTGTGAGTTGGCACTACAGGCCTCCTGCTGTCTTTCCATTAGTACTAGTCTGAACATTCCTTGACCACTGCCTGGTCTAGCTTTAATTTGTTTGGGTTTTTCGTGCGCAGTAGGGAACATCTCTGTGAAGGCAAGCTCTGAAGTTCTAAGGTACGTTCTAATACGTTCCTTAACGAAGACAGGTGTTACAGCTCCATCCTTTGTATCAAGAGTTATTACCAGTATAGGAAAAGAAACAGAGTATGCTTTTAATAACTGCAAGATGCTACTGTAGTCAGTCCTGTTTGTAGTCAAGTGCCAGTTTTGTTTGTACATAGTCTTTTTGTGTAATAAATCCCTGCTTAGAGTTGCTAACTCTCTTAACTGCTGGTTGATTCCTTAAAAATCATTGTCTGTTTCTTTAGTTGTGGAAAGGTTTGCTTCTTATAGGACTTGCCACCCTGTAATGCAGGATCACCATTCTGCCTTGAAGTTCAACTCTCTTCTTTCAGCTCTAAACCTCGGAAAGCCTTTTACATGGGAAGCAACAGCACAAAGAGCTCAAGCAGTTTGCCTGAAGTTGTGGAGGAATGCTGGTGGTAGAAATCCGAAGGTAAAGCTTCTCAGTTTGTAGTCCATTGAGATGACATGAGATTGTAACTCATAGTTCAAGAAATTAGGGCTAAGTACAATCCATGATTTTACATTTGGGTTTGTGTAATTGGAAAGATAAAATCTGAGTCATCAGGCAGAAGACAAAGGTGATGAAGTGAAAGCTACTCGTTGATGTATGTAGAGAAGGATTCAGAAATGAATGAGAAAAAAATGTCATTGCTGAATCTGATCCTGATACCATCTAAAAAAATCTTCCTGTCAGGATATGGCATCTTTTTGTGTACATCAAACTCTCAATGTTTAGCTTACAGTAAATCCTCATAGCTATCATTATCCATGCTTATGGTAGGATAATGTTATATAGTTATCTACGATATTTGCATATCTCTTTAGTCTATGTTTTTGAGAAGTCTGTGGTTGGTTGTCTCCTTCTCCATAAAATATAAAAAACAATCTGAGCTGCTGGGATTTATGTTCTTTAAAACTTACAATAGTTAAATATATTCACTTACACTTTCGCTTGCTTCAAATTCAAACTTGACACTTAAAGACTGATAAACAGGATGTCAGGAGGAAGATGCTTTTCCTACCACAGCAAATATGATCAAAACATGTTGGGTTTTTTTTTTGTAAAAACTTCTCCCATCCCTTTAGTTTTTAGGTGCATGAGAGTTGATGCAACAATAATAATGCTGAACACTTAGCTTCTCCATATCCACCAGTCTGGAAAATTAAATCTGACTTTAAATTTAACACTGCTCTGCTAAGGAGCCTCAACTGACCAGCACTGATTCTGTGGTTTTACTTACTGAGACACAGATGTTATCAAGAGGTAGCATTGCCAGTCATAAAACTCTATAACCTGAAGATCAGTAAGGGAAAAAAGTCTCACATGCTTCTTTCTGTTCATCTATTGTTTTGGAAATCAACTTCTTAGTCACTAGTATCTTACCTATGTTGTGCAGTTAAGCATTTGTCTAAGTACAGGAATGTTATTGTTGAAGGCAATGTAATTAGCATGTCACATATTTTTGAGCTGTGAAGTAAATTCTCCTTGTATCTGCAAGCAAATCTGATTTCTCTTCCTGTCTCTCTTTCTCATCTGCTGGGTATGGTTTTATATCTGATGTACTTTAATCTACTGGCATTCATTTCAGGGTTAAGGGAGTACTGAATGCAGGGAAGGGAGATCTGATTTGAAAACTCAGTTCTCAACATGTAGTTTCCTGCAATACAGTCTGGTGTGTTCCTGGTACGTTCCTAATTATCTACCTTACTGGGATATTTACATCCTTAAGTAATATAGGTTTTGTGCAATTCCAGTTCTGGTGGGAGTACGGCAAAGGTGAGTTGCTGTTGACATGGTAAACCATAAAACATCTGCAGAATCCAGAGATATATTTTGGACTGATTAACGTGACATGATGTAATACAGACAATCCAAATGAAAACGCACAAGTTTTATTCCATTGATTCCAGTTGTGTTTAGAAGGTCATAAGAACCTGATGACTTCTATGTTCATTTTTTTTTTTGCTGTAGGGCATTTAATTAACCATCTTCTTTGCTTTGCAACCAATGTTTAACCTTTATTCACAACTGAAAAGTGTAGGAAGATAATGAATGTATTAAAGATAATGTAATGAAACTGGATACAAAGGTGGATAGTCAGTGGAAAACCCTGGCAAAGTTACTAAAGCAAACTGTATTTGATTGTTAGATCTATAGGGAGTGCTAGACAGTTCTGAAACTTCAGTGACAATGATACCAATTTGAAGTTAGGGGAAACTGAAACTGGGTGTTGAATACAGGTACTATGGTTCAGTGTTTCACAGTTAACCTCTTTGCTCTCCAATTAAATGTTTAAGGTGGGTCCTATATTTTTTGTCATTTCCTAACAAGCTGCAATTTGGGATTATAAATTTTACAAAAATGTTTATATTATTTACCTGTCTCCAGCATTAGTCTGATCATTGTGTATTGTCAGTATCAGGGATTGGGGTCTGTTTCTTCTGGCATTATCTCTGTATCTGTTCCATATATCTCATAGTATACGCAATTGCACTGACACAACAGGCAGAATTGAGTAAGAGCAAAAGGAGCAGGAAGACAAATGTCATATTTGTTATGAACATATTTGCTGCATATCTGTTATCATTATATGTATGTAATATATGTTGAATGTAGTATATGTATGTATATAGGTATTTAATTCTCTTTCCTCTTTATCCTATAGATTTGGGAAGGAGTGTAGCAGCAAAGAAGACAAAGATTGAACAGTGATCCGTAAAAGAAAGTTTAGGTTTAACTTTCTGTAATGTTTTTACATAGCTTGAGCTAAGTGTTAATCAGCTCTGAAAAGCAGGGATTTTTGATCAGGCTATTTCAAATTCATTGGGTTTTGGTTTACCCCACTTTTTATAACACCTCTTATGTAATTTCAGTGACTAATTCACATTTTAGAGAAAGGACAGTCAGTTCTCTCAACTTTCAGTAAGGTTTATAACATCTCTGGGATTTCCCAGAACTTCTACTACAAAATTATGGGAGAACAAATTTGATATTTCTGGTAAGGCAAAAGCTAGAAACAAACAGAAAATTATTCTCTTAAAATAAACAAGTGCATACATTAGTATAGACAAGTAGAAAAAAATTAAAATGCCCATCCTCACAATCTTTCTGTGCTTTACTTTGAATGGGAATTTCTAACTAAATCCACTGCAGAGGATAAATCAAATCTTTTTTCCTGAGCATCGTGTTTTATGACACAAACATGTAAATCTCCCTCAGTATCTTAATTTGTATTCAGTTAAGTACCAAATTTTGATTGCAGAGTGTGATGAATCAATTCTCATGCTGGGATAAGCTGTGGAAAGAGAAGCTGAAGTCTGAATTTCATCACTGTCTGATATAGAAGAGCAGATTATGGGCAACAGCAAGATTTTAACCCCTGTGTTCTAAAAAACATTGCATTTGAATGTCTTTTTCACTTGGCTATTCTCTGCACTGTTGCTGGCATCTATAGAAATAAAAGTTCTGTTAGTTCTGAGGGTTCTTTCTCCTTGTTTAGAAAAGAAGTTTTTAAAATGGGGAAATTTTCATAGCTCGGTATTTATTTCCTTAGCTAGGAAATCTTAGCAAAATGAGAGAGCCAAGTTAGTTGGAGAAATACACCTTCAGAGAATCACAATTTTGTTTTATTGTTTTTCAGTATGTTTTGTTGGGTTCTTAACAAGCATACACCTTCTTGTTATACCTCTTGATTTTTCATTCCAGACATACATACTGTAATTATATTATCTTAATGTTACATCTTTTGATCCACTGCTATTTCATGCATAGAAAATCGTATATTATTCATTAGCTTTTTATTGCAAGTTGGACAGTTTGTCCCTTTGTAAGGCAGAAGGATCAAAAATTTTTGTCAATTTTATCAGGACAAGAAGCAGTCTGTTGCAAATCTTTATCTTCTATCTCTGGTAAATGGTATTCTTGCTATGGTTCCAATTCCAAATCCACTGGTATGCCAGTTAGGCTGTCATCCAGTATTCAGGAACTGGAGGATATCATTCCATTATTACCAGAGTTCATCTCCACATTTGTCATATGAATTGTCTTTCTTGCCATTCCTTATTGTCCATGAAAGTTTTCATTTACTTTTTTAAGTATACAGATCTTGTTGGTGAGCGGCACCTGATCTATACCAGTATTGACAGATGTTCTAATGCATATGAGGTTTGTGCTGAACTGGAGTTTTTGCAGATGTACTTTTACAGTCCCTTCATAATTGTTTGCTTCTTGCTTAGCACTTTACGTATGAACTTGCTTTTTACCATGAAAAGCAATCTATAACCTGGAATGTCAAGCCATTAAAAATTATGGTAGCTATGAATACTGTAACTGAAAGTACATAAATGCCTTTTTAATTCAGCTCTCATTTCTTTGAATTGACTTGAAACTAAGCCTTGTTAGTTTTGTCTAATTGTTAGTAAAAAAATTGGGAAATTTTGGTATTTTTTAAGCTTGTGTATGAATTACACAAGCAGGAATTTATATTAGTTTAAAAAAATCAAAGCAGTTTGCTATATCTTTTATTTTCTAGAATGGTATGATGTTTAAGAATGTCTCACATTGATTTCAGTTGTATTTTTCATTGTGGAAAACAGAGCTACTCATGTGTTAGAGACTTAGTATATAATCCTAACCAGGACCATCTGGCATAAGTGCAAGCAAAGCACCTCTAGGATGGTGTAATTGGTTGTGGTGGTAGTTTAAGCTCCATCCATGGTCTTATCGCATCTTCAACAAAGATAGAACTGTAAAGGCTTGTTCCAAAAAAAAAAAAATACTATGATATCTAGCTTTGTATAATTAAAAGATCATTTTGAAAAATCTGACATTACATGAAAAATGACTGTCTGGGTGATGATGAGGACATCCATCTATTGAATGCAGTTTACATTGAATTCTGTCGTGCATAGCCCAAGTTCTGCCTGAGCTAACACTCATCTAGAACATGTCAACTGCACAAATATAAGTCTTTTGATATCAGGGGGACATATCTTGCCCAATTTATTGTCTTTCTGTTCACCAAACCATGTTCTGCTTTGATCCTGAAAAATTCAAGATGTCCGTTTCAGGAAAGTTTTTTCCTTCTAATTTCATTCCATCGGTATAGCAAAAACCCAGTGGTGCACTAATCACCATCTGCAAATTCCAACTATCAAATTCTGAATACGAGGTTAAGCTTCTGCAGGGTTCTAGCTGAGGAGGTCTAGTTTCTTGACAGGGGTGACACTAAGTTTCCAGGGTCCAGGCCACAGAAGGTGCCTTAGGGACTCCTGCTGGTGGGGAACCAGCAGTAGGAGGGTGGGAAGCAGCTGCAGTGAGCGATGCTCGCCAGCCTGCCTGCTGGAGGTACGGGGCTATAGCAGCACAGAGCCAGGCTGGGGGAAAGCTGCAGAATCTCAGCAGCTTGGTTCTTGCCAGGTTAGGGAATGTGTAACGGAGCAGCTGTTGGATATGCAGTGACAGTTACTGCGACCACCATGGCTTTGCTGGCTGACAGCATGTCTCCCAAAGGGGGGTAAAGCATGGGCTACTCTAATCAGATGTTCATTCGGAGAAAAATGAACTTTCTGTCATTCAAGTCCTTGTGGGTACTGCAAATAGAACAAAAGATTACAGTCATTAAAAAAAAGTCACTGGCTGCTGACCTACCTGTCAATAAGCATTAAAGAAATGTGATGCTACTGCTGAGAAACTATCAAGTTTGCTTTAAAGAACAATGCTAATGTAAAATATGAAGTCATAATCAGTGTTGATTTGTAACAATCATGCTGGAAAATGAGATGCTTTTGGGTTTATTGTGAAGGAAAAATTCTTCTCAACTTGTATTCAAAACGGAGAAAACCTGCTACTGAAATAGGGAGAGAAGAGAGGGAGAGAAAAGATAGTTTTTCATTCTAGGCACAGTTTGGGTATATCCCTCAGTTCACAACAGCAATTGGTCTCTGGAAATAAACCCTTAGAAAGGATGAACATATTGTCAGAAGTTTTTTTTAAATAGGTGTGTTCAGTTTGACTCAGGGAGGAGCTAGAGTCTGCAGTGAAGGCAGAGCAGCAAGCACTAACATATTGCTAACTCACTGGAGTTAGAAATTGTGCTACTATTAAAAATATATACACGAAGCATCTTCAAGACCATGCTTAGAAGAAGATGTGCACACCCCAGTTCCATTTCTATGGACTTGAATTCATATCCTGTTTCAGAAGAGAGAAGGAGCTTTGTGGACTCAGTTCAGTTTTTACTGTGTTTGGTGTACACCAGAAATACCCTCCTAGCTCATCTCACATTACTGTAATTCTGTAAGTGCTCTGCTGTTCTGGAAAGGTGGTTTTGCCATTGACTTTTCTTAGCACTTTTTCATTCAGTTTCTGTCATTCCCTTCAGACCACTTCTGACTTCTGCAGTAAATAAAACAAACACAACCCCAAATCACAAAAACCTAATTAAAACAAAAAGCCCCAAAACAATACACCAACCAAACTTGTAGTGTATGTAAACGTGAATGATACATGCTTAAACCAATTGGGGTTTTTACTTCTGTCCATTCCATAGTTATGTATGCAACTTCTATGTTTTTCTTGTATTTTGGAGGTTAATTGGAAGGCCATATAGACATTTGGGCCTTTGGGAGAGATACTTCCTGCTTTTCATTTGAAAGCAGGTCACTGCTCTTACTGATTTCTGGACTACCAGATATTCTATGTGTCAATGTCGAGGTTTAGGTCTCATCTAGATTAGTATTGGTGATAAAGAATGCAGTATTAGGGTCATATGGGGGCACACCTAGGTAATTTTACCACTAAAATTACAAGAGAACCAGAAGTGCTGTCCTGTTTTCAATTAACAAATCTCAGCATTGTTCAAATATGTTTAGAAATCTCATTTTTATAATTGTTTGGTCTGGTTTTTGTTTGTTGTGGTTTATTCTTTTGGCATTTCCAGAAAACTCAATAAAGGATTTCTTTTTTTCTTTTACTATCTTATAACAATTAGTCTCATTCCTGGAATGTTAATCTTAGTGTTGACTATTTTAGCAAAAAAAAATGAGATTAAGAAAGGTTGAGTTATTTTCTTGCAAAAATGATGATAAATGATCACCAAAGCATCCAAGGGGAAATACCTAAAAGCATTAAGGTGTGTAGGAATTAAATGGTGTTTTATTTAAGATTTGTATAATCTCTCTGAAAAATAGAAAGCTTTGAAGAATCTTGCCAACCTTTTAGCTTAGAAATGTATGAATCTATGTTCAAATCTGATTGCCTTTCTATACTACTCAGGAAGGACCTCTGACAACATCGTTGCCTTAAGAAGTCCAACAGCAGGGTAAACTGTGCCCACTTTTAGTAGCTGTCTTCTTTATATTCTTTCTTTTGTTCTTAAGCAGGGTCAGGCTTATTTGTCTCATGCCTGTGACCTACAGTACCCAGTGGTCTGTTCTTCACAGTCACAGGCTTTGAAAAGTGTTCTTAAATCCTCACTGTTCTTGATCCATGAAGCTGTTCTAGGGCAAGTTACTTAAAGGCAAATAACTGTTATTTCAGAGTTTTCTGAAAATCTGGATTGGAACATTCCAGACAGGTTTTTAAGATATTTTGCTTTTGTGCTATGTTATCTTTTAACAATAGCTGCCCTTTTTTTTTTTAAATGTTATCTTTCTGATGCACATGTTCTATACTTGAGAAGGGTCCTGGATTTAAACCATGACACCAAGGGATTGTCCATCTTCAGCAGAAAATACAAATCTGTATTCTTAACATTGTGAGTCTGGAGGATAAGAAAGAGAAAAACAGGAGGCATGCTCAGCAAGGAATGAAAAGTGCAGTAAATGACTTACAAGTTCATCAGGATATCACACAACTCTTGAGGTAAGTTAAAGGGCCACTACCAATCTGAAGAAATAACGTGGAGTCTGTACCCCAAGTTTAATTACAGTGGCCACACTGCTCTCAGTTTTGGTATGGGAGCACAGATTTTTCCACCCATTCCACTCCAGCAAGGCAGTGTATTAGTCCTACTCAGCTGGAGGGAAGAACACAGATAATTGCATACCTGATCTGAGTATTGGCATTAATTTTTTTTCTGTAGGCTGAACTGTTCCTGTTTATTGCTGAAATATCTTATTCTCTGAAAGCAATGGTATGTTTAGAGGTTTGTTTTTTTTTAAAAAAAAAAAACCCTCTAAACCCTGAAATCCAGTATCCCCACTAGATATATAAAGTTTACCAGCAGTTAATTGAAACTCGGGAACATGCCAAGGCCAGTGTATTGATGAAGTTGCAAAAACTAGTATTAAGTAATGATGTGTGACTTTATTATGGTGTTGTCAGTGCTTTTAAGACCTCCTCTTCACAGTTCAGCACCTCAGTGTGCTTTGCCAGAATGACCAGGCAACAGCTCCATTTGTCCTGACAATGTGTCCCCCTCTTCTCTTGTAGCTTCGCAGTTGTTCAAATAACCCAATATACATCAAGGAGAACAGGAATGTTTGTTCTTAACTGCTGTGTCAGTCCACTAAACAGATAGGCGAAATGGAGAGAAGTGCTTTCCGGACTTTCTGCTTCCCTGTGGAGAAAGGTAGTAAGCGACAGTGCTTTGGGAAGACATGGCAGGAGGCAGTGGGATAGCCTAAGGAATAAGGGTTGCCTGAGATAAATACTTAGATAAAAATTTTAGGTTTTGCTTTCAAACCTCTTAATTTAAACAAGAACATGCTGTGTTGGTAAGGAGAGTGAACATTTCATGCACTCCATGAGTGAATTTAGGCAGTGGCTCTCTGTCAGCATAAATGCACTGATAATTTTTGCTCCTTTAACCTTAATTTGGTGATAATTTCAGTTTTACTGGTTCCTACTCACTGAAAGATTTAAAGTGATGGAAGCCTTCTGTTATGAGAGGTGTTATGTGATCTCATCAGTCATTTTGTGTTTACAGTGTAAGCTATAACTTGAATTTTTAGTAATTTGAATTCTTTTTACTTTAATGGCCAAAGTAGCTGGGCTTCCTATTCAGTTTTAGTTACAAATTGTTACAGAAATGAATCAGTTACATGAAGCCAATTAGCAAAGCTTGTGGAAAAAACTTTGGCAAGAGGGCAGTTTAGGACAGATTTTATGAGCTTGTGAAGGCATTGGCAGAAAATAATGTTTGGCATCATAAAATCAGCAATATCTGAACCTCCCAGTTTGAATAAGCACACAATATTTTCTAAGGTTTACCATTTCAGATGTCTGCATTTGAATGAGAGTGACTTTTTATGTTTAGTACTTGTTATATATATAACTGAACTTTGGAAAGTGTGCCCAAAATACAGGGACAATGGTGGTTCTGTGAGGCTTGCTGAAACCATATAAACTCTGTGACCTTCGGATAAGATCATTTCTCACCTGATTTTCTGAATATTTGCCTGTTTTCCTAAAATATTGAATAGCTTGTGTCAAATTCTGGTCTTCAGTGCAACAATATCACCCAGCTTTGGAACCAGGACCAGTCATACAGTAAGCAGCAGAATTTGTTGCTGTGTGTTTGCTCTCCTGTTGCTGTTCCTTCATATTCTCCATGATATGTTTGGCAGCACATTAGGAAGAAGTCTTACTTAGTGGTTCACTTAAAATAACAATGTACTTGAGTTTGTTGAGGAAATAACTAGTACTTAAAATTTGAAGATCCTGACTGTCCCCAGCAGTTGGTTGCCTTGCACACTAAAGCCCAGTGTAAGAAGAACCTGTGCTACAGATAGTTACCACATCAGAAATAATTTGAAACTGCAAGAAAGAGGAAAATAAAAAGAGCTGAAGCTTCAGACAAATTGGCAGGCTGGGTTGTGTAAATAAAAATGGCCAACTAATTGTATTCCTTGGTGAATCCAGTCCAAATGGACCAGACAGGCTGAGTGCATAATAGAACACATGCACCACAGTTTGAAAATCTCTGGGAATACTGAGCTGTCTTGTGCCACCCCTGATGGAGCTGAAATTGTAGTGAACAGAATGCTGGAACCATGTTGTATTATCAGAGGACATGGAACCACTTATTTGAACTAAACACTTAGTGCTGTCATGCTGGTGTGACAGAAAATGGCACTAAAGCACAGCTGAGTGGCTATTTTTGTCTGGATAAATACTCCAGTTTGTGAAGCTCTGCCTTCAGATCTGCTGAAGCACAAATGTAGAGTTCAAAATCAGATGTGAACAACTTCACTTTATGTTAGCTCAGGAAGAAGCATCACTTCATTTTTTTTCCCCTTTTTTTCCCCTGTGTGCAATTTCAAATGTCAAACAAATTAAAATAACAGGTTTCAGGTTGTTCAAAGAGAATACTTAAGACTATGTTTCATAGTGTATTCCATAAAAGTACATTTGGTATAAATTTACTTTTTACTTTATTTCAGTTAATCAGTTTCTGGCATTGCTGGTGATGCATGTAGTTTCCAGGTTAAAAGGCGTCCCTTGTAAGAGATGGTCTTCTCTATATAAGCAGGACCATAGTTCTTTGATACAATTATCTGTACTGTGCTGGAGAACTGCTGGTATTTGCTTTTGTGTACCCAAACTAACAACAAAATATAAAAAGTAGAGGTTACAGATACAACAACTGGAGTCTTACTAACTAAGCGGTCAGGCTTAGAATATAAGTAGGAGTTCAGAGTTTCTGTTAATGAACTGAAAGTCTAAATTTAATACTTGCTTAGTAATTCTTTGTTTGTTTTTTTTTTCATTAAACTTGGCTAAAGTTAGCATTCAGGTAAACCAGGGGAAAATCGTACATTTAGGGTTCATGATTTCTCTGAAGCTTTTTCTGAAATGTTTAAAGATAGCCCATTATCCCAAGACATGTTCATGGCACCTTGCAGCTGGGGAATGCTCTGGCAAGCTGAAGAGGATCAGTGTGGGGCTGTTGTCTAGTGTTGAGGTAAAGAGCTGATAAATAGTAGATAGATAGTAGAGAAGTACTTCAGGCACACTACAAGGTGCCCTGGTGACATAGCTGTCAGGATACAAAACTACAGAGGGAGCCTCAATATATGGGCTACCCATATGGAAAGACCATGCTTCTGTGCAGGAAATCTCCTGGCTTTCCTGTATGGACTGTTTAAGTGGAAATATTTTGTTTGATCAATAATCAGAACTATAACGTCGAATTGCGATAATGCACGGAACTTAGAGAAAGGACTCAATTATACTGCTTTGGTCATAGCTAATGGGTGTTCTTGCTAGGTTTGCAACTGAGTGATGCAGCTGTTGCCTTGAAGCCAGGAGCACTGTGCCCTGGGAGAGCAATGGGAAAAGATGAAAAGGATGTTTTGCCTCTCTGGTCCCCTAAAGACAGTACTCTCATACTTCCTGCAGATAAAGGGGAAGTGGTTTGGTCAGTGAGAAGAAGTTCTCTCTTCCTCTTTGTTTTCTTTCTTTTCATTTCAGTTTTTCTTTACCTGAAACTGATCTGTGTCATGTAGATAGTGATATCCAAGATACCAAAGTTAAGAGTTGAGTATTGGTTTAAAAATACAGTTTATCCAAAACCTTTTACCCTTACAATTTTAAGGATGTTTATAGCCCCTTCATAATATTCATACTGATTCACAAGTATTGTTTCTGAAAAATTAGGTCAAATCTTATTAAAAGGTAGAATATCTTCTAAAAAAAATTGCTTCTGAATGAGGTATACATTGCACAACCAGATTAAGCATAAATATCTCTGGGGAAGTTTTGACCTCTAGTAAGATATCAGCTGACTTCTGGGGAATCTCCTGCACATTCTCTGGTAGAAGGATTGACAGGCAGAAGCTAAATAGAATAAAAGTTTGAAATCAAGAGATTTAATACATTAACACATTGGAGATCTAGGATGGAAAGATTTCCTTTAGTTGTATTTTCCTGGTTTCACTGAAAATAGGATAATAGCTAAGGCAAAGATCTTCCAAGTCTTACATGTGTTTGGTTAAATCCTCTATATATTTTATAATTTTGAAATGTATTAACTGGATATCTACCACAGTTCTTCGCTACAGCCATTCAGTGCAACACTGTTGGCTATTCTAGTAGCTGAATAATGCACATGCACAGAGGAATACTGAGTACAGAGTTAGCATCATTGCTGTTCATGGCGTTGCTGAAAAAAAAACCCAGGAAGCTGGGTCAAAGATAGGAAGTGAGCAAAGAAGAATTGTGATGGAGAATCAAAACAGTTTGTGTCAGTATTTTTTAATATTAAGAATTGAAAAAGTGTTTTAAAAGTAATATGCATATTTGACTTTGACAATGCCTGTTTTATAGCAGTAAATACCTTGATATATTTAGCTTATCAGAAAAAAGAAGGATTGGTCCTCACTAAGCATGCAGTAGAATGTTGGGAGAAAATACATGATGATTCATGCTGTAAGCACCCATTAGAGAAATACATTACAAGATTCAGAGGCTAGAAGCAAAAGCAAGATAAATGAAAATGAGCAGCATGATCCAGTGTTTAACAAGCCAAGTACTGAATTCAGTATCAGTCACTTTTCCAATCAAAATGTTTATTTTTCTTGCTGTATATCCTGTAGCTCAAACAGGAACCATAGTTGTCTTCAAGCTTAGAAAGTCAGCCACAGTATTCAGAATGAATCCTTCAAAATATATATGTAAATATATGGAACTAGTGGAATATGTGTATAATCTATAATAGATTAATTACCCATCTAAGTTAGGAGACCTTGGCAACACTGGTGGAAACAGCAAGTGAATCTGCAAGAATGCCTGGCTCTTGGGAATGTGTAATTGTACTCCTCAAATATGTAATTTTTCACTTTTCTACACTGTATTTAGGCACAGTATTACTTCTTTAGTATTTAGCATTTATCCAGGTTAATACAAAAGTTATTTATATTACAATCATAGCCTAAGTTCTATTGTGCTGAGAACACTGTTCTTGCCACAGTGTAAATACCACTACAGTTAGGATGGCCTTATATCCTTTAGCTTTCAGATATAGGAAGCCATAACAGTTTGAAATTATTCCTGATTGGAGTCTGCTTTGAGGCTAACGCTTTTTAAAAAAGCTGCAAAACTAAATCCATCTGTTTTCTGGAAAAAAAAAGGAAAAGTATGTTGTTTTCACTGCATATTTGTTTGCTTAACTGCTGCTTTGCTGAGAAATCCTGTTGCCTTAATGTTTTCAAACGGCATTTTGCAATTTTCAGAGGTTTTACTCTGTGTGAATCTGTTCAAGATTGGTGATGTTTTAGTTGGTGCATATGTGTAGGGAATGTAGAATTTAAACAATATGTCTTTGACTGAGTCTTCTGATCAGGTCAGAAGGGAGTGGTCTGAGACTATAGTATATGCACACCTAAAAAAGCAGATTGAAACAGCTGCATCATTCAGCTGTGGGTTTTTTTTTGGCCTGACCTGTAGTTTGAATATCTAAGTAATAACTTTGTTTTTCATTTATTCTGATAATGCAGACTAGAAAACCTGTTTCTTTATAAGCAGAACCAAATGCTAGTATTTTGAGGCAATTGACTTGTAAACTGTTATTTCAGTTTACCTTTTCATCTTTGAACAGCAGATAGACTCCTCTACTAGGCTACATGTTGTAACTAGTAACACTGACAGATACCATGTCAGAACTGCTGTATGTTCCTCAGGACAAACCCAAAGCAAGTATAAACTTCATTATGTATTGTGCTCTGTACACAGTTTTTTGTAGTTTTTCCACAGGCTAGATAGACATTTTCAAATGAGTTTTTTGAGATGGTTCACCCTTAAATTGCATGACGCCAACCTAGAAAATTGGCAGGAAGCAATTATTCAGATTCTTCTAAATTTTTAATTTTTAAAGCACATTGTTATGTATTTTTCTACTAGGTAGGGTAAAACATTTTCCTGGCAATACTGGAATGCCCTGAGGATCCCCAAAAGCCTTTTAAAGAATATTTTATTTACTGTGAGGACTTGAGATAACCCTTTTAGGTGACTGCAAGGTTTACAACGTATGGTAAGAACAGATTGGCAGTGGATGCTTTCATCTCAGACTTCACTGCAAAAGGTTTACTGTGTATGGTTTCAGGCTACTTGCAATACTTTGAGCATTATGAGTGCCATTGTAACATTAGTGTTGATGACAGGGGAGGTAGTATGCATGGCTGAGGCTCAATCCTGTGGATGCTGATCCACCCAAACCTCAGAAGTTTCTTTCTTTCTTTCTTTCTTGCTGCTCTATGGTTCCCAACAATTGTGGTTTACATACTAAGTCCAAAGAAAGATGTGCTGGGCAAAGCCTTACTGTGCTGGTACTGGTTTGAAGAGGTGCCATCAATTTTTTTTTTGTGTTTTTGATATTTGATGTGATAAACGGAGCTTATGGCAAAGCACTTTTTTGTTCATTTGCAAACAAAAGTAAACTTGCTTTCATTTTATGTCAAGAAGTAAATTTTCTTATGAGCATCCAACCCTTGGTAGCAGGTAGATCTCTGAGGAAGAGCGTGTGAAAAGAGCTACCTGAGATTGCACAAGAAATGGGATTGAATCTGGGTGTGTGTACCACTGGAAATGAAAAGGTTTTTAAGAAGAGTGTGTTCCAGAGCAACCTCTTTAAAATATTAATGGAGAGAGCAAACTGGGTTGGTTTGAAGAGAACATTTCATCAGTTCATGAACAGGATTACAGGCCCCAGCTGCCTTCAGCAGCAGGAGTCGGACATGAGTTGTGAGTAACATAGGGAGACACTTTTGAGATTCCTATGTTACCAGTTATTATAGTTCTAATTCTGCCTCGGCTGTTTTTTTCCAAATCTTCTGTTTTGGGGATCCCAGTTCAGCTGAGCTAACTAAATGGTTCACTCATAACATTTGTGATCCCTACCACATACATTTGCACAAATGAACAAGTTCTGCACAGCAGGATTGAGGCAATTTCCTCAGGTCTGTCAGCACAGAGCAGGTTTCTTTCTCTGCTTAATATGAAAGCCCATAACAAAGGCGGTAAGATGCAGTTTAAGAATGATTTGGCCAGGCAACAAAACATAGTAATTTTGTTTAAATGGCATTCAGAACTGTCAGTGATGCTTTTGCTTCTGGAATTTGAAGAAAGGTTTTATAAAAATTACGGGGTTTAAGTAACAGTTTAATACTGATCTCTCTGAATGAATAATGAAGTCAGA